>NC_045969.1:18982212-20402957 GCF_010909765.2 Amblyraja radiata
GGGAGGGAATGACTGAGGGTAGTGGAGAGGAGAGGGAAAGAAAGGTGAGGGTAATTTCTGCAGTAGACTCCCAATGGAGCAGATATCTATCTCCAAACAATATTTCCATAATAGAGCAAGGCATGCAAATGCCGAAAAATATTTGGGCACTACAACATGAAATGATTGTAAACTACAACATGCAAAACCTGCAACACTATACGCTTCCATACCTCGTATACATACAACAGCCCTGCTAGACTGAACAATGAAAAATTATGGTTAGAAATGAAAGAATGTAAGCAACATACCTTTGGAAAAACTTGAGTTCATCATCAATTAATAGGGGCTTCATATATCCTCCTCTGTCATAATTCACACGAGCAGAGCAAGGAAGCTTTTTAGGTTTGTAACAGAACCAGGGCTCCCCAGTCTTAAGATCAGCAAAATTACAAAGTGGTTTAGTCTGAGGTAAAAAGAGATTGCACACCGTGGATTTCTCTTCTGACGTGAAGACTACGTTGGAGCCCCAATGTGGACACCACGTGGTGCTCTGATGGAGAGAGATCTCCCTCCTAGCAGTGTTCCCAGGTTCAAGGAAGACTGAGCAACTGGGACAGATCCCAGACCATCAGCGGCCGCGTGTGCTGGAAAACAAGCCAAAAATAGCCAGGGTTGACACAAAATGCTGGAGTAACACAGCGGGATAGGCAGAACCTTACTCAGCTTTTACCCCGTCATCGATGTAATAAGTTTCCTTCAGATTTGATGTTATATTTCACAAGTTATTGATATTTAAAGTTTTTAAAAAGCCACCTTTGAGAATAACAACTGCCTTTGATAGGGAGACTCTTCCAACAGCTTCCAGTGATGATGTCACAATGGCATCTCACAGTTGGCCAATCACAATGGGATCTCATTTACACAAGCTGCAGTGAACATTCCAAAAACCGAAAATGACATCACAATATGATCTCTGCTGCCAATACATAAGCTATGAGAGTGTTTTACATTGTTGTAATGAGAGGGACTTTGTGGTGTGTGGATTTAAAAGTTTTAAAGTGACATTGGGTTGTGTTGGGGGAACCAGGCCTTCCGTGTGGCTGGGACCCAACGGGTTCCACTTAGTCTAGTACATAACTAAAACTCTTATCTTGTGCTCATCCGGTTTGCATGGTTTTTCTATTTGCGCAAATATGGTACACAATAATGCTACAATTATTCGCCACCGTACTCACCATTCTCCAGTGCTGCAAGTGCAACAAGATTTTTTCCGATCGATAGTATATTTTAAAAGTTATTAAGTTTTAAAAATCTTAAAAACCACGCATGCGCCACGGAGATTGGTCTCCTCTCCTGTCAGTCAACACCGTGTCTGGGATGGTGACGCCCTTTCCTGCACCGTGCAAACCCTCTGCAGCAATGGCGGTCCTGTCTACCCATCCCTCCGGGTGAATATCTGCGACTGTCCATCTCCTCCACCGCCGCTGGGCAGGGACGGGCCGAGTGGCAGCAGCGGGCAGTTGAGCAGGGCAGGGACGGGCCGAGTGGCAGCATCGGGCAGGATGGGGATGGGCCGAAAGGCAGCTGAGCTGGAGTGGACAGAGGGCGGGAGGGAGAGTAGGGTTGCAGTGTGGCCGAGCAGTTTGGGTGGAGTTTGAGTGAGACAGACACACAGGCACACAGGCACACAGGCACACAGGCACACAGGCACACAGGCTCCCAGGCACACAGGCACACAGGCACACAGGCACACAGACACACAGGCACACAGACACACACACACACACACACACACACACACGCACCAGCCCCACACACACGCACCAGCCCCACACACACGCACCAGCCCCACACACACACACACACACACACACACACACGCACAGCCAACTGGTCCAATTGTCAAGTCAACGGGATCTAAACCGCAGCTAACAATGGGTGACCTGTGGAACAAGGAACTGCAGATACTGCTTTTTATGGTGGGAGGGAGGGAGGGAATGAGGGTTGGGGAAAGGAGAGGGAGGGAGAAGTGAGGGAAGGATTGGGGGAGAGGGGGAGGAGAGGGGAAAGATGTGGGGAGGTGAGGATGGAGAGTGGGGGATTGAGGGAGAGGAGGGGGTAGGGAGGGAGAGGGGGGGAAGTGTGGGAGGTGAGGAGGGAGAGTGGGGGAGGAGGGGGAATAGAGGTAGAGGAGGGGAGGAGTGGGGGATGTAGAGAGTGGGGAATAGAGAGGAGAGCAGTGGAGGAGGTCAGGAGGGATAGTGGGAGAGGATAGGGGAGGTGAAGACTGGGGGATAGAGGGATAGAAGGGGGTAGGGAGGGGCGATAAGTTATGGAGGGAGGGAGGGAATGACTGAGGGTAGTGGAGAGGAGAGGGAAAGAAAGGTGAGGGTGGGATTGGATGAGGGGAGGAGGAGAGGGGAAAGAAGAGGGAGGGTGAAGAGGAGGGGGAGGGAGTGTTGGGGGATGAGGGGAAATGAGCCGTGCCTGCGCAGTTGGGGGTTAAGCATGAGTGGTGGAATATTGCGTTGGGGGAACGGGTTGCGTTGGGGGATCAGGTGAGTGGTGGAATATTGCCTTGGGGTAGCAGACTCAACAGGTCTGCACTTAGTGTAATGATTTTTAAAACTAATTCAATTATTAAAATGTTGCTTTAACTCTCATTATAGCACACACCAGCCTGGAATGAGAAACCAAACCAAACAAACGACATGAGACAAATTATCGAGGTGAATGCAAGCATTAATTCCCATCCTGTATTTTGAAGCAACAGAAATCTATTGCACCAATATTGACTTCAAGTCAATGTGCCAAAAACTGAAAGTTTTTCATATTGCACTTCGCAATTGACATTCCAGCGTTGGATAATTTTCCTGAGCTCAGTGGGAATTAACAGATGGAATTTACAGGAAAGTACTTACAGTACTCTTACAGTCTGAGATACCACCAACAAATATACAGTATTAAACATTGCTTTTATTTTCTCCTTTTGGCAAATACATCTTTAATTTCTGCAGTAGACTCCCAATGGAGCAGATATCTATCTCCAAACAATATTTCCATAATAGAGCAAGGCATGCAAATGCCGAAAAATATTTGGGCACTGCAACATGAAATGATTGTAAACTACAACATGCAAAACCTGCAACACTATACTCTTCCATGCCTCGTATACATACAACAGCCCTGCTAAACTGAACAATGAAAAATTATGGTTAGAAATGAAAGAATGTAAGCAACATACCTTTGGAAAAACTTGAGTTCATCATCAATTAATAGGGGCTTCATATATCCTCCTCTGTCATAATTCACACGAGCAGAGCAAGGAAGCTTTTTAGGTTTGTAACAGAACCAGGGCTCCCCAGTCTTAAGATCAGCAAAATTACAAAGTGGTTTAGTCTGAGGTAAAAAGAGATTGCACACCGTGGATTTCTCTTCTGACGTGAAGACTATGTTGGAGCCCCAATGTGGACACCACGTGGTGCTCTGATGGAGAGATCTCCCTCCTAGCAGTGTTCCCAGGTTCAAGGAAGACTGAGCAACTGGGACAGATCCCAGACCATCAGCGGCCGCGTGTGCTGGAAAACAAGCCAAAAATAGCCAGGGTTGACACAAAATGCTGGAGTAACACAGCGGGATAGGCAGAACCTCACTCAGCTTTTACCCCATCGATGTAATAAGTTTCCTTCAGATTTGATGTTATATTTCACAAGTTATTGATATTTAAAGTTTTTAAAAAGCCACCTTTGAGAATAACAACTGCCTTTGATAGGGAGACTCTTCCAACAGCTTCCAGTGATGATGTCACAATGGCATCTCACAGTTGGCCAATCACAATGGGATCTCATTTACACAAGCTGCAGTGAACATTCCAAAAACCAAAAATGACATCACAATGTGATCTCTGCTGCCAATACATAAGCTATGAGAGTGTTTTACATTGTTGTAATGAGAGGGACTTTGTGGTGTGGGGATTTAAAAGTTTTAAAGTGACATTGGGTTGTGTTGGGGGAACCAGGCCTTCCATGTGGCTGGGACCCAACGGGTTCCACTTAGTCTAGTACATAACTAAAACTCTTATCTTGTGCTCATCCGGTTTGCATGGTTTTTCTATTTGCGCAAATATGGTACACAATAATGCTACAATTATTTGCCACCGTACTCACCATTCTCCAGTGCTGCAAGTGCAACAAGATTTTTTCCGATCGATAGTATATTTTAAAAGTTATTAAGTTTTAAAAATCTTAAAAACCACGCATGCGCCACGGACATTGGTCTCCTCTCCTGTCAGTCAACACCGTGTCTGGGATGGTGACGCCCTTTCCTGCACCGTGCAAACCCTCTGCAGCAATGGCGGTCCTGTCTACCCGTCCCTCCGGGTGAATATCTGCGACTGTCCATCTCCTCCACCGCCGCTGGGCAGGGACGGGCCGAGTGGCAGCAGCGGGCAGTTGAGCAGGGCAGGGACGGGCCGAGTGGCAGCATCGGGCAGGATGGGGATGGGCCGAAAGGCAGCTGAGCTGGAGTGGACAGAGGGCGGGAGGGAGAGTAGGGTTGCAGTGTGGCCGAGCAGTTTGGGTGGAGTTTGAGTGAGACAGACACACAGGCACACAGGCACACAGGCTCCCAGGCACACAGGCACACAGGCACACAGACACACAGACACACAGACACACAGGCACACAGGCACACAGGCACACAGACACACAGGCACACAGACACACAGGCACACAGACACACAGGCACACAGGCACACAGGCACACAGACACACAGACACACAGGCACACAGACACACAGACACACAGGCACACAGGCACACAGACACACAGACACACAGGCACACAGGCACACAGACACACAGGCACACAGGCACACAGACACACAGGCACACAGACACACAGACACACAGGCACACAGGCACACAGACACACAGGCACACAGACACACAGACACACAGGCACACAGGCACACAGGCACACAGACACACAGACACACAGGCACACAGACACACAGACACACAGGCACACAGGCACACAGACACACAGGCACACAGGCACACAGGCACACAGGCACACAGGCACACAGGCACACAGGCACACAGGCACACAGGCACGCACAACACCAATATTGCCTTCAAGTCAATGTGCCAAAAACTGAAGGTTTTTCATATTGCACTTCGCAATTGACATTCCTGCGTTGGATAATTTTCCTGAGCTCTGTGGGAATTAACAGATGGAATTGACAGGAACGTACTTACAGTACCCTTACAGTCTGAGATACCACCAACAAATATACAGTATTAAACATTGCTTTTATTTTCTCCTTTTGGCAAATACATCTTTAATTTCTGCAGTAGACTCCCAATGGAGCAGATATCTATCTCCAAACAATATTTCCATAATAGAGCAAGGCATGCAAATGCCGAAAAATATTTGGGCACTGCAACATGAAATGATTGTAAACTACAACATGCAAAACCTGCAACACTATACTCTTCCATACCTCGTATACATACAACAGCCCTGCTAGACTGAACAATGAAAAATTATGGTTAGAAATGAAAGAATGTAAGCAACATACCTTTGGAAAAACTTGAGTTCATCATCAATTAATAGGGGCTTCATATATCCTCCTCTGTCATAATTCACACGAGCAGAGCAAGGAAGCTTTTTAGGTTTGTAACAGAACCAGGGCTCCCCAGTCTTATGATCAGTAAAATTACAAAGTGGTTTAGTCTGAGGTAAAAAGAGATTGCACACCGTGGCTTCTGCAATGGCCCCGTATTTGAAGGTACTTTTCAAAAACACTCTAAATGGCTGTTCTTCTCGCATTCTCTGAAGCACCTGGACCCCTTCACTAGGATGAACCAAGGTAACAGACAATTGGACTTTCCCCGGCCAGAGTAAAGTAAAATTTATGTAATAAAATCCATTTTGGTTATCTATGACCGTTCCTGCTGAGCCAGCCTTTAACTCTGGGGTGTGGATCCGCGCTTGGAGATAATCGCCCCCATATTGTTTCGGATTTCCTTCAAAATCAAACATACGCAGCATCACTTGCAATCGATCGCCGACGTAGAAAGTCTTCCCGGAATCTAAAATAACAAAGCGAACACGCGATGGGTTGCTGCTCTTCTGATAAGGCATGGCAGATTTGGGAGGTGTTGGCCATTTAAGCATTTTGATCAGGACTGTGCCCTCTGACCTTTCTTCAGGGGTGAAGCAGTGATTCTGGTAGCCATACCCCACCAGCTTATGTGCCCAATCATTTCTCAACATTTCCATGTCTTGTCCTATTGTGGAATGATTCTTCGGAGGTGGATATCTGCTCCTTTGGGAGCCCGATTCAGAAACTGAATACGTATTGAACTGTGGAAAGAAATTCAACATTATATATTTTTTGGAGGTATCCTAGACAAGAAAAATATGTTCCTTGAAATTCTAACTGTTAACATCCTGAGAGCACGGAATTTATCCAGATATTTGATTTCTGCTGCCTCTTTTGTGAAGCACCGTTGAGATTTGAGCAGAGAAGGGTTAATGAAGTGTTAGTGAGCCTTCCTTTGAGTGTTTTTAGCATTGGTAAGAAGCACCCATCTCAATTCAATATTCACTCTGGCAATTGAGAAAAAAGGGAGCCTGAAGCTTTCCAGCCCAAGGAAGTCCCCAAGAGGGGAATTCCAGTCTGCATAAAGGCAAACCCAGTATTCCCAAGTTGATGAGGGGAAAAGCAGTTGCCAAGTCAGTTGCCTAACAGTTGCCTGGTTGGCCCACCTGATCATGGTCCAATGTATCCTGTTGGGCAGTGAAAGGAATGAAAGAGATGAAGCTTCACCATAATGTTCTAATACAGGGTCAGGTGTTTTGTTTACAATCATGGCCAAGGTTAAACTGTGGAAAATAATCTAGTCAATATGCCAGAAACCACGGGGCAGCTACAGAGCTGTCCTCTATCAAAATTAGTTTTCTTACTTCATTCATAATCTTGAATATTCCACGTTTAGCGATACAGTGTGGAAACAGGCCTTTCGACCCACTGAGCCCATGCCGATCAACGATCACCTGTACACTAGTTCTATGTTATCCCAGTTTCCCATCCTACATACTAGGGGGTGGTATACAGAAGTCAATTAACCTACAAACCTGCCGGTGTTTGGAATGTGGGAGGAAACCAGAACATGTGGAGAAAGCCCACGTGGTCACGGGGCAGGCATGGTGGCGCAGCGGTAGAGTTGCTGCCTTATAGCGCTTGCAGCGCCGGAGACCCGGGTTCGATCCCGGGTGCCGTCTGTATGGAGTTTGTACGTTCTCCCTGTGGCCGCATGGGTTTTCTCTGAAATCTTCGGTTTCCTCTCACACTCCACAGTAATGTAGGTAAATTGGCTTGGTGTATGCGTAAATTGTCCCTAGTACTAGGATAGTGTTAATGTGCAGGGATCGCTAGTCAGTGCGGACTCGGTGGGCCGAAGGGCCTGTTTTCGCGCTGTATCTCTAAACTAAATTATACACAGTGAGGAAGTACAAACTCCGAACAGACAGCACCCGTAGTCAGGTTCGAACCTGGGTCTCTGGCGCTGTAAGGCAGCATCTCTACCGCGTGTTGCATGAACACCAAGATATTTTCAGTCTGAAATGTCCAACAGCACCAAAACCTAGTCTGTCACTGAATAGTAATAGCACAATTGTGCATGAGAATAGAAGATAGACCAACCAACTGATGATCTGTGCGCTGAAATGTTACCATCACCTCAGTTCTTTGATAGGTATTGCTGGAGGCAATGGTAGACAAAGATGTCAGGAAAAAAATTGTACATTTAAAACTTTCTTAAATTGTATAATCTTAATACATTAAAATTATCTTACATGCTTTTAAGGACACAGAGACCATCAATCAAAATGAGTCTGCTCTGCCCAAATCCCAAAGTGACTTTGTGGTGGTGGTATCAATAATCAAGACTACTTGTAGAAGGATAATAAGGAATTGGATAGGGGAAAAGGACAAGATAACCTCGCTAGACATGTGTTGTGCATCTCCCAGCTAATGGTCAAATATGTAGAGCTGTGGGCCACATGTGAAGTGTACACAACCCAGACGAGCCAAACAGGGAGAAACCCAGCTCTTGGTTAAAAGGCAGCAATGGGTCTGATCCTTTCCTTCAGAAACAGGTGCTCCATAAGAAATAAACTGTCCCGCTTTTCAACCCTAGTTTACTTGATAAATTTTTCTTAGAGCTTTGGTTTTACCGTTCAACACACCTTGACGTGATGTAAGTTTAGGATCAGCAACAGTATTGGCAGCAATACCAGCAACATGACAAAAAGGCGTTGAAAGCGGAAGTGAAGAACAGTTTTTTTTGTACTTTGGTGGTCCATACTGGAAGGGCCGCTGCACTCCCACTTCAGCACAATAAATCTGAAATTAAAAAGCTTCAAATAAATTTAAGATCGCCAAGTCACTGGAACCTGAGAGTTCCATTCAAACGTGTCAAAGAGAAATCTCTGACCATATTTTACAGATCTCATAAAAGTAATGTAGTGCCATGGGACAGGAAGCTTATTTCAAGGAAAGGGCAGGGTAGTCAGTTAATATTACATCAATCAATTTTATTTCTGTTTATGATAAACTACTGGTCTACAGTCAAAAGCAATTTGAGAAAATTGCATAGGGACACCAGGCAGATCAAATATCAGCAAAGGTGGAACTGGAGGATCAAAGTCAATTGAATTTAGATTGCAGATTTGTAGATTAATTTGCCTAAATTGCCCCTAGTGTGTAGGGTGTGGATGAGAATGCGGGATAACATAGACCTAGTGTGAATTGGTGGTCAACGGTCGAAGCGGACTTGGTGGATCAAAGGGCCTGTTTTTGCGGCATCTTTCAATCATTAATAGATGCTGCCTCTCAGTGCCGGAGACTTGGGTTCGATCCTGACTGCAATGGGTGCAATGGTGGCTGCAATGGGTTTGCACATTCTCCCTGAGATCATGTGGATTTCCTCAGGGTGCTCTGGTTTCCTACCATGTCCCAAAGACATGTGAGCTTGTAGGTTAATTGGTTTCTGTAAATTGCCCCTAGTGTGTAAGGAACAGATACGAAAGTGGGATAACATTGGACACAGGCTGTGGGACCAGATGGCGTCCCTCCTAAAGTTCTGAAGGCCTGTGCAGAACAACTCACGGGAGTGCATGTAGACATCTTCAATCTGTCTTTAAACCAAGCAGTGGTCCCCCGTATTTTTAAATATTCCACCATTGTACCAGTTCCAAAAAAAACAAACCCATCCACCCTGAATGACTTCAGGCCAGTGGCACTCACGCCAGTTGCCATGAAGTGTCTAGAAAAACTGGTTCTCACACACATCAATCACATGGTCCCGGGCACGATCGACCCCCTCCAGTTCGCCTATCGCCCCAACCGCTCAGTGGACGACGCAGTGGCCATTGCTCTACACCACATCCTGCAACACCTGGACAGCAGAGGAACATACGTCAGAACGCTGTTCCTGGATTACAGCTCGGCCTTTAACACCATTCGCCCGGGCAGGCTGACTGAGAAGCTGACAGACCTCGGCGTCCCGACTTCCACCTGCAACTGGATCTTAGATTTCCTGACTGAAAGACCACAGGTGGTGAGGATGGGAAGGAGGGTGTCTGCAAAGCTCACCGTCAGCACAGGATCACCACAAGGCTGCTGTCTCAGTCCCAAACTTTTCACCCTGTACACACACGACTGTGTCTCCACCCAGGAAAACACCATCATTATTAAGTATGCGGATGATACCACCATCCTGGGCCTCATCAAGAGGGGGGACGAGTCGGGCTACAGGAGTCTGGTGAACGACATTCTTGCCTATGGTGAGGTGAACGACCTAAGCCTCAACACAGACAAGACAAAAGAAATAATAATGGACTTCAGAAAAAATCCACCCCCCCTGCAGCCCCTCATCATCAAGGGGACTGTGGTGGAGAGGGCTGACAGTTACAGATACCTGGGACTACAAATAACATCAGATCTGAACTGGACTTTGAACACTGCAGCCACAGTGAAAAAAGCCCAGCAGAGACTGTACTTCATCAGGCTGCTCAGAAAAGCTGGTCTGCACTGTCGCCCTCTCACCCAGGTCTACAAAGGACTGGTAGAGAGCATCCTCACCACAGGCATCACGGTGTGGTATGGAAACACCACACAGACAGAGAGGAAGGCTCTGCAAAGAGTCATAAAGACTGCAGAGAGGATCATCAGAACTGAACTCCCCTCCATGGACACAATCTAAACACAGCGCTGTCAAAAAAGAGCAGAGAGAATCATTAGAGACACACTACATCCAGCTCACTCCCTGCTCAAACACAAAAACTGCACATACAACCTCAGGCACAGACGAGCGGACAGTATCGCCACAAATAGAACACGCTTTTTTAAGAGCTTCTTCCCTGCAACAGTGAGACTCTTGGCCAAAACACAACAAAATGAACTGATGTCCTGATATAGGGTTTGTGCAAGTTACAATGCTCTATGTGTCTTCTGTGTGTCTTTTTAAATTTTAAAATTTTTAAATTTAAAATTTTAATTTTTAACTTAACTTGACTCTCTGAATAGCCGCACAAGAGTTCCTATGTGTGTAAGCACAAATGGCAAATAAAGTTTTTGACCTTTTGACCTTTGACTAGGCAAAAGTGCTGGAGAAACTCAGCAGGTGCAGCACCATCTATGGAGCGAAGGAAATAGGCAACATTTCGGGCCGAGTCCCTTCTTCAGACCATTGGACTAGTGGGACCAGATAATGGATGATTAGCTTAGATCCGATGGGCTGAGGGCCTGTTTCCATGCAGTGTCTTTCATTCGATTAGTTAAAGATATGGCCTTGGGGCACTGTAGCAGGTATTGTTTTTGACTATGTGGCATTGAGAAGTTTGTTTAAGTCTTCAAATTCTTCATTGTCTAGATCAAGATGGCGGCAGCGCTGGACAGGAGAGAAGATGGATGCATGTGAGAGACCGTGGGCTCGCCTCGGAAGCGGTCCATGGGTTTTGAGATCAACTATGGGGGGACGGCCGAGTGCAGTGAGTGGCAGTGGGAGACAAGGGATAGCGCGTTACGGGTTGAGGTGACCAGGGTGTGGGCCACTAAAGGTCCTACAGCAGCCAATGGAAACAGGCCCTTCAGCCCACCAAGTCCACGGTTATAGATTAGATTTCTGTGATGTTTTTCATCCAGAAAAGGCTGGGTTTCTGATGGAATATGTGAGAGGGAAGGGGTGAGGATGTTGCAAATGGTAGATTTTCAGTTGTTCATTGGCATGAATTGGACTAGGGACACTTTTTTTGTGCAAAAAAAGTTCATGCCTTCTCCCCATACCCCTTGATTCCGCTAGCTCTAAGAGCTTTATTTAACTCTTTTGAATGCATCCAATGAATCGCTCTCCACTGCCTTCCGAGGCAGAGAATTCCGCAAATTCACAACTCTCCGGGTGAAATTTTTTTTTCTCATCTCAGTTCCAAATGGCCTACCCCTTATTGTTAAACTGTGGCCCCTGGTTCTCGAATCCCCTATTCTCTCCACAGTTGGCATTTGCTGCTTTAATACTCCAACATGTGGGCTGAGACGAAGAGATATTTGTTTTCACAAAAGGGAAGCGTGAGAATTATTTTTGAAGAGAGTGCAAATCCAAGATGAAGCTGTAGAGGCTGGAACAGTAGCAACCATTAAAATATAAGAAAGATTTAGCGAGGTGTGGGCTAAACACAGGCAAATGGAACCAGTTCAGTTATAAAACATTGTGGCGTGGACAAGTTGGGTTGAATGGCCTGTTTCCGCGCTGTATGACTCGATGATTCGACATGATAAGGCCAGGAAAGCATCCTTCTGCACACACAGAGATCACTGTCTACAAAAAAGGTAGGGCAACTGCTGTCAGGCAAAGACTGTGTAAATTAATAACGCATGATTACAATTGTCATTAAGGAGAACAGGATTCTGATGATTTATTGTGAAACTATCGAATCCACTTGTAACTAGTGAAACACAAATACTATGAAGTACCAGAACAATTTTTGCTACAGAGGCAGTTGTGCAAACTAGGATTGGTTTATTTGGGTCTTTGCATGATAGAAGTATGCACAATTATGAGAGGCAGACAGTCAAAACTTTTTTTCCTAGGGAGGAAATGTCAAAGGCCAGAGGGCATAACTTTAAGGTCAGAGGGAAATGCTTAAAGAGGATGAGACAAGTTTTTTTTACACTGAATAGAAGTAGATACCACAGTTGCATTTAAGAGGCTTTTAGATCTGTACCTTGAAACAATTTCGGTACAAACTAGGATTGTTTTCTCTGGGTCTTTTGAGGGTTGAAGCGTGGCATGATAGAAGTATGTAAAAATATGAGATTCATAAATAGGGTAGACAGTCCATACTATTTTCTCAGGGTGGAAATGTCACAGACATTGTGGGCAGATTGCTGTCCTACACTTTCTGTCCAGTCTTCCATAAAAGGCAGCTTCAAGCCAGCAGCTGAAAGAAAAACAGTCAACATTTTTGGAAACCCTTTCTGCGGCAAAGCTCGATTCTGAATCCGGAAGCGTTAAGTTAACCGAGGCGTAGTTTACAATCTGTATGCTGTTTACATTTCGTATGTAATTGTCTCTTCACTGCGTTAAGTACAGTGTTCTGTTAGAAAATGGCCATCTGTCGCGTTACATGACTTCTGCTGAAGCTCTCAAATTTTGCAACTGGTTCCAATGTCAATATAGTCTAATATTCTGGTCCCTTAACCCAAGAAGACGCCGGGTAAAACATCCGCACGCATCCTCCGCAATTTTCCGCCCGACATCGGATTTATTGATCAACCTGTGATATTGATTTAGCGTTACGCCATTCATCGTGAAAGTCAATCTATGATCTGCCCGGTGCTTTAAATATTGTCGAAAACCCATGAAATAATAGTTCTATGAATCAGCCCTCCATCGACTAGTTTACTTCCGACAGTTGAAAGCCGCAGCTGTTATTGAGAGGAGACACAAAATGCTGGAGTAACTCAACGGGTCAGGCGGCATCTCTGGAGAACATCGATAAGATTGAGTTTGAGGGCCGACTCCCTTCTTCAGACGGATTGTGGTGGTTGAAGAAGTTGTGATGGTGGTTGGTCGGATATACTGTTTCTGGGGCACCAATATCTACCCACCAAAAAAAACCCTCCACGCCACACTCAGTCTGAAGAAGAGTCCCGACCAGAATCACCAGTTCTCCAGAGATGCTGCCTGACCCGCTGAGTTACTCCAGCACTTCGTGTATTTTTCTTTGTCAACCAGCATCTGCGGTTCCTTGTATCTGCTTTTATCGCGAGGGTGTTTTCTCAGGCACGAACAGTTTATTTGATTCTAAAACATAATACCATAAACAAGTTCGTGACGGCGTTGAATTACCTGCGATTAGCAATTATTTTCTTTTCATTGACGTCGAGGAGCTTTGAAACTATCTGCAGGAAACAGAGTGCTGTTGGTATATCCTGGTCACATTTAGCACGAACGAATGCTTCAAACGTTAATTGAGAAGTCGGCTCCTCCCAGTTTCGCTGTCCATCTGTACATTTGTCCTTATACCATGGCACACCCATTTATTCTACACGCGCTCCTGCTCCGTGCTCAACCAAGTAATCAGACCCTTCTTCAGACGAAATAAACGTTACACTCATTTTAATAAGAATTAAAGTATTCAGTGAAAGTTATTTTGTTTTGCCATTGACATCATGAACAGCACGGAGTAAAACTGTGTCTTGAACTTCCATGAGGAAAATTCTGACTTCCTCCTCGAGGTGAAAGGCAAGAACAATAATAAAAAATATATAGAAAGCAGGATATCAGTGTTCACAATGAGAAAAACGAATTCATGGTAGTGCAAGAAGTGGTCCGAAATGTTCCGTTGCCAGGTTAGGATTATGCAGGTTGGTTCAAACACCTGAAAGTTGTGGGAAAGTAGCTGGTCTGAACCTGGTTGTGTGAGGCTTCCGCCTGACGGAAGCAGTAAGAATAGGGCATGAACTGGATGGTGGAAAAATACTTGATGAGAGATGGCACATACTTGAGATGATTCATATAGATGCTTTCTATGGTGAGATGTGTTGTTCCCCTGATAGCTCGGGATGAGGCCACCAGCCTCCTGTGTTGGAATTGCCACAACATCCAACTCCGCCTTCAGTCAAGGTGCTTTCTCAGTATATTATGCTGAATCTCTTTAAACCGAAGAAAGTTTAAGGTGCTAAGGGAGTGAAACAAAATTGACTTTTTAGGTCAAGGACTCTTCATTGGAATGAAAAAAATAAGAAACCAATTTTAAAGGTCTCTTTCCCAAAGAACATCTTGAAAGGGGCTGCACAATGAATTGATCACCCATAAAGATGGCCACAAACACTTTCAAGTGATTGCTGGGATCAGCGCCAGACTTACTGATACAGTTAAAAGTTCAAAAATGTCTAGTTGTGTAAGAGAGTACAGAGGTTATGCCATTTTATGTCACAAAAATAAATGCGTCAAATTCAGATTAGTTTATGGTTATATAGTAGGTTGCAATTACACAGGAAGCAGTAAATGGCAATTATAGATACACTTCTAAACACAACAACAAATGCAAAGCAGATTGGGGAAAAGATTGCTGTACTCTTTGAAGTCGAGCAAAGACAATAAAAGTGCAATCATGGAATAACTCTATCAGGTAGTTTTAAGAGTAAAAATATGTCAGCACCTCTGGAAGGGAGTGTGAAATAGATGGTTGGTTCAGGGAATGAAGCTGTTTTTAAGTCTGCATGATAGGCTTTCAAGCTCCTGTCTCTTCTCCCAGAAGGTAAAAAAGAAACGAAAATGTTTCAGGTTTATTATTGTCACTTGGACAGAGGTACAGTGAAAAGCTTTATTTAGATGCTATTCAATCAAATCAGAAAGTCCACACATGAATACAATCAGGCTAAACTCAAGTACAATAAGTGGGGCAAAGAGAAAGATACCAAATGCAGAATATAGTTCACAGCATTGTACCATAACTGTTCCAGAGAAAATTGCATTGTCCAGATTGGCATAGGTTGGAGAATTGGAACTGTAATCTAGCTTATGAAAGGACCGTTCAGAAGCCTAATAACAGTGAGGAAGAAGCTATTTGTGTGTCTGATGGTGCGTGCTTGCAAGCTTCTATATCTCCTGCCCAAACAGAGAGCGGGGCCAGGGTGCTAAAGGTCCTTGATTATGTTGGTTACTTTCCTGAGGTATAGTGAAATGTCGAGACAATGGTGGGGAGACTGGTCTGTGTGATTGTCTGAATTTCTTCCACAACACTTTGCAATGTTTTGTGGTCTTGGGCACAGCTGTTCCAAACCAAGCTGTGATACAACCCTCTGATAGTATAGTTTCATTGGTGCATCTGTGGAAGTTTGTAAGAGTCATTGGAAAATGCTGTATTTTCTCAGTCTATTGAGGAAGCAGAAGTGTTACGCTAAGGAACTTGAAGCTCTCAACCATTTCCACTTTGGCATCATTGATGCTGATTGGGGCATCTAATTCACCAGGCCTTCTGAGGTTGATAAATATTTTCTTTGGCTCGCTGACATTGAGGGAATGGATATTGTCCTCCATCCTCTAACTAAGCTCTCTATCTCCTTTCCATATTCAGTCTCTTCATTGTGCATGATACAACCCACCACAGTGGTGTCACAGGAGCGGAGATGCAGACCTCTATGGGCAGGCAAAGTACAAGCTGAGAAGAGGAATCAGAGCTGCCAAGGAAAGGTACTCTGAGAAGTTGAGGAGCAAGTTCTCAGCTGGTGACCATTCTTCAGTTTGGAAGGGCTTGCAAGAAATCACCAGCTACGAGCAAATCCCCCCACTCTTTGACCAACGACCTGAATGAATTCTACTGCAGGTATGACCAAAGATCTTAGAGCAGAGATCTTTGGGTATGACAAGCAGAAGCGTAACCCTGGTTACCCCCCCCCCCCCCCAACAAACACAGCCAGACCCCAGTCTGCAAAGAATGGACCCTTCTGCACACACTCCTCCCCATTCACCACTTCACACCTACTTAAAGCAAGACTCCAGTCTGAAAAAAACTGGATCCTTTCCCACCCCAACCAACAATTCACACCCACTCACAGCCTGACTTCAGTCTGCAAAGACTGGACCCTTCTACACCCACTCCTCCCCATTCACCACTTCACACATACTTAAAACATAGAAACATAGAAAATAGGTGCAGGAGGAGGCCATTCGGCCCTTCGAGTCTGCACCGCCATTCATTGTGATCATGGCTGATTGTCCCCTATTAATAACCCATGCCTGCCTTCTCCCCATATCCCTTGACTCCACTAGCCCCTAGAGCTCTATCTAACTCTCCCTTAAACCCATCCAGTGATTTGGCCTCCACTGCCCTCTGTGGCAGGGAATTCTATAAATTCACAACTCTCTCGGTGAAAAAGTTTTTTCTCACCTCAGTCTTAAATGACCTCCCCTTTATTCTAAGACTGTGGCCCCTGGTTCTGGACTCGCCCAACATTGGGAACATTTTTCATGCATCTAGCTTGACCAGTCCTTTAATAATTTTATATGTTTCTATAAGACACCCCCTCATCCTTCTAAACTCTGGTGAATACAAGCCTAGTCTTTTCAATCTTTCCTCATATGACAGTCCCGCCATCCCAGGGATCAATCTCGTGAACCTACGCTGCTCTGCCTCAATCACAAGGATGTCCTTCCTCAAATTAGGAGACCAAAACTGTACACAATACTCCAGATGTGGTCTCACCAGAGCCTTTTACAACTGCAAAAGAACCTCTTTACTCCAATACTGTAATCCTCTTGTTATGAAGGCCAACATTCCATTAGCTTTCTTCACTGCCTGGTGTACCTGCACGGCAACTTTCAGTGACTGGTGTACAAGGACACCCAGGTCTCGCTGTACCTCCCCCTTACCTAAGCTAACCCCATTGAGATAAAAATCTGCCCCCTTGTTTTTGCCACCAAAGTGGATAACCTCACATTTATCTATATTATACTGCATCAGCCCACTCACTCAACCTGTCCAGGTCACCCTGCAACCTCCTAACATCCTCTTCACAGTTCACACTGCCACCCAGCTTTGTGTCATCCGCAAACTTGCTAGTGTTGCTCCTAATTCCCTCTTCCAAATCATTAATATATATGGTAAACAGTTGCGGCCCCAACACCGAGCCTTGCGGCACTCCACTCGCCACTGCCTGCCATTCTGAAAAGGACCCATTCACTCCTACTCTTTGCTTCTGGTCTGCCAACTAATTTTCTATCCATATCAACACCCTACCCCCAATACCATGTGCTCTAATTTTAGTCACCAGTCTCCCATGCGGCACCTTATCAAAGACTTTCTGAATATCTAGATACACTACATCCACTGGCACCCCTTCATCCATTTTACTTGTCACATCCTCAAAAAATTCCAGAAGATTAGTCAAGCATGATTTCCCTTTCTTAAATCCATGTTGACTTGGACTAATCCTTTTACTGCTATCCAAATGCCCCATTATTACCTCTTTAATATTTGACTCCAGCATCTTTCCCACCACCGAAGTCAGGCTAACTGGTCTGTAATTCCCCGTTTTCTCTCTCGCTCCTTTCTTGAAAAGTGGGATAACATTAGCTATCCTCCAATCCACAGGAACTGATCCTGAATCTATTGAACATTGGAAGCTACTTAAAGCAAGACTCCAGTCTGAAAAGACTGGACCTTTTCCCACACACCTCTCTCCAATCACCACTTCACACCCAATTACCCACACCCTCTGTGCTGTACAACATCACTTCTCCATCATCAACAATAAAATTAGAGGAGGTGGAGAGGCTTTTCAGAAGACAGAAAAGCCGTAAATCTCCGGGACCGGACAATGTTTCCCCTCTACACTCAAGCTCTGTGTTGAACAACTGGCACCGGTCTACACAGATATTTTTAACCAGTCCCTGCAAACCTGTACTGTCCCTGCCTGCTTCAAAATCTCCACTATTGTCCCTGTACCCAAAAAGGCAAGGATTACTTGTCAGCCTGTTGCACTGACCTCTGTAGTCATGAAGACCCCTGAAAGGCTTGTGCTGGCCAAGCTGAAAATTATCACAAACCCTGCTGGACCCTCTGCAGTTTGCATATCGGGCCAATAGATCTGTGGATGACTTCCGGCGGCGTCATGGAGAATTAAGGCGCGGCATTGAGCTTCTCCCCCGTAAAAGAAATTGTAAAAGCCGTTTTAAGTCAGCACCGATTTTAAAAAAAACTCACCGAAGTCGCCTGGTGTTGTGTAAGGGTGATATCATCAGAAGGTGACGTGAAAATCGGGGAGATTAATGGTGAAATCGGGTGTTTAAATGAGTTTAAATGAGCAGAGATAATCGTTCAAGGGCGTCAGAGAAAAATACTATCAGCCTTCAGCTCGAGGAAGTATTGGATACTCTGCAAACGACAGAAGAAGGTTCAGAAGAAGAAGATTCTTACAGCCAAGGGTCTCTGCTTGAAATGGCAACAAAAGGAGACAAGAAGGAGAAAGAGGTGAAGCAAATGCTTTTAGATATGACTGCTACAATTAACATTACACTGGAGAAGATGCAAAGTATGGAGTCTCACATGGAGAGTAACAAGCAGAGTATGGAGACTAGCATGGAGAGTAACAAGCAGAGTATGGAGACTAGCATGGAGAGAATTTCTCAAATGCAGTGAGTTAAAAGAACTGAAAAAGCAGTATAAGGAATTTGATAAGAGATTAAAATCAGAGTGTGTCAGAATTGAAAATGATTACAACAAGAAATTTAAAGGTGTAAAGGATGATATCGGAAAGCTGGATGAGATAATGGAAGAGATGGAGAATGAGATAAAAGAGATTGTCTCGGAAATAAAGAGTTTGAAACAATCACAGAAAACTGAAGAGGAAAAACTTGGAAGAATGACTGATAAATGTCTGGACCTGGAATCAAGAACTCGGAGATATAACCTGAGGATTCTCGGAGTAAAGGAAGGACGAGAAGGACATGAATCTCAAACATGTACTTTCGTTACTGACTTACTCAAAGATGTCTTTGAATTGTCGGAAGAACCAAGAATAGACGTCGCTAACCGAGTTGGAAGAGGAACAAATTATTCAAGACAGATAATTGTGAAATTCCGTGACATCTCTTCAGTGGAATTTATATTGAAAAAGATCACTTATGGGAAGAAGCTGACATACCATGGGGATAATGTGCGAATATTTCGCGATTACTCTCCTGAGGTAGTCCAGAAAATGAGATTGTTTACACTGGCAAGACACACTTTGAGGGAAGTCCCGGGAGTAAGATATGGAATTTACTTTCCCGGAAAAATGAAGATATCTTATAACGGCGTTGAACGCTCATTTGCAGATCCCGGAAAAGCTTTAAAGTATGCAGAGGATATCGTTAAGAAAACATCGGGGCAAGCTGCTGACAAGGAAGAAGATTGAACTTTTTACAGAGTTTTGAACTGATTAAAATGGCCGAGCTACCCAGACAATTATAAAGCTTATCTCGTTGGAATGTGTTATTCAGAGAGCTTGGTTATATTCAACCTTGGATGAAAAGGTCAAAGTTTAACCCCTTGGCACCTGCTTGTACGGTAGTTAACCCTTTGGTACCAGCTTGTATGATGTATGGTAGTTATAGAATGGGATATTATGTAAGAATCCTGGGTGGATATATATGGGAAAGTTTAGATTAGATTAAGATTGGATAAATTAGAAGGATATATATACTTATATAATCGTGTATATGTTGTGTTCTATATTTGTTTTGTTTTTTTACTCCTTATGTCTCTTTTTTCTCTCGGCTGTCACTAGCGCTGGTTTGATAAACTCATATAAGAAAAGACAAAATATGAAACGGCATGTAACTTTTTATGAGGATTCACCAAGGGGGAAGAGCTCAATGTATAACAACATCACGGAGGTCTATACATTTTTTGCCATCGTTGATGGCTATTCGTCCTTAAGGTATCTTCCCTTAGATACCTTAATAGCACCTTTTTTTTTAAAGCACAATCAAGATTTTTATCTGTTTAATTTTTTTGAAAGTAATTGTGTATCACATTCTTTTTTCTTTTTCTAAGGCACTTTACGAGAAGGAGATGCAATATAAATCTAATAAACCGGGATGACCACCCAAGTCCTAAAATTCTGATGTATTTGGTTGCACCATATGATTCAGGAATATTACCTTGATTTACAATGCAAGACGATAGACAAATAAAGAATGGAGGAATTACATTTTGTAGTTGGAATATAAGGGGTGCCAACGAACCAATTAAGAGGGGTAAAATTTTTGCCCAACTAAAATCGTTGAAAAGCGACATAATATTTTTGCAGGAGACACACATGAAACAACAAACACAAATAAGATTAAAGGCGAATTGGATAGGCCAAACATACTACTCCTCATTTACTTCTAAATCTAGGGGTACAGCTATTCTTATTAGGAAAGGTATTCCTTTTAAATTAAAGAATACTATATCAGATAAAGAGGGAAGATATATTATAGTTTCGGGTGAAATTTATGCAACCCCACTAACTTTGATAAATATTTATGCTCCGAATTTTGATAACCCCCAATTTTTTGATAAAATTATTGACATAATATCAGTTTAATTACCAAAATATGATAATAGGGGGGGACTTTAACTGTGTTTTAGATTCATATCTAGATAAATCAGCAAAACAAAAGAAGAGTAATTTAAAATCTAAAACTAGCGAACTTCTAAATACATATATAAAAAATACTAATATAATAGATGTATGGAGATCTGCTAATCCAGTTGGAAGGGAATACTCGTTTTACTCTTCAGTGCATAAAACTTATTCAAGAATTGATTATTTTTTATTGGATATGAAATTAATGCCATATACAAACAACCCAACATACCACATTAGTAGTATCTCAGATCACTCTCCGTTGACATTTTCAGTAAAATTTGAGGGAATGCCGGGTAAAAAAATTTTTTGGAGGTTTAATACACATATTTTAAATGACGTGCAAGGCTATCAATATTTAAAACAACAAATTAAACTTTTTTTCGATACAAATGATATACCAGGTACTTTGCCTTCTTTATTATGGGAAACTTTTAAGGCATTTATGAGAGGAATTATAATTTCATATCAACGTTTTCAAAATAAAAAGAATAAGACAGAACAATTGTTGTTAGAACAAGAAATCAGACAGTTAGAGTTGGATAATGCCAAAGATTCCACGACAGATAAACACAATAAGATAATATTACTGAAATTTAAACTTGATCGAATTTTATCGGCAAGAGTAATAAGACTATTCCAAATTACAAAACAGGAACATTTTGAGTTTGGTGACAAACCACATAAGCTTTTAGCTCGCCAATTGAAAAAACAAGAAAAGGAAAATAATATAACCAAAATTAAATCAGAGAAAGGTGAATTACTAATACTACCTAAAGATATTAATAATAGATTTGCCCAATTTTACCAAAACTTATATACATCTAAAATTAAAATAGAAGATAGTAAAATAATTTTTTTTCTAGATAACTGTAATCTTCCAATACTGGACCTTTTGGAACAAGAGGAACTAGGAGCTCAAATTACAATCAAAGAAATAGGTGAAATAATAAAATCGCTGAAAAATGGTAAGACACCGGGACCAGATGGTTTTAATAATGAATTTTATAAAAAATTTCAGGAGATAACAACCCCTTATTTATTTAATTTATACTCCCATGCTTTTAAAGAAAACAAACTACCTGAAACACTAACAGAATCAACTATTACGCTTATTCCAAAAAAAGATAAAGATTTAGAAGATCCGGGCTCGTACAGAGCTATATCACTTTTAAATACAGATCAGAAAATTTTAGCAAAGATTTTAGCAAGAAGATTAAGCAAATATATTAGTAAATTGATAAACCCTGATCAAACGGGGTTTATACCTAAAAGATACTCATTTAATAATCTGAGACGCCTGTTTAATATAATGTACTCGCATAAAATAGAGGAAGAAGATATATCAATTATTTCTTTGGATGCAGAGAAAGCATTTGATCAGGTAGAGTGGCAATACTTATATAAAGTACTACAAAAATTTAATATGGGAGAGAATTTTATAACATGGATAAAATTATTATATGACAAACCAATGGCAAGAATTTTAACTAATAACATGTTATCTCAAAAATTTCAACTATCAAGGGGTAATAGGCAGGGATGTGCACTATCACCCCTGCTATTTGCCCTTATGATAGAACCCCTGGCTGAAAGTATAAGAATTCATCCGAATATTCAGGGCTATAATACCAGGGACTCAAAGAATAAAATCTCATTATATGCAGACGATATACTTTTATATATTACAAAGTCACAAACGAGCATACCAAATTTATTAAACTTAATAGAGGAATTTGGGTCTTTTTCTGGATATAGAATAAACTGGAATAAAAGTGAAATCATGACATTAAAACCTCAAGAACCTACACACTTACTGAAGTTCCCCTTTAAAATCGCAACAGAAAAATTTAAATATTTGGGTATTCAGATTACTAGAAAATATAAAGCATTATTCAACGCTAATTTCATACCTTTATTAAATAAACTTAATACGTTGATTAAATTTTGGGAAACACTTCCCTTATCATTATTAGGTAGAATAAATGCAATAAAAATGATCTTCCTACCACAATTACTATACCTATTTCAATCTATACCGGTATATATACCAAAATATTTAAAAAAAAAATTAGACTCTAATATTACTAATTATATTTGGGACTATAGATCACATAGAATCACAAAAAAACACTTATGTAAACCAAAAGAGGTCGGGGCACTTTCACTTCCGAATTTTATGTATTATTACTGGGCAGTGCATATTAAGAATATGATTTATTGGTTGGATAGTTCTACCCAACAGACAGAAAGGATAAAAATGGAGAAGGAGGATTGCCATCCTTGTAATATAGGAACGAGCCTCTTCTCCCCAAAAAAACTGAATAACACAATATATAAGAAGAACCCAATTATATATGGTACAATAAGAATTTGGAAACAAATAAAATTATCTTTAAAATTAAGAAATCTATCACTGTTAATGCCAATAGCAAATAACCCTTTATTTAAACCATCTCTTATTGATAAGACATATAACCAATGGGAAAGTCTCGGAATTAGAAGGATCGGGGATATGTACAAAATGGGAAACCTATTATCATTCCAACAACTACAATTAAAATTTAAATTGAAAAACAACCAATATTTTAAATATCTTCAGATTTGCGATTTCGTGAAAAAATATATACAAGGATATCAAAAAGTAACTCCTGACTTATTGGAAGAAGCAATGAATATTGAAGCTGACTCACAAAAATTAATATCATATTTATATAATAGTATTCTAAATATAGACCTACCATCGACAGAGGTACTTAGAGAAGAGTGGGAATGGGAACTAATAATAAAAATTACGAAGGTTAAATGGGAAAAATACCTGATATATATTCACAAATGTTCAATTAATGTAAGACATAATCTAAGTCAATTTAAAATTGTACATAGATTATATTATTCAAAAACAAGATTGAACAAATTTTATCCAAATATATCCGCCACTTGTGATAAATGTCTAGCCCAAAAAGCAACTATAACACACTCCTTAGTTTCCTGCATAAAACTTTATAGATTTTGGAATGATATTTTTGAAATATTTACAAAATTATTCAAGACAAGAATGGAACCTAATACTGAAACGATTATATTTGGTGTAATGGAAGATGGGAATAAATTGAACACATCTCAAAATCTATTCCTTAACTATGGTTTAATAATAGCAAAAAAATTAATTCTTAAATTTTGGAAGGGTACATCAATACCAACGCTTAAAATGTGGATTGCAAGTATGTTGGACACCGCTCATCTTGAGGAAATGCGATTCCTCCTAATGGATAAATCAGACCAATTCATAACGAGTTGGTCTCCATTCGTCGTTTTTTTGGAATCATATGGTGCAACACAATTGTAAAAAATAACAGTTTCAGGACTGGACGAGGGTTGGTCAAGGTTATAAATAATGATCTCCTTTGCTTTTTTATTTTATTTTCTTTTCTCTATTTTCTCTCTCAACTTTCTTCATTTACTCGTTTTCTTTTTTCACACACTATATATTTCACATCTTTCTATCCTTTACTATTTAACTTCTTTTTCTTATTCTAATCTTTTTTCAATGTAACAAAAAAAAGAAAAAAGAAGTTGTACATAAAATGTATTATGAAAATATATATTAGGCACTTTGGTGCCATATGACTGTACTTACTTCTAATAAAATAAAATATTTAAAAAAAAAGATCTGTGGATGACGCAGTCAACCTGTGCCTGCACTTCATCCTCCAGCACCTAGACCGCCAGGGGACCTATGCGAGGATTTTGTTGATTTTAGCTCTGCATTCAACAACATTGTGCCAGAGCTACTACACTACAAACTTTCCGAGTTGACTGTGCCTGAACCCCTCTGTCAGTGGATCACCAGCTTCCTGACAGACAGGAAGCAGCATGTGAGGCTGGGAAGCATATCTCGGACCCGCAAACGCTCAGCTTAGGAGCATCGCAAGGCTGCATACTCTCACCTCTCCTCTACTCTCTCTACACCAATGACTGCACCTCCACAGACTCCTCTGTCAAGCTTTTCAAGTTTACGGATGACACAACCCTGATTGGACTGACCCAGGGTGGGGAGGAATCTGCCTACAGACAGGAAGTGTCACAGCTGGCGTCCTGGTACCATCGCAACAACCTGGAGCTCGATGCTCTTAAGACAGTGGAATTGATTGTAGACTTTAGGAGAGCTCCCCCTCCCCTCACCCCACTCACCATCAACAACACCACAGTCACATATGTGGAGTCTTTTAAGTTCCAGGGAACCACCATCTCCAAGGACCTTAAGTGGGGGGCTACCATCGACTCCACAGTCAAAAAGGCACAACAGAGGATGTACTTCCTATGGCAGCTGAGGAAGCACAATCTGCCACAGGCAATGATAGTCCAATTCTATACGGCTATCGTAGAGTCTGTCCTCACCTTCTCCATCATGGTCTGGTTTGGCTTAGCCACCAAGCACGACACCCGGGGGCTGCAGCGAATTGTCCGATCAACTGAGAAGGTTATTGGCTGCAACCTTCCCTCCATTCCACTGCAAGGGCCAGGAAGCGAGCGGGTAAGATCATCTCTGACCCCTCTCACCCTGGCCACTAACTCTTTGAATCACTTCCATCTGGAAGGCGACTCCGGACTGTCAAAGCTGCCACAGCCAGACATAAAACAGCTTTTTTCCACGAGTAGTTGCTCTACTCAATAACCAAAAATCTGTAGCCTCCTTTTGCTCTGGTATTTTGTTTGGTTCACTTGCTTGATCAATGGTGTTTTATTATTGATGTTTAGTGTTTTATGTGTCATTTGTAACTGTCACTGTATGTCATGTTGTCACTTGTGGGCGGAGTACCAAGGCAAATTCCTTGTATATGAATACTTGGCCAATAAACATATTCATTCATTCATTCATCTGCAAACTTGTAGTTGGAGTTAGAGTAGTTTCCCTACACTGTAGTCATGAGTGTGTGGAGAGTATAGTAAGGGACTGAGAGCACATCCTTGAGGAGCACCAGTGTTGATGATTATTGTGGAGAATGTGTTGTTGACTATCCTCACTTATTGTGGTCTATGGATCAGAAGGTCGAGGATCCAGGAGCAGGGTAGTATGCTGAGTCTTTGGTCCAGATTTTGGAGATGAGGACAAGGGCCAGTGGCATTCTGCCGAATCACTCTCAGGAAGGCCGATCTTACATCTGCCCCAGTAACCAGTTTAGGTGGGATTATGGTGGTGAAGGTGGATCTATAGGTGATAAATGGGAGTTTGGCATGGGTGTCTATGTTGTCCAGGTGTTCCGGAGATGAGTTTTGGGCTAGAGAGATGGTGTCTGCTGTGCTGCCGTGTAAACAAACAGCAGTGAATCAAGGCTGGTGGCTGGTGTTAATGTGCGTTATCACCAACATCTCTAAGCACTTCATGATGGTGGATGTCAAAGCCACTGGATGATAGTTATTGAGGCACACTACCTTGCTTTTCTTTAGTCCCACGATGATAGTGGTCTTCTAAAAGTTCCGACGCAGGAGCTTCGATCGCTGGTTGCGGGAGCTTCGATCGACCCGACTGCGGATGGGTCGACTGCCCCAACCGCGGGAAAAATGGAGGGAAAAAGATAACACATTATTGCCTTCCATCACAGTGCGCTGTGTTGGATGTTTATGGTAATTTTTATGTAGTTGTGTGTCTTGCTGCTTTTTTGGTACGACTGTATGACAAATCAAATTCCTTGTATGTTCTTACATACTTGGCTAATAAATTCTTTGTAACTCTTGTAAAAGCAGGTGGGGATTTCAGAATGGAGTAGTGAAAGTAGTGGAAGCTGGTCCATGGAGGCCCTAACAACATGACTGGAGACTTCAGTCAGGCCAGTGGCTTTCTGCTGAATCACTCTCAGGCTGATCTTACGTCAGCCACAGTAACCATAAAATTCATTCTTTAATTATGGGTTAATAACAGCAAAAAAACTCATACTTAAATTTTGGAAAAATGCCACTATACCAACGCTTAAAATGTGTATTAGTAATATGTTGGACACAGCACACCTGGGAGAAATGAGACTCCTCCTAATAGATAAACAAGACCAATTCTTAACGAGTTGGTCTCCATTTATTGATTTCTTGGATTCCTGTGGTGCAACAGTATCGTAAAAAATAAAGGTTTCAGGTCTCGGTCTGAAGAAGGGTCTCAATCCAAAATGTCACCTATTCCTTTTCTAGACATGTTGCCTGACCCGCTGAGTTATTCCAGCTTTTTGTGTCTTTTCAGTGTAAACCAACATCTGCAGTTCCTTCCTACACACTTGTCCTGCCTTTATAGGTGGAATTGGACTCTCTTCTTGCAAGGCCCTGTTCTCGTTTTAGGTCGGAGCCCGGAATAGTCAATCGGAATTAGAAGAATAAATGTGCCGGGGGATTGTAGACAGCTGCAGGTCAAATAAGGTTGTTGTAGTAGGGGATTTTAAATTTCCCTATATAGACTGGGAAAATCATAGCGTGAAGGGTTCAGATGGGGTGCAATTCGTCGAAAGTGATCAGGAGAGTTTTCTTAAGCAGTATGTGGAGGCCCCCACATGTGAGAGGGCAACGCTGGATCTAGTATTGGGAAATTGGGAAGGGCAAGTTAATGAAGTGTGTGTGGAGGAGCCCTTTGGGACCAATGACCACAGTTCGATTAGTTAAGATAGTTATGGATCGGAACGGAGAGGGTCCATGTGTTAAAATGCACAACTGGGGTAAGGCCAACTTTGAGGGTATGAGAGAGGGTCTTGCTCAAGTTGATTGGAGCAGGTCATTAGATGGGAAAGGACCATCGGCCAAGTGGGATGTTTATAAAAGTGTACTGAAGAAAGCTCTGGATGCGTACGTCCCCGTTAGAGTGAAGGCAAAGCAGGCAAACGTAAGAAAGCTTGGCTGACGTGAAAATTAGACATTAGTCAAAAACAAGAAGGATGCACGGGACAGGTTTAGGCAGTTGAGATCGTACATCTCTGGAGGCGTTTTGGGAGCTAAGGAGTAAACTAAAAAAGGAAATCAGAAGGGCAAAAACGGGCCATGAGATAGCTCTGGCAGGTAGCATTAAGGACAATCCCAAATGATTTTATAAATACATAAGGGCAAAAGGGTAACTAGAGGGAGAGTGGGACCGCTCAGGAATCAAATCGGTCACCTCTGTGTGGAGCCACAGGAGATGGGCAAGGTCCTAAATGAGTATTTCTCCTTGGTATTTACCGAGGAGAAAGACAGTAGGACAGAGGAAATTGGATCAGTCACTGGATGTGTCGTGAGAGCAGTCAGGGTTACTGTCGAAGAAGTACTGAAGGTACTGTTGTGTTTGAAGATAGACAAATCTCCAGGGCCTGATCTGCTATATCCGAGGACATTGTGGGAAACTAGAGAGGAGATTGCAGGAGCCTTGGTTGAAAATTACGAGTCGTCCTTAAATACAGGAGAGGTGCCGGGAGACTGGAGGGTGACAAATGTTGTACCTCTTTTCAAGAAGGGCTGCAGGGAAAATTCTTTTTTCTATTACAAATCTCATATTGTGGAGAACAGAGGCAGATAAATAAATGATGGGGCTTTGTCCAGGCCTGTACGAAGCTTTCCAAAAAGGGGGGTGGCATGACAGGATTACAGAATATTTAATGTGAAATAATGTGCGCGCTGCACACATCACGAGCGCAAAGCGTGAAGTCCCACTATGCCAGGGTTTTAGATGCTCTCTGATGCGTTCCGAGCCTTATTTTGGAGCATTTTTGCACCAAATTTATGACCAATATTTCAGTAATTAACAGGAATCTGTGAGGTAGCTTTTTCACACAAAGGGTGCTGGGTGTATGGAACGAGCTGCCAGAGGAGGTAGTTAAGTCTGGGACTATCCTAATGTATAAGAGACATTTGGACACGTTTAGATGGATATGGGCCAAACGCGTGTGAGTGGGACTAGTTTAGATGGGACATGTTGGGCGGTGTGGGCAAGTTGGGCTGAAGGGCCTGTTTGCACACTGCATCATTCTATGACTAAAAAGTTAAGGAGAAAAATGCATGTAGATAAGTAGAGCAGATTTGAAAGAGGAGTTAAATGTAAAGGCAGAGAGAGGTTTATGGGTGGAAAGGAACATAGGAAAGGAGGGGGGAGAGTCGGCTTGGGCAGATGGGTGAAGGGAAAAACAGCAGGCAGTGAAGAAAGCTAATGGAATGTTGGCCTTCATAACAAGAGGATTTCAGTATAGGAGTAGAGAGGTTCTTCTGCAGTTGTATAGGGCTCTGGTGAGACCACATCTGGAGTATTGTGTACAGTTTTGGTCTCCTAAGTTGAGGAAGGACATCCTCGTGATTGAGGCAGTGCAGCGTAGGTTCACGAGATTGATCCCTGGGATGGCGGGACTGTCATATGAGGAAAGATTGAAAAGACTAGGCTTGTATTCACTGAAGTTTAGAAGGATGAGGGAGATTCTTATAGAAACATATAAAATTATAAATGGACTGGACAAGCTAGATGCAGGTAAAATGTTCCCTATGTTGGGCGAGTCCAGAACCAGGGGCCACAGTCTTAGAATAAAGGGGAGGTCATTTAAGGCTGAGGTGAGAAAAAACTTTTTCTCCCAGAGAGTTGTGAATTTATGGAATTCCCTGCCACAGAGGGCAGTGGAGGCCAAATCACTGGATGGATTTAAGAGAGAATTAGATAGAGCTCTAGGGGCTAGTGGAGTCAAGGGATATGGGGAGAAGGCAGGCACGGGTTATTGATTGGGGACGATCAGCCATGATCACAATGAATGGCGGTGCTGGCTCGAAGAGCCGAATGGCCCACTCCTGCACCTATTTTCTATGTTTCTATGAAAATAGACACAGAGTGCTGGAGTAACTCAGTCGGTCAGGCAGCATCTGTGGAGAATATTAATAGGCGACGTTTCACAAAATGTTGAAGTAACTCAGCGGGTCAGGCAGCATCTCTGGAGAACATGGATAGATGACATGTCACAGAGTGCTGGAGTAACTCAGTGGATCAGGCAGCATCTCTGGAAAAAAGGTATAGATTATATTTCGGGTCAAGACCGTTCTTCAGTAATATTCATGATGTGCCATGCATAGACATTCTTGAATGTTACCCAAACCATCGTGAGCTACATTGTTACGGTGCTTGCCCTCTCCTATAACGTCTCTGCTGCCTTGGGTGATGCAGGACAGGACACAAGCTTTGGGACACAGTGTGAAGCTGTTGCCGCCTGTCCCAACCTGGTAAAAACCTGGATGGAGTGGATGTGGAGAGGATGTTTCCACTAGTGGGAGAGTCAATGCCCAGTGGCCACAGCCTCGGAATTAAAATACATTCCTTTAGGAAGGAGATGAGCAGGAATTTCTTAAGTCAGAGGGTGGTGAACTGTGGAATTCATTGCCACAGACAGCTGTGGAGGTCATGTAAATGGACATTTTTCAGGAGGAGATTGATAGATTCTTGATTGATAGGGGTGTCAGAGGAAATGGGGAGAAGGCAGGACAATGGGTTTGAGAGGGAAAGAGAGATAGTCATAGTGATACAGTGTGGAAACAGGCCCTTCGGCCCAGCATGTCCCATCTGCACTAGTCCCACCTGCCCACGTTTGATCCATATCCCTCCGAACCTGTCCTATCCATGTATCTGTCTAACTGTTTCTTAAATGTTGCAATAGTCCCCGCCTCAACTACCTCCTCTGGCAGCTTGTTCCATACACCTACCACCCTTTGTGTAAAAAACATACCCCCTCAGATTCCTATTAAATCTTTTGCCCTTCACCTTAAACTTATGTCCTCTGCTCCTCGATTCACCTACTCTGGGCAAAAGACTCAACCATATCTATTCAAACCATGATTTTATACACCTCTATTAGATCATCCCTCATCTTCCTGTGCTCCATGAAATAGTCCCAGCCTACTCAACCTCTCCCTATAGCTCTGGCTCTCTAGTCCTGGCAACATCCTCATAAATCTTCACTGTACCCTTTCCAGTTTGATGACATCTTTCCTATAACATGGTGCCCAGAACTGAACACAATACTCTGAGTGCGGCCTCACCAACTTCTTATGCAACTGCAACATGATCTCCCAACCTCTATACTCAGCCTGACCTGTCGAGTTACTCCAGCACTCTGTGAAACGTCACAGAACAGGGCAAGATTAGCAAGTTTGCTGATGATACAGAAGTGAGTGGTTTTGCAGATAGTGAAGATGGTTGTGAAAGATTGCAGCAGGATCTTGATCAATTAGCCAGGTGGGCAGAGGAATAGTTGATGGTTGCATGGTTGCTTGAAGGTCGTGTTGCAGGTAAATCAGGTGGTCAAAACGTATTTTGGCACTTTGGCCTTCATCAGTCAGAGTATTGAGTATAGAAGTTGGGAGGTCATGTTGCAGTTGTATAAGGCGTTGGTGAGACCGCATTTAGAATATTGTGTTCAGTTCTGGGCACCATGTTATAGGAAAGATGTCAAACTGAAAAGAGTACAGAGATCCCCATCCTGGATCAGTCCAATCAGGGTTGTGTTGTCCGCAAACTTGAGAAGCTTGACAGAGGTGTCTGTGGATGTGCAGTCATTGGTGTGGCGAGAGTAGAGGAGAGGGGAGAGTACGTATCTTGCGGTGCTCCTATGCTGAACATTTGCGGGTCCGAGATATGCTTTCCTGTCTCACATGCTGCTTCCTGTCTGTCAGAAAGCTGGTGATCCATCGACAGAGGGGTTCAGGCACAGTCAACTCAGAAAGTTTGGAGCGTAGCAGCTCTGGCACAATGGTGTTGAATGCAGAGCTAAAATCAATAAAACAAAATCCTCGCATAGGGTGCTGGAGGATAAAGTGCAGGCCCAGATTGACTGCGTCATCCACAGATCCATTGACCTAATATGCAAAATGCAGAGGGTCCAGCACAATTGTGATATTTTTCAGCTTGGCCAGCACAAGCCTTTCAACGATCTTCATGACGACAGAGGTCAGTGCGACAAGCCTGTTGTCGTTAAGACCAGTAATCCTTACCTTTTTGGGTACAGGGACAATAGTGGAGACTTTGAAGCAGGCAGCGACAGTACATCTTTGCAGGGACTGGTTAAAAATGAGTAATTGGGTGTGAAGTGTTGGTTGAGGTGGGAAAGGGACCACTCTTTTCATACTGGACTCTTGCCTTAAGTAGGTGTGAAGTGGTGAATGGGAAGGAGAGGATGCAGTGTCCATTCTTTGCAGACTGGGGTCTGGCTGTGTTTGTTGGGGAGGGGGTACCAGGGTTACGTTTCTGATTTTCAAACCTGCAGTAAAACTCATTTAGGTTGTTCGTCAGCTGATGATTGTTCAAAGAGCGGGGGGCTTTACTCTTATAGCTGGTGATTTCTTGCATGCCCTTCCAAACTGAAGAAGAGTCACTAGCTGAGAACTTGCTCCTCAACTTCTCAGAGTACCTTTCCTTGGCAGCTCTGATTCCTCTTCTCAGCTCTTTATCGATTAGGCTATCTTTTAACTCTTTAACGATTAGGCTATTGGCTTGACGCATATTTGCCCCCAACCCCCCCCCCCCCCCCCCCCGATCTCGAAATGGAAATGTTACATCTGAATATAATGATCCCATTAAAATGTACATTTATGTCACAAACTATGGAATTCATATTTTTCAGTATTGTTATCAAGGAAAAGAAAGCAGTTCGAATTGTTTGACATTATTAGATATTGCTTAAAATTATTGATAATGAGGAGAAAATATAATAGCTCTAAAACCTACCTTAATTTTGCAATCTCACTAAAGATAATCCCCCTTTCCCTCTTCCCTTCCCCATCTCTCTCCCCTCCCTTCCCCTCTCTCTCTTCACCCTCCCTCATCCCCCCCCCTCTTTATGGTGGGGGGGAGGGGAAGATGAAGGTGGCGCGGGCCCAGCAAGGGCCCAGCATGCGGGGGGCGATAAAGGTGGCGTGGCCCAGTGGGGGTGGTATGGGCTCAACGGGGGTGGCGTGGGCAAGCGGGGGTCCAGTGGGGGTGGTGTGAGCCCAGCGAGGGTGGCGTGGGCCCAGCGTGGGTGGCGTGGGCCCAGCTAGGGTGGCGTGGGCCCAGCGGAAGTGGCGTGGGCGCAGCGGAGGTGGCGTGGGCTCTGCAGGGGTGGCGTGGGCCCAGCAGGGGTGGTGTGGGCCCAGCGGGGGCCAGCGGGGGTGACGTGGACCCAGCGAGGGTGGCGTGGGCCTAGCGGGGGTGGCGTGGGCCCTGCGGGGGTGGCGTGGGCCTAACGGGGGTGGCGTGGGCGCAGTGGAGGTGGTGTGGGCCCAGCGGAGGTGGCATGGGCTCTGCAGGGGTAGCGTGGGCCCAGCGGAGGTGGCGTGGGCCCAGCGGGGGCCAGCGGGGGTGACGTGGACCCAGCGAGGGTGGCATGGGCCTAGCGGGGATGGCGTGGGCCCAGCGGGGGTGGCGTGGGCCCAGCGGAGGTGGCGTGGGCGCAGCGGAGGTGGCGTGGGCCCAGCAGAGGTGGCATGGGCTCTGCAGGGGTGGTGTGGGCCCAGCGGGGTTGGCGTGGGCCCAGCGGGGGCCAGCGGGGGTGGTGTGGGCCCAGCGGGGGTGTCGTGGGCCCAGCGGGATCCAGCGGGGGTGGCGTGGGCCCAGCGGGGGTGGTGTGGGGGGAAGATGGCTCGGCCCCTGGCAGCGGGGGGAGGCGAGGGGAGCAGTCCCCTCTGCAGTGGCGTCTGGTGGTGGGGTTACAGCAGCTGGGTTCAGATTCAGCCACTCCCGCCCGGCGACGGGAGAACGGCCTCCTGGTCGCCAGGCTGGCCGTTGGTGAAGCTTCGACGCCGCGGATGGAGACGCTGGACTGGGCGGGCAGACACCGCATCCCGCACCTGCCTCCCCCCCGGGCCCGGAGAAATGGGCACTCCCTTATCCCGCGGGCCAGATTAGATCCCCTCATGGGTATTTTGAACCGAGGATAAAAAACAGACTCCCCCTCCTGCAACGCAATATTCCACTACTTACCTGGAGTAGATGACACGAGGCATCGAGCTCTATGTGTGGGTACAAATGGCAGTCTGATCCCGCCCGGGCCCACTGCGCACGCGCGGAGAGATGGCGTCATTTTGCATCGCTTCCCCAACTGCGCAGGGGATGGTCGCATTTTTTTCTACCAAATCATCCAGCGGCCGGAACCAGAATTTTGTGCGCTTTTCCGACAAAGTGGATAAAATAAATTTTTTCCGATTTTATTTATTCTTTTTTTTCCCCGAGCTCATCTCGTCCTGCAGGTTTTATGGTGGGATGGGTTCACAGTTTGGGTCAGCTGAGTTTTTCTGTAGATTGGGGTGTGTGGAGCCTTTACGGTTTTAAAGAGTGATCTGTAAGACAAAAGACCAGAGGAGATTTGTTAAGTTAGATCAGATGATAAGGAGCAGGGGCACAGATCATTAGCAAGATATTTTAGGAAGCATGTTGAGAAAGTGACACAAGCATGCTAAGAGGAATTGATGATAGGGATTTTATCTGAAGTTGGGCAATTCAGTTCTCATTCCAGAGGTTTGCAACGTGTCTTAAGGTTGCTTAGGTGTTGTTTTCTAGTTTAATGTTGGGCCTCAACGATGCAGTGGAGGAGGTGCAGACAGACAAGTGGTGATGGGAATGCGATTGAGAATTAATGTGGCTGGCAACAGGAAATTCAGATCACCCTTGTCGATTGAGTGCAGGTGCCCCGCAAAACAAATTCTTAATCTGCGTTTCGTTTCTCCAATGTAAAGAACACGACATTGTGAACACCGAATGCACTGCACCTGATTGAATGTAGTGTAAAGGGCCTGTCCCACTTACGTGTCCTTGGCACGCTAATTACGCGAGCTCGTGGTCGTGTTGAGGCGCGACGGTCCCCCGAAGGTCGCTCGCGATTTCATGTGTCCGCACCGCCGTATGGAGTGCGTGACGTCATTTGAAGATGGACACAAAATGCCGGAGTAACTCAGCGGGACCGGCAGCATCTCTGGAGAGAAGGAATGGATGACGTTTCGTGTCGAGACTCTTCTTCAGTCTGAAAGAAGGGTCTTGACCTGAAACGTCACCCATTGCTTCTCTCCAGAGATGCAGCCGGTCCCGTTGAGTTACTCCAGCATTTTGTGTCTATCTCAATTTTCTTGGCCCCGCTCTGGGAGTAGAAGTGGAGGCGGATCCAGACCGCAACGGCCGTGAGCCCCAGGCCGAGTTCGGCGATCGTTTGCCTGCTTCTGCTGCTGTTGGAGGTGAGACGTTGCGTCGCGCCAGAGTCTTGGGCCTGTCCCACTTTGGCCGTCAGTTACGCGACAGGCCGTTGGCGCGCAAAGATTTTGTTCACTACAAAAATTTCGGAGTGCCGTGCGATGTCGCGCACAACTCCATACCCCTCTACGCTTCTCAGTGGGACTGGCCCCGCACGGCCATACGATGCCCGTGCGCCTCAATGTGACGACGAGGTCGCGTAATTTGCGTGCCAATGACTCGTAAGTGGGACAGGCCCTTAAGTCAATCGCAGCTTCATCTGGAATGATTATTTGAGGCATGTTTTGTTTTTCCTGGGCGACTACCAAAAATGTAACATTTAACCCCAGAACCGCCAAATGTGCTCGCCAGTGTATGTGAGCGGAATCCAAGTTAATTTAAATCTACCCACATATTAAATACGTCATGTTGAGATGCCACATCAGTTTTATAGCAGAACTGATGATCTGATTATAAGGTCATAAGTGATAGCGGAATTAGGCCATTCGGCCCATCAAGTCCATTTAGCCATTCAGTCATGGCTGATCCATCTGTCGCTCCAAATCCCATTCTCCTGCCATCTCCCCATAACATCTGACACCCATACTAATCAAGAATCTATCTATCTCTGACTTTAAAATATCCACTGACTTGGCCTCCACAGACTTCTGTGGCAAAGAATTCCATAGTTTCACTACCCGCTGACTAAATAAATTCCTCCTCATCTCCTTATCAGAACGTCCTTTAATTCTGAGGCTATGACCTCTAGTCCTAGACTCTCCAACTAGAGGAAATATCCTCTCTGCATCCATTCTATCCAAGCCTTTCACTATTCCGGACGTTTCATTAAGGTCCCCCATCATTCGTCTAAACTCCAGCGAGTACAGGCCCTGTGTCGACAAATGCTCATCACATGTTAACCTATATATTAACATATGTTTATCTACCAGTATATTCCCTGAGAAATATTAATTAATTACAAACAAATTTAAAACACACCACAGAAGTAATAGTCCAATTACAAATCTGTTGTATAAAGTGAAACTGTACTCTTATAGTGTTCAAGAAGGAACTGCAGATGCTGGAAGATCGAAGGTACACAAAAATGCTGGAGAAACTCAGCGGGTGCAGCAGCATCTATGGAGCTCTTATAGTACTCTTATAATAACGGCTAACTAAAATGGGATTTCACCTTCAATACAGCACACTCAGAGGTGCAGAGTTGGAAAAGGAATACCACATAAAACTCTGTACTGAAGTGAAAGTTCATAGGAAATTGCACTTGTTTCTCAATGGTACATTGGTTTTGTGCGGAAACTCCACACCGAACATGGCTCTACTAGCTGTGTCACTATGTCATCCTGATAATATCCCACCTATACAGATTCACAACCAAAATGGCACTCTTAACACTGATCATGCACTCAGGAATTGATCTTAAGTCTTACCGACATCTGCATTATTTAACATCTAGAGCTGTTTTATTTACAATTTGAAAGCCGTTAATAATAGTCTCAGAGAAGAAGGTTACTTGGAACACCTGCTTGTAACAGTAAAATTGAGCTGGCCCATCTTAATCTTGGTTGATTGGAGAAGATGATGTTGACAATTGTAGACTTGCCTACCATGGAACCAAAAACTACTTGTGGATCAGAGAAGATTGAAGTGATAATGTGACTCCAATCCTATTCGTCACATCATACCTCTTGTACCATCTCCTCTTATACCATTATCATTTGCTTGCAACAGGACATAGAGAGACCAAACAGCTCCTTACTAGACTTCTCCCATGATTATAATGATATGGTCATGCCTTTCTAAATATGGTCACTGAAGTTATTGTCACGGTCTTGTTTGGATGTAGTACATGCTGACTAGCTTGGTTGTCGTGAAAATTATTTCTGACATGATTACCAACAGGAGAGGTGGCAATATGAGATTGGTGTTACTCAGTGGAAATTAGTTTCTCCTTGTTCATTCCCCGGGGATGGTTGTTGGACATTTCAACAAGGTCAGTATTTATTGATCATACCCTTTTTCCTGAGAGATAAATCTTTGAGAAGCCAAGTGGTGAAAGACAACCTAGACAGGAATGCAGTCTTTAGGTTGCAATTAGATCAGCCATGGACTTACTAAGCACACAGTGAATTGGAGGATCGAGTGGTATACTCCTGTTCTTAAACCAATATTTAAACAACATTGACCAAAAGTTGTCCTCCTGCTCCAGCATGCCACAAGCAACAGTAGGAGCTTCTCCGAAGAGACTTTTAATATTGTTTATCAACCAGAATATTTTCCCAAATAAATGTAAACAAATTCACAGTTTACTCACCTTCACTCTCATAACTGCACATCAACAGATAAGTATTCAACAGATTAAGAACCTGTTAGGAATTCAGTTCATCCCCATTAAAGAAACCTTGTGAAAATTGATGAAAACCAAATAAATAAAATAATTCATGTGAGTGTATGAGCTTATGTAAACATAAATGATACCATTGAGAGAGAGGTAGCTGCAACAATTGTCAGAGGTAGGACTTTTTCTATTAAAAGTTCTGCTTGGAACTAAGCTCAGGGCATCTTGAAAGGGGCTGCAGATTGGATTGATCATCCTTAAAGATGGCCACAACCTCTTTCAAATGATTGCTGGGATCAGATTCAGGCTTTACGAGATAGTTTGCATTAGGAGTTAAAGTTGTGTAAGGCTTTAAGGGTACAGAGGTTGTGTAATTTTATGGAGCAAATGTCAGTTGGTCAAATTCAGATTAGTTTATTGTTTATATACCAGGGTGCAATGAAGTTCCTTGTTCACATGAAGCTCACAAAGTGAACAGTACTTGGCAATGATTAGTACATCAATATATACAAGAAATGTAAAACAGCAGAATAGTGCAAAGATTGCTGTACAACCTTTGGTAGAGCAAAATATATTCTGGAAATGCAATAATGAAATAACCATATGAGACCATGTTGAGAATAAATATACATCACAGCACAGGAAAAGAGTGTGAAAGAGGTAATTGCTGTAGGAGTCTAATAACAATGGGGATGAGACTGTTCTTCACTGGTTGGTTCTCCACTCTGCTCTAAACTACTCATCAATAAGAACACTTACGTCAGGCTGTTATCCATCAACTACAACTCAGTGATCAACACCATCATTTCCTCCAAGCATGGTACTAGGTTCAAGGAACCAGGACTCTGCGCATCGTTTTGCAAGTGGATCCTCGAATTCCTCACAACACAATGGGTACGAATTGGCAACAACACTTCCTCCTCAATAACAATTAATGCTCAGTCCACTGTTCCACTCACTCTTTACCCATGCTGTGCGGCTGGACACAGTTCCAGCTTCATCTTTAAATTCGTAAAGACACTGCTGTTGTTGGACGAATCATAGGTAACAATGACAGAATGCAGGAGGGTGCCAGAACAACTTAGCTCCCATTGTCAGTAAGACTAAGGAGCCGATTGTAATCTTTAGAAGAGATAGGCCGAAGATTCACAAACTTTTCTTCATCAAGGGGTTGGTGGTGGAGAGTGTGCACAATGTCATGTTCTGGGCATGCATATCTCTGAAGATCTGTCCTGGACTCAGCTCGTTGATGCAGTCATAAAGAAAGCCCATCGATGCCTCTACTTCCATAGAAGATTGAGGATATTCAGTATGTGAAAGAATACTCTCCTGATTTCCAACGGGTGTATGGTAGAGAGCATATTGACTAGTTGCATCATAGCCTGGTTCAGCATCTCCAAAACCCAGGAATGAGGAAAATTACAAGAAGTGGTGGACACTGCTCAGTCCATCATGGTTACTGACCTCCCCACCATCAAATGGATCTAGAGGAGGAGCTGGCTCAAAATAGCAGCCAGCATCATCAAGTACCCACACCATTGTGGCCACAATCTCATTTCACTTCTGCCATCAGGAAGAAGGCATTGGAGTCTGAAAACCGTGATCTTCATGTTCACGAACCGTTTCTTCCCAATAACCAATAGGCTTCTGAATACTACAAACGACAACAAAACTATGAACCTCAAACTCCCTTCATTGCATTATGGACTATGAGCATTTGTTTTGTACAAATACAATGTTTTAATAAATTGTTGATCTTTTCTTTTTGTTCTGCATGTTATCTATGAGTACTGTGTTTATAGACCTATTATGCAGCTGCAAGTAAGAATTTAATTGTTCTGTTTTTGGTACATATGACGATTAAACTCTTGTCTCTTGGTTGGGAAGAGATCAATGTGGTAGACACAAAATGCTGGAGTAACTTAGCAAGCCAGGCAGCATTTCTGGAGAGAAGGAATAGATAATGCTTTGGGTCGAGACCCTTCTTCAGACCAATGTGGTGTGTGATGTCACAGGCCAGGTGCCATGTATTCCTAGCTCACAGAGAGATGCAGCACGAAAACAGACCCTCAGCCAATCAAGTCGACAATGTGAATAAAGCACCCATCTACACTAATCCTATTTTTTTTCTAATCACCCCACATTCTGATCTATGTCACCACTCACCTACCCACTAGAGGCACGTAAATCACAAACTTGCATTTCTTGGATTTACGTGGCTGCTGACTGCTAACCCAAGGCTTGAAGGGGATGGAGGAGTACTTCACCTTCTGCCGATTTTGCCCTAACCCATCTAAGACAACTGTCACTGCCTTTCACCTCAGTAATCGTTGCGCCAATGTAAAGCTCCGAGTGTCCTTTTGTGGTAAGCCAGTGAATAATTCCCCAAGTTCCTCAGAGTCACCCTGGATCGCACCTTCACCTATCGTGAACACCTGAAGAGGGTGGCTGATAAACTGAAAGCAAGGGTCATCATCGTCAGGAAACTTGCAGGCAACAGCTGGGGATCCAATGCACACACCGTCCGTACCACAAGCTTAACCCTAGTCTACTCAACAGCCAAGTTTTGCTCAACAGCTTGGGCTAATAGCTGCCACACCAAACGAGTTGACACTGTCCCTAATTCTGCAATGCGGGTCACCGCAGAGACGCTTAAGTCAACACCTTTGCAGTGGCTCCCTGTCATGTCTCATATCGCCCCTCCTAGCATAGGCAGAAGGGTGAGGATGTTGAAAGATTGGTGCACCTTCGAGGCTAACCTTGACCTTCCCATCCACGTTGACTTGAACAATCTGCCCAACATGCGCTTGAAGTCTCGCAAACCCTTCTGGTCTTCTGTTAAAACCCTGGAAGACTTTGACTCCAAGACTGAGTTGTGCAGAGCCTAGAAAGATGCCAACGCCAACAACGGAGAGGTCATCACAGACCCCACAGTGAAACCATCGGGTTTTGACTTCCATCACAAGCAATGGCTAACCCTGAACAGAATCCACACCCTCCATGCAAGAACAGCCCATCATCACCTGCATGTGGGGGATGACAGACAGCCCAGCTTGCGACTGCAGACATCCAGCCCAGACAATCCCACACATCGTGAATGACTGCACACAGAGGCTTTTCCCTGGTGGCATCAAAGCCATTCACTCAGTAACTGATGCTGTCGTGGCCTGGATGTCTACCCTTGATCTACAACTTTAGGCTGTGCACGCCATGTGCAAGAAGAAGAAGAAGAAGATTTCTTGGAAATGTGGGAGGAATCTGGTGGAAGTGAGGTTCTCTTTATTCGTTCCTGGGGATGGATGTTGAGCATTTTGACAAGGTCAAGACTTTTTGACCGTTCCCTTTTCCCTGCGGTAGTGAATTTCTGGAGCTGCTGCATTGTGGCAGAAGTTGGAAACTGCTGGATGCGGCTAGCTACCACAGAGAGAATGGCAAAAAGCCCAGAAAAGCAAGATAAGTGTTCAGGTGAGGACTGTTTAAAATAGAGTCCATAATGGTGCTATTAAAATACCTGCCTAACATTTGTCCTGGCCTGAAGAAGGGTTTCGGTCCAAAACGTTGCCTATTTCCTTCGCTCCATAGATGCTGCTGCACCCGCTGAGTACCTCCAGCATTTTTGTGTACCTTCGATTTTCCAGCATCTGCAGTTCCTTCTTAAACACTTGTCCTGGCATTTATGGGTGGAATAGAATGCCTATTCCACACCTTGCTGCACAGGAGTGGTACCAAGTCTCGACTTAACATCAAGCTGAAAAAGCCACGTCAGTGACAGATGTCAGTGAATTGCTGTCTGCTGCACCCTGTCTATTCATCATCTGTTTTACAACTTAGAATGCTTGCATAACAAAGCAACCACATTTAAAATATTCTCCCTTAGAGAGGGTGTTTTTGCAAAACAGGAATGCCGGAACTCATCCAGTCCAGCAGGTTTGGTGGGGAGATTTGGGTCAACAGTTTGGGTCAGCTGACCTTTTCTATGCTGCAGGTTGGGGGTGTGCAGAGTGTTTACAGTTTTAAAGTAGAGCAAAAAATGATCTGTAAGACAAAACGATATTCCGATGATCAGATGATAAGGAGCATGGGTACAGATCATAAGAAATATATTATAAGAAAGCAAGTTGAATAAGGGACACAAGCATGGTAATGGATTAACCGGGATGTTTACCTGAAGTTGGGGAATTCAGTCTTCATTCCAGAGGGTTACAAAGTGCCTGAGGTTACCTAGATGTTGTTATTTTAGTTAATTGTTGGACCTCGAGGGAGTGGAGGATGTGCAGACAGGCAAGTGGTGGTGGGAGTGAAATTGAGAATTGATATGGCAGGTTACAGGAAACTCGGGTCACTCTTGCCCACTGAGCACAGGAGCCCAGCAAAGAGATCACTCAATCTACGTTTCATTTCTCCAAAGTAAAGAACACCATATTGTGAACACCGGATGCACTGCACCTGATTGAATGAAGTGCAAGAGAATCGCTGCTTCAACTGGAATGATTATTTGAGGCGCATTTTGTTTTTCCTGGGCAACTACCAAAGATATAACATTTAACCCTGGAACCGCCAAATGCCCGCACCAGTGTATGTGAGAGGAATCCAAGGTCATTTAAATCTACCCACATATTAATGACATCATGCTGCTTACATTTGAGATGCCACATCAGTTTTATAACAGAACTGATGATCTGACCAGGATATTCCCAGGGAAATGTTAATTCATGACAAACAAATTTAAAATTGTATAGGCATATGGATGAGAAGGGAATGGAGGGTTATGGTATGAGTGCAGGTAGGTGGGACTAAGGGAAAAAAGTTGTTCGGCACGGACTTGTAGGGCCGAGATGGCCTGTTTCCGTGCTGTAATTGTTATATGGTTATATGGTTATAAAATATACCACAGAATTATATAATAGTACAAATAAAAATCTGTTGTATAAAGTGAAATTGTACAACAAGGGGTATCTAAAATGGGATAAACCAATAAAACACACTTAGAGGCTATAGTTGAAAACGGATTAGCCCATAAAACTCTGTACTGAAGCGGTACTTCATAGGGACCTGCACTTGTTTCCCAATAGTACAATGTGTATTTTCTGAAAGAGTGTATTTGCATTTGAACTATAGACCTTTTATGTTTCTCTGTCAGCGTGCGTTGAGTGGTTTTAATTTAATGAATATTGTGATCCTGTGGAAACTGACAGTGTTAAATGAAATGACACCGGATTTTAACTAGGAGCTGACCATTGAATCACCCAGAGCTAGAAGCCATTGTACAAAAGTATGAAAACACTTCTAGAGCAGGAGTTATGGCATGGACGACATCGAGCTGTATACACACGCCACGATCCCAGGATCATCTTGCACTCTGCTCCACCGCTTGTAGGCAGAGTTGACGTTTAAAAGCAGGGGGAAGGGCAGTGAGATCATGATGTGAAGTTTCACAGGGCTGGTACTGTGTATTACTGAGTCAGACAGAGATACAGCTTGATAAAAGGCCGTTCAGCCCACAAAGTCCACAATGTCCATCAAGCATCCAATTACACTAATCCTGCATTAATCCCATTTTCCTTTTATTCGCCCCACATCTTGACCTATTTCACCAATCACCCACCAATAGGGACAATTTATAGTAGCCAATTGTGGCTGCCATAATTTCTGAGATGTCAACCATTAAGAGAGATGGTGGAAGCAAGTGTATTTTTATTCATTCCTGGTGTAGTGGCCATTTGGCTTATTTTGTGTGTCATTAATTATGGCATTTGTCTTTAAATTTTAGACTGCCCGTAAATTTGTGGGTGGGATTTATTACGTAGTCAGGGGCGTGTTTGCTACTCGGTTTCTTGCGCAGAAGCTTAGTTTTAGTTTAGCTCTGAGCTACAAGGTGAAGGAACACTCATCGACCATGTGGAGTTTTGCCGAGACACGAGGCGTTTTCTAACGTTTAAAAGTGATATGCTGGAGTTTGATGAAGATTAAAGTTCACGAGCCAGAGAAGAATTTCAGATGAATATCTTATTGCTTTTCTTTAACAATAAATAAACTATTAATCAAAAGACTGTGTTATGAAGATTTATCTGTTGAGAAGCTCTGAAGGTCTCACGGAGAGCTCACATGCGTATTACGACATTCTCCTAAAGCCATGTAGTCTCTTAAGTGGCTAGAGGGAGTAATCCCTTGAACGATATAAAAATATGCCGCTACATAAAGTCGAAGGTTACGTCTGACAGGAGGTGAGAGCTGCGTCCCGAGGGACAGAAGACTTGGCTTGGTCCAACAGAGATTTGTCCAGAAGACCGGTTCCAGACGAGGAACTGAAGACAATAGATCTCGGCCAGAGATGGTCTAGAGGTTTATCTACATGACTAATAATAATAATAATAATAATAATAATAATAATAATAATAATAATAATAATAATAATAATAATAATAATAATAATAATAATAATGTCTTTTATTGTCATTGCACATAAGTGCAACGAGATTTGGTATGCAGCTTCCAACCGATGTCATAACATAAATAACTAATACAATTTGGATTTAGATATCCCGAGAACATGGTTTGTAAAAAGAACAGTAAAACAGACAAAATAGTTCAACAGACTAAAGTGCAGATGTGTCTGTGCGACGTGACAATCTGAGGGAGACAGTCCAGGGGGGTGGGGGGCACTCAGCAGGGCCGGTTCAGAGCCGCAATAGCTCTGGGAATGAAGCTGTTCCTGAGTCTGGAGATTCGGGCGTAGAAGGCCTTGTAACGTCTGCCGGAGGGAAGTAGTTCGAACAGTCCATTACAAGGGTGTGAGCAGTCTTTATGGATGCTGACGGCCTTCCTGAGGCACCGTGTGTGGTAGATGCCCTCCAAGGCTGGTAGCTGTGTCCCAATAATCCTCTGCGCTCTGTGAATGATGCGCTGAAGAGTTCTCCTCTCCGCCTCCGTGCAGCTGAGATACCACACAGAGATGCCATACGTTAATATGCTCTTAGTGGTGCAGCGGTAGAACGTTGTCAGCAGCTGTTGGGGCAGACCAGTCTTTTTTAATGTCCTCAGGAAGATCAGTCGTTTCTGTGCCTTCTTGACCAGCGTAGCGGTGTTGGTGGACCATGTGAGGTCCTCTGAAATGTGAGTGCCCAGAAACTTAAAGCTGGACACTCTCTCCACACTTTCCCCGTAGATGGAGATTGGGGCGTATTCTCCATTATGGGACCTCCTGAAGTCAATAATCAGCTCCTTGGTCTTGGAGGTGTTTAGTGACAAGTTGTTACGTGCGCACCAGTCCACCAGGTTCTGCACCTCCGCTCTGTATTTTGTTTCATCACCGTTGGTGATCAGCCCAATCGCTGTTGTGTCGTTTGCAAACTTTACGATGGTGTTGGTGTCGAATGCAGGAACACAGTCGTGAGTGAAGAGGGAGTAGAGCATGGGGCTCAGTACACAGCCCTGTGGTGTGCCGGTGCTCAGGATGATAGTGGAGGACAGGTGCGGGCCCAGTCTCACTGCCTGCGGTCGCTCCGTCAGAAAATTCAGGATCCAATCGCATATCGGTGAGCGGAGGGCTAGCTGGTGGAGTTTGATAGTGAGCTTGGTGGGGATTACCGTATTGAATGCAGAGCTAGTCTATGAAGAGCATCCTCACGTACGTGCCCTGTCTATCCAGGTGAGTCAGGACAGTGTGAAGAGCCAGAGAGATGGCATCCTCTGTTGATCTATTTGCCCTGTATGCAAATTGATGAGAGTCCAGTGAGGCAGGGATGCTGGATTTGAAGTGGGAGAGGACCAGCCTTTTGAAGCACTTCATTGGTATTGGAGTTAGGGCAACCGGGCGGTAGTCATTCAGGTTGGTGACTTTAGACTTTTTCGGCACCGGCACTATGGTAGCTGTCTTCAGGCACTTGGGGACCGTTCTTGGTTCTTGGTTTCTTGGTCCTCCAAAATATTCGAAATGGAATTTAAACTGGAGTTGGTGAAGGGAGGGCTTAAGCCAGAAAGGGTTATTGGGAAGAAAGAGCTACTTTAAATTTAGTTGCATCTGGTTGGGTAACTATAGTTGGGTGGAGATTATTCCATGCTTTAATTGTGCGGGGGAAGAACGAATTGCCAGAGATAGAGACAGATTAAAGATTCTCGTGAATACCTCCGCTAGCTGTACAGCACAGTCCTTTAGTACCCTTCCCTGGACTCCATCCGGGCCTGCAGCCTTGCGCGGATTGATCCTACGCAGGGCGCACTGTACCTCCTGAGTACTCAGTGATAAGGCCTGTCCTTCCGCCATGGCTGGGGTTATTCCACTCCTGGTGGTGTTGTCAGTTTTGAAGCGGGCAAAGAAGGTGTTTAGTTCGTTGGCCAGTGTGATATCACTGTGGGGGCAGGCGGGGCTGCTCTTGTAGTCAATGATGTCCCCGACACCCTGCCACATGCTTCTGGTGTCCGCGGCATTGAAGTGTTCTTCTACCCTTTGCCTGTGGATGTCTTTGGCCTTTTTTATACCTTTGTTCAGGTTCGACCTGGCAGCACTGTAGGCAGAAGTGTCCCTGGATTTAAAGGCACTGTTGCATGCCCTTAGCAGATTCTGAACCTCCTTGTTCATCCAGGGTTTCCGGTTTGGGAACATCTTTATTTGCTTGTCCACTGTGACAGTCTCCACACAGCAGTTGATGTAGGAGAGCACAGTGGATGTGTACTCCTCCAAGTCTACCTCGGTACCACTGGTAGCATGTTGTGCAAACAGGTCCCAGTCGGTGCGATCAAAGCAGTCCTGGAGTTGTAGGGTGGCGTCCTCGGGCCATATTTTGACCGTCCTTATTGCAGGTTTGGTCTTGCGGATGAGGGGTTTGTATGCAGGCAGTAGAAACAGTGAGAGGTGGTCGGATTGTCCCAGGGAAGGGCAGCGGAGATCTGAAGATTGAAGACATTATCACGAAACCATGAGTAGAAATTGCCAGAATTCGATACACCACACTCCAGTTGCCAAAGGACAAAGGTGGAATGGCACTTCCAAATTTTAGGATATATTTCTATGCAGCCCAACTTCAACCACTAATTAATTGGTGTGAGGACAGCTATATAGCTAGGTGGAATGAGATTGAGACATATATATATACCTGACTTCCACATCCAAACACTCTTGGGAGAAAAAATGCTTCCTGGACATATCAGGAGTATAATCGATCCAATAACGATATTTACTTTAGAAACCTGGTTCACTCTTACCAGACAACTTAAACTGAATAAACGACACAAAGTTTTAAGATGGATAGCTTTGGATAATGAATTTAAACCAGGGATGTTTGACTCAACATTTAAAGAGTGGATGAAGAAAGGAATGACTGCATTTTGTACTGTTACTGAAAATGGAGACCTAAGAAGTTTTCAAGATTTGAAGGATAGATTTGCACTTCGGAACCAAGACGTTACCTCCAACTGAGAGATTATTACAATAAAAAAGTAAAAAGGGAGGCACTAGAAGGAAATAATCCAGTGATAGAAGTGATGCGTATCATCAAAAAACATTAAGGATTATTTCTAAACTTTATTGTAGTTTAATGGAATGTCAAGCTAAAACTACATTTTATGGAACATTTAAGTGGGAAAAGGAATTGAACATCACAATCTCAGAAGAAGAATGGCATCATATGTGTGTAACACTGCAGAGATCCACTAATTCACAAAAATGGAGAGAATTTAATTGGAAAATTTTGATTAGCTTCTTTATTACGCCTAACATAAAAAGCAAGCAAATTCTAAGGCAGCAAACATGCTGGAGGCAATGTGGCCAAACAGATGCAAATCATGCACATATCTTCTGGAGTTGCCCAAAAATAGAACCATTTTGGGACAGAGTGAATTCAGAATTAAAGGAGGTATTAGTATATATAGTCTCCAAGAAGTGTTCCATTTTATATCTGGGTAACATAAATACAGTGGTGTTGATCATTACTTGGTTAAAATCCTACTCACAGCTGGCAGAAAGGCCATTACAGGAGACTGGCTTGCAGCGGACACACCCATACTTAGACAATGGTTAGACATAGTACAGGAAATATTTGTCATGGAGAAAATGACATTCTCTAAGTGTGAAAGAAGACGCGTTTAACAGAAAATGGGGAAAATGGATTAGGTATAGAAATAATGACATCAACACTATAATTTTATTGACAATAATGTAAGTTATTGGAAAATGTTTTAATAAGAAAATAGTTCTGAATACTGCATCATTAATTGTGAACTGAACCCTCCGCTGCACTGTTGTACATTTCATTGCATTGTTGTATGTTTCGTTGTTATATTTGTGTTTTATTTGTGTATGTAAAAAAGCAATAAAGACTAAAGTGAAAAAAAAAAGAAATTGACATTCCTTTTGAATTGAAACTGGAAAGCTTTAATTTTGAACGGCTTCTGTAAGGTTAAATGAAGCTAGTTCTGCTGGCTTGGAAGAGAGCCAATGAAGTGCTTTTCCACTTTGCCTGGAGAAATCCAGATGTCCGACCTTGGATTGTTTTGGTCAAGATAATACACATTCCTTTTGAACTAACGTCATTATTAACTTGAGGGATGTTGTCTGGAAAGCCAATTTGTTATTGCTCTATGGAAATTGTTATTAAAACAACACTCGATGTTTATCAACAAGACTACAGCAGATTGAAGAATTCCTTGTTCGTTCAATTTAAAGACTTGGCAATCTGCCAATACCTGTTTAAATCCATGGAGCAAGAAGATGATGGAATAGAGACATCAGAGGAACCGCAAGGTAGCGAAGTCAAGCTCACTCAACTACAAGCTGCCTACCTGAAAGAAACCAAGAAGGAGGAAAACTCGATATGGGAACAAGTTAACGAGTCAATTGAAAGCTACAGAAAAATCACGTATCGAGAAGATTGCAGATAATACCCAGGCTACCTACCTGAAAGAAACTGAGAAGGAGAGAAACAAATTATGGGAACAGGTTACCAAATCAATTGAGAAACAGAAGAAACAAATGGAATCAGTTATGAACACAATCAAAGTAGAATCTAATCTGAGCCAACTATGGAACCTCTGCCAGGAGGTTGGAGAGAAACAAAAGATGCTGCTGTATACACAGCCACCTCTGGAAGAACACGAAAGACACACCCAGTGGTGGGAAGCAAGGGTGGAGATATTCAATTGTTTCACGGATGAGGCAGTGGAGTGGTTATCTGAAATTATACCACAATTTACGCGCTCAACAGCTGGAAGTGCGATGCAACAAGGTGCCAAATGGAAGAAGAGACTACACCATCAGATAGTATCTAGAACGTATTTACACGAAGATCAGGCCATAAATCTGGTTCTATAGCTACTTCGGTATCAAGGGTTTCTGCGTGATTGGGAGTTGAAGCTGATCTAGCCGCTCTTTCAATAGAAGCTGATGCCTTGAAGAAGAAACATGAGATTGAGCAAGAAGAAGAACAGATGAAAGAAGAGATGACAAAACAAAAAGAACTGATGAGGCGATGAGAAGAACAGATGAAAGAAGAGATGACACGACAAGAAGAGATGATGCGACAAAAGGAGCAGATGAGGTGACGAAAAGAACAGCTGGAACTAGACACAAAGATGGCGTTGGTCAAATCAAAGAAGAAGATATTGAAAAGTGAGGGTTCAAGATGCAGTTCTAGAGCATCGAAGACGATGAACTCTGGAGAAAGAGGAAAAACTGCTCCAAGTGAGTCAGCAGTTGGATCAATTCCACAATCAAGGTCCACCGGATTTCATGGCTTTGAACACATCATTGGAATAGAATAAGATGGGTAAAACTTCATCTCAGCAAATAGATACTAGGTCGAAACAAACTACTTATGGAGCCACTGGAGAGGCTCGGGACAAACCAATAGCGGACTACGCTTTTCCGAGGCCTGATGTACAGGCTCGAACAAGCCAGTTTGAGTCACAGAGGCCTGCCGATCGTCCACTGGCGCCAAGCCAAGATTATCAGGATGGATTATTGGCATTGGCAAATAGGCAAGCTGAATTCAACCAGATCATAACTCGACAATATGCCTCTCTCATTCAACCACCAGCAGAAATTCCTACATATGATGGAGATCCTTTGCGGTATGAAGCTTTCAGAAGGGCATTTGAAGATGTATTAGATATGAAAATTACGGATGAAAAGGAGCGCTTACGATTTCTGGTGAAGTACACAAGCGGAAGTGTTACGGTACTTGTAGTAGGTATGTTGCAAAGCCTACCTGAAGCGTCGCTGAAAATCTGTCGCTGCGGGTGTGCGCGATTTTGGCGCCGTTTAGAGGGGGCGGGTTTAAAACGCGATTTTCTCTAAGCTGTTCCAATCGAAAATGTTCAGCCTAGTTAATTATTAACGAAAAATCGCTGAAAGACCCCGTCGCAAAAGCTATTATTAGGTTTAAAGGCCTTGAATAATAGTTATAGTAGTTTAAAAATCAATCTCTAAACCCGCGACCGCCAGCAACCGCAGGGTCTCATAAAGCAAACCACAGAAGGTAGGCTGTATATTTTTACATTAAAAAGGGCTTCTAAAGATCCCTTTATACAAAGTTTAATATTGCGAGTAGCTCATTTTGGGCCCATTATATCCCGCAGTATTTTTCTCGGCATTTGGGGGCACAAATCTACCGCAATGTGAACGTTCTAAACCAGCGCGTTCCACGGGGACCCACTGGAAAGTTGATTTAAATGGACATTTATTTACAGCAATTAAACACAAAATTCCTTCCATTTGGCCTATAAATTAATGTAAATGAGATTTAAAAATCATGTTTTATTGTGAATTATTTGTGAATATTATTTGGACATTTAGGCTATTTAAAAATGTTAATCATTTATTAAGAAATGGATAGATGTTTAGATCTAGTAATTGAAGTCTGAAATTAGCTACAATTAGGTAACTAACTAATTATATGCTTTAATTTCAGGTCATCCAAGTAAGATTATTTTATATTTGTTTCAGAATGCTTCAATCTATGATAACTGAAAATGTTATTCAGTTCTCTTAATTTTTAAGAAAGTTATGGGCTTTTGACTGTTCACGATCACAGCTTTTTTGTTATGTCCATAGAAAATCAATAGGGAACAAGATGCTCATTTCCCAGTATGAAAATGGCCATAACTTTTTAAATACTTGAGATATGAAAGTGAATTAGGTGTCAAATTAAACTTATTTTTATGCTTTATCTGATGGGATAAATTACAGACTTGATTTTTAAAATCTCAAAATTTTGTAACGTTGCTACTTGTAGAAAGTTGTCAAACTGAGCCTGATAGCCTACGCTGTAAAGAGGCAAGAAGGTTACTTAAAGAACGTTTTGGTAATGAATAGAGAATTGCTAACGCATACGTGGAGAAGGCCCATGCTTGGAAGGAAATCAAGCCAGAAGATGGGGAGGCATTGGTGATTATGCAATATTTCTTAGAGGATGTTGCAGCTCGATGAAAAATCTCGGCCACATGAAGGAAATGAATCTTTCAAGTAATACTAGAGTCATCATGAGTAAGCTGCCCAGAAGACTGAGAGAAAAGTGGAAAGATGAAGCAGGCGGAATATTGGATGAGAGGAAGCGAGGAGCCAGGCTACCAGACCTGGTGCATTTCTTGGACAAGGAAATATGGTACATGATAGAGCCACACAATGGGACTATTGAAGATCATAAACCAATTGCAACTAACAAAAACTCTACCTTTACCAAGACTGAAGAAAGATCAGGGACTAAAAGAAGCAGTTTTGCTACCACTATAACACCTGTGGAAATGACAGACGGAAAGAAAGGAGATGTATCTACTATCAAGCAAATAGGATTTTGTTTGTTTTGTGATTAAGTTAATCACACCTTAAGGTGGTGTCGAAGATTCAAGGAGAAAGAATATGAAGAAAAGGTGGATTTCTTGAAAAAGAACGGATTCTGTTTTGGATGTTTGAAGAAAGAACACATGGTGAGAAACTGTAAGAGTCCTATAATTTGTTATAAGTGCAAGCAATATCACCCTGAAGCATTTCACACTGTAAAGAAGCCATCAGAGCAAATAGAAGAAGAGCTACCAGAGCAAATAGAGGTGAAGGAGCCGGAGCAAACAGAACAGTAGGAGAAGCCAGCTACTAGTGATGCTGTCACCTCGCCTCAAGAAACTGCTCATATTGAGGCCGGGGTTGAAGCTTGTATCCTTTCTAGCTTACCAGTACAGGTAAGGAATAGCAAGACGAATACAGTGTTGCAAACATATGCATTTTTGGATCAAGGAAGTTCGACTACCTTTTGCACAGAAAATCTGACGAGAAGACTGGATGAACTACAACAATTAATCATCACAGTTTGGCAAAAGAATAAATCAGGGAAGGTAGTGCATCTGTGAATAACAAGGGAAATCATGAATGGTATCAAAGCAAAAGATGAAGTGTACAAATTAGTCAGATAAAGCAGCATACCAGAGGACTGGGAGAAATTCAGAGACCAGCAGAGGAGGACAAAGGACTTAATTAGGAAAGGAAAAATAGATTATGAAAGAAAACTGGCAGGGAACATAAAAACTGACTGCAAAAGTTTATATACATATGTGAAGAGAAGGAGAAAGAGAGGTCCCTTGCAGTCAGAAACAGGTGAATTGATCATGGGGAACAAGGACATGGTAGTCCAATTGAATAACTACTTTGGTTCCATCTTCACTAAGGAAGACATAAATAATCTGCCGGAAATAGCAGGGGACAGCGGGTCAAAGGAGATGGAGGAACTGAGTGGAATCCAGGTAAGCCGGGAAGTGGTGTTAGGTAAATTGAATGGATTAAAGGCCGATAAATCGCCAGGGCCAGATAGGCTGCACCCCAGAGTACTTAAGGAAGCAGCTCCAGAAATAGTGGATGCATCAGTGATAATTTTTCAAACTCTTTAGATTCTGGAGTAGTTCCTGAGGATTGGAGGGTGGCTAATGTAACCCCACTTTTTAAAAAGGGAGGGAGAGAGAAAACGGGGAATTACAGACCAGTTAGTCTAACATCAGTAGTGGGGAAACTGCTAGAGTCAGTTATTAAAGATCAGATAGCAGCACATTTGGAAAGTGGTGAATTCATTGGACAAAGTCAGCATGGATTTATGAAAGGTAAATCATGTCCTACGAATCTTATAGAATTTTTCGAGAATGTAACTGGTAGAGTGGACAAGGGAGAACCAGTGGATGTGTTATATCTGGACTTTCAGAAGGCTTTCGACAAGGTCCCACATAAGAGATTAGGATGCAAACTTAAAGCACACGGTATTGGGGGTTCAGTATTGATGTGGATAGAGAACTGGCTGGCAAACAGGAAGCAAAGAGTAGGAGTTAACGGGTCCTTTTCAGAATCGCAGGCAGTGACTAGTGGGGTACCGCAAGGCTCAGTGCTGGGACCCCAGCTATTTACAATATATATTAATGATTTGGACGAGGGAATTGAATGCAACATCTCCAGGTTTGCAGATGACTAAGCTGGGGGGCAGTGTTAGCTGTGAGGAGGATGCTCGGAGGCTGCAAGGTGACTTGGATAGGCTGGGTGAGGGGGCAAATGCATGGCAGATGCAGTATAATGTGGATAAATGTGAGGTTATCCACTTTGGTGGCAAAAACAGGAAAGCAGACTATTATCTAAATGGTGGCCGATTAGGAAAAGGGGAGATGCAACGAGACCTGTCATTAAAAGTAGGCATGCAGGTGCAGCAGGCAGTGAAGAAAGCGAATGGTATGTTAGCATTCATAGCAAAAGGATTTGAGTATAGGAGCAGGGAGGTTCTACTGCAGTTGTACAGGGTATTGGTGAGAACACACCTCGAGTATTGCGTACAGTTTTGGTCTCCAAATCTGAGGAAGGACATTATTGTCATAGAGGGAGTGCAGAGAAGGTTTACCAGGCTGATTCCTGGAATGTCAGGACTTTCATATGAAGAAAGACTGGATAGACTCGGCTTGTACTCGCTAGAATTTAGGAGATTGAGGGGGGATCTTATAGAAACTTACAAAATTCTTAAGGGGTTGGACAGGCTAGATGCAGGAAGATTGTTCCCGATGTTGGGGAAGTCCAGGACAAGGGGTCACAGCTTAAGGATAGAGGGCAGATCCTTTAGGACCGAGATGAGAAAAACATTTTTCACACAGAGAGTGGTGAATCTCTGGAACTCTCTGCCACAGAAGGTAGTTGAGGCCAGTTCATTGGCTATATTTAAGAGGGAGTTAGATGTGGCCCTTGTGGCTAAAGGGATCAGGGGGTATGGAGAGAAGTCAGGTACGGGATACTGAGTTGGATAATCAGCCATGATCATATTGAATGGCGGTGCAGGCTTGAAGGGCCGAATGGCCTACTCCTGCACCTATTTTCTATGTTTCTAAGACTGAACATCACAGGAGAAGAGACTAAGATTCGATTGCGTACCATGAATAAAGATAAAGAGAGCATGAGTCATTACGTTACAAGTATGGAGATATCCAGTCTGGATGAAGATAATTTTATACCAATATCTGAAGTGTTTTAACATGCCCGTTGATCGTCAAAATATACCCAGATATGAAGACTTGAAACAATGGCCTTACCTGAAGGATGTCAAGATATCTAATATACATTCTAGTGTTGACTTACTTATCGGAACAAATGTTTTGAAGGCATTGGAACCTATACAGATTGTGAGGAGCCAAGGTGATGGACCGTATGCTGCGAAAACCCGACTTGGATGGGTTATCTATGGCTCCTTGAGAAGGAATAACGAAAACGGGAATCAGAAGAACTATCCTACCATTGCTGTTAATCAAATATCTACTGATAAATTAGAAAAGCTGGTGATTAAGCAATACAATCATGACTTCAATGAAAGTACCAATAAGGAATCTGAAGAAATGTCCAGAGAAGAGTTAAAGTTCGTGGATATTATGAACTACTCAGTAAAGATTGACGGACACTATTGTCGGGACTTGCCTTTCAAACAAGAAAGTGTAGTGTGCCGAATAATCGTCGTAAGGCAGAGCAACGCATCCAGAATTTAAAATGCAAGATGGTGAGAATATTACATTTCATGAAATAATAATCTCTTTGAAAAATTATTTCTACATGGATGATTGCTTAAAATCCATGTCTACTGAGCAGGAAGCAATTCAAATTGTGAAACATCTGACTTCCCTTTGCAATAAGAGAGGATTCACGCTTTCTAAATGGATCAGCAACAATTGTGAAAGCATTCCACCAGATGTTAGAGCCAAAGAAACCAGAGAGTTGGATTTGGACAAAGCCAATCTGCCAATGGAAAGATCATCGGGAGTTACCAATGTTGCACAATTGAAATATGTTGACTCAAAAGAAAATCCTGCAGATGAAGTTTCTGGAGAACTGACAGCGAACCACTTTTTAAGTGATAGGAGATGGATCAAAGAACTAGAGTCTCTCTGTAAGCCACACAGAGAATGGCCAAAGCTTGAGCTGGGATTTGAAATCTCTGCTGATGATCCGGAAATTAAATCAAACCTAACGGTGAACGTTATTGCTAAAAATCCTGTTATTCTCTCGAAAGATTTTCACACTTTATCATTGTTGTTACAACACATCCATGAGTTGATCGGACATGGAGGAAGAAGTTTCATGCTATCAACATTTTTGACTTTTATGTTTTGGACTATATACTGGATATAATGCCTGATGTTAAGGGTTTGGTGTGCACAGTACGACTGTGTTTTAATAAGATCAATAATCAAGTCCTGCTTGTTTCTAGAAGGCGAAGGTGAAGATGAAAGAGTCGATGAAGAATTCTGTTTGCAGATATATAGTGTATGGTTTTTTTTGCTTTTGATATATGTTAAGCCTCCATGGCTACTTTTTTTATGTTTATTAAGAATTGCCTCGTTGTATAGTCTGAACAATTAGGGGCCGGTATGCCGTGGCCATTTGGCTTATTTTGTGTGTCATTAATTATGGCATTTGTCTTTAAATTTTAGACTGCCCATAATTATGTGGGCGGGATTTATTACGTAGTCAGGGGCGTGTTTGTTGCTGGGTTTCTTGTGCAGAAGCTTAGTTTTAGTTTAGCTCGGAGCTACATAGCAGAAGAAACACCCTTCGACCATGTGGAGTTTTGCCGAGACACGAGTAGTTTTCTAACGTTTAAAAAGCGATATGCTGGAGTTTGACGAAGATTAAAGTGTGCGAGTCAGAGAAGAAGGTCGGATAAATATTGTTTTTCTTCAACAATAAAGAAACTATTAATCAAAAGACTGTGTTCTGAAGATTTATCTGTTGAGAAGCTCTGTAGGTCTCACAGAGAGCTCACATCCATATTACGCCATTCTCCTAATGCCATGTAGTCTCTTAAGTGGCTAGAGGGAGTAATCTCTCGAACGATATAAAAATCTGCCGCTCCACCTGGGTATAGACGTTGAACATTTTGACCGCTGCACCACAGAGAGCATCCTAACATATGGCATCTCTGTGTGGTATCTCAGCTGCACGGAGGCGGAGAGGGGAGCTCTTCAGCTGGTCGTCCACAGAGCGCAGAAGATAATTGGGACACAGCTACCAGCCTTGGAGGGCATCTACAATACACGGTGCCTCAGGAAGGCCATCAGCATTCATAAAGACTCCTCACACCCTTGCAATAGTCTGTTCGAACTTCTACCATCTGGCAGATGTTACAAGGCCTTCTACGCCCGCACCTCCAGACTTAGGAACAGCTTCATACCCAGAGCTATAGCTGCTCTGAACCGGTCCTGCTGAGTGCCCCCCCATGAATTGTCTCCCTCGGATGGTGACGTCTTACATCGACCCGGCACAGACCTATTTGCACTTTATACTGCTTTAACTGCTTTTTTAATCTTGTTTCTCTGGGTGTCTACGTTTTTAGCTAATTAAGTTATTACATCGGATGTAAGTTGCATTCCAAATCTCATTGTACCTCTGTGCAATGACAATAAAGATATATTATTATTATTATTATTATTATTGTTATTATGTCAGTATTTGTTGATCATTCTCTTTTCCCTGCAGTGCTGAGTTTCCAGAGCTGCTGTATAGTGGCAGAAGTTGGAAACTGCTGTATGGTGCCAGCTACCACAGAGAGAACGGGGAAGTGCCCATAAAATCGAGATATGTTTTCAGGTGAAAAATGTTTAAATTGGAGTCAATCATGGTACTATTAAAATACCTGCCTAACATTTGTCCTGGCCTGTATAGGTGGAATAGCACTCTCCACTTGCGAGGCTCTGTAGATGTGACATGGCCTATTCCACTTCTTGCTGCTCAGGAGTAGTAGCAAGGCTCAACTTAATGTTGAGCTGAAGAACCACACAGGTGACAGATGTCAGTGAAATGATGAGTCTGCTGCACAAGTCCATTCATTATATGTTTTACAACTTAGAATGCTTGGTTAAAGGTTGCAACAGAGCTACCACATTTAAATTATTCCCCCTTAACAACAAATCAGAAGGCAAATACAGAGAACACACCTTTACAATTGCTGGCAAGGCTCGAATCAAGAAAGCATTGAATTCATCATGCACCTCTGCAGGCAGTGGTAGCAGAGCCTTTGAATAATATATTGGCAGAGATAGATTGATTCTGCAACATATTTTCCATCTTCAATCTGATCCGATCATCAGTCACTTTTTCCCATCTCCACCTCATTGTGCTTTCTCTACAGACCACACACACCCACAACTCCTTGGAGATGTAACAGCTGTCTGTACACCTCCTCCCTCACATATAACCATGGACCTAAGCAGGCCTTCCAGGTGAGACGGAGACTGGCATGCTCTCTTGAAAATTGAGAAATTCAATGTTCATTTCCAGCTTTCGCTCCCTGACTACAATCAGTCTGAAGAAGGGTCCCAACCTGAAACATTGTCTATCCATGTCCTCCAGAGATGATGCCTGCCTCGTTGAGTTACTGCAGCCCTTTGTGCTGTTTTGGTTTGTAAAATAGCATCTGCATTTCATTGTATCTTAGGCCTCTGGCACTGTGAGGCAGCAGCTCCACCATCTGTGCCACTCTGCTGCTCAAATGTTACAATATTTGCTGTATCTTGTTGTTTAGTTAGTTATAATAACTCTTTAATTCAGTAAGAATTCCATATCTCTTGATCTGCAAATGTGACAAGTTATCGTCGAAGAGTCACATTGTTCAGAAACAGGACCTTCTGGCAAACCTGCACATGCTGACCATCGGGCCCCATCAACGCTAGTGCCACCTGCCCACATTTGGCCCGTATCCATCTAAACCTTTCCTATCCATGTACCTGTCCAAATGTGTTTTAAACGTTATAGTACCTGGCAAGGCCTATTGGATCTCCTGGTTGCTAACTATTTTAACTTCCTTTCTCATTCCTGTACTCAACTTTCTATCCTAGGCTTCCTCCATTGCCAGAGTGATGCCACATGCAAACAGGAGGAACAGCACCTCATATTCCACTTGGGTAGCTTACAACCCAATGGTATGAACATTGACCCACACCCATGCCCCACCTGGACTCACTTTGGAGGGGGAAGGGGAGAAATAGGCGTGAGTTTGTGTGGTGCGCAGGGGTGGGTAGAGGTCAAGGGGGAATTTTGGACCAAGCTTGAGTCCCAGGATAACCATATGGACAACCATTGATTGTGGCAAAACTTGCATATTATAAAGTGAAGTCACACAGTGTGGCAACTCCCTGACGAGCTCAATACATTCTATGTTCACTTTGAACAGTGGAATGAATGACCTGCCCACATGTCTGATGAGAACCGGTAAACTGTTACCACAGTCAGCATCACAGATATCAAATTGGCCTTTCTGAGAGCGAACCAACGGAAAGCAACTGGCCTCTGATGAAACTCCGGCTCTGTCCTGGAATGACCAGCTGACAGAATCAGCTGACAGAAAAAATCATGGAGAACTTTACCTTTCCCTATTCCATTCTGAGGTTCCCACCTGCTTTAAGAAGACCATGATCATCCCGATGTCAAAGTAAAGTAAGGTAGCATATCTTAAAGATTACCGTCCGGTGGCTCCAGCATACTTTATCACAAAGTGCTTTGAGAGGCTTGTCATGGAGCACATAAACTCCAGGCTCCGAGAAGGCTTTGACCCACTGCAATTCACCTGCCGTCACAACAGGTCCATGGCAGGCACCTTCTTCCTGGACCTACACTCAACCATGGAACATCTGGTAACAAGGACACCTATGTCAGACCCAGTGCTGCAGGGACTCAGTAGGTCAGACAACATCTGTGGAGCATGGTCCTCTGGGTTCCTCCAGCACTGTTTTGCTCACGATTCCAGCATTTGCTGTCTCGTGTCTGTCAGATTTCCCTTTATGGACTACAGGTCTGCCTTCAATAATTCCAACCAAACTCATCTCCAAACTCAGCTCAACCACCCACCCCCTACCTGGATCCACAACTTCCCTACCGATAGACCATAATCAGTAAGGATAGGTGACAAAATATCCTCCATAATAATTCTCAACACCAGTACCCTGTAAGGATGACTTCACAATAGATAATAGGTGCAGGAGTACGCCATTCGGCCCTTTGAGCCAGCACAGCAATTCAATGTGATTATGGCTGATCATCCCCAATCAGCACCCCGTTCTTGCCTTCTCCCCATATCCCCTGACTCCGCTATCTTTAAGAGCCCTACCTAGCTCTCTCCTGAGAACTGGCCTCCACCGCCCTCTGAGGCAGAGAATTCCACTGACTCACAAGTCTCTGTGAGAAAACGTGTTTCCTCGTTTCTGTTCTAAATGGCTTACCCCTTATTCTTAAACTGTGGCCCCTGGTTCTGGACTCCCCCATTTTCTTTTTTGTTTGTTTTTTGTTCACAGCCCCTTATTATCTATATTACTAAAAATCTTGACCACTTCCTGTTGTTCTGTATATTAATTTTAGAAAAAACGCTGCCATTTATGGCTGTGATTTTTGGCCATCTTACTCAGAGTTCCCCCCCGCTGCGCAGGAGAAGAGGATTTTTTCCATCGATGAAAACTAAAAGAGTTATTAGTGTTTTAAAAATGTTGAGATTATCTCTCCTGAAGGCCACACCCCTGCTGGAGGGACTATAAAACCCGGAAGTGTTGAGTGCCTCAGTCAGTCTCTACAAGATGGGGGAGCGAGAGGGTCATGTCTTTCAGTCTGAGCTGTGAATAACACTGAACACGTCTACTAAACTGTGAGTGGTTTTACTGACCTGTCAGTGCCCTAATATTTGAAAATATAGTTTGGAAATGCTAAAGCTGTGTTGCCTTTGCTTTGGAAATGCTAAAGCTGTGTTGCCTTTGGTTTGAAAATACTAAAGCTGTGTTGCCTTTGGTTTGGAAAAGCTAAAGCTGTGTTGCCTTTGGTTTGGAAATTCTAAAGCTGTGTTGCCTAATTAAAGTTGCCTTGCCTAATTAAAGTTGCCTTGCTTAATTAAAGTTGCTTTGCCTAATCAAAGTTCCCTTGCCTTCTATATAATTAAAAATCTTGACCACTTCCTGTTTCTGCTTTATATTGATTTTAGAAAAAATGCTACGACGTACGGCTGTGACATTTGACCATCTTACTCAGTCCCCTTCTGTTCATCAGGTGCCGAGGATTTTTCCCATCTATGAAAAATGAAAGAGTTATTAGTGTTTAAAAAATGTTGAGATTCTCTCTCCTGTCAATCATGCCATGAAGGCCACGCCCCTTCTAGTGGGAGGGGGGAGGGACTCTAAAACCCAGAAGTGTGGGTGTGGCTCAGTCTCTGCAAGATGGAGGAGGGAGAGGTCACGACTCGCTGTCTTTAGTGGCCTTGCACCCTGCTTGAAATGGTATGAAATTGCACTTGAATTTGGTGGCCTTGCACACTGCTTGAAGTGGTAAGAAACTGCACTTGAATTTGGTGGCCTTGCACCCTGCTTGAAATGAAATTTCAAGGAATAGCCGTGAGTCAACTGCCAGTCCACCAGCCGTGAGTGAGTGAGCTGCCAGCACAAAAGGCTTGAGTGACTTAGCCGCCAGCCCAAGAATCCATTCGGCCCACAATGCCCATAATAGCCCTCTGGAAACCAGTCCCTTAAGCTGCACTCAAATTACTCCACTTCAAACACCAAATTGCTCCAAATTCCTAATTCCCATCCTCTCCAAGTCTTCACTTTCACTCGCTCTGAGCCTCTCACAGGAAGCAGACCTTTGGCTTGTCCAGATCACATTAACTCATCACAGAAGAACCCCATTCCCCCAATTCTCACTCACATGTCAGTTAACTCCCCTTTGGAAATGTCATATTCCAAACAGAATGGTTTAATATCAAACCTTAGGTAATGGTTAAGAATTATGACTAATTAAGATAATGGAATCAAATCATTTGTATGTTACAAAATATATTTATTTACAGAGATAAAAATGAATTAAAAGCTTAGAAATCAAAAATTTCAAAACATTTAAAATTGCACTTCAGGTTTAGACAGATAAATCTAAGATTTCCAATGTAATAGTTTTGATTTGGTGATGCATGGTAAGCAAATATAGTTATCTCTTTTCGGAAGGGCACACGTGTGAAAGAAACACATCTATTTCATTCTTTATTATGACTTGCGGAGGGTGTATGTTATGGGGCAGATAGTGGGCCATGGTCATTTCCCATGCATCCACAAATGCTACATTGATGCCGGCAAACATCCTCCTCATCAGTAAATCAAGTTGAAAAGAGAACCAGTCACTGTAGTTAAGAATTACATCTTGTGTAAGGGCCCGTACATTTGCAGTCTTTATAACGACCACCGTATCTGGATTCCTGCTGAGCAGATGTAGAACCGATCTTCGAATATGCTGCAGCCTTCTGATGTACACTTCCACTGGGAAACTGCAGAAATGGGCACATATAGCAATGCAAATAACAGTGTCTTTCCCTCCTTTAATTTCATTCAGTTTATTTGAAATGTAGTACAGATGCTGGCTTGAAAGGGTGGTGAATTGGATTGGTGGGCCATGAGCACAATATTCCAGCATGATGTTGTTTTGCATGTCCAAGGCACACAGAGGGCCAGCCTTTATTGGATTGCCAAGGTCAAACCATCTAATACCTAAACAGAAAAGACAAATTTTAAACTTGCTAAATATTGAAAATGTTAATATTTAGGAAACTGGGAAATGCACTTCAATCAAAACAACGACACCAAAGGAAGCCGTCCATTTACCTGCCACTAAAGGTAAAAGTTGAACAAAGGGAGAGAATTCTCACAGTGAATTACAGTGGAATCATAGAGCAAACACAGATCAACAAATTGAAAACAGGAAGACTTCACATTTATCATTCAGTTTCTTTCAAGCTACACAAGTGCCACACTATGACTATCTACGAGGGAGAGAATCTAACTACCACCTTTTGGCAATTAAAGAGCGTTTATTTGCATTATGCACCAGATACGAACTGAAACAATGAAACTTAAACTTGCTGCATCTTTACATTCATTTGATGTAACAACCACAATAGAAGAATCTGAAGAAGCACAATCGGAAGAAGGGTCTCGACATGAAACGTCATCCTTTGCTTCTCTCCAGAGATGCTGCCTGCCCCACTGAGTTACTCAAGCTTTTTGTGTTTAACCACAATAGATTATCAGTTACAGTGCCCTCCATAATGTTTGGGCCAAAGGCCCATCATTTATTTATTTGCCTCTGTACTCCATAATTTGAGATTTGTAATAGAAAAAAATCACATTTGGTTAAATTGCACATTGTCAGATTTTATTAAAGGCCATTTTTATACATTTTTGTTTCAGCTATTTTTAAACAAATTCCCCCCATTTCAGGGCACCATAATGTTTGGGACACAGCAATTTGACAATGACAAATGACAATAAATGGTATTGTATTGTATTGTATTGTATTGTAATTTCATGTAAATGAAAGTAGTCATATTTCGTATTTTGTTGCATATCCTTTGCATACAATGACTGCTTGAAGTCTGCGATTCATGGACATCACCATTTGATGGGTGTCTTCTCTGGTGATGCTCTACCAGGCCTGTATTGCAGTCGGGCGGTCAAGGGTGACAATGCACAAATTGGGCTACATCGAGGGTACAACAACCTGTGACTGTGGCACACAGACCTAGACAAATCAACACCCACTACAATGCCCATTGCTGGATAATCCATGTACTACTGCAGAACCTTGCACTTAACACTCCAATAGCGCAACAATGTGTACAGCAGTGGCGAGCCACTATACAGCATAAGGACATGAATGAAGAAGTAACACATTTCAGAGTGGCTACTTCCACAATTGCTGACATTTCTCATGAATACTTTAACCATTTTTCTTATTTCACTTTTGTAAAACGGATTGATAAATAAGCCAGACAAATCTGCATAAAGATAGTCAGTTTGATGAATGATACTAACCTGGAACAAATTTAGTCAGGTATTCAAACCACTGACGTAAAGTGGAATCTCCAAACAGATGAACTTTTTTCCTTCGAAGGCACTCGGTAACTTTTGCAGGAGTGTTGAAGCGACGAATATTGCAGGTCAGTGACATCCACTGGTCCTTATAATAAAAGCCAGATGGTGATAACATTGGTTTTCCCTGGACACATTCATCAAGAACTGTGGCTGAAAATAAGGGGACAAAGAGAAACATTTCATCTTTGGCTATCAATACTCTCTTGAGTGGTTCATTATAATTTCCATGGACAGAATGTATAGAGTAATATAATATGAATATCTGAACAATGTTGTGTCAATGTGGTTAGCACCAGGTCAGCTGGGTGGATTGTTCTTTGTTAGCATCCTTAACAGGGTAGAGAAACAGTATACTTAAGAAAGAGACAGGGCAGACTTCTGTGCATTTATGATCCAAATACACACAGCCTTTTGTTCATGTGGAATATTTCATTTTCTCCAGGGAAGCTTAAAAAAACAAACTTATCTCCAAACATCCAACTATTGATAGTTCCCAATTCAGGTTTGATGGACTACACCAGGAAATAAAATCCAGGAAAAGTGCTTCCCATCTCTGATTCCAGATGGGATGGAATTTGTTAAATGTGTCCAAGAAAGCTTCCTTAATCAATATGAACTGGGCCCCCACTTGAGAGGGTGCAACACCGGACCTCTTAGGGAACAAAGTAGGATGTGACCAAGGTGTCAGTGGGAGAGCACTTTGGGACTGACCACAAGTTAAGGAATTGTTTTGGAGGTACAATGTGTGAACTTGCAGAGGTTGACTGGATGTGTCTTTTGCAATAAGAGGACTGTTGGTAGGTGGGAGACTTCCCAAAAGAGAGATAACCTGAATGTAGTAAAACACTGTTAGGTAAAGAGCAAATCTGGCAGGTGTAGGGAACCTATTCCTTTTCTCCAGAGATTCTGCCTGACCCACTCAGTTACTTCAAAATGTTATGTCTATCAACGGAGGGAGACGTCGGTTTTAAGCAGTTGAGATCAAGAAAATCCTTCTGCAAGTTTAAATGTGGGGTTAGGAAGTGTAGGATTGATTTAAGAAGGCAATCAAGTGGTTAAATCTGAAATAGATTGGTAGGAAAGATAAAAACAAATCTAAAGAGATTCGACAGATACAAAAAATAGATGGTTAGGGAGAAAATATACCCCCTTAAAGATCAAAATGGCCATCATTATTTTAGATCAGTTGAGAGATATAGCATGGATCGAGGTCATTCAACTCTCTTGAGTCCACGCTGACCACCGATTACCCATTCACAGTAGTTCTATATTATCCCCTTTGTACCAACACTACACATTAGGGGCAATTTAGAGGTCAACTACAAACCCGCACATCTTTGGAATGCTGGAGGAAACCGGAGCATCCGGAGGAAACCCACATGGCTACAAGGAGAATTTGCAAAATCCATGCAGACAGTACCAGAGGTTGGGATTGAGCCTGTGGGACAGCAGCTCTACCAGCTGCGCTTCTATCCCCGCCTCCCTCCTCCATCCAAGAGGCCACAAGAGGGGAACATTTTAAATAAATATTTATCATCTGTTTTCTCTAGGGAAAAGATCATGGAAGCTAAAAAATCGAGGCATGTGAGTGGTGAGTTCATAGATGACATACAAATGACTAAAGATGAGCTACTGGGGTTTTAAGGCACATTATGGTGGATGAATCCCCAGGGCCAGATGAAATGCATCCTCATTAGCCAGAGAGGAATTTCTGAAAGTTGGGAGGTGGCTAATGTTGCATCATTATTTAAGATGGGCAGTAGGGCAAACCAGGGAACTACATTCCAGCGGGCCAGCCGTCAGTGGTGGGAGAGTTGTTGGAGGGGATTCTAAGAGACAAGAGTTGATTAGAGATAGTCAGCATGGCTTTGGGTGTGGGGAATCGTGTCTCATGATTATGACAGTTATTTCACCCCAAAGAGGTCAGCAAGATGACTGATAAGGGCAGGGCAGTGAATATTCTCTATATGGACTTTAACAAAACATTTAACAAGATCACACATTGGTAGGTACACATAAATGCTGGAGAAACTCAGCGGGTGCAGCAGCATCTATGGAACGAAGGAAATAGGCAACATTTCGAGCCAAAACCCTTCTTCAGACTGATGGGGGGGGGGGGGGGGGGGGGGGGGGGTTTGTTTGCAAGGTCAGATCATATAATTTCCAAAGTAAGCTAACCAAATAGATTCAAAATTGGCTTAGAGAACAAAGGGTAGTTGTGGAGATTGTTTTTCTGATTGAAGACTTGTGACCAGTTGTGTATGACAGGGACCAATGCTGTTCGTTGACATTGTTATTAAATTTATACCAACATTTCTCGTGTGGTGGACGAGGGAGGATATCTAAATATACAACAGTGTAGAATACCTGGGGAGGTGGGCAAAGGACTGTCAAATAGGATTTAACTGTGATAAATGTGAGGCATTGCATCCTGGCATGTCAAATCAGGGCAGGATGTGCACAGTAAATGGTTGAACCTTGTAAAATGTTGCAGAGCAAAGAGATCAGGGAGTGCAGTGCGTGGTTCATCAAAAGTGGCAGCTCAGGCGAGCAAGGTGGTGTGGATAGTGTTTGGCATGCTTGCGTTTATTGGGAAGAATGTTGGATACAAACATTGGAACATCGTGATATAGATGTCTAAATTATTGGTGAGACCACACTTACAGTACAGCATACAGTGATATGTTCTTGCTGCAGGAAGTATGATTGGAAAGGGTACAGGTAACATATTCACCAGGATGCTAAATGTATTCATTCGGAAAAGGTGAGGTGCAACAAGACCTGGGTGTGCTTGTACATCAGTCACTGAAAGTAAGCATGCAGGTACAGCAGGTCGTGAAGAAAGCTAATGGCATGTTGGCCTTCATTGCGAGAGCCAGAAGCAAGGAGGTCCTACTGCAGTTTTACAGGGTCCTGGTGAGACCGCACCTGTAATATTGTGTGCTATTATGGTCTCATAATTTGAAGAAGGACATTCTTGCTATTGAGGAAGTGCAGAGTAGGTTCACCAGGTTAATTTCCAGGATGGCGGGACTGACATAGGAAGAAAGAATGGGTCAACTGGGCTGATATTCACTGGAATTTAGGATGAGAGGGGATTTTATAGAAACATATAAAATTCTTAAAGGATTGGTCAGGCTAGATGCAAGAAAAATGCTCCCAATATTGGGGGAGTCCAGAACCAGGGGTCACAGTTTAAGAATAAGGGGTAGGCCACTTAGGACTGAGATGAGGAAAAACTTCTTCATCCAGAGAGTTGTGAATCTGTGGAATTCTCTGCCACAGAAGGCAGTGGGGGCCAATTCATTGGATGTTTTCAAGAGAGTTAGATTTAGCTCTTAGGGCTAAAGGAATCAAGGGATATGGGGAAAAAGCAGGAACAGGGTACTGATTTTAGATGATCAGCCATGATCATATTGAATGGCAGTGCTGGCTCGAAGGGCCGAATGGCCTACTCCTGCACCTATTTTTCTATGTATCTTTTTTATTTGTATTTATTTTATTTTTTTCTGTTTCTACTTGCAGGCTTGAGTCCTTAGCCTAACATATGAGAGGTATCAATAAGGTGAACATCCTGCCTTTTTCCACCTTAGAGGATTCTAAAACTAGAAAGGATAAGAAGGATCTCAGGGGAATCTTTTTCACTCTGGAATTAGCTGCCAGAGGAAACTATAGAAGACGCAATTGCTACTTTTAAAAGTCTGAAATGGATAGAAACGGTTTTGACTAATATGGGCCAGATATGGGCAAATGGGATTAGCCTAGAATGCAAATTTGGTCAGTATGGAAAAAGTGTCTGAAGAACCTGTTCTCATGCTCTATGATTATGTAGAATACAGAGACCAAGCTATTTATGGAGTGCTTCAGATGTATGTGCTTTCAAATCAAAGTGCAGAATATCCCAGATCTTTAGTGGTAACTATCTGAGTGCGTTACTGTTGATATTTGTTTTTTGATATCACTCCCAAGTCCACAGAAAGCTTATGTAGTCAGGCTAACATTTCCCGAACATAATCTCGAGGTATGGATTTCTTGAATCACAAAATATTGAGTTGCCAGCTGAAGTATGATGTTGCTTCAAGTATGTGATGGGGCAGAATAGAGTGGTGACAAAGCAAAGCATGAGATCAACATGCTTTGAATTTCTCAGTTTGAGAGCAGAATCTCAATTGTTTTAAATGAAGAAAACAGAAGCCCCTTGGCACTATAACAAATGTGAAATAGTTTGCTTGAAAAGTTGTTTATTCAAAATTTGGCACCAGATGCCTCAATCGACAATTCTGTATTAACTGCAATAGGATCTCTGCATATAGAGCATTAATCATATCACCATGGTGGCACCACAGCTGCATGTATCTATTAAATATATGATTAATAATAAATGAATGAATATGCTTAAGATTACTGTAAAGTCCCCCACCTACAATTTCATATCAACAATGTGATTAGTAGCAGGTTAACCAACAGATCAAGCCCGTATCTTTTCTGTTGAAAAAGTTAATATCTGTATTTATTGCTACTGTTGCTGTAGAGACCTGGCTAGGTGAATTCAATGGAAGAGCTGTTCTAGCTGGATGTATGTTGGGTGATGATCTGCCTCCATTACTGATGGACCACACCAGAAAAATGCTGTTTTATTTTAAATCATATATTCAACCATCTATTAAAATGATAAAAATACACAAATCTGCATGAGAAAATGTATTGAATTGCTTGAGATGTGGCAAGTGACTAATATTGAATCAATACTAGCCCTGAAAAATAATACATATTGGTGAATAATTTATAACTTAAATGTTCATCTAATTCAAGAAAGAACTTCACGCGCTGTATTTTGTTTTAAAATGTTGTATATTTATAGCAAGGAACTGCTTCACTATTCTATTAGTATTTCTTCTAATATACTAGACGATCAATTTATTAGATGTGATTAAAAATAATCTTACTTGGTTGAGGTGACGGCTCTACGATTATATAACCCATGGCACAGGGTAATATGGGCTTCTTGATGTTGACTTTACTGCAAATGTTAATACCATTCATTAAGTCACTATTTCAATATAAAACACACATGCATACAGGGGACAGTCCAAAAAAGTCTTCAAATAATCCATTTCTACAACCTAGCCCATTGCAATTAACGTAGCTTCCACAAGTTTAGCTTCGAACGTCATCTTCTGAATAGTATGGAACCTGTAATTTAGCAAATCCATCCGGATCCAAATTGCTCTACATTAATTGACATTTATACTGAAAACAAGTAGTGATCAGAAACTTCAATGGTAATCCCTCGTCTAAACCGTCTACTTTAGATGTGGTGTTTGTTCAATGGAAAAACCAGGGAATCAATACAATGGGAGACCTCTATAAGAAGGGGACTCTCTCCTCTTTTCAAGAACTACAGGAGAAATATGACCTGAATGCCAATAATTTTTTTAGATATCTTCAAATCCGAGATTATGTGAAAACATATATACAAGATTGTCCTCTTATGGGTCCAGATATATTAGACGATAGTTTGAATAGACAGGCCGATACAAGTAAGATTGACACCCCACCCTCTGAGATTTATAGCGAGCATGGGAGGACGAGCTGGGTTTACCCATTTCTAAAGATATATGGGAGGAAAGCCTACAATACATACACTACTGTTCTTTAAATGCTAGGCATTGGCTGATACAATTTAAAGTATTGCATAGGTTATACTACTCAAAGACCAAATTGAACAAGATCTTCCCAACTGTCTCCCCTCTTTGTGATAAATGTCACTTTCAAGAAGCCGCCCTAACTCATTCTTTTGTATCCTGTATAAAAATACAGAACAGGCGTTGGAGATGCCAAAAGAATGGTCTACCACAGGGCAGTGTCCTAGCCCCAACGTTGTTCATATATACAGTATATACCAATGATCAACCTATCACCCCGATAACTAGGTCATTTCTGTATGTCGATGAATTATGCATCGCAACCCTCAGACTTCAGCCAGATTGGGACCGTACTAGAGACTGCTCTGCAGAATATGACAACATAATACCAACAGAACTCCTGCGCCCAAAACCAACAAAAAAAGCAGTAGTTTTCAGAACCAAGGATAACCTACCGGTAATGTTAAATGTCTGCCGAGCTTCACAGCTGTGTATCACTGGCTTCTTAAAAGTTGTCACCACTCCTTCTCCCCCCTCTTTTAAAGGACTTACCATATACTGCGCTTTAGCCATCGTTTTACAGCGCCAACCTTCCTGTTCATCGCGGTGTGTGTCTGTTTCACGTTGACTTTGCACAGTGTGAATTTTTTAGACAGTGCCTCCTCCGCTTGCGTAACGGGCTGGTGAAGGAGGTGATGTGTTTGTGTGAGTGTGTGTTCCACTCTGACAGTCGCCGTTCCAGTTGCCAGTTTTTCAGGCGACTGCCAGTAACTTGACAAATCGCCTAAGTGGGTCAGGCCCATAAGGAGAAGATTTATGAAGATGTTGCCAGGACTCAAAGGCCTGAGCAACAGGGAGAAGATGGGCAGGCTAAACCTTTATTCCTAAGAGCGCAGGTAACCGAGGGGGGGGGATCTTGTACAGATGTATAAAATTTGAGGGCAAATGATAGAGTGAATGCACAGAGTCTTTTACCCAGAGTAGGAGGATCAAGACAAGAGAACATTGGTTTAAGGTGAGAGGGGAAAAATTGAATAGGAACCTGAGAGGTATCTTTTTCACCACTGGGTGATTGATTATAGGGAAGAAAGTGTCAGAGGAGGTAGTTGAGGCAGGTACTGTGACAACATTTAAAAGTATTTTGGACAGGTACATGAATAGGAAAGGTTTAGAAAGATATGGGCCAAACATGGGTAGGTAGGACTAATGTAAATGGGGCATCTTGGTTGGCATGGACAAGTTGAGCAAGAAGAGGTTGTTTTTATGCTGTATGACCCCATATAATCATATACAACAGAGATCTCTGTACAACTCCACTGGTAACAAACATCCAGCCAGAATAACACTCTTCTGTAATGATCTAAAGTCTTCTATGTGTAAGCCAGTTCTAAATCTGATTGATCAAGTAACCATGGATCCCATGCATCTTAATCTCTCTGGATCAGCCTAATATGAGGGACTTTATCAAATGCCTTACTAAAATACAGGTAGACAACATCTACTGCTGTTCCCTCACCTCCTCAGAAAAATTATTCAGGTTTGAGACATGACCTGTCGCAGCTAAAGAAATGCTGACTGTCCCGAATAAGCCCATTTTCTTCCACCTATAAGCCAATCCTATCCCAAAGAATCCTCTCCAATAGCTTCCTTTCAAGTGACATGATGCTCACCAGCTTTTATTTCCTTTGATTATCTTTGCTTCCTATCTTAAATAAAGGAACAACATTGGCTACTTTCCAGTCCTCTGGTGACTTGCCTATGGCTAGAGAAGAAACAAAGATCTTTGTCGAAGTCCCTGCGAACTCCTTTCTTGCCCTTCTCAATAATCTGAGACATATCCCATTAGGTCGTAGGGATTTTTCTACCTTTATGTTGTTCAAGAACCCCAACATCTCCTTCTTGATCTCAAACTGCCCCAGCACATTAGTATTCCCCACACTGATCTCGATGTCCTTCAAGTCTATCCCCTTCTGTGTATGTCATATTGTGGATGACGTAGTGATTACACATTAACCGGACAAATGACAGTTGAACATATCCTGTTGCTCTTTTATAGTTGGCTTAAGTCCAAATTTGAACCAAGAAAGCCAGATAGAAAGTAGATATGAAACTCCAAGGGACATGTGAAAACAATCAATCAATCGTGAATGGCGTGTCTAATAGTTAGAATGGAAAAAATCAAAGTATTCTTGAGAATTATTTTAATTACACATTTTACCCTAGTAATCCACTGTTACGGACTTTAAAATTTAAAAAAAGGACAGACTATGTTCAATTTGATAATGATCATGGTAGATTTAATTCATGGCTGAACAGTGCATGACGCTTTCCGCATGGTCAAGAAGTAGAGAAAATAGGTTTAAGATGAGAGGGGAAAGATGTAATAGGAATTTACACATTTTCCCACAGTATGGGGAGTAAATGGAACGAGCTGTCAGAGGAAGTGATCAAGGCACATTCAATAACACCATTTAAAAGACATATGACAACTACATGGATAGTTGCAAAGAATATGTGCCAAATGCAGTCAAATGGGCTAGCTTAGATAGTGTATCGTGGTCAGCATGGATGAGTTGGGCAAAGGGTCTGTTTCTGTGTTGTATAACTCTATTGTAGCCACATGGGTAGCAACTAATATTCTACAATGCATAATGGGAAAAAAGCCAACTTTACATGAGCAACAGGTTATTGTGAGTATGATTAAAAGTAACCATTTCAGAGCAGAGGGTAGTCACAAGCAATGGTAGATGTTAGAATTTGGAACAAAACAAAAAACTGCTGAAAGAACTCAGTGGGTCAAACAGCATCTGTGGAAACAAATCTGATGCAGGGTCTTAAACGTGAAGCAAAAGACTGGACAATATTTTCAGTTTGATCAGGCCAAACATGCTCAGCTCAAGGTCCATAAATTGTATTGAGATGCCCAAGAGAATTAACAACAAATTAACTGGATAGAGAATAGGGAAGTGCTATAAAAGACCATCTATGGCAAGGGCAAGAAAGAAAACTAGAAGTAGCAGTCTATCTGTGCAGGAAGGAACTGCAGATGTTGGTTTACACACCAAAGCTAGACACAAAATGCTGGAGTACGGGCCAGGCAGCATCTCTGGCGAGAAGGAATGGGTGATGTTTCAGGTAGAGACCCATCTTCAGACCTATCTGTCCATCTTCTCATCGTTCTCAGAAGGATTTCCAGGCTCATACGCATAATAAAGTGAAAACACAACAGTGGCCATTCATTGTAATGAGGCAAGAAAATCCAAAAGTAACAAAGGCCTCACAGTCAGGTAAAAGGGCTTTGTCACTTTGACAATAAGGGATAAGCAGATGTACAGGTTAAAACTGTGAAATATCAATGTAGGAAGACATAATTATGTTACCCATGTGAAAACATTGTCAGGAGCAATCAAATCTATGCTCCAGTGTCCCATTTGGGATTTGAGGACCCCCAGCCTTTTGGAAGATTGATGTGAAAACATCTTAGAAGCATTAAGTACACCAGGAGTGATAACTCGAGAACAACTGACACAGAAAGTGCACCCCGACTTCTGAACTCAGAGAAGACTACAACTCATTGAAGTAATCCTAGCTAATTCATTTTTATTTATTGGGCAGCAAGATAGGAAAAGCTGTATTAGTAAATGAGGTTATTAAGAGTTACAAAGGTCTTGTTGAATGGTTTAGTTAAATGCCTGTATATTTAATACTGATATGAATATTAATAGTAAGATTAAACGAGAACTTACCAGTTCGAAGTTTGATCTTTATTTTTATGAGGAGTTACGATGAGGGATTACATGAAGAAGGCCGTCAGCCCGCATGCGCATCGATCTTCAAAGCAGCGGTGTGAAGTCACAGATAAACAGTTGATGAACTGATAATAGTAAGATTCGCGAACTTAGAACTACCAGCTGTATTTTATGAGGAGGGTTGGGAGTGGAGGGCACGTAATCCCTCATCGTAACTCCTCATAAAATAAAGATCAAACTTCAAACTGGTAAGTTCTCGTTTAATCTTACTATTTTACTTCGAAGTCACGTGAGTGACTATGTGAAGATTTTGAAGCTCTGTGACTTCATGCTGTGGAACGAGTCCATGCGTCACACACCGCATGATTGACCAAGGAGGAGTGGAAATCAAGTATTCAGTCATGACATAAATTTGGAACATGCTGAAAAATATTTAATGGACAAAATTATAATAGAAAAACCCCTCTTACACTTGAGAGGGGTTTACAAAACAGAACTTAAAATAGAGTTTGCTCGACCTGGCTACAGGTTTATTGTAAAACGTCTGGAACGTGTGTTCTGAGGTCCATCCTGCGGCCGCTAGGATTAGGTCCAACGGGACGTCCAGGACCCTTGCTGCGGACGTAGATGCAGCCCTGGTGGAATGAGATTTGAACACATCAGAGTCTATCCCAGCCTCAGCCAGAACATGCTTTAACCACCTAGAGATGGTTTGAGCTGAAACCTTTTTATGTAGTTTCTTATGACTGATAAATAATGTAAGTTCTGACCCCCTAAGAACCTTGGTTGTTTTAATATATTGGTGGAGGTGTGTGACCACACATAATTGGGGGTCTAAGGGGTATGCCATCAATTGTAGCTTAAGACCCGAAACACCAGGTCTGCTCTGTTTAATGAGATCATAGACAAAAAACGTTATGTCACTGGCAGAAATCACTATCCTATCCAGACGCAGCTTCTGTAATGACTGGACCCGTTGAGCTGATACTAAGGCCATGAGCATCACTACTTTGTAAGTGAGCCGGAGAAGGGACAGGGATGTAGCTGGAGCCCATTGGCGAAGTAGTGTTAAAACCACACCTACATCCCATATTTTGATATACCTGGGCCTGGGAGGGTTTAAGTTAAAAATACCCCTCATGAATCTGGATATTAATGGATGGGACCCAACAGATTGACCTAAGCTTGGCAACAAATATGATGACAATGCACTCCTGGCACAATTCAGTGCACTGTAGCTCAATCTCTCGTCAAAGTGGAGTTTTGAGAGGAATTCCAGAATGTTAGTTATGTGCGTTGTCTCATACGTGATTTTAGTTTGTAAACAGAACTCTTCCCATTTCTAGTTTTCTAGTGCTGTCTCTCCAGGCCGTAGTTAGTACATCTGCGGTATGGTCAGCTAGTTCAATCCCGAGAAAGGGTCTTCTTAGAATCTGCAAACCAATAAGTTTTAGCTGATCATGTAGGGGATGTTCTTTCCGAGTGATTCGAGCATTTAGGCACCTCCATAAGGGTTCCATGATCACACCAAGAATGAGTGGATACCATGACTTAGTGGCCCCATCACGGCTATTAGGATGCCCGAGCCAGAGTCTTGATTGACTTTAAGCAGGCATCGACAGACAAGGCAGAACGGGTAGAACACAGAAAACTTATTCATCCCAATGCAGTGAGAATACATCAATCGCTATTGCCTTTGAGTCTGGTTTGCAACCAATATACCATTGGTGATCTTTTACATAGAAACATAGAAATTAGGTGCAGGAGTATGCCATTCGGCCCTTCGAGCCTGCACCGCCATTCAATATGATCATGGCTGATCATCCAACTCAGTATCCCGTACCTGCCTTCTCTCCATACCCTCTGATCCCCTTAGCCACAAGGGCCACATCTAACTCCCTCTTAAATATAGCCGATGAACTGGCCTCGACTACCCTCTGTGGCAACCCCTTAAGAATTTTGTAAGTTTTTATAAGATCCCCTCTCATCTCCTAAATTCTAGAGAGTATAAACCAAGTCTATCCAGTCTTTCTTCATAAGACAGTCCTGACATCCCAGGAATCAGTCTGGTGAACCTTCTCTGCACTCCCTCTATGGCAATAATGTCCATCCTCAGATTTGGAGACCAAAACTGTACGCAATACTAGAGGTGTGGTCTCACCAATACCCTGTACAACTGCAGTAGAACCTCCCTGCTCCTATACTCAAATCCTTTTGCTATGAATGCTAACATACCATTCGCTTTCTTCACAGCCTGCTGCACCTGCATGCCTACTTTTAATGACAGGTCTCGTTGCATCTCCCCTTTTCCTAATCGGCCACCATCAAATGTGCTGCTATATGATCTTTAATAACTGACTCTAGCAGTTTCCCCACTACCGATGTTAGACTAACTGGTCTGTAATTCCCCGTTTTCTCTCTCCCTCCCTTTTTAAAAAGTGGGGTTACATTAGCCACCCTCCAATCCTCAGGAACTACTCCAGAATCTAAAGAGTTTGAAAAATTATCACTAATGCATCCACTATTTCTGGAGCTGCTTCCTTAAGTACTCTGGGATGCAGCCTATCTGGCCCTGGCGATTTATCGGCCTTTAATCCATTCAATTTACCTAACACCACTTCCCGGCTAACCTGGATTCCACTCAGTTCCTCCATCTCCTTTGACCCGCTGTCCCCTGCTATTTCCGGCAGATTATTTATGTCTTCCTTTGTGAAGATGTTTCTATAAGATCCCCCCTCAATCTCCTAAATTCTAGCGAGTACAAGCCGAGTCTATCCAGTCTTTCTTCATATGAAAGTCCTGACATTCCAGGAATCAGCCTGGTAAACCTTCTCTGCACTCCCTCTATGACAATAATGTCCTTCCTCAGATTTGGAGACCAAAACTATACGCAATACTAGAGGTGTGGTCTCACCAATACCCTGTACAACTGCAGTAGAACCTCCCTGCTCCTATACTCAAATCCTTTTGCTATGAAAGCTAACATACCATTCGCTTTCTTCACTGCCTGCTGCACCTGCATGCCTACTTTCAATGACTGGTGTACCATGACACCCAGGTCTCTCTGCATCTCCCCTTTTCCTAGTCGGCCGCCATTTAGATAATAGTCTGCTTTCCTGTTTTTGCCACCAAAATGGATAACCTCACATTTATCCACATTATACTGCATCTGCCAAACATTTGCCCACTCACCCAGCCTATCCAAGTCACCTTGCAGTCTCCTAGCATCCTCCTCACAGCTAACACTGCCCCCCAGCTTAGTGTCATCCGCAAACTTGGAGATATTGCTTTCAATTCCCTCATCCAGATCATTAATATATATTGTAAATAGCTGGGGTCCCAGCACTGAGCCTTGCGGTACCCCACTAGTCACTGCCTGCCATTGTGAAAAGGACCCGTTTACTCCTACTCTTTGCTTCCTGTTTGCCAGCCAGTTCTCTATCCACATCAATACTGAACCCCCAATGCCATGTGCTTTAAGTTTGTATACTAATCTCTTATGTGGGACCTTGCCGAAAGCCTTCTGGAAGTCCAGATACACCACATCCACTGGTTCTCCCCTATCCACGCTACTAGTTACATCCTCGAAAAATTCTATAAGATTCGTCAGACATGATTTACCTTTTGTAAATCCATGCTGACTTTGTCCAATGATTTCACCACTTTCCAAATTTTCTGCTACCCCATCTTTAATAACTGACTCTAGCAGTTTCCCCACTACCGATGTTAGACTAACTGGGCTGTAATTCCCAGGGAGGGACCCTTCTTAAAAAGTGGGGTTACGTTTGCTACCCGCCAATCCTCAGGAACTACTCCAGAATCTAAAGAGTTTTGAAAGATTATTACTAATGCATCCACTATTTCTGGAGCTACTTCCTTAAGTACTCTGGGATGCAGCCTATCTGGCCCTGGGGATTTATCGGCCTTTAATCCATTCAATTTACCCAACACCACTTCCCGGCTAGCCTGGATTTCACTCAATTCCTCCAACTCCTTTGACCCGCGGTCCCCTGCTATTTCCGGCAGATTATTTATGTCTTCCTTAGTGAAGACGGAACCAAAGTAGTTATTCAATTGGTCCGCCATATCCTTGTTCCCCATGATCAACTCACCTGTTTCTGACTGCAAGGGACCTACATTTGTTTTAACTAATCTCTTTCTTTTCACATATCTATAAAAACTTTTGCAGTCAGTTTTTATGTTCCCTGCCAGTTTTCTTTCATAATCTATTTTTCATATGAAGAAAGACTGGATAGACTCGGCTTATACTCGCTAGAATTTAGGAGATTGAGGGGGGACCTTCTTGCTAGATGCAGGAAGATTGTTCCCGATGTTGGGGAAGTCCAGGACAAGAGGTCACAGCTTAAGGATAAGGGGGAAATCCTTTAAAACCGAGATGAGAAGAACTTTTTTCACACAGAGAGTGGTTAATCTCTGGAACTCTCTGCCACAGAGGGTAGTTGAGGCCAGTTCATTGGCTATAGTTAAGAGGGAGTTAGATGTGGCCCTTGTGGCTAAGGGGATCAGAGGGTATGGAGAGAAGGCAGGTACAGGATACTGAGTTAGATGATCAGCCATGATCATATTGAATGGCAGTGCAGGCTCGAAGGGCCAAATGGCCTACTCCTGCACCTAATTTCTATGTTTCTATGTTTCTTGTGTGAATGTTATTTGGACACTTAGGCTATTTAAAAAAGTTCATCTTTTCTTAAGAAATGGATAGATGTTTAGATCTAGTAATTGAATTTTGTAATTAGCTACAAATAGGTAACTAACTAATTATATGCTTTAATTTCAGGTCATTCAAGTAAGATTTTCATCTTTGTTTCAGAATGCTTCAATCTATAATAACTAAAAATGTATTTCAGTTCTTTTAATTTTTAAGAAAGTTATGGGCTTTTGACTGTCCTCGATCACAGCTTTTGTGTTCAGTCAATGGAAAAGCAATAGGGAACAAGATGCTAATTTCCGAGTATGAAAATGGCCATACTTTTTTAATACTGAAGATATGAAAGTGAATTAGGTGTCAAATTAAACTTATTTTTATGCTTTAACTGATGGGATAAATTCCAGACTTGTTTTTTTAAATCTCAAAATTTTGTAACATTGCTTTAAGACCGAGATGAGAAAAACATTTTTCACACAGAGTGTGGTGAATCTCTGGAACTCTCTGCCACAGACGGTAGTTGAGGCCAGTTCATTGGCTATATTTAAGAGGGAGTTAGATGTGGCCCTTGTGGCTAAAGGGATCAGGGGGGAATGGAGAGAAGGCAGGTACGGGATACTGAGTTGGATGATCAGCCATGATCATATTGAATGGCGGTGCAGGCTCGAAGGGCCGAATGGCCTACTCCTGCACCTATTTTCTATGTATCTATGTACAGTAAATCTTCAGTTATATTACAAACTGCTCAAAGATGGGAAATTATTAATACCATCTCTAGTTACGGACGCGGATGCGATTTGCATGAGTTACCAATTCTTCAGTTACAGTGGCTTTCAAAAGTATTCATACCCCTTGAACTTTTACACATTTTGTCACGTTACAACCACAAATGTAAATGTAGTTTATTGGGATTTTATGTGATAGACCAACACAAAGTGGCGCATAATTGTGAAGTGGAAGGAAAATGATACATGGTTTTCAAATTTTTTTACAAATAAATAACTGAAAAGTGTGGCGTGCAAAAGTATTCAGACACCTTTACTGTGATACCCCTAAATAAAATCCAGTGCAACCAATTGCCTTCAGAAGTCACCTAATTAGTAAATAGAGTCCACTTGTGTGTAATCTAATCTCAGTATAAATACAGCTGTTCTGTGAAGGCCTCAGAGGTTTGTTAGAGAACATTAGTGAACAAACAGCATCATGAAGCCCAAGGAACACACCAGACAGGTCAGGGATAAAGTTGTGGAGAAGTTTAAAGCAGGGTTAGGTTATTAAAAAAATCTTAAGCTTTGAACATCTCACGGAGCACTGTTCAATCCATCATCCGAAAATGGAAAGAGTATGGTACAACTGCAAACCTACCAAGACATGGCCGTCCACCTAAACTGACAGGCCGGGCAATGAGAGCATTGAAGCAGCCAAGAGGCCCATGGTAACTCTGGAGGAGCTGCAGAGATCCACAGCTCAGGTGGGAGAATCTGTCCACAGGACAACTATTAGTCGTGCACTCCACAAAACGGGCCTTTATGGAAGAGTGGCAAGAAGAAAGCCATTGTTGAAAAAAAGCCATAAGAAGTCCCATTTCCAGAATTATTCAAGGCAGATAATTGTGAAATTCCGTGACATCTCTTCAGTGGAATTTATATTGAAAAAGATCACTTATGGGAAGAAGCTGACATACCGTGGGGATAATGTGCGAATATTTCGCGATTACTCTCCTGAGGTAGTCCAGAAAATGAGATTGTTTACACCGGCAAGACACACTTTGAGAGAAGTCCCGGGAGTAAGATATGGAATTTACTTTCCCGGAAAAATGAAGATATCTTATAATGGCTTGTATACTTGAACGCTCATTTGCAGATCCCGGAAAAGCTTTAAAGTATGCAGAGGATATCGTTAAGAAAACATCGGGGCAAGCTGCCGACAAGGAAGAAGGTTGAACTTTTTACAGAGTTTTGAACTGATTAAAATGGCCGAGCTACCCAGACAATTATAAAGCTTATCTCGTTGGAATGTGTTATTCAGAGAGCTTGGTTATATTCAACCTTGGATGAAAAGCTCAAAGTTTAACCCCTTGGCACCTGCTTGTACGGTAGTTAACCCTTTGGTACCAGCTTGTATGATGTATGGTAGTTATAGAATGGGATATTATGTAAGAATCCTGGGTGGATATATATGGGAAAGTTTAGATTAGATTAAGATTGGCTAAATTAGAAGGACATATATACTTATATAATCGTGTATATGTTGTGTTCTATATTTGTTTTGTTTTATTACTCCTTATGTCTCTTTTTTCTCTCGGCTGTCACTAGCGCTGGTTTGATAAACTCATATAAGAAAAGACAAAATATGAAACGGTATGTAACTTTTTATGAGGATTCACCAAGGGGGAGGAGCTCAATGTATAACAACATCACGGAGGTCTATACATTTTTTGCCATCGTTGATGGCTATTCGTCCTTAAGGTATCTTCCCTTAGATACCTTAATAGCACCTTTTTTTTTAAAGCACAATCAAGATTTTTATCTGTTTAATTTTTTGAAAGTAATTGTGTATCACATTCTTTTTTTCTTTTTCTAAGGCACTTTACAAGAAGGAGATGCAATATAAATCTAATAAACCGGGATGACCACCCAAGTCCTAAAATTCTGAGGTATTTGGTTACACCATATGATTCAGGAATATTACCTTGATTTACAATGCAAGACGATAGACAAATAAAGAATGGAGGAATTACATTTTGTAGTTGGAATATAAGGGGTGCCAACGAACCAATTAAGAGGGGTAAAATTTTTGCCCAACTAAAATCGTTGAAAAGCGACATAATGTTTTTGCAGGAGACACACATGAAACAACAAACACAAATAAGATTAAAGGCGAATTGGATAGGCCAAACATACTACTCCTCATTTACTTCTAAATCTAGGGGTACAGCTATTCTTATTAGGAAAGGTATTCCTTTTAAATTAAAGAATACTATATCAGATAAAGAGGGAAGATATATTATAGTTTCGGGTGAAATTTATGCAACCCCACTAACTTTGATAAATATTTATGCTCCGAATTTTGATAACCCCCAATTTTTTGATAACATTATTGACATAATGTCAGAGTTTAATTACCAAAATGTGATAATAGGGGTGGACTTTAACTGTGTTTTAGATTCATATCTAGATAAATCAGCAAAACAAAAGAAGAGTAATTTAAAATCTAAAACCAGCGAACTTCTAAATACATATATAAAAAATACTAATATAATAGATGTATGGAGATCTGCTAATCCAGTTGGAAGGGAATACTCGTTTTACTCTTCGGTGCATAAAACTTATTCAAGAATTGATTATTTTTTAGTGGATATGAAATTAATGCCATATACAAACAACCCAACATACCACATTAGTAGTATCTCAGATCACTCTCCGTTGACATTTTCAGTAAAATTTGAGGGAATGCCGGGTAAAAAAAAATTTTGGAGGTTTAATACACATATTTTAAATGACGTGCAAGGCTATCAATATTTAAAACAACAAATTAAACTTTTTTTCGATACAAATGATATACCAGGTACTTTACCTTCTTTAACTGAATATTACTGATACAAGAAAGGGTTCAGCCGTAGACACATTACGAAGGAAGTTCCGCATAATCAGCTGAACCCAAGGTCGCCTACGTCAAACTATGGCACCTTCTGCATTCCTGTTGTGACTACTCAGAGAGTAAACAAAGGGAAACTTAGACACACTGCTAACCTAACAAACCTAATACCTATTACCTCCAAACCTAAACCAACCATAAAGCCTATCAATAATACCATCAGGATGGGTCTGCTTAATGTTAGGTCTCTTAATAACAAATCATTTTTAGTCAACGATTTTATTACCACCTCTAAACTGGATTTTATGTTTTTAACTGAAACATGGCTAGAACAAAATAACAGTGCAACCATTCTGATCGAGACAGCTCCTCCAAACTATAACTTTTTTGATGTATGTAGATCTGGAAAAAGAGGTGGAGGGGTTGCTGCTATATTTAAAAATGTATTTCAGGGGAAACAGATGTCACTTGGTGATTTCCCATCATTCGAATACCTTTGTGCTGTATTGAAATGTTCCCCCAGAGTTCTCCTATTAATTATTTACAGGCCTCCTAAATATCATGCTAATTTTTTCGATGACTTTACAGAATTATTGTCTAGCATCTCCACTGACTTTGACTGTCTAGTTATAACTGGTGATTTTAATTTTCATACTGATGATTTGAATGACAAGGGTGCAAAAGAATTTTTAACTATTTTAGACACATTTGACCTGTCTCAACATGTGAAAGAGGCTACTCATTGTAATGGGCACACCCTTGACTTGATTATCACAAAGGGTCTCATTGTTTCTGATATTTTCGTGACTGATCCTTCATTGTCTGACCACTTCTGTGTTTTCTTTAATATATCTTTTATTTCCGACATACAGACAAAATCAAATACTGTCAAAAAACGGTATATAAATGAACATTCTAATGTACTCTTTAAAAATGCCATCTCCCTCTTACCACCTCTAAACCCATGTTCTGCTGATGATCTTGTAGATAACTTTAACTCCAAAATTGTGAAAGTTATAGATGTCATTGCACCTATTACGGTTAAAACGATTTCTGGTAAGCAAAAGGCACCCTGGAGAAAAGCTGCTTTTGTAACAGCCCAGAAAAGAGAATGCCGGAAAGCTGAGCGCATCTGGCGGAAAACAAAACTTCATATTCACCATGACATCTATAAAGAGAGCCTCCGTGCCTACAATTTAGACTTAAAAAGTGCTAGAGAAACATTTTTCTCCAATATCATTAACAACAACACTAATAAGGCAAAAACCCTATTTGCAACTGTTGACAGACTGACCAACCCCCCAACACAATTACCACCTGAACTCCATTCCACGCAGAAATGCAATGAGTTTGCATTATTCTATACAGATAAAATTGAAGGCATCAGACGTGCCATCAATATCACCGCTTCAAACAAAAATGTTGGATCACCACCCTGTTTAGGCAAAGGTAACGTGGCAATGATGACATGCTTTAATGTCATAGACTCTAAAACTCTTGTGGAAACGGTGACACAACTAAGGCCATCCACCTGCTGCCTTGATGCTTTACCTACCAACTTCTTTAAGAATGTTTTTGACTGCCTAGCAATAGACATACTGCAAATAGTTAACAGCTCTCTTCAATCAGGCAATTTCCCAAAAGCCTTGAAAACTGCAGTTATTAAACCTCTTTTAAAAAAGCGGAGCCTAGATGCCTCTATTATTAACAACTATAGACCAATTTCAAACCTATCTTTCATAAGCAAAATCATTGAGAAAGTTGTCCTCCAGCAACTTAATCAATTCCTGGCTTCAACTGGCTGCTACGACAACTTCCAGTCAGGATTTCGACCTCTTCATAGCACCGAGACCGCTCTTATTAAAGTTGTAAACGACATCCGTCTTAACACAGACTCTGGCAAAGTTTCAATATTAATGCTATTAGATCTCAGTGCTGCATTCGACACTGTTGATCACTCAATACTTTTGGACAGGTTGGAAAAATGGGTGGGGCTCTCAGGCACAGTCTTAAGTTGGTTCAGGTCATATTTACAAGATAGGAACTATTTTGTTTCCATTGGAGACTTTGTATCAGAACCAACAAACGTGACGTGTGGAGTACCGCAAGGTTCGATCTTAGGGCCCTCTTTATTCAACATCTACATGCTCCCACTAGGGCAAATCATGCGATATAATAATATTGACCACCACTGCTATGCCGATGACACTCAAATCTATGTAGCGCTATCACCAAATGATTATCGCCCCATAGATCTGTTGTGCCAGTGCATTGAGCAAGTCAAAGACTGGATGTGCCAAAATTTTCTCCAACTAAATAAGGACAAAACGGAGATAATTGTTTTTGGTGCTAAAAAAGAAAGGCTTAAAGTAACCCAACACCTTCACTCTCTGTCCCTGAAAACTTCAAACAAAGCCAGAAATCTTGGGGTCATTATGGATTCAGATTTAAATTTCGACAGTCACATCAAATCAGTAACAAAATCGGCCTACTATCACCTCAAAAACATAGCAAGATTAAGAGGACTCATGTCAGCTCAAGATTTAGAAAAACTTGTACATGCCTTTATTAATAGTAGGCTAGATTATTGCAACGGTCTCCTTGCAGGTCTTCCAAAAAAAACTGTCAGGCAGCTACAGCTTGTTCAGAACGCTGTTGCTAGAGTTCTAACAAAGACCAAAAAATTTGAGCATATTACACCAATTCTTAAATCCTTACATTGGCTCCCTGTATGTCAGAGAATTGATTTTAAAATCCTGCTGCTCACCTATAAATCACTACATGGTTTAGGGCCAAAGTATATCACTGACATGCTTCCACTATATAAGCCTTCTAGACCGCTAAGATCTTCTGAAACCAATCTGCTAGTGATTCCCAGAGTAAATACAAAACATGGGAAAGCAGGATTTAGTTACTATGCAACAAATAGCTGGAATAAACTTCCTGAAGATTTAAGACTTGCCTCAACTTTGACAACTTTTAAAACAAGACTGAAAACTTTTATGTTTACTTTAGCTTTCAGCTAAATCTTAACTACATTGCACTTTTAACTTTTGCACTTTTTATAATGCATTTTTAATTTTGTTTTTCTTTTCTTTTAGTTCTTCTATTTTATTTCATTTTATTATTTCATTTATTGTATGACATGTTTTTATGTGAAGCACTTTGAGTCTGCCTCGTGTATGAAATGTGCTATATAAATAAAGTTGCCTTGCCTTGCCTTGCCTTGCCTTGCCTTGCCTTTATTATGGGAAACTTTTAAGGCATTTATGAGAGGAATTATAATTTCATATCAAAGTTTTCAAAATAAAAAGAATAAGACAGAACAATTGTTGTTAGAACAAGAAATCAGACAGTTAGAGTTGGATAATGCCAAAGATTCCACGACAGATAAACACATTAAGATAATATTACTGAAATTTAAACTTAATCGAATTTTATCGGCAAGAGTAATAAGACTATTCCAAATTACAAAACAGGAACATTTTGAGTTTGGTGACAAACCACATAAGCTTTTAGCTCGCCAATTGAAAAACAAGAAAAGGAAAATACTATAACCAAAATTAAATCAGAGAAAGGTGAATTACTAATACTACCTAAAGATATTAATAATAGATTTGCCCAATTTTACCAACATTTATATACATCTAAAATTAAAATAGAAGATAGTAAAATAATTTTTTTTCTAGATAACTGTAATCTTCCAATACTGGACCTTTTGGAACAAGAGGAACTAGGACTCAAATTACAATCAAAGAAATAGGTGAAACAATAAAATCGCTGGAAAATGGTAAGACCGGCGGACCAGATGGTTTTAATAATGAATTTTATAAAAAATTTCAGGAGATAACAACCCCTTATTTATTTAATTTATACTCCCATGCTTTGAAAGAAAACAAACTACCTGAAACACTAACAGAATCAACTATTACGCTTATTCCAAAAAAAGATAAAGGTTTAGAAGATCCGGTACAGAGCTATATCACTTTTAAATACAGATCAGAAAATTTTAGCAAAGATTTTAGCAAGAAGATTAAGCAAATATATTAGTAAATTGATAAACCCTGATCAAACGGGGTTTATACCTAAAAGATACTAATTTAATAATCAGAGACGCCTGTTTAATATAATGTACTCGCATAAAGTAGAGGAAGAAGATATATCAATTATTTCTTTGGATGCAGAGAAAGCATTTGATCAGGTAGAGTGGCAATACTTATCTAAAGTACTACAAAAATTTAATATGGGAGAGAATTTTATAACATGGGTAAAATTATTATATTATAAACCAATGGCAAGAATTTTAACTAATAACATGTTATCTCAAAAATTTCAACTATCAAGGGGTAATAGGCAGGGATGTGCACTATCACCCCTGCTATTTGCCCTTATGATAGAACCCCTGGCTGAAAGTATAAGAATTCATCCGAATATTCAGGGCTATAATACCAGGGACTCAAAGAATAAAATCTCATTATATGCAGACGATATACTTTTATATATTACAAAGTCACAAACGAGCATACCAAATTTATTAAACTTAATAGAGGAATTTGGGTCTTTTTCTGGATATAGAATAAACTGGAATAAAAGTGAAATCATGACATTAAAACCTCAAGAACCTACACACTTACTGAAGTTCCCCTTTAAAATCGCAACAGAAAAATTTAAATATTTGGGTATTCAGATTACTAGAAAATATAAAGCATTATTCAACGCTAATTTCATACCTTTATTAAATAAACTTAATACGTTGATTAAATTTTGGAAAACACTTCCCTTATCATTATTAGGCAGAATAAATGCAATAAAAATGATCTTCCTACCACAATTACTATACCTATTTCAATCTATACCGGTATATATACCAAAATATTTAAAAAAAAAATTAGACTCTAATATTACTAATTATATTTGGGACTATAGATCACATAGAATCACAAAAAAACACTTATGTAAACCAAAAGAGGTCGGGGGACTTTCACTTCCGAACTTTATGTATTATTACTGGGCAGTGCTTATTAAGAATATGATTTATTGGTTGGATAGTTCTACCCAACAGACAGAATGGATAAAAATGGAGAAGGAGGATTGCCATCCTTGTAATATAGGAATGATCCTCTTCTCCCCAAAAAAACTGAATAACACAATATATAAGAAGAACCCAATTATATATGGTACAATAAGAATTTGGAAACAAATAAAATTATCTTTAAAATTAAGAAATCTATCACTGTTAATGCCAATAGCGAATAACCCTTTATTTAAACCATCTCTTATTGATAAGACATATAACCAATGGGAAAGTCTCGGAATTAGAAGGATCGGGGATATGTACGAAATGGGAAACCTACCATCATTCCAACAACTACAATTAAAATTAAAATTGAAAAACAACCAATATTTTAAATATCTTCAGATTTGCGATTTCGTGAAAAAATATATACAAGGATATCAAAAAGTAACTCCTGACTTATTGGAAGAAGCAATGAATATTGAAGCTGACTCACAAAAATTAATATCATATTTATATAATAGTTATATAAATATAGACCTACCATCGACAGAGGTACTTAGAGAAGAGTGGGAACGGGAACTAATGATAAAAATTACGAAGGTTAAATGGGAAAAATATCTGATATATATTCACAAATGTTCAATTAATGTAAGACATAATCTAATTCAATTTAAAATTGTACATAGATTATATTATTCAAAAACAAGATTGAACAAATTTTATCCAAATATATCCGCCACTTGTGATAAATGTCTAGCCCAAAAGGCAACTATAACACACTCCTTAGTTTCCTGCATAAAACTTTATAGATTTTGGAATGATATTTTTGAAATATTTACAAAATTATTCAAGACAAGAATGGAACCTAATACTGAAACGATTATATTTGGTGTAATGGAAGATGGGAATAAATTGAACACATCTCAAAATCTATTCCTTAACTATGGTTTAATAATAGCAAAAAAATTAATTCTTAAATTTTGGAAGGGTACATCAATACCAACGCTTAAAATGTGGATTGCAAGTATGTTGGACACCGCTCATCTTGAGGAAATGCGATTCCTCCTAATGGATAAATCAGACCAATTCATAACGAGTTGGTCTCCATTCGTCGTTTTTTTGGTATCATATGGTGCAACACAATTGTAAAAACTAATGTTTCAGGACTAGACGAGGGTTGGTCAAGATTATAAATAATGATCTCCTTTTCTTTTTTATTTTCTTTTATTTTCTCTATTTTCTCTCTCAACTTTCTTCATTTACTCGTTTTCTTTTTTCACACATATATTTCACATCTTTCTATCCTTTACTATCTAACTTCTTTTTCTTATTCTAATCTTTTTTCAATGTAACAAAAAAAAAAAAAGAAGTTGTACATAAAATGTATTATGAAAATATATATTAGCCACTTTGGTGCCATATGACTGTACTTACTTCTAATAAAATAAAATATAAAAAAAAGAAAAAAAAAAGAAGTCCCATTTGCAGTTTGCCACAAGCCATGTGGGGGACACAGCAAACATGTGGAGGAAGGTGCTCTGGTCAGATGAGACCAAAATTGAAGTTTTTGGCCTAAATGCAAAACGCTATGTGTGGCGGAAAACTAACACTGCACATCACCCTGAACACACCATCCCCACTGTGAAACATGGTGGTGGCTGCATCATGCTGTGGGGATGCTTTTCTTCAGCAGGGACAGGGAAGCTGGTCAGAGTTGATGGGAAGATGGATGGAGCCAAATACAGGGCAAACTTGGAAGAAAACCTGTTAGAGTCTGCAAAAGACTTGAGACTGGGGCGGAGGTTCACCTTCCAGCAGGACAACGACCCTAAACATACAGCCAGAGCTACAATGGAATGGTTTAGATCAAAGCATATTCATGTGTTAGAATGGCCCAGTCAAAGTCCAACCTAAATCCAATTGAGAATCTCTGACAAGACTTGAAAATTGCTGTTCACAGACGCTCTCCATCCAATCTGACTGAGCTTGAGCTATTTTACAAACAAGAATGGGCAAAAATTTCAGTCTCTAGATGTGCAAATCTGGTAGAGACATACCCCAAAAGACTTGCAGCTGTAATTGCAGCGAAAGGTGGTTCTACAAAGTATTGACTCAGGGGGGCTGAGTACTTCTGCACGCCACACTTTTCAGTTTTTTATTTGTAAAAAAATTTGAAAACCATGCATCATTTTCCTTCCACTTCACAATTATGCGCCACTTTGTGTTGGTCTATCACATAAAATCCCAATAAAATACATTTACGTTTGTGGTTGTAACGTGACAAAATGTGGAAAAGTTCAAGGGGTATGAATACTTTTGCAAGCCACTGTATGTGATTGTGCCACACTCCGCATATTTAGAGAAACCAGGTCACCTACCTCCATGGTTGCTAGTTCATATGCGGTGTGCACTGGCGTGCGGCAGTTGCTCCTGTTGGCCCGGGCTTTGCCCTGAAAAAGGCCTTAGGCTGCCTCTGTTGGTCCTTGAGCTGGTACTGGCTCCAGTAGACCACCTGCTGCTAGCAGAGGCATATGGGTGCTGCCGTCGGAATGCTGATGGTCTGTCTGCTGGTGGAGCTCTGAGTAGCCCCACCGCTTTTGACTCATTGTCCAACTCTTTAATTTGTTTGGACAAGTCCTCTCCAAATAGATAATTGGGCAGCTGCACATTGGTTGACTTACATAACCCCGCAAACTTGGGATTAAGTACCGGACGAATGCCGTTTTTTCTAAAACAATTTATTTGAAAATGTGCATTGCACATTAGAACCAATGCGTCTTGTTGAATCTCTGTCAGGGAGCTTTTATCTACAGAGGCAGTGACTCCAGCAGCTAGCAGGCTCAGGATTCTTTGGAGTTTAACCTCCTGAGTCTTAATGCCTCCTCCCATGTAACTCCAAATAGAGCTATTAACAATGGGGACCTTTAGTGAGGCGCAGTTGCTGGGTGTTTGATACTTCATTTCTGTTTCCAGCATTACCTGCTCCTGTAGTTGATGAGAGATCAGGTAATTTATACTAGCCGCTAACTCCTCGTTCAACGGCTCACTGACTTGAGACAGCATCGCAAACTTAGATACCATGGAGGGTACTTTTGTTTCTTGTAGGTCTTGTGCTTCTGTCATGGCACTGAAGGGTGAGCCCGCCCAGGGCTGTTGACCTACACTCCCTTCTTCCGACAGGGAGATATAACGCAGCCCTGCACCAGGCGCTGCCACGGGTCCCTCAAGCCCATGTTGATATAACTCCTGTTCCTGGAGTATGTCATGCGGGAAATTCGTCCGAAGACGTTCCCTGTAGGGGGAGGCGAAATCCTCCCGGCCGGACTCATCTGAGTAAACTGGCCTGTTGGTATTTAGCTTGGCCTTCACGACTCTCGGGGTAACCAAGGTGCCTTCCATAGGCGCTGTGTCAGAAGTTGCTGGTTGTGCTACCAGCGACCGAGATGGTGAGACCGACGGCCGCCCGCTAACCGCACTCTCGCGGTCCTCAGTAGCGGCTCTCCCTGTGGCCCGCCTGGTCTTCACCCTGGTTTTTGTCCATAATGGAAAAATTCCCTTCCTGAATGTAACACGAAAAATAAAAGACGACTGCCGGTAAAGTTTAAACTTATCTGGAGGTCTTTAAACTTACCGCTGGAGGAGCGACGCGTCTACCAGCCAGTCACGGCGCAATGCGTAGACGTAATGACGCGCATGCGTGCTGACGGCCTTATTCACGTAGTCACTCACGAGACGCCGAAGTAAAATAAAGATTGAGTTATGTCAATGCTTTCTTTGTCACATCAATTGAGCCACCACATTACAGAGGGGTTTCAGTTCGCATCCTTAGATGGGCATGTCAAGTGATTATCTTATCATTACACCGTGTATGAATCGCAGATGTCATAACAACAAAAAGAAGTTGCAGAGAACTTGATTAGTTAGGGTAAACTGGATGAGTTAAGGGCCTGTCCCACTTAGGCGATTTTTTTCAGCGACTGCCGGTGACAGACACAGTTGTAGCAGGTCACCGAAAAACCGGCGACTGGACCCCCCCGCGACAATGTCTATGACAATCTACCACCTAGTCGACGTCAAGCTACGGCAAGCTACCGACAACTGGCGACCCATTAGAACATCCACCTACGACCACATCTACGACAACCTACGGTCATACAGGCGACAACCTACGACAACCAAAGTCAACCTACTTCCATCCGCAACAAGTTATGGCAAGCTATGACCCTGTCGGCGACAACTGAAGACAATTCAGTTGCCGGTTCACGAAGATTCATGTGGTTAGTCGCCAATGGAATTCACCGAAGTCATCAACCTACATCACCTGGCGCCAACTTACGACAGCACCTGCGACAGAAGACAAGCTACGTCCAGCCCACTGTCGCCGAAAGGTTTTGAACATTTCAAAATCCAGCGGCGACAAGAGAAAAGTTAGGACTCTTTAGGCGACTTGAGGAGACAACTACCCAAGCGAAATATGAGGTGCTGTTCCTCCAATTTGCGCTGGGCTTCACTCTGACAATGAAGAAAGGTCAGACTGGGAATGGGAGGGGGAGTTGAAGTGCTGAGCCACCGGGAGATCTGGTAGGTTAAGACGGACCGAGCGGATGTGTTCAGTGAAAAGATCGCCAAGCCTGCGCTTGGTCTCGCCGATGTATAGAAGTTGACACCTGGAATAACGGATATAGTAGATGAGGTTGGAGAAGATGCAAGTAAATAGCTGACTCACCTGGAAAGTCTGTTTGGGTCCTTGGATGGAGTCGAGGGGGGATGTAAAGGGACAGGTGTTGCATCTAGGTTAGATTCATGGCTTGCATGCCACTATGGGGCAAATGCAGGCTGGATATTAATTTCTGTGAACAACTAGGGAGAAGGAACCAGTTCCATATGGACAGGCTTACTTAACTTTGTGCTGGAAAAGAAATAACTCCCTATAATAATTTAAGAGGACCATGGAAGGATGGGGGACGGGGGACGGGGGGGCTGGGGGGGGGGGGGGGGGGGGGCCTGGGGGCGGGGGGGCTGGGGGGGGGGGGGGGGGATGGGGGAGGGGGGGCTGGGGGGGGGGGGGGGTGTCCTCAAGTGTCTTGCAATTTGCCCTTTAAAAAATTAAGGGCAAATTGCAAGATGGTTGCGCAACGAAACAAATGTGTAATATGACCAATGTTGTCATTAGTTATAAGGAAAGATTAGACAAATTTAGATTGTTTTCTCTGGAGCATCAGAAGCTGAGGGGCAACTTAAAAGAATTATGTAAATTTATGAGAGACAAAGATAGGGCAGATTATCAGAGTCTTTTTCCCATGGTGAGATACTTTGCACTTGTCCAAGTTAAATTCCATCTGTCAGTCCATGGCCCTAGGTAACACAGTTAGACAATAGACAACAGGTGCAGGAGTAGGCCATTTGGTCCTTCAAGCCAGCACTGCCATTCAATGTGATCATGGCTGATCATCCACGATCAGTACCCCGTTCCTGCCTTCTCCCCATATCCCCTGATTCCGCTATCTTCAAGAGCCCTATCTAGCTCTCTCTTGAAAGTATCCAGAGAACCAGCTTCCACCGCCCTTTGAGGCAGAGAATTCCACACTCACAAATCTGTGTGAAAAAGTGTTTCCTCATTTCCTCATTGGTGTAATCTTAGATAACCTTCTTCACTGTTCACTCTAACAAACATTTTGGTCCCATCCATAATCTTGCTAACCATGCCACTCATACACTCAGCCAAATCATGAATATACTTGAAAAAGAACAGATCCCTGTGGCACACCGCTGGTCACAAGCCTCCAATTTGATCAACAACTCTCCACTATCACTCTCTGACTCCTACCACCAAGCCAATTTTATATTCACCCTGGATGCTATGTGATCTAACCTTTGAGACCTGCCAACCATGTGGGAGCTCACTAAATTCCTTGCAGACAATGTCTACTACCCTGCCCTTGTCAATCCTTTGTCACCTCTTGATAAAACTCAATCACATTTATGTGATGCGATTTCCCATGCACAAAGTCATGATGTGAATAAGTTAATAAATTCTATGAATTAGTAAAAACTCAATAACTGAAGAAACAAAATGAATTGTAACTTAAAAGCAAAAAAGCTGCTGATGCTAGAAGTCTGAAATATAAAACACTAAACGGAAATACCAAAATATAAAAATAAAAATGTAAGTGGAATACCTCTGGAAAAACAGCCTTTCTTCTCCAATTAAAATATCTGTCAGATATCCACCTACAGCATGATTGATTCGAGTTGAACACGGAAGATTTTCTGGTTTGTAACAGAACCAAGGCTCTCCTGTCCTGAGATCAGTAAAGTTACATAGTGGTTTAGTTGGAGTCAAAATTAGATTGCAAACAGTAGTCTTTGAAATTGCTCCAGCTTTGAAAGTGCTTTTTAAATACACTCGATCTGAACGTTCTTCACGCAGCCGCTTTAGTACTTCGATCCCTTCACTGGGATGAATTAGGGAAAGAGACACTTGGACTTTTCCCGGCCAGGATAAAGTAAAATTAATGTAATAATATCCATTTTGGTTATCTATAACTGTTCCTGCTGAACCGGCCTTTAACTCTGGGGTGTGAATCCGCGCTTGCAGATAGTCACCTCCATATTGTTTTGGATTTCCGTCAAAGTCAAACATACGCAGCATCACCTGCAATTGATCTCCAACGTGGAAAGTCTTCTCAGAATTTAAAATGATAAAGCAAGTATGCAATGGGTCGCTGCTTTTCCTAAAGGGCACAATGGGATCGGGAGGCATTGGCCATTCAATCATTTTCATCAGTACTGTACCCTCGGTTCTTTCTTCAAGGGTGAAGCTATGATTCTGATAGCCATATTGCATCAGCTTGTGGATCCATTCAGTCTTCGGCATTTTTACTTCCTGCAGTAGTGTGGAGTAATTCTTCGGAGCTGGGTATCTGATCCACACTGACTTTGCTCCGGAAATTGAAAATTGCTTGAACTATAGAAAAGACCAAATTCAATGAATGTCTTAACAAAAAAAATCATTACATCCATATTGTTTTACAGCATTTATAATCATCAAGTCAAAAAAAGTCAAAAATTTAGTTTCAATCACAGAATGTTTACAACACGATTAAAACATTATATTCAAGTCATTTTATTGTCATATGTAATGGAACAGAACAATGAAATTCTTACTTGCGTTAATTGCATCGTTCTACACACCTTTATATGTTGCATGTTTAGAAAAACCAATGCCAGTGCCAGCAACGCCACAATCAGAAATCGTCCGACTTTAGTGTTTTTTCTTGTAGCTTGTTCGTCCATGTTGGAGTTCCCCCGCACTCCCGTGTACATCTACAACTAAGAAAACAATTAAGAGCTTGAAAGTTTCCGCCCGACAGTGGGAGCAAAACTGCGGGAAAGGACTGGAGGGTAAAGATTAAAAGGCCAAAATACGTTCCAGACCAGCCGTCTGCCAACATAAGTTATACATTACATCGGGAGAGGAGAGAGCGGAGGATCAATACTTCATTTAAACACTAAATATCAACACTAAATAACCACCCCCCATCAGTCTGAAGAAGGGTTTCGGCCCGAAACGTCGCCTATTTCCTTCGCTCCATAGATGCTGCTGCACCCGCTGAGTTTCTCCAGCAATTTTGTGTACCTTCGATCTTCCAGCATCTGCAGTTCCTTCATGAACAAATAACAACAAGATTCTGGTTAACGGTTTACTTACTTGAAAACGGTCAATGCAACACTTCAGCTAATTGACGAAGACGATTTACTTTTTATGCGCGCCCGAATAAAGAGTTTAGCATTCAGCAGAACGAGAGTAGAAACTATGAGTTGCAGGTGCTGCTTTACACGAAAGGGCACAAAGTTGTCTGATGAAGGGCGACACCTATCCATATTCTCCAGAAGTGCTTGCCTGACCCGCTTTTTATTTAATTGTTCAATCTACTTATTTACTGGAATATACCGAAAATATACCATATATACCAGAAATCAGAAAGATAAACAGGAAATTCTGGGGATATGGAGTGAAGACGGTGTTTGACCAAGCGAGGAAAACGAAATCTATTTAATCATAGAAACATAGAAAATAGGTGCAGGAGTAGGCCATTCGGCCCTTCGAGCCTGCACCGCCATTCAATATGATCATGGCTGATCATCCAACTCAGTATCCTGTACCTGCCTTCTCTCCATACCCCCTGATCCCTTTAGCCACAAGGGCCACATCTAACTCGCTCTTAAATATAGCCAACGAACTGGCCTCAACTACCTTCTGTGGCAGAGAATTCCAGAGATTCACCACTCTCTGTGTGAAAAATGTTTTCCTCATCTCAGTCCTAAAAGATGTCCCCCTTATCCTTAAACTGTGACCCCTTGTTCTGGACTTCCCCAACATCGGAAACAATCTTCCTGCATCTAGCCTGTCCAACCCATTAAGAATTTTGTACGTTTCTATAAGATCCCCCCTCAATCTTCTAAATTCTAGCGAGTACAAACCGAGTCTATCCAGTCTTTCTTCATATGAAAGTCCTGACATCCCAGGAATCAGTCTGGTGAATCTCCTCTGTACTCCCTCTATGGCAAGAATGTCTTTCCTCAGATTAGGAGACCAAAACTGTACACAATACTCCAGGTGTGGTCTCACCAAGACCCTGTACAACTGCAGTAGAACCTCCCTGCTCCTATACTCAAATCCTTCCAGTACTATCCTTCAAATCCTTCCAATCCTTTTAATTACCCTTCCAGTACAGACCTCTCTATCCCCGGCTTCCTCTGTTGCCATGTGATGCCGCTCGAACAGTCCACCGCAGTAACAGCGCCGCGTGTTCCATTTACGTAGTTTACACCCCACGGCATGAACTTTCACTCTAATTTCCCAGCTCCCTGCCCCCGCACAGCTCTCTTTCCACTCTCCCCACTCCATCACCCAGTTACTTTCCCCTCTTCTATCTGCTCATCACCCGCCCATCCTTTCCCTGTCCATCGTTCACCAACCCTTCACCGCCCCCCCCCCCTTTATAGACAATAGATGCAGGAGTAGTCCATTCGGCCCTTCGAGCCAGCACCGCCATTCAATGTGATCATGGCTGATCATCCACAATCAGTACCCCGATCCTGCCTTCTCCTTCTCCCCATAACCACTGACTCCGCTATCTTTAAGAGCCTTATCAAGCACTCTCTTGAAAGTATCCAGAGAACTGGCCTCCACCACCATCTGAGGCAGAGAATTCCACAGACTCACAACTCTCTATGTGAAAAAGTGTTTCCTCATCTCCGTTCTAAATGCCTTTCCCCTTATTTTTAAACTGGTTCTGGACTCCCCCAACATCGGGAACATGTTTCCAGCCTCTAGCACATCCAAACCCTTAATAATCTTATATGTTTCAATAAGATTCCCTCTCATCCATCTAAATTCCAGAGTATACAAGCCCAGCCGCTCCATTCTCTCAGCATATGACAGTCCCGCCATCCCGGCAATTAACCTTGTGAACCTACGCTGCACTCCCTCAATGGCAAGACGTTCCTTCCTCAAATTAGTGGACCAAAACTGCACACAATACTCCAGATGTGGTCTCACTAGGGCCCCATACAACTGCAGAAGGACCTCTTTGCTCCTATACTCAACTCCTCTTGTTAAGAAGGCCAGCATGCCATTCGCTTTCTTCACTGTTTGCTGTACCTGCATGTTTACTTCTACCCACTTTCTCTCTGATACTACACTTCAGTTCCCACCTGTCCATCATCTGCGTCCTATTGTCTACTCCACTTATCATTTCCTGCTTTGGTTGCTATCTCCACCCTTCTCTTTCCCCCATCTATCAATCAACTCTTCCTCAGCTAGATCCACTTATTGATTGCCAACTCTTGTCCCAACCCAACCCCTCACCTCTCTCTACCAGCTATCTCCTCTCTGCTCCATCAATCTGAAGAAGGGTCCAAACCCCAAATATTGCCTGTCCATTTCTCTCCTTTGTTACCTGACTGGCTGAGTTCATCCATCGCTACTTGCAGTGCCCTCCACAATGTTTGGGACAAAGATCCATCATTTATTTATTTGTCGCTGTACTCCACAATTTGAGATTTGTAACAGAAAAAAAAATCACATGTGGTTAAAGTGCACATTGTCAGAATTTATTAAAGGGTATTTTTTATACATTTTAGTTTCTCCATGTAAAAATTACAGCTGTCTTTATACATGGTTTCCCCATTTCAGGGAACCGTAATGTTTGGGACACATGGCTTCACAGGCATTTGTAATTACTCAGGTGGGTACAAGGTGGGTACCTAATGCAGGTACAAGAGAGCTCTCAGCACCTAGTCTTTCCTCCAGTCTTTCCATCATCTTTGGAAACTTTTATTGTTATTTATCAACATGAGGACCAAAGTTGTGCCAATGAAAGTCAAATAAGCCATTATGAGACCGAGAAACAAGAATAAAACTGTTAGAGACATCGGCAAAACCTTAGGCGTACCAAAATCAACTGTTTGGAACATCATTAAGAAGAAAGAGAGCACTGGTGAGCTTACTAATTGCAAAGGGACTGGCAGGCCAAGGAAATCCACAGCTGATGAGAGAAGAATTCTCTCCAAAATAAAGGAAAATCCCCAAACACCTGTCCAACAGTTCAGAAACACTCTCAGGAGTCAAGTGTGGATTTGTCAATGACCACTGTCTGCAGAATACTTCATGAACAGAAATGCAGAGGCTACACTGCAAGATGCAAACCACTGGTTAGCAGCAAAGATGGGATGACCGGGTTACAGTTTGCTAAGAAGTATTTAAAAGAGCAACCACAGTTCTGGAAAAAGGTCTTGTGGACAGATGAGACGAAGATTAACTTATATCAGAATGATGGCAAGAGCAAAGTATGGAAGAGAGAAGGAACTGCCCAAGATCCAAAGCATACCACCTCATCTATGAAACACGGTGGTGGGGGTGTTATGGCTTGGGCAAGCATGGCTGCTGAAGGTGCTGGCTCACAAATCTTCATTGACGATACAACTGCTGGTGGTAGTAGCATAATGAATTCTGAAGTGTATAGACACATCCTATCAGCTCAAGTTCAAACAAATGCCTCAAAACTCATTAGCCAGCGGTTCTCTCAACAATAATCCCAAACATGCTGCTAAAGGAATAAAGGAGTTTTTCAAAGCCAAAAGTCAATTCTTGAGTAGCCACGTCAATCACTCGATCTGAACTCAATTGAGCATGCCTTTTATATAATGGTGGCCGACTAGGAAAAGGGGAGATGCAGCGAGACCTGGGTGTCATGGTACACCAGTCATTGAAAGTAGGCATGCAGGTGCAGCAGGCAGTGAAGAAAGCGAATGGTATGTTAGCTTTCATAGCGAAAGGATTTGAGTATAGGAGCAGGGAGGTTCTACTGCAGTTGTACGGGGTCTTGGTGAGACCACACCTGGAGTATTGCGTACAGTTTTGGTCTCCAAATCTGAGGAAGGACATTATTGCCATAGAGGGAGTGCAGAGAAGGTTCACCAGACTGATTCCTGGGATGTCAGGACTGTCTTATGAAGAAAGACTGGATAGACTTGGTTTATACTCTCTAGAATTTAGGAGATTGAGAGGGGATCTTATAGAAACTTATAAAATTCTTAAGGGGTTGGACAGGCTAGATGCAGGAAGATTGCTCCCGATGTTGGGGAAGTCCAGGACAAGGGGTCACAGCTTAAGGGTGAAATCCTTTAAAACCGAGATGAGAAGAACTTTTTTCACACAGAGAGTGGTGAATCTCTGGAATTCTCTGACGCAGAAGGTAGTTGAGGCCAGTTCATTGGCTATATTTAAGAGGGAGTTAGATGTGGCCCTTGTGGCTAAAGGGATCAGGGGGTATGGAGAGAAGGCAGGTACAGGATACTGAGTTGGATGATCAGCCATGATCATATTGAATGGCGGTGCAGGCTCGAAGGGCCGAATGGCCTACTCCTGCACCTAATTTCTATGTTTCTATATGCTGAAGAGAAAACTGAAGGGGACTAACCCCCAAAACAAGCATAAGCTAAAGATGGCTGCAATACAGGTCTGGCAAAACATCAACGGAGAAGACACCCAGCAAATGGTGATGTCCATGAATCGCAGACTTCAAGCAGTCATTCAATGCAAAGGATATGCAACAAAATACTAACACGACTACTTTCATTTACATGACATTGATGTGTCCCAAACATTATGGTGCCCTGAAATGGGGGGACTATGTATAAACACTGCTATAATTTCTACATGGTGAACCCAAAATATATAAAAATTGCCTTTATTAAAATCTGACTGTACACTTTAACCATATAACAATTACAGCATGGAAACAGGCCATCTCGGCCCTACAAATCAGACCATAACCCTCCATTCCATTCCCATCCATATACCTATCCAATTTATTTTTAAATGATAAAATCGAACCTGCCTCCACCACTTCCACTGGAAGCTCATTCCACACAGCTACCACTCTCTGAGTAAAGAAGTTCCCCCTCAAGTTACCCCTAAACTTCTGTCCCTTAATTCTGAAGTCATGTCCTCGTGTTTGAATCTTCCCTACTCTCAATGGGAAAAGCTTATCCACGTCAACTCTGTCTATCCCTCTCATCATTTTAAAGACCTCTATCAAGTCCCCCCTTAACCTTCTATGCTCCAAAGAATAAAGACCTAACTTATTCAACCTTTCTCTGTAACTTAGTTGCTGAAACTCAGGCAACATTCTAGTAAATCTCCTCTGTACTCTCTCTATTTTGTTGACATCCTTCCTATAATTGGGCGACCAAAATTGTACACCATACTCCAGAATTGGTCTCACCAATGCCTTGTACAATTTTAACATTACATCCCAACTTCTATACTCAATGCTCTGATTTATAAAGGCTAGCACACCAAAAGCTTTCTTTACCACCCTATCTACATGAGATTCCACCTTCAGGGAACTATGCACAGTTATTCCTAGATCCCTCTGTTCAACTGCATTCCTCCCTTCGCTACCATTTACCATGTACGTCCTATTTTGATTTGTCCTACCAAGATGTAGCACCTCACACTTATCAGCATTAAACTCCATCTGCCATCTTTCAGCCCATTCTTCCAAATGGCCTAAATCTCTCTGTAGACTTTGGAAATCTACTTCATTATCCACAACACCACCTATCTTAGTATCATCTGCATACTTACTAATCCAATTTACCACACCATCATCCAGATCATTGATGTACATGACAAACAACAGTGGACCCAACACAGATCCCGGAGGCACCCCACTAGTCACCGGCCTCCAACCTGACAAACAGCCATCTACCATTACTCTCTGGCATCTCCCATTCAGCCACTGTTGAATCCATCTTGCTACTCCTGCATTAATACCCAACAATTGAACCTTCTTAACCAAACTTCCATGAGGAACCTTGTCACCTTTAACCACGTGTAATTCTTTCCATTACAAATCTCAAACTGTGGAGTACAGAGGCAAATAAATAAATGATGGGTTTTTGTCCCAAACATTATGGAGGGCACTGTAATTGGTGCTGATCTGTCTGGGGAAGAGTAAATAAAGGGAAATGGCTGAGGGTTTGAGTTAAGGACTCCTGATACTTTTAGACAGGCTTCTATTATCTCAAGCATTTTGTTCAAAGATACATAAACATCTTCTGAACTCTGTATGGTTATCACCTGCACCACAACCACTTTCATGTTAGTCAATGTAACTGTTACTCTTGCAGAACGTTCCATGCAGTAGGATGAGGCTTGATTCCAGGTGTCTGCAATAATAAATGATAAATGATAGGAGATGTGGAGCCTGGTATTGAAGGTTACTCAAGGGATTAGTCATAGTTGTACCTCTGGGAGGGAGCTGGAATGTGGCTTGCTTCTGAACTGGAAGTGACTATTTTGCAATGTGGTCTTTGCCTCCACCTCAAAGATACCAATGCATTCTTAGAATGCACAATTTCAAAAGGTTATTGCCCATCTTCATCTTGTCCTAGAAGAGAAAGAGCATAAGCAATAATATTTGGGAATGATGTCTCACCTGGTTGAAGATCTGCAAACTGATTTGGTGTAAGCAGTGTCTAAGGAGGATACAATAGTTACCGTGCAGTAAATCAGTAGGCAAAGTTGTTGAGGTTGTGATGTTACTGTGGATCCAGTTATCGAGGTGTGTATATGATGTAAAGTATGGAAACAGGCCATTTGGCCCAACATGCCCACACCGACCACAACATCCACACTAGTCCCACTTGCCTGCATTTCCCCCATATCCTTCTAAGCCTGTCCTATCCATGTACCTGTCTAATTGCTACTTAAACATAGAGATAGTCCCTGCCTCAACTACCTCCTCCAGCAGCTTGTTCCATACACCCACCACCTTTTGTGTCTTTGGTCATTCATTTACTTGAAGCAGTGGAGCCATATCCTGGCACCAGGGCTCAAGACTCTACCTCCTGGGTAATTTCCTATGTTTTGAGCAGTAACAGCTACTCTGCATCCTCCTTCACCCCAGCTTGTCTCTACTCCCTGCAGCAGGATTTCCAGTGCAGCATCAGCAAACATGGATGCTGTGACAAACTTTATCAGAATATTCATTTATTTGTGTCTATGCAACATGTTACTTAATGCACATACACAAGCTTGTTATGCAATTGCTGTCAACTGCAACAGCGGTAAAAACAGTGGCAGCTTGTGAAGGATCTGCACTACAGTAAGGTTGGTCACACTGGAATAAATCACTTACATCATCAACTCCATCCTTGGCAGTACGGAGGCAACGGGTATCCATGTGATGGACAAGACTGAAGGATAGCTAATAGAAACAAAGGAATACATTCCTTCCTCCAGCTTCATAATTTCCAACACTTCAATCTTTTTGTCTCACACCTTTTTTATCTTCTCTGGTCTTTGTCTTACCATCTGCCTATCAAATGCTCCCCTTGCCTGTGTTCATTTATTACCTGCCATGCTTTGTCCTGCCCACCCCCCTCCCCCCCCACCCCTCCAATCAGTCTGAAGAAGGATCCTGACCCAAAACCTCACCTATGCATGTTCTCCAGGGATACTACACTGAGTTACTTTGGCAATTTGTGTCTTTATTGATATTTGTGGAAAATGGTGCTGACGTAAATGATCACTCATGATGTCGATTCCCACAAACCTCTTCTACACCTGAGAATGCCAATTGTCACATCCAAACACCCTTTCGTTACCTTGTTCAATTCCAATCAAAATTATGTAAGAAAGGATATTAATATTTTCTTCCACAGTTCGTGCCTTCTAGTTTCCCCACAGTAACTATCCAATTAAACCCTTTACTAACCTTACATTAGAACGCTTCTTAACTCTGTTTTCCAGAGAGGTTAAACATAGCCTGTTCCTTAGAGATGCTTACTTTAGAACCTCCACATTGTCTGGTCTTTTTGCAAGGAACCTGGAGTATAAAAGTGGGGATGTTTTGATGTATCTTTACAAGACACTGGTGAGACTATTGCTGAACATTGCATGGACATTTGCTTCATACTGGTGGTAATTTAATCAGGTTCATTGGAGTGTTTCAAAGGGAGAAGCATTAAATAATTACTGATGTTCCTAAAATGAAAACAGGAACAGTTTGAAGCATTCAGCAGGTTCGATGGGATCTGTGAAGAGAGAGTATATGGAAATGGGGAGAATCGGGCATTGGAGGCCTAAGCTATTGGGCTCTCCGTTGTGAAGCTTTGACATTTGAGAACAACATGCAAAGGATGTTGGTTACGTTTGGGACATGAAGTAAAGGCTAGGGAGGGGTGGTGTTGCAGCCACAGGCAGCTGCCAGCATTCACTGGTGGCATTTGTGATAGTCAGTCAGTATCAGTGCAATAATAAATTGTGATTGACACATGGGGGGCTGGTGCGTGCTGGTTAAAACAGATGACTAGTGCCAGAATGTGTGGGTGGGACAATTGGGACTGGTGATGGATGGATGGTGTGTTGAGAATAGTACCTGGTGAAAGCCATGAGATTGATGGGCATGCAGTCAGTACTGCAAAAAAATGGGACGAGAGGCCCAATGAAAAACTAGCATAAAATAACTTTGAGGAGACTTCCCTGAGTTAATTTCTCAGTGCAAGGCTGGAACATGCATAGGACTGTCCCTTTTAAATAGTGGAGCAGTGGAAATCTTTGAAAACATCTTGAGATTGTCAGGGAATAACAACATACATCTTGGGGATAAACATGATCTAATTTCTCGATGCTCTCTTTATTGCTCTCTCAGTAACACGTACTTGGTTCTGTCTTCACTCAGGAAGACACATTCTCCCAGAAATACTTGGGGATCAAAAATCTAGTGTGAGGGAGGAACTGAAGGAAATACACATTAGTCACAAAATGGTGTTAGGTAAACTGTTGGGACGGAAGGCAGATAAATCCCCAGAGCCTGATGGTCTCCATCCCAGAGTACTCAAGGAGGTGGCCCTAGAAATCGTAGATGCATTGGTGATCATTTTCCAACTTTTATAGACTCTGGATCAGTTCCTGTGGGCAGGAGGGTAGCTAACGTAACCCCACATTTTAAGAAATGAGGGAGATAGAAAACACAGAATTTTACTTTGGAGTCACGTGAGTGACTACGTGAAGAGCCCACCAGCCCGCATGCGCGTCATATCGTTTAACGCATGGCGCAGCGACTGGCTGGCAGGTGCGCTGCTCCTCCAGCGGTAAGTTTTCAAGCCCTGCAGGTAAGTTTTTAACTTATTTTCAGGTTCTTTTGCTTGTAGGAAGCACTAGAGCTCTTGCTGGATGACGGCCGAGGCAAAATCACGCCGGGCCGCGGGGAACCCCGGCTACGGGGACCACGGGGAACCCCGGCTACGGGGACCGCGGGGACACCCGGCTCGGGGAAAACCCAGCTGCAGGGACCGTGGGTAGACACGGGTAGGGGGAAACCCGGCTGCAGAAACCGCGGCGAACCCGGCTCGGGGAGACCCGGCTACGGGGACCATGGGAAGACACGGCTACGGGCCGCGGAAGTGCGGGTAGCCGGCAGCGATAGTCGCTGACAGTACGGTCAGCGACTTCAGACTCCGGCAGCCCCGAGAGGGTGTACAGCCGAATGAAGTATGAGAGGCCTGGACTGAGACGAGTCAGGCCAGGAGGGTCCCCTCCGACATGGGTGCGTCCTCAGACGTTTTTACCCAGATGGAGCATGGATGGCGTCCACAGGGCGCTAATCCCACTGAGGTAATGCTCCATCCTGATATGGTCCGTGGAGCTGGGCCATATCAGCGCAGGGTCTTTTCGGGGCCTGCGGCAGCACCCTGTTTCAAGGCTGCTTACAGATCTCCCTATCTGTGGAGAAGAGTGCGAGGGGTCAGTGTGTAACTGACTCCAAACTGGAAAGGATGTCCGTGGAACATAATATTGTTCCTGAAAATACCAGCAGTGAACAGCACCAACTAGGGTGACATTGGAGGAGGCATGATAATCCAGGAGCTAAAACCCCAACAAAATTAAAAAAATTACTGGCCTGCTGTTGATGCACAATGCACACTTCATAATGAACTGGAATGCCATCAGACCTGCCTTAAAACCAAATTTGCAGGCTCATGTAAGGGCAGCAATGTCCAGCCGCTGAATTTTCTCTTCGGGGAAGACCTATCCAACAGGTAAGACCTGGATGAGGAAGCAAAGCTGTCGGACTAATCAAGGTACCAACAACGAGCAAAGCTTCATTTTTTCGGCGACATCACACACCACGCCTCCATCGGCAGTAAGCGGTTCACTGAAGCTGGACAAAGGTCTTCCAGGCCAAGGCCCATGCCGGTCCTCAGCAAATATATGGAATCCACGCACTCCAGCAGTCCTTCTCTCCAAACTAAGGACGGAAATAGAACCCGCATCAGGGGCCTTTGGGGCTTACCATAAGTCCACCGGTAACCATGGAGGTAGGTCGGTCTGGTTCCAAAACATGGGGTATGTGGACCATTTACAAGTTGGTAATATTTACACTTGTTTTTGTACAAATAACAATGATAACATGAAATTAGTTTATACTGCACAATATACAAGGTTTCCAAGCAGGCTTCCGGGCCAGGATTGCCTTTCGAGACAAGCTCGGAAATATGGCCAGAGTTGTCTTTCGAGACAGACTCGGAATTATAGCAGGCGTGGCCTGATCATTGTGAAAGTTGGTGGAGGTCAGTTCATCGGTAACCCTTGGATGAACTTTGAGATCCGCACTCTTCTGAAATCCAGACACCGGGCATTCACGTCCGATGATACAGTGGCCTATAAGAAGTCCAGATACGACCTTGGTAAGGCCATCAAAAAGGACAAAAGGGACTTCTGCTCCAAACTGGAGGATGAGACAGATGTTCGGCAGCTGTGGCTGGGCTTAAATGCAATCACCTCCTACAAAGCGAAACCAGGAGGCAGCTCGAATGTCGGCGAAACATCACTCCCTAACGAGCTCACTGCGTTTTACGCAAGCTTTGATAGGGAGAATACTGATGTGCCTTCCTGAGCCCCCATTCGCTGTGATGGTATTTCAGTCTCAGTCACAGAGGCCGATGTCAGGAAATCCTTCAGAGGGGTGATCCCTCGAAAAGCGCCTGGACCTGATGGTATACCCGGTCGTGTTCAAAAACCTGTGCGGACCAACTGGCTGGAGTTTTTACGGACATTTTAACCTCTCACTTCTAAGGTGTGAGGTCCCCACCTGCTTTAAAAGGGCATCAATTATACCAGTGCCCAAGAAGAGTAAGGTGACGTGCCTCAATGACTATCGACCAGTGGCACTAACGCCGGTGGTGATGAAGTGCTTTGAGAGGTTGATCATGGAGCAAATCAACTCCTACCTTGACAAAAACCTGGACCCACAGCAGTTCGCTTTCCGCCACAACAGATCAACGGTGGATGCGATCTCGCTGGCCATCCACTCTGGTCTGGACCACTTGGACAACAAAAACTCATATATATGCCAGGCTGTTATTCATCGATTACAGCTCGGCATTTAACACAATCATCCCCTCCAAACTGGTTACCAAACTCGCAGAACTGGGTCTCTGCGCATCCCTCTGCAATTGGGTCCTCGACTTCCTCATTCACAGATCAGTTTGTTCGTATTGGTGGAAATGTGTCAGCCTCGATAACAATCAGCACAGGAGCACCTCAAGGCTGCATGCTCAGCCCCCTGCTGTACTCACTCTATACTCATGACTGCGTAGCCGGTCACAGTGCGAACTCCATCATCAAGTTCGCTGACGACACCACTGTTGTGGGACATATCACTGATGGGGATGAGTCAGAGTATAGAAGAGAGATCGAGCAACTGTCCATATGGTGCCAGCACAATAACCTGGCCCTCAACACCAGCAAAACCAAGGAACTGATTGTGGATTTTGGAAGGAGTAGGATGGGGACCCACAGCCCCGTTTATATCAATGTGTCGATGGTTGAAAGGGTCCAGAGCTTCAAATTCCTGGGCGTGCACATCTCTGAAGATCTTTCCTGGTCAAGAAAGCGCATCAGCGCCTCTACTTCCTGAGATGACTATGGAGAATCGGTTTGTCAAGGGGGACTCTCTCAAACTTCTACAGGTGCACCGTAGAGAGCATGCTGACCGGTTGCATTGTGGCTTGGTTCGGCAACTTGAGCGTCCTGGAAAGGAAAAGACTACAAAAAGTAGTAAACAATGCCCAGTCCATCATCGGCTCTGACCTTCCTTCCATCGAGGGGATTTATCGCAGTCGCTGCCTCAAAAAGGCTGACAGTATCATCAAAGACCCAAAACATCCTGGCCACACACTCATCTCCCTGTTACCTTCAGGTAGAAGGTACAGGAGCCTGAAGACTGTAACAACCAGGTTCAGGAATAGCCATCAGGCTATTAAACCTGGCTCGGACAAAACTTTGATTATTAATAACCAATTATCTGTTATTTGCACTTTATCATTTTATTTATTCATGTGTGTATATATTTATTTTATAGTATATGGACACATTGATCTGTTTTGTAGTAAATGCCTACTATGTTCTGTGTGCTGAAGCAAAGCAAGAATTTCATTGTCCTATCAGGGACACATGACAATAAACTCACTTGAACTTGAACTTGAACTCATCCTTGATTTACCTCGCATGTGCAGTATAGACATTTCAGCATAGGAAACTTCGTTATTGTTCAGTTCCCATTCACAGGGATCACCGGAGATATTTAAAATTTAACTGGATGGGGCAATAATAACAGTTAAAGCGTTGCAAAATGGGATAACTTCAGCTCCCCAGGTTATTTACCAAATTACTAAAAACCAGGGCTTGGGCTGCTCAGAGCCCAATATCACTTGTTATGGCCTATCTGAAAGATATTCTAAACGCTGTATTTTACTAAAATTAACTGTTTCAGCTGCAAACTATATTTAAGATGCTCATCCATCCGCTTAAATTTAAGTTGATACCAACTGGAGTTATTGATTATTGGGATTTACCTTTAACTCTATTAATTTGTCTGTGACTCCGCCCTGGGGAAAGAGATTAGAATTAGTAGAAGTGCATCAAGTGACCAGTGAAATTGGCAATATAGTGGCTGTACTTTTAAGCAGCGCAATTTGGGCCTTTGCATTATCAGAACTTACAAATGTGCGAAGGACCAAGTTCTTTAGTATCATTTAGTATCATTTAGGTCTTTGTTAACAGACCTATGCTAGTACCAACTGAAGCTATCAAAGCCACAATGGTGGACGTACAGTATTCAGCATTGCTAATAACTTTTGGTCAGTAAATCTTCAGTTATATTACAAACTGCTCAAAGATGGGAAATTATTAATACCATCTCTAGTTACGGACGCGGATGCGATTTGCATGAGTTACCAATTCTTCAGTTACAGTGGCTTGCAAAAGTATTCATACCCCTTGAACTTTTCCACATTTTGTCACGTTACAACCATAAACGTAAATGTATTTTATTGGGATTTTATTTGATAGACCAACACAAAATGGCGCATAATTGTGAAGTGGAAGGAAAATGATACAAGGTTTTCAAATTTTTTTACAAATAAAAAACTGAAAAGTGTGGCATGCAAAAGTATTCAGCCCCCTTTACTCTGATACCCTTAAATAAAATCCAGTGCAACCAATTGCCTTCAGAAGTCACCTAATTAGTAAATAGAGTCCACTTGTGTGTAATCTAATCTCAGTATAAATACAGCTGTTCTGTGAAGGCCTCAGAGGTTTGTTAGAGAACATTAGTGAACAAACAGCATCATGAAGCCCAAGGAACACATCAGACAGGTCAGGGATAAAGTTGTGGAGAAGTTTAAAGCAGGGTTAGGTTATAAAAAAATATCCCAAGCTTTGAACATCTCACGGAGCACTGTTCAATCCATCATCCGAAAATGGAAAGAGTATGGCACAACTGCAGACCTACCAAGACATGGCCGTCCACCTAAACTGACAGGCCGGGCAAGGAGAGCATTGATCAGAGAAGCAGCCAAGAGGCCCATGGTAACTCTGGAGGTGCTGCAGAGATCCACAGCTCAGGTGGGAGAATCTGTCCACAGGACAACTATTAGTCGTGCACTCCACAAATCGGGCCTTTATGGAAGAGTGGCAAGAAGAAAGCCATTGTTGAAACAAAGCCATAAGAAGTCCCGTTTGCAGTTTGCCACAAGCCATGTGGGGGACACAGCAAACATGTGGAGGAAGGTGCTCTGGTCAGATGAGACCAAAATTGAAGTTTTTGGCCTAAATGCAAAACGCTATGTGTGGCGGAAAACTAACACTGCACATCACCCTGAACACACCATCCCCACTGTGAAACATGGTGGTGGCAGCATCATGCTGTGGGGATGCTTTTCTTCAGCAGGGACAGGGAAGCTGGTCAGAGTTGATGGGAAGATGGATGGAGCCAAATACAGGGCAATCTTGGAAGAAAACCTGTTAGAGTCTGCAAAATCGTAGGGGGCGCTGCTCTGGCAGCAGCCATGTCATGCAGCTCGTCAGTTTTTCAACTTTTTAAATTTTTTTTAGTATGTTTTAAAGTCTATATTTAATGTTTCTTTGTGTGTTTTGTGTGGGGGTTGGTGTGGGGGGGTAAGGGGGAACCGCTTCGGTCGCCTCCTCCACGGAGAGGCGAGTTTTTCCAGGTCGCCTCCCCCGTGGCCTAACATCAAGGATCGACGCGGCCTTTCCCGGAGACGCGCCCGGGGCTTCAGCGGCTGGCGCAGCGTGGACTCTCGGCGTGGAGTGGGTGAGCCCTCGCTGGGGCTCGCTGGAGGGGAGCGCTCCGTTTCGCTGGCCCGGGGCAGCCGGCAGCCTGAAGTCGCAGCTTGAAGTCGCGGTCTGCAGAGCTCCAGCTGGTGCGGCGTCTACAGCCCGGGATCTCACGTTGGGGACCCGGGGGAAGAAGAAGCCATCACTGCCGGCCCGCGGCCGACTTCTACCGCGGGTCCGGCATGGACTCACCATCACCCATGGAGGGGAGCTTCGACCGCCGGCCCTGCAGTCTACGGTGCTTCTGACTGCGGCGGGGACTTAAATCTTGACCGCCGGTCTGCGGCCTACAACATCTTAAAGCCGCGGTCTCCGGTGAGGAAGAGCCGATCCTGGACTGACTCTGGACTCTGGTCCTGACCATGGGGGGGAAATGGAGGAGGACTGGCCAAATTTTGTGCCTTCCACCACAGTGATGAATGCTGTGGTGGATGTTTGTGTTACAGTTTTATTGTGGTTGTGTGTTCTTTATTATTGTATCGCTGCAGACAACCCAAATTTCCACCAGCCTGGCTGTGTGGCAATAAATTATATCTAATCTAATCTAAAAGACTTGAGACTGGGGCGGAGGTTCACCTTCCAGCAGGACAACGACCCTAAACATACAGCCAGAGCTACAATGGAATGGTTTAGATCAAAGCATATTCATGTGTTAGAATGGCCCAGTCAAAGTCCAGACCTAAATCCAATTGAGAATCTCTGGCAAGACTTGAAAATTGCTGTTCACAGGCGCTCTCCATCCAATCTGACTGAGTTTGAGCTATTTTACAAAGAAGAATGGGCAAAAATTTCAGTCTCTAGATGTGCAAAGCTGGTAGAGACATACCCCAAAAGACGCAGCTGTAATTGCAGCGAAAGGTGGTTCTACAAAGTATTGACTCAGGGAGGCTGAATACTTTTGCACGCCACACTTTTCAGTTTTTTATTTGTAAAAAAATTTGAAAACCATGTATCATTTTCCTTCCACTTCACAATTATGCACCACTTTGTGTTGGTCTATCACATAAAATCCCAATAAAATACATTTACGTTTGTGGTTGTAACGTGACAAAATGTGGAAAAGTTCAAGGGGTATGAATACTTTTGCAAGCCATTGTATATGGTATCAACTACCTATAGACACTGGGTGCATTCTCTGGGTTAAAGGTTATTGTGCGAATATGCATAATCTGCATGCTCAACTCCAAGTTGATACGCTTTGGTGGTGGCATATATTAATCACATGGGTGCAATCAACTCAGTATCCTGTGATAGTTTACATAACCTCATTTGGCGCTGGTGTATCATCACGTAAAATCAATGATAACACAGAATGGATGTTGGATCATAAAGTATTTAATGACATTGTCCGAAAACTGAGATGTTTGAGGCTCAATCACCAGTTGCAAAAATATGTGGCATGGCAGTGGCGATGGATGCATTCTCACTACACTGGGGAGGAATGTTCATTTATGTCTGTCCTCCATTTTACCTCATCAGTCGGATCTTGCAAAAATTCAGCAAGCTCCCGCTTCAGGCATTTTCGTAGTGCCTGACTGGCCTATACAGCCATGGTTCCCACTGATGTTGGGAATGAAAATAGAACCTTATATGGTTATTTCTAGACACAAAAAATTGTTGGTTCAGCCGTGACTCGGGTAACCATCCTCTGCATGATAAAATCAATTCATTGACTTGCAGACTCTGACAAGACCGTTCCTGCGGCTCGTGTTGACAGCCCGAACCATGGACATGCTCACTGCAGATTGCAGGGATAGCACCAAAAAAACAGTACATTTCCTCATAAGGAGATGGGAAGTATTTTGTTTAAATGCTAATATTACATATAATTCGGCACAGATGACTGACGTCTTGAAGTTCATTTTCATATGGGTCTTTGACAATCATTAAGTTATCGTGCCATTAACTGTGCCAAACGTGCCTTCTCATCATATTGGCTGCGGGGAACAGGATCCACTCTGTCGGGTCTCACCCTCTGATATCCAGATTATGAAGGGTATCTTCAACTGAAAACCTCCCAGGCTCAGGCACGCAGAGATATGGGATGTTAACATTGTGCTAACGCCGCTTTGCCAGTAGGCTCCAGCTACATCCCTGTCCTTGGTCAAATGCATTTAGAAGCGGTTATGCCCATGGCGCTGGTTTCAGTGCAACGGGTCCAGTCATTGCATAAGCTGTGACTGGACAGGATGATTACATCTGCAGGCAAAATAACATTTTATGTTTATGACTTAGTCAAGCAGAATAGACCAGGGGCATTAGGTCTCAAACTAGATTTGTTGGCATATCCCATGGACCTTCGGTTGCGTGTGGTCACACATCTACAACAGTATGTTAAGGTCACTAAGAGCCTTAAAGGCTCTGAACTAGCAATGTTTGTTAAGTTGCATAAAACCTCATAAGAAGATATCAGTACAGACCATTTCCAGGTGGTTAAAACGGGTTCTGGCTTATACAGGAGTGAACACTGACATTTCAAATCTCACTCCACCAGGGCTGTAACTACATCAGCAGCAGGGTTATGGACGTTTCGCTGGACCACATCCTAGCGGCTGCGGGATGGTCAAATGAACGATCTTTCCAAACATTTTAGAACTAACCCATTGCCAGACCGGGGGTATTTGCCAACTCTATATGCCAACTCTATTTTAGGTTCTGTTTATAGTTTCCTCCCGGTTGAGAGGGGTTACTATTATCATTATTTGTTCATTAAAAAGCATCAGCATGTCTATATCTATGTCATGTCTGAATGCATTATTAATGTTCACTCATCCTTGGTCAACTGATGCAATGTGTGACGCATGGACTCAGTTCCACGGCATGAAATCACAGAGCTTTGAAAATCTTCACGTAGTCACTCGCGTGACTCCGAAGTAAAATAGTAAGATTAAACGAGAACTTACCAGTTTGAAGTTTGATCTTTATTTTATGAGGAGTTACGTTGAGGGATTACGTGCCCTCCATTCCCAACCCTCTATCATAAAGGTCAGCTGGTATTCTAATTTCTCTCATCTTACTATATTCAGTTCAACAACTGTTATCTGTGATTTCACACCGCTGCTTTGAAGATTGACGCGCATGCGGGCTGGCGGGGTCTTCACGTAATCCCTCAACGTAACTCCTCATAAAATAAAGATCAAACTTCAAACTGGTAAGTTCTCGGTTAATCTTACTATTACAGGCCAGTTAGCCTGACATCGGTAGAGGAAAAGCTGCTTGAGTCGATTAATAAAGATGTAACAGTAGCCATTTGGAAAGCAGTGATAGGATCGGTCAAAGTCAGCATGAATTTATGAAGAAGAAATCATGCTTGACTAATCTTCTGGAATTTTTTGAGGATGTAACAAGTAGAATGGATAAGGGAGAGCTAGTGGATGTCGTGTATCTGGACTTTCAAAAAGCCTTTGACAAGGTCCCACACAAGGGATTAGTGCGCAAAATTAGAGCACAAGGTATTGGGGGTAAGGAATTGACATGGATAGAGAACTGGTTGGCACGACGGCACAGACTCTTCACACGCTGTGAAAGGAACTCTCCCCCCAATTGGTCCCTTCAACAAGTGTTGTCATTCAAATAGATGACAACTGATTCACCTTGTCCCAGTGTGCTCCCGATTTTCCCATCATCTCTCCACCTGCCATCACCTTGGGCAAATTGAATTGTTACTGTCTTTAATTTAATTTTTTATTTTTACGGAGAGAACAATCTGCGCATGCGCGCTTTAATTTTTTTTAAAAAGCCGCCTGACTGCCTACCCTGAGTAATTACTCACGGCACGTGCCTGGTGCAAGGCCACCAAATTCAAGTGCCGTTTCCTACCACTTCAAGCAGGGTGCAAGGCCACCGAATTCATAAGGTCATAAGGTTCATTTATTGTCACATACGCCAATTGGTGTAGTGAAATTCACTGGCCAGGTCAGTCATACAATTTAAAAAAGAAACAAGACTCAAAAAAACACATTTTAACATAAACATTCATCACAGTGACGCCTACATATTCCTCACTGTGATGGAAAGCGAAAATAAAGTTCAAGGCCTTCCCTTGTTGTTCTTCCTTGGTCGGGGGCCTCGAGCCCCCCGTTGATGGTCTTGAGTCCTGTAGCCAGCGGCATTCGGGTCCTCCGCGTCGAGGCATTCAGCTCCCGCATCGGGGGGATGTGAGCTCCCCCGCGCTCACAGCAGGGTGCATGGCCACCAAATTTAAGTGCAGTTTCATACCACTTCAAGCAGGGTACAAGACCACCAAATTCAAGTGCAGTTTCATACCACTTCATGCAGGGTGCAAGTCCACCAAATTCAAGTGCAGTTTCATACCACTTCAAGCAGGGTGCAAGTCCATCAAACTCAAGTGCAGTTTCATACCACTGCAAGCAGGGTCCAAGTCCACCAAAGTCAAGTGCAGTTTCATACCATACCAAAAATATTAGGGATATACAGTGGCGTAGTGGTAGAGTTGCTGGCTCACAGCAGCAGCCACCTGGGTTTGATTCTTACTATGAGTGTTGTCTGTGTGGAATTTACATGCTCTTCGTGACCACATGGGTTTCCTTTGAGTTCTCCAGATTCCTCCCACATTCCAAAGACGTGTGGTTTTGTAGGTTAATTGATTGCTGTAAATTACTATTTGTGTGTAGCGAGTGGATACAAAATTGGAATAATATTTTCACTAGTGTGAATGGGTAATCGATGATCAGCCTGGACTTGGTGGGCTGAATGGCCTGTTTCCAAGCTGTATCTCGAAACTAAACTAAACTGCATTAAAGTGGGAAAGCAGACCTGGACACAATATTCCAGACTTGGTCTCACCAGGATTTTATATAATTGGAGCTAAATAACGTACCAAAATTGTCTTGAAATAAAGGTCAATGTACAATTGGCCTCCACTGTGCTTGCTGTAACTGTACATTAACTTCCAATGGCAGTGATTCTTGTGTAAAACCATCCTGGTTCCTGGTTCAGTCTCACATTAAAACAAATATTCCTCTTGTCTGTTTTTACTACTTAAGTACATAACCTTATTTTTTGCCATATATTTCATCCTCTTGAAGCCTGTCTGTACACTCCTCATGGTCACCATTGCCACCTAGGTTTGTATCATCAGCATTGCATTATTATATGTGTAAGAAGGAACTGCAGATGCTGGTTTAAACTGAAGATAGACACAAAAAGCTGGAGTAACTCAGTGGGACAGGCGGCATCTCTGAAGAGAAGGAATGGGTGACGGTTCGGGTCGAGACCCTTCTTCAGACTGATTAGGGATAAGGGAAACGAGAGATATAGACAGTGATGTGGAGAGATAAAGAACAATGAATGAAAGATATGCAAAAAAGTAATGATGATAAAAGAAATAGGCCATTGTTAGCTGTTTGCCGGGTGAAATTGAGATGCTAATGCGACTTGGGTGGGGGAGGGATAGAGAGAGGGGAAATGAAGTGAGAGAAAGCAATATTCATACCACTGGGCAGTAAGCCGCCAACAAGCGAAATATGAGATTCTGTTCCTCCAATTTGCGTTTGTCACTCTGACAATGGAGGCGCCCTAGGACAGAAAGGTCTGTATCCCTGGACAAAGTTGAGGGAGGAGGTTTAGTGACAGGTGTTGCATCTTCTGCAGGGGTTGGTTTGGATAGGAAGGGATGAGTTAATCAGGGAGTTGCAAAGGTAACAGTCTTTGCGGAAGGCGGAAAGGGGTGGAGGTGGGAAAATGTAGCTAGTGGTGGGATCTCGTTGGAGGTGTTGTAAATTTTGGAGGATTATGTGATTATATTATTAGACAATAGACAATAGGTGCAGGAGTAGGCCATACGGCCCTTGAAGCCAGCACCGCCATTCAATGTGATCATGGCCCAGCCACTCCATTCTCTCAGCATATGACAGTTCTGCCATCCTGGGAATTAACCTTGTGAACCTACGCTGCACTCCCTCAACAGCAAGAATATCCTTCCTCAAATTTGGAGACCAAAACTGCACACAATACTCCAGGTGTGGTCTCACTAGGGCCCTGTACAACTGCAGAAGGACCTCTTTACTCCTATATTATCATATACTTATCATATACTCCTATCATTATCATATACTCAACTATAGTGTATCCCCATATTACAGAGGGGTTGTTTTCCTAGAAGTCTATCACAATTAATGCCTATTTTTCCATTGAATCTCATTATAAGTGGAGATGCGTACCTATAATAATTTCTCTCAGCAGTAATGCCTCCTGCAATGTGAGATCCATAGGCAAGAAAATTGTATTGAAGGTATTGTAGGAGCCATTTATGTTTAGGCCAGTTACTGTTGGCATATTATATTATTTTGTCTAGATATTTCTAGCAGTATTATTTTGGACACTTCGGGGTGGTCATTTGATGATAGATAACATATGGGATTAGGGGACAGGGAGTGACTCAGATCAAACATAGGAGGTGGAGAGTACACAGTTCTCATCAGATCGGAGAGACCAGAAAGTTACAACTTGTTTGAGAATAAGGAGAACCTGGTATGTTCATCTCTTTGTTTGTACAACTAATAATGACTGGAAGATCTGTTCTTTTTGCTCTGCGTACGACCACTCCTACTTACCTGTGTAGTAATGGTAATAGAAAGTTGGACATATTGTGTAAAAATCTTATATAAATCATACTTGAAACTCGTTAAGACCAAAACCTGCACATTTTTATTAAATATGAGAAAAACTTCAAATTTTCTGCGTAGTAATTGCCCAATCAATGCACATTTGACATTGAGGTCGGACGCAAATTGACCAATCCCGCGCTTTGTGTTATGGTTGCTAGGCAGCGAGGAACCTGGCATCATGGCTGCCTCCTAATTACATCAAAATAATGTTTTCAGGGAATAAAGGTAATTCTCACCTAGCTGATCATTTTGTTTTTCAATTGATTTACTTTATAAAGTTATGCTGTGAACTTTAAATAAAAATGATAAATAACAAATGTAGGGTTAGGGGTGTCAGTCGGTCGGTCAGTCTGTCGGTCGGGCTTGTCGGTAGAACGATGGATGCTATGGAGGATCGGTTGGGCTGCCGGTGGATGGTGAGAGTGGCCGGGCCGCTGGTGGATGGTGAGAGTGACCGGGTCGCCGGTGGGTCGTGTGAGTGGCCGGGCCGCCGATGGGTCTGAGAGTGGCCAGGCTGCCGATGGGTCATGAGAGTGGCTGGGCCGCCGGTGGGTCGTGGGAGTGGCCAGGCCGCAGGTGGATGGTGAGAGTGGCCGGGCCACCGGTGGATGGTGAGAGTGGCCGGGCCGCAGGTAGATGCTGTGAGGGGTCGGTCGGTATGCTGGTGTTGCAGCGAGCGAGCGAGTGGTCTGAAGGAGCCGACGCTATGGTGATGCTGAAGGCAGCTCGGGCGGTGTGCAGGGAAATGCTGCTCCCCACCATCATCACCACGATGATCGAGAAGGGCATGCTGGCCTAGGTGGATGCGCTGCAGGGCCACACTTACGGAGCCCGCAGCCGGTCCAAAAGTGGCCCCAGCTCCAGCCATGGGCAGCTCTGGAAGGGGGACGAGTTAGGGTTAGGCATTTTCCTGTCAGTGGAAGATGCCTTAGCCTTCCCCCAGCCTGGCAGTGCCCCAGTCCCACTATTGCCATGACCCCCACTCTGCACACTGGCAGTCAGTGGGATTCAGTAAACGGGGGAACCCACAGGAACTGCCCTCACCCATTAATTAGGCCGGTTCAGGAGCCAGACCTCTGCGGCACTCATTCAAAAAACACACTCACAATTATATTCATTATATTATTTTTATATAATACTAGACCAAGTGCACACCCGTTGGGTCTGTTTCCCCAACGGCGTTTGGGGGGGGGGGGCTGCGGCATCACACTCACATTAACCACGCCCCAAACACACAGGTGGGGGGAGGGGGGGTGAGAAGAGGGGAGGGAGTAAAAGGAGGAGGAGGAGGAAACGGGACAGATTTGGGAGGGAAAGGAGAGCGGGGTAGGGGGTGAGAGAGGGGGATGGGGAGAGAGATGTGGGGGAGGGGCGGATGGGGAGGAGGGAGGGAGAGGGGTGGGGGGAGAGAGGGGAAAGAGTGGGGAGGGAGAGTGGAGGGGGAAGGGGGGAGAGGTGGAACAGTGGGGAGGGAGGAGGAGAGGGGTAGGGGGAGTGATGGAAGAGGGACAGAGGGGTAGGAGGAAGGGGGCGGGTGGAGAGATGGAAGGGGGTGAGGTAGAGAGGGAAGGGGGGTGGGGGAGAGAGGGATGGGTGGGAGAGGGAGAGGGGTGATGAGAGGGAAACATTGAAACATAGAAATTAAGTGCAGGAGTAGGCCATTCGGCCCTTCTAGCCTGCACCACCATTCAATATGATCATGGCTGATCATCCAACTCAGTATCCTGTACCTGCCTTCTCTCCATACCCCCTGATCCCTTTAGCCACATCTAACTCCCTCTTAAATATAGCCAATGAACTGGCCTCAACTACCTTCTGTGGCAGAGAATTCCAGAGATTCACCACTCTCTGTGTGAAAAATGTTTTTCTCATCTCTGTCCTAAAGGATTTCCCCCTTATATTTAAACTGTGACCCCTTGTTCTGGACTTCCCCAACATCTGGAACAATCTTCCTGCATCTAGCCTTTCCAACCTCTTAAGAATTTTGTACGTTTCTATAAGATCCGCCCTCAATCTTCTAAATTCTAGCGTGTACAAGCCGAGTCTATCCAGTCTTTCTTCATATGAAAGTCCTGACATCCCAGGAATCAGTCTGGTGAACCTTCTCTGTACTCCCTCTATGGCAAGAATGTCTTTGAGCATTGGGCATTGTGACATCACACGATGGAACGTTCACCAGGGGCTGGGGCTGGGGCTGGTTCTATGGGTGAGAAGCCAGTTTTATTTTGAAATATTGGGGGGGGGGGGGGGGGCGGGAGAAGGATTTGATTAAAAATGTGTACATAAAGAAGACAAAATGTAATCAAGAGTGGATACTTAGAATGAAAAGTGAAATATCTACCGAAATGGACATCCCAGGAATCAGTCTGGTGAACCTTCTCTGTACTTCCTCTATGGCAAGAATGTCTTTGAGCATTGGGCATTGTGACATCACACGATGGAACGTTCACCATGGGCTGGGGCTCCTGCAAAGGCATATGTAAATGAATCCATTCCGATTGGACATCTGTGAGCATCGGGCATTGTGACATCACACGATGGAACGTTCACCAGTGGCTGGGGCTGGGGCTGGGGCTGCTTCTATTGGTGAGAAGCCAGTTTATTTTTGAAATATTGGGGGGGGGGGGGGGGGGGGGAGAAGGATTTGATTAAAAATGTGTACATACACACGACGAAATGTAATCAAGGGCAGATACTTAGAAAGAAAAGTGAAATCTCTACCGAAATGGAAAAGATGTCGGCGATTCTGCGTCTGGTTTCGGCATAGCAAGGAATCAAAGGAAGAAAGGCAGCCGGCAGCCGGACGGACGGACGCCGGCAGGCACACAGTTTTATATAATAACTAGACCAAGTGCAGACCCGTTGGGGATCGTTCACCAGGGGCTGGGGCTGATTCTATGGGTGAGAAGCCAGTATTTTTTGAAATATTGGGGGGGGGGGGGGGGGGGGGGCTGCGGCATCACACTCACATTAACCACCCCCCAAACACACAGGTGGGGGAGGGGGGTGAGAAGAGGGGAGGGAGGGGAGAGGAGGAGGAGGAAACGGGACAGATTTGGGAGAGAAAGGAGAGCGGGGTAGGGGGTGAGAGAGGGGGATGGGGAGAGAGATGTGGGAGAGGGGGGGATGGGGAGGGAGGGGAAGAGGGAGGGAGGGGGAGAGGGGTGGGGGGAGAGAGGGGAAAGAGTGGGGAGGGAGAGTGGAGGGGGTGGGGGGAGAGAAGTGGAAGAGTGGGGAGGGAGGAGGAGAGGGGTAGGGGGAGTGATGGAAGACGGACAGAGGGATAGGGGAAGGGGGCGGGGGGAGAGAGGGAAGGGGGTGGGGGAGAGGTGGATGGGAGAGGGAGAGGGGTGAGGAGAGGGAGGGGGCAGGAGAGAAGGGGGAGAGAAGTGGAAGAGTGGGGAGTGAGGGAGGGAGGGGTAGAGGGGTAGCGGGAGTGGTGGAAGAGGGACGGGGGAGTGGTGGAAGAGGAACAGAGGGGTAAGAGGAAGGGGTGGGGGAGAGAGGGAAAGGGAGGGGAAGAGAGAGGGGTGGGGGAGGGAGAGGGTGGGGTAAGGGGAGAGAAGTGGAAGAGTGGGGAGGGAGGGGTAGGGGGAGTGGTGGAAGAGGGACAGAGGGGTAGGGGAAGGGGGCGGGGGAGAGAGGGAAGGGGGTGGGGTAGAGAGGGAAGGGGGGTGGGGGAGAGAGGGATGGGTGGGAGAGGGGTTAGGAGAGGGAAACATAGAAACATAGAAATTAAGTGCAGGAGTAGGCCATTCGGCCCTTTGAGCCTGCACCACCATTCAATATGATCATGGCTGATCATCCAACTCAGTATCCTGTACCTGCCTTCTCTCCATATCCCCTGATCCCTTTAGCCACAAGGGCCACATCTAATTGGGCATGTGTGAACATTGGGCATTGTGACATCACACAATGGAACGTTCACCAGTGGCTGGGGCTCATGCAAAGGCATATGTAAATGAATCCATTCCGATTGGACATCTGTGAACATTGGGCATTGTGACATCATACGATGGAACGTTCACCATGGGCTGGTGCTGCTTCTATGGGTGAGAAGCCAGTTTATTTTTGAAATATTGGGGGGGGTTGGGGGGGGGAAGGATTTGATTAAAAACATGTACTTAAACACGACGAAATGTAATGAGGAGCGGATACTTAGAAAGAAAAGTGAAATCTCTACCGAAATGGAAAAGATGTCGGCGATTCTGCGTCTGGTTTCGAAGTTGCAGTGAATCAAAGGAAGAAATGCAGCCGGCAGCCGTACATGTAAATGGATCCATTCCGATTGGACATCTGCGAGCATTGGGCATTGTGATTGGACATCTGCGAGCATTGGGCATTGTGACATCACACGATGGAAACGAATCAAAAGGAAGAAAGGCAGCCGGACGGACGGCAGACGACAGGCACACAGTTTTATATATTAACTAGACCAAGTGCAGACCCGTTGGGTCTGTTTCCCCAACGGCGTTTGGGGGGGGGGGGGGGGTGAGAAGAGGAGAGGGAGGGGAGAGCAGGAGGAGGAAACGGGATAGATTTGGGAGGGAAAGGAGAGCGGGGTAGGGGGTGAGAGATGGGGAGAGAGATGTGGGGGAGGGGGGATCGGGAAGATGGGGAGGAGGGAGGAAGGGGGAGAGGGGTGGGGGAGAGAGGGGAAAGAGTGGGGAGGGAGAGTGGAGGGGAAGGGGGAGAGAAGTGGATGAGTGGGGAGGGAGGAGGAGAGGGGTAGGGGGAGTGATGGAAGAGGGACAGAGGGATAGGGGGAAGGGGGTGGGGGGGAGAGGGAAGGGGGTGGGGTAGAGAGGGAAGGGGGTGGGGCAGAGAGGGATGGGAGAGGGAGAGGGGTGAGGAGAGAGAGAGGGGGAGGACAGAAGGGGGAGAGAAGTGGAAGAGTGGGGAGAGAGGGAGGGGTAGAGGGGTAGCGGGAGTAGAGGAAGAGAGACGGGGGAGTGGTGGAAGAGGGACAGAGGGGTAGGGGAAGGGGTGGGGGAGAGAGGGGAAGGGAGGGGAAGAGAGAGGGGTGGGGGAGGGAGAGGCGTGGGGTAAGGGGATAGAAGTGGAAGAGTGGGGAGGGAGGGGTAGGGGGAGTGGTGAAAGAGGGACAGAGGGGTAGGGGAAGGGGGTGGTGGTAGAGAGGGAAGGGGGATGGGGGAGAGAAGGATGGGTGGGAGAGGGAGAGGGGTGACAAGAGGGAAACATAGAAGCATAGAAATTAAGTGCAGGAGTAGGCCATTCGGCCCTTCGAGCCTGCACCACCATTCAATATGATCATGGCTGATCATCCAACTCAGTATCCTGTACCTGCCTTCTCTCCATACCCCCTGATCCCTTTAGTCACAAGGGCCACATCTAACTCCCTCTTAAATATAGCCAATGAACTGACCTCAACCACCTTCTGTGGCAGAGAATTCCAGAGACTCACCACTGTGTGAAAAATGTTTTCCTCATCTCAGTACTAAACGATTTCCCCTTTATCCTTAAACTGTGACCCGCTTGTCCTGGACTTCCCCAACATTGGGAACAATCTTCCTGCATCAGACAAATGCAATTCAGGACTTTTCTCTTCACAAGCAAAGTCAGAATGACGGGTAGTGAAGAATTCGAATATTCGCTGAGCGTTCAGATGCCGAGCGCGCCTCCTGCACCAAAGGGGGGGAGGAGCGTGTTTCGTCACACACAAAGATCTTGTAGCGGAGAGCTCCGCTATAAGATCTTTGGTCACATACTAAGCACGCGCCTCCACAAACAGATGAGCGTCTTCTGGAATGGAGAGCGCGTGGCCGCCTCCACAAACAGTCACACACACTGTGGACCCGCCCCCACAAAAAATATTGTGTGAGGAAGGGGAGGAGGACGGTGGAGAGGGAGAGGGGGAGGGGGGGGGGGAGAAGAAGAGGGGAAGGAGAGGATGGGGGAGAGAGGTGAAGGGGGGGGGAGGGGTTGGAGCGGGCGTGCATGAGTCGAGAGAAGAGAGAAGGGCAGAGAGAGAGAGGCTGGAACAACAACAAAAATGCTGGATAAACTCAGCGGGTGCAGCAGCATCTATGGACCGAAGGAAAAGGGCAACGTTTTTGGCCGAAACCCTTCTTCCGGGTTTCGGCCAAAAACGTTGACCATTCAATTCGCTCCATAGATGCTGTCGCACCCGCTGAGTTTATTCAGCTTTTTTTATGTCTACCTTCGATTTTCCAGCATCTGTAGTTCCTTCTTAAAGACAGAGACTGTGCACGGCAAGGGAATGAGGAGGGAGAGGGGGAAGAGTGTGGGGGGAGGGGGAGAGTGGGATGGGAGGGGGAGAGGTGTGGGGGGAGAGAGGGGAAAGAGTGTGGGGGGGAGAGAAGTGGAAGAGTGGGGAGGGAGGGAGGGAGGGAGGGGGAGAGGGGTAGCAGGAGTGGTGGAAGAGGGACAGGGGGAGTGGTGGAAGAGGGACAGAGGGGTAGGGGAAGGGGTGGGGGAGAGAGGGGAAGGGAGGGGGAGACAGGGGTGGAGGGAGAGGGGTGCGGTAAGGGGAGAGAAGTGGGAGTGGGAGGGGTTGGGGGAGTGGTGGAAGAGGGACAGAGGGGAAAGGGGCGGGGGAGAGAGGGAAGGGGGTGGGGTAGAGAGGGAAGGGGTGGGGGAGAGAGGGATGGGAGAGGGGTGAGGAGAGAGAGAGGGGGAGGAGAGAAGGGGGAGAGAAGTGGAAGAGTGGGGAGGGAGGGAGGGGTAGCGGGAGTGGTGGAAGAGGGACGGGGGAGTGGTGGAAGAGGGACAGAGGGGTAGGGGAAGGGGTGGGACAGGGAGGGGAAGAGAGAGGGGTGAGGGAGGGAGAGGGGTGTAATAAGGGGAGAGAAGTGGAAGTGGGGAGGGGGGGGTAGAGGGACTGGTGGAAGAGGGACAGAGGGGTAGGGGAAGGGGGCGGGGGGAGAGAGGGAAGGGGTGGGGTAGAGAGGGAAGGGGGGTGGGGGAGAGAGGGATGGGTGGGAGAGGGAGAGGGGTGAGGAGAGGGAAACATTGAAACATAGAAATTAAGTGCAGGAGTAGGCCATTCTGCCCTTCTAGCCTGCACCACCATTCAATATGATCATGGCTGATCATCCAACTCAGTATCCTGTACCTGCCTTCTCTCCTTACCCCCTGATCCCTTTAGCCACAAGGGCCACATCTAACTCCCTCTTAAATATAGCCAATGAACTGACCTCAAATACCTTCTGTGGCAGAGAATTCCAGAGATTCACCACTCTCTCTGTGAAAAATGTTTTTCTCATCTCTGTCCTAAAGGATTTCCCCCTTATCCTTAAACTGTGACCCCTTGTTCTGGTCTTCCCCAACATCCGGAACAATCTTCCTGCATCTAGCCTGTCCAAGCTCTTAAGAATGTTATACGTTTCTATAAGATACCCCCTCAATCTTCTAAAATCTAGCGAGTACAAGGCGAGTCTATCCAGTCTTTCTTCGTATGAAAATCCTGACATCTCAGGAATCAGTCTGGTGAACCTTCTCTGTACTGTCACTATGGCAACGATGTCTTTGACCATTGGGCATTGTGACATCACACGATGGAACGTTCACCAGGGGCTGGGGCTCCTGCAAAGGCATATGTAAATGGATCCATTCCGATTGGACATCTGTGAGCATTGGGCATTGTGCCATCACACGTTGGAACGTTCACCAGGGGCTGGGGCTGGTGCTGCTTCTATGGGTGAGAAGCCAGTTTATTTTTGAAATATTGGGGGGGGGGGGGGGGAAGGATTTGATTAAAAACTTGTACTTAAACACGACGAAATGTAATGAGGAGCGGATACTTAGAAAGAAAAGTGAAATCTCTACCGAAATGGAAAAGATTTCGGCGATTCTGTGTCTGGTTTCGGAGTTGCAGTGAATCAAAGGAAGAAATGCAGCCGGCAGCCGTCCATGTAAATGGATCCATTCCGATTGGACATCTGCAAGCATTGGGCATTGTGATTGGACATCTGCGAGCATTGGGCATTGTGACATCACACGATGGAAACGAATCAAAAGGAAGAAAGGCAGCCGGACGGACGGCAGGCGACAGGCACACAGTTTTATATATTAGATAGATAGATAGATAGAAGATAGATGTGTGGTACAATAATATATGGTTTAGACTGCAACACAGAAATAGGCTCCCCATGGTGTAATATGGACATTGTACCCAAGATGGCGCTTACTTTTTCGATCCCATTTTCTAATTAGTTTAATTAATTAATGTGCAACTTTTAGCACTGACGAGTTACGACTTCCTTCTCAATTATATTTTATCTAAATCTGTGCAAATTTCATGTAGTTCCGAGTCATGGGTCACGAAAGTTGATTTCTAGACACATTTTTGATGCTCGGCCCACAGCCTAATTGTTTGATGAAGCATCATTGTACAAGTATTAATGGAAGAGATGCACCTCCAATTTCTGATTTTTTCCCCCCCATTAAGAAAATAGTTTATGCTTTTATTCCTACCACCAAAACGCGTTACTCCACACTTTGCTGCGCTGTATTCCATCTGTCACTACCGTACACCTGTAGATATGTTTGATATAGTACTCGCTATATAACCAAAGGTACATTGCAGTAAGAAAGCAGAGGTGTTGATGAATATTTCTTTGTGACTACATTGATATGCTGGGCCCAGGACAGATCTTCAGAGATGTGCACATTCAGGAACCTGAAGCTGTAGAATCCACACCGCCGTCTCATTGATGAAAACAGGTTTGTGGATCCCCGACTTCCCCGTCCTGAAATCCTTGGTTCTTGGTTTCTTGGTCCTCCAAAATATTCCAAATGGAATTTAAACTGGAGGTGGTGAAGGGAGGGCTTAAGCCAGAAAGGGTTATTGGGAAGAAAGAGCTACTTTAATTTTAGTTGCATCTGGTTGGGTAACTATAGTTGGGTGGAGATTATTCCATGCTTTAATTGTGCGGGGGAAGAACGAATCCAATCATCTCCTTGGTCTTGCCAACGTTGAGATGAAAAAATGTTGTTCTCGCATATCTCTTCAGTACTCTAACTCATTATTACCCGTTGTCGTACAACTACTGTGATATCAAGTGTACATTTGATTTCCCCACCAAATCACATTGTGTTTCACCCCAGACAGAATAAAACATATCAATCAGTTACGTTTTTTAAAAAAGATGTGAGTATTTGAATTGATTTGCATTAAAAAAAATCAGAGTAGTAATTTATTGAGACTGAATGAACTGTGCAGATGCTGGAATCTTAAGCAAAAACGTAGTGCTGGAGGAACTCAGCATGTCAGGCTGTCTCTCTGCAGAACATGGGTAGTTAATTTATTGAGGTGGTTACTTCAGCACATTAGCTAAAGCATTAAAACCGAGCAGAAGTGAATACATACAGGAGAAGTGACTTGCACGTCGCGCTTTTCGGCTAGTTTACGGTGCACCACCTTCACGCTGGCCGCTGACGAAGTGGTCGAGCCAGGCCGCCATTGATCAGCAGCTCTGCCGCCGACGCCTACAGCTCCACCTTCGTCCATGAGGCCGCCGGGCGCGCATTGGTCTCGAGACCAGCCCGCGCCGGTGTCATGGTACCGGCGCCAACGGTCGGCCTTCGAAGTGCAACCGTCACCGTCCACTTATACGAACATTTATTTGTTCGATCGTGCCTACTCTATTAACCCTGCCTCAAAAAGTTTGATTTCATAGTCGGTTTGCTACAAGCGTCTTCAGTCTCCGGGAAGTGGGTTTAAAGGCGAAACAGGTCAGTGTAAGACAAATAAAAACAATTGCTCGGTTGTACACAAAAGAAGGACATAAAGTGTTGGATTAACACAGCGGGGCAAGCGTGCATCTCTGGAGAACATGGATAGGTGAGGTTTCAGGTCGAGACCCTTCTTCAGACCAGTGACGCCTACTTTGAAGAAGTTCTTACCAAAGATACTATCTTTGCTTCTTACTCTAGCTCTGTGTGTCTTATAGCCCTGTCTCACGGTGCGAGCTGACCCACGAGGTACCCCGAGTGAAAGACTCGTGGTTGTGTACGAGATTCCAATGGGTTAGATGAGCAGGGTTGTTTGCAGTTGCAGAGGGATGGGGCAAGGGCGGTACAGTTCCCAGTCTCAGCTCCTGTCCATGGGGGTGGCCGGAGACGTCAGGACCAACGGGACACCGACCCCCAGGCCCACTGCAAGCACGGAGAACCCAGAGACCCACAGCCAACAGCAACTCCAGCCCCGCTCCAACTCCAGAGGAACCCGCTCCCCGATGGGCCGCTACGGCGACAATTGGCAGTTCGCCCACAGCCCGAGCTGTGCCCCCTCATCCGCCACCCGGGTTCCTCTGGAGTTGGAGCGGGGCTGGAGTTGCTGTTGGCTGTGGGTCTCTGGGTTCTCCGTGCTTGCAGTGGGCCTGGGGGTCGGTGTCCCGTTGGGACAGGGAGACCCAGCGGCTTTTGAGACTGGTGGGCAGTCACTTCCAAAGTGTCTGCCCACACAGTCAGTACACCTCTCCTACACTTGTCTCCCGCACTAAGATCATCCCGCAGAGAATGATCCCAGCCTAACCCAAGAGCCATGTCACCACCAAAGATCATAGAGGAGCAAGATAGACCACTCCTCCGAAATCAAATGGACTGACGTGTAGTACGTGACGCAACGTCACGGCCGCCATTTCTTAATGCGACACGCGACTTCCGGTATGCCACCCGCTGTGATCCAAAGCAAAGATTATAGAGCTCCTCTATAATCTTTGATCCAAAGCAAAGATCCTCGAGTATCTTGTAGCGGGAACAGCCCCCTCCTTTGCGTAGTTTCCCTTGCATTGTATTGTGCAGTTTCCCTTGTATTGCTTTAACACACACTGCACAAAATTAAATTTAACGTATATATATTTAATATATTTATATGAATGTGTGTCTGTGTGTGAGAGGCAAGTTAGAGATAATAAAGTTTATTCTCATGTATCAGAAGCAACTTTGATTTAAATCATCACTAATAATTAATTTGTCTAGTAAGATGATGTACATAAACCATAAAGGCAATTATATATATAATTATATTTTGATAATAAATATATACATATATATATTTATACACACATATATACACACATACATACACATACATATGCACACATACAAATGCACATACATATTGTTACATTTATATGCATACATATATAAACATATATATATATATATACACATATACATGCATATATACACATACATGCATATATGCACATCAATAGATTTACGATCAGCTCCTGTGGATTGGAGGATAGCTAATGCTATCCCACTTTTCAAGAAAGGAGCGTGAGAGAAAACGGGAAATTACAGACCAGTTAGCCCGACTTTGGTGGTGTGAAAGATGCTGGAGTCAATTATTAAAGATGCAATAATGGGGCATTTGGATAGCAGTAAAAGGATCTGTCCAAGTCAACATGGATTTATGAAAGGGAAATCATGTTTGACTAATCTTCTGGATTTTTTTGCCGCAAGGCTTGGTGTTGGGGCTGCAACTGTTTACCATATATATTAATGATTTGGAAAAGGAAATTAGGAGCAAAACTAATGCATACATACCTACATATGTACCCATGCGCTGCTGTGACCCGACCCCCGGAGACTCCAACCGCAGGCCTGGCAGACAGTAATATCAGAGCCTGCGGGTCCCTGCTGGGAGACCGCTTTTCGGGTCTTCCGCAACGGCGACCTCTCCCGCACGAGTAGCGGGGTCGAGGATGACCTGGAGCGGGGCCTTACATCATCGCCCGGCGTGGCTTAAACGGCTGCGGCACTTTGCTAGCGCCCGCCGGGGGCTCCAACAACCTCTATGAGGTTCAAGTGACAAATAAATTGTATTGTGTATTATGTATATTTAAATTCATCTGGTAAGTTGGTCAAATAACATGGGCACCTTCTTGCTTTTTGTGATACATGGATTTTTTAAATGTGAATGTCTCATATCAACACATTTGTGGGTCAACAGTATTTTGTACAAACCCCCACATTTTCAAATAATTCTCAATTGAACTTCTTAAACAAGGAAAACGATTTTTATTCACATCATTTTGTGCACGACATATACAGGGTTGCAGTAATTAGAATATCAGATAATCAATAAAAGTGATCTCAAATTCTACACATTTCAAACAAAGGAAAAAATTTGCGACTTATACACAATCACTAGACTAAGTGGGACCCGTTGGGATAAGATTTACACAATTCACATTATTCTGTGTGCGAGTTATACAGGATTGCAGTGTTCTGCATTTCAGCTAACCAGTGAAAGTGATGTACAATTTAACGCATGTAACACAATGATAGCCCCACCCGCTTCACCAAAGAGCAAAATGTCCAACATAGATACAAAAATAAATAATTTGCCATTTGCATTAGTTTTGTGCAGTTAACAAATCACAATTCCACACAATGTACATAAGAGGGCAGTTATTTGACAAATACTCCGCAGTTCGGTGTAGATCATGTCCACTGTCGACATCTGAAATTACAGAAAAAATCTGCAGTCAATATGCATTAAATAACAGAGATGTACAAAGAAAATGCTTTGAGAAGATTTTTACAAGGATGTTGCCATGAGGACTCAACTATCTGAGCTCAATGATCTAACTACAGTGAGAGATGAAACAGGCCAAATAAAGTTTTCAATGTGCCACAGAGGTAATAAATGTTTTCTTACCTTTCCTCCTTAATGGGGAACCTGAAGAAAGATAAGTCGTGTTGCCTACATTGCCGATTGTCGATTGTTTTTCGCAGGAGTGGTCCATCTTGAGCACATGGTATTGCGGGCAGGGTGTTCACATGGATAGAAAATTGGTTGGTAGACAGGAAGCAAGGAGTGAACGGGTCCTTTTCAGAATGGCAGGCAGTGTCGAGTGGAGTGCCGTAAGGTTTGGTATTGGGGCCACAACTGTTTACCATATATATAAATGATTTGGAAGAGTGAATTAGGAGCAACACTCGCAAGTTTGCGAATGACACAAAGCTGGGTGGCAGTGTGAACTGTGAAGAGGATGTTAGGAGGTTGCAGGGTGACCTGGACAGGTTGAGTGAGTGGGCAGATGCATGGCATGTGCAGTATACTATAGATAAATGTGAGGTTATCCACTTTGAAGGCAAAAACAAGGGGGCAGTTTATTATCTCAATAGAGTTAGGTTAGTTAAGGGGGATGTGCAGCGAGACCTGGGCGTCCTTGTACACCGGCCTCTGAAAGTTGGCTTAGAGGTACAGCAGGCAGTAAAGAAAGCTATGGAATGTTGACCTTCATAACAAGAGGATTTCAGTATAGAGTGAAGAGGTTCTTCTGCAGCGTAGGTTCATGAGATTGATCCCTGGGTTGGTGGGACTGTATATGAGTAAAGATTGAAAAGACTAGGCTTGTATTCACTGGAGTTTAGAAGGAAGAGGGGGAATCTTATAGAAACATATTAAATTATTAAAGGACTGGACAAGCTAGATGCAGGAAAAATGTTCCCAATGTTGGCTGAGTCCAGAACCAGGGGCCACAGTCTTAGAATAAAGGGCATGTAATTTAAGACTAAGGTGAGAAGAAACTTTTTCACCCAGAGAAACTTATGGATTTATGGAATTCCCTGCAGAGGCCGAAGCGAAGATCCTATCTTTGGTCAGAAGCAAGATACTCCCACAGAGTATCCATTCCTGCCCATTAGGTTCCCATTGTGATGAAGAACACGCAGGCATGAAAAGTTGAAAAATGATTTATTACAGTTTAACATGTGAATCGCTTAAAATATAACAACATTTTAAATGTCAAAGATGAGAATAATTCTTTCTTGCTGTGCCTCTTGTTGCTGCTCACTGCGTCTTTATGTCTCTTTGTTGTTGAAAAAAAAAAGAGACAATTTAAATATAGAGAGATTCAGCGGTCAGACTTTAACCAATAAAATCTGATAATTTATCTCAGGTCATCATTCAATAAAGCACACTTTTATATAAGCACGCATATATACAAACACACAGACTCACACACACATCTATACACACACACACACACACACACAGACTCACTCAAATGTTTAAAGCCTCCTTTAGAGGCTGCTGCTGTTGAAGCAAATACGTGCTTTAAATAACGTCCAACAATCACACTCACCATTGACAGAGTAGTCAGCTCTCTTGAATTATTCAGCGGTGTCTTCACTCGGTGCCTTCTGCAGTCAGCGCCATCTTGCCACGAACCGGAAATGATGCACTCAGCACCACATTGCCGCTTTATCCATCCGCATACTGTTGCGACGATTTTAAGAGCCAATTAGTCCAACACTTTGCAAGCAGCCAACACATTTTCAGAAGAGTCTTTAAAAGCCAAGACAATTTGGCAAACACTTTGCAAGTATCAAACACATTTTCTGAAGAGTCTTTAAAAGCCAAGACAATTTGGCAAACACTTTGCAACCACATCAAGGGGGCTCGCCGTGGAGTAGACGTGCGTTCAGTGTTATTCGCCGCTCAGAGAGCCGTGACCCTCTCGCTTCCTCTGTCTTGCAGAGACTGCGTGAGGCACAACACTTCCCGGTTTTATAGTCCCTCCCCCTGGGACTCTGAGTGAGCTGGCCAAAAATGACAGCTGTAAGTGGCGGCATTCACTCGGAAATCAAGAAACAGAAAGACAAGAGCGTTCAAGATATTAGTTTTAGTAATATAGTTAAATTAATCGTCATTGGCACGATTTTGTATGGGTAACAATCAAAATTTTCAACTACGTAGATAAACAACCTGTGCGGACCAACTGGCCGGAGTTTTTACGGACATTTGCAATCTCTCACTTCCGAGGTCTGAGGTTCCCACCTGCTTCAAAAGGGCATCAAAAACCTAGACCCACTGCAGTTCGCTTACCGCCACAACAGATCAACGGTGAACATTAATAGCCCATTGTCTGTTATTTGCACTTTATCAGTTTATTTATTCATGTGTGTATATATTTATATAATGGTATATGGACACACTGATCTGTTTTGTATTCGCCTACTATGTTCTCTTGTGCTGAAGCAAAGCAAGAATTTCATTGTACCATCAGGGACTCATGACAATAAACTAACTTGAACTTGAATAGTATGACTTCAAATACATAATTTTCGAAAATTATGCACTTTACGTATGTCCCACTTTTTGAAGTTTTTTACATCTCCTTTTAACAGTCAAGTCATACATTTTTCTATTCTTGAATTTGAGTCCATAGTGCATGTGGATACTCACAAAGATAGCCACAATTCTAACCTTGACTCTATTGCAGCACAAGTTCATGTCTTTGTATTGCTGTGTGTTATGTATTGCTGTGTTTATTAGATGGGAAATGTTATCCCTGGTCATGTTAACATCATCAAATTCTGTGCGGAACACTTGCTCGCACACTTCACAGAACCCAATAAAGTATTCCGAAGGCACCATCAATGAGCCAAAGTCAGACGTTGATGTGTCATAGGCTTTATGGTGTATGATTACGAGTGCAGGATCAACTAAAGTGGTATCAGTTCGTAAGAGAACTTCTCTGCACGTGATGCATTTTGACGACAGTTCGTGTGAAGTAATGATCCTGTGACAGATGTGACCTGCGATGTAAGCTAGTGTATTTTCTTCAGGGAGATCCATTGAAATGCTGCAGACTGCATTGTGCTGTTTAGTTTTATTTGTATGAGAGACAGATGGAGATGGTTTTTTTAATCTGTTTTTTGTAAGTGTTTGCAATGTCAGGATAAATTTGTCTGAGTCGGGGGAACAGTTTGCACTCACAGATGGCTTGATCAGTTCAGCCACCATAACCATCCGAAAAGCACATCGAAATTCCTTTGCAGATGGATTTTCTCTGAATCCGCCCTTTCGCCGAATAGTGGAGAACAAATTCTCCACTACATCCTGATTGATCCTGGATGTGAACATAAAACGGGCGTCTGTGCTTTCCTTGATGTGCTGCCACAGTTGTGAAATGCAAGAAATTGCAAGCCGCCATCCCTTGACAAACAACACATTTTTAGCTCCAAGCACTGTCAGGCTTTTGAGTACAGTCAAGCATGATTCAAAGAATGACTTATGTGCAGACGTTTCAGACATAGGCCTCCTTAACTTTTTGGCGTCCGTGTAAAACCTGCTGTTAAAGGAGTCAAAAAGTCCATCAACCATTTCAATAAATTCTGCTGTATAAACAGCCTCCCCAGGTAACTTTCCAAGAGTTGCATAGGTGTAGACACCTGCTGCTACTGAATGGCTAAGCACCTGCGCAGCCTTGTTGACTCGCATTTTAGAGAAGCTGTTTAAAACAAAATGGCCTCTGGTTAATTTATGGGCTTTTCTAATGGGCAACTGTGAATCATGCTCATAAAATGCGTAAATATGTGCCCATTTGATATGTTTTTTTATGCCATCCTCTCCCTTGACCTCAAAAACATATTTCTCCAAGTTTGATCGAGTGTTTTTCAACAAGTGGGGTGGGTCATGCATGCAATAGATATTGGTTCCCCCGTGGACGAAGAAAGGATGGTCTTCCGTCACACCCAAGTTGGAGTATAGTCGAACATTGCTTGGGCCTTGGTCACAAACAACGGCCTTAGGCTGTAGTCCAATAGCCTTAACCTTCTGTAAACATTCATTGAGTAATGTTTTCAGTTTGTCAGCCTTTGTGCAGTCCCGTGAAAGAAAGTAACCTACAGGTTGCTTCCATTTCCCCATCAAGCCTCTAACCATGAAAACAAGAGCATGGTTGGCAGGCCTTGACGTCTTCCCTAGAGATCCAAAGTCCTCAAAGCCCTCAACTGAATCCTCAGTAATATTGTAAGAGAGGCTTGCACGTAAACTCATTTCGTCAAAGGAGACTACACATAATGTATCTCTCTCTGACATCCCCGCAACCCTGTCTTTCAAAAGTTCAAAGATCTTAGGGGGAAACCCAGGCCGCACTTCAATATTGCACAACCACCTACGTAGTGATGAGATTGATGGAAGTGTGAAAATGCACTGGCAGAACTGATATGCTCGGGGACTCTGGTGGTAGAGGGACAAGGCAACTACCTTGTCTGAATAACTCCATCGTCTTCCTCTTGCACTTCTACGTCCAGACGCATTACGCAACTGCGACGCAAAGAAAGACAGTGCTGGTTCTTGTAAAAATTCACCAGCCCCTCTGATCAAGTCACTGATTGTCTTACTTTCTGTAGTATTCTTTCCCATTGATAATTTGATCAGTTGTACTTTTTTTTTGAGGCGGAAAGTACGCTGTCTTTCCTTCTTCAGAGCTCTGCTGTCATTTACATTTTGTGTGATTTGAAGATCAGGTGTTTCAGAAGTTGTAGAGACACTGATGGGTTCTTCCCGCGGAACTTTGTCTGCAGCTGAGCAGTAAGAATGTTCTGTCTGTATGTTGTGTGGCACTGCCAATACAAGAAAAAAGAAAAAGGAATGAAATGGCAAGCATACTAATTAAAAAGATTAATCATATACATGTGAATAAATCATCATCTACTACTGAAAGTCTGTTCTTGACTGGTTTTTGCCATCTGTGCTGCGATTTCCGAGAGAACGCCGCCACCTACGGCCGTCTCGCTCAGAGACCCCCTCCGACGCATGTGTGCCGAGGTTCTCCCCCCCCTTTCCTCTCCACCCCCTCGCCTCTCCCCCTCTCCCACCCTCCCTCCCCTAAACCCCCTCCCCTCCACACCCCCTACCCTCCACCCTCCCTGCTCCCCACCTCACCCCCCTCTCAGCACCCCCTCTCTCTCCCCCTCTCTCTCTCCTCCCCATCTCCCCCACCTTTCGCCCCTCACCCACCTTCCCTCTTATCCTCCTCTCCAACCCCTATCCCTCTTGCCCCTCTCTCTGTCTCTCTGTCTCTGCCCCTTCTCTCTCTGCCCTCACTCTCTACCCCCGACCGCCCCCCGCCCCTCTCTTGATGTGACTACAAGTTGGGGGCTATGCTTCAGTAGATAGGGTGGTTATGGGGTAAAAGGAGCAAATTAATCATATTAATTTAATATCAAGGGGGTAATTAGCGTGAGTGCGAGAGGGGGAGGGGGATAGTTAGTGTGCGTGACGCTGCGTGCCGCCCCCCCCCCCCACAACCGCACGTTGGGGGAACAGACACAACGGGTCTGCACTTGGGCTAGTTATAATTAAAAACATATGTGATGCACCAATTTCAATCTACCAGAAGAAAATCATGATCTTGATATTTTTGTAGATTTTTTATAAATTAAATCAATTTAAATGTTGTAATAATTATGCTTGAGGAAGTTTTAAATGGATGTTCTTACTTGAATTAAATACTAGTACGCATTCCACCAGCCACACTGTGTAGTCTTATGTGTGATTATAGTTTTGTGAACATTTCACAAATGAAAATTAAAGTACCATACATGCCATTACATATTGACCATTAGCAATCATATCAGTTTGGAAACAATTTATTTTAAAAAGGAGAAAATTACTGGCCTCTTTGCTGTTTTAAAGGCGTTGGTGAGGATGGGAGGTTCTCATTCGTCCTCTTGAGTAACCTGCGTTGGGAAGACAGACGTTTCGGCGGGTTAGGAATGTCGAAGAGCGTTGGAACTGCATTCCAATTTAGCCTGTTCTTGGTCTGCTTGTTGGAAAACTGGTCAAGTTCAAAGTGTAAAGAACAAAGACAACAGTTGGCTGACAAGTACTCCGTAGTTCGGTGTAGGAGATCTTGTCGACGAGTATTCTGGACCCACCGTTGACATCTGAAATTACAGGAGATATCATTTAGGATTAACTAATAAGAAAAAAAATGATCATAACTACATGCCTGCACAATGGATGACATATCACTTAAGTGCAATTGTTTTCAGTTGTGTGGAGAGACCTGTATATTGACGATGCTTTTTGCCTCTAATATGTCAATTTACCTTAAATGTAGAAGAGTTTATTAAAATCTTCTTACAAAGACCATCGAGAGAAGAGAGGGGAGAGAGGGATCGAGAGAAGAGAGGGGAGAGAGGGATCGAGAGAAGGGAGAGGGATCGAGAGGGGAGAGGGAGAAGGGGAGAAGGGGGGAGAGGGAGAAGGGAGAAGGGGGGAGAGGGAGAAGGGGGGAGAGGGAGAAGGGGGGAGAGGGAGAAGGGGGGAGAGAGAAGGGGGGAGAGGGAGAAGGGGGAGAGGGAGAGGGAGGGTGGAACGATAGCATCTTATAACGTTCAGCCGTCCCATTCCGACCAAAGATAAGATCTTTGATTCCGACCAAAGATTATAGAGCAGAGCTACTCTAGTATCTTTGATTGCAACCGCCGCTGCCGCCGAACCCCCCGGCCCACCATTGCACCCAAAGATGATAGAGCAGAGTTGTATAATCTTTGATTGCACCCTTCTTCACGGCGGGCTAGTGATCTTTGCTTGTGATGTCCCGACAATTCGAGGGATATAACGGGTAACAGCCGCCGCGTTCTCGGACTCGAGTCTGAGCTCGAAAAATCTCGTGGTCACTGGGCCCAATGTGCCCCGCGGGCCATATTTTGGAGACCAATCCCTTACAAGAACAAAACCAAAAACGTACAGAAGTGTTAAAATTGTCTTTATTATTGTGGTAAGTAAAGATCTATTAAAAATAAGTCTACTAACTTTCTAATGTACCGACAAACCTAATTTCCCAATGGCCGTTGATGGGAGAACAGAAAATAACATTTTCACCACAGAATATCGACAAAAGATAATAATAATATTTTCTTACCTTTCTTTTTTATCGGGGAACCTAAAGAATGACAGCTCTGGTCGTTTAGATTTACGATTAGAACAATTGATAGCGGAGCAGTGAGATGAACATTTAGATGCGGACGCCATTACAGCCCAATACAAAGATCTTACCCAATAAAATGCCTCAAAAAATGGCGTCGACAATCACACACGTCATACTACGCGTTTTTCGAGGAGTGGTCTATCTTGCTCCTCTATGATCTTTGGTCACCACCAGACAGATTAATGACGCCCCCCCCAACCTCTCTCCACCTCAACTCACGCCTGGGCACCAAAGCAGCTCAGGAGGCGAACCCTGAGCTCCGTCTCACAACAATCTGATGTGCACATCCATCCACATTCAAAGATTTAATCTCCCGTCTCCCCGCAGTGTGCAGACATGGCAGTAAATTCAATTAAAATATATCAAACCTGTGTGTTTCAAACAAATCATAAGTATAACTGCTCTGGCACTGGATGGTGCGCATTTTCCCTTTGTAGGTCACATCAATAGATGCGGCCGCTCTGTATTCTATCTTTAAAACAAAGCCACAGGATGGAGAGGTCTTCTTTAACACTGTTGCTTATTAAAACATAATATTGTTGCTTATAATAATAATACATTTTATTTATGGGTGCCTTTCAAGACTCTCAAGGACACCTTACAAAATTTAGTTAACAATACAAAATATGTAAGCGGAATGAAACAAAACAAAAAATAACGACAAAAAAAATAAAAAAATAGTAAAGACATCAACAATACACAATTCAAAGACACAATTCAAAGACACAATTCAAAGAGAGAGCAGCGGCAGCTAATCGCGCTAGCGTTCACTCTCCCTTCCGGCAGCCATCTTGGAAACGGAACAATAAGGATCTTTAACATAGAAACATCCCCCCACAATGGTTACCATTATGGGGGAAGGCACAATGTCCAGTCCCCATCCCCAGTTCACCCATAGTCGGGCCAATTGAGGCCTCCACAGTTGCCTCTACGGAGGCCCGATGTTCCAGGCCGTTCTCACCGGGAGATGGTGCTCCGGCGTCGGGAGAGTCCTCTCAGCGGCTAGGGACAACTGGAACGGCCGCTTCCTTACCGGAGACCGCGGCTTCCGAAGCCGACAAGGCCGCGACGGTTGGAGCTCCACCACTGGCGATCTCATCGAGAGATCCCAGGCTCCAGATGTTGAAGTCAGCGCCGCCGCCTGCAGCTGCCCGTTCCGCAGCTCCGCGATGTTTTTATCGGCGGTCTTCAGCTCACCGGAGCTCCAGCGCGGCGACCAAGGCAAGGCATCGCGCGCTGCGCTCCGCGATAGCGCTCCAGCACTGTGCCGCCGCCGAAGCCGAGGTGCTGGGCGGTCCCCTCGGGAAAACGCTGCTCCAGGCCCGCTGGTAGGCCGCGAGGACAGGTCGACGGTGCAGCCCGGAGAAAAGCTGCCTCTCCGACCAGGTAAGGACATAGAAAGTAGTTTCCCCCTTCCCCCCCCCCCTCCCCCCACATAAAAAAGTCTAAACCTCCTAAAAACAAACAAACTCACTAAAAATTAAAGAAAAAAGTGAAAAAGACGGACAGCTGCTAGCTAGCAGCCGTGCCCCAAGATGGCGCCCCCCCCAAAGAACCCTGTCTCACGGTGCAAGCTGACCCACGAGGTACCCCGAGTGAAAGACTCGTGGTTGTGTACGGGATTCCAAGTGTATGATCAAGATTTTAACCGAGTTCCCACATGTGTGTATAAGTTTGCCGTTTACTTCTCATTTCCGCGATGTGTCAAGTTCACTCCCGAGTTACCAAGTTCCTCTCCCGAGTTACTCATGTTTCAAATAAGTTCCCACTTCGGACACAAACTCATTGTTTCATACAGCCTTCCTCCCGTATTAGTGGAATTGTAAAACAAGTATTAATAATTGTATTACGAAATAGGACATACGGGGTGAATTCAGAAGGTCAGGCAGCGTATGGGGAAAGAGGAATAGTTAGGGTTTCGGCTCTACTGCTTCCTCGTCAAATTGGGAAACTACTGTTGGAAGGAACTGCAGAGGCTGCTCCCAGTTTGCACAGAGCCTGTCCTCCCAGTAACGAGACTGGGGCTGTTCTAGAGATTGTAAAAGTACAGTAAGTGACGCCATATATACGAGCGGGTTCTGATGAAGGTTCTATCATGGGGACGCCGGCAACCCCAATAGTATTAATATTTGACTGAGATGCCCATGGAGGGGAGCACAGATTACATAGTGGCCACTTTATAAGCTTGAGCCTGTTCTCGCTCCCCCTTCATAGGCTACTTTTCACAGTGGGCCAACCAATTTCCCAGAGCCTGCTGATCATCATTTGCTCTCCAATCTCCATTTTCTCCGTGAGGAACTGCAAACCCATCTTTCAGGGTAGCCCATGAGTTTCCATATGCACATTTCAGCAGCATCTGCACATCCCCGGGAGAGGGATTTAAATGCTGCACATCTGATTGCTGCACAACCAATTAAGAAATGCACTTGTTTTTTTCAAGGGATCTGGAACTTCTGCAACTATGGCTCTAGCTTCAGCTGGGGTCCAGGGTTTCAACACGGGGACTTCTCCTATCATAATACGGGGGACTCTATCAGAGACTCGGGCTTGGACTCTTCCTTAACATTCATCACCTGCAGCTTTGTTTGCACATCCTTCTTGATATCTATTTTATTTCTTCTCAATCGTGTACCTGGTCCCCTCCCATTGGTAACATCTGCTTCTTCTGGACTAGCCGGAAGAGCTGTGACTGCTGTTCACCTAGTACTTCAAACTGACAGAGTGGTGGAGATGCCATAGTGTGGGAAACGATTGGTGTCTCCCCTCGTTGCGTGACAGTTGGGAGCAATCAGTCCAGTGGAGTTGATGTCACGTGAATGTGGCAGTGGTGGAAGGTCATAATTTCCTGTGAGGTTTCTATTTTACAGTTAAGATCCTAAATCATGAAATGTCTCACAGGCAGGGAGATGTGGCAGATTCCACTACATTTATGGCTTCAGCTACACGAAGCCTTGGTTGGATGGCTCATCTATGGCTTGATTTGGTGCTCTCGTGAATGTATTGGTCCCTCCCGGTTTCATGTCATTAAGCAATATCTATATAGCAACTGAAGAAGTTAAATGTTCCTGCTAATTCTGCTGTGAACATTGCAAATCCTTTATAGGATTTATAAACAGATTTAAAATGATAAAGAAATTGTATGTGTTGTGCTTTTATGTAAGATCCAGTGCATAGCTTACACCAGATGTCAAGAAGACAATTTGACTGCTTACAGTCTTAAATATATTCTGTTTGAGTCTCAAAATGTTTGACCTTGTCCTTGTGCTTCAAACCTGGGGGGTTAAAAACATTACAATGAAAGTTATCAGTCTTGTACCCAGGGCTGTGGAATCGACATCCAAAACACCCAACTCCGACTCTTTGATTTCTTGTGTATCCGACTCCGACCCCGACCCCTAGGTATAATAATTCTAAATCTGTTATGATGACATTACACAAGATGGCATTTTATTAGAACTACATGGATCATCAGGATACCTTTTAAACCCATGTCCTTAAAGTTTTGAGTCTAATAGTTGTAGCTATGCTATTGTGGCTTTTTATTGTTTATTCTTGGAAAAAAAACCCATAATCCATTATGCTAAAATTAAAAAAATTACATATAGGAAAATATTCAAAAACAGCAGATCTGGTTAGAGTTTTCTTTGCCATTGAGAAAGGGACTTTAGATTTCAAACTTGCTAACGGGAAATTTTGAATGAACTCAATTTTTTTGCTGAAAAAGAAAAGAATGACATTAGTGAGTGAATAGTGCCTGAAATGGAATTATTAACACCTGTTATATCACAAAATACGGGATTAAAGTACAGTAAATAACTGACATACTTCACTTACCTTTACTAACTCAGTTGAGGAGTTTCTATTCATTGGTAATAATTAAATAATTTGAGGAAACTTGTTTTAAGGGATTAGGGGGGTCAAGGGGATGCAGCCCCCCCAGTAGTTTAGGTTAGGTTAAAGATGGGGGTCAAGGGAATGCAGCTCCCCCATTAGTTTAGGTTAGCCAGTGTTTACTATACTTTTACCTAAATGAGCCCTAACGTTTTTTTCCTTCATTACTCAACCCCTTACTAACCTTTTAACCTAGAATATTGTGTCAAGCATCCCACCAAAAGTAGAAATTATGGTTCGTATTGACGAAAAATTACCAAATTCGTTGACGCATTGCCAAGACTAGTGTTTACTGCTGTTGAAAAGGAATTAATTATCACTGACAGTTTATTTTGCAGTAAATTGTGAAATTCTGTATTCATTTCTAATATTTTTCCCCATAAATTTACCTTTTGAATTCAGAAATTATACAGACATGTTCACTCAGTAGCAAGTGGAGGGAAATCAGCTGGTGATGGCATTTGTATACGTTTTGTTTCTCGTCGTTCTGCCCCCAGATGGCAGCACCGATTTGATTTCTCATTCTCTCGGGTGGAAATAAAGTGTGCGGTATGTTTAAAAAGTGAGATTTTTTTCTGATTTACGTAGTCTCTGAAATTTATGTTGAGGTCGGAGTCGGGACTTTTTTACTGACTCCGACTCCAGCAGCACCAAATTTGCTCCGACTCGTCAACTCCGACTCCACAGCTCTCCAAGTGGTACCCCACCCATCCATCCAGTTTAACATGTGTTATGTTTCAAATGTTCTGAATGAATTTAAGAATGAAAAGCCAAAGTCATACCACAACCCACATGCACACTTACAAGCTCTCCCTAGAGAAGTGCATTGTATATCTAAAGGCATCGGTACATTTGGGTATCAGTTCCACAGCTACTCCAATACTTCGGTTGCAATAAAGACTGCTAATATACGTGGCCCTTACACAAGCTCTCAATCCTTACCCAAGTTACTGGTTCTCCTATTTGCTAAAATCAATGCTACGAAAGTAATTTGCATGCATCAACACAGCATTTTTGAATCATAATCATACTTTATTACCCAAGTATGTTTTGCAACATATTAGGAATTAAACCCCTGTCACACGGTGCGAGTCCACCCACGAGTGATCCCGAGTTAAAAACAAATCAAACTCGTGGTAATCACGTAGAATTAACGTAGCGGGAACGTCGGAACTCGTGGACGTAACTTAGCAACTCGTAACGCTAACGGCAGGTACTCGGGAAACTTGTTAACTCGTGAACATTTCTCAGCATGTTGAAAGATTTCCACGAGTCAAATTTACTCTTGAAGGAAAATTGTTGTAATACCGTAGTAGCCTGTGAGTTTACCGTAGTGACTCGTGAGTAACTCGTGGGTTTGGCCTGAGTGCCAGAAGTGAAATGTTGAAGATTAGTCAGATCTTAATGGAAAATTTTACATTGATCTAACAATTCATCATCAACAATTGATCAGCCATGATCACAATGAATGGCGGTGCTGGCTCGAAAGGCCGAATGGCCTCATCCTGCACCTATTTTCTAATTCACTGTTAAGGAGCAAAAAACACTCACCGGGGATCTGAGAAACAGTAGCAAAAAGAATGAACCAGGCAGTGTGGGGGAAGCCACATTGCGAGAGTTAATTAGTTCCCTTCAGAACTTTAACTTTTCACATTGAAACGGTGCCATGAATCCTTGTTAGGTTAATGCACTTTTTATGGAGAAGCAGATATATGGGACAGGTGTCCCGTCTCAGGATTTATATCCGACAAATTAACATCAGTTATTGAAGGCTGATGCGTTTATACAGGGGATTTTCTCAGGCATCACTAATTGCAAACATTGTTTCTATATCCTAATATTTATATTCAAATTTATGTAAAAGATATATATGTAAAAATTTAATGATTCATACCTAAATTGGTACATGTGACAATAAAATACCTTTGAAACCTTTGAAATGTTATTAATGTTTGACGATAAACATAAATTGTCTTTTTTGCCCAACATTAAAGTATGCTGAAAACTCAAATGTTTCAAACATGCTCAAACATGCTGAAAACTCAAATGTTTTCTATTTGATAGATGTATTATTTTAATTTTGGGTGGATGAAATAGTTTTAAAATAGTATGAATATGTCCATAAAACATCTGAATTAGGCTACGATAGATTGCCAATTCTAGTGCCCAGACACCAGAGCTGTTTTTTTAAATATATCTGCGTTTCTTTGCAGAAGTCCAGCTGATGCAGGCCTTTACTGGCAGTTGCATCTTATTTCCATGTCATCATAATTCTTTATGACACAGAGAGAGGTTATTTGAGACTATGCTGGATCACAGCACAATCCCATTCTCTCCCATTCTCTCCAGTAATTCCCCCTATAACCTATTCTTCTCACATTCACATCAGCCACAGAACATTTTGGTCAAATTACAGTAACCAATTAATCTACTACCAATCCACATTGGTAGTAGATTAATAGTAGAGTGTAGGGGAGGAGAGTGAGGGGCGCATGACGCGTAAATAATGTTGCGTCGTGGGTCGTGACGCGTAAATGATGTCACGGAAATGACGCGCAAATAACGCCCAAGTGGGGGACAACCTCTCCTACACTACAGCCATCAGACCTGCTGTAGGACTGGAGTCCATTCATTTGAATGGGGACTCCTAGCCTGGAGCTGAAGAAGAAAATTAGTTTAGTCAATTACGACTTGGTGCAGTGTTACAATTTAAAGAAATTGTAGTTCAGATTTAATAGTCTCTGAAAATCACAATAATTTTAAACAGTTATGAAGCCTTGACATCCTTAGTAGGAGGCATATCTCTGTCCCCAACTTTGCTGTCAGGGCTTTCTGGACCTCCTCGGGTCTGCACTTGGTCTAGTTTATTATAAAAGTGTTTTCAAGTCGAGTCAAGTTGAGTTCATTGATATATGCACGTAATGAGAGGAACAGATCCAATGAAAAATAGCTGAGGGGAAGGTGACAAGGGGGCATACATCAGTAAAATTAATCAGAAGCACAGTGAAACTAGTCAGCGAACAAAGATGGGGGAGGGATGGAGAGGGAGGGAAAGCAAGAATTGAAGTTAGAGAAATCAATATTCATACAGCTAGGTTGTAAGCTGCCCAAGAGAAGTATGAGGTGCTGTTCCTCCAATTTGCGTTGGGCCTCACTCTGACAGTAGAGGAGGCCCTCCTACAGTTATGACTGAACTATAATTTCTTTAAATTGTAACGCTGCACCAAGTTGTAATTGTAAACATTAAAATTAACTAACTAAAGAAATGAATCACGTAACATAATTTTCTTCTCCAGCTGCAGGCTGGGAATCCCCATTCAAATGAACGGGGACTCCAGTCCTACAGCAGGTTTGATGGCTGTAGTGTGGGAGAGGGAGATTCCCCAGTGTAATGTAGGGGAATTCCAACAGGACAGTTGTCCTTTGCTGGAGTCTACAGGGAGGTCAGCAACAAAGCAATGTGAAAGATGCATTAGTAAGTATGGTTTGGCCCAAAATGACTTTTATGTCAATGGACCATGCTAACTCTAACACAGCTGTCACTTCTGTTTTACTTCTGATGTTGGGTATTGAACCATGAACATTTGAACCCCCTTGAGTCAGTGTAGGCAGGCAAGCAGCAAGGCAGGCACTTCCTGCATATCACCGCCTCTGTTGTGTGTGGGTAGGTGAAAAGCATTTTTATACTAGTTCACAGTGTTGCTCACGAGCCTTAAGGGGAATATTACAAGTGTCTGAAAAAGCTGATGTTCATGTAAAAACTAACCAAATGGAGAACTTGTTGAGATCTTGGAGACACAAAGAACTGCAGATGCTGAAATATGAGTGTAAAGCACAAGTGTGGAGTAACTCGGTGGGTCAGGCAGCGCCTATGGCGGGAAACCTTTCCCATCCCTTCCTCTTTATGCTTTCTGTGAGTCCACTCCCTTCTCAATCCTTTGTTCACTATACTTTCCCACCCAAACCGCCCCTCTTCAGGTAGTTTCTCTGCAACAACAGGAGATGTAACAACTGTCTCTTTACATCCTCCATCACCTCCCATCCAGGAACCCCACCAGCCCTTCCAGGTGAGACAGAGGTTCACATGCACCGCCTCTAACCTCGTCTATTGCATTTTAGTGCTCCTGCCATGACTCCCTTACATCGGCGAATTCTAAGCATAGACTAGAAAGCAATGTCAAATAACTTGCCACTCGGCCCAACAGTACCTGCTGATCTACCGGTTGCCAGCCATTTGACTACACTTCTCATATTGACCTGTCTTTTCTGGGACTCCTCTATGGCCAGAGTCACGTCGCAAACTAAATCGAGACACATCACCTCCATCTCGTTTTGACAGCTTACAATCCAGCGACATGAACGCTGAATTCTCAATTTAAGTAATAACACCTCATCATCCTCATCATCGGCGGTCACTTGAAACGAGTATGACTGTCCTCTCCTCTCCTAGGGTCGTCTACTTGTGGTCTGCAGGTGTCTGTGGAGGTCAATCGCGACCACACACCTTGGTGCAACGTGGGCAGTGGAGTCATCGAGCCCCTTCTCTCTCACCTTACGGTGCTGCGCTTGTCTGCGACACAGTGTAGTTCAATTTTGTGATGTGCAGCTCCTTCCTCCACAGATTTCTCCAGGAGCGCCTGTCCAGTGCAAGGTGCTCCCAGTTGCTCGATGCAATGTGGAATTTCTGCAGACTGTTCTTGATGTTGTCCTTGAAGCTTTTCTTTGGTCCGCCAGGGGCTCGCCGATCTTCCTTCAATTGAGTGTACAGTATTGTTTAGGTAGACGGTGTGGGACATGCGGATGATATGGCCAGTCCATCGAAGGTGGGGCTGCATTATTGTGGTGGTGATGCTGGTCATGTTGGCTCCCTCCAAAACGCAGATGTTGGTGCGTTTGTTTCCCCAGCTGATCCTCAGAATCTTCATGGTATTGTTCCAGGGCTCTCAAGTTCCAGCTGTAGGTGGTCCATGACTCAGCACCATGCAACAGGTGCAGAAGAAACGGCTCTGTAGACCAGCAGGTTTGTTGAGCCTTAGGTCTCAGTCTTCAAAGACTCTTTTCCTGAGTTTGGCGTGGGCTCCACTGGCACAAATCAGGCGATGGTTGACCTCAGAGTCGATGTCAGCTTTTGAGGAAAGAATGCATAGGGAAGTGGTCAATGTTTTCAAGTGGTGTCGTCCACTTTTATAGTGGGCTGGGTAGACGGCTGGTTGGGTGGAGGTTGATGTAGGACCTGGTTTTCTTGATATTTAAGGCTAGGCCCATGGCTCTGTATGCCTTGGCAAAGGCATTCAGGATGCCTGGAGGTCTTCTGCAGAGTGGCTGCAATGGCGCAGACGTCCGCTTACTGAAGCTCCATGATGGCGGTGTTACTGACTTTGCTCTTGGCCTTCAACCAATTATGGTTGAAGAGCCCACCGTCAGTTCCCTAGAGGATTGAGATCCCCTGTGGCAGCTCTTCCAACAATGAGGTGAAGTATGGCAGCAATGAAGATGACAAACAGGGTGGGTGCGATGACTCTGTTTGACTCCTGTTTCCACAGTGAAGGGCTCGGACTCAGAGCAACAGTTGCTGAGCACTGTAACCGACATGTAGAAGCCTTAATATTCTGACAAGTACATCAGAATATCCCTTCATCCAAATCATTAATGTATTGTAAATAGCTGCGGTCCAGCACCGAGCCTGCGGTACCCACTAGTCACTGCCAGCCATTCTGAAAGGGACCGTTAAACCCTACTCTTTGTTTCCTGTCTGCCAACCAATTTTCTATCCATGTCAGCACTCTACCCCCAATACCATGTGTCCTGGCAATGTCCTTGTAAACTTCTCTGCACCCTTTCCAGATGGACAATATTTTTCCTATAACATGGTGATGACAGAACTGAACACAACACTCTAAATGTGGCCGACCAACGTCTTATATAACTGCAGCATGACCTCCCAACTTCTATACTCAATACTCTGATGAAGGCCAATGTGCCGAAAACCTTTTTGAGCATGTAGGCCCTTCCATGTTCGACTTCCAAAATGCAACACTCACACTTCTCTGTATTAAATTCCATCAACCATTCCTCAGCCCACCTGTCCAGCCGAACAAGATCCTGCTGCAATTTTTTTCAACCATCTTCACTACAAGCCACTCACTTTTGTGTCATCTGCAACTTGCTAATGTATAACTAAGAAAGATCCTGGTCCAAAATACCGCCATCTATGTCCTCCACAGATGTTGCTTACCTGCTGAGTTATTCCAGCGCTTTGTGTTTTGTTGAGATCTTTAACTGATTTAGAACTGGGTGGGTAAGAACTGACTAACACTGGCATGTTCTTTTGCTTACTGCACAGTGATTACATGTGCCACTATTAGGCCCAATGGATTTATTACAATTAGGGTTCTGTTTTTTGATGGTACCTGTACTTGCAATTCTATTTTTGCTTTGTCATATCTTGTACAAAATAATGGGAGGGAGAAAAAGACATGAGATCGGAAGTGACATACTGTGTACTTTCAGCGACATTGTCAAAATAGAGGAAGTTACTTTATTTCTCTACGAATGAAATTGTTTTGAGAAAATGTAATTGTTGCAAAAACGTACAAGTCTTCGGTTTACCTGTCATTGCCAATTGTTGTGGTAGTTTCCATTCTTTCCTATCATTCTTTAGATTCCTACACCTAGCTAGTTGAAGATGAATAACATTGCTTGTGTTTATGGTGTTAGGCAATGGCATTCCTTTCAAGGGCATTGCCAATCAGGAGCTGTTTATAATTAGAATTCCACAGTAAACCTGGGCGATGGAAATACTAGTTCTGTGCAGTGCTGAAATCCAAATCTTTATTTGTTATGTGCATTTCATTACCTGCTTGATAACAAGTCAAACAAACAACTGGTCTATTACAATAGACACAAACATACAATCTATAAAAGGAAGACCATGCTGCCCTTCAAATCTGCTCTACTATTCAACAAAATCATGCTCAACTCTGCCTTTCTGTGCATTTCAGGTAATTTTTCTCTCCTTGCATATCACAAATCTATATCTATTTGTTTTAAATACATTCACGGACACTGCTTCTACTGCCCTTCGGGGGAGAGACAACTAAAACCACTTGAGCAAAGAATTTCTGTCTCACCTGCCTTAAATGGATGACGCCTTATTTTTAAGCAGTGACTTGTAGTTTTAGAATCCCTCCCGACATCCATCCTGTTGATGCAACCCAAAAAAAATAATGACTTGAAGAAATTTATTTCCGAGAATGATTCTGAGAAAACAGGTCTTAAGAATATCATGGGTTGTTAGAAACTAAAACTTTTTAAACATTCATTACACTAGTTAGGCTACAATCACATTCCAATCGTTGAGAGAGATGTTTGAAAATAAATGAGTGTAAATAGAAAGTAGAAGAACTACAAAACAAAAGCATAATCATTCTAACCAAATAATCTCAGGCGTGAGAAATCCTGCCTACATCAAACTCCTAATTGATCAGGTAGGAGCAATCCTCCTCCTGTCTGATGTAGAAACATAGATGCTTAAGTACGTCAAAGCCTCAGACAGGTACTATAAAAACTGCATCCTTCAAATCTATTAGCAGGATGATGGGTGGTCAATATCAGAGCCCTTTCGGGGCCAAAATCACCTCTCTCTCTCGAGACTTGACGATACCCAACCAGACATCAACCTCCTGAAAGAGATACTCTATTCCAAGTTCTATCTGGGCAAAGTTGCCAGGAACAGAGAGAATATTCTTCAAGAAGAAGCCTACATGTAATACACACCCCCATCTTGTGGGAATCCTCACTGACTTCCAAATTGAGTAATTCCAGCAAAGTATTGAACATGTAGGAAAGAACGGCAGATGCTGGTTTAAATTGTAGGTAGACACAAAATGCTTGAGTTACTCAGCGGGACAGGCAGTATCTCCGGAGGGAAGGTATGGGTGACGTTTCGGGTCGAGACCCTCCTTCAGTTACTAAAGGTATGAACACCATGGGTCTCTGATGGGAACAAAACACAAGTTCTGTGGAAGGAGCACATCATCACTTCCTAACTGCACACCCATGTCTGAAGAAGGGTCTCGACTTGAAATATCGCCCATTCCTTCTCTCCAGAGATGTGCCCATCCCGCTGAGTTACTCCAGCATTCTGCATCTATCTTCAGTGTAAATAGTAACTGCAGTTTCTTCTTACACATCCAGTTACCTCCTCACCTCCTCCCCGCCACCACCCCATCCAGCGCCTATCCCAACCACAACATGGCATTCTATAGGGTGATTTCACGAAAGGTCACTGGAGCATAGATCCTCACCCACGTGACCGCAAAATCCAACTGGGGTACAAGCGTCACTTCCGGTACATGTTAGTGATGCTGAAAACGCGCACTTTCACACCCGTTAAAAACCGCGAAAACGGCCCGTTTTTTGAGCTGTAAATAACTGTGCCAGTCGGGGTGACCGTGAGGACACAGTTATCTACTTTACAGTCCAGAAGATAGATAAAAACGAAGGTAAATACAAGAGGGAGCTGAAGGGGCAACAACAGCGGAAGTGGTTAGCGGACATTCGCCGTGGAGATATAAAGATCGAAAATATCGGGAATTATCGCGTTTGCTCAGCTGCATTTCATCAAAAGTAAGGCATTATTGACGTTTTATCTTTATTCATTTGTTATATGAAAAGTTTTAAAAGTGAAAAATCCGTCAGTAAAATTGCAAAATCGCCCATGGTTCTCAGTGGGTTTTAACATGCAAAATGAAAACGCTTCTGAAGCTACATTTACCATTTAAATAATCGTAAACTATCAATGAGTTTTGAATAAATCTTACTCAGATGCAAGCTAAGGAATGGGATAATTGGTCAGCTGTTAATGGACAAAATCAGGACATTTTATTATTTGCAAATATATTTCTCAATGTTCTTGTTAAAGCCTGCAAACCACAGTGTTTCTCTGGGTTTTCGGGTTTCCTCCCACACTCTGAAGACATACTGGTTTGTAAATTAATTGGCTTGGTATAATTGTAAATTGTCCCTAGTGTATGTAGGATAGTGTTAGTGTGCAGGGGACCGCTGGTCGGCGCGGACTCGGTGAACAGAACAGTCTGTTTCCGCACTGTATCTTTATTTTTTTAAGTACTAACAAGAGAACTTCAATCGTGCTTGAACAGTTTCTGTGGGAACAAGCCATATGTTTCAGTAAAAAGTATTTTGAATTACTCTGTTTATATTGTTACCTGAGACTATCAACAACTTTATAATTCACCATCATGCATCATGATAGAATAACAGAGCTTTATAACCACATTGGCATATAAAAAAGGCACCTTTATGTTGCGTGATGTTAAATTTCATCATTCCTTGAAGACGTTGGTGTAGGTGGTGGACAGAATCACCTACGAGCACATTTGTGTTCTCCGTTACATTTGTATCCATTAAATTAATCAGGACATAGAAGGCAGTATATCCTAATACAGCCCCGCAGAAAAACACGACCACAGATATTGCTGACATTTTCAAGTTGTAATCATCTAGGGAAGAAGAGAAAACATGTCACCCAAATAGACTACAGTTAGATTGTGACACATCATTATAGATACACTCACAAATATTAACACCAAACTAGGCAAAGAATTATTACACCAGATGGTGCTTCGATGAGAATATTTCCATGTGCCCAGCTCGTAAAATGAGACATCATGTTGTGTTGTATGTACACTCATATTTCTGTGGAAGTTCTAATGTGGTGACCTGCATTTACATAAGCACTTATATCCTTAATAAGGTCATATCTTCTTAAACCCAAGACAAGCACAAACATTGTCAAAACAATTTAGATCACTACAGGCAGAGTAGGGTATACACACACATGGCTAATCGGAGGTATGATAGCTTGTGGTTCAAATATCATTCAAGGACGATCTTGAGTTTGGTGCAACCACTGTGTGGATCTAAAGGCTTGTCGAGTCTACATGTATAGGGTGGACAATATTGAGAGTAATGACTCGATGGCGATTATCATGCCATGAACAAGCTGTCCAACAACAAAGCAAGTGGCTTGGATCATATTTCTGCTGAACATCTTAAGTATGCGAGTATGAGGATAGCTCCTCTCCTTGCTATTTGTTTTACTGGCTTTATGATTCATGGCTTGTCACCAGACTCAATGTTGTCTGTTCTGTTAGTGCCGGTCATTAAGGACAAAGCTGGTAAAGTAGGCAGCATAAATTACAGGCCCATAGCTATAGCCAGCATATTGTCAACATTTTTAGAAAGAGTTCTGCCGGATAGAATAAATGAGTTTGTTAACTCCACAGATAACCAGTTTGGCTTTAATGCTAAACATGGCACTGACTTGTGCATTTTTGCCCTAAAGGGGATTGTAAACAAATATAGAGGCAAAATGTCTTCAATCCTTATGTGCTTTATTGATGCTTCCAAAGCCTTTGACCGTGTTAATCACAGAAAGCTGTTGGGTAAAATGAGTCAAAGAGGGGTGCCTAAATACATTGTGAGAATTCTGGCCTACTGGTATGCCCACCAGACTATGCAAATAAAATGGGGCAATAGGATCTCAGCCTCATTTAGGGTTAGCAATGGTGTTAGACAAGGGGGAATTTTGTCCCCAGTCCTTTTTTTCTATATATTGATGATCTGTCCAAACAATTGAAAGCCTGTAATACTGGGTGCGTGATTGGTAATATTTTAGTGAACCATATTATGTATGCAGATGATCTTGTGGTCTTTAGTCCATCTAGGGCTGGTCTCCAGCAGCTCCTTACTATATGTTCTCTGTATGGTGTGGAACATGATATTAAATATAATGCTAGTAAGAGTGCTGTTATGATCTGTAGAACCAAAGAGGATAAATGTCTAAAATATCCTGATTTTAAATTGTCTGACAATAATCTTAGTGTCTGTAATAAGGTAAAATATCTAGGGCATATTATTACAGAACAAATGACAGATGATGAGGATATTTATAGGCAATGACGCATGCTGTATGTACAGGCGAATATTCTCTTGCGTAAATATGGTGCGTGTGCAGATGTGGTGAAGATGTCGCTATTTAGAGCATACTGTACACCACTCTACACTGCGGAACTGCTACAGCATCGGACGTGGCTGCGAGAAACTGGCTTGTAAGTACTACAGCACCCTCACCAAAATCCCGATGGGAGCTTGGCAGAACAGCCCCCTGGATCACCACTCCGGAGGGTAGGAGACGGAGCAAGCGCCGGGAGCGAAAGCTGAAACGTGGAAGGCAAGCGGGGGTGCAGGACAGGCTACGGAGGGCTCCACAAAGACCATCGCTACCAAGCGTCTTTCTCGCGAATGTCCGGTCACTCACCAACAAGCTGGATGAGGTAAGGCTCTGGATCAACACGCTGAAAGACTGCTGTGTGCTGATCTTCACAGAGACCTGGCTCAGCGCGCTGGTTCCTGACGGGGCTGTGGACCTAACCACTGCATCGTACTGATAGAACAAAGGACTCTGGTAAGAGCAAGGGTGGCGGGCTCTGCATCTACATCAACAATGACTGGTGCACAAACCACACTGCAGTAGAGAGCTACTGTTCCCCAGACTTGGAATACCTACTGCTTAAATGTAGGCCGTTTTACCTGCCTCGGGAGTTTACTGTGGTTATCATCATGGCCATATACATCCCACCACAGGCTAATGCTAACCTAGCGCTAGCACAGCTGCACTCGGCCATCAGTAAGCAGCAGGATGCTCACCCCGACGGTGCCTTCATTGTTGCAGTGGACTTTAATCAGGTCGACCTACGAGCTGCACTCCGCAAATTCCACCAGCATGTGCAGTGCCCTACCAGGGGCTCAAACACGCTGGATAAAGTGTACACCAACATCAAAGACGCATACAGAGCTCTCCCCTGCCCATCCCTGGGATTATCCGATCACCTCTCACTGTTTCTACTGCCTGCATACAGACCCCTCATCCGCAAGACCAAACCTGCAATAAGGACGGTCAAAATATGGCCCGAGGACGCCACCCTACAACTCCAGGACTGCTTTGATCGCACCGACTGGGACCTGTTTGCACAACAGGCTACCAGTGGTACAGAGGTAGCCTTGGAGGAGTACACATCCACTGTGCTCTCCTACATCAGCTGCTGTGTGGAGACTGTCACAGTGGACAAGCAAATAAAGATGTTCCCAAACCGGTAACCCTGGATGAACAAGGAGGTTCAGAATCTGTTAAGGGTACGCAACAACGCCTTTAAATCCAGGGACACTTCTGCCTACAGTGCTGCCAGGTCGAACCTGAACAAAGGTATAAAAAAGGCCAAAGACATCCACAAGCAAAGGGTGGAAGACCACTTCAATACCACGGACACCAGAAGCATGTGGCAGGGTGTCAGGGACATCACTGACTACAAGAGCACCCCGCCTTCCCCCACGGTGATATCACACTGGCCCAAGTGCCTGAAGACAGCTACCATAGTGCCGGTGCCGAAAAAGTCTAAAGTCACCAACCTGAATGACTACCGCCCGGTTGCCCTAACTCCAATACCAATGAAGTGCTTGGAAAGGCTGGTCCTCTCCCACATTAAATCCAGCATCCCTACCTCACTGGACTCTCATCAATTTGCATACAGGGCAAATAGATCCACAGAGGATGTCATCTCTCTGGCTCTTCACACTGTCCAGACTCACCTGGAAAGACAGGGCACGTACGTGAGGATGCTCTTCATAGACTATAGCTCTGCCTTCAATACGGTCATCCCCACCAAGCTCACCAGCAAACTCCACCAGCTAGGCCTCAGCTCGCCGATATGCGATTGGATCCTGAATTTTCTGACGGAGCGACCGCAGGCAGTGAGACTGGGCCCGCACCTGTCCTCCACTATCACCCTGAGCACCGGCTGTGTACTGAGCCCCATGCTCTACTCCCTCTTCACACACGACTGTGTTCCTGCATTCGACACCAACACCATCGTCAAGTTTGCAGACGACACAACAGTGATTGGGCTGATCACCAACGGTGATGAAACAAACTACAGGGCGGAGGTGCAGAACCTGGCGGACTGGTGCTCACGTAACAACTTGTCACTAAACACCTCCAAGACTAAGAAGCTGATTATCGACTTCAGGAGGTCACAGAAGGGGGAATACGCCCCAATCTCCATTTACGGGGACAGTGTGGAGAGAGTGTCCAGCTTTAAGTTTCTGGGCACACACATTTCAGAGGACCTCACATGGTCCACCAACACCGCTGCGCTGGTCAAGAAGGCACAGCAATGACTGTTCTTCCTGAGGACATTAAAAAAGACTGGTCTGCCCCAACAGCTGCTGACAACCTTCTACCGCTGCACCACAGAGAGCATATTAACGTATGGCATCTCTGTGTGGTATCTCAGCTGCACGGAGGCGGAGAGGAGAGCTCTTCAGCGCGTCGTCCACAGAGCGCAGAGGATCATTGGGACAGAGCTACCAGCCTTGGAGGGCATCTACCACACACGGTGCCTCAGGAAGGCCGTCAGCATCCATAAAGACTCATCACACCCCTGTAACGGACTGTTTGAACTACTTCCCTCCGGCAGACGTTACAAGGCCTTCGACGCCCGAACCTCCAGACTCAGAAACAGCTTTATTCCCAGAGCTATAGCGGCTCTGAACCGGCCCTGCTGAGTGCCCCCCACCCCCTCTGGACTGTCTCCCTCGGATGGTCACGACACACAGCTTATTTATTTATTTTACTTTTCTTTTTCATCGGTTGGAGCTGCATACTAAATCTCGTTGCACTGACGTGCAATGACAATAAAAGATATTATTATTATTATTATTATTATTACATGGTCCACCAACACCGCTGCGCTGGTCAAAAAGGCACAGTCCGTGGGGGTGAGTGCCCCCCACCCCCACGGACTGTCTCCCTCGGATGGTCACGTCGCACAGACACATCTGCACTTTAGTCTGTTTTTACTATTTCACTGTTGTAATGTTCTTTGTACAAACCATGTTCTCGGGGTATCTAAAACTAAATTGTAGTAGTTACTTAAGTTATGATGTCGGATGGAAGCTGCATACCCAAATCTCATTGCACTTATGTGCAATGACAGTAAAAAGATATTATTATTATTATATGCTAATTATATTACATACATCACACTGCTCCCCCTTTAACTTTGGAGGCAGGCAACACCATTTACATTATATACATTACACTGCTCCCCCTTTAACTTGGAGGCGAATAACATCATTTCTATTACATTAAATATAATTGATTAACACACTGTTGCAAAATTATATTATTACAGTCATCTTACATTACATCCTCATAACTGTAATAATCGTATCTAAACTTAGCACATAATTTTTCATTCCACTCATCGTCCTTAAACCACATACATTACCCCTTGTTTTATGTGTTGTCCTTTTCCTATTAACCAACATTTCATGTTAATAGCCAATGAGAACATTTTAACCATATTCCTGCTATGCACACAGATTTACTATTAATAACAGTGACCAATGCATTACATCCAAACAGTCCTGCTTTTACTGTGAAGGAATAGTGAACAATGCATTACATTCAACAGTCCTGCTTTTACTTTTAAGGATTTCACCGGTCCAGCTCGTCGGCCTATGGACTCCAGTGCCTTCTCGACCTCTCGAGCTGTCCCCACCGGTACTTTTGCTGCTGGCCTCACCAGACCTCCGCTGCTAAGCCCTCACTCGACGTCGGTGGCAGCTCCTGGGCCTGGCTGTGGGCTACACATCCCTGGAAAATGTTCGAAGTCGGTGGCGGTCACCGGACCTGTCCGTGACCTACACGGTACACGGCCCTGGAACTCACCCAAAGTCGGTGGCGGCTGCTGGGCCTCTTTTGCCCCTTTGCCGTGGCTGTACGGCCCTGGAAAGCGTTCCAGGTAAGTTGACACCGTCGCTGTCCTGCTGGTTAGGCTTCCAGCTTTTGGCTGCATTCTTCGGTGACACTTACTTACTGCCCCACATGTTTTCCTTGCGCTCTTGCTTCCCGTTCCGACCATTCTTTTCTTTGGCGCCAATTCAAAACCATTTGGCGCCAAATCTTTTTGCTTGGTGCTGTTCCACTTTGTTTCCAAACACAACCTCTTCTTTTTTACTTTTTTTTCTTGACAGCCCTACTTCTTTCCTTTTCTGTTCTTTTATCCTCGTCGTGTTGTTGTGTGTTCTGGTGTAACAATTCACCTAAAACTTACCTGTGCAAAGATTATTCAGCTTGAGGAATTCGACACAAAAAACTCAGTCTAAAATGTGTAACAATCCGAAGGACGACATCTTGCCACGTAGACACAACATAGAGATAGCCTGACAAACTCGCCAACTTGTACAGCTGATGTTTTAAACTACAGTCCCCTGCATAGAAGGATCTGCAGGCCTCTCATGTCCAGCTCGCAAACAACTGCGACACAACTCCGTATTTACTGTTTAAACTGTTAAACAATACTGCATGTTGCAAAACAGTCCTGCACTGTATTTAAAGGATGAGTTCACAAACTCTATTCCATCCTCGTCGCCAATTGTTGTGTATTTGGGTGCTTGGAACTGACTTAAAATACACTCAGAGACAGGAGTAAACTAACAAGCTTCTTTATTCCAGGACGCCACCTTGAGTCTCCCCCCGCGCATGCGTCCCCTCGCACAAGACATAACATATGCTAATTATATTACATACTAGAGTAAGAGGGACCCATTGGGTCCCATGTTCACACGGGAGGGCTGATCCCCCCAAGCAATATTCCACCTCTCCACCAATTCCAATATTGGCTCGGGGAGAGGGACGTGTGCGGTCCGGGTCAGCGGGGAGAGGGAGTGTGGGGACCTGGGATAAGGGAGAGGGATTGTGGGGCCTCCGTGGAAGAGGGTGGAGGGAGTGTGTCGGCCGCGGAGAGGAAGGGCGTGGGGCCGGGGGGAGAGGGAGTCGGGGGGCAGGCCGGGGAAGCGGGGAGAGGGTGTGGGGGGCCCGGGGAGCGGGGAGAGGGACGTGAGAGGGCACGGGGAGGGGAGAGGGGGGGAGCGAGTCGGCGGAGGGCGGGGCACGGGGGAGAGGGAGTGTGGGGCCGGGAAGCGGGGAGAGGGAGTGTGGGGGCCGGGGAAGGGAGTTGTGGGGCACAGGGGGAGAGAGGGGTGGGGAGAGGGAGTGTGGGGGGGAAAGGGGAGATGTGGGGGGGGGCTAGCGGGGAGAGGGAGTGTGGGCCGGGGAGAGGGAGGGTGGGGGCCCGGGGCAGCGGGGGAGGGAGTGTGGGGCGGGGAGAGAGGGAGAGTGTGGGGCCGGGGGAGAGGGAGTGTGGAGGGGAGAGGTGCGGCCCGGGGGGCAGTGGGGAGAGGGAGGTTAAGTGCCTGGGTATTTCACGAGAGAATTTCATAGTTTTGCATTATGATCCACCAAAGAGACTGAATCTTCAGTCAATTGGGATTAACTTCCATGATAATTTATACCTAAGGAATGATCCTGAAACACAGTCCTAACAAACAATTACATGTGGCACCAGGTATAGGCACACATATTGATGATAATCAGAAGCAGCCTTCTCAAGCTCCAGAGGGTGAATCACTTATCAACTGGAGCAGGGAGATATTTGAGAGAGATGGGAGCATACTGGATTTATCAGGTCCACGATAGAGGCAAATATCTCATGAAAGACCGAACAAAGGATTTACTAAGCATCCGGAAAATCACAAATGGCTGCAGTTACCCAAATAATTTCTTTAACAAGGAAGTCAAAGACTATTTTGAATGAGAGGTTATATCACTTGAATTCTAAGTGGAACTTTTCTAATCACCAGATATTCTGGACCCCCACAGCAATATAGGTAAAGTTAGTCCCTTCATCATAATAGACATTGGTTCCAGCTGAATTAAGAGAGTGCAGTAAGCTAAATAATCGACAGGATCACATTACACTTGATGCAAAAGAGGGACCAAATAATAATTACAAACACTTCAATGTTGCTGAGTCGATTGACTCCCTCGAATGGCAGTTTGTTTGGATGTAATGGCCCAATGAAAAAGGAAGGCAAGTTAGAATAGTAATGGTCAATACCTGAGGTACACAAAATTGCTGGAGGAACTCAGCGGGTGCAGCAGCATCTATGGAGCGAAGGAAATAGGCGACGTTTCGGGCCGAAACCCTTCTTCAGACTGATGGGGGGTGGGGAAAGAAAGAAGGAAAAAGGGGAAGAGGAGGAGCCCGAGGGCGGGCGGATGGGAGGGTGGGAGGAGACAGCTAGAGGGTGAAGGAAGGGGAGGGGACAGCACAGGCTAGCCAAATTGGGGGAATTCAATGTTGATGCCATAGGGGCGCAAGGACCCCAGACGGAATATGAGGTGCTGTTCCTCCAATTTCCGCTGTTGCTCACTCTGGCAATGGAGGAGACCCAGGACAGAGAGGTCGGATTGGGAATGGGAGGGGGAGTTGAAGTGCTGAGCCACCGGGAGGTCATGTAGGTTAAGGCGGACCGAGCGGAGGTGTTCGGCGAAACGGTCGCCCAACCTACGCTTGGTCTCACCGATGTAAATTAGCTGACATCTAGAGCAGCGGATGCAGTAGATGAGGTTGGAGGAGATACAGGTGAACCTTTGTCGCACCTGGAACGACTGCTTGGGACCTTGAATGGAGTCGAGGGGGGAGGTGAAGGGACAGGTGTTGCATTTCTTGCGGTTGCAACGGAAAGTGCCCGGGGAGGGGGTGGTGCGGGAGGGAAGGGAAGAATTGACGAGGGAGTTGCGGAGGGAGCGGTCTTTGCGGAAGGCAGACATGGGGGGAGATGGGAAGATGTGGCGAGTGGTGGGGTCACGTTGGAGGTGGCCCACTCACAAAGAAAACATATCGCCTCTCATATCTTGCACCCACCAATCTCCACATTTAGTGGACCATTCTCTATGATTTCCTCCACCTTCAATGTTGTTAACCACCATATACAATTTAGTGTACTGTATCTGGTGCTCACAATGTGGTCTCCTCAACCCGGAAAAAAAAACTCTTTGCAGAACACCTCTGTTCAGCCAACAAGGATGTTCCTAAACATCCACAAGAGGGTGGCAAGGTGACTCAGCAGTAGAGTTGCTGCCTTACAGTGCTTGCAGCGCCAGAGACCCGAGTTTGATCCTGACTACAGGTGCTGTATGAAAGGAGCTTGTACATTCTCCCCGTGACCATGTGGGTTTTCTCTGAGATCTTTGGTTTCCTCCTACATTCCAAAGACGTATAGGTTTGTAGGTTAATTGGCTTGCTAAAAATGTACATTGTCCCTGGTGTGTATTGGATAGTGTTAAAGTGTGGGGATCATTGGTCGGTGTGGACTCGGTGGGCCGAAGGGCCTGTTTCCGCACTGTATCTCTAAACTAATCCAAAAGTGTCCCTGAACATCCAAAAATCTTCTGACTATGTATTTATGCCTCTTATAATTTAAAACAATTCTATCAGGTTGCTCCTCAGTCTCTGATGCTCCAGAGAAAGCAATCCAAGTCTTCCCAAACTCGCCTGAAAGCTAATACCTAATCCAGGCAGCATCCTGGGGAACCTCTTGTACCCTTTCTACAGCAAAAGTCAAATAAATAACAAAGAAAAAACTGCTGGAAGAACTTAGCAAGTCAAGCAGCATCTGTGGAGGCAAAGGGATGGATGTTTCAGTTCGATATCCTACATTAGAACTGAACATGCAATGGGAAGATACATGCACAGAATGACACAGAGGATGGTTGGTGATAAGGATGTAACCAGATGGGGGAGGAGATTGGAAATTTGAACCAAGGGAGATGGGTTAAGATGTCAAGATGTGGACTCCTATATATCGGCGAGAACAAACGTAGACTGGGCGATCATTTCGCTGAACACCTTCGCTCAGTCTGCCTGGACCTACCTGATCTTCTGGTTGCTAAACACTTTAATTCCCCTTCCCATTCCCACACTGACCTTTCTGTCCTAGGCCTCCCCCGTTGTCAGAGTGAGGAGAAATGCAAATTGAAGGAACAACATCTCATATTTCGCTTGGGCAGCTTACAGCCCAGGGGTATAATATTGATTTCTCTAACTTCAAGTAACCACTGCATTCCCTCTCTCTCCATCTCTCCCCAACACAAGTCACCCCAGGTTCTCACCTAGCTACAGCTAAGTTTCCTTTATCATTGTTACTTTTTTGCATATCTCTCATTCATTTGTTCTATATCTCTCTACATCATGGCCTATATCTCTCTTTTCCCTTTCCCGTAACTTTCAGTCTGAAGAAGGGTCTCGACCTGAAACCCAAACGTCACCCTCTTCAGAGATGCTGCCTGTCCCGATGAGTTATTCCAGCATTTAGTGTCTATAAAGGGAGATAAGGAGGTATGTAGGTGATGGACAGTTGGAATCGGGTGGGCAGAATCATAGTCTAGATTACGGAGGAATGGGCAGAAATGCGATGGGGAGGGGTGGAAATGGAAGAGAGACAGATGTAGATGAAATATCTGGACTGGACATTGTGCCTTAATCACACATCAGTCTGGGAAATAAATAATGACACTAAGCAGCCAAGTTCTCATTTACTGTGGAAACAATTCCGACTAAGAAGCCCACGCTTAGGACGGAAACGTTTCACACAACACAAATTGAATGTTTTCCCGTAATTGTGGATTGCGACCAGGGTCTTTGCATCTGCAAACCACAAAGTACTGGAGGAACAATTAGCCACAAGGAATTGCAGATGCTGGTTGACAAAAAGCGACACAACGTGCTTGTGTAACTCAGCGCAGGGCCGGCCTTAAGCCGATTGGACAGATTGCTCCCAATTGGGCCACGCGCCAGAGTAATCGACTCTCGGCTCGGGTAGATTTACGTTCAAGAAGGAACTGCAGATGCTGGAAAAGCGAAGGTAGACAAAATTGCTGAAGAAACTCAGCGGATGAGGCAGCATCTATGAAGCAAAGGAAATAGGCAACGTTTCGGGCCGAAATGTCTGAAGAAGGGTTTCGGCCCGAAACCTGGCCTATTTCCTTCGCTCCATGGATGCTGCCGCACCCGCTGAGTTTCTCCAGCAATTTTGTCTACCTTTGGGTGGAGGGGGAGAGAGAGGTGGAGAGAGAGCAGAGGGGTGGAGGGGGAAGAAAGGGGTAGACGGGGAGGGGTGTATGAGGGGGAATGGAAAAGGGGGAGAGGGGGAAGTGGGTCGTTCGCTCACGGTCCCGGGGCAACGCTCCCGCCCCTCCAGTCGCCGTGCTTCACGCAAACAGCCCCGGCTCCACCCCTCTCCCCGGGAAGACGCGGTGAACAGCAAAGATTATCCGCTCTATGATCTTTGGTGAACACTACAGAGAGGGCCGGGGTTGGAGCAACGTTTACAAACATCGGGCTCAGCTCAAACCCGGACCCCGGCATCCGCTCATGCCTCCGGCCCTCTCCCTCCCTTCCCTCCCTCCCTTCCCTTCTCTCCTTCCCTCCCTTCTCTCCTTCTCTCCTTCCCTCCCTCATTCCTCTCTTTTCCATTCTCTCCTTCGTTCCATCCCTTCTTTCACTCCTTCCCTCCCTCCTTTCTCTACTTCTCTCCCTCTCTCCCTTCTTTCCTTCCCTCCCCCACACACGCGCACACATAACGAACGCACAGCCAACTAACGCGCACACACACACACACAACTAAGTTAGGATGAGGAAGAAGCCCAAAGGGTAGGATGGGGCTGAAGCCCAAAATGTAATGCCTGGACTGTTTTTTCACCAATGGTTATTGGTTTTCCAGGATCTATTCAATTAAATTACTTTTTTTCATTTCAGTCAGTAAAACAAGTGGTATTGTAAATATGTACTTTTCAGAGGTGCTCTACACATTTTGTTTGTTACTTGTAGGCTTACATGTGTGCAATCTATATTGCTAAAAGTCTGATCTTGACCGCTTTGGCCACTGTGCTGCGATTTCCGAAAGAACGCCGCGACCTACAGCCGTCATTTTTGGCCACGTCAACCATATGATTCTACAGACCTTGGCTGGGAATCTGGGGCTCACCAAAATTGTTCCCAATTGGGCCCCGCATCTCCTAAGGCCGGCCCTGACTCAGCGGGTCAGGCAGAGCCTTTAGAGATCGTGGATAGATAACGTTTCGGGTCGGGACCCTTCTTCTATTCGTACGTAAGAAGAAATGTAAACAAAATGAATAAATACAAAAGACAGACACAAAATGCTGGAGGAACTCAGCGGGACAGGCAGCATCTCTGGAGAGAAGGAATGGGTGACGTTTCGGGTTGAGACCCTTCTTCAGACTGTTTAGGGAAAAGGGAAACGAGAGATATAGACGATGATGTAGAGAGATAAATAACAATGATTGAAAGATATGCAAAAATGTTACGGTGATAAAAGAAACAGGCCATTGTTAGCTGTTAGGTGAAAACGGGAAGCTAGTGCGACGGGTGGGGGAGGGACTGAGAGAGGGGCAATATATATCAAAAATCGTGTGCATTAGATTGCGACTTCCACTAGGATCTTATTGAAATTGAAATAATTTAATTGCCACACAACCAAGGTCGGTGGTATTTGGGTTGTTGTCCTGCTCTAACGCCGCAGTTCACTTTATTTCCATCGAATACATTTTCCTGGATTTCTAACAATTGACTGATTATCTGGTTGTAAAATTATATGTGACTGCCAGGGAAAGACAGCCGCGCCGTCTAAACCCCTTTTCCTGTCTAGTTCTCTTTTGTCCAGCCAGCCCCCCTTAACCGCATAAAACTTCCAACCGTCCTCATTTCCCTTTAATGAAATATGTCTGGGTCCACGCCGCTATTGCTCCCAGGCAAGTGATTCCTTCAGCAGCCCTGTCTACGCGAGTCAATCCTCAGACATTGGAATAAACGATTGCCTGGCCTCTCATGACAAGCGCGGCTCCCCTGTTCGCCTACCTCGACCGGTCCAAGTGCTTACACCATCTGTGTCTACTGGAGCTGGTCCGAGTAATGGGAGCCAGCCCGCCCGCTACTCCGCAGCCTCCAACAGGGATTAACTTTTTTAAACATCCACTCACAGTGTGCAACAAGTAAAGGAGAGGAAACGAGGAACCGTAGTTGCGGGGATCTGGAGCAAAACGCAGAATGCTGGAGAAACTCAGTGGGTCTGGAAGCATCTGTGGAAGGAATGGAGAGACAAAGGTCGTGTTCTTTCTTCAGACTGGTAGAATAGAATGAGGAAAGTTGGTAAAGAGAGGTGATGGGGAAAGGGTGGAGCAAAAACTAGCAGGCGAGAGGTGGAAAAACCTGCTTGTTTTTGCCCCACCTCTTCCCTTCACCTCTCTTTATTAGCTTTCTCCACTCTAATCTTTCAGACTAGTCGAGCAGGATCCCTACTCAAAACATCGTCTCCCCATTCCTGCCATAGATGCTGCGATAGGAATAGCAACGCAATATAACGAGAAGATAGAGGAGCCTGAAAACCATAAGTCTGAAGAAGGGTTTCGACGTCGCCTATTTCCTTCGCTCCATAGATGCTGCCTCACCCGCTGAGTTTCTCCAGCATTTTTGTCCAAAGATCCTATAGCAGAGTAAGATAGGCCACTCCTGCGAAATACAATGGGCTGACGTGTAGTACGCTACGGAGGGGATCCTGGGCATTTTCCCCCCGCCCATTTTAGTAACCAGAGCCTACCTGACCCGACCCGACTCGCAGTGTAATCAATGTTGCGGGGCAACAGTTTGTGTGTGTGATATAGGGTTAGATTCATAATTCTGTCAGTTCATACTTCTTGTCAAGAATAAAATTTGACTCTGGTAATTGTCTTTTTTAATGTTTTTTAAATCATTTATTTTTAAATGGCTCACAAGCAGTGTTTGAGTTGATTTTGTAGTAACCGGAACCAACCCGACTCGCAGGGTGATTGACATTGCGGGGGAAGTTTTTGTGTGTGATATAGGGTTAGATTCATAATTCTGTTAGTTCATAATTCTGTTAATTCTTGTTAAAGAATAAAATGTTTATAAACACACATACATGAATGTGATATAATGTATATAATTATATAACACACACAATTATATTTCTTCTGATCCAATGATGAACTTTATTTCAGACGATACAAGGGACATTAAATAAGAAACATTGTAAACCTCCCGCAACTTCACACACACTAGGCCTTATCCCACCCCTCAACTCTACCCACCCCACCCCCCCCCCCCCCCCCCCCCCCCGCACTCCCTCGCCTGCCCCCACACTACAATGTCTCCCCCCTCCTATGCCCCTTCCCCGCTGCCCCGGGCCCCGCGCGCTCCTCTCCCCACACTGAACCCACCCACCGGGGCGCGCACTCCCTCTCCCTCGTGGCCGCACACTCCCGTTCTCCCCGCTTGCCCCGGCGCCAACACTCCTCTCCCGGGCCCGGCTCACTCCCTCTCACCGTCTGTTGCCCGTGGCCGCTCCACTCCCCTCTCCCCGCTGCCCCAGGCCGCGCGCTCCCTCTCCCCGCTGCGGAAACAAAGATCCGATCTTTGGCCGGAAGCAAGATGGCGGAACAAGATGGCGGAGCAAGATGGTGGAACAAGATGGCGGGGACTGGTCGCTAAAATGGGTCCTATAATCACCCATGAATGCGCCCATGAGCGTACTACACGTTTGCGTGAGAGTAACCCATCTTGCTCTGCTCTAAGATCTTTGTTTTTGTCTACCTGAAAACCATAACCTTCAGTTTCAGGAACAGGATCTTCCCGACATCCATCAGGCTGTTAAACACGACCACCTCATAATAGTCTATTGTCATAACTACAATAGACTATTATTATTATTATTATTATTATTATTATTATTATTATTATTATTATTATTATTGCAATGTTCTGTTTGTTTTTGAGTATGTGTGTATGAGTATTTATATATATATATATATATATGGGTGTGTTGTGAGTATGTAAATATATACACACTGAGCTTTTCTTTTCTCTCTCGTTGTCATATACTATGTTTGCATATTCTGTTGTGCTGCAGCATAAGAATTTCATTGTTCTATCTGGGGCATAGAATAGAATAGAATAGAATAGAATAGAATAGTTTCTTTATTGTCATTGTAACATGAACCATGTACAACAAAATTAAAAAATGTCAGCCAGTCAGTGCACCATTCAAACATTTCTAAAAGCTAACAATACATACAAGATAAAATATTAAAAAAAAGATAAACAACTAAAATAAATATCATGCATAAACACCCAACCCTACATCCTTCTGTCGATTTCACAGTGTACCACAGTCCCTTAGTATGTATCGCCCCTGCGTTCCTTGGCGGCTACATTTAGTGCCTTTATAGCAGCGGGGTAAAAACTGTTTTTAAGTTTGTTTGTCCTTGTCCTTGTAGATCTGTACCGTCTGCCTGACGGCAACAGTTCAAACAGGGAGTGTCCGGGGTGGGAAATGTCCTTTATAATATTCTGGGATTTTTTGATGCAGCGGGAACTGTGTAAGTCCTCCAAGGTAAGGAGAGGGCAGCCGACAATCTTCTGGGCGTTGTCAATGGCCCTCTGGAGCGCTTTCCTCTGAGCCGCTGTGCAGCTGGTGTACCACACGCACATCTATACATAACTAAAGCTCTGATCTTGTTATCTTCCGGTTTGCGCGGTCTTTCTATTTGTGCAAAAACGGTACACGATATACTACGATTTTTCGCCAGCTTACACACTGTCTTTCTGCTTTTCTGTGCTGCAAATGAACCAAGTTTCGTTCTGATCAGTGGTCTAATGTAAAAGTTAGCGAGGTTTAAAAATCTTAAAAACTGCGTGTGCGCAGATTAATCTCCTATCCTGGCAGTCAGCGCCGCGTGGATTGGTCTTTTCTCCTGTTACACTGCGGGGCGGTCCGCCCCTTCCTGCGCCATTGCGTCTTTACTGGAGCGGAGGGAGGCTCTGGATGGCCGGCGCATGTCTCCAACCGGACACAATTTTCGGAGGGACCGGAAGCGGCCAAGCCCAACCCGATCCAGCCCGGCCCAGCCCAGCCCAGAGTCGGAGAGGTCGCTGATGACACCAAATTGAAAGGGGAGACTCTGATCCCAGCTGAGGAGAAGGTCCAGCAACCAGCGCCTGCTGTGAGTCCCCATCGCATCGTCAGCTCCAGCCCCTTTCCCTCTAGTCCCCTTCGCTGGCTCCTGCCCCCCTCCCCCGTGATACCCCTCTCCCCCTCATCCCCCGTTTTTTTCTCTGAGCTCTCTCCCTACCCCCCACCCACAACCCTCCCGCCCCCACAACCCCCCCTGCCAGACACCCCCTGCCCACACACCCCCACCCACACCCCCTCCCCCTGCCCACACCCCCCCTCCCCCTGCCCAAACCCCCTCACAAACCCCACCCCGCCCACACTCCCCCTCCCCCCACAACCCACCCGCATGCACATCCCCCCTCCGCCACACCCCTCTCCCTCACACACACCCCTCCAATCCCATCTGCACCCCCTTCCCCCCTCCCCCACACCCCATCCTCCCTCCCCCCACACCCGCCCACACCCACCACCTCCCGTCCCCCCAACCCCCACTCACCCCTTCCCCCCACACGTCTCCTGCCCACACCCCCCCCCCCCCCCCCCCCACCCGCCACACACCCAACTGCAAGTGACAAGTGGAATTACTTGCCAGTATTTGCCCCACACCTTCCCCTCACCTCTCAGTAATGAAGAAGGGTCCTGTCCTGAAACTTCATCTTTCAAAGATATGGGGTGACTTAATGTCCCCTTGATGTTGGAACAGTAGTTGATTCCATGAGGGTAAGCCTGAATGTATAGAGCAAGATGAACTATATTCCTGAAACTTGCAGGGACCCTTCCTCAGACTGACAGAGGAGAGTGGAGAAAATTAACAAAGAGAAGTGAGGGGGTGGAGTGGAGTAAGATCTGGCATTGACAGGTGGATTTACTTGGCTGAATTACATCAGATGGAAGAAGGATCCCAACCTGAAATATCGTTAGTCCATTCCCTCCTAACAGGTTGAATTCCTCCAGCAGTGTGTTTCCCGCTCATGATTCCAGCATCACTGATTCTTACATCTTCATGTCAAACAGAAAGTGATGCAAGTAACATTGAATGGGTGCAATACAGAAGGGGGTCATTTAGCTCAGTATAATTGGCACTGGATCTCTACCAGAGCAATTCTCCACTTGCAGGGAAACAGGCCGTTTGGTCCAACTAAGTTATGTTGACTAAGATACCCATCTAAGCTAGTCCTATTTGCCCATGTCCCTCTAAATATTTATTTTTCATGTCGCTGACTAAGTGTCTTTTAAATGCTGTTATAGTACCTGCCTCAACTACCTCCTCTGGTAGCTTGTTCCATTTCCCCACCACTCTCTGAGTTAAAAGGTTGCCCTTCAGGTTCCTATTAAACCTTGCTCCTCTCACCTTAAACCCATGTCCTCTTTATTTATTCTCCTACCCTGGGTAAAAGACCCTGTGCATTCACCCTATCTATACCACTCATGATTTTACAACATCTTTATAAGAACATACCTCAACCTGCTTTCCAAGGAATAAAGCCCTATCCAGCCCAACCTTTCTAGGGTTACTTTCTGATTAACTAATTAATTGGTTAATTTTGAAAAAGTAATTAATTATTCATTTTACTTAATTAATTATTATTAATTAAGTTTACCCCTGATTAAAATGATTAATTTTAAAAAAATCTTTTTTTGTTTTTTGTGATTTGCAAATTAAAACTCGTTCTTTCTTGGCAAATTGACCTTTATTTCACAAATGTAAACTACGTTCGACAGCCATTAGGTAAGATCTCAAAAACATAAGGTTTCAAACGTCTCCACTCAATGATGTAATGTTAAAATTGTACAAGGCATTGGTGAGACCAATTCTGGAGTATGGTGTACAATTTTGGTCGCCCAATTATAGGAAGGATGTCAACAAAATAGAGAGAGTACAGAGGAGATTTACTAGAATGTTGCCTGGGTTTCAACAACTAAGTTACAGAGAAAGGTTGAATAAGTTAGGTCTTTATTCTCTGGAGCGCAGAAGGTTAAGGGGGGACTTGATAGAGGTCTCTAAAATGATGAGAGGGATAGACAGAGTTGATGTGGACAAGCTTTTCCCTTTGAGAATAGGGAAGATTCAAACAAGAGGACATGACTTCAGAATTAAGGGACAGAAGTTTAGGGGTAACATGAGGGGGAACTTCTTTACTCAGAGAGTGGTAGCGGTGTGGAATGAGCTTCCAGTGGAAGTGGTGGAGGCAGGTTCGTTGGTATCATTTAAAAATGAATTGGATAGGCATATGGATGAGAAGGGAATGGAGGGTTATGGTATGAGTGCAGGCAGGTGGGACTAAGGGAAAATAATTGTTCGGCACGGACTTGTAGGGCCGAGATGGCCTGTTTCCGTGCTGTAATTGTTATATGGTTATATGTGCACAATTTTGTGTCAAAGAGGCCAGCAGCACAAAAATATCTTTCAGATTCAACGGAGCTAGGAGGGATTGTCTTGAGCGCTCTCTACACTTTTTGAATTGTGCTTGGGCATTTCGGTATGCTTTCCAGGACAACCTTTTCTCCCTTCCATATCTTCAAAATGTCTTGCGGATATGAATATGACTCCGTTGGGTTTGGATTCATGACATTCTTTCTGGAGAGAATGGCATCGAGCTCTTCTGATTGACATTGCTTCTTAGTGGGCTCAGCTTGATCATTATCTTCTTCATCACCGTAATCAAATAATTCAACGTCTTTGTTTGAGAACAAACAAAGACAAATGACAAGATCATTTGTTGGTTGGAACATGTCTGGAGTTTCAGGCAGAGTTCAAAATTAATTGGATATCCGTGTACGAGGAGTCCTGAAATGCCCGGGTTTCTTCTCTGCCTAATCCTGGAGCAAACAGCTTCATACAGTTTCTGCCGATATCACCGGGTTGCTGCGCTCCAGATTGGCAAGCATAAAATATTTTGTCAGCTTTAACTAAGTTGTTATCAAGTTGTCCAAGGGCGAGGATGCTCATTTTAATCAAATCCAAACTTTCAGACAAGTTGTGGGAATGCAGGTTGCTCTATGACAATCCATAGATGAAGAAATGCTTGTGCAGACTGGTGCCAGTTGCTGGAAATATATCTTTTTCAGTATCTCAGAACAAAATTGTTGACAATGTGGTCAAATCTCATGACTGTGGGGAAGGAAACAATGTTCGCTGCTAGTTTGGTGTAAAACGATTGAATGATGAGCAGGGGCCGCAGAGCGTTTTTGAAAGTGGGGGGGCTGAGCGATCACTGATCACTGGCATTGGAGAAACCCAGTGAGGTAGTGGAGAGACTGAGTGGGGGCAGGGTGTGGGAAGTGGTGGCCACCCTCCCACTGTAGGGAATTTTTCGAAATTTGATGTATTAAAACATAAAAACATAGAAACATAAAAAATAGGTGCAGGAGTAGGCCATTCGGCCCTCCGAGCCTGCACCGCCGTTCAATATGATCATGACTGATCATCCAACTCAGTTTCCTGTACCTGCCTTCTCTCCATACCTCCTGATCCCTTTAGCCACAAGGGCCACATCTAACTCCCTCTTAAATATAGCCAATGAACTGGCCTCAACTACCTTCTGTGGCAGAGATTCCAGAGATTCACCACTCTCTGTGTGAAAAATGTTTTTCTCATCTCGGTCCTAAAGGATTTCCCCTTTATCCTTAAACTGTGACCCCTTGTCCTGGACTTCCCCAACATCGGGAACAATCTTCCTGCATCTAGCCTGTCCAACCCCCTAAGAAATTTGTAAGTTTCTATAAGATCCCCCCTCAATCTTCTAAATTCTAGCAAGTACAAGCCGAGTCTATCCAGTCTTTCTTCATATGAAAGTCCTGACATCCCAGGAATCAGTCTGGTGAACCTTATCTGTACTCCCTCTATGGCAAGAATGTCTTTCCTCAGATTTGGAGACCAAAACTGTACACAATACTCCAGGTGTGGTCTCACCAAGACCCTGTACAACTGCAGTAGAACCTCCCTGCTCCTATACTCAAATCCTTTTGCTATGAATGCTAACATACCATTCGCTTTCTTCCCTGCCTGCTGCACCTGCATGCCTACTTTCAATGACTGGTGTACCATGACATCCAGGTCTCGTTGCATCTCCCCTTTTCCTAATCGGCCACCATGTAGATAATAGTCTACTTTCCTGTTTTTGCCACCAAAGTGGATAACAATACAATACAATACAATACAATACAATACAATACAATACAATTCAATTTATTGTCATTTGGACCCCTTGAGGTCCAAACGAAATGTCGTTTCTGCAGCCATACATTACAAACAAATAGACCCAAGACACAACATAATTTACATAAACATCCATCACATTGCTGTGATGGAAGGCCAAAAAAATGTATCTCTCCACTGCACTCTCCCCCCCGATGTCAGAGTCAAAGTCAAAGTCAAAGCCCCCGGCGGGCGATGGCGAATTGTCCCGCAGCCATTAAAGCCACGCCGGGTGATGCAAGGTCGCACACCGGGTCTTGATGTTAGAGCCCCCGGCGCGCGCTCGCAGTCCCGCAGCCATTCCAAGCCGCGCGGGGCGGTGGTTGTAAGGCCCCGCTCCAGGAGCTCTTCAACCCCGCAACTCGGGCGGGAGAAGTCGCCGTTGCGGAAGCCCTGAAAAGCGGTCTCCCCCCAGGGACCCGCGGGCTCCCGGTGCCGCCCGCCAAACCCGCAGTTGCAGCCACCGAATCTCCGGGGGTCGGGTCGCAGCAGCGTCCACCACAGCTCCACCCGCTCTGGACTCAGCCAGCTCCGCGACGGTGAGGTGAGTAGTCGGCACCACAGCCCCCGGTCTTCCTGTTGGAGGCCGCTCCTCGTTGCAGCCCAAACGACAACGGAGACCCGACAAAGAAAAGGTCGGGTCTCCCGTGCAGGGAGAGATTTAAAAGTTACCCCCGCCCCCCCCCCCCACACCACCCCCACCCCCCCACACACATACCCCAACAAAAATAACAAAAACTACATAAAAACATAAGACATAAAATAATAAAAACGCAGACGGACTGCAGAGGCCGCTGCAGACGAGAGTCACGCCGCCCAACCTCATATTTATCCACATTATACTGCATCTGCCATGCATTTGCCCACTCACCCAGCCTATCCAAGTCACCTTGCAGCCTCCTAACATCCTCCTCACAGCTAACACTGCCCCCCAGCTTCGTGTCATCCGCAAACTTGGAGATGTTGCATTCAATTCCCTCGTCCAAATCATTAATATATATTGTAAATAGCTGGGGTCCCAGCATTGAGCCTTGTGGTACTCCATTAGTCACTCCCTGCCATTCTGAAAAGGACCCGTTTACTCCTACTCTTTGCTTCCTGTTTGCTAGCCAGTTCTCTATCCACATCAATACTGAACCCCCAATACCGTGTGCTTTAAGTTTGTATACTAAACTCTTATGTGGGACCTTGTCGAAAGCCTTCTGAAAGTCCAGATATAACACATCCACTGGTTCTCCCTTATCCACTCTACTAGTTACATCCTCGAAAAATTCTATAAGATTCGTCAGACATGATTTACCTTTCGTAAATCCATGCTGACTTTGTCCAATGATTTCACCACTTTCCAAATGTGCTGCTATCCCATCTTTATAACTGACTCTAGCAGTTTCCCCACTACCGACGTTAGACTAACTGGTCTGTAATTCCCCGTTTTCCCTCTCTCCCTCCCTTTTTAAAAAGTGGGGTTACATTAGCTACCCTCCAGTCCTCAGGAACTACTCCAGAATCTAAAGAGTTTTGAAAAGTTATCACTAATGAATCCATTATTTCTGAGGCTACTTCCTTAAGTACTCTGGGATGCAGCCTATCTGGCCCTGGGGATTTATCGGCCTTTAATCCATTCAATTTACCTAACACCACTTCCCGGCTAACCTGGATTTCACTCAATTCCTCCATCTCATTTGACCTGCGGTCCCCTGCTATTTCCGGCAGATTATTTATGTCTTCCTTAGTGAAGACATGTTTTAATGCATTGTAGAAGTATGATTTCAATGTTTTTTGATTTTTAAGATAATGTAGGACCTACATGAAAGGTAGGAGCAAGGATTATTATTTTTGTTACTGCTCGACCTCCAAAAACTGGGGGATAATAATACAGGCCATTCCCCACCTCAAAAAGTGGGTGGATATAAGCTGCCAGAGGAGGTAGTTGAGGCAGGGACTATCCAAACATTTAAGAAACAGTTAGACTGATACATGGATAGGACAGGTTTGGAGGGATATGGATCAAAAACAGGTAGTGTAGCTGGGACATGTTGGCGGGTGTGGGCAAGTTGGGCCGAAGGGCCTGTTTTCACACTGTATCACTCTATGACTACATTATACCTCCACCATGCATGAATGCTTCAAAATCAAGTGGTCGAATTTTATTGCCATATACTCAAGCATAGAAACGTAGAAGATAGGTGCGGGAATAGGCCATTCGGCCCTTCGAGCCGGCACTGCCATTCAATATGATCATGGCTGTTCATCTAAAATGAGTACCCCTTTCCTGTTTTTTCCCCATATCCCTTGATTTCGCTAGCCCCAAGAGCTAAATGTAACTCTCTCTTGAAAACATCCAGAGAATTGGCCTCCACTACCTTCTGTGGCAGAGAATTCCACAGATTCACAACTCTCTGGGTGAAGAAAGTTTGTCTTCATCTCAGTCCTAAATGGCCTACCCCTTATTCTTAAACTGTGACCCCCCCTGGTTCTGGACTCCCCCAACATCGGGAACATTTTTCCTGCAGTTACAGTAAATGAAAATCTAGCAGGCAAGCAGGATTCTTTCTCCAACCACCCCCATTTGAAGGCCACTATCTTCCACCGCTTCTACCCAGTGCTTGGTACCTACTTCCAGCAGCTACTGGTTGTCCTCCAGGATGCACCGAGCCGCAGCCTGATCCATGCCAGTCACCAGGGCAAGTTCGGCACAGAGACTCTCACGGCAACGCTTCCGACGCCTCCGAGGGCCCGGGACTCTTGCACTGAGTGCTGCTCCATGACCGGAGCTGCAGCGAGCGACTCGCCAGCCCAGCAAACACTCGCCAGCCCAGCAAACACTCGCCAGCCCGGCAAACACTCGCCAGCCCGGCAAACACTCGCCAGCCCGGCAAACACTCGCCAGCCCGGCAAACACTCGCCAGCCCGGCAAACACTCGCCAGCCCGGCAAACACTCGCCAGCCCGGCAAACACTCGCCAGCCCGGCAAACACTCGCCAGCCCGGCAAACACTCGCCAGCCCGGCAAACACTCGCCAGCCCAGCAAACACTCGCAAACAGGTTCAGCTCCAACTCCATCATCAAGTTTGCTGATGACACAGTGGTGGTGGGCCTGATCTCAGATAACGATGAGAAGGCCTACCTGGAGGAGGTGGCTGACCTGGCACTCTGGTGTCAGGACAACAGCCTCCTCTTGAATGTCACTAAAACTAAGGAGCTGATTGTGGACTTTAGAAGGGCACAACAACCGAGGATGTACACGCCACTGGGGATAAATGGGACTACTGCGGATAGGGTGAGCAACTTTCAATATCTGAGAGTTCACATCACTGGTGAGAAAGGCAAGGCAGTGCCTTTACCACCTGTGGCAGCTGAGGAAATTCAGTCTCTCTGAGGATCCTTCAATCCTTCTACTCTGGTGCTGTGGAAAGCATCCTGACCGGAAACTTTTCTATCTGGTTTGGCAACAGCTCTGCCCAGGACAGGAAGGCTCTGCAGAGTAGTGTGTTCAGCCGAACGCACCTCGGGGACTACACTCCCCCCCCCCCCTGCAGGACCTATACACCAGGAGGTGCAGATCTAGAGCCAGGAAGATCATGAAGGACCCCCAACACCCCAGCAATGGAATTATACGGTCAGGCAAGCGCCTCCGCTCTCAGTAGCAATGTTATAAAATTTTGAGATTTTAAAAATCAAGTCTGCAATTTATCCCATCAGATAAAGCATAAAAATAAGTTTAATTTGACACCTAATTCACTTTCATATCTTCAATATTAAAAAGGTTATGGCCATTTTCATACTCTGAAATTAGCATCTTGGTCCCTATTACTTTTCCATTGACTTAACTCAAAAGCTGTGATCAAGGACAGTCAAAAGCCCATAACTTTCTTAAAAATTAAGAGAACTGAAAGAAATTTTCAGTTATTGTAGATTGAAGCATTCTGAAACAAATATGAAACAATCTTACTTGGATGACCTGAAATTAAAGCTATGTTACAAAATTTTGAGATTTAAAAAATCAAGTCTGCAATTTATCCCATCAGATAAAGCATAAAAATAAGTTTAATTTGACACCAAATTCACTTTCATATCTTCAATTAAAGCATATAATTAGTTAGATACCTAATTAGTTACCCTAATCTGAGGAAGGACATTCTTGCCATAGAGGGAGTACAGAGAAGGTTCACCAGACTGATTCCTGGGACGTCAGGACTTTCATATGAAGAAAGACTGGATAGTCTCATAGAAACATAGAAACATAGAAAATAGGTGCAGGAGTAGGCCATTCGGCCCTTCGAGCCTGCACCGCCATTCAATATGATCATGGCTGATCATCCAACTCAGTATCCTGTACCTGCCTTCTCTCCATACCCCCTGATCCCTTTAGCCACAAGGGCCACATCTAACTTAAATATAGCCAATGAACTGGCCTCAACTATCTTTTGTGGCAGAGAGTTCCAGAGATTTACCACTCTCTGTGTGAAAAATGGTTTTCTCATCTCGGTCCTAAAGGATTTCCCCTTTATCCTTAAACTGTGACCCCTTGTCCTGGACTTCCCCAACATTAAGAATTTTCCAACCCCTTAAGACTCAGCTTGCACTCGCTATAATTTAGAAGATTGAGGGGGGATCTTACAAAAACTTACAAAGTTCTTAAGGGGTTGGACAGGCTAGATGCAGGAAGATTGTTCCCAATGTTGGGGAAGTCCAGAACAAGGGGTCACAGTTTAAGGATAAAGGGGAAATCTTTTCGGACTGAGATGAGAAAAACATTTTTTACACAGAGAGTGGTGAATCTCTGGAATTCTCTGCCACTAGTTGAGGCCAGTTCATTGGCTATATTTAAGAGGGAGTTAGATGTGGCCCTTGTGGCTAAAGGTATCAGGGGGTATGGAGAAAAAGCAGGTACAGGATACTGAGTTAGATGATCAGCCATGATCATATTAGTGCAGGCTCAAAGGGCCGAATGGCCTACTCCTGCACCTATTTTCTATGTTTTTATGTTTCTATGTTTCTAATTGTAGCTAATTACAAAATTCAATTACTAGATCTAAACATATATCCATTTCTTAAGAAAAGGTTAACATTTTTAAATAGCCTGTGTCCAAATAACATTCACACAAGAATTCACAATATAACATGATTTTTAAATCTCATTGTCATGAATTTATAGGCCAAATGGAAGGAATTTAGTGTTTAATTCCCGTAAATTAATGGCCATTTTAACCATCTTGCGAGTGGGTTTATGTGGAACGCAATCGATTGGAACGTTGCGGTTGTGGTGAATTTAAACCCCACTAGACCAAGTGCAGACCCGCTGGGTCTGTTCCCCCCAATGCGCGGTTGGGGTGGTGCTGCGGCTTCACATGCACACTAACCACCCCCTACACACACAGGGGGGGAGGGGGCAGAGGGTGAGAGGGGGGTAGAGGGAGACGGGGTGGGCAGGAGAGGGAGGGGAGAACGCTGGGTCCCGTTCCCTCAACGTGCGATTGCGGGGGGGGGGGGGGGGGGTTGCGGCTTCACACGCACACTAACCACCTGCCATACATACGGGGTGGGGAGGGGGAGAGGGGAGGGGAGAGGGGGAGAGGGGGAGAGGGGGAGAGGGAGAGGAGGGGGAAAGGGGAGAGAGGGGCGAGAGAGAGGAGGAGGAGAGAGAGAGGGGGAGAGAGAGGGGGGAGGGGAGGAGGGGACAAGAGAGTAGAGGGGAGAGAGGTGGTGGGATGAGAGGAGGTGGGGAGAGAGGAGGTGAGGAGGGGAGAGAGGAGGGGGGAGAGATGAGAGGAGAGAGAGGAGGGGGAGGGGGTAGAGGGGAAGGGAGAGGGGGTTGAAGGAGGGGAGAGGGGGTTGGAGGAGGGGAGAGGGGGGATTGGAGGGGGCGAGGGGGTTGGTGGGGAGTAGAGGGGTAGAGGGGCATTGGAGGAGGGGAGAAGAAGGAAGGAGGAGGGCAGATGGGTGGGGCGGAGAGAGGGGGAGGGAGGGAGGGAGGTAGGAGGAGAGGGGGAGATGGAGAGAGGGGGAAGAGTGGGGAGGGGAAGGGAGAGGGGGAAGGGCGAGAGGGGGTGGGGGAGGGGGAGGATAGCGGGGAGGAGAGAGGGGAAGGGTGGAGGAGGGGAGAGGGAGGAAGGAGGAGGGGGAGGGAGGGGGAGGGAGGAGGGGGAGGAGATGGGGAGAGGGCTGAGGAGAGGGGGAGATGGAGAAGGGGGAGAGAGGGGTGAGGAGAGAGGGGTGAGGAGAGAGGGGTGAGGAGAGAGGTGTGAGGAGAGGGGGGGAGAAGGGGAAGAGAAGGGGAAGAGGAAGGGTGGAGGCGGGGAGAGATTGGGGAGGGGAGGAGAGGGGGGAAGGAAGAGAGCGGGGGATGGGGAGGGGGAGGAGCACAGGGAGGGGGGAAGGGGAGAGAGGGGTAGGGGGTGGGAGAGGTGGGCGAGGGGATGTGAGAGTTGGGGGGGAGGGGTGGAGAGAGGGGATGGGGAAGGGGAGAGAGGGATAGGGGGAAGGGAGGGGGAGGGGGGGAGGGATGGGTGGGGGGTGGAAGTGGAGAGAGGGATGGGGGGGAGAGATGGGAGGGAGGAGGAGGGGGAGGGAGTGGAGGAGGGAGAGAGGGAGATGGGGAGAGGCAAAGATCATAGAGGAGCAAGATAGACCACTCCTCCGAAATCCAATGGACTGACGTGTAGTACGTGACGGAACGTCACGGCCGCCATTTCTTTGAGCGACACGCGACTTCCGGTATGCCACCCGATGTGATCCAAAGCAAAGATTATAGAGCTCCTCTATAATCTTTGATCCAAAGCAAAGATCCTCGAGTATCTTGTAGCGGGAACAGCCCCCTCCTTTGCGTAGTTTCCCTTGCATTGTATTGTGCAGTTTCCCTTGTATTGCTTTAGCACACACTGCACAAAATTAAATTTAACGTATATATATTTAATATATTTATATGAATGTGTGTCTGTGTGTGAGAGGCAAGTTAGAGATAATAAAGTTTATTCTCATGTATCAGAAGCAACTTTGATTTAAATCATCACTAATAATTAATTTGTCTAGTAAGATGATGTACATAAACCATAAAGGCAATTATATATATAATTATATTTTGATAATAAATATAATATTTATTAATATTAAATATAATAAATAAACCATATTTATACACACATATATACACACATACATATGCACACATACAAATGCACATACATATTGATACATTTATATGCATACATATATAAACATATATATATACACACATATACATGCATATATACACATACATGCATATATACACATCAATAGATTTACGATCAGCTCCTGTGGATTGGAGGATAGCTAATGCTATCCCACTTTTCAAGAAAGGAGCGTGAGAGAAAACGGGAAATTACAGACCAGTTAGCCCGACTTTGGTGGTGTGAAAGATGCTGGAGTCAATTATTAAAGATGCAATAATGGGGCATTTGGATAGCAGTAAAAGGATCTGTCCAAGTCAACATGGATTTATGAAAGGGAAATCATGTTTGACTAATCTTCTGGATTTTTTTGCCGCAAGGCTTGGTGTTGGGGCTGCAACTGTTTACCATATATATTAATGATTTGGAAAAGGAAATTAGGAGCAAAACTAATGCATACATACCTACATATGTACCCATGCGCTGCAGTGACCCGACCCCCGGAGATTCGGAGACTCCAACCGCAGGCCTGGCAGACAGTAATATCAGAGCCTGCGGGTCCCTGCTGGGAGACCGCTTTTCGTGTCTTTCACAACGGCGACCTCTCCCGCACGAGTAGCGGGGTCGAGGATGACCTGGAGCGGGGCCTTACATCATCGCCCGGCGTGGCTTAAACGGCTGCGGCACTTTGCTAGCGCCCGCCGGGGGCTCCAACAACCTCTATGAGGTTCAAGTGACAAATAAATTGTATTGTGTATTATGTGTATTTAAATTCATCTGGTAAGTTGGTCAAATAACATGGGCACCTTCTTGCTTTTTGTGATACATGGATTTTTTAAATGTGAATGTCTCATATCAACACATTTGTGGGTCAACAGTATTTTGTACAAACCCCACATTTTCAAATAATTCTCAATTGAACTTCTTAAACAAGGAAAACGATTTTTATTTACATCATTTTGTGCACGACATATACAGGGCTGCAGTATCAGATAATCAATAAAATATCAGATAATCAATAAAAGTGATCTCAAATTCTACACATTTCAAACAAAGGAAAAAATTTGCGACTTATACACAATCACTAGACTAAGTGGGACCCGTTGGGATAAGATTTACACAATTCACATTATTCTGTGCGCGAGTTATACAAGATTGCAGTGTTCTGCATTTCAGCTAACCAGTGAAAGTGATGTACAATTTAACGTATGTAACACAATGATAGCCCCACCCCTGCTTCACCAAAGAGCAAAATGTCCAACATAGATACAAAAATAAATAATTCGCCATTTGCATTAGCTTTTGTGCAGTTAACAAATCACAATTCCACACAATGTACATAAGAGGGCAGTTATTTGACAAATACTCCGCAGTTCGGTGTAGATCATGTCCACTGTCGACATCTGAAATTACAGAAAAAATCTGCAGTCAATATGCATTAAATAACAGAGATGTACAAAGAAAATGCTTTGAGAAGATTTTTACAAGGATGTTGCCATGAGGACTCAACTATCTGAGCTCAATGATCTAACTACAGTGAGAGATGAAACAGGCCAAATAAAGTTTTCAATGTGCCACAGAGGTAATAAATGTTTTCTTACCTTTCCTCCTTAATGGGGAACCTGAAGAAAGATAAGTCGTGTTGCCTACATTGCCGATTGTCGATTGTTTTTCGCAGGAGTGGTCCATCTTGAGTACATGGTATTGCGGGCAGGGTGTTCACATGGATAGAAAATTGGTTGGTAGACAGGAAGCAAGGAGTGAACGGGTCCTTTTCAGAATGGCAGGCAGTGTCGAGTGGAGTGCCGTAAGGTTTGGTATTGGGGCCACAACTGTTTACCATATATATAAATGATTTGGAAGAGTGAATTAGGAGCAACACTCGCAAGTTTGCGAATGACACAAAGCTGGGTGGCAGTGTGAACTGTGAAGAGGATGTTAGGAGGTTGCAGGGTGACCTGGACAGCTTGAGTAAGTGGGCAGATGCATGGCATGTGCAGTATAATATAGATAAATGTGAGGTTATCCACTTTGAAGGCAAAAACAAGGGAGCAGTTTATTATCTCAATAGAGTTAGGTAAGGGGGATGTGCAGCGAGACCTGGGCGTCCTTGTACACCGGCCACTGAAAGTTGGCTTAGAGGTACAGCAGGCAGTAAAGAAAGCTATGGAATGTTGACCTTCATAACAAGAGGATTTCAGTATAGAGTGAAGAGGTTCTTCTGCAGCATAGGTTCACGAGATTGATTCCTGGGTTGGTGGGACTGTATATGAGTAAAGATTGAAAAGACTGGGCTTGTATTCACTGGAGTTTAGAAGGAAGAGGGGGAATCTTATAGAAACATATTAAATTATTAAAGGACTGGACAAGCTAGATGCAGGAAAAATGTTCCCAATGTTGGCTGAGTCCAGAACCAGGGGCCACAGTCTTAGAATAAAGGGCATGTAATTTAAGACTAAGGTGAGAAGAAACTTTTTCACCCAGAGAAATTTGTGGATTTATGGAATTCCCTGCAGAGGCCGAAGCGAAGATCCTATCTTTGGGCAGAAGCAAGATACTCCCACAGAGTATCCATTCCTGCCCATTAGGTTCCCATTGTGATGAAGAACACGCAGGCATGAAAAGTTGAAAAATGATTTATTACAGTTTAACATGTGAATCGCTTAAAATATAACACCATTTTAAATGTCAAAGATGAGAATAATTCTTTCTTGCTGTGCCTCTTGTTGCTGCTCACTGCGTCTTTATGTCTCTTTGTTGTTGAAAAAAAAAAGAGACAATTTAAATATAGAGAGATTCAGCGGTCAGACTTTAACCAATAAAATCTGATAATTTATCTCAGGTCATCATTCAATGAAGCACACTTTTATATAAGCACACATATATACAAACACACAGACTCACACACACATCTATACACACACACACACAGACTCACTCAAATGTTTAAAGCCTCCTTTAGAGGCTGCTGCTGTTGAAGCAAATACGTGCTTTAAATAACGTCCAACAATCACACTCACCATTGACAGAGTAGTCAGCTCTCTTGAATTATTCAGCGGTGTCTTCACTCGGTGCCTTCTGCAGTCAGCGCCATCTTGCCACGAACCGGAAATGATGCACTCAGCACCACATTGCCGCATTATCCATCCGCACACTGTTGCGACGATTTTAAGAGCCAAGCCAATTAGTCCAACACTTTGCAAGCAGCCAACACATTTTCAGAAGAGTCTTTAAAAGCCAAGACAATTTGGCAAACACTTTGCAACCACATCAAGGGGGCTCACCGTGGAGTAGACGTGCGTTCAGTGTTATTCGCCGCTCAGAGAGCCGTGACCCTCTCGCTTCCTCTGTCTTGCAGAGACTGCGTGAGGCACAACACTTCCCGGTTTTATAGTCCCTCCCCCTGGGAGTCTGAGTGAGCTGGCCAAAATGACAGCTGTAAGTGGCGGCGTTCACTCGGAAATCAAGAAACAGAAAGACAAGAGCGGTCAAGATATTAGTCTTAGTAATATAGTTAAATAAATCGTCATTGGCACGATTTTGTATGGGTAACAATCAAAATTTTCAACTACGTAGATAAACAACCTGTGCGGACCAACTGGCCGGAGTTTTTACGGACATTTGCAATCTCTCACTTCCGAGGTCTGAGGTTCCCACCTGCTTCAAAAGGGCATCAAAAACCTAGACCCACTGCAGTTCGCTTACCGCCACAACAGATCAACGGTGAACATTAATAGCCCATTGTCTGTTATTTGCACTTTATCAGTTTATTTATTCATGTGTGTATATATTTATATAATGGTATATGGACACACTGATCTGTTTTGTATTCAATGCCTACTATGTTCTCTTGTGCTGAAGCAAAGCAAGAATTTCATTGTACCATCAGGGACTCATGACAATAAACTAACTTGAACTTGAATAGTATGACTTCAAATACATAATTTTCGAAAATTATGCACTTTACGTATGTCCCACTTTTTGAAGTTTTTTACATCTCCTTTTAACAGTCAAGTCATACATTTTTCTATTCTTGAATTTGAGTCCATAGTGCATGTGGATACTCACAAAGATAGCTACAATTCTAACCTTGACTCTATTGCAGCACAAGTTCATGTCTTTGTATTGCTGTGTGTTATGTATTGCTGTGTTTATTAGATGGGAAATGTTATCCCTGGTCATGTTAACATCATCAAATTCTGTGCGGAACACTTGCTCGCACACTTCACAGAACCCAATAAAGTATTCCGAAGGCACCATCAATGAGCCAAAGTCAGACGTTGATGTGTCATAGGCTTTATGGTGTATGAATACGAGTGCAGGATCAACTAAAGTGGTATCAGTTCGTAAGAGAACTTCTCTGCACGTGATGCATTTTGACGACAGTTCGTGTGAAGTAATGATCCTGTGACAGATGTGACCTGCGATGTAAGCTAGTGTATTTTCTTCAGGGAGATCCATTGAAATGCTGCAGACTGCATTGTGCTGTTTAGTTTTATTTGTATGAGAGACAGATGGAGATGGTTTTTTTAATCTGTTTTTGTAAGTGTTTGCAATGTCAGGATAAATGTGTCTGAGTCGGGGGAACAGTTTGCACTCACAGATGGCTTGATCAGTTCAGCCACCATAACCATCCGAAAAGCACATCGAAATTCCTTTGCAGATGGATTTTCTCTGAATCCGCCCTTTCGCCGAATAGTGGAGAACAAATTCTCCACTACATCCTGATTGATCCTGGATGTGAACATAAAACGGGCGTCTGTGCTTTCCTTGATGTGCTGCCACAGTTGTGAAATGCAAGAAATTGCAAGCCGCCACCCCTTGACAAACAACACATTTTTAGCTCCAAGCACTGTCAGGCTTTTGAGTACAGTCAAGCATGATTCAAAGAATGACTTATGTGCAGACTGTTTCAGACATAGGCCTCCTTAACTTTTTGGCGTCCGTGTAAAACCTGCTGTTAAAGGAGTCAAAAAGTCCATCAACCATGTCAATAAACTCTGCCGTATAAACAGCCTCCCCAGGTAACTTTCCAAGAGTTGCATAGGTGTAGACACTTGCTGCTACTGAATGGCTAAGCACCTGCGCAGCCTTGTTGACTCTCATTTTAGAGAAGCTGTTTAAAACAAAATGGCCTCTGGTTAATTTATGGGCTTTTCTAATGGGCAACTGTGAATCATGCTCATAAAATGCGTAAATATGTGCCCATTTGATATGTCTTTTTATGCCATCCTCTCCCTTGACCTCAAAAACATATTTCTCCAAGTTTGATCGAGTGTTTTTCAACAAGTGGGGTGGGTCATGCATGCAATAGATATTGGTTCCCCCGTGGACGAAGAAAGGATGGTCTTCCGTCACACCCAAGTTGGAGTATAGTCGAACATTGCTTGGGCCTTGGTCACAAACAACGGCCTTAGGCTGTAGTCCAATAGCCTTAACCTTCTGTAAACATTAATTGAGTAATGTTTTCAGTTTGTCAGCCTTTGTGCAGTCCCGTGAAAGAAAGTAACCTACAGGTTGCTTCCATTTCCCCATCAAGCCTCTAACCATGAAAACAAGAGCATGGTTGGCAGGCCTTGACGTCTTCCCTAGAGATCCAAAGTCCTCAAAGCCCTCAACTGAATCCTCAGTAATATTGTAAGAGAGGCTTGCACGTAAACTCATTTCGTCAAAGGAGACTACACATAATGTATCTCTCTCTGACATCCCCGCAACCCTGTCTTTCAAAAGTTCAAAGATCTTAGGGGGAAACCCAGGCCGCACTTCAATATTGCACAACCACCTACGTAGTGATGAGATTGATGGAAGTGTGAAAATGCACTGGCAGAACTGATATGCTCGGGGACTCTGGTGGTAGAGGGACAAGGCAACTACCTTGTCTGAATAACTCCATCGTCTTCCTCTTGCACTTCTACGTCCAGACGCATTACGCAACTGCGACGCAAAGAAAGACAGTGCTGGTTCTTGTAAAAATTCACCAGCCCCTCTGATCAAGTCACTGATTGTCTTACTTTCTGTAGTATTCTTTCCCATTGATAATTTGATCAGTTGTACTTTTTTTTTGAGGCGGAAAGTACGCTGTCTTTCCTTCTTCAGAGCTCTGCTGTCATTTACATTTTGTGTGATTTGAAGATCAGGTGTTTCAGAAGTTGTAGAGACACTGATGGGTTCTTCCCGCGGAACTTTGTCTGCAGCTGAGCAGTAAGAATGTTCTGTCTGTATGTTGTGTGGCACTGCCAATACAAGAAAAAAGAAAAAAGGGGGAATGAAATGGCAAGCATACTAATTAAAAAGATTAATCATATACATGTGAATAAATCATCATCTACTACTGAAAGTCTGTTCTTGACTGTTTTTTGCCATCTGTGCTGCGATTTCCGAGAGAACGCCGCCACCTACGGCCGTCTCGCTCAGAGACCCCCTCCGACGCATGTGTGCGAGGTTCTCCCCCCCCTTTCCTATCCCCCTTTCCTCTCCACCCCCTCGCCTCTCCCCCCTCTCCCACCCTCCCTCCCCTAAACCCCCACCCCTCCACACCCCCTATCCTCCCTGCTCCCCACCTCACCCCCCTCTCAGCACCCCCTCTCTCTCCCCCTCTCTCTCTCCTCCCCATCTCCCCCCCCTTTCGCCCCTCCCCCACCTTCCCTCTTATCCTCCTCTCCAACCCCTATCCCTCTTGCCCCTCTCTCTGTCTCTCTGTCTCTGCCCCTTCTCTCTCTGCCCTCACTCTCTACCCCCGACCGCCCCCCGCCCCTCTCTTGATGTGACTACAAGTTGGGGGCTATGCTTCAGTAGATAGGGTGGTTATGGGGTAAAAGGAGCAAATTAATCATATTAATTTAATATCAAGGGGGTAATTAGCGTGAGTGCGAGAGGGGGAGGGGGATAGTTAGTGTGCGTGACGCTGCGTGCCGCCCCCCCCCCCACAACCGCACGTTGGGGGAACAGACACAACGGGTCTGCACTTGGGCTAGTTATAATTAAAAACATATGTGATGCACCAATTTCAATCTACCAGAAGAAAATCATGATCTTGATATTTTTGTAGATTTTTTATAAATTAAATCAATTTAAATGTTGTAATAATTATGCTTGAGGAAGTTTTAAATGGATGTTCTTACTTGAATTAAATACTAGTACGCATTCCACCAGCCACACTGTGTAGTCTTATGTGTGATTATAGTTTTGTGAACATTTCACAAATGAAAATTAAAGTACCATACATGCCATTACATATTGGCCATTAGCAATCATATCAGTTTGGATACAATTTATTTTAAAAAGGAGAAAATTACTTGCCTCTTTGCTGTTTTAAAGGCGTTGGTGAGGATGGGAGGTTCTCATTCGTCCTCTTGAGTAACCTGCGTTGGGAAGACAGACGTTTCGGCGGGTTAGGAATGTCGAAGAGCGTTGGAACTGCATTCCAATTTAGCCTGTTCTTGGTCTGCTTGTTGGAAAACTGGTCAAGTTCAAAGTGTAAAGAACAAAGACAACAGTTGGCTGACAAGTACTCCGTAGTTCGGTGTAGGAGATCTTGTCGACGAGTATTCTGGACCCACCGTTGACATCTGAAATTACAGGAGATATCATTTAGGATTAACTAATAAGAAAAAAAAATGATCATAACTACATGCCTGCACAATGGATGACATATCACTTAAGTGCAATTGTTTTCAGTTGTGTGGAGAGACCTGTATATTGACGATGCTTTTTGCCTCTAATATGTCAATTTACCTTAAATGTAGAAGAGTTTATTAAAATCTTCTTACAAAGACCATCGAGAGAAGAGAGGGGAGAGAGGGATCGAGAGAAGAGAGGGGAGAGAGGGATCGAGAGAAGGGAGAGGGATCGAGAGGGGAGAGGGAGAAGGGGAGAAGGGGGGAGAGGGAGAAGGGAGAAGGGGGGAGAGGGAGAAGGGGGGAGAGGGAGAAGGGGAGAGGGAGAAGGGGGGAAGAGGGACGAGGGGGAGAGGGAGGAAGGGGGAGAGGGAGAGGGAGGGTGGAACGATAGCATCTTATAACGTTCAGCCGTCCCATTCCGACCAAAGATAAGATCTTTGATTCCGACCAAAGATTATAGAGCAGAGCTACTCTAGTATCTTTGATTGCAACCGCCGCTGCCGCCGAACCCCCCGGCCCACCATTGCACCCAAAGATGATAGAGCAGAGTTGTATAATCTTTGATTGCACCCTTCTTCACGGCGGGCTAGTGATCTTTGCTTGTGATGTCCCGACAATTCGAGGGATATAACGGGTAACAGCCGCCGCGTTCTCGGACTCGAGTCTGAGCTCGAAAAATCTCGTGGTCACTGGGCCCAATGTGCCCCGCGGGCCATATTTTGGAGACCAATCCCTTACAAGAACAAAACCAAAAACGTACAGAAGTGTTAAAATTGTCTTTATTATTGTGGTAAGTAAAGATCTATTAAAAATAAGTCTACTAACTTTCTAATGTACCGACAAACCTAATTTCCCAATGGCCGTTGATGGGAGAACAGAAAATAACATTTTCACCACAGAATATCGACAAAAGATAATAATAATATTTTCTTACCTTTCTTTTTTATCGGGGAACCTAAAGAATGACAGCTCTGGTCGTTTAGATTTACGATTAGAACAATTGATAGCGGAGCAGTGAGATGAACATTTAGATGCGGACGCCATTACAGCCCAATACAAAGATCTTACCCAATAAAATGCCTCAAAAAATGGCGTCGACAATCACACACGTCATACTACGCGTTTTTCGAGGAGTGGTCTATCTTGCTCCTCTATGATCTTTGGTCACCACCAGACAGATTAATGACGCCCCCCCAACCTCTCTCCACCTCAACTCACGCCTGGGCACCAAAGCAGCTCAGGAGGCGAACCCTGAGCTCCGTCTCACAACAATCTGATGTGCACATCCATCCACATTCAAAGATTTAATCTCCCGTCTCCCCGCAGTGTGCAGACATGGCAGTAAATTCAATTAAAATATATCAAACCTGTGTGTTTCAAACAAATCATAAGTATAACTGCTCTGGCACTGGATGGTGCGCATTTTCCCTTTGTAGGTCACATCAATAGATGCGGCCGCTCTGTATTCTATCTTTAAAACAAAGCCACAGGATGGAGAGGTCTTCTTTAACACTGTTGCTTATTAAAACATAATATTGTTGCTTATAATAATAATACATTTTATTTATGGGTGCCTTTCAAGACTCTCAAGGACACCTTACAAAATTTAGTTAACAATACAAAATATGTAAGCGGAATGAAACAAAACAAAAAATAACGACAAAAAAAAATAAAAAAATAGTAAAGACATCAACAATACACAATTCAAAGACACAATTCAAAGACACAATTCAAAGAGAGAGCAGCGGCAGCTAATCGCGCTAGCGTTCACTCTCCCTTCCGGCAGCCATCTTGGAAACGGAACAATAAGGATCTTTAACATAGAAACATCCCCCCACAATGGTTACCATTATGGGGGAAGGCACAATGTCCAGTCCCCATCCCCAGTTCACCCATAGTCGGGCCAATTGAGGCCTCCACAGTTGCCTCTACGGAGGCCCGATGTTCCAGGCCGTTCTCACCGGGAGATGGTGCTCCGGCGTCGGGAGAGTCCTCTCAGCAGCTAGGGACAACTGGAACGGCCGCTTCCTTACCGGAGACCGCGGCTTCCGAAGCCGACAAGGCCGCGACGGTTGGAGCTCCACCACTGGCGATCTCATCGAGAGATCCCAGGCTCCAGATGTTGAAGTCAGCGCCGCCGCCTGCAGCTGCCCGTTCCGCAGCTCCGCGATGTTTTTATCGGCGGTCTTCAGCTCACCGGAGCTCCAGCGCGGCGACCAAGGCAAGGCATCGCCCGCTGCGCTCCGCGATAGCGCTCCAGCGCTGTGCCGCCGCCGAAGCCGAGGTGCTGGGCGGTCCCCTCGGGAAAACGCCGCTCCAGGCCCGCTGGTAGGCCGCGAGGACAGGTCGACGGTGCAGCCCGGAGAAAAGCTGCCTCTCCGACCAGGTAAGGACATAGAAAGTAGTTTCCCCCTTCCCCCCCCCCCCCTCCCCCCACATAAAAAAGTCTAAACCTCCTAAAAACAAACAAACTCACTAAAAATTAAAGAAAAAAGTGAAAAAGACGGACAGCTGCTAGCTAGCAGCCGTGCCCCAAGATGGCGCCCCCCCCAAAGAACCCTGTCTCACGGTGCAAGCTGACCCACGAGGTACCCCGAGTGAAAGACTCGTGGTTGTGTACGGGATTCCAAGTGTAAGATCAAGATTTTAACCGAGTTCCCACATGTGTGTATAAGTTTGCCGTTTACTTCTCATTTCCGCGATGTGTCAAGTTCACTCCCGAGTTACCAAGTTCCTCTCCCGAGTTACTCATGTTTCAAATAAGTTCCCACTTCGGACACAAACTCATTGTTTCATACAGCCTTCCTCCCGTATTAGTGGAATTGTAAAACAAGTATTAATAATTGTATTACGAAATAGGACATACGGGGTGAATTCAGAAGGTCAGGCAGCGTATGGGGAAAGAGGAATAGTTAGGGTTTCGGCTCTACTGCTTCCTCGTCAAATTGGGAAACTACTGTTGGAAGGAACTGCAGAGGCTGCTCCCAGTTTGCACAGAGCCTGTCCTCCCAGTAACGAGACTGGGGCTGTTCTAGAGATTGTAAAAGTACAGTAAGTGACGCCATATATACGAGCGGGTTCTGATGAAGGTTCTATCATGGGGACGCCGGCAACCCCAATAGTATTAATATTTGACTGAGATGCCCATGGAGGGGAGCACAGATTACATAGTGGCCACTTTATAAGCTTGAGCCTGTTCTCGCTCCCCCTTCATAGGCTACTTTTCACAGTGGGCCAACCAATTTCCCAGAGCCTGCTGATCATCATTTGCTCTCCAATCTCCATTTTCTCCGTGAGGAACTGCAAACCCATCTTTCAGGGTAGCCCATGAGTTTCCATATGCACATTTCAGCAGCATCTGCACATCCCCGGGAGAGGGATTTAAATGCTGCACATCTGATTGCTGCACAACCAATTAAGAAATGCACTTGTTTTTTTCAAGGGATCTGGAACTTCTGCAACTATGGCTCTAGCTTCAGCTGGGGTCCAGGGTTTCAACACGGGGACTTCTCCTATCATAATACGGGGGACTCTATCAGAGACTCGGGCTTGGACTCTTCCTTAACATTCATCACCTGCAGCTTTGTTTGCACATCCTTCTTGATATCTATTTTATTTCTTCTCAATCGTGTACCTGGTCCCCTCCCATTGGTAACATCTGCTTCTTCTGGACTAGCCGGAAGAGCTGTGACTGCTGTTCACCTAGTACTTCAAACTGACAGAGTGGTGGAGATGCCATAGTGTGGGAAACGATTGGTGTCTCCCCTCGTTGCGTGACAGTTGGGAGCAATCAGTCCAGTGGAGTTGATGTCACGTGAATGTGGCAGTGGTGGAAGGTCATAATTTCCTGTGAGGTTTCTATTTTACAGTTAAGATCCTAAATCATGAAATGTCTCACAGGCAGGGAGATGTGGCAGATTCCACTACATTTATGGCTTCAGCTACACGAAGCCTTGGTTGGATGGCTCATCTATGGCTTGATTTGGTGCTCTCGTGAATGTATTGGTCCCTCCCGGTTTCATGTCATTAAGCAATATCTATATAGCAACTGAAGAAGTTAAATGTTCCTGCTAATTCTGCTGTGAACATTGCAAATCCTTTATAGGATTTATAAACAGATTTAAAATGATAAAGAAATTGTATGTGTTGTGCTTTTATGTAAGATCCAGTGCATAGCTTACACCAGATGTCAAGAAGACAATTTGACTGCTTACAGTCTTAAATATATTCTGTTTGAGTCTCAAAATGTTTGACCTTGTCCTTGTGCTTCAAACCTGGGGGGTTAAAAACATTACAATGAAAGTTATCAGTCTTGTACCCAGGGCTGTGGAATCGACATCCAAAACACCCAACTCCGACTCTTTGATTTCTTGTGTATCCGACTCCGACCCCGACCCCTAGGTATAATAATTCTAAATCTGTTATGATGACATTACACAAGATGGCATTTTATTAGAACTACATGGATCATCAGGATACCTTTTAAACCCATGTCCTTAAAGTTTTGAGTCTAATAGTTGTAGCTATGCTATTGTGGCTTTTTATTGTTTATTCTTGGAAAAAAAACCCATAATCCATTATGCTAAAATTTAAAAAAATTACATATAGGAAAATATTCAAAAACAGCAGATCTGGTTAGAGTTTTCTTTGCCATTGAGAAAGGGACTTTAGATTTCAAACTTGCTAACGGGAAATTTTGAATGAACTCAATTTTTTTGCTGAAAAAGAAAAGAATGACATTAGTGAGTGAATAGTGCCTGAAATGGAATTATTAACACCTGTTATATCACAAAATACGGGATTAAAGTACAGTAAATAACTGACATACTTCACTTACCTTTACTAACTCAGTTGAGGAGTTTCTATTCATTGGTAATAATTAAATAATTTGAGGAAACTTGTTTTAAGGGATTAGGGGGGTCAAGGGGATGCAGCCCCCCCAGTAGTTTAGGTTAGGTTAAAGATGGGGGTCAAGGGAATGCAGCCCCCCCATTAGTTTAGGTTAGCCAGTGTTTACTATACTTTTACCTAAATGAGCCCTAACGTTTTTTTCCTTCATTACTCAACCCCTTACTAACCTTTTAACCTAGAATATTGTGTCAAGCATCCCACCAAAAGTAGAAATTATGGTTCGTATTGACGAAAAATTACCAAATTCGTTGACGCATTGCCAAGACTAGTGTTTACTGCTGTTGAAAAGGAATTAATTATCACTGACAGTTTATTTTGCAGTAAATTGTGAAAATTCTGTATTCATTTCTAATATTTTTCCCCATAAATTTACCTTTTGAATTCAGAAATTATACAGACATGTTCACTCAGTAGCAAGTGGAGGGAAATCAGCTGGTGATGGCATTTGTATACGTTTTGTTTCTCGTCGTTCTGCCCCCAGATGGCAGCACCGATTTGATTTCTCATTCTCTCGGGTGGAAATAAAGTGTGCGGTATGTTTAAAAAGTGAGATTTTTTTCTGATTTACGTAGTCTCTGAAATTTATGTTGAGGTCGGAGTCGGGACTTTTTTACTGACTCCGACTCCAGCAGCACCAAATTTGCTCCGACTCGTCAACTCCGACTCCACAGCTCTCCAAGTGGTACCCCACCCATCCATCCAGTTTAACATGTGTTATGTTTCAAATGTTCTGAATGAATTTAAGAATGAAAAGCCAAAGTCATACCACAACCCACATGCACACTTACAAGCTCTCCCTAGAGAAGTGCATTGTATATCTAAAGGCATCGGTACATTTGGGTATCAGTTCCACAGCTACTCCAATACTTCGGTTGCAATAAAGACTGCTAATATACGTGGCCCTTACACAAGCTCTCAATCCTTACCCAAGTTACTGGTTCTCCTATTTGCTAAAATCAATGCTACGAAAGTAATTTGCATGCATCAACACAGCATTTTTGAATCATAATCATACTTTATTACCCAAGTATGTTTTGCAACATATTAGGAATTAAACCCCTGTCACACGGTGCGAGTCCACCCACGAGTGATCCCGAGTTAAAAACAAATCAAACTCGTGGTAATCACGTAGAATTAACGTAGCGGGAACGTCGGAACTCGTGGACGTAACTTAGCAACTCGTAACGCTAACGGCAGGTACTCGGGAAACTTGTTAACTCGTGAACATTTCTCAGCATGTTGAAAGATTTCCACGAGTCAAATTTACTCTTGAAGGAAAATTGTTGTAATACCGTAGTAGCCTGTGAGTTTACCGTAGTGACTCGTGAGTAACTCGTGGGTTTGGCCTGAGTGCCAGAAGTGAAATGTTGAAGATTAGTCAGATCTTAATGGAAAATTTTACATTGATCTAACAATTCATCATCAACAATTGATCAGCCATGATCACAATGAATGGCGGTGCTGGCTCGAAAGGCCGAATGGCCTCATCCTGCACCTATTTTCTAATTCACTGTTAAGGAGCAAAAAACACTCACCGGGGATCTGAGAAACAGTAGCAAAAAGAATGAACCAGGCAGTGTGGGGGAAGCCACATTGCGAGAGTTAATTAGTTCCCTTCAGAACTTTAACTTTTCACATTGAAACGGTGCCATGAATCCTTGTTAGGTTAATGCACTTTTTATGGAGAAGCAGATATATGGGACAGGTGTCCCGTCTCAGGATTTATATCCGACAAATTAACATCAGTTATTGAAGGCTGATGCGTTTATACAGGGGATTTTCTCAGGCATCACTAATTGCAAACATTGTTTCTATATCCTAATATTTATATTCAAATTTATGTAAAAGATATATATGTAAAAATTTAATGATTCATACCTAAATTGGTACATGTGACAATAAAATACCTTTGAAACCTTTGAAATGTTATTAATGTTTGACGATAAACATAAATTGTCTTTTTTGCCCAACATTAAAGTATGCTGAAAACTCAAATGTTTCAAACATGCTCAAACATGCTGAAAACTCAAATGTTTTCTATTTGATAGATGTATTATTTTAATTTTGGGTGGATGAAATAGTTTTAAAATAGTATGAATATGTCCATAAAACATCTGAATTAGGCTACGATAGATTGCCAATTCTAGTGCCCAGACACCAGAGCTGTTTTTTTAAATATATCTGCGTTTCTTTGCAGAAGTCCAGCTGATGCAGGCCTTTACTGGCAGTTGCATCTTATTTCCATGTCATCATAATTCTTTATGACACAGAGAGAGGTTATTTGAGACTATGCTGGATCACAGCACAATCCCATTCTCTCCCATTCTCTCCAGTAATTCCCCCTATAACCTATTCTTCTCACATTCACATCAGCCACAGAACATTTTGGTCAAATTACAGTAACCAATTAATCTACTACCAATCCACATTGGTAGTAGATTAATAGTAGAGTGTAGGGGAGGAGAGTGAGGGGCGCATGACGCGTAAATAATGTTGCGTCGTGGGTCGTGACGCGTAAATGATGTCACGGAAATGACGCGCAAATAACGCCCAAGTGGGGGACAACCTCTCCTACACTACAGCCATCAGACCTGCTGTAGGACTGGAGTCCATTCATTTGAATGGGGACTCCTAGCCTGGAGCTGAAGAAGAAAATTAGTTTAGTCAATTACGACTTGGTGCAGTGTTACAATTTAAAGAAATTGTAGTTCAGATTTTAATAGTCTCTGAAAATCACAATAATTTTAAACAGTTATGAAGCCTTGACATCCTTAGTAGGAGGCATATCTCTGTCCCCAACTTTGCTGTCAGGGCTTTCTGGACCTCCTCGGGTCTGCACTTGGTCTAGTTTATTATAAAAGTGTTTTCAAGTCGAGTCAAGTTGAGTTCATTGATATATGCACGTAATGAGAGGAACAGATCCAATGAAAAATAGCTGAGGGGAAGGTGACAAGGGGGCATACATCAGTAAAATTAATCAGAAGCACAGTGAAACTAGTCAGCGAACAAAGATGGGGGAGGGATGGAGAGGGAGGGAAAGCAAGAATTGAAGTTAGAGAAATCAATATTCATACAGCTGGGTTGTAAGCTGCCCAAGAGAAGTATGAGGTGCTGTTCCTCCAATTTGCGTTGGGCCTCACTCTGACAGTAGAGGAGGCCCTCCTACAGTTATGACTGAACTATAATTTCTTTAAATTGTAACGCTGCACCAAGTTGTAATTGTAAACATTAAAATTAACTAAACTAAAGAAATGAATCACGTAACATAATTTTCTTCTCCAGCTGCAGGCTGGGAATCCCCATTCAAATGAACGGGGACTCCAGTCCTACAGCAGGTTTGATGGCTGTAGTGTGGGAGAGGGAGATTCCCCAGTGTAATGTAGGGGAATTCCAACAGGACAGTTGTCCTTTGCTGGAGTCTACAGGGAGGTCAGCAACAAAGCAATGTGAAAGATGCATTAGTAAGTATGGTTTGGCCCAAAATGACTTTTATGTCAATGGACCATGCTAACTCTAAACACAGCTGTCACTTCTGTTTTACTTCTGATGTTGGGTATTGAACCATGAACATTTTGAACCCCCTTGAGTCAGTGTAGGCAGGCAAGCAGCAAGGCAGGCACTTCCTGCATATCACCGCCTCTGTTGTGTGTGGGTAGGTGAAAAGCATTTTTATAACTAGTTCACAGTGCTTGCTCACGAGCCTTAAGGGGAAATATTACAAGTGTCTGAAAAAGCTGATGTTCATGTAAAAAATAAACCAAATGGAGAACTTGTTGAGATCTTGGAGACACAAAGAACTGCAGATGCTGAAATATTGAGTAAAGCACAAAGTGTTGGAGTAACTCGGTGGGTCAGGCAGCGTCTATGGCGGAAACCTTCCCATCCCTTCCTCTTTATGCTTTCTGTGAGTCCACTCCCTTCTCAACTCCTTTGTTCACTCATACTTTCCCACCCAAACCGCCCCTCTTCAGGTAATTTTCTCTGCAACCACAGGAGATGTAACAACTGTCTCTTTACATCCTCCATCACCTCCATCCAGGAACCCCACCAGCCCTTCCAGGTGAGACAGAGGTTCACATGCACCGCCTCTAACCTCGTCTATTGCATTTAGTGCTCCTGCCATGACTCCCTTTACATCGGCGAATCTAAGCATAGACTAGAAAAGCAATGTCAAATACTTGCACTCGGCCCAACAGTACCTGCTGATCTACCGGTTGCCAGCCATTTTGACTACACTTCTCATATTGACCTTTCTTTTCTGGGACTCCTCTATGGCCAGAGTCACGTCGCAAACTAAATCGAGAAACATCACCTCCTATTCCGTTTTGACAGCTTACAATCCAGCGACATGAACACTGAATTCTCCAATTTAAGTAATAACACCTCATCATCATCATCATCGGCGGTCACTTGAAACGAGTATGACTGTCCTCTCCTCTCCATAGGGTCGTCTACTTGTGGTTCTGCAGGTGTCTGTGGAGGTCAATCCGCGATCCACACACCTTGGTGCAACGTGGGCAGTGGAGTCATCGAGCCCCCTTCTCTCTCACCTTACGGTGCTGTCGCTTTGTCTGCGACACAGTGTAGTTCAATTTTGTGATGTGCAGCTCCTTCCTCCACAGATTTCCTCCAGGAGCGCCTGTCCAGTGCAAGGTGCTCCCAGTTGCTCGATGCAATGTGGAATTTCTGCAGACTGTTCTTGATGTTGTCCTTGAAGCTTTTCTTTGGTCCGCCAGGGGCTCGCCGATCTTCCTTCAATTGAGTGTACAGTATTTGTTTATGTAGACGTGTGTTGGACATGCGGATGATATGGCCAGTCCATCGAAGGTGGTGCTGCATTATTGTGGTGGTGATGCTGGTCATGTTGGCTCCCTCCAAAACGCAGATGTTGGTGCGTTTGTTCTCCCAGCTGATCCTCAGAATCCTTCATGGTATTGTTCCAGGGCTCTCAAGTTCCAGCTGTAGGTGGTCCATGACTCAGCACCATGCAACAGGGTGCAGAAGACAACGGCTCTGTAGACCAGCAGTTTTGTTTGAGCCTTTAGGTCTCAGTCTTCAAAGACTCTTTTCCTGAGTTTGGCGTGGGCTCCACTGGCACAACTCAGGCGATGGTTGACCTCAGAGTCGATGTCAGCTTTTGAGGAAAGAATGCATAGGGGAAGTGGTCAATGTTTTCAAGTGGTGTCGTCCACTTTTATAGTGGGCTGGGTAGACGGCTGGTTGGGTGGAGGTTGATGTAGGACCTGGGTTTTCTTGATATTTAAGGCTAGGCCCATGGCTCTGTATGCCTTGGCAAAGGCATTCAGGATGCCCTGGAGGTCTTCTGCAGAGTGTGCTGCAATGGCGCAGACGTCCGCTTACTGAAGCTCCATGATGGCGGTGTTACTGACTTTGCTCTTGGCCTTCAACCAATTATGGTTGAAGAGCCCACCGTCAGTTCCCTAGAGGATTGAGATCCCCTGTGGCAGCTCTTCCAACAATGAGGTGAAGTATGGCAGCAATGAAGATGACAAACAGGGTGGGTGCGATGACTCTGTTTGACTCCTGTTTCCACAGTGAAGGGCTCGGACTCAGAGCAACAGTTGCTGAGCACTGTAACCGACATGTAGAAGCCTTAATATTCTGACAAGTACATCAGAATATCCCTTCATCCAAATCATTAATGTATATTGTAAATAGCTGCGGTCCCAGCACCGAGCCTTGCGGTACCCCACTAGTCACTGCCAGCCATTCTGAAAGGGACCCGTTAAACCCTACTCTTTGTTTCCTGTCTGCCAACCAATTTTCTATCCATGTCAGCACTCTACCCCCAATACCATGTGTCCTGGCAATGTCCTTGTAAACTTCTCTGCACCCTTTCCAGATGGACAATATTTTTCCTATAACATGGTGACCAGAACTGAACACAACACTCTAAATGTGGCCGACCAACGTCTTATATAACTGCAGCATGACCTCCCAACTTCTATACTCAATACTCTGACTGATGAAGGCCAATGTGCCGAAAACCTTTTTGAGCATGTAGGCCCTTCCCATGTTCGACTTCCCAAAATGCAACACCTCACACTTCTCTGTATTAAATTCCATCAACCATTCCTCAGCCCACCTGTCCAGCCGAACAAGATCCTGCTGCAATTTTTGTCAACCATCTTCACTACAATGCCACTCACTTTTGTGTCATCTGCAAACTTGCTAATGTATAACTAAGAAAGATCCTGGTCCAAAATACCGCCTATCTATGTCCTCCACAGATGTTGGCTTACCTGCTGAGTTATTCCAGCGCTTTGTGTTTTGTTGAGATCTTTAACTGATTTAGAACTGGGTGGTGTAAGAACTGACTAACACTGGCATGTTCTTTGGCTTACTGCACAGTGATTACACCTGTGCCACTATTAGGCCCAATGGATTTAATTACAATTTAGGGTTCTGTTTTTTGATGGTACCTGTACTTGCAATTCTATTTTTGCTTTGTCATATCTTGTACAAAATAATGGGAGAAAAAGACATGAGATCGGAAGTGACATACTGTGTACTTTCAGCGACATTGTCAAAATAGAGGAAGTTACTTTATTTCTCTACGAATGAAATTTGTTTGAGAAAATGTAATTGTTGCAAAAACGTACAAGTCTTCGGTTTACCTGTCATTGCCAATTGTTGTGGTAGTTTCCATTCTTTCCTATCATTCTTTAGATTCCTACACCTAGCTAGTTGAAGATGAATAACATTGCTTGTGTTTATGGTGTTAGGCAATGGCATTCCTTTCAAGGGCATTGCCAATCAGGAGCTGTTTATAATTAGAATTCCACAGTAAACCTGGGCGATGGAAATACTAGTTCTGTGCAGTGCTGAGAAATCCAAATCTTTATTTGTTATGTGCATTTCATTACCTGCTTGATAACAAGTCAAACAAACAACTGGTCTATTACAATAGACACAAACATACAATCTATAAAAGGAAGACCATGCTGCCCTTCAAATCTGCTCTACTATTCAACAAAATCATGCTCAACTCTGCCTTTCTGTGCATTTCAGGTAATTTTTCTTCTCCTTGCATATCACAAATCTATATCTATTTGTTTTAAATACATTCACGGACACTGCTTCTACTGCCCTTCGGGGGAGAGACAACTAAAACCACTTGAGCAAAGAATTTCTGTCTCACCTGCCTTAAATGGATGACGCCTTATTTTTAAGCAGTGACTTGTAGTTTTAGAATCCCTCCCGACATCCATCCTGTTGATGCAACCCAAAACAAAATAATGACTTGAAGAAATTTATTTCCGAGAATGATTCTGAGAAAACAGGTCTTAAGAATATCATGGGTTGTTTAGAAACTAAAACTATTTTTAAACATTCCTATACACTAGTTAGGCTACAATCACATTCCAATCGTTGAGAGAGATGTTTGAAAATAAATGAGTTAAATAGAAAGTAGAAGAACTACAAAACAAAAGCATAATCATTCTAACCAAATAATCTCAGGCGTGAGAAATCCTGCCTACATCAAACTCCTAATTGATCAGGTAGGAGCAATCCTCCTCCTGTCTGATGTAGAAACATAGATGCTTAAGTACGTCAAAGCCTCAGACAGGTACTATAAAAACTGCATCCTTCAAATCTATTAGCAGGATGATGGGTGGTCAATATCAGAGCCCTTTCCGGGGCCAAAATCAACCTCTCTCTCGAGACTCTGACGATACCCAACCAGACATCAACCTCCTGAAAGAGATACTCTATTCCAAGTTCTATCTGGGCAAAGTTGCCAGGAACAGAGAGAATATTCTTCAAGAAGAAGCCTACATGTAATACACACCCCCATCTTGTGGGAATCCTCACTGACTTCCAAATTGAGTAATTCCAGCAAAGTATTGAACACTGTAGGAAAGAACTGCAGATGCTGGTTTAAATTGTAGGTAGACACAAAATGCTTGAGTTACTCAGCGGGACAGGCAGTATCTCCGGAGGGAAGGTATGGGTGACGTTTCGGGTCGAGACCCTCCTTCAGTTACTAAAGGTATTGAACACCATGGGTCTCTGATGGGAACAAACACAAGTTCTGTGGAAGGAGCACATCATCACTTCCTTAACTGCACACCCATGTCTGAAGAAGGGTCTCGACTTGAAATATCGCCCATTCCTTCTCTCCAGAGATGCTGCCCATCCCGCTGAGTTACTCCAGCATTCTGCATCTATCTTCAGTGTAAACTAGTAACTGCAGTTTCTTCTTACACATCCAGTTACCTCCTCACCTCCTCCCCGCCACCACCCCATCCAGCCGCCTATCCCAACCACAACATGGCATTCTATAAGGTGATTTCACGAAAGGTCACTGGAGCATAGATCCTCACCATCGTGACCGCAAAATCCAACTGGGGTACAAGCGTCACTTCCGGTACATGTTAGTGATGCTGAAAACGCGCACTTTCACACCCGTTAAAAACCGCGAAAACGGCCCGTTTTTGAGCTGTAAATAACTGTGCCAGTCGGGGTGACCGTGAGGCACAGTTATCTAACTTTACAGTCCAGAAGATAGATAAAAACGAAGGTAAATACAAGAGGGAGCTGAAGGGGCAAAAACAGCGGAAGTGGTTAGCGGACATTCGCCGTGGAGATATAAAGATCGAAAATATCGGGAATTATCGCGTTTGCTCACTGCATTTCATCAAAAGTAAGGCATTGTTGACGTTTTATCTTTATTCATTTGTTATATGAAAAGTTTTAAAAGTGAAAAATCCGTCAGTAAAATTGCAAAATCGCCCATGGTTCTCAGGTGGGTTTTAACATGCAAAATGAAAACGCTTCTGAAGCTACATTTACCATTTAAATAATCGTAAACTATCAATGAGTTTTGAAATAAATCTTACTCAGATGCAAGCTAAGAAATGGGATAATTGTCAGCTGTTAATTGGACAAAATCAGGACATTTTATTATTTGCCAAAATATATTTCTCAATGTTTCTTGTTTAAAGCCTGCACAATCACCCAAACTACTTATTTATTTATCATCTAATAACAGACAAGCCTGCAGCATGGAATGATGTCACCAATCCTGATTGGGCACCCACTGTGAGCAGGATAAACAACGTGCACAAGAACGCCATGCACGTGCAACAAGTTCAGCATCAACTTGCAGAGCTATAGATGCTTGAGCTGCGACCAAATCTGCTTTAATACTCTCTTCTTGTTGCAGGATAAACAACGTGCACAAGAACGCCATGCACGTGCAACAAGAAGAGAGTATTAAAGCAGATTTGGTCGCAGCTCAAGCATCTATAGCTCTGCAAGTTGATGCTGAACTTGTTGCACGTGCATGGCGTTCTTGTGCACGTTGTTTATCCTGCTCACAGTGGGTGCCCAATCAGGATTGGTGACATCATTCCATGCTGCAGGCTTGTCTGTTATTAGATGATAAATAAATAAGTAGTTTGGGTGATTGTGCAGGCTTTAAACAAGAAACATTGAGAAATATATTTTGGCAAATAATAAAATGTCCTGATTTTGTCCAATTAACAGCTGACAATTATCCCATTTCTTAGCTTGCATCTGAGTAAGATTTATTTCAAAACTCATTGATAGTTTACGATTATTTAAATGGTAAATGTAGCTTCAGAAGCGTTTTCATTTTGCATGTTAAAACCCACCTGAGAACCATGGGCGATTTTGCAATTTTATTGACGGATTTTTCACTTTTAAAACTTTTCATATAACAAATGAATAAAGATAAAACGTCAACAATGCCTTACTTTTGATGAAATGCAGCGAGCAAACGCGATAATTCCCGATATTTTCGATCTTTATATCTCCACGGCGAATGTCCGCTAACCACTTCCGCTATTTTTGCCCCTTCAGCCCCCTCTTGTATTTACCTTCGTTTTTATCTATCTTCTGGACTGTAAAGTTAGATAACTGTGCCTCACGGTCACCCCGACTGGCACAGTTATTTACAGCTCAAAAACGGGCCTTTTCGCGGTTTTTAACGGGTGTGAAAGTGCGCGTTTTCAGCATCACTAACATGTACCGGAAGTGACGTTTGTACCCCAGTTGGATTTTGCGGTCACGCGGGTGAGGATCTATGCTCCAGTGACCTTTCGTGAAATCACCCTATAGGTCTTGCACAGGATGATTGAGCCAGCTGAGAATGCACAGAACTGGACTGGAAGCAAGTTAATCTCACTCTCAAGGATTGCTTTTTTTTTAACAATGAAGAGAATTCCGCAAGTTATACAAAAAAAAAAGTTTCAACCAACAAACTGAAACTCACTGGCCTAGAGAATCAGTCGTGTAGTGTTTTTTATTTAGGTCCACACATTTGTAAATTGATGTTTCCCAAATTGGAATATGATTGTGACACTTCTGTGATCGAATCACACAACTCCAGTAATTCAACTAGGCACTTCTGCTTACAAGTCACCCCTGCTTGTCTGACAAGGTTTCAATGACCTCCATCCCCAACGCTAACTCTCCTTGTGGAACATTGAAGGGAAAGTAAATTATGGTGTCCCAAGAGCAACTGGGCATTCTTGGTGCAGCTTTGGTTTCGATCTCAAAGACAAAGCCCATATTTATCTTATATCCTTCAGTCCCACCCTCACTCTTCATCATGACATTAAAATCACCCATACAACAATATCACTCTGACCTCTAATCCTTTTCCAATTCCAATCAACTGTGGTCCATGACCTTCTGATCAACAAAGAAGCTCCAAAAATGAGCACAGCTAGACTCAGGAACAACTTCTTCCCCTCGATATTAAATTTCTGATCAAAAATGGAATGGATTTGACAGGTCACAATAACAATAACAGGCAAAGGGGGCAAAAGTCTACCCAACGTTGTCCTCATCCTGATGGCCACTTTTGTGTGTGGTTGTGTTAGGCTTGGCATGAAGCCAAAGCATGTGGGCACCGTGTCATTGCCTGCTGAGATTCTAACTCTTCATGTGTTGCGAAGGATGGGACGAACGCTGTTACTGCATAATATGCTAGTTAGCTGGATATTGCAGCATCACCTGTACTTTGTGGAAAAGTTCTTCCACACAAACACCTTTGACCACAAATCCATTGGACAGTGGTCAACACAGAATATCTACAGCAGGAGGACACAATAGATCCTGTGGTGTGGTTCCCTGAGCAGACTGCCCAGTTCGTCTGGCAAAATGCCTCATCGCCAGAACTCACCAACAAACACCAGGACCTCGCTAGGCTGATGGTGAGAGGGGCTCTCCCAGTCAGATGCTTCCTGTACCATTGGTGTCTTCCTACCGACGCACATTGCGCTCGAGGCAACTGTTATGGAGAGGAGACGGTTGCCCATCCCTTCACAGAGTGTGGATTTGTGAAGAGGATCTGGAGAATGATGCAAGGGTCTTTGTCATGGTTCATCCCAAACAGCTCCATAACAAAGGGCTCTCTGATTTACAGGGATTTCCCATGGACACCTTCGGGGATGGACATCAAGTCCTGCTGGAAGATCATCAACTAGATTAAAGGTGTTCTTTCGTCTGCCTAAAACTTGTTGGTTTACCAGTACAGCGAGATGTCCATCAGGGAATGTTGCCAACTGGCCCATTCCAGACTGCAGGTGTACATGCTGAAAGATGCACTGAAGGTTGGTGCAGTCAGCGTCAAGGCTCTTAGGGGGAGCACCACAGTCTAGGGTCCTTCTGCTGCTGGACATTGAGCGGCAGAGTCCAGTGGCGACACCCCCCAAACAAGGGAAGGGATTTCACCCCAGGGTGCCACATAAGTGGCAAGGATGTTTTGTTTAGAGATAGGTCTGAACACTACAGTTATGCAGTTTTATGGGTTTTATATACTTATTATTCGGAACAAAGTTAATTTATTAAAGTTTAGCACCCATCTAAATCTGGCTGCACCAGCCCCTACACAAGGTTCTTCAAAACATCAATCAGTCAATTTAAAAAGTATGTGTATTTCCATTTGTGGGGTGGTTTTGTGGAATGGTCTTGACGAAACGATTAAACAAAGTATGAATATAATGCAATTTAAAAAAATGTACAAAAGATATATCTTTGAAAAGTACAGTAATGAAGGAGAATGTAAGTCTCACAGATGTTAATGGTGCTTGTTCTTTTTGTTTTCTTTTTTTGTTCTTTTTTTCTTAATAGCTTGATTGGAGTAGTTTTATTTGAATTGTCTGTTTAGTTTATTTTATTGAATTTTGCATTTGTTAATGGTGAAAAATGGGGGGAGGACTTGACAAGCATAGGCTTCTTCCTATCCCTTTTCGAACGAGTCTAATGTGTATTATGTTGAAATTGGCTTTTGATTTTTTAATTTATGTATGTACATATATGTTATGTATATGTGTATGTGTGTATATGTGTATATGTATGTATGTATATATGTACATGTATATGTATGTATGTGTGTATGTATTTATGTATATATATATAATTTTCGAAATAAAAGATATCATTCATTCAAAAATGCTGAAATGCAACGCCAGTGCTGTCATGGTTGATGCTCTATACTCCCAGTGCCTGTCCTCTCTTAACCACACACACACACAAACACAGCACTCCTCATTTGTGCTCTTGTAAGACAATCATGCAAAAACTTGAAGTTATCTCGGCTGACCTTTGCTACTGTTGTTCAGTCTCCCTCACCCTTTAACCCAGAATGGTCAATGAGTGCTGCAAAGGACACATCCTATCAACCCCACCCTCAGATGTTGCACCAAGTGCCACAGCCCCATTACTCATCTACCAATAATCTTGGTCAATAGGACTTTATGCTTGCATGACATGCTTCATCCCATCCTCACAAGCTGAGCACATTTGTATCTCAGCAACACTGCCCAGCAACCACATCACACAATAAGAATGCAGTTCCCTCTTGCAGAGGAAGATGGCGCATCCACATACACTGGCTGGCAGCCTGCAAGATCTAGTGGCTGCTCTGCACTCTCATCTGCATTCACAGACCACCCCAGCCTTGACACGCACCAGTGACAACAGGGGATATCCCCACACAGCGACCCAGGACGCGCGGGCACTTGAGTCTGGGTTTTACAGGATTAATGGACACAGATCACACATCAATGTAATGTGTCCATAAATGATGTTAAGTCATGTATGTTTTTGTATTATGTTTGAAGTTTGAAGTTTAAAGTTTATAGTTTGAGTGAAGTTTATTGAAACTCAACGACCCTCCTTTGGGTATGGGAGTACAATTTTATGTGATTATAATATCTTTATTTTTGTATGCACAGTTGTATATATTTTATAATCTAATAATAAATCAAACTTTCTTTGTTGTTAAAGTTATGATTCTTCCTAGATTTATTATAGATCATTTCAATTTTATTGTGATTATAATATTTTTGTGTGGACTGTTTGTTGTATGTTCTTATCAACCTTTTTTTGTTGTTAAAACTTTTGTTTATTTCAATATCAATAAAGGAAATGATTGACATTTTGACGACAAATTGATGTATGAAGATATTATATTTCAGATTAGTGTCTCGTGGCATTACTTACAAATATTTAAATCTCATATTTTTTGATCAATAAAACAAACACAAGCATTGTACTGCATTGAAAATTATCGGAAAACTGTGATTCCATTGTTTTAGAGGCTTCAGTTGTCGCTGACAGTGCCTTAGCTTGTCGTAGCTTGTTGCGGGAGGACGTAGGTTGACTTCGGTTGTCGTACGTTGTTGTCAGTGTTGTCGTATGTTGTCGTAGATGTCGTTGAAGGTTGTCGTAGGTGTGGTCGTAGGTGAACATCCTAGTCGCGAAGGTTATGGTCGCCAGTTGTTGGTAGCTTGCTGCAGCTTGACGTCAACTAGGTGGAAGGTTGTTGTAGCTTGTCATAGACATTGTCGTAGGGGAGGTCCAGTCTCGACCTGCTACGATTATGACAGTCACTGGCAGTCGCCTAAAATCGCCTAAGCGGGACAGGCCTATAAGTAAAGAAAATAAGGTTGAAGGAGGTATAGATTAATCTTGGATGGGGGCAAGGAAGGAAGTGTAGTTACATGTATTGCATTTCCTCATAGTTGCAGGGGAAAATGCAAGGAGAGGAGGAGGGATGGGAACAGAGAGAAGAGTAAACCAGGGATTGACTGAGAGAGTGGTCCCTGCACAAAGCAGAAAGGGGTGGGGAGGTGTGGCTGGTGAAAGGATCACAGGCATAAATGTTGAAGTATGATGTGCTGCATACAGAGGCAAAGGTAAAAACTAAATTCTACCCTTGTTTTATCTAGGTGGGGTGAGGGCAGAAGTATGGGACACAGAGGAGACAAAAAATGTCAGTAGAGGAAAATTAGTTGGGTCTACATTTTAGAAAAGAACAGAGGGATTCAAGGTCTTCCTGATGGGGGGGGGGGGGTAGAAGTGTGTAGAGATAGGACATCCATGGTAAAAGTGAGGCTGTGTAGGCCAGGGAACTGTTTTTAAAATGGTGGAGAGGATGCGGTCTTAGAGTCATACAGCACAGAAACAGGCCTTATGACCCACTCATCCAAGCAGGCCAAGATGCTGCATATAAGCTAGAATCATTTGCCTGTGCCTTGTCAAAATCCCTCGATACCTTTCCTTTTCATGTATCTATCTAAATGTCTTTTAATATATTGGTATTACACCTGCCATAACTGCCTCATCTGGCAGATTGTTCCATATACCCACCACACTCGCAGTTAAAGCTGCTTGTCATGTTCCTATTAAAACTTTCCCCTCTCACTTAAAGCTGTGTTCTCTGATCCTTCATTCCCCCACCCTGTGAAAGTCTGTGTGCATTCACCCTATCTATTCCCCTCGTTAATTTATACACCTCTATATGATCACCTCTCAGTATCCTGCACTCCAAGAAATAAAGTCCCAGAATGTTCAACCTCTTCCTATATCTCATGATCCCAAATTCTGACATCCTCATAAATCTTCTCCATAGTCTTTCCAGCTTAATGGCATCGTTCATATAGCAAGGTGATCAAAACTGAACATAATACTCTCTGCGGGCTCACCCACGTCTCATACAACTATGACATACCGTCCCAACTTCCATACTTAATTTGTTGACTGATGATAGCCAGCATGCGAAATACTTTCTTTGCCACCCTATCTACCTATGATGCCACTTTCAGGGGACCATTTACCTGTACTCCTTGATCCCTCTGCCCTACAACACTCCACAGGGCTCTACCGTTCACCGTGAAGCTCCTTGTGGTTTAACTTCCCAAAAGGCAACACCTCACGCCGATCAGAATTAAACTGCAATTGCCATTCCTTAGCACACTTATCCAACTGATCAGGATCTCTGGTCATTCTTGATAACCACCCATGTTACCATCTATTTATCATAGATTTATCATATGTGGTACCATGTCTATGATACCACCTATTTTAGTATCATCTGCAAACTTACTAAACATGCTTTGTGCATTCTCATCCAAAATATTGATGTAGATGACATACAGTATTGGGCCCAGTACTGATTTCTGAAGCATACCACTAGTCAAAGGCCACCAATTTGAAAAAGAACCTTCCGCAACCACCCTAAGTTTTCTGCCATATCTAAGTTTTCCACCAACTTCTGCCATTCCGCCTCCCTTGGCTCTGTCGAGGGACCCCGACAGTCCTTTCAGGTTAGGCAGAGGTTCTCTTGCACCTCCTCCAACTTCATCTACTGTATCCGTTGTTCAAGATGTGGACTCTTATACATTGGCGAGACCAAACACAGACTGGGCGATTGTTTCACGGAACACCTTCGCTCAGCCCGCCTGAACCTACCTGATCTCCCAGACCTTTCAGTCCTCAGTCTCCTCCATTGTGAGAGTGAGGCTAAACGCAAATTGGAGGAACAGCATCTCATATTTTGCTTGGGCAGCTTACAGCCCAGTGGTATGAATATTGATTTATCTCACTTCAGGTAGCCCCGGCATTCCCTCTTTCTCTATCCCACCTCTAGTTTAAATTCCATTTGGAATATTTTGGAGGACCAAGAAACCAAGAACCCCACCCAAGTCACATTAGCTTCTCATTTTCACACTACAACAGTTTATAATGGCCTGTTTCCTTTATCATCGTTACTTTTTTTGCATATCTTGCATTCATTGTTCTTAGCCTCTCCACATCACCGTCTATTTCTCTCGTTTCCCTTATCCCTAACCAGTCTGACGAAGGGTCACAAGTGCGCATGACAACTAATAATTTTATCTCCTCCCACTCTTCCCCCCTGAGGGCTCCGGTCGCACAGTCTGTGGACTTATCATCACGCAGCTGGCTGACTTCGGAGGCTGTGATGGTGTTGTGGCTGCGACTCGACTTCAGTGGCTTCGGCTGTGGGCCCTGTGGAGGGTATAACGTGGATGAATGAGGGACCATACCTGCACGCCAGGAAGCCCATGCTTGCCGTCCGGGGCCCTTAATGATCGTCCGATACCCGTTTAAATCTTTCAAAAGCTACATCGTGATAAATAACACTAAATAAAATGGAAGCAAATAAAGGCAAACAGAAGAACTAACCTTGGAGGAAAGAGAGAGAGAGAGCGAGAGAAAACAACACACATAAACTTTTCACAAGCTAACAAAAACATACATAAAGAAACTTTTGGTAAATTAACAAAAATAAACATACTTAAATTTTTTATATTTCATATAATATCCCGAAATGATGGGTAAAAATTACTAAATAACGAGGGTGAATGAGGGACTGTACCTGCATGCCAGGAAGCCCGTGGTCGCAGTCCTGAGCCCTTAATGACCATCCGATACTCGTTTAAATCTTTCCCATGACATCCACCAATACGCCCATAGTTCAAATGGCAATTGTACCCGCATCAGACAGTTTTAAGAAATTCTCCCGTGAATTTTATTCATAAGAACGCGGCATCAGTAATACTTGAAGGTCAAAACACAATTATTTTTACAGGGGAATGCATATCGATGTATTGGTGACACATTGCATAACATATACGATGTTAACTACTGGCAGTTAACAAGCACTAACAGTGGCAGTTAACAAATCGTTTTCGTCTCAGAGGAATCAAGTGATAAATGACTCCAATCGTTCTGCAGTACTCATTAAACCCGAGAGCTTTTTAAAAATGTAAAATTCCAAGGCGGTTTTGCTGCTACAAGTTTCACAAAACAAGGGGGTAATTGTCCCCCACCTCTCAAAACATGGGGGGGAGACAGCCCCCCCCCCCCCCCCCCGGATTTCTGCCCATTCCAGAGAAGACACCCAGCAACTGGTGATGTCCATGAATGACATACTTCAAGCAGTCATTGCATGCAAATGATATGCAACAAAATACTAAACATGACTACTTTCATTTACATTACATTGCTGCGTCCCAAACATTACGGTGCCCTGAAATGGGGGGAACTATGTATAAACACAGCTGTAATTTCTACATGGTGAAACCAAAATGTATAAAATTGGCGTTTATTAAAATCTGACAATGTGCACTTTAACCAACTGTGATTATTTTGCTAATACAAATCTCAAATTGTGAAGTACAGGGGTAAATAAATAAATGATGGGTCTTTGTCCCAAACATTATGGCGGGCACTGTAGACCACATGAAGCCAGAGATTAGTTTAATTTGTCATGAGGGTCGGCACCTACATTGTGGGCTGAACGGCCTGTTCCTATGTTGTACAGTTCTGTGTTCCATATTCTTGCGATTTGGGGGCAGATCAGGTACTAAGCTCGACTGAGGTGATGAGACAGCAAGATTTGGGTGGGCTGTCACGACACAGTGCGCCCGCTGTTGCTTCCTACAATATCTGTACTCATTGTCAAATCCCGAGCCCTCGCATCCAACTGCCGAACAGTGGCCCCGGCCATTCTAACACAAGCAGCCTCTCCACACCGAGCCGTGGAGGATTCGTCGATGAGGGGGGAACACGGCAGCGTGCAGGTGCTCAGGCCAAAGCAGCTCCTCTTGCTGAAGTGAGTGGGGGGCTTCGAGTGTTCGGACTGGCAGACCAGGAGCACCGCAACAGATGGGTGCTCTGGGGGTGGAATACCGGTGTACTTCCCAATTACGCTGTTGTAATTTCTATGAAATTCCGCGCCAGCCACTAAGGCGCTGTATTTCCCCCCAAGCACATGCTCTGCACACAAACCGGGAAATCAAATCTCGCACCTTTGTGAAGAAGGGCCCCGACCCGAAACGTCTTCTGTGCCCATTTCCCCCCACTTCCCTGGGTTTCTCCATCATTTTGATTTTGTATAAAACCTTTCTGGTCTTCAGCACGTGCGGTGTCCGCTTACTTTGCCACTCTGCTTTATATCCATAAAATGTGAATGCCTCTTATAGACAGCTGGATCGATAAGTAACATGCTTTATTAAATTGATTACAAAGCTATTGGACTGGATAGAGTGAATGTGAAGAGGATGATTCCACTAGTGGGAGAGTCGAGGACCAACCAGAGGGCACAGCCTCAGAATAAAAGGACGTACCTTGGACTTGATGGGCCGAATGGCCTAATTCTGCACCTACAACGTGGCTGGATGTAAAATGCCACGGTTTCTTGGTGGAGAAAACGTAGAACATTTAAAGCGCTTTCTCACGGGGCGACCTGACGCAAGATGTAATCAGAGTGAAGTGGTCGTGGTCTAGCACAATATCACACGATATAACGGGGGGTAGATAAAGAGTTCCCACGGTACTCGGCATTTCTGTTATTTGTGCGAGTGACTTGTCCGTCTCCCGAGCTTTCCCGTTAAATCTTGAATGAACATTGTGAGAACTGTGTTCAAGAAGGAACTGCAGATGCTGGAAGATCGAAGGTACACAAAATTGCTGGAGAAACTCAGCGGGTGCAGCAGCATCTATGGAGCGAAGGAAATAGGCGACGTTTCGGGCCGAAACCCTTCTTCAGACTGATGGGGGGTGGGGGGGAGATGGAAGGAAAAAGGGGAGGAGGAGGAGCCCAATGGCGGGCGGATGGGAGGGTGGGAGGAGACAGCTAGAGGGTTAAGGAAGGGGACGAGACAGCAAGGGCTAGCAAAATTGGGAGAATTCAATGTTAATGCCATCCGGACGCAAGGTCCCCAGGCGGAATATGAGGTGCTGTTCCTCCAATTTCCGCTGTTGCTCACTCTGGCAACGGAGGAGACCCAGGACAGTCTCTCTGTTAATGCCATCCGGAGGCAAGGTCCCCAGGCGGAATATGAGGTGCTGTTCCTCCAATTTCTGCTGTTGCTCACTCTGGCAATGGAGGAGACCCAGGACAGTCTCTCTGTCCTGGGTCTCCTCCATTGCCAGAGTGAGCAACAGCGGAAATTGGAGGAACAGCACCTCATATTCCGCCTGGGGACCTTGCGTCCGGATGGCATTAACATTGAATTCTCCCAATTTTGCTAGCCCTTGCTGTCTCCTCCCCTTCCTTAACCCTCTAGCTGTCTCCTCCCACCCTCCCATCCGCCCGCCCTTGGGCTCCTCCTCTTCCCCTTTTTCCTTCCTTCTCCCCCCCCACCCCCCATCAGTCTGAAAAAGGGTTTTGTCCCGAAACGTCGCCTATTTCCTTCGCTCCATAGATACTGCTGCACCCGCTGAGTTTCTCCAGCAATTTTGTGTACCATTGTGAGAATTGTGAAGTGTTGTTAAATCATCACGTGGCACAAATGATGTCACTTTTTTTTTCACACACTATAAATATCCTCCCTAGGTTGAATTGGCTCATTTGGAGACATGCCTGTACTAATGCCGTGACTTTACTGCAGGAAGATGCCACATTACTTAGGAGAGAGGAGGAGAGAGACAGAGAGAGAGGCACAGAGGCAGTGTGATGTACTTCGGGGTGACTGGCCGAAGAGAAAGAGCGCACATGACCTTGGTCTCTGTGTGTGTGGGAGCGAAGAGAGACTAAGCAGAATATTGTGTGTGGGGGGAGAAAGGGAGAGGTGGGGGAGGGGGAGAAAAAGAGAGGTGGGGGAGGGGGAGAAAGAGAGGGGTGGGGGGGGGGAGAGAGAGAAATGAGGGGAGACGTATATACACACACAAAGCAGAGTTTTACTGTGTATGTGGGAGACACAGATGGACTGAGCACAGTACCTCGGTCTTACTGTGTGTGGGAGAGGGGGAGAAAGAGACGTACACTCACAGAGGCAGAGTCTCTCAGCCTGTGTGAGAGGGAGGGAGGGAGAGAGACAGAGGCACACACAAGGTGGATGTGAAATCTCACCTGCCTGTTTCAGTGACAGACACCCGCCGCCAGTAAATGAAGACACCCCCATCTGTCTCCCCCTCCTCTCCCTCGACTCCCCCACCTTTCCCTCCCAACTCCAGTCCCGTCCCGACCCCCTGGGAAACTGAAGGGAGTAACAATCAACTGATGCCTGCCCGCTGAGTTAAAGAGTTCCCACGGTAGACTGACGATAAAGACGATGTTAGTTGCGCACAAGTTTAAATTTCCAACGTGTGTTTCAGAGAAAGAGTCAGCGCAGAATCTTTGATAATCAAAAACTGTCTGAATCAGCATGTTAGACACAAAATGCTTGAGTAACTCAGCGGACCAAGCAGCATCTCTGGAGAAAAGGAATAGATTCCATTTTTGGTCGGGACACTTCTTCGGGATGATTGTAGGGGGGAACTGGAAGCAAGAAAAGACCGGAACAAATCAGGGCCAACAACAGATGACCTCAGCAGGGTATTTTGAAGAGGGGTCCCGACCCGAAATGTCGCCTAACCCTTTCCTCCAGAGATGCTGCCTGACCCACTGAGTCACTCCAGCACTTTATGTCTATATTTGGTTCCCTGATAGGCCAATTGTTGGCTAGGGATAGTGTGATCCCAAGAGGGAACCATCGTTGCAAACCTTGCACTGGTTAACCGACATTTACTGCATGGGGGAGGGGGAGCAGGAGGGGATGGGCGGGGGAGAGAGAGAGAGTGTAAGTTACCTAAAATTAAATAATTCAATGTTCATAGTGAACACAGACACAAAATGTTGGAGTAACTCAATGGGTCAGGCAACATATCTGGAGAAAATGAACAGGTGGCGTTTGTGTCTATCTTCGGTAAAAACCAGCATCCGCAGTTCCTTCCTGCACAATGGATCTCAGTGTCAAGTCTCTGACTCCCGTTGGCAGGCCATTTGGCCCACAGCCCGCCCAGCGATGACTAACCCATGTCACGGGGATGGTATGAAGGCGGAGTTAGACAGAGCTTGATTAATGTTACGGTTGGGGAATGGGCCATAATATGGCCAGGGAAACGCTGTTATTCGTGACGCCCCCTCCGCCCTTTCCCAGCTGTTCTCAATCGCACCCCTGGCCACACAAAAATTTATACTTTAAGAAGGAATACACGGAACATTTAAACTCAGAACGCTTCTAACAGAGTGAGCCATGTGAGCACTTTGATCATTCTCCCTGTATTTGCATTTGACAAAATAGTCGGAAAAAAATGTATAAAAGTGTTCATACCTTTTGCTATGCCTAATTGGCCCTTACCTCTGCGAAAATAGTGTGATATTCGTAGGTGAAAGGTCACCAACAATAATTGATTCTATTATTAATTGACTAATAATTGACTATTAGCGGAAAGATGCAATTCTGATCTAATATTATCAGTGCCTCTGTCTTTGGAAGCAACACCAGCAATTTATTAAATCTGACTACATGCGGCACAGTGGTAGAGTTGCTGCCTCACAACCCCAGAGACCGGGGTTCGATCCTGACCATGGGTGCACCGGTTTCCTCTCACACTCCAGAGATTACAGGTTTGTAAGTTAATCGGCTTCGGTAACATTGTAAAATTGTCCCTGGAGTGTATAAGAATAGGTGGTCGGCGCGGACTCGGTGGGCCGAAGGGCCTGTTTAGGCGCTATATCTCTAAAATCTGAGGTTAGGTAATGTCTAAAGGAACTGCAGATGCTGGTTAATACGCACAAAAGGACACAAAATGTTGGTGTAACTCAGCAGGTAAGTCAGATCTGGGAAGAAAAACATAAAAAGCTGGAGTAAGTCAGCGGGTCAGGCAGCATCTCTGGAGAAAAAGAATAGGTGGCGATTCGAATCGGAACCCTTCTTCAGACATCCTAATCGGAATTGAGTCTGAAGATGTGTCTCATCCCGAAACATCACCTATTTTTCTCCAGAGATGCTGCTTGACTCGCTGAGTTACTCCAGCTTTTTGTGTCTGTCTTCGGTTTAAACCAGCATGTGCAGTTCACTCTTTTTACACGGGTCTCTGGAGAACATTGATTGGTCGCGTTCCGGACCCTGCTTCGGAAAGGCATCGATCGCTAGTCGGCGAGGACTCCGAGCTGTCAAAGAAGTACATGTGAAAAATGTTCTCATGGACCATAAAAATGCGGGACCTTTCAGTAAAGTCCCTTTTAAAGATTATAGTTATTTTCTTGAATCTCATTAACATAACTCATGAATAAGTTGATGTCCATATGCGGATGCAAATCTTTATTTTTTAAATTCAATCCCACAGAAGACAATTTTTACTCACCTTCTGTCCCCTCTGTCCAGCTTCCGGGTTCACCGTTCGCAGGAGTTCCCACGGTAAACGCAAGAGTTAATACGGATATCGCACTGGCCACTACGTGCATATTATGTTGCAATGTTCAACCACAAGTGTACAAGTCACTCTTGGAGAAATTCAAGCTTGCTTGAATTTTCTCCCGAGTCACCAAGTTACACGATTACCTGCCGTTAGCGCCACGGTGGTCCACGAATGCCGTACGGTTATCGCACGAGGTTCCCACGATGTTCAACTCTTGTTAACTCTTGCGTCAAGTCGCCCCGTGAGAAAGCGCTATAACTTTGACAATGTGAAAAGGTGAGGGCTGTAGAACTGTAGTTGCTGGTTAATACACAAAGGACCAGATTTCTTCACTCCTCCTCCTCCCCCTCCTCCCCCCCCTCCTCCTCCCCCCCCCCCCCCCCCCCCCCCCCCATCAGTCTGAAGTAGGGTCTCAACTCGAAACGATGTGTTATATCTTGACTTCCAGAAGGCTTTCGACAAGGTCCCACATAAGAGATTAGTATACAAACTTAAAGCACACGGTATTGGGGGTTCAGTATTGATGTGGATAGAGAACTGGCTGGCAGACAGGAAGCAAAGAGTAGGAGTAAACGGGTCCTTTTCACAATGGCAGGCAGTGACTAGTGGGGTACCGCAAGGCTCAGTGCTAGGACCCCAGCTATTTACGATATATATTAATGATTTGGACGAGGGAATTGAATGCAACATCTCCAAGTTTGCGGATGACACGAAGCTGGGGGGCAGAGTTAGCTGTGTGGAGGATGCTAGGAGGCTGCAAGGTGACTTGGATAGGCTGGGTGAGTGGGCAAATGCATGGCAGATGCAGTATAATGTGGACAAATGTGAGGTTATCCACTTTGGTGGCAAAAACAGGAAAGTAGACTATTATCTGAATGGTGGCCGATTAGGAAAGGGGGAGATGCAACGAGACCTGGGTGTTATGGTACACCCGTCATTAAAAGTAGGCGTGCAGGTGCAGCAGGCAGTGAAGAAGGCGAATGGTATGTTAGCATTCATAGCAAAAGGATTTGAGTATAGGAGCAGGAAGGTTCTACTGCAGTTGTACAGGGTCTTGGTGAGACCACACCTGGAGTATTGCGTACAGTTTTGGTCTCCTAATCTGAGGAAAGACATTCTTGCCATAGAGGCAGTACAGAGAAGGTTCACCAGACTGATTCCTGGGATGTCAGGACTTTCACATGAAGAAAGACTGGATAGACTCAGTTTGTACTCGCTAGAATTTAGAAGACTGCGGGGGGATCTTATAGAAACTTACACAATTCTTAAGGGGTTGGACAGGCTGGATGCAGGAAGATTGTTCCCGATGTTGGGGAAGTCCAGAACAAGGGGTCACAGTTTAAGGATAAGGGGGAAATCTTTTAGGACCGAGATGAGGAAAACATTTTTCACACAGAGAGTGGTGAATCTCTGGAATTCTCTGCCACAGAAGGTAGTTGAGGCCAGTTCGTTGGCTATATTTAAGAGGGAGTTAGATGTGGCCCTTGTGGCTAAAGGGATCAGGGGGTATGGAGAGAAGGCAGGTACAGGATACTGAGTTGGATGATCAGCCATGATCATATTGAATGGCGGTGCAGGCTCGAAGGGCCGAATGGCCTACTCCTGCACCTATTTTCTATGTTTCTATGTCATCTGTCCATGTTCTCCAGAAATGCTGCCTGACCTGCTGGAGTTACTCCAGCACTTTGTGTCCTTCTGAGGGTGGTATCGCTCATTTCCACCCCCGCCCCACTATAACCATATAACAATTTCAGCACGGAAACAGGCATGTCGACCCTTCTAGTCCGTGCCGAACACGTATTCTCCCCTAGTCCCATATACCTGCGCTCAGACCATAACTATCATGCATGGATAGATCAGTGACCTCAGTCACTTATTCGATGACCATAATGTCAGCAATAAGAATGGAAGGGTTCGCGGGGCATTTTAAGTGTTCATAAATAAACAATTACTCGCATTGTGTTGCAGCTGACTTGGACAAACTGTAGCCGAGTGAAATGAGGGGCGTTATTAAGAACAGATTCCTTTCCGTCGCTGGCAACTGTCAGAAAAATACTACAATGACACCACTGTCGAACGACTGGGAATTTCCAAGACGTCAGACCTCGCGGCTCGGAAACGCAGTGGAGGTTTTTTTTTTCTCTCTCTAAATAGTTGTCTGACCTAACGTGCGAATTCCTCGTCAATCTTTGCCGGGGACTCCGAGGACACGCACAAGGTAGAACAAACATTCATTGTTCGCGTCAATCAGTGCTAGGGCCGAACTCTGTCGTGGACAGCATCGAAGAGACAATGACTGGAAATTGCAGGTAACTCGAGGCAGTCGGAGTCCGCGTTCTCTGCCTTTTGCACGAGGATTAAGCAGGGTTTTTTTTGTATCATGATCGTCGCTTAGACAATTCAGGAAACAGCCGCGGAATGAAAGACTGGTTGATTATTTATTTCAGTGTATGATTATTATTCACTTTGAGCAGATGACCCACCAGCGGGTTGGATCCAATGGTTACTGTCTGCTTAATTTTGATGGTTTAACAATAAACTACTAGTCCTGATAGTTATGTGTATACACATTCGATCTGTCAGTTATATTCTCATGTAATTACTGGTTTACAAGTTGTTCCTACCCAATATTAAGTGTTTAAAATGTTCTGCGGATATAGAGCCCCTTGGCCAAGCTTCCGCGGGCTATGGTCAATCAGCGGTCAGAATGGTGTAATCGCAGCGAAAATAAAATCCCATGTAAATACTGGACATTCGAAATAAAGAACAAAGTGGTAAAACGCTTATAGAGATGAGTAGCATCGCCGGGACTGCTTGCGCTGCTGGGCACTTCTAGCATCCCCAGCCACTGTAGAAACCGTGCCGTCCGCGTGTGGGGGAAAATGTGAATAATTTGCCAGTAGGTCAACAGATAGCGATGTTATAGCGGAAATTTAAGAGTCGGGAGATTCCCTGTTTCCCCGTCATGGACAATATCGGGTTCAGGAACTCCGAAACGAAAATATAGATGGAAGCTAAAGATTGGGTCCTTACACATAACATGACTGCTATGCATGGGTTTCAGTAGGAAACATAACTGAACATGACTTAAAAAGGTCAGCTCTGAAGGATGTGTGAATCTGTTGAGAAATGTAATCTCTGTAAGTGGCAAACTCTTTGATCACAATTTGAGATTTGTAATAGAAATCTCTTCTCTGGTGATGCTCTGCCAGGCCTGTATTGCAGCCATCTTTAGCTTATGCTTATTTTGGGGTCTAGTCCCCTTCAGTTTTCTCTTCAGCATATAAAGGCATGCTCAATTGGGTTCAGATCTTCACTCAAGAATTGACAATTTTTTAGCTTTGAAAATCTCCTTTGTTGCTTTAGCAGCATGTTTGGGATCATTGTCTTGCTGTGGAATGAACGGACGGCCAATGCGTTTTGAGGCATTTGTTTGAACTTGAGCAGATAGGATGTGTCTATACACTTCAGAATTCATTATGCTACTACCATCAGCAGTTTTATCATCAATGAAGATTTGTGAGCCAGTACCTTCAGCATCCATACATGCCCAGGCCATAACACCCCCACCACCGTGTTTCACAGATGAGGTGGTATGCTTTGGATCTTGGGCAGTTCCTTCTCTCCTCCATACTTTGCTCTTGCCATCAATCAGATATAAATTAATCTTCGTCTCATCTGTCCACAAGACCTTTTACCAGAACTGTGGTTGCTCTTTTAAGTACTTCTTGGCAAACTGTAACCTGGCCATCCTATTTTTGCAGCTAACCAGTGGTTTGTTTTCGCAGTGTAGCCTCTGGATTTCTGTTCATGAAGTTGTCATTGACAAATCCACACCTGACTCCTGAAGAGTGTTTCTGATCTGATGGACAGGTGTTTGGGGATTTTTCCTTATATTATAGAGATAATTCTTCTGTCCTCAGCTGTGGAGGTCTTCCTTGGCCTGCCCAGTCCATTTGTGATTAGTAAGCTCACCAGTGCTCTCTTTCTTCTTAATGATGTTCCAAACAGTTGATTTTGGTAAGCCTAAGGTTTGGCTGATGTCTCGAACAGTTTTATTCTTGTTTCTCAGTCTCATAATGTTTTCTTTGATTTTTATTGGCACAACTTTGGTCGTCATGTTGATAAACACCAATAAAAGTTTCCAAAGATGATGGAAAGACTGGAGGAAAGACTAGGTGCTGAGAGCTCTCTTATACCTGCATTAAGCCGACATTTAAACACACCTGAGCAATTACAAAAACCTGTGAAGCCATGTGTCCCAAACATTATGCTGCCCTGAAATGGGGGGACTATGTATAAACACAGCTGTAATTTCTACATGGTGAAGCCAAAATATATAAAAATGGCCTTTATTAAAATCTGACAATGTGCACCTTAACCACATGTGATTTTTTCTATTACAAATCTAAAATTGTGAAGTACTGAGGCAAATAAATAAATGAGTGTTTGCCCCAAACATTATGGAGAGCACTGTAACTAAAAAAACCCAGCAGTTTTAGATTTGCACAGAAATATTAACTTAAAAGATGTCTGTTTTTGACATCTTACAGTGAGGGTTACTACTAGGGGTGTTTTGGGCCTCTAAAGAAGTAGAACATGAATGTAGATGGGTTTGTTGATAAGTTTACAGACAACATCAACATTTATGGAGTTGCAGATAGTGAGGAAGGTAGTCAAATGATACAGATTTAGAACAGTTACAGATATGATTGGAGAACTAGTAGAAATCGCAGTTGGAGGTTAATCCGAGCAAGTGTGATATGTTACACTTTGGGAGGTCTACTGCAAGGGGGAAGTATACAATTAATGGCAAGATCCTCAACAGCATTGATGTGCAGAGCAATCTTGGGGTTTCAAGTCCATAGCTCCCTGAAAGTGGCAATACAAGTAGATAGTAGTAGAGAAAGCATATGGAATACCGCAAGCCCTAGTCTACTCAACAGCCGAGTTTTGCTCAACAGCTTGGGCTAATAGCTGCCACACCAAACGAGATGACACTGTCCTTAATTCTGCAATGCGGGTCATCACAGGGACGCTTAAGTGAACACCTTTGCAGTGGCTCCCTGTCCTCTCTCATATCGCCCCTCCCAGCTTACGCAGAAGGGAGAGGATGTTGAAAGATTGGTGCACCATCGAGGCTAACCCTGACCTTCCATCCATGCTGACTTGAACAATCTGCCCAACATGTGCCTGAAGTCCCGCAAACCCTTCTTGTCTTCCGTTAAATCCCTGGAAGACATTGACTGCAAGACTGAGTAGCGCAGAGCCAGGAAAGATGCCAACACCAACAACGGAGAGGTCATCACAGTGAAACCACCGGGTTTTGACCTCCATCGCAAGCAATGGCTAATCCTGAACAGAATCCGCACCTTCCATGCAAGAACAGCCCATCACTGCATAAGTGAGGGATGACAGACAGCCCTGCTTGCGACTGAGGACATCCAGATCAGACCATCCCACACATCATGAATGATTGGCCACTGAGGCTTTTCCCTGGGGGCATCAAAGCCATCCACCAAGTAACTGATGCTGTCCTGGCCTGGATGTCTACCCTTGATCTATAATTTTAGGCTGTGCACACCATATGCAAGAAGAAAATTGAATTCTTGCCTTAATTGATCAAGGCATTGAGTAAGAGAGTCAGGAAGATGGTGTAGCTTTATAGGACTGTGGTTAGGTCTTTTTTGGAGTATTGGGTGCAGTTTTGGTTGCCCCATTATAGAAATGATGTGGAGGAATTGGAGAGGGTGCAGTAAAGATTACTAGAATAATACAAGAAGTAAAAGGTATTACCTACAAGGAGAGGTTAGACATGTTTGCCTTGTTTTCTCTGGAACGTAGAAGCTTGAGGAGAAACCAAATAGAAATATATAAGATTGTGAGGCATAAATAGGGTAGACCTAGGGTTCTGAGAGGTGGCTTTAGAGATTGTGGAGGCATTGATAGTGATATTTCAGGAATCACTAGTCAGGTGTGGTCCCAGATGATTGGAAAATTGCTAATATTATCCCGCTGCACAAAAAGGGAGCAAGGCAGAATAGTGGGAACTATAGGCAGGTTAGTTTGACTTTGGTGGTTGGTAAGATTTTAGAGTCCATTATAAAGGATGAGGTTACAGAGTACTTGGAAGTTCACGATAAAATAGGCCAAAGTCAGCATGGCTTTGTGAAAGGGAGGTCTTGCTTGACATATTTGCTGGAATTCTTTGAAGAAATAAATAACAGAACAAAGGACAGTCAGTAGATGTTGTTTACTTAGATATTCAGAAAGCCTTTGCAAAGGTGCCACACGTAAGGGTGCTGAGGAAGATAACAGCACACGGTATCAAAGGGACTCGGCAGAAGGACTTGGACAGGTTGGAAGAGTGGGCAGAGAAGTGGCAGATGCAGTATAGTGCAGCAAAGTGTGGAGTCATGCATTTTGGTAGTAGGAATAAAAGCATGGACTATTTTCTAAATGGGGTGAAAATCCAGAAAAGGGACTTGGGAGTGCTGGTGCAGGATTCCCAAAAAGTTAATCTGCAAGTCGAATCGGTAGTAAAGAAAGCAAACTCAATGCCAGCATTTATTTCAAGAGGGCTTATATACAAAAACAGGGATGTAACGTTGAGGCTCCATAAGGCACTGGTAAGGCCACATTTGGAATATTGTGAGTAATTCTGGGCACCATATCTGAGGAAGGATGTGCTGGCTCTGGAAAGGATCCAGAGGAGGTTTACAAGAATGATCCCAGGAATGAGTAGGTTAAAGTATGATGAGCATTTGTCGGCACTGGGTCTGTACTCGCTGGAGTTTAGAAGAATGAGGGGAGACCTCATTGAAACATACAGAGTAGTGAAAGGTTTAGATAAAGTAGATGCGGAGAGGATGTTTTCATTAGTGGGAGAGTCTAAGACTAGAGGTCATCGCTTCAGAATTAAAGGACGTTCTTTTAGTAAGGAGATGAGGGAGAAATTATTTTTGTCAGATAGTGGTGAATTTATGTTCTTTGCCACAGATGGCTGTAGAGGCCAGGCCAGTGGATATTTTGAAGGCAGAGATAGATAGGTTGTTGATTAGTACAGGTGTCAGAGATTATTTGGGGGGGGGAAGGCAGGAGAATGGGGTTAGATCAGCCATGATTGAAAGGCGCAGTAGATTTGATAAGGCAAATAGCCTAATTCTACTATTTCTTATGACATTTATTGCAGGGTGGAAATATCAAGGACTAGAGGGCATAGGTTTAAGGCGAGAATGGTAAAGATTAAAAGAATTGTGCGGGGCACATTTTTGTTTTACACAGAGAATGGTAGGTGCCTGGGACACTCTGAAAGGGATGGTGGTGGAGGCAGATACGATAGTGGCATTTAAGAGACTTTTAGATAGGCACATGGATATGCTGGGAATGAAGGGATATGGATCATGTGCCGGGGAAATTATGTGTGGCACCAACATTACGGGCTGAAGAGCCTGTTCCTGTGCTGTACTTATTCTATGTTTTCTCTGGAGCTTCCGACATATAGGGATGACCTGACAGTAGAACAAAAATAATGAGAGGCATAGACTACATGGACAATCAAAACTTTTTTTCTGAGGGCAGACTAGAGGGCAAAACTGAAGGTCGGGGGGATTAGTTTAAAGGGGATGCAGGAGTAAGTTTTATTTTACACAGAGAATGGTGCCAGGAATGTGCTGACATGAGTGGTGGTGGAAGCAAATATTATAGTGGCATTAAATAGGCTTTTAGATAGGCACAAAGATAGGCAGGGAATGGAGCGATATGGATCACGTGCAGGCAGAGGAGATTAGTTTAACTTTGCATTATGTTTGGCCTAGTCATTGTGAGCCGAAGGGCATGTTCCTGCGCTGTACTGTTCTATTTTCTACGTTCTAGGGATACAGAATGAGAGGCAATGAATCCTAGAAATTCTAGTACTTCTTCACGAATGAAAGTGTCACGAGTAAAATAACATTAACTACACCCATATCCTACAGGCCTCGGGTAGAAATAACCAGACAGTGCACATTTTTGGCATGGAATATGGGCCATTATGGAGGGTAGATCAGATAACATAATCTCTGGGCCAATTAAGCATATGTCATGGTTGGTGGGATGTGTGTAACATGGGCAAGAGATCCCAGCAAGCTGGTTGCTGGTAGGCATGTTGGAAAAACACCCAGCAATTTGGATGGAAGTTGGGGAGGAGGATATTAGCAATTTCAATGGGGATGTGCTGTGTGAAAGATATGTATTGCAGGATGGCTAGGTGGTGAGTAGATTCAGCATTTGGCCTCTGTAAATAGAGCATTGAGAGGGTAGGAGGAGTGTGCTGGAGATAATAGTGTCTGAAGGTTAAAGCCATTCAGCTACCTTGAAGCAATCGCAGTCAATCTCATTACCCTGAGAGTATCCAACAGTAGTCCCGCCAGGACAACAAGGCCCAAGTTCTTTTGCAATGAGCCCATTGGTGTCTCCAATGTGTTGGAGTGTTGCAAAATGGCCAGGCCATCAGTATTATATTTCTCTTTGGGGTAAAAAGTTTGTTTTCAGTTGTATAATTAATGAGCTGTATGTGAGAGGTTGAGCAGGCTAGGACTTTATTCCTTGCAACACAGGAGGATGATGGGTGGTCTTATAGAGGTGTACAAAATAATAAGAGAAATAGAAATGGAAAATGCCCAGAGACTCTTACCCAGAGTAGGGGTATTGAGAACCAGAGGAGATAGATTTACGGTGAGAGGGGGAAGATGTAATAAGAACCAGAGGGCCAACTTTTTTTTTACACAAAGGATTGGATGTGCATGGAATGAGCTAACAGAGGAAGTAGTCGAGGTAATTACCATCACAGCGTTTAAGAAACATTTAAGAGTCAACATTTAAGATATGTGGGTTCCTATGTAGGTTAGTCTGAAAACTACAAGCTGCAAACACAAGATCATGAGTATGCATACAATAAATAATTTAGGAGAAACTTATATGGAATATCAAAATCAATACAAAAATGTCTTCCTCAATACTTGGAGAAACAGGATGATTAGAAGCAAGGAGATGCTATTACTTTAGATGATGTATATTGATGTATTCAAGAGAGAGTTAGATATAGCTCTTAGGAATCAATGGATATGGGGAGAAAGCAGGAATGGGGTACTGATTTTGGATGATCAGCCATAATCATATTGAATGACAGTGCTGGCTCGAAGGGCCGAATGGCCTACTGCGGCACCTATTTTCTATGTTTCTATAGATAATAATAAAGAAATAGCAGATATTAGGAATTAATATTTGCTTTGGAGAAGGAGCATGACATGCCAAACACGTAAGGAAACTAAAGTTACACAAGCCCAGGGACTTAGTGAAGACTAAATATCAGCAAAGAAGAAATTAATAGTACTAAAGAGTGATAAACGACAATGATGGTTCCTATATCAGAATTGTAAAGAAAGTAATTGAAAGTATAAAAGAATTGTAGTGAACGGATTGTAAACTACACAGTTGGTTCCTTTTGAGTCAAACGTCCTCAAACATTGGAACCAAACGATCAATTTTTCCAATCGGTTCAGTACAACTTCGGAATTTAAAATTATGAAGATGGTCATGGAGATAGATAGGTTGAGCACTTGAAAGACAGACCAAAGAGCCCTTTATCTATGTTTGCGCAATTACAGAGACCATGCAAATGATAGAATAACTCAACACCTGGTGGAGAGATAACCACCGTGGACTTATGTCAGGTTAAGTAAAAATGTTTGTTTGGTCTGGTGAACCTGAATATGTTAATAGACGACTAAAGTGCTATTTATGTGAATTTCCAGGGGTCATTTGAAACATATTATGTAAGAAACTGTTGGCTACAGTAAAAACTTATGGAATTGAAATCAAATTATTGACCAGTTACTGATTGAGCAGCAAACGACACAGCAGAGATAATGGGCAGACCCTCAAATTAGCAGGATGTAATCAGAGAGGCACAATTATTAGAAATGTCAGCTGAATTTTAGAAAGCCACCTCATCATGTCTGCTGTTTGACTTAAAGATATGCAACTGTAAAATAAATAAAGAGACGTATCTAGAACACTTACAACACAAAATAGTATCAATGCAATACAATGTCTGGAAGCTTTAGCAATAATAATAGAGAATTACAGCTACTTGTATATCCATTAATAAAATCTCAAGGACATATACAGAAATATTGAAAAAGGCAAAATAAATGAATACAGATAATGTGGGAAATATTTAGTAGGTCAGGCTAGAACTTTGGAGAGAAAAAAAAGTATCCATGTTTCAAAATCAATAACCTTTCATCAACGTGGTTAAGAATCCTGGGCTATAGACCTACAACACTAAAATCCTGTAATACAACATTCTGGCAAGTCCACACCCAGAGTACTGTGAGCAGTTTTGTTCACTGCATTTGCAAGGATGATTTGACATTGGAGCTTGAAATCTATCTGAACTCCAAGAGCTAAATTACGAGGAAATATCACATAAATTATGTAGAACCTGCTTTCAAAGCTCAACAGGCTTGACAGCACCTGTGGAAAGAGAATCGGAGCAACTGTTTCCGGTGGTCTCAAAAATAACTTGGATGGAGCATCTTTGTCATTGTGCATGAATTGTAATGAAGGGCCCGTTTCCATACTGTATCATTTCATGACTCTATGACTTTGTCAGAACTGAGTATGATGAAACAATTTTTGCCATGGGTATGGATTCTTAGGTTCCCGTGTGTAGTGATGGTTAGTACCAACACTGACCTCAATCATTTGATTCGGGTGTAGTGCCAGAAGACTGGAGGATTTCAATTGAAATAGCCCTGTTGAAAAACTGGAGCGAGGTGAAAAAAAAAATGGAGAGAGATAAATCACAAATCCACAGGCCAAATAATCTAATATAAGAGGTAGGAAATTACTACAGACTTTCAGCAAAGTCAAAATAATTCTAACTTGAACAAGTTTGAGCCAATAAAGGAGAAGTAAATAATATCTGACTAAACTGATTGAAGGACTTTGGTGAAAAAAGAGTACAGTTTATAGAAGAAGGGTTTCGGCCCGAAACGTCGCCTATTTCCTTCGCCCGTCTGAAGAAGGGTTTCGGCCCGAAACGTCGCCTATTTCCTTCGCTCCATAGATGCTGCTGCACCCGCTGAGTTTCCCCAGCAATTTTGTGTACCTACAGTTTATAGATGTTGTTTTTATGGATTTGATTAATTCAGAAGGTAAATGGAAATATAGGTATTGAGGTTAATATAAAGGGAAATAATTATTTCATCCAAAGAGTCGAAATGGTGTATCATTCAATAGATAAATCAATTATCAGGATTATTGCTTTACTCAAGTAACTTCTCAAGTCAGGCAACCTCTTTGGAGAACATGGAAACGAGACTTTTTGGGTCAGGACCCTTCTTCACACTTAATGTATCTGAAGATAGGTCCTGACCTGAAACATCATTTATTCATGTTCTCCCAAAATGAGAAATGTTCAGCCTGACATGCTGAATTATTGAGTGCAGCTGTCAGCAGTTAGTGAAGGGAAGTCAGAATTGGAGAGATGCTACTTGAAGGGCAATAAGACTATAAGAGGTATGGAAATAGGATAGATGAAGCAAATTGAGTGATTTAATCCAAAGGATGAGAATTTTATTCAAATGCTGGTGGACTGGAATCCAATGTAGATCAGAGAATACAAAGGGAAATATGAGTGGGAGATGGTGAGAGTTGGAACATGAGCTGCTGAGTTTAGAAAGGGAGAGCGGAGTCTGAACTGGAGAACATTGGAAAGGTTCAGTATAGAAAGTGGAATATGGGTGAGATTTTAGCAACATATAGGCTGAGGTAGAGGTAAAGATAGGGGATGCAATCAATATTCACTGTGACAGAGGACATTGAGTTGGAACTTCAGGGCTAAATAAGCCACAGGTTGTGAACAGAAGGTTTCAGCATGACAGTGGCTTGGGACAGGAATAGACATGGCAGGGGTAGGGTGATTGGAGGCAGTGAAAGGACTGGACAATGAAATGAGGGGAATCCTCAGTTGGAATACTTGCAATGTGATGAATTTTGATTTATTCCATTTGATCAATAATGAAATAATGATTAAAAGAAAATAAACGCATATAAGATAAGTGAAATGGGAACAAAAACTGCTGGAAATATACAGCAAGTGAGAACCCTGAAAGAAATGCCTTGGGTCTGTAGATGGACACAAAATGCTGGAGTAACTCAGCAGGACAGGCAACATCTCCGGAGAAAAGGAAAGGTGATGTTTCACATCAAGACCCTTCTACTGTCTCGTCGAACCCTGTAGTCTGAAGAAGGATCTCGACCAGAAACATCACCTATTCCTTTTCTCCAGAGATGCTGCCTGACCCACTGAGCTACTCCAGCATTTTGTGTCTTCGGTGTAAACCAGCATCTGCAGTTCTTCGTACAAATCTTGTGTCTGTATCTGTTTTGAGTTAAAATTAGAACTAGCAAAAGACAATAGACAATAGGTGCAGGAGTAGGCCATTCAGCCTTTCGAGCCAGCACCGCCATTCAATGTGATCATGGCTGATCATTCACAATCAGTACCCCTTTCCTGCATTCTCCCCAATGGTTGAAGGATACCTCAATGGTTGATATACCCTCCTCCCCTAATACCTTATTTCAACTATTCCAACACACTCCTGACTGATCCCCCTCTCCCTGCTTTTCTTTATATTTATTTTTAAAAAGCTACTGCCGTGTCATAATATGCACCAGAACAGTCTCTGTGATATCCTCCAATATTTACCATCCATGATAACTCCCTCTTCTCGGGCAATGCCTCACAATCAATTATGACTTGTTTCCACTCCAATTCTGACAGGTGGAAGATACCTGCATATTAATTTTATAATGTTAGATGGGCATCAGCTGGCACAAGGGCTCTACAGAGCAAAGTCTTGGTCCAGTGGCATGGAGACCAGACTTCTACCACATAGTGTATCACACAGCAGTGCACTTCTGACCACGAACAGAGATCGGCGTTGACATGTGATACCATAATGCTCAGTTGGCATTCGCATCCCTCCAACCTCCATCAACCCGTCCATTCAGTCCCAACCTATTCTCGTCCAAGGCTGACCCCTGCTCATTTTTAATTATTTTTTTTGCTCAGAGATTGGGGTCAATGCTTTCTATTCCAAAGGCTCAAGATCTGGAATTGCCAACCTACATGTTCCAATTCTGACAGGTCAAGTACATTGGCAAGGAAATGCCCTGCGCCTATCCCATGCAACCGCCCGTTTCACCCTCAGAGTGAAAATAAATATATATCAAATCCCTTTGAGTGATTAAAAGATACGGCAGTGAAACAGGCCTTTCGGATCACGCGTGTCCACGTCGAACATCGATCACCGGTTCAGACTAGTTCTAGTTATCCCACTTTCTCAACACCTCCATCGCACGATTGGAGCAAATTACAGAGGGCAATTAACCAACAAACCTGCACCGTCACTGGGACGTGGGAGGAAAAACCCCACCCGACAGAGGGAGGGAGCAGTACTACCAGCGACGCCATCCACCTAATCTTTGCCTTAAAGGCTTAAATAGATTTAAAAATGCTGTAATAACTCAGCGGGTCAGGCTGCATCACTGGATAAGTGACATTCCGGGTCGAGAAACACGCACTCTGGTTATAAATCTTCTTTTGGGGGAGGGTGAGAGAGGGAGGGAGAGTTAGATGGAGCGTTAGATGGAGCTCTAGGGAATAGTGGAATCAAGGGATATGGAGAGAAGGCAGGCACGGGTTATTGATAGGGGACGATCAGCCATGATCACAACGAATGGCGGTGCTGGCTCGAAGGGCCGAATGGCCTCCTGCACCTATTTTCTAAGTTTCTATCCCCATCATTATCTATGTCACATAATTTTAAGTATCACCGCTTATTTTTTTTGTGACTCCTTTCTGAATCCTTTTTTTGTTGGGTGGGGTCGAGCACTTGCTCACGTGCCCAAACTTCGCCTTATTCGGAAGCAACCAAAGATCATAGAGCGAAGCAACTATGACTTTATGTTGCGTTTATGAAGGAACTGCACTTTGTTCTTTGTTTGTTCCTTCCCTGCGTCACCGCCGATCGCCCTTCGAGAGGGACAACCTTGTAGTCTTGGCAATGGGACCTCGGACTACTCCTCCCCTTCCCATATCATCATTGCCAGTAATGAAGGCTGTTCTTGCACTTACCGTAATTCCTGCCCCTTCATGGGATCCTCCCCGTCAGACGGGACGAATAGGAGATGAAGGGAGGACATAATAAGACTGCCTCCCGGAAGGCGCCGCAGAAAAAAATAGTTGTGTCGGAGGGTGGGTTGTGCATTAGCTGCGAACAAGAGGAAGCTCTGCAGATTTAGGTGACCTCCCGGAGCTGCTTGGAACACGTCCCCACCTCCGCATTCCGCCTTTCCTTTCTCCGCCCGAAGGATGATCCTCGACCGAGGGAGCGAGAACTCGAACGACGGCGAGAACTGGCTGATGTCGAGCCCCATCAACCTGGGCTCCTTCTACCAGAGCTCCCCCGCGGCCAGCGAGCCGCCATCGCCCGCCTCGCCGCTGTCCGAGACGTCCAGCTGCGGCGTCCCGTCGCCAGGTATGACAGCTACACCTCCTGCCACAGTTAGCGTCACGTCCCCTCACTCAGCCCTTACAGGTTCGGCCGCCTATCCTCTTAATTTCCCCCTGCCCACGAAGCTTAACGCCCCTTCCCCCTTCTCCAGTCCGGTAGACCTGCCGCCCTTCCCCCTTCCATTCTAGCAGTTTCTCCCGCCCAGATTATAGTCGCTCCCGCTGGTCGAGGCACGGTGGCCCTGTACTCCCTCCCCCTCCCTCTCTCCACCCCTCTCCCTCTCCCTCCCCCCCCCTCACTTCCCCGCAACCCAAACTAAGTGGGTGCAGATACAGCTGCCCTTCCCCCTTGGTCTTCCAGCTACCTCTCCCATATCTATCCTGCAGGCCCAGTGGCGCCCACCCACCCCCTATCCATCCTCTTCACCCCGCCCCCCCTCCCAAAGTCGGCAGAGGTACAACCGTGCCCTCTCTTTAGCAACCGGGACAGGTGAAGCCGCCACTTTTCTAACTCCCCCCCCGCTGCCAACCCTTCCATTTGCAGTAACATTTTTTGTCCCTGTACTTCCTCTAGCCTGGTACTGACCATTTTGTTTCTGCCTCGTCAACTTCTCTGCTACTCAATTATTGGGTAAATAATTGAACAGTTAGAGAAGTTTGCGTTGATCGATGAGTAAGGCGGGGCTGCGTCGGACAACAGTGAACGGGATTATTTTGCGAACAAAAAAATTAAAGCGTTATTTTGCTACTTTAATAGAACAAGATTGGGAGATAATAATCCTTTTCCCTGACTGCACCTGATTTAATAGTCTTCAAAATAAAACTGGCGAATTTAATCTGACATACCAAGTGGTCTGGAACAAGAATTTGATTTCATTTTTCGAGTTGTACGAAGGAATCGCGTTTACTGATCCAGTCTAATTGGTGTAAAATGATGACTAAGAATTGTTCGAACTGGATCAAAGTTCTTAGATTTCTAGATTATTAATTTGGAATGGTGGCTCCTGATGTTTAGTTCAGCTGTGGTTTAGGTTAGTTTGGACAACATGTATTCTTGCCTGTTTCAGGCACATGAGGCGAGTCATCAGAGGAGGATGACTGAACTTTGGTGCCTTCCCTCACAGTGGGAAACTTTGATTCCGCTGTGTGGGGATGTCTATGTTAAAGACTATCGTGTTCTGTGCTTTTTATTCGTATGGCTGTATGGTGACCACACATTTCACTGTACCAATTGGTACATGTGCAAATAAATGTCTCTTGTCTTGTCTTGATCTGCAGCCCTAGAATTTCCTCTGCTTTGACGCTGTTGTTCCAACTTCTCGCCTTGCCCTAGACTCAGTTGGTTCCAGGATCAAGTCCAATTTGAGAGATTTGAACATGGACATCTTGGCTGATTCTTTGCAGCTGGACTATAACTTCCAGATAAAAAGTGAAACTAAAGTCCACCCACTCCCTTAGGGTCAATGCACAAAGCAGAGTATCTGGTCTTTACTGCAGTGCTGTTTGTCGGAGATGGCTGGATTTAATATGGCTGCTGTGTTTCCTTGGGTGTAAAATACATTACTGCCGCTGTTTAAAATGCTCATCCTTGCATTTCCTTTTCTAGTGGCCTGCTTGGGAACAGCAAGGGCTGTGAAACAACCCTTCCAGGGAGTTAGAGTGAAGCATCCTGTCAAGGACCTCCTCAATTACTTGAGGAGCACTCACTCAGACACCAAGCTGGAAAGTCACCTGGTAAGTCTGTCTGATTTTTCTTTTTTCAGTTTTTTTGTTAAATTGCAATAAATCTGTTTAAATAGTCAAACATTTGAAAATTCACCACTTGCTTAAATGCTAAAATTTGCTTTTAACATTAAGCAATTCAATCTCCTGTTATCTTTGACTAAACAGCAATTGGATTTAGATCAAATGGAAAGTTATTTGGGAAAATTATCTATATCCTTAGTTTTTTTTCTTCTTCTTCCATGTAGACTCATTCAAATTCATCAGAAGAGCCATTTTCTCGTAAGTAATTATCTTGCAAATTTGTAGATGTTATTTTTTAAAACAAATTGGAACATGTGCTGTACAGTATTTTGGGAAGTTATACATGAGCAGGATATACATTGAATGGCAGGGGCATAGGCAGTATTGTTGAACAGGGAGATCTCAGGAACAGTTATATAGTACCTTGAAAGCAGCAACACAAGTTGACAGGGTGTGAAAGAATGAATCAGTAATGCGTGCCTTCATCTGCCAATGAATCTAGTTGGGATGTCATGGTGCTGATGCACAAAACATTGGTGGGACTACACCTGAAGTTTTGTTGCTGTGCAAGTGGAAGGATGTGATTAAGCTAGAGAGGACGTGGCAAAGATTCACAATGATGTTGCCTAGATTGGAAAGCTTGAGTTAAAAGGGGGGATTGGATGGAATGAGCCTGATTTTCCCAGAGTGAAGAAGGCTGAAATGACATGATGGAGCTATATAAAATCATGGGAGTCATAGATAGGACAGATAGCCAGTGCCTGTTTCTATTCTTGGAGTGTTTAAAACTAGGTTTAGCTGGAATGAACTACCAAAGCAAGTGGAGGTAGGAGAACTAGCAGCATGGAAGAGACATCTAGGCAGGGACTTGGATGAGCAAGCCAGAGGGATGTGGGCCAAATGCAGGTAAATGGAGTTAGTTCAGAAAGGCACTTGGTTAGCTCAGAAGGATTGGGGAGGAGGGTCTGTTTCTAAGATGAATAATACTACGAATCTAAGTGTGATTAGTGTAGATGGGCTTAAGGATGAATGAAAGCGGTAGACCTAAGGGCCTGTTTCTATGCTGTACAAATCCATGACATAATTTACTTATTGATCTGAACAGAAATAAGAACTGTCCTGAGTGGCCAAAAAAGATCAGCTTTGGAGAACCTAACTGATGCACCTCCATATAAGCAATCTGCAACGCCTGCGTCATCCTACCCACTGGTAAGAATATCCAATGTTTGTTCAAAATATAGTCTTGCTTTTGTTGTTTCTTTGGTGTAGTCTCTAGATTTGCACATGACAGTAATATTAATGCTTGTGGGAATCCAGAGTACAACAATGGTCATTTTATGACAAGGCAGTGAAACTATGACGCACTTGCTACGGCAGTTGTCAAATAGGGTGTAATTTTTAAATAAGATCATTTATTTGACTAATTGAATTGTCTAATTTGTTTTTCAATGTAGACTCCGCCCCAGACTCCAAGCTCCGAGAATTCAGATGGAGCCCATAAAACTGAATCACGAAATGATGTAACTCCAGATGTTCTTGAGGCCATAATTAAAATGTTGCAGAATGACACCCATGAGATTTCTCTGAATACTGTCCAGGTCAACTGGGCCAATGTTGCCAAGAATGATCAAACTTTCCATAAGGAAGGAAAATTCCGCAACAACAGTTGTATGCAGCAACTCCATGAATGCCATCTAGCCTCTGAACTGTGCCAGGACTTTAAGCAATTCCCAGTACGTAGTCCGCCGCAAATTTCTGGACAACAGGAGGACCTGAAGCCATATCAAGCTGTCCACCAATCTCCAACTTTCCAGCAAGTTCTCCCCTGTGGACAGGTCCTAGGTTTTCACCAGATGCCAAGTGATTTTCCAGATTGTACATTTGCTTTTCCAATGCACCCAAATCCATCCATGCCCGAGGAGTTATCATTTCCTCAAATTGGTGACCAGCTTGTGGGCAGTCAACAATCGTCTGAATTTTATATGCCAAGTTGTGGCTCCCTGCAGCCTAACCCCCAGGGTGATGTGTCGCAGCATGCCTCTTTGTACTATCCATCACAAACTCAAGGCAAGTCCTTTTTTCAATGGCAACTTGAACAAGAGGAGAAGAAATTGTTCCATCTTACTCAAGTGCAACTTCTTTCCAAAGACTCTGATGGTGACACGTAAGTGTCTCTAAATCTTTGTTCTTGATGTGTTTTATTGTGCCCAGTTTTCAATGTGTACCTCATTGTAAGACTTGTTTCTTAGATTTGTTCCCTAGACATTCTGGAAAATATAATTGTATTTTCATAGTGAAATTCAATGTTTCTTAATCTGAAATTGCAGTACTGAAAGCAATATTATTTATGAAGGCATGCTGGTAAAAATGTTGTTTAATTTTCAAAAATTAAAAATTTGAGCAGTGGTTGAGTTCTCGTGTAGGAAAGAGACTGATATTATAAGCTGCTTTTACTTTATAATCTATTTTTTGTTTATGTTCCAGTCTTTTACACATCACTGCTGCACAGGGCAGACGGGCTCTTGCATATGTTCTTGGAAAGAAGATGGCTGCTGTTAACATGATAGATGTTAAGGAACACAATGGTCAGGTAAGCATACATTGACACATCAGCCATGTAAAAAAACCATTGTCAGGATTTAAAGGCAATGGTGGAAACATTGATTTTTAAACAGAAATTCTCCCCCCCCCAAAAAAAATTGTTACAATCTATTTTTTCAATCGATTTATGTAGTTTGTTTAGGTTTGGTTTTAAGGATATAGCAAGAAAACAGGCCCTTTGACCCACGAGTCTACGCTGATCATTGATCACCCATTCACAATAATTTTGTATACTGTTTCCTCATCAACTCCATGCACACTCATGCCAATTTACAGTGGTCAATTAGCCTAAAAAACCTGCACATCTTTGGTATGTGGGAGAAAACCAAAGCATCTGAATTAAATCCATGCAGGCACAGAAAGAATGTGCATATACAGTGCACTCCGTAATGTTTGGGACAAAGACCCATCATTTATTTATTTGTCTCTGTACTCCACAATTTGAGATTTGTAATGAGAAAAAAAATCACATGTGGTTAAAGTGCACATTGTCAGATTTTATTAAAGGGTATTTTTTATACATATTGGTTTCACCATGTAGAAATTACAACTATGTTTATACATAGTCCCCCCCAATTTCAATACAGAGGCAAATAAATATATATTGGGTCTTTGTCCCAAACATTATGGAGGGCACTGTACTTCACAGACAGCACCCATGGTCAATATTGATCCCTGGTTACTGACACTGTTGCAGCAGCTCTGCCATCTGTGTCTCTTGTGTCACTGTTCGTTTTACAGCTTCATTCATGTTGCAAGCAATAATCTCTCAATATACACTTTCTTGCTAATGTTTAAATGAAATGGATTTGTTTTTCAATAACTGCATGACTTGCATTGTGCAATAGCTACACTGTTTGCTTATTACACTAGTTTCTTATCTGTTTGGCATTTGTTTTTTTTTCCATCCATTTCCTTGTATGAGTTGGTCAAACATTCCTTTCTCTTTTAAAGAGTGCTTTACAAGTGGCTGTTGCTGCCAACCAGCACCTGATTGTCCAGGACCTGGTCACCCTTGGAGCACAAGTTAATACTTCGGATCGCTGGGGTAGAACACCACTGCATGTCATTGCCGAAAAGGGACACTTTCATGTGCTTATGGTGGGTGTTTTTTTTTCTTCTTTCTTCAACGTGATTCCATAGAAGCCTCATCTTCAAGAGGCCGCTGATACATGTAAAAACCGACACGTTTTGTAAATGTTTTTTCCATTAAATTCCCAAACATAAAATATTATGGATAGAAATGTATCTTTCAAAGATTTCATGTAATTTGGAATATTGGAAATATTCATTATTTTGGAACCTAAAGGACAAAAAAAAAGATACGTTTGCCTCACTATTTCCAATATTTTTTGTCTTTCCACCATTTAATCCACACTCTGGCAAACCTCATAATATGCTCTTAATTATGCCAGTGAGCTCAAGTGCTGGAGGTGATTAAAACAGCTTTCCTAATGTTCTTTTGTCAACCCAGGAAATCCGATCTTTTTTTTTGCAAAAATATCTTAACTCTTCTATTTGGTTGCCCTTTTTATGTTGGCATCTCTGGGCAATTTTGTATCTTGGCCATTATGTGAATACATATCATTTTTTTAATGATCTTGTGCATTTACTCAAACAAATTGTGCCTCATTTGTTGTAATATTTGAATTAAGTAACAATACGCACCATACTTTATTTAAATTGAATACTATTTACAGATTATCTTTGTTCCTTTGCAGGGCATTGAAAAGGGTTTATCGCTAAGTTGTCAGCATTTCAATCTGGAAGTTACAAACTTTGATGGTAAGATCTATTTCTAGCGCAAGCAATAGCCAGATTAAACATTGTCAAAATAAATTTAGTAGACACCACTTTTCAACAGTCAGATAATGCTATATTGTTTTCTTGAACCAGACAGCAATTTCTCAAATAATATTCACTAAAGGTAAAAAGGAAAAATGGAACTTTGGAATAGTTTTTGACCAAAATAATTAGCATTGTTTTATAGAAATTGTTTTGCTTTTACTAGCAGCTGTAAATTGTGATGCGAACTTTGAATGTTTCTCTTATCTTAGGTATGACTCCTCTACATTGTGCAGTCTTGGCCCAGAATCACATTGCTCATGAGCTTCAGAGTAAACTTCATCAGCAACCTCTATCTGTTGAGACACAAGAACTGGTCATGACAAGCAAGAGCTTGTTGGATACGATTAAAGCCTTATTACAGATGGGAGCTTCTATTGAAACTCGGGTAAGTTTGGATTAGGCTCTAATCAAGCAATAGAGATTGCAGGTGCAATTAAAATGGCTCTGGGCAGTCAGTGTTGTCAGTAAGTCAACTAAATGATAATTATTTTGTCACTGAACAAATCTATGATTTGCCTTTTTAAAAAGCTCAAATCTATGTCTTATTTTCCCCCAGGATCGGAAGAGTGGTCGCACTCCTCTGCATATGGCTGCAGAAGAAACGAATGTCGAACTTCTGCGTTGCTTTCTTGAGCAACCCACCAGTCTCAATGTGGTAAATGCCAAGGTAAGATTACAACCCAGGCAACCAGCAACCACTTAGTCAATAAAGGGAGTTTGTTGAAAAGAATAAAACATTTGATGCCTTTCAATGTCTAGTTGGCTCTGATGAATTTTCAGGCAGCACTACATCTAACTGATGATAGCCACTACACTAAACATACGAGTGCTCAGAATGAGTGTTTTTATGTTGATGTGAAGGGGATTAAAACCTATTGTTGGCTAAAGTGTGTTTTTGTTATTTGCAGGCATATAATGGGAACACCGCACTTCACATTGCAGCTGGCATGCAAGACCGGCTCAGTCAGGTAGATGCAGTTCGGCTTCTGATGAGAAAGGGAGCTGATCCCAGTGCCAGAAACCTGGAGAATGAACAGCCAGTACATCTTGTACCAGATGGTTTAAGAGGAGAAGAGGTGAGTGAGCAGTTGTGGTGAAATCTCCCCATTCTTCAAAAAGTTGTACCTGGAGCCTTGACTGCATTAGCAACCCAAAATATAGCTTCATAAAAGCTAATTAATAGTTGGGGGGAAAAAAAGTAGCTTCCTTCAAAAAACAATTTTAACTGAAGTGAAACAATATTGAAAGTCTAATTGCTTACTCTCGCTTCTCATTTGCAGGTTAAACGGATCTTGAAGGGTAAAGCTGCCCAATCGAGAATGTCCCTCTTCTGACTTCCTATTTTGGGATGTTTCTCGCCACCCTCGCTGTCAGTTAGGCAGTCTTGTTAGTTTTGTACAGAGAAATTTGCTAGTTATGAGCAAATGTGTGTTGTTTCTTTTAAAGAAACTTTAATTGTTGACTACTGTGTAGTACTTAGTAAACAAAAGCATTCTAATGGTAGTATTAACCTTTTTTATGCTTTTAGAATTGTGCACCTTTTCCTTCTTTAGAGTTAACAGAAGGGATTGAGTTGACTTTGGATCTGTCCGCCTGGATTTTGTTGTCAGAAGTAAAGTGATGCTTCCTAATGTCTATCTCCCTATAAGTTGGGTCCCCCTTATCATACCTTGTTTTGGGTTTCTGGCAGCAGTGATATTGAGCAAAGCAGTCAATCAGATTCCAAACTTTTGATGGACCAAAAACCAGAGATGAAATATATTTTTAAACTGGTTGTCACCACTTTATAGAGCACAAAATAAACATTGTAACATACATGAAATTTAAGCAAAAGCAGAAATGCATTTTTGACAAAAATCTTTTTTATTGCTGCATTATATTTGAAATATTGATTAATTATAATCCGCAGATGTAAGCGCGTGAGTTTGCTGATTAGTAATTATATCTGAAAATGCCATTTTAATGGTTCTCTTGAACAGTGGATCATTTTCAGGGTGTTATCAGTGAGGACAGTATGTATATACTTGGCACTTTCATCCAGTCATTGCTTTTACTTGGATTAGACTTAAGGGCAAAGTAACATAATTGCAGAAGAGTATTAATGACTGGCAGCCACTTCACATTATTGACATGCATCCTAGTGTTGCAGTGGCTGGCAGTTTTGTTCTCAATGTAAATAACAAAATCCAGGTCATGACGATTTAAAATTATTACAGATGATCAGTGCAACATATAGTAATGTTCTGATGCATATCTTGTCGTAAATACAATATTCAGAGTATTTAGTTATTCGAAACTAGGAATACATCTGTGGGGGATGTTTAGATATATCCAAATTCAATGTTTCCCATAGGTTGGTAAAACATTAAAACAGCTGTATTGAAGCCATGGTCAGGTAAATCAGGAGATATGGTTTTAATAAGAATATGCCTTGAAAGAAGTTGCTTTGTTTTTCAGCACTGGTGTGGATATTTGCCTTCGTTCGTCCATTTGTGTGAATATAGATCTTTTTGGGTCAATTCTAATTTACCATTGATGCAGCAAAAGGAGTTTACTTCTGTAAAGTGCACAGTTCTATTTGGGAAATTTCTTAATTTGTTTGGCAAGGTGGTCTTTCCTTCTAACAGGAAGGATTTGTTGGATTTATTCTAGGTATTTGCACAGGAGATTCTGAGAGAGATTATACTAATTAATACATTTGAAGTTTAAAAAAAACCCAATGAAGATCATTACAAGGAGGAAAGAGGTTTAATGAAAAAGGGTAGTAGTATGGCAAATATTAAAGTCACTGCTGACTAGGACATTTTTGGTTGATGGATGAATTACTGGTTACAATTTGGAAGGTGAAAGTAATGGCATTTGCTGCACTCGTGCTGAAAGAAAGTGACAAAATAGAGAGAATTTTGGATGACTACAAAATTGTATGTGCAAATATCTGAGATCACTTCGGATATAAACACATTTGTGTTTAGTATGTTTGTTTCAATCGATATATAGTTGTATTTCTCATTTAGGAAGATTTTGTATTTCCCAATCTCACTATGCCTGATTTTTTTTTTCCCTTTTGATTATATAGTAATTTTTAAACTAAATTTGTTTATACTTTATATCATTACATGTAGATGGATTAAATTTAGCCTTAAAGTGCCAATAATGAATTTGTGGGGATATTTTGTAAAATCATTCAATGAAGTATGTCTTGTGGACAAATTCTGTCATTTGATGAAACATTATATTAAAGATTTGAAACATTGATTATCTTAGTGTCAGTATATTTCCTTATTTTGGCTCTTCCTGGCTAGGAATAAGGAGAAATTAAACTCAGTCATACAGCATGGAAACGTGCCCTCTGACCCAATGTCTGTGCCAGCTATCAGGTACCTAGCTACACTGCACCCACTTCCCAGCACTTGGCCTGTAGCCTTCTACCCTGTGGCATTTCAAATGTTCATATAAATTGTTCTTAAATGTTGTGATACCACCTCCTCCACCCCCCCCTCCTGTAGTGTGTTCCCAAATTTTGGAGGCAAAAGTCTTTGTCAGAACCTCTGCATGTACTGCAAAAAAAAAAAAATACATGGCACCATTACATTTACTGAAATCCTTATCTTCTTCTTGCGTAAGGCGTGCACAGCCTAAAGTTGTAGGACAACTTGTTCTATTTGATTGCGCACGCCGGGTTGATTGCATTAGTCAAAACAGGGCGGACCTCGTGAAGGTTGCAATCTTCCACCCCCTAAAATCCTTATGATAGTAAGTGTCTAAAATAGAAACATTACTTGATTTATGTCTGCTCTGAAATGTTATTTCGCCACTCATTGCAGTTAAATTCATAGTTTCATTCTATGTATTTGTGGCCATGTTTATTAGTGTGCCAGCCACTGAAACATATATAAATACAAATGTAGATCAGTGGATTGAGCAGCCTAAAGCTTCAGATTCCTTCATTTAAAAAATATATATTTTATGGTTGATTTCTGACAGCAGTTTTTTTTAATATTTTCAACTTTGGTGAGTTAATCTATTTGCACTGAGGCATAGAGATTGTTTAAAGGTTAATCAATGCTTGCACAAACAATATTGCAAAGCAAGAATTTCATTGTCCTATCAGGGACACATGACAATAAACTCACTTGAACTTGATTGTAGAGTGGGGTTGCTACGTTGCACTGTGATGTAGTAAAACATAATGATGTCTAATAGTGTACTAATTCTGACAAAGGCTCCTTTAAAAATAAGGGAACAGTTTGAATCCAGAAAGAAAGGAGTGCCTAATCTCTTACATATTTAATCTGTACTATAACACACAATCCCAAGGACTGGTTCACACCTACATACGAACAGGGAAGTACAGAACAGGTGCTTTCCCAGGAGTGTGAAATAAAAAAAACATTGGGTGTTTCCTATGAACTGGAATGACCAGTGGCAGAACACCTAGGTGATTCATGGCTTGTGCCTGGCATTTGGGAAACAAATGCAAAAGAGCCTCACACAGGTATTTACAGACAAATGTTAAGAAGTACCAGCGTTTATATCAAACTTTTTCCTTTTTTAGCATGTATCCGAGCCGGAGGTACTTTAAAAGGAAGGCACTGGTAAATTCTAATGCAATATGATAGCCAATCTAGGCACAATAAGAAAGCCATAAATGGCAATAGAGTATAGGGCATAATAATTTGCTTTAGACAAACAAAGAAAAATGTGTTTGTCTAAAGGAAAGAACTGCAGATGCTAGTTAAATCGAAGATAGACACAAAATGCTGGAGTAGCTCAGCGGGACAGCGGGAAAATAAAGCGGCATTTGGTCCTTCAAGCATATTCTGCTATTCATGTCACTCATCTATCTCACTGATTCCTCCCCAAACCACGTATATGCTTTGATTTTTTTTAAAGTTTCAATTTTTCTTTTAAATATATTTAACTTCCACAGGTACACCACTCACTTTACTGTAGGTTTGCCTTCTTAAACTGCTCGCTAAACCTACGTGTGACAACATCATCTCTTTATTCATATGTACTTTCCAATCTATAGCCGCTTTAAATAATATGCCACTTTTCAGTTCTTTTATTAATAGAAACTGGTAGCCACATTAAGCTATGTTTGCCATGATTTTGCCCATTCATTTATTTGATGATCAGAATGAGTGAGTGGGCAGAGAGACCAATAAAGTACACTTTAACTTTTCGGCGGCATGGTGGCGCAGCGGTAGAGGTGCAGCCTTACAGTGCCAGAGATCTGGGTTCGATCCTCATTACAGGTGGTGTCTGCATGGAGTTTGTACATTCTCCCAGTGACCATGTGGGTTTTCTCTGGGTGCTCCAGTTTCCTCCCAAACTCCAGGCTTATAGGTTAATTGGCTTCGGTAGAAAGTGTAAACCTAGTGTGTAGGGTAGTTTTAGTGTATGTGGATCGTTGGTTGGCACTTACTCAAAGGGCTGAAGGGCCATTTTTCCATGCCATATCTTTTTTTTTTTAAAGGTTTCCTCGAGACATACATTTTGTCTACATGAGAATCTTGGAGGTTAGTAGCTGCCTTGTAAAATCTGCTAGTGCGAGCTGAGCAGCTGTAGATTAACCCTTACTAATCCATGCCATTTATAATCTCCACTGCACATATGTGCATGCCAACCTTTACATGGTATTACACAGCTTTACACTATGAAGGTCAGCCTGCTCTCCACACCGACTGGATGAGAGTGGCTGGCAGTTTAAATGTTCCTGTTTGCTTATGGAATAAAGACTGATCTTTCACTCTGTGTGGGTTGTTGTGGATCAATGATAACAATGGTGTCAGAAGTGGGATTCGAACCTACGCCTCCAAAGGACCTCTCAATAGCCCCTTCGCCTGGGTCTCCATTATGTTTGCAGCAGTCAAGAAGAACAAAGACGAAATAAGGATTTGCATCAACCCTAAAGATTTAAACACTGCCATCAAACGACCACACCATCCGATGTGGATGGTGGAAGGGGTCGTAGAAAGCCTGGATAAAGCCACAGTCTTCTCTGTCCTAGATGCAAATAACTCATTTTGGCAAATGACCGTGCATCCTCCATGTTAACCACATTCGCAACGCCCTTCGGACGCTACTGATTCTTACGAATGCCATTTGGCATCAATTCAGCCAGTGAAGTTTTCCAACGTACTATGGAACAACTCTTTACTGGCTACCCATGCGACATAATGATGGACGACATCCTGATCGCCGGGCGCAATGCACAAGAGCATGACTCAAACTTGAAGCAGGTCCTGGATCGTGTGGAAAGAAATCTCAAACTCAACCCCCTCAATTGCAGGTTTTGGGTCGACGAAGTGACTTATGTGGGCCACGTGTTCACCAACAACGGACTCAGGCCAGGCCCGTCTAAAACCATTGCCATCAACAAAATGCCATCATCTACGGATGTGACCGATCTCCAACGATTTCTAGGCATGGTAAACTACCTGGGAAAATTCATCCCAAACTTCAGCGAGCTGTCAGCCCCGCTGCGACAACTGACCCACAAGGATACACACTGGTCCTGGCACCGACACCAGCATAGGGCGTTTGAAACCCTCAAACAACTAATGTCTTGCGCTCCAACCCTCACATACTTCGATGCCAAATTACCCATCACCAGTGGCGGACTGGCCAGGGTGTCAGCTTGCCCGATGGCAAGTGGGCCCCTGATGAAGTGATAGCAAGTGATGGGAAGTGGGCCCCTGTTAAATGATAGCATTGTAGTTGTGGGTGGGCCCCCTTTGTCTCCTGGCAACCAATATTTTTAGACCCAGTCCGCTACTGCCCATCACCCTCAACTGCGATGCCTCCCACTATGGACTGGGCGCCGCTTGCCTACAAGACAACGGGAAGGGTCCCAGATCAGTTGCATATGCCTCCCGCACCGTGACCGACACTGAACAGCGCTACGCTCAAATCGAGAAGGAGCAACTCGCAGTAACTTTTGCCTGCAAGGAATTCAAGGACTTTATCTTTGGCAACCCAATCACAGTTGAAACCGATCACCAGCCCCAGGTCAGTATTCTCAGTAAACCAATCCACACGGCACCAGCGTGTTTACAATGCATGATGATGGAACTACAGAGATATGACATCAGACTAACCTACAAGCGCGGTAAGGGCATGCACTTCGCTGACATCCTCTCATGGGCACCTCGCCCAACCTGCGTAAAACACCTTTCATATAACCATATAACAATTACAGCACGGAAACAGGCCATCTCAGCCCTACAAGTCCGTGCCGAACAATTTTTTTCCCTTAGTCCCACCTGCCTGCACTCATACCATAACCCTCCATTCCCTTCTCATCCATATGCCTATCCAATTTATTCTTAAATGATACCAACGAACCTGCCGCCACCACTTCCACTGGAAGCTCATTCCACACCGCTACCACTCTCTGAGTAAAGAAGTTCCCCCTCATGTTACCCCTAAACTTCTGTCCCTTAATTCTGAAGTCATGTCCTCTTGTTTGAATCTTCCCTATTCTCAAAGGGAAAAGCTTGATCACATCAACTCTGTCTATCCCTCTCATCATTTTAAAGACCTCTATCATGTCCCCCCTTAACCTTCTGCGCTCCAGAGAATAAAGACCTAACTTATTCAACCTATCTCTGTAACTTAGTTGTTGAAACCCAGGCAACATTCTAGTAAATCTCCTCTGTACTCTCTCTATTTTGTTGACATCCTTCCTATAATTGGGCAACCAAAATTGTACACCATACTCCAGATTTGGTCTCACCAATGCCTTGTACAATTTTAACATTACATCCCAGCTTCTATATTCAATGCTCTGATTTATAAAGGCTAGCATACCAAAAGCTTTCTTTACCACCCTATCTATATGAGATTCCACCTTCAAGGAACTATGCACGGTTATTCCCAGATCCCTCTGTTCAACTGTATTCTTCAATTCCCTACCATTTATCATGTACGTCCTATTTTGATTTGTCCTGCCAAGGTGTAACACCTCACATTTATCAGCATTAAACTCCATCTGCCATCTTTCAGCCCATTTTTCCAAATGGCCTAAATCACTCTGTAGACTTTGGAAATCCTTTTCATTATCCACAACACCCCCTATCTTGGTATCATCTGCATACTTACTAATCCAATTTACCACCCCTTCATCCAGATTATTGATGTACATGACAAACAACAAAGGACCCAACACAGATCCCTGAGGCACCCTACTAGTCACCTGCCTCCAACCCGACAAACAGCCATCCACCTTTCTGATGGTGAGCACGAGGGGTACACGGTTATGATGGTCTCCGGCCTTCCATCCTAGTGGCACAAACAGCTGCAGAAAAAAGGCTACAATTGCTGGCCACTATCATCCGCCGCGGCTGGCCAGACAAACAGCACCACCTGCCGCAGGCTGTCCGCCCATTCCACTCTGTCCACGATGTCCGTCATTCAAGACGGCATTATAATGAAAGGACACAAGGCAGTTATCCCGACGTCTCTTCACAGCAAGTACTTCGATATTGTCCATGAGAGCCATCCTGCTGCAGAAATAAAGGGCCTGTCCCACTGTCACGAGGTTGTAGGAGGTCGTAGCAGGCCGTGATGCTAGTCGTAGGTACTCGTGGCATCAAGTAGGTTGGGGCGTTTTTTCTAGCATGATGAAAAATGTCCACGAGTAAAAAAGGTTGTGAAGTAGGTTGTGAAAGTGGGACAGCCCCTTAACCCTCCAACATGCAAAAGGTATGCTTTTCCGGCCTGACATGGCTGACTACATTCTCGAGAAAGTTGCCGCCTGCCCGATTTGCAATAGCCTGAACCCCCCCCCCCCCCCCCCTCACCACAGAAACAACCACTTCTCCCGCACCCCACACCGGACTTACCCTGGTCCATAGTAGCAGCCAACATCTTCGAGTGGCACAGCAAACGATACCTGGTTCTAGTCGATTCCTACTCAGGCTGGTTCAAAATCGACCTGTTCAGCAGCCCGACCTCAGCCATGGTCATTCAAAAACTCACTCGCCACTTCTCTGTCCAAGGAGCACCCCTACAGCTACTCTCAGACAACATAACTCAATTCTCCAGTCAGCTCTTCAGGGATTTCGCGAAACCCTGGGACTTTCACCACACCACCAGCAGCCCCGAGTACCCGCAGTCCAATGGCCTGGCTGAGCACGCAGTTTAAGAAACAGTTAGACAGGTACATGGATAGGACAGGTTTGGAGGGATATGGACCAAACTCGGGCAGGTGGGACTAGTGTAGCTGGGACATGTTGATTGGTGTGGGCAAGTTAGGCCGAAGGGCCTGTTTCCACACTGTATCACTCTATGACTATAAATAGAACTAGATAAAACTAAGGCAATACCACCACTCTCCACATACATTACATCTACTTAACTCCTTTGGGATCAGTCTGAAGGGTCCCAGCGGAAAACGTTATCCATCCATGTTCTCAGTAGAAGCTGCCTGACCCGCTGAGTTACTCCAGTACTTTGTGTCTTTTTGTAAACACATTCATAATTGCGTACAGTTTTGGTCTCCAAATCTGAGGAAGGACATTATTGCCATAGAGGGAGTGCAGAGAAGGTTCACCAGACTGATTCCTGGGATGTCAGGACTGTCTTATGAAGAAAGACTGGATAGACTTGGTTTATACTCTCTAGAATTTAGGAGATTGAGAGGGGATCTTATAGAAACTTACAAAATTCTTAAGGGGTTGGACAGGCTAGATGCAGGAAGATTGCTCCCGATGTTGGGGAAGTCCAGGACAAGGGGTCACAGCTTAAGGATAAGGGGGAAATCCTTTAAAACCGAGATGAGAAGAACTTTTTTCACACAGAGAGTGGTGAATCTCTGGAACTCCCTGCCACAGAGGGTAGTCGAGGCCAGTTCATTGGCTATATTTAAGAGGGAGTTAGATGTGGCCCTTGTGGCTAAGGGGATCAGAGGGTATGGAGAGAAGGCAGGTACGGGATACTGAGTTGGATGATCAGCCATGATCATATTGAATGGCGGTGCAGGCTCGAAGGGCCGAATGGCCTACTCCTGCACCTAATTTCTATGTTTCTATGTTTCTATGTCTGTGCCTTTCCTTTGAACAAAGCATTTAATTAGTAATATATTCCTATTCTTTCCCAGTTTATTTTCAAGTATGTACATAATGTCCCTTTTATAATTTCTTAAAAGATCCCCATCTTGCGCTGGTCCAGCTCAGGGTTGGTATAGATATATTGACAAATATATTGAAAGTCTGATGAAGGCTCTCGACCTGAGATGCCACTTATTCCTTTTCCCCAGAGATGCAGCCTGACCAGCTGAGTTACTCCAGCATTTTGTGTCTGTCTTTGGTGTAAACCAGCATCTGCAGTTCCTTCTTACACAAGATATTTAATGTTTTAACATTTTCTGTGGTCAGCAAAATTCTGCAAAGCTAAAATTGTTTTAGTTTTGCTCTGCAATATGATACCAAATGACCAAATGCGAGTAGTTATGAATGAAATTTCAAATCTCCCTATGTTGCAATGACACACTGCTCAAGCCATATAATGCAATGGATAAATGAAGAAGTAAAATCAACATTGGGCAACATTTTGAATTTGACTTTCACTTTCTGAGGGCTCAGTTTCAATGATGTTGTAATTTCCTGGCTATTTGTAGCTACAAAACCAAAACTCTGCCCTGACTCTTTGATTGTGAAAATTTTACTGAATAAAGTGAAGTGGTAAGAAGAAAACAGAACAAAGTGACTTTGGTTGGTTTCTCAACTAAAATATTCTGAATATCAGTAGAAAATTTCCGTTGACATCGATAATATTTAAATGCAGAACCAAGCATATCTACAGGTGTTCATTTATAATGGTGAGCAAGTGGCTGCTAAGTAATAGGTAAATAACTGGAACTGATTAACTGAAGTCAACTGACTCAGATTATCTTGAAAAATATGTGAGTTTGGATAGTCTATATATTCTGGGTAACAAATGTAAAAGTTACTAGTTTTGATGATAATCATTTAAAATGAATTGAGTTTTTGAGGACTAACGTGATTCATATAAAATCATTTGAAATACCAATAAATTATTAATTATTAATCTGTTTTTTGTTTAATTCCTTGTTAACAGAAAATATTTTTAGCTTGGTATTTATCTGATCAAAAAGTCCGATGCCCACGATCTGTCAACCTAGTGTTCATACTGGGGAAAGCCTGTGAGAACTTGGTTCGTTTTAAAACAAAGACTAACCTTTGGAGAAACCCTGAGCGATTTCAACATCTGAGTCAAGCGATGTTGGGGGAACTCTTATTGCTAAATGCATGAGGAAACCCCAATTTGTTACTAAGATAGTTAATCAACGGTAACAAATGATGAGCCACAATGACGAGAAAGTTCTTTTTAGAATTTGTATTCAGCTTCTCAATATTAGTCAATTTAGAAACTGCCACACGTGTTTCCTTATGGGGCAAGCACCCTTTGATGCGTTTGCTTGAGCTTCTGCTTTTCGAATCAAATTTCCTTTTTTACAGTTTCTGTAAAGATTGACCACAGACCTACCCTGACATCAATGGCAATATTGTGGCACCTTTTTTGTTTGAGACTGACCTGGAGTATTCCTGTGACATGGGCATCTCCTCTGTCAGGTCCATCTTGCTCCATCTATGCCAGAGTCTGTAGCTCCTATCAGGAAAAATGATACTTTGTCATTTGCTAAAGATCCTTAGCCAGGATCTCTTCACGGCATGTGGTATTCAATCACCAGCACATTGCAAACAGGTGTCCTTTATAAACTTGGGAAGTGAGCAAACACAAGTGCCCACATTGTTAAAGTCAAGGTAATCTTGATTTCATGGTCCCCCAGTCCTCTTTCTAAAACATAAGATAAAGCGGAGAATCTGCACCAGCTATTTGTTACTAAACATGGTGTATCTGTTCCTTTTAAACAAATACAATTGCTGGAAGTTCTTATTTTCTGGCTGAATTGTACATGGTTCTCTGAGACTGGATTGTCCCAGAACAACTGGGAGCAGGGTAGACAGTCAGAACATTTCTCACAGGTTGGAAATACAAATACTAGTGGGCATACCTTTAAGGAGAAATGGGCAAAGATTAAAGGAGATGTGTGGGGTAAGTCTTTTACAAAGATTAAAGGAGGTGGGTGGTGCCTGGAATCCGCTGCCGTGGGTGGTGGTGAAGCTAGACACAACAGTGGCTTTTAAGAGGCTTTTAGATGGGTAAATGGATGTGCAGGGAATGGAGGGGTATGGATCATGTGCAGGCAGTTGAGATAAGTTTAGCTTGGCACGGACATTGTGGGCTGAAGGGCCTGTTGCTGTGCTGTACTTTTAGATGTTTTATGTTCTATGTTAAAATCCTTGAGAAAGGGCATTATCTCGCTATATAGAAAGTGAGTGGGAAGAGATCAAATTTGGTGACATCTCATTGTAATATATCTTACAAGATTCTGTCCATGGTCATTGCCAGTCAAGTTTGCTCTGGGGAAGGTTGTTTACATGCACTGTACTTGACAAGAGAAGATCTGTGACAGTCTTGTGCTACTCAGAGGTATAATTGCCAACAAGCGGGATTGGATTGGACAATTGCCACGTTAGAATTGGCTGGCAGAATATTGCATTATTTCATGATGAATACTTCATGCTTCATACTTGCATGCTCTCCAAAATAGGATTTGGGAATGGGATCTATAATTTGATGCAACTGTTTTTATTAGGCGATGCTGCTGAATCAAAAATAACTTATTTCTACTCTGGTTGAGTGGATTCTGGGGTGGGGGATTGCAACCTTCACGTGGTCCACCCTGTTTCGACTAATGCAATCAACCCGACATGCACAAACATAAGATCAAATAGAACAAGTTGTCCTGCAACTTTAGGCTGTGCACGCCATACGCACACAAAAAAAGAAGTGGACTCTGAGACAGTGAATAAAGTCCATGTGAGATCTGCAGTTTCTCCCACAAGGACAAGGGTTTCAAGATACAACAGATAAGAGGGTAATTTGAGAGTGGTGCATTCCTTCTGCCACTCACACAGGGTTTTTAGTGTGCTTCCAATGCACGGACTTGAAGTTCTCTATACCATCCTACATTTTCAGAGTCATGGGGATACAGTACAGTCCACAGAGGCCAAAACAACCATCAACCAGCCAACTACACTAATCCTACATTAATCCAATTATTTTCTTCTCTCGTCATTCTCATTCTTACTAGCCCCAAATTCTACCACTGACTTTCACACTAAGGGCAATTTACAGTGGCCAATTAACTTACCGACCTGCACACCTTTGGGAAGACGCTGTAGCACCTGGAGGAAACTCACATGGTCACAGGTGGGACTCCAAACTCTCGACAGACATAATCCAGGATTGGGATTGCACCTGGGTCTCTGGCATGTGAGGCCACAGCTCTACCAGCTGCACCATTGTGCTGTTCCTCCTCCAGTTTGAGCCCGTCATGGGCAGACATTCCCGGTCGTCAATGGGTGCCTCTGCACTTCTTTAAATTAATCTTTAAGGGCATCCTTGAAACTCTTCCTCTGTTGGTAACTCCTTCTCAGTTCAGAACTTCTACAAAATGTCTCTGTTTCAGAGACTTGGGGTCAGACTTGCGAATGACATGGAAATACAAAAAAACTGCCGATCCTGAAATCTGGAGCAAGTAACCTGGACAGAGTTGCGATTTTTTTCCCCGTATTGTATCTCCATCTGCACTGCGGCCTAACATTGAGGAGTTGGCGGCCTTTGCTGGAGACCGACTTCGAGAGCTACACCGCAGGTTCCTACGGATTTACCATCGCAGAGCCCGCAATCCCTTCGCCAGGGATCGACCTCTGAGCTCCAACCGCGAGTGCCTGCAGACTTTAATATCATGGAGCTCGCGGTCTCTGGTTAGAGACCGACTTCAAGAGTTCAAGAGAGTTTTATTGTCATGTGTCCCTGATAGGACAATGAAATTCTTGCTTTGCTTTAGCACAGCAGAACATAGTTGGCACAAATACTAAACAGATCAGTGTGTTCATATACCATTGCATAAAAGTATAGATACATGATAAGGGAATAATGTTTAGTGCAAGTTAAAGCCAGCAAAGTCCAATCGGGGATAGTCCGAGGGTCTTCAAACAGGTAGAGAGAGTAGTTCAGCACTGCTCTCTGGTTGTGGTACGATAACTCAGTTGTCTGATTACAGCTGGAAAGAAACTGTCCCTGAATTTGGAGGTGTGCGTTGTCACATTCCTATACATTTGCCTGATGGAAGAGGGGAGAAGAGGGAACGGCCAGGCTGTGACTCGTCCTTGATTATGCTATTTGCATGCTGTACAGTTCTATGTTGGTGTTGGCTTAATATTGTTATGTGCACTGCGAGGCAGTGAAAAACGTAGTCTTGCCTTCTATCAAGGTGAATCATTCATACAATCAAACCATGCAGTAGATAGTATTACAGCTGCAGAGAATGTGTAGATAAAAGAAAGAATGCAAGGGCCACATCGAGGGAGAAGGCAGGCACGGGTTATTGATTGGGGACGATCAGCCATGATCACGATGAATAGATAGTGCTGGCTCCAAGGGCCAAATGGCCTCCTCCTGCACATATTTTCTATGTTTTTCTATGTTATACATCCTCAACTCTACGACTATCTTTTTTGATTCATTTTAATACTCGACAAAAGGAGCAAATGTGGAAATGCCAAATGTCAGAAAGTAGTCCTTAGTCACTCACAAATGCTTCCAGATAAGAAACAATATAATTAGATGCTTGTTAAGAAATGATCAGCCTGAAGACTGAGGTGCTATTTGTGTGGAAGCTTGCTCTATGCAAATCAACTTCCTTGTTTCCTGCATTTCAAATTTGATCAAATGTACATTATTGGCCGTAAAGAAACCTGGGGTTGTGATAGCTGATGTATTAAATACATCTTGATTCTTCTGGATTTCATTTTTTGCTTTTGTCAGGTGACATGTTGTCTGAAATGGATTTAAAAAACTTGTTTAAACAACCAAACACCAATTGCACTTCAAATTGGAGAGAAATGCTTTCACGTTTCATCAATGTTTTATGAATCTAGAATTGTTTTAAAGATATAGATGGAAACTCCACTGCAACCCACAGTAGTCCAAACTGAAAAGCAGATTGCCAGGTTGACATTTAGCAAAGGTATTTTTTCAAATATTCACAAAGTTATAGTTAGTCATTCAAAGTAATTGTTCATAGGAAGCAATGTCTATGAAAGTAACCAATTATTTTCATAGACCAAGTGTTTCTCTTTAAGTATTAGAGTGATTAATAACAGACACACAATCTAGGAGCAGAGGTGGGCCATTGGTTCCACAAGCCAGCTCCTTACAATAAGGCCATGGCTGACCTGATTAATCCCAACTACATTCCCACCTATCCCTGGTTACTTTTCACCCTCTTGCGAATTAAGAATTATGGCTCATGGTCTAAAGGGCTTGAAGTGCTCACTCCAAGTTACCAATCTCAGACCTGTGCTTGCAGCTTCTGTATTTCTAGCTGGTCCAGTGAAGTTTCAGGTTAACAGTGACCACTGGGATATTAATGGTGGGAGACTTGGCAACGGAAATTACATGTTGAGGGTAGTTGGTCTGTGTTCTTGCAATTGGTTCCATTCTTATCTATCTAATCCTAATCCGGGGATTTCCAGTTATGCCTTTTCCATCTACCTCCCACAAATTTGGTGCTGGAGCATTCAAACTCTCATCTGCTATCTGACTACTACTTCTCTTAGCAGCATCACCCAATCCATGTCTACATCATTCATTTCAACGCGCAAGCATCACTATTTTATGAACCATCACTTTGTCCAAGTAAACACAAGAAAGCCCAAAGCCATTAACACTCCCAACTCTTGTCACCTCGCCACCTTGTTCTCAGACTGAAGTAGATTGAGCTAACTGTCATTGTCAATGTCTATCTATCTATCTATCTATCTATCTATCTATCTATCTATCTATCTATCTATCTATCTATCTATCTATCTATCTATCCATCCATCCATCCATCCATCCATCCATCCATCTATCCATCTATCCATCTATCCATCTATCCATCTATCCATCTATCCATCTATCCATCTATCCATCTATCTATCTATCTATCTATCTATCTATCTATCTATCTATCTATCTATCTATCTATCTGTCTGTCTGTCTGTCTGACTGTCTGTCTGTCTGACTGTCTGTCTGACTGTATGACTGTCTGTCAATCATTTATGGATTTCTCTATCTATTTATTATTTATTCATTTCTCCATTTATTTACCTATTTACCTTACCCTCTATTCCACTCTCCTTTTCTTTTTATCTTTCCCTTGGCCCATCTCTCCTCGTTACTCAATGAGATGGCAGGTTACACTGCCAAGCAATTAAGTAACCACTTCCAAGTAATCAAGTTTATCCTGAGCTCCCAACTCCTTTCTAACCTCCTTCAGATACTCTGTAAGAAGTCAGCATGGGTCTAACTGTGGCTTCTTGTGAACCATATTGACTTTTACTGAGATCATCTTCATATCTCCCCCCCCCCCCCACCCCCCTCCACCCAGCACACGTGTTTAAATAAGTTCCTTATTAAAGAATCCTCTTGAAATTTACTTCCTTATGATCAAGCTTTTAGTTGCAGCCCTAATGTATTTTCCTTTGGTTATGGTCTGTGTTTCAAATTATCACAATGTTAACTATGCAATAGAAAAACCATATCACTGCTGTTGAGGCATCTTGACTGAATTCACTAATTATTTGCAAAATGTTTTCCTTTTTGTCTTGCGCGCTTGGGTAAATTTGGTTATGTTTTCTTTTCAATCTTTCTCTGCACAAACACACGTAAAGGCTGTATTGCCTGAGTCATTACCACAATGTTTCCAGGCCATGGAAGAGATTGAACGGTAAACCTCATGTTTTCAATTCCTTGTGAAAACCTGACGGGAAATCTGAGAGAATACTGGGCCGTCAACCAAGAGCTTTTTACTTCTTATTTGGAAAGTGACTTTTATCTTTCAGGAATTATAAGGAGCAAAATTGAATAGGTCACAAACATTGATACAGATATTGTATTAAATGATTGGTGTCTGTTAAATATAACGAAGGCACCACAACAGCTTTAAGAAGAGAAAGTAATGAATGGTCAACATTAATTTTAGTTGGTCTCATCGGCAATGAGTTAATACCTCAAGTGGCTACATTCAGTTAGAGCAAGCCTTTTGGTTTGATAAATGGTTGCCAGCCATACTGAAATGAAAACAAAGTACTGGAGGAACCTAGCTGGTCAGGTAATATCTGTGTGGGGAAATGGACAGAACATATAGTATATTTAAGCTGTTTGGACAGCATGCAAAACAAAGCTTTTCATTGTATCTCTGTGCACATGACAATAATAAACCCAAACCCAAACCTAAATGAGAGCATCTCCTGAATGGGTCCCTCCTACTCAATCGTACGTCATGGAAAAAAACTCTTAATTCCAGGTAACTGTCATTACATTGCCTCCATGGTTATGCAGCAAGAACAAAGAGCAAACTAGGTGTGGTCACATTTGTATAATTCCAATCAAACTTTAACGCATATTCTGATTCCTTTTTAATAACGATTGGCACGCAATTGGCTTTTAGCCACATTCCTTTTTAACACTAACATAGAAAAAGAAAGAAAACTTGGTCCCAGGACATCCAAACAGATAAGAAGGCAAAAAGAGCCCTATCCATGGGAATTGTCAGAGTCAGCCCAGAGTAGTAATAGACAAACAGAGGGGGGAAAAGGCACAATTATCAACATCAATTTCTTATTAATCATTTGTTCATGGGGTATAAATGCTGGCAATGCTTAAGTGATCAGTCTGGAAAAAGGCCCAGAGCCAAAACCTCTGTTTCCTCCACAGATGCTGCCTGACAAACTGAGTTCCTCCAGGACTTTTTTTAATACTATTTCTTGTTTACTAAAACAAACATTTAAAATATGTTCATTGATGATCATTGTTTAACAGTACCAACGTGTCAAGAATGGAAAAAGTTGATTTGATCTGCTCAAATATACATTTTGCTGATGCACTAGTTCTTACACATCACACTTCAATCCATTTTGAGTGTGCATTTATACGGGCCGGAAAGTTATTGCCTTTCTGCCAGCTAAAAATGTGCACTCTCTGAAATTATCACTTAATTCCTTTCGCATGTCTGAGTTTTTCCTTGGTGGTTTAATTTAGATTAGAGATACAGCATAGAGGCCCTGCCTTTTTCTAGATTTGAGGATGTACAGAACCTCTTTTGTAGATTATTTTAGAGATACAGCCTGGAAATTTGACCCACCGAATCTACGCTGACCATTCATTGCTTGTTCACACTATCGCACTTTCTCATTCACTCCCTACACATTAGAGGCAATGTTCCAGAGGACAATTAATCTACAAACCCACACATCTTTGGGAAGCGGGAGGAAACTGGAGCACCTGGAGGAAACATACACAGTCACAGGAAGAACGTGCAAACTACACACAGACAGCATCCTAGGTCTGGATTGAACCCGGGTCTCTGTCACCTGTGCTACTGTGCCACCCCACAGAATCTGTACATTTGAGATCAGCTATTCTAAATAGTTATCTATACCTTGCTAATAACTTTGTATAGCCTTCATAGCCTTCTCAGTGTGATATTTTCCCAGGACACTAAAGATGACCATCCCATCTCTCCGCAGGAGACATCCTTGAACAGTGGACAGCTCAACATTAATCTGCAATGGGCTAACCCTTGAGAATTTGCCCAAACTTCTGAAAACTGTTTTTCTGAGTTGTTCAGCAATTTGAGTGACAATAACTGGAAAATATTCCACCAGATGTAAGGAAAAGATTGTGATTTCAGAATTTTTATGTGGTAACCTAAATAACGAAAAAGGAATTATTTTGCTTGGAAGAGTGATACTCAAGGCCATTGTCCAATTGGGCAACATCAACCTCCTCTGCTTTATGGAAGGTTTCATTTTTTGAATAACTGATACTTGAACCTTGCATTGCCAACAGCTGTTTGTAATCTGTAACTAGAACACAAAGTCTTCCAAACAGAACTTGGTGCGAAACTTTTTCCACTCGAAATAAATGCATTGTGTAGACAGTTCTGTTCAGTTTGTATGAAGTATAAGAAGTCCCTCCAAGCCATTAACTATGTGACCATAGTTTGAGGTCTGGTTTGGATGCCTTTGTTTTGGCATGGCATAAAAGTGAGGATTCATGTTTACAACGGTAATATGTACCCAAATATATTTTGATTTAAAAAAAAATTAAAGTTGAGCAGCCAGTGGTGTAAGCACTGTTACTAAATACGATAAGGATCTTGAGCAACATTGAATCATACCTCAAACTAATAATATAATCAAAATGCTGGAGTAACTCAGCGGGACTGACACTATCTCTCCACAGAAACATAGAAAAAACATAGAAAAATAGGTGCAGGAGTAGACCATTCGGCCCTTCGAGCCAGCATCGCCATTCAATGTGATTATGGCTGATCATGTAAAATCAATACTCCGTTCCTGCTTTTTCCTCATATCCCTTGATTCCTTTAGACCTAAGAGCTAAATCTAACTCTCTCTTGAAAACACCCAGTGAATTGGCCTTCACTGCCTTCTGTACCATAGAATTCCACAGTTTCACAGCTCTCTGGATGAAAAAGTTTTTCCTCATCTCAGTCCTAAATGGCCTACCTCTTATGCTTAAACTGTGACCACTGGTTCTGGACTCCCCCAACATCGAGAACATTTTTTCTGCATCTAGCCCGTCCAATCTTTTAAGAAGTTTATATGTTTTTATAAGGTCCCCTCTTATCCTTCTAAATTCCAGTGAATCCAAGTCCAGTCAACCCATTCTTTCATCATATGTCAGTCCCGCCATCCCGGGAATGAACCTGGTTAACCTAAACTGCACTCCTTCAATAGCAAGAATGTCCTTCCTCAAATTAGGAGATCATAATTTCACACTATACGCCAGGTGCGGTCTCACCAGGGTCCTGTACAACTGCAGTGGGACCTCCTTGCTCCTAAACTCAAATCTTCTCACAATGAAGGCCAACATGCCATTAGCTTTTTTCACTGCCTGCTGTACCTGCATGCTTACTTTCAGTGACTGATGTACAAGCACACCCAGGTCTCATTGCACCACCCATTACCCAAATTGGACACCATTCAGACAATAATCTGCCTTCATGTTCTTACCACCAAAGTGGACAGTCTCACTTTTATCCACATTACACTGCATCTGCCATGCATCTGCCCACTCACCCAACCTATCCAAGTCACTCTGCAGCCTCATAGCATCCTCCTCGCAGCTCACACTGCCACCCAGCTTTGTATCATCCGCAAACTTGGAGATGTTACATTTAATTCCCTCGTCTAAATGGTTAACATATATTGTTTCTAAATTAGTTGTTAACATTTTGAATAAATTCACATTGATCCCTGAAATTGTTCAACCAAACTTCACAAACCTTACACTAACAAGCAAGAGATACAATTTTTTCCAGGATTTTAACATGAGGCCCAAATGGCATGGGAATTCCTTGGAGAGTGTGGCCCCAAACACCTCTGTTGAACAGGGTCACACTTTCAGTCTGAAGTAGGATCTCGACCCGAAACATCACCCATTCCTTCTATCCAGAGATGCTGCCTGTCCCGCTGAGTTACTCCAGCATTTTGCGTCTATCTTCGGTTTAAACCAGCATCTGCTGTTGCTTTCTACAACCTCTGTTGCAAAAACTCACTTAAAGTCCAGTCGAGTATCGTTTCTTGTCATTTGCACAAGTACGGTGAAGTACAGATGCAATGAAAATTTTGCTAACAGCAGCATCACTGGCACATAGACTCAGACAAATGAACAAATGAATAAATGATATTATGATATTATGATAAAATAAATGATAAAATATACATAAATTAGACATCACGTGAACTAAAAAGAGACTGTGCAAATCAGTGAACTAAAAAGAGACTGTGTAAAACTAAAGGATAGTACTGCAAAACACAAATAGCAAAACAAATGTTCATGGTGTTGCAGGAGATGGTCCATGATGTTCTGTTGTCGATTTAGGATTAGGGTTGTGTGGATTCGCGCATAAACCTGGCAGTTGTAAGAAAGTAGCTCCTCCTGAGGTTGGTGGTGTGGAACATCAGGCCTCTGTATCTGCTGCAACGAGAAGAGGGCATATCCTTGACACCTGATGTCACCTTCTTGAGGCAATGGTTCTTGTCGATGCTTTTTATGGTGGGGAGAGCTGTGCCTGTGATGGACCAGGCTGAGTCCGCTGCTCTCTGCACCCTCTTGTATTCCAATGTATTGGAATTGCCTTACCTTGCCATGATGCAGCTAGTCAGCATACTTTCAACAGAGCATCTGTAGACGTTTGTTAGAGTATTTGGTGACATGCCAAATCTTTTTAAACTTATAAGAAAGCAGAGGCATTGGTGCACCTTCTTACTTGCTGGTCCTAGGGCATGTCATCCGAGATTTCAAAGCCCAGGAATGTGACACTGTTAACTCTCTCCTCTGAATCCACCAATGAAAACTGGTGAATCGTTCTTGTCTGAAGTCAACAATTAGTTCCTTGGTCTTGATGACTTGGAGCAAGAGGTTGTTGTTGTTGCAACACCAGGTGTTATCTCTCTCCACCGCACACTGACTCAGCACAACCCATGATTCAACCAAAATCAGTGATGTCGTTGGCAAAAAGATTTAGACAAAGGAATCAAATGTAACATCTCCAAGTTTGCAGATGACACAAAGCTGGGTGGCAGTGTGAGCTGCGAGGAGAATGCTATGAGGCTGCAGGGTGACTTGGATAGGTTGGGTAAGTGGGCAGATGCATGGCAGATGCAGTATAATGTGGATAAATGTGAGGTTATCCACTTTGGTGGCAAGAACAAGAAGGCAGATTATTATCTGAATGGTGGCAGATTAGGAAAAGGGGAGGTGCAATGAGACCTGGATGTCCTTGTACATCAGTCACTGAAAGTAAGCAGCAGGTACAGCAGGCAGTGAAAAAAGATAATGGCATGTTGGCCTTCATAGAGCGAGGATTTGAGTATAGGAGGTCCTACTGCAGTTGTACAGGGCCCTGGTGAGACCACACCTGGAATATTGTGTGCAGTTTTTGTCTCCTTATTTAACTAAGGACATTCTTGCAATCAGGGGTGGAAAACACGGTGGGGGGGGGGGGCAGAGGGGGCACGTCCCCCCCATGTTTTGAGAGGTGGGGGACATCCCCCCCAAGTTTTTGTGATCCGGATCTTAAAATCTCCTCTTTCCACGAGACAGTGGGGGTGGGACTGCTGATCGAGGGCGCCGATTGGACGAGAGAGACGTCGGTCAGCAGACAATGGGGGCAGGACATGATGATTCAGCGCGATGATTGGAGGAGGGACAAATAGGGGGGGGGGGGGACTGAGGGTAGAGTGCGGTAATTGGAGGAAGGAGACGTGGCACAGACCTGCGTCTCATCCGCAGCCAGGATGGATCCCGACCGGGTCTCTGGCGCTGTCCCGAGTGCCCCCCCCCCAACGGGTGGCCAGAGAGGTTGGGTGTCAGATGCGAGCGGTGCCCCCAGGCCCACAGCCAGCGCAGAGAAACAGCACTAAACCCAGCTCAACTCTGCCTGTCCCGCCAGGGGAACCTACAGCCCTCCCTGGACTTGTGGGAAATATGGCCAGCGTGGAGAAGCAGCACTGATGTCCCGTCAGTCCAGACAGGGCTGTAGTTAACCCGGTGAGACAGGCAGAGTTGAGCTGCATTTAGCGCTGGATTGAGCCTCTGAAGCCTCGTGTGCGTGTGTGTGAGTGTGCGCATGCGCGCGTGGCCGCCAAAAAATTGTGTCCCCGTACCCTCCATGTTTTGATAGCGAGTTCCGCTCTTGCTTGCAATTGAGGGAGTGCAGTGTAGGCTCACCAGGTTAATTCCCGGGATGGCAAGACTGAAATGTGTTGAAAGAATGGATCGACTGGGCTTATATTCACTGGAATTTAGAAGGATGAGAGGGTATCTTATAGAAACATTAAAAAATTCTTAAGGGATTGAACAGGCTAGATGCAGGAAATATGTTCCCGATGTTGGGTGAGTCCAGAGCCAGGGGTCACAATTTAAGAATAAAGTGTAGGCTATTTAGGATTGTGATAAGGAAAAACCTTTTCACTCAGAGAGTTGTGAGGTTTGAATTCTTTGCCACGGAAGGCAGGGGAGGCCAATTCACCGGATGTTTTCAAGAGAGAGTTAGATATAGCTCTTAGGGCTAATAGAATCATGGGATATGAGGAGAAAGCAGGAACGGGGTACTGATTTTGGATGATCAGCCATGATCATATTGAATGGCGGTGCTGGTTCAAAGGGCCAAATGGCTTACTCCAGCACCTATTTTCTATGTTTCTATGTAAATGCTTAGATGGCAGTGGAGCGATGCTTAGCCAGAGAGTTAAGAGTGTAAACAGAGTGGAGGAGGGGGATAAGCATGCAGCCTTGAGGTGCCCTTGTGTTGATGGTCATTAAGGGGCAGGTCTGCTTTGATTGAGGTTTGCCGATAAGGACGTCAAAGATCCAATTGCAAAGCGGAGGTACAGAGGCCCATGACTTGGAGCATGGAGTTGAGTTTGGAGAGGAAGATAATGTTGAACGTCAAACTGTAGTTAATCAACAGCAGCCTAGCAGATTTGTTTCTGTTATCCAGATGGGCCAGTGCTGCGTAGACAGGCAGTGGGATAGAATCTGGTATTGACCTATTGTGGCTGTAGGCGTATTGAGGCAGATCCAGTTTATCGTGAGGCAGGAGTTGACTCGCATAATAACCAGCCTCTCGATGCACTACATTATGCTACCACATATCCCTCCAGAAAATCTGAGGAGTTCATGGATGTACAGGTGGCATTGATATTTATACCCCATTATTTCTCTTGAGACAATCCCTCTCTGATAGCTGAATAGTTAATCATATCCTGGTTCCTTTTAAAATCCAATAGTAATTTCATATTTGATGAGATAACTCTTACCAAATTTACTTTGTGTACTTTGGTTTTATAGGACAATTTGCTGACGTTTGTAGCTTTAAATTGCAGTAATATATAGTAGTAAGCAAAGAGACTTTAGTCTCCCAGTGTATTGGGAGATCAGCAAGAACTAGTTAATTAAAGTCTGGCGACTCAGATACTAGTACTTATGAAAATCTGCATTTTCAGCTAAAAGCAAAGTGATTATGGGTGTGCCCTTTAGGTCAGGAGCTGATTTTATCTTCATTTGAAAAATGTATTAGCTTACTTTTATTTAATTTCCTCTAACATTGTAGTTTCAAATTGTAGTGATTTACAAAAAAACAACAGATAGTAAACATGTTGTCCTTGAGGTGACACGGAAATGTTTAAGTTAAAGCAGCTATCTCACAGCTTCAACAACCCGGCTTCCATCCTGACTTTGCGTACAGTCTGTGTGGAGTTTGCGTGTTCTTTCTAAGTTTCAAAGTTCATAAGTTATTGGGAGCAGAATTAGGCCATTCGGTCCATCAAGTCTATTCCCCCATTCAATTATGGCTGATCTATCTTTCTCTCTCAACCCCATAGCGACATTAAGAGGCTTTTAGATAGGCACATAAATATGCAGAGAATGGAGGGGCAAGGATCATGTGTGGTTAGATGAGATTAGTTCATCTAAGCATTATGTTTGGCACAGATATTGTGGGAGAAAGAGCCTTTTCCTATGCTATACTTTCGATGTTCTATGTACATATGCCACTTGGAATAGAGAAGACCAAAGATTCACCACTCCCCGAGAGAAAAGAATGCTCGTTTATCTCAGCACTATGTGGCCCACTCCGTCTTCACAGAGTATGACCTCTGCATCTAGACACCCCAGCCAGGGGAAACATACTCCCTGCTCCAGTCTGTCATGCCCTGTACCAATTTTACAAGTTGCAATGAAATTGCCACTTCTAGAAAATATCGACCTGATTGACCTGATCTCTCATATGGCAAGCCCAGCAAGTAAATATTCACTGCACTCCCTCGATAGCAAGTATATATCGCTTTGGTTTGGAAGATCAAAACTGCATAACACACTTGAGTTAAGGGCACTTCTTTTCCAGCACTCAGTCCTCTTGTGTTACAAGCCAACACACCATTTGTCGAAGAGAGCCACAAAGTGCTGGAGCAACTCATTTGGTTACACAGCATTTCTGAAGAACATGTATAGGTGATGTTTCGGGTCAGGATCTTCTTCAAACTGAAAGAAGGGCCCCAACCCGGAATGTCACCCATTCTTTTTCTCAAGAGATGCTGCCTAACCTGCTGAGTTACTCCAGCAGTTTGCACCTCTCTTCAGTATATCCCAGCATCTGCAGGTCCTTTCTACACCAGTTTTCATCCTAACTGCTTGCTGCATCTGCATGTTCGATTTCTGTGGCTTGCGTAAAATAACACCCAGGTCTCCATGAATTTCATCAATACCAAATTGGTTAAAATTATAAAAACTACCATTCTGTTATGTACACCAACATGGATGACCTCACAATCGTCCCCAACATGTTCTACCTGCCACGTTCTTGCCTTCTTACAGCTTGCCTATATCTTCTTGAAGGCATTATACGTCACTATTCGCAGTGCCACCTAATTTTGCAAAAACAGTAAACATGGGAACTATATCATTTTGTTCCCTCAACCAAATTGTTGATTATAGATACTGGTGATCTGGTAGTTTAGATGCCTGTAGAGAACACAATTCAGAATATGGAGACACAAGGAACTCGAGATGCTGGTTTACAAAAATTAAGCACAAACCCTAACCCTAATGCCTCCTCTAAATAATTAATTGAATAAAGGTGTTTTTTTTACTGAGACAATGGAAGCTGAAATTAAACATGATATTGAAAAGGTAAACTAGTCTAATCTACACGTCCATGTGCCCATCTAATACCCTCTTACACTCTACTATCTATCCTATCTATGGGTCTCATCATTTTATATACTTCTGTCAGGATTCCCCTCAGCCACTCAAGTTACAGGGAAAATGTGCCCCACACATCTCCTTCAAATTCCGCCTCTTTCACAATAAGGTTTTGCCCAGTAGTCTTTGATATTTCTTGCCTGGGGAAAAAGGTTCTGATGGTCTGCCATATCAATGGCTCATAATTTGATATACTTCTATCATTTATCATCTGACCCAAGGCTCTTGGTTTCCTGATGTTAATAGATCTACTCGATCATCAATGCATGGGCAGGGTACGCATGCCTACTTCCTAGCAGATGTGCACCATCCTTGATACTGGGAAATGGCTTTAACCAGAATCATGCTTATAATCATATTCCTGTTATTGAAATAGTTTACCCCACTCAGTAACCGTGACAAGCAGCCAAATCATGTTGCTTGCTACCAAACAGGTGTTTTTTTTTACATTAAAGAAGGGTCTCGACCTGTAAATTCACCTGTCCATGTTCTCGAGAGAGGCTGTCTGACCTGTTGAGATACTTCAGCATTTTGTGTCTATTTTTATAATGAATGCTGATCCATACTTTAACTGAAAAGATAGTAGAACAGTTTGATCAGTCTGAACAAGGGTCCTGACCCGAAACATCCCCGATCCATTTACTCCAGAGTCGCTGCCTGACCTGCTGACTTACTCCAGCAATTAGTATCTACCTTAAGACAATTTAACTATTGTACTGTAGAAAGTTAATGATTCCTACTATATCTCCACTGATCTTTAGCACAGCCTGCTATGGCCCAAAATCAGCTGAAGATGCCCCAGTTCATGAATATCATAAAATAATATTTTATCCGCAGTTGTGGATGGCACAGCGGTTGAGTTGCTGCCTTACAGCAAATGCAGCGCCGTTGACCCGGGTTCAACCCCGACTACGGGTGCTGTCTTTACGGAGTTGGTATGTTCGCCCCGTGACCTGTGTGGGTTTTCTCCAAGATCTTCGGTTTCCTCCCACATTCCAAAGACGTACAGGTATGTAGGTTAATTGGCTTGGTAAATGTAAAAATTGTCCCTAGTGGGTGTAGGATAGTGTTAATGTGCGGGGATTGTTGGTCGGCGCGGATCTCTAAACTAAACTAAATTAAAAATATAGAATCAAAAGGAATTAAGGAAGCCAAATGAATGAAGTTCAATAATTGCTTGTGTTGCAATAGTCACATGAAGGATGTGTCACTGAATGAATGCACGTCATGATACTGCTCAGATTGCATGTCAGGATACCATAATGCTGCAAGACCGTTTCTTCAATTGGTACATCTGAACAGGATGTGGTTTCAACAGTTTAAGCTGTAACTTACTTAGATAAAAGATAATTGGATATGCACATAACATTGGTGGTGTTTGTTTTAACATCGTCAGAGAATAAATTTCTTTACTGACATGTTAACATTTCCTGTAGAATGTGCTGCATTAAATGAGCTTTCTACGTCAAATTGGACTGGCAATACCAGAGAGGAGAAACACGTTTAAGTCACAAGTACAGCCAGAGTCCCTTGCGGTGTAATTGAGTCTCCTGATGGTTCATATTAGGATAGCCCGGACTCACGGTACATAGGAGATCCTCAAACAGTAGGGGGTCAGAAAAGAAAAACTGGGCTGGGTTTCATGATGCTGACATGATTCATAATGAGATAAAACACCTATTCATACTGAGCATTTCACCAAGTCAGGACATCCTATACCATTTTTGAGTCAATATTGAAATGTTGTGCTGAAGGAAACATATCAGATTGGCACCCAGCAGTACAATAACAACTGAATATACTAGATGTGGAACAACGATATTCAGGATTGCCCAGAATAATTTACTTCCTCTTCTTTGTTCCAGTGTCAAGGAGCAACAGACCAATTGACATCCATCGGACATTTTTAAGACTGCACTTCCGACAGGGTGCCTGAAACCTCAACTTTCTGACTCACTTTTATTTATTTCCCTTATGGGAAATAGTTATCAAGGCCCGGTTTGATTGCCTATCCCAAATTGCCCTTGAGAAGTTGATGGAGTGGCACCATCTTGAGTTCCTCCAGTGTTTGATGTGAGGCTACTTCACTGTGCATTCAGAAGTTCAAAGGTTTAAATGCAATGATGATGCAAGATTTGTTTCCAAGTTAAGGTGGTGTATGACTCAGTGGTGAAAGTGCTACCCACTAAGTCAATGCTGACGTAAGTGATATAGATTTTACTAAAGCCACATAGTGAGTTGGTGAACATAAGAATTGGATTACACTGAATAAGGCAAGGAAAAATAAAGGGATGATTGCAGGAATAATAAATCCCATTGATGAGGTTTACGCGGCAAGGATTTAGGAGGCAAATATACATGCTACATCTTTTAAATTATTTGGTTTAATGCTTTTTAAATTATATTTTTTAATTAACTTCAATATTTAAAAACGTTTAAACAAGAATAGTTTATGAATATTTTAAATGTTTGAGAATGTCACAAAACTTTAACATCTAGTAACATCAACAACAGCTTTGAGAAAAAGCAAAGCAGTTTTGCCTTCTGTCAGTGGCCTTGAACTTGTTAAAACTTGGTCATCATTGATACCTCATTGCTGGACTTGAGATGTGGAAGGCCAGTCAATAGTCACATTGCTTCTAACTCAGTTTAGCATGGATCGTGGGGTCTGCAGGCAGTGACTCCAAACAGCAGAATGTGAGCTACATTGATACAACCTCTCACTTTAGTTTAGTTTAGTTTGAATACAATGTGGAAACAGGCCCTTTGGCCCACCATGTCCGCACTGATCATGGGCCGTGGAACCGGGGGGGCTGGGGGCTGCAGCCCCTCCACTTTTTGGCGAGACATGCTTCATAACCCGAAATTATCCGGCCCGCAGGCATATTTTTTATCTTCTTCTGAGGACCTTCGACATCCAGAATCTCAGAACAAGCGCAAGGAGAGCGCAGCAAAACCAAAGATCATAGAGCGGAGCCTCCCCTCCCCTCCGCTCAACGGCCAATCACACTACGGTTATATCCCCCCACTTTTTGAGTTGGGGGATGGCCTGTATTATCTGCCGGTTTTTGGAGGTCGAGCAACAACAACAAAAAATAATTGTGCCTCCCTCCCTCCCGCTCGGTCGCTCCGCTCCCTCACCGGGTATCCCCGAGGCAGGTGATCAGTGATCACTCAGCCCCCCCCACTTTGAAAGACGTTCGGCAGCCCCTACTGATCAGGGATCCCATACATTAGCAATATCCTACACACACTATGGACAATTTGCAAACTTTTACAAAAAAACAATTAACCTACAAACCTGTACATCCTTGAAGTGAGTGAGGAAGCCGGAGCATCCGGGGAAAACCCACGCGGTCACGGGGAGAACGTACAAACTCCATACAGGCTGCAACTGCAGTCAGGATCAAACACGGGTCTCTGGCGCTGTAAGGCAGCATTCTACCACTGCGCCACCGTGCCATGCTTGAGATCATGTTTTTCCTTAGCAACTGTTTCTGGCACCAACTCATCCCGTATGAATTCATTCAACCCTATTGTTTGTGATTATATATGGCATTAGGGATGACTCTGGGTTTGGCAGAGGCCACACCAAAACATGCAGTCGGGTGAACTTAATGTTATTTCTTATTTACCGTAGTAAGGAAGTCCAGGATCTCATGGGAGACCTGGCCTTCGCCGTCCGGATGCATGTATGGTGACACTGGCCTGTCTTGGCCATTCGAATGAGGAGGCATGGGGATCTCAGGCTTATCCCTGTAGTTTCACCCTTGCCTCAAGAGGAGGAGCTGGTCGTTTCAGATTTATCCTGGTGACTCAGGTTTGGGGCTTGAAGAGGCGATGCTGGCGGTCTCTGAATTATCACGGTTGCTGTCTTTGCCTATGTGTAGGCGCTGTTTAATATATATTATAATATTATATAGTGGGATAAAAGTCAGCTGCAGAAATGGGTATAGAAATGACAAACGATGTTCAACAAGTGACACATAGAATGCAACACCCAGATTGCATAGAAGGGGAAACTATACAGTTAATGCAGGACCCTTAACAGTACCGATGGACAGAGGTGTCTTGCGATCCATGTTTTGGGAATCCTACACCACCACTTCCAGGTTCCTTTGCACCTCCGATTTCTGAATTATCTCCCCATTTTGAAAACAGCCTATGTATGCCTTTACCTGGTTAATGATCAATAGAAGCCGTTAGAGAGTGAGAAAATAGACCAAAGAACATAGACAAAAGACTGCAGGAGTTGGGAACTGCTGGGCAGGAGGATGAAAGCAGCAGATCAGGCTGGGCATGTCGACTACTCCCAGAGAGGAAAAATGGGATTAAGAAAGCAAGTTGAGTCAATGTCACAGATGCATTAGTCATCCATCTGCCAGCATCGTCCAACTTGGTTTTTTTCCCTCTTGTGTTTCTCTCGTATTCCTGTTCTGTATTTCCCAACTCTTTTGTCCATATCCTCACTCTCTAACAGCTCCCATTTAATCATTGCCCAGATAAGCTTATCTCCATGGTCTAAAGTGTCTTGTCAATTACAGTGTACTCCCTTTGTGAATATGTAATTCAATTGAATCATTTGTTGGACTCAAAATATTGAATCAGCAATATCACTTGTTGCAATTCAAATGGTATTAATCACGGTGTCATCTTTGTTCTTAAAAGTATAAAAAAATGATATACTTTGAAAGTGATGTACTTACCCAGGAAAGGAGAAATAGATTCTTTAGACTTTTAAACTTTAGAGATACACCGCAAAAACAGGCCCTTCGGCCCAGCGAGTCCCCGCCGGCCAGTGATCACCCCATACATTAGTTCTATCCTACACATTAGAGATCATTTACAATTTTACCGAAGCCAATTAACCTACAAACCTATTGATGAGGCCACACTTGCATGACTTTGTTCAGCTTTGCTAATGCTGCTACAGGAAGGGTGTCATTAATCCCGAAAGAAGATTTACAAAGGTGTTGTGAGGCTTTGAGGTCCTGAGCTAAAGGGAAAGGTTGGGCAGGCTAAGACTTTATTCCTTGGAGTGCAGGAGGATGAGGGGTGATCTTATAGAGGTGTATAAAATCATAAGAGAGGTGGATAGGGTGAATGCATAAAGTTTTTTACTCAGGATAGGGGTATGAAGAACCAGAGGACATAGGTTTTAGGTGAGAGGGGCAAGATTTAATACGAACCTGAGGGACAACTTTTTCATTCAGAGAATGGTAGGTATATTGAAAGAGCTGCCAGTGGAGGTATTTGAGGCAGATACTATAACTGCATTTAAAAGACATTTGGACAGATACATGGATAGGAAAGATTTAGGATACTAGACTAAGTGGGGGTGTGGGGAAGGGGGAGGATGTATGGAAGTGGGGGTGTGTGGGGAAGGGGGGGGGGGTGGGGAAGGGGGGGTGTGGGGGAGGGGGGGGGTGGGGAAGGGGAGTGTGTGGGGAAGGGGAGTGTGTGGGGAAGGGGAGTGTGTGGGGGGAGGGGAGTGTGTGGGGGAGGGGGGTGTGGGGAAGGGGGGTGTGTGGGGAAGGGGGGTGTGGGGGGGGGGGTGGGGGGTGGGGGGGGGGGTGTGGGGAGGGGGGGGGGGGGGGGGGGGGGGGGTGGGATAGGGGGGTGGGGGGGGGGGTGTGGGGGGGGGGGGGTGGGGGTGGGGGGGGGTGTGTGGGGGGAGGGGGGTGTGTGGGGGGAGGGGGGGGGTGGGGAGGGGGGGGTGGTTGGTGGGGGGGGGGGGCGGGGGGTGGGGGCGGGGGGGGGGGGTGGGGGGAGGGGGTGTGGGGAGGGGGGGTTGTGTGGGGGGGGGGGGGGTGGGGGGTGGGGGTGGGGGGAAGGGGGTGGGGGGGGGGGGGTGGTGGGGGGGGGGGTGGGGAAGGGTGGGGGTGTGGGGGAGGGGGTGGGGGGGGGGGTGGTGGGGGGGGGGGGGGGGGGGGGGGGGGTTGGGGGGGGGGGGGGGGGGGAGGGGTGGGGGGTGTGGGGGAGGGGGTGGGGGAGGGGGGGTGTGGGGGAAGGGGGGGGGGTGGGGAAGGGGGGTGTGGGGAAGGGGGGGGGTGGGGAAGAGGGTAGGGGGTGTGGGGAAGGGGGGTGGGGGAAGGGTGTGTGTGGGGGAAGGGGGTGGGAGAATTGGGGTGGGGGAACGGAGCGGTGGGGGAAGGGGTGGTGGGGGATGGGGGAGAGTGAGGAAGAGGGGGTGCGCGGTGGGAAGGGGTGGGGTTGGTCGCAGCAGATGCAGCTTGCACTCTGCTCACCCCGCCCCTTCAGTTTTCGGCCTCACACAGTAGCTCCTGGTCCCACTCCGACTTCACTCAGAGGCTTCCGGTTCAACTTTACATCTCCCGGCTCACACTGCTCTCTGCCCGCTCGCTGCTCACGAACTCAGCCCCGCCTCCGGGGTTTTATTCCCTGCGGGTACCGGAAGGGGGGTTACCTTCATGGTGACTGACAGGCGAGAAGACCAATCTGCTGATCTCAAAATTTTTTAAACCTTCATAACCTTTCTAATATTTCATCGATTGGAACAAAACTTTGTGCGCTTGGAGCAGAGGAGAATGGTGAGTAAGGTGGAGAAAAAGTCCAAGCGATATAGCTTACCGTTTTTGCGCAAATTAATAAAACTGCAAACTGGAAGTGGTCAAGATGAGTTTTATTAATAGTATAGATAGATGGGCCAAAAGTGGGTAAGTGAGACTCGTTTAGGTGGGGCATCTTGGTCAGCAAGGACAAGTTGGGCCAAAGGGCCTATTTCTGTGCCACATGACTCTGACTCTTAACTTCACAAATATCCTGCAGCACAGAAAGTAACTTTTAAAACTATTGCAAATAATAATATTTTGAGCTGTAATTATATGGATTGAGTTTACAACTAACTGAAGTCTCACACCACACAGGCTGACTGGTGGAATATAGTCATTGACTAAAAATAACTATCCGAAACTTGTTTTTGCACGTTTTGTGTGATCTCAGAGTGTTCTGGACTTCCTCATCTCCTCTGGTCACAGATATTGACAGCTGGCTTGCGACGCCATCAAACTTTGAAATTCATATCTTTTGTGAGTAAAGTTACGTTGTTCACGAATTTAACCTGTCTGACTCCATAAAACAGCATCAAAACAAAACATCAAAAGCTTGGGTCTTTGTGGTAACAAAAATGTTCCATTCATTAAACAGCAAGTACAATATTACATAGTCTGTCTCAAAAGAGTGAATACTTGCATCTGTTCTGTGGTGAAATTGTGCAACTCATTGAACATTAGCACAGAAACTTCACCATAAACACTTTCTCCTATCCTTTCTCCCAAAGAACTAGATTTTAATTCAATTCAATGATACTTTATCGTCACGTGTACCTGGGTACAGTGCATACAATCCAGTCAAATCAGACAGCAGAGCTCACTTAGGCAGCACACAAAGAGTCCCCATGTTTCTGGCACTGACAAATTTACAAGAAGCCCATCGAACAGTCTATATTTCCTCGCAGCGGCGAATCAGGCCAGCCACTGTCTGAGGCAGCAGGTGGCCCCCTGCTGAGTACCCCCGCTGGGTACCCCTTCGATCTTGGCAGCATGCCCGCCGGGTGACCCTTCATCCTTGGCAGCTCCCTATCGGGTCCCCATCTATCACGGTGATATTTGTTTTCACACATTGGTAGGTGAGGGCTTTTGCCCCTTGCTGTTTTACCTGGGACGGTGGAGTTTATGCTTGCAGGACGGATTCTAGTCAGCAAGTGGGAAATCCATACTTGGCAATTGGGTGGATCAACGTGTTGTTGTAGTGGCGGCATCTCGGTTGCTCCCACTCACCGGAAGCCTACATGAGAGGGGAGATATAGAGAGGAGGTGTAATGTCTTGCCTTGGAGACCGAGGACGGTAAAAAGGGCAGGTGAAATTATGCATTTTGCTAAAACAACCCAATGTAGTCAGTAAATGGGAGAGTGCAGATAAATGGATCCCATGGTGGTGACATGGATAATCAGGGTGGTGAATAAGGTGCTTGGTACGTTTGCTTGCATTGGTCAGAACATCAAATACAGGAGTTGGGATGTCATGTTACATAAAGATGTTGGTAAGGTCATATTTGAACTACTATGTGAAGTGCTGATCACGCTGAAAGAAGAAGGGTGTCATTAGACTGGAGAGGATGCAATAAAGATTCACAACAATGTTACCGGATCTGGAAGGTTTATGAGAGGCTGGATGGGATGAGTCATTTTTGCTGGGGTGCAGGAGACCTTGTAGAGTTTTATAAAATCTTGGGTGTATAAATAAGGTGAATAGTCAAATCAGAGGGCATAGTTTTAAGGGCAGAGGGGAAAGATTTAAAAATGATATGAAGAGCAAATTTATCACACACACATGCTGGTGCTTATATGGAAAGAGATGCCAGAGGAAGTGGTGGAGGTGGGCACAATTATGCCATTTTAAAGACACTTGGACAGGTACATGGATAGCAAAGGTTTGTTGGGAGACATGAGAAAATGCAGATACTGGAATCTTGAGCCAAATACAAAGTTCTGGAGGAATTCTGTGGGTCAGACAGTATCAGTGGAGAGACTGGTCGGGACCCTTTTTTATCTCTATGGGTCTATGATTCTATAAAAGAGCCCAGCCCGAGGCCTTGTTGGTTAACTCAAGAAAGTAGAGGTAAATCTAGTCCTGATGTTTAATCTCATTTGGATTTTGAGTACCAGACCAATAGTGGTTTTGAACTGAAGATAATGCTATTGCTGCTGTGGGCAGCTACCTGTAGGAAGAAATGCTGTTCTTATTTTGAACCAAAAATGACCAAAATCTGTCCAAGCGTTCTTGCAATGTACCAATATCGCTTCAGGTCAGGATGGCGCCAAGATGCATCTACACCTGTCCTTGATAATCTTCAGAATATCATCAGAATAAAACAGATTAACTAGTCATTTATAATTATGATAAACGTAAACTTTTTTTTCTCATCAGTTAATTCCTACCTATGCTTTCTGGTTTCTGGTATTTCTATACTCAACCTAGATTGATTTTAATTGTACATTGCGAGTTATTAAGTGAATATATTTATTGTGTGTTTATTTATTTTTATTTGTAGTGTTTGATCAGTTTTATTGAGGAACTGCACCTCATAATTCGCATGGGTAACTTACAATGCAGCAGTATGAATGTTGAATCTCCAATTTTAGGTAACTTCCTCACACACCCCCTCCTTCTGAGCCCCCCCCCCCCCCCCCCCCCCCCCCCCCCATCTTCACCCCAATCCTTCATTAAAAGTCAATTAACCAATTCCACAGTTTACAATGATACATCTCTCTTGGGTTCACATGTTCTCTAGCCAACAGTCAGGCAAGGCACATCCTTGCCTGAGATCATCTGTTGCTGGCCCCACTTTGACCTGGTATTTCTTCCTTCCAGATATCCCCCCTCTACAATCAGTCTGAAGAAGGATCCCGTCCAACACGTAATATATGCATTTTCCCCAGAGATGCTGCCTGACCTGCTGAGTTACTCCAGCATACTATGTCTATCTATGATTACTTGGGTGGCCTGGCCATTGGTGTTGAACCCTAACCTGTTGCTGGAGAGGACTGTATGATCTGCCTTGTTTTAAAGATCTGCCTTTGTTGTATGATCTGCCTTGCAATTGAGAAATGAATTGATAGTGGCATTTAAGAGACTTTTGGCTAAGTACATGGATGTGCAAGGAATGGAAGGGTATGGATAATGTGCATGCAGATGAGTTGGTCTTGGCATCATGTTCAACACGGACATTGTGGGCTAAAGGGTCTGTTCTTGTGCGGTACTGTTCTGTGTTCAATGCTTTAAGCCCCAGAAAGCCAGTGAATGGCTCCCTCTACAGGTTGCCTGCAGATGCAGTTTATGTTTTTTAAAGAGTCAGCAGCAGTGTTTGAGAGTCAGCAATCAGAAGCAACTTAATCAGAGTACCTCTCTCTCTCTCTCTCCGAGTGCAATCCGGGAGAAAAAATGCTCCCCTCAGATCCCCTCTAAATCTCTTACTCCTTACCCTAACCTATGTCCTCCGATTTTATTCACCTCTGATGTGTGGAAACATTTCTGGCAGTCTCCTCTACTTATACCCATCAAAATTTTATGAACCTCAATCTCATCCCTTCTTAGTTTCCAATACAGGATAAACAGATCTAACCTCTCCAATGTCTCCTCACAACTGAAACGCTCACTTTCAGGCAACATCCTGATGAATCTCAACTGCACCCTCTCCAGCACTATCACCTCTTCATTTCTGTGGTGACGAACCGCATGCAGTGCTTCAGCTGAGGTCGGACCAATGTTTTATAAAATTGGATCATATTCTCCCAGCTGTTCTTTTCATTGCCCCAACAAATGAAAGCCAGCATCATGTGTGCCTTCATAACCTTGCTGTCCACCTGCATTGTCATCTTCAAGGATCTTTAGACTTTGGACGTACATCAAGCTCGCTGTTTTTCTCAATATTCCCTAAGGCCTTGCCATTCTTTAGACTATACTTTAGACTTTAGGGTTACAGGGTGGAAACAGGCCCTTTGACCCCCTGTGTCCGCGCCGACCAGCGATCACCCCCTAGACTAGCAGTAACCAACACACTCGGGACAATTTACAATTTGCAGAAGCCAATCAACCTACAAACCCGTATGTCTTTGGAGTGTGGGATGAAATCAGAGCAGCCAGTGAAAACCTATGTGGTCACAGGGAGAATGTACAAATTCCGTACAGACAGCACACGTAGTCAGAATTTAACCTAGGTCTCTGTCGCTGTAGGGCAGCAACTCTGGCGCTGCTCCACCGTGCTGCCCCGTTGCGCCACGGTGCCGTCCATTCGTAGTGTATGTCTGAACCTCATTAGATCCCCCAAGATGCATCACCTCCCATTTATATCGGTTCAACTCTATTTCCCATTTAGTTTAGTTTAGTTTAATTTAGAGATACAGCGCGGAAACAGGCTCTTCGGCCCACCAAGTCCTCACCGACCGACAATTCCCACACATTAACGCTATCCTACACACATTAGGGACAATTTGCATTCATACCAAGCCAAGTTACCTACAAACCTGTACATCTTGTGTGCGAAGGGAAACTGGAGATCCTGGTGAAAACCCACGCATGTCACAGGGAGAACGTACAAACGCCGTACAGACAAGTACTCATAGTCAGGATCGAATCTGGGTCTCTGCCGTTGTAGGTCAATCTACACCTGCGCCACAGTGCCGCCCTTCTCAGCCAATTTCACCGACACATTGCCGCGAACAGAGTAACTTGCTGGCTTACTCAGAGGACAGTGAAGAATTAGTCACACGGGAGCAGATATCCTGACTTCAACAGAATGTGTTTCAGAGGTCAAGTACAGCACATTCACACTACAATGTTACCAGGGCCTTCTTAACAGCATTATAGGCCCCGGGCAAAGCAGTGCACTGGGGCCCCTACCTACACAACCACTCACAGGAATATAAATGTAAATGGTCGATAAAATTAAACATATATTTATTGGTACTTCCAACAAAATCAGTGTTTAAACATTAAAAAACATGCTGTACAGCAAAGATTAATCAACACAAACGTTTGAACAATATAACATGAGCCTTGAAAAACACAAACATTTCAATATTCAATTGGTAAACCATACAGACGGAGATGGCACAGTATGAAATTACTATGAATTATTTGTTATTAATCAATTGTTCAACACAAACATTTGCGAAATTTCTTTGCAGAGAATTGCTTAATAATTGGCTTGAAGTCAATGGTCTTCAGGATGTCATTTTCCATACACATGAGTGAAAGCCAGTTCAAACGCTGCTGCCCCATAGTGCAGCGAAGTTGATTTTTTATAAGTTTCAGTCTTGAAAATTAACGTTCTCCCGCACAGTTGGTCACCATCATGCACATGAACACTCTGAGTGCAATTTCAACATTGGGAAACACAGATTTCAAGTTGTCCAAAATTATTTTTCTGTACAATGCAGGGAGACTCACAATTTTCATCAAGAACCATGTAGTGCTTGAGATGCTTACATTCATTTAAAAGGTCACCATAATCAAAGTCTTTGTGAGACACATTAGCCAGATGGTCACATTTTTCGTTTAGCTCATCAGAACCAATTGCTTTCAATTCACTGAAGAAGAAACACAGATCTCCAATCAATGAATAAGCTTCTGCACGTTTTGTCAGTTCAGAGATTAGAGAGTCGAGAACAGGAAGGAATGTTTCCACCTTGAACTTTTCACTTTTACTGAGAAGTGCCTCTTCTTCTGATCCGTTATATCTAGTAAAGGGCCTGTCCCACTTTCACAACTTAATTCAAAACCTCTGCCGAGTTTAAAGGACCTAAAAAAAAATCAAGATTGTGGTAATCTACGAACTTCTACGACCTTCCATGACTATGTTCACGAACTCCTACGAGTATGTCTACGAATTCCCACGATTATTTCGATGCCCTCCTTACGAGTAAAAAGTTGCAATTTCTTTCATCCCAACCATTTTTTTACTCGTGGCCATTTTTTATCGGGCTAGAAAACACGTCCCAACTTACCTGATGCCACGAGTACCTACGGCTAGCATAACGAGCCGCTACAATATATCTACGATTTCCCACAACCTCCTACGGACTCGTTACGAACATTCTGCGAGATTAAATCAAGGGAAAAACTCAAGAGAATTTGTGAGCTACCTCGTGAAAGTGGGACAGGCCCTTAAGATGCACACTTCGCTTTCATTCCCGTTTTTTCATATCGCTATAATCTGCATCTGGACACCTACTCCTGGCTTTCAATTCGTATTCACTAAATTTGTCTCTAATTTCCTGAAGATAGGTTTTCAGAGATTCAAGAAGATTTGTGGCAACAAGTATGTTCACATCCTCTGACTGCAGGACCTTATTTGCTTTGTTCACACTTTCAAGAATGTCATTCCAAAGAATTATGAGAAAGATCGTTTCCAGGTTCTCTATTTTCTCGCTCAATCCTTCTGCCTCTCGCCTTGTGTTCACTTCCTGTTCAGCTGATACAGAATCCAGTGCATGCTCAATTTTCTCAAAATGCCCACACAGAGCACGAACCTGCACGTGTGGTTGCAGAGGTGACCGTGATACTAAATCAGAGGCGAATGCCAATGTCCACTTGTTATCATAAAAATTAACATTAATATTGTTCATTATCTTTAGTAAAACACATGCTGAATATGCATTTTCCAATAACAAATATTTATAGTTTTGTATAGTATAGTATTTATTGGCAGCAAGTCACAACATACATAGATTAGCATGGGGCCCCTATGCTCGTGGGGCCCCGGGCAACTGCCCAGCGTGCCCATGCGTTAAGATGGCCCTGCATGTAACATGTTTGCCATTGCCAACCACCTAGAAAATGCAGTTGTCTCACTGTTCCTGTAACGCAAACCTGATCTCTGGTGAGTGTTTGAACATACTTCTTGCGACCATGTAATTGTTCAATCAAAGCACGTTTGACATTGAGTCAGACGCCAATTGACCAATCGCGCGTTTTGTTTCAGGCTAGCTAGGCAGGGAGCCCACATCAACTCATGGGACCAGTGAAACATTTTGAAGCAACTGGAACTGGAAGTTAAGCTCTAAAGTCAGAATTTATGAAAATTAACCTGTATGGACTTTAATTAATTAAATTTCAACCTCTTAAATTGTGAGATATGAGATCTTGAGGCTGAAGTTGAGGACATGAACTTTGTCTTTCCTGAACAAATTAAATTAAAAGTTGTCACTATTGTCAGCTTGCTGAAGTCAAAGAAGAGTCTTCTTTAACATCTAATCTGGTGTCCCCCCCATGTTTTGAGAGGTGGGGGACAATCTCCCCCATGTTGTATCAAACATGTTACAGTAAAACCGCCCGGGAATGGCTATAGCGCTCAGGTCAGCTCACCTGCCCCACACTCCAAAGATGTGCAGGTTTGTAGTTTAAGTGCTTCAGAAAATTGTAACTTGTCCTTCATGTGTTGGTTGGTGCTCGCGTGCGGATGATTGCTGGTCAGCGCAGACACGGTGGGCCAAAGGACCTGCAGTTCCCAGGTCGGCTGCGCGCCCAGGTCGGCTCGCTTCTGCTGCATCCAGTTCCAGACCTCCCTTGGTCGACTGTGGCAACAGACATTTTTGAATATCACAGTCGGCAGTACTTGATGCTAAGTGGACTCATATTCAGGCTGGTATGAGATTGACCTGCTTCGTGACGCTACTTCAGCAACAGTTATCTCAAAACTTAAGGGACCCTTTTCAGTTCATGGAGCACCACACACTCTCATATCAGACAACGCCAGACAGTTCACAAGCCAGTGCTTTAAAGACTTTTCTACACAATGGGACTTCACTCATGTTACCAGCAGCCCAGAGTATCCCCAACCTAATGTGTTAGCTGAAAGAGCTGTCCGTAGCACTAAACAACTCATGGAGAAGTCTCACAGAGACGGAACTGATGTTTTTCTAAACCTCCTCAATCTCAGAAACGTGCCACATGACACAAAGCTTGGATCTCCAGCACAAAGACTAATGTCAAGCAAACATGTACTACTCTCCCAGTCTCAAGGAAGCTGCTTGAATCACATATGCATAAGACTCAGGAGGTAAAAGCCCAGCTTCTCAATAAAAGACTGTCACAAAAAGTGTGCTATGACAAATCAAACCGACCGCTTCGGCCTTTGATGGAAGGATAGATTGTCAGGTTACAAACCCCACAATGTTACAACCAGACAAGCATGGTAAAGGAAATATGCCAGGAGCCCATGTCTTACCTTATTCATCCAGAAGGAAAGCTGTACAGAAGGAATTGCAGACACATTTTGCCTGTATTCGAGCCTGCCCCAGCACAGCTAAATCCAAGTGACACTGATCACCAGGATACTGGATTTGGGTCAAAAGACGATAACACTCTCACAAGAGACAGGCAAGAAATAATGGACACTGAGCAGTTCCAGGTTCAGATGCCCGTAGCTATGCTGCCTTCGAACATCACTGAACATCTTAACATATAAGATTATTAAGGGATTGGACATGCTGGATGCAGGAAACATGTTCCCGATGTTGTGGGAGTCCAGAACCAGGGGCCACAGATTAAGAATAAGGGGAAGGCCATTTAGAGCGGAGATGAGGAAAAACTTTTTCACCCAGTGAGTTGTGAATCTGTGGAATTCTCTGCCTCAGAAGGCAGTGGAGGCCAATTCTCTGGATGCTTTCAAGAGAGAGTTAGATAGCTCTTAATGATAGCGGAGTCAGGGGATATGGTGAGAAGGCAGGAACAGGGTACTGAATGTGGAGAATCAGCCATGATCACAGTGAATGGCGGTGCTACTCCTGCTCTATTGTCTCTTGATTGAAAGTCTGTACAGAACATGCCCAGGTCGTGTCAGTAAGCCAAATCCCAAATACAGAGACTGAATGCACTTGTCTGCTAAATATACAAAGACACATTGTTCAGGTTAATTTATAGTGTGCTAAAAGGTGACAATCAGGTGTTCAAGTCAATATGTTAAGTATGTTTACTATGATGTGACCTTAATTTTGTGTTTCACAGTGTATATACTTGTTTGGCTATAGTAACTGAATGTATCTGTTGGATTTTGGTCATTTTGCGACATTTTGTAAATCCTGCTACATTTACTCCTTAACAAGATATTTTGTCATTATATGGAGCAGGAGCTTAGGAAATGGGATGTAGATTAGTCACTATGTTCACAGTCTATGTAGAGCTATTGCAGACCTGGAGGAAGTTATCCTGTGCAAGCAGGGGTTACTCAGCGAGGTTTTGGCGGTAACTGGGGGTTTTGGTGACTGCGGCCATATCTGTTACATTGCATCCTCGATAGTTATTAAACCAGGTTTGAAACCAAATAACTTGACATTATTTATGAAACCACAAACAGTGACCACAGAAAGGAGTAGTTAGAATCTGAAAGACTTTACCTGGTTGTGTGTAAAACAAAGCATTTCATTGTCAGGCACGTGCCGTCAGGGTAGGTAAGGTAGACAGTGCCTACCCCGACTAAAATTATAAAATGGTAATTATTAAATATCAATAGTAAAGGCACGGGAGAATTATGTCTACCTAAGAGATCAATCTCTTAAGTAAGGATAATTCTCCCGTGCCTTTCATCCGCGGTACATGTAACACGCAAAAGTATGTGCAACTCACGTGCCGTCGACACTGCTTCAAGCCTTCAATGACAACGGTCTATAAAGGCAGCTGAAATTCTGCCTTTGCACCGTGGACTGCGTGCATGTGCTGCGCAAGTTTCTTGGCAGGTTTTTCAAACATGGATTGTCATTATCTTAAGAGTATCTTAAGAAACAAAGAAAGAAGAATGGAGTTTGTGTACAAATAATGTGGTAAGTAAATTTCTTTGAGCTACCGTATTTTCCGGCAATGAAGATGCACCATCAATTAAAGTTGTTAAATTTTGAAAAAAGGATGGTGGGACAGGATCAAGGGTTTGGTTTAGTCCAGGGGTCGCCAGCATCGCCTCCGTGTCCCTGGACTGGCAGCACAAATAAAACACGCTTTTTTAAGAGCTTCTTCCCTGCAACAGTGAGACTCTTGGCCAAATCACAACAAAATGAACTGTTGTCCTGATATAGGGTTTGTGCAAGTTACAATGCTCTATGTGTCTTCTGTGTGTCTTTTTAAATTTTTAAAAATTTTTTAATTTTTAATTTTAATTTTTAACTTAACTTGACTCTCTGAATAGCCGCACAAGAGTTCCTATGTGTGTAAGCACAAATGGCAAATAAAGTTTTTGACCTTTGACCTTTGAGTTCCCAGATCCCTCGTGTCTCCGGGACTGGTTTCAGTTCCCAGAACCCTAGCGTCCCGGGACTACCTGCAGTTCCCAGGTCGCTTGCCCCGGGTCTGGCTGTGACACCCAGGTCGGTTGCGTGCCCCGCGAATGGCTGCAGTTCCCAGGTTGCCTGGCCCTGGACTGGTAGAGAGAGAGAGAGCGTGACAGAGAGAGAGAGAGCGAGCCCGGGACGGAGCAGTGAGCCTTCAACCCAGTAGCTACCAACCAACCACCATCTCCACTGGTTGCGCCTGTGCCAAAGGACACCGCGGCTGGCTGGCGGGCGGGCCGGCAGAAGGCGTTGAGGGTTTGATCCTGACTATGGGTGCTTCCCACCCCGGCCACAATGCGGTGGCTCCGCATCCGGAGCACAGCGGCAGCAATGAGTGAGTTGCTGGCATGATTCACGACCCCCTCCTTCTCAACGCTACTGCCCGTTCATTTCACTGCGCCTTCGGCTGCATGTGACGAATAAATTTGACTTTGACTTTGACCTGGGCCAGACTCCCCACACGCTGTGAAAGGAACTCTCCCCTCCCAGCGGCGCTGTCCTTTTACAGCCGCTTCCCACTTTGCAGCCACTTCTAATCAGTTGCCAGCAATGAGGGATAGACTTGGCTATCCCTCAGTACAGCAACAACGTTCTTGATGTTGCTGTACTGAGGGATAGCCAAGTCTATCTTTCTTGGCTAACAACCTAACCTTCGGCCTCAAAGATGCAGGTAAATTTATGTGCTTTACTAGACTAGGTGGGACCCGTTGGGTCCCAGCTTCACACGGGAGGGCTGGTCCCCCAACGTAATATTCCACCTCTCCATCAATTCCAATATTGCTGGCCAGTGGGGGACTTTCTGGAGCGCTAGTATGGGTGTTGTGGGCTGAAGGGACAGGTTTCCCGAGGGCTAGTATGGACATTGTAGGCCGAATAGATTCTTGGGCTAGCGGCACAGTCACTCAAGCCTGTTGTGCTGGCAGCTCACTCACTCACGACTGGTGGGCTGGCAGTTGACTCACGGCTATTCCTTGAAATTCCATTTCAAGCAGGGTGCAAGGCCACCAAATTCAAGTGCAGTTTCATACCATTTCAAGCAGGGTGCAAGGGTGCAAGGCCACAAGGCGATACGTGACCTCTCCCCCCTCTATCTTGCAGAGACTGAGCCATGCCCACACTTCTGGATTTTATAGTCCCTCCCCCCTCCCACCAGAAGGGGCGTGGCCTTCATGGCGTGATTGACAGGAGAGAGAATCTCAACATTTTTAAAACACTAATAACTCTTTTATTTTTCATCGATGGGAAAAATCCTCGGCACCTGATGAGCGGAGGGGGACTGTGAGTAAGGGCCAAAAATCACAGCCGTACGTGGTAGCGTTTTTTTTCTAAAATCAATATAAAAGGCAAACAGGAAGTGGTCAAGAGTAGACTTTTAATTATATAGAAGGCAACGCAAATTTAATTAGGCAAGGCAACTTTAATTAGGCAAGGCAACTTTAATTCGGCAAGGCAACTTTAATTCGGCAACACAGCTTTAGCATTTCCAAACCAAAGGCAACACAGCTTTAGCATTTCCAAACCAAAGGCAACACAGCTTTAGCATTTCCAAACCAAATTTTCAAACCCCATTAAGGGCACTGACAGGTCAGTAAAACCACTCACAGTTTAGTATACATGTGTTCAGTGTTATTCACAGCTCAGACTGAGAGACGTGACCCTCTCGACCCATCTTGCAGAGACTGACTGAGGCACTCATCACTTGCGGGTTTTATAGTCCCTCCGAAAGGGGAGTGGCCTTCAGGAGAGAATCTCAACATTTTGTAAACACTAATAACTCTTTTAATTTTCATCGATGGGAAAAATCGTCTTGTCTTGCGCAGCGGAGGGGGACTCTGAGTAAGATGGCCAAAAATCACAACCGTAAGTGGCAACGTTTATTCTAAAATCAATAAACAGAACAACAGGAAGTGGTCAAGATCGGACTTTTAGTAATATAGATTTTTGGGTGAAAAATAGCGTCTTCATTGCTGGGATATATGGTATATGTTTTTAAGTACTCTATTAAGAGATAAGGCTTTTGAAGACAAATTACTTTATAAAAGTCGACTGACTGCCTACTAGAGAGGAGAATAATCTGCGCATGCGCAGTTTTAATGATTTTTAAAAAGCCGACTGGCTGCCTATCCTGAGTAATTACTCACGACATGTGCCTGATTTAATTGTACTCAGGATAGACACAAAATGCTGCAGTGTTGAAGAAGGGTCTCGACCTGAAACATCACCCATTCCTTCTATCCAGAGATGCTGCCTGTCCCGCCGAGCATTTTGTGTCTATCTTCAGTGTAAACCAGCATCTGCAGTTCCTTCATGCACTCATGGTACCTAGATACATACATGTGACAATAAGGTGTCATTAAATTTAATTTGAAAATGACAGCTAATTTATACCAGCACAGGGTTTTTTTTAAACCAGCATTTGCAATTCCTGGTAATGAATTTTAATCTGATGTATTTATTCTGGCAAGCTGTCAGACTGAGAGCCGGACGCCTTCTGAAGTTGATAAAGATGTGCTGTGGCAGCGTGCGTTAACACAGCACCTCAGCTAGCACAGTGGCACTCCTGACCCAAGCTGACCACAAAGCTCTGCACCCCCACAGGACTTTTGCAAAGGTAGGTCTGAACTGCCATGGAGCAGAACATAATTTTCAATGATTGCTAAACATTAAGTTCTTGCACAGAGAATAGATGACAGAAATATGATTGGGGTTAGATAATACTGCCAGAAAACAATAGCTGGTATTTTGATAACCTACACCCAATTAACCAAATGTTTATACTAAGCTAGTTTGCTTGATTTCAGCATCGAGACAGCACGAATCAAACTGTTGCTTGCCTTGTTGTAACAACTTCCACCTTCCCATGTTATGGTTGCCCAGAACAAGTTAAAATGTAGCTTAATCTTCTTAAACCAACCTGCAGGCTTTGAAGGAAAGTGCTCTGTAAATTGCAGATTCAAATTCCTGCGTATTCGTATCTCAGCTGACCAGCTCAGGGTCTAGTGTGCAGATGCATTCACAAAGAAGGTGCTTTATTTGCTCGGAAAGCTTAAAGGGATTTGGCATTTCACTAAATACTACAACAAACTTCGACCAGTTGCATCGTAGGTCGTATCCACACTCTCTATACTCAGCTTTGTTACAGTAATAGGCTTTCAAGACGAAAGATTGAAAGCCTTTTCTCAAAAGCACCATAAGGTCTCAAAATGGACAACATTCAAAAATATTTAGTTGACCGTTTGCTGCGTTTTGCCATGTTTTAATTTGCTTTAAACGTTTTTTTTTGGTTTGGAAGTATATTCGTATATGTTTGGTTAAAAATGCAAATAGGTAAAATAGAGATAGCTATTGATTTGGGAATTTGTCACGGCTATCGGTGTTGTTGTTTGATGAATTCATCACTGTAAATTAGAAGGTGTCCAGATTACCTCCTCTTGATCCTCCTGCTCTGCTTCCAGAGTTGAGCAGAAGGAAGTTTGTTGATGTATTTTAACACTGGAAGAAATGAAACTTCCCATCTGGGTTGAGTATTCACGATTGTGAAATTGAATAATGAGCAGTGCATCCCGATAAACCTTAAGATGCAAGGGACTGCAGATGCCTGAAGCGTGGACAAAACAAAAGCTGTCAGGCAGCATCTGTGGAAGGAAATGGACAAACATGTCAGTCTGAAGTAGTCTAAAGAAGGGCTATAACCCAAAACGTCACCTGTCCATTTCCCTCCGCAGATCTGCCTGGCCCGCAGAGTTTGTGAATTAAAAATCTACAGGCTTGCAACTGCAAAATAATGTAACGTCTCTGCCTTGCAGTATCAACATCTATTCCTGAGTGACATTGGAAATAGTTAACTGTTTTGGAACATACAATAAAAGTAAGGGTGGGATTCAACGTTTTTTTTAATGGGAACCCGGTGATCCCAGCACTAATTGTTCACCAAACACACATGCACCATGACACTAAAGAGTTTACTGGCCCCAGACATCCGATATTTCCTTTTCAAAAAATAAACTTTATTCAGAACAAAATATATATGAAAACAAAAACTGCCAAAAACTCATCATACATTCTCGGTCTATACATTCAACAGTGCCATCTACACATTCAATAGCGTCAGATCAGGCAGATAATTAGAGCGTGGAACAGCCCAGCTTTGAGTTTAGTTCTAGCACATTACTGTTTTTGTTAATTTTTTACGATACAAAGATTACTGATTACTGAAATTTGCATTTCATGTTTGGCATGCATTGTTCACTGGGTTTTCAAATTGCAGAAGTATCGTGAGTTCTGTCAAGCTAAGGTCTCCAAAAACTCTGAAAGATGTGTATTGTCGTATTTTACCATCAAAGTGCCTTTTTCTTCTGTAGATTTGATATACTAAATGAAGTACTAATAATAGCAATGTTACAACATTTTGAGATTTAAAAAAACAAGTCTGGAATTTATCCCATCAGTTAAAGCATAAAAATAAGTTTAATTTGACACCTAATTCACTTTCATATCTTCAGTATTAAAAAAGTATGGCCATTTTCATACTCGGAAATTAGCATCTTGTTCCCTATTGCTTTTCCATTGACTGAACACAAAAGCTGTCACAAGGACAGTCAAAAGCCCATAACTTTCTTAAAAATTAAAAGAACTGAAATACATTTTTAGTTATTATAGATTGAAGCATTCTGAAACAAATATGAAAATCTTACTTGAATGACCTGAAATTAAAGCATATAATTAGTTAAGGGGTCACAGCTTAAGGATAAGGGGGAAATCCTTTAAAACCGAGATGAGAAGAACTTTTTTCACACAGAGAGTGGTGAATCTCTGGAACTCCCTGCCACAGAGGGTAGTCGAGGCCAGTTCATTGGCTATATTTAAGAGGGAGTTAGATGTGGCCCTTGTGGCTAAGGGGATCAGAGGGTATGGAGAGAAGGCAGGTACGGGATACTGAGTTGGATGATCAGCCATGATCATATTGAATGGCGGTGCAGGCTCGAAGGGCCGAATGGCCTACTCCTGCACCTAATTTTATGTTTCTATGTTATGTAGTTACCTATTTGTAGCTAATTACAAAATTCAATTACTAGATCTAAACATCTATCCATTTCTTAAGAAAAGATGAACTTTTTTAAATAGCCTAAGTGTCCAAATAACATTCACACAAGAAACATGGAAACATAGAAATTAGGTGCAGTAGTAGGCCATTCGGCCCTTCGAGCCTGCACCGCCATTCAATATGATCATGGCTGATCATCTAACTCAGTATCCCGTACCTGCCTTCTCTCCATACCCTCTGATCCCCTTAGCCACAAGGGCCACATCTAACTCCCTCTTCAATATAGCCAATGAACTGGCCTCAACTACCCTCTGTGGCAGAGAGTTCCAGAGATTAACCACTCTCTGTGTGAAAAAAGTTCTTCTCATCTCGGTTTTAAAGGATTTCCCCCTTATCCTTAAGCTGTGACCCCTTGTCCTGGACTTCCCCAACATCGGGAGCAATCTTCCTGCATCTAGCCTATCCAACCCCTTAAGAATTTTATAAGTTTCTATAAGATCCCCTCTCAATCTCCTAAATTCTAGAGAGTATAAACCAAGTCTATCTAGTCTTTCTTCATAAGACAGTCCTGACATCCCAGGAATCAGTCTGGTGAACCTTCTCTGCACTCCCTCTATGGCAATAATGTCCTTCCTCAGATTTGGAGACCAAAACTGTACGCAATACTCCAGGTGTGGTCTCACCAAGACCCTGTACAACTGCAGTAGAACCTCCCTGCTCCTATACTCAAATCCTTTTGCTATGAAAGCTAACATACCATTCGCTTTCTTCACTGCCTGCTGCACCTGCATGCCTACTTTCAATGACTGGTGTACCATGACACCCAGGTCTCGCTGCATCTCCCCTTTTCCTAGTCGGCCACCATTTAGATAATAGTCTGCTTTCCTGTTTTTGCCACCAAAATGGATAACCTCACATTTATCCACATTATACTGCATCTGCCAAACATTTGCCCACTCACCCAGCCTATCCAAGTCACCTTGCAGTCTCCTAGCATCCTCCTCACAGCTAACACTGCCCCCCAGCTTAGTGTCATCCGCAAACTTGGAGATATTGCCTTCAATTCCCTCATCCAGATCATTAATATATATTGTAAATAGCTGGGGTCCCAGCACTGAGCCTTGCGGTACCCAACTAGTCACTGCCTGCCATTGTGAAAAGGACCCGTTTACTCCTACTCTTTGCTTCCTGTTTGCCAGCCAGTTCTCTATCCACATCAATACTGAACCCCCAATGCCGTGTGCTTTAAGTTTGTATACTAATCTCTTATGTGGGACCTTGTCGAAAGCCTTCTGGAAGTCCAGATACACCACATCCACTGGTTCTCCCCTATCCACGCTACTAGTTACATCCTCGAAAAATTCTATAAGATTCGTCAGACATGATTTACCTTTTGTAAATCCATGCTGACTTTGTCCAATGATTTCACCACTTTCCAAATGTGCTGCTATCCCATCTTTAATAACTGACTCTAGCAGTTTCCCCACTACCGATGTTAGACTAACTGGTCTGTAATTCCCCGTTTTCTCTCTCCCTCCCTTCTTAAAAAGTGGGGTTACGTTTGCTACCCGCCAATCCTCAGGAACTACTCCAGAATCTAAAGAGTTTTGAAAGATTATTACTAATGCATCCACTATTTCTGGAGCTACTTCCTTAAGTACTCTGGGATGCAGCCTATCTGGCCCTGGGGATTTATCGGCCTTTAATCCATTCAATTTACCCAACACCACTTCCCGGCTAACCTGGATTTCACTCAATTCCTCCAACTCCTTTGACCCGCGGTCCCCTGCTATTTCCGGCAGATTATTTATGTCTTCCTTAGTGAAGACGGAACCAAAGTAGTTATTCAATTGGTCCGCCATATCCTTGTTCCCCATGATCAACTCACCTGTTTCTGACTGCAAGGGACCTACATTTGTTTTAACTAATCTCTTTCTTTTCACATATCTATAAAAACTTTTGCAGTCAGTTTTTATGTTCCCTGCCAGTTTTCTTTCATAATCTATTTTCCTTTCCTAATTAAGCCCTTTGTCCTCCTCTGCTGGTCTCTGAATTTCTCCCAGTCCTCCGGTATGCTGCTTTTTCTGGCTAATTTGTACGCATCATCCTTCGCTTTGATACTATCCCTGATTTCCCTTGTTATCCACGGATGTACTACCTTCCCTGATTTATTCTTTTGCCAAACTGGGATGAACAATTTTTGTAATTCATCCATGCAGTCTTTAAATGTCTTCCATTGCATATCCACCGTCAACCCTTTTAGAATAAATTGCCAGTCAATCTTGGCCAATTCATGTCTCATACCCTCAAAGTTACCTTTCTTTAAGTTCAGAACCATTGTTTCTGAATTAACAATGTCACTCTCCATCCTAATGAAGAACTCAACCATATTATGGTCACTCTTGCCCAAGGGGGCACGTACAACAAGACTGCTAACTAACCCTTCCTCGTTACTCAATACCCAGTCTAAAATAGCCTGCTCTCTCGTTGGTTCCTCTACATGTTGATTTAGATAACTATCCCGCAAACATTCCAAGAAATCCTCTTCCTCAGCACCCCTGCCAATTTGATTCACCCAATCTATATGTAGATTGAAGTCACCCATTATAACGGTTTTGCCTTTGTCGCACGCATTTCTAATTTCCTGTTTGATACCATCTCCAACTTCACTACTACTGTTAGGTGGCCTGTACACAACACCCACCAGCGTTTTCTGCCCCTTAGTGTTTCGCAGCTCTACCCATATCGATTCCACATCCTCCAAACTAATGTCCTTCCTTTCCATTGTGTTAATCTCCTCTCTAATCAGCAACGCTGCCCCACCTCCTTTTCCTTTCTCTCTATCCCTCCTGAATATTGAATATCCCTGGATGTTCAGCTCCCAGCCTTGGTCACCCTGGAGCCATGTCTCCGTGATCCCAACTATATCATAGTCATAAATAGCTATCTGCACATTCAACTCATCCACCTTATTACGAATGCTCCTTGCATTGAGACACAAAGCCTTCAGACTTGTTTTTACAACACTCTTACCCCTTATACAATTATGTTGAAAAGTGGCCCATTTTGATTTTTGCCCTGGTTTTGTCTGCCTGCCACTTTTACTTTTCACCTTGCTACCTATTGCTTCTACCCTCATTTTACACCCCTCTGTCTCTACGCTCACACATTTAAGAAACCCTTTCCCTTTAACTCCATCCTCCACTATCCCATTCGACACCCCAACCCCCCTTATTCAGTTTAAAACCACCCGTGTAGCAGTGGCAAACCTGCCTGCCAGAATGCTGGTCCCACACCTGTTAAGATGCAATCCGTCCCTTTTGTACATTTCCCCCTTACCCCAAAACAGATCCCAGTGATCTAAGAATCTAAATCCCTGCCCCGTGCACCAGTTCCTCAGCCACATGTTCAGGTCCCGTATCTCCCTGTTCCTGCTCTCGCCAGCACGAGGAACTGGAAGCAAACCGGAGATAACAACCCTGGAGGTCCTGCTTTTCAGCATTTTTCCGAGCTCTCTAAAGTCATGCTGCAGAATATTCATCCCCTTCTTTCCGACATCGTTTGTGCCGACATGCACTACCACTTCCGGATGTTCACCTTCGCCCTTGAGGATTTTCTGCACTCTGTCCGTGACATCCTGGATCCTGGCACCAGGAAGGCAGCACACCATCCTCGCATCCCGTCTGTTGCCGCAGAAACCCCTGTCCGTACCTCTCACAATGGAGTCTCCCACTACAATGGCGTTGCCTGCCTTAGGCCTTTTTGGTTTTGGCTCAACAGCCCTATTCGCATCACAAGCCAGTCCGCCGCCCAGTGTAAACACCTCTTCTGTCCTGACAGCTTCTAGAGAAAGCAGTTGAAGTTAATATGAATTCTTTATTAAAGGATTGCAAAAGATAGTACAACATTGATCAACCATCAATTAGATTGATCTTTTGGAATCACACTTCACACACAAGGAAGCAGGTTGTGGCTGTTGCTTTTATGAGGAGAAATGAAGGAGAGCTGAGAGCTAAAAGTAAAACATTTCTCCATTTTGGTCTGTTCTGCTATTTAACTAAATTATGGCTGATCTTTACTCAGATTCGCTTATATGCACTTTGAACATTTTCTTAAACACTTATACACCCATTAAACACACAGTCCTGAACATTGTATTTTAATTCAACAGCCTCTCCCATAGGGAATGCTAAAAATTTACCATCTGCTGGCTGAAGAAATGCCATCCCGAATAATATACCCCATTGTTTCAAGACTGTGAACTGTGAGTTTCTAAACTCCACATCCAGAGGGGAATCTACTCTGTCATACCCTACAAGAATTTCATACATTTCAATGAGATGGATTTACACTTGTACCGAACTCTTGGAATAAAAGGCAGCATACTGCTTGCTATATTGCAGTTGGAGAGGCAGCTGCATCTGACTCATGGGAAAGCCTTGCAGTGCTCGAACATAGCAGTCTTGTCCAACTCAAGCTGACTGCGCTTGGAGCATTTAGCTGTGAAGTGCTGCCCTAGCTACCTCCTTGGGGAATTCAACTCCATCATCCTGACTGCAGTCAACATAATTCCCCCTTTCTGGCTTTCGGTTAGCACTGGAAGAGCAGCACACCCTGGTCAACAAACACAGTACGGTGCATCCCAACACCTTTCTCATCACAGCCTGAGACTTCAACAAGGCTGGTTTTGAAAAAGCCCTTGCTTCCTGCAGGGCGAAACCAAGTAGTAGCTCAATGCTTTTTAAGCTTGCTTCGCAAGAGAGAACATCGATGTGCCTTCTCGTGGGGCCCCATAGTCTCAGACGACATTAATCTCACATATCAAGGCCAATGTCAGATCCAGAGAAAACCCAACGCAGTCACAGGGAGAGCGTACAAACTCCGTACAGACAGCACCCGTAGTCAGGATCAACACTGGTCTCTGACACCAAGGCAGCAACTCTACCGCTGTGCCACTGTGCTGCCCATATCAGTCATTTTATGCATCCAGAGATTAAGGAGCTTCTCAACCTTATCAGAACAAGAAGTTCTTGTCACTGCGGACACTCAACTTCCAATTGTGTTCACAGTCAATTTAAACTGTTAGCAAGCAATTGGCACCGCATCTTTGCCTTCCTCTGAGTTACAGGATTTCCTTAATGTAGGTCAGAGACTTGAACCTTTGGGTATGATATTTCAAGCATGCTTAAATTTTCCACAGGTAATCGACTGGGATTTTGGCACCAAGTCAACAATCACTTACCATATTAATATGAAGCAGAGTATGAAGAGTTGAAACAACAGAAAGGGAACATACCGTGATCATTATATCTCAGATTTATACTCCTGGGTCACTCAAATACACTGCTATTTCATCCAGGAATTGCATTAAGTGATTGGCAATGGTGTTCAATTGCCACATTCATTTCACTGGGGATTTTGAATGTAGCTGGTAGTAGGAACTGCAAATGCTGGTTTACAAAGAAAGACACCAAGTACTGGAGTAATTCAGCGAGTCAGGCAGCATCTGTGGAGAACACGTATAGGTGACACTTTGGTTTGGGACATTTCTTCACACTGATCAATGGTTTGGCAGCTAAGGAAGCTCATTTAGCCTAAAGAGTCCTGACCCAAAGCATCGCCTATTCATGCCCTTCAGAGTTGGTACCCGACCCGCTGAGTTACTCCAGCACTCTAAGCAAACATCCAGTGTCTGCAGTGTCCACAAGCTAATTTATATACAAATCATTCCTTCCATGGTCCAGCACACACAACTCTTATTACATCTAGTCATTTGCAACCATTAAATGAATTGATTATTCATTCCGGAACATAGAACAGTACAATAACAGGCCCTTCAGCACACAATGTGCATGCCAAACATGTTGCCAAGTTTAGCTCATCTCCTCCTCCTGCACATTATCCATATCCATCCTGACCACAAAGACAAGAGATATACATGGGAGGCGCATTGTACAATCCCATGAGAGTGACTGCACCTTTCCAATTTTTCAGCTCTACCCAGATTGTCTTCCTGAAGGTCTTCTCTAAGTGTTATTCTCCCCGATTAGTTGAGTAAATCCACCACCTCTTTTACCTCCCTCTATCAAATCCGAAACATCAAAACCGTGCAATGATGACCCTGTTGTGTCCGTCTCGCAACCAAGTCTCCAAAACAGCCACAACACCAGTGTCCCCAGCATTGATCCAGGATCCTAGTTCAGTGCCTCTTAAACTATTTCAGTGTTATTCACCCTTGAGTCTTTATCACAAAATTTAATTCACCCTCGACTAAATTTCCTTATGTTTTTTGGTAATTTTCATCATAATCTCCCTTGTGTATAATTTTATATATAATTTATTTTGTCACATGAGCAAAAAACATAAATTAACTCATTCACCCCAAAATAATTTAATTCACCCTTGGGTGAACCATTCACCAGTTTAAGAAGCACTGTAGTTCATCTGCTTTAGCCACAATACTCCTCGTGTTGAAATAAACACACTACAGACCATCAGTTTCACCATGTTCCTTGTCCACTCTCTGCCTGCCCTTCCTTTGAGACTTACTGGTCATAACCTCTAGCTTCATACATTCTTTCCAATTTTTGACATACTGCTCTGGTACCCACTTCCCTGTCTCTGCCTCTCTAGTTTAAACCCTCCCAAGTAGCACTAGCAGAACCTCCTGCAAGGATGTGGGTTCCCCACCAGTTCAGGTGCAACCCGTCTCTCTTGTACAGATCACCGCTGCCCAGAAGAGATGCCAATGGTCCAAAAATCTGTATCTCTGCCTCCTGCACCAACTCTTTAGCCACTCATTTGTCTACCCTATCTTCCCATTCCTATCCTCACTTGCATGTAGCACCTCAAGGTCCTGCTTCATCACCTTTTGCCTAATCCCCTATATTCACTCTGCAGGACCTCATACCTTTTCATACCCATGCCATTTGTGGCCACGTGCGCAATGACTCGGGCTGCCCACCCTCTCCCTTTGAGAATGTTGTGCAGCCACTCCACGACATCCTGGACACCTGGCATCAGGGTGACAACACTCCATCCTAGAGTCCCGTTTGCAGCCACAGAATCTCCCGTCTGTCCCTCTAACACCTAGTACTTCACCTTCCCCGCTGTGCCTCAGAGTTAGGCCTGTTGCCACAGACTGACTGCTGCTGGTGCTCTCCCTTAAACAGTCACCCCCCCCCCTCCCTCTCCCCAACAATATCCAAAATGATATACCTGTTTGGAAAGGGAATGGCCACAGGGGATTCCTGCGTTCTTTGAGTACTCCCATCTGCTTTCTACCTGCATCTCAGGTATGACCACCTGACTATAACTCTCATTCTTCCCTCACGCTTTCACTTCCCCTCTCGCGGTTAGTAAGGAGCTGCAACTGGACGCACCTCCCACGTGCGAGATGCTCAGGGACACTGGAGGTCTCTCCGACTCCCTGCATTCTGCAGGAACATACCAAAGCCCTAACTGACATTTTCACTGCACGACCACGAGAGAAACCTGTGAAAATAAAAGATCTGATCTTATTTTACGCTCAGCCTCGAAGTGCCCAAGCCTCAATATTTACCTTTGCAGACAGCACTTGCGCCTCAATACACAACCTCTCCCAGCACAGCCACTCCATTGTAGCTTCCCTTCTTCATGCTGTATCTTTCAATGAGCCGATCGAACAGCTGCCTTTTAAACCTCCGCAGTGCCAACTCACATGTATTTGGGATGCAGCTCTGCTGCCAGGCTATAAAACCAGATGGTCATTTCACATTTGAATTATGCTGTAATCTTTCTGATTAGCAAATGCAAAGTGCAGAGACATGGGAGGCGTAGGCTCTTATACAGCCAACCTAGTCAATATCAGAATATTGCATGCAAGTTTGTTACTAATCTATCTTGGATATCCATAGGTGATTAACAGCTTGAACGTCATTTTTTCCTTGACCTTTTTTTAATACTTTAGAGATACAGCGGAGAAACAGACCCTTTGGCCTACTGAGTCCGCACCGAAGAGCGATCAACACTAGCATTGACCTACATATTGGGAATTTTAACCAAATTTTAACCTGCAAACTTGTACAGCTTTGGAGTGTGGGAGGAAACCAGAGCACCTGAAGAAAACCCACATGGTCACAGTGAGAACATACAACCTCCGTACAGACAACACATAGAGTCAGGATAGACCCTGGGACTTTGATGCCGCAAGACAGCAACTCTATCGCTGTGCCACCCTTAATGAAACAAACTTTCTTCTTGCATTTTAAATACACTTTTTAAAAAAAAGTTATGGTCAACATAAACATTTTTATGTTGACCTTAAAAAAAACTCAGATGATTTTTGGCACCTCACTGTTTCCACAACTCTTTGCAACTGATTCAGCCCATGTATTCAACACGGTGATGGGATTAGGCATCTTGGGGGTCTTGAACAAAAATCTATCAAACACCATTTTTTTTTTCTTTTTTTTTTTCTTTTATTTATATAGCACATTTTTAGTCAACTTGCATTGACCCCAAAGTGCTTCACATAATTACATCCACACACACAGGCAAAGGTGGGTGAAGTGTCTTGCCCAAGGACACAACGACAGTATGCACTCCAAGCGGGATTCGAACCAGCTACCTTCCGGTTGCCAGCCGAACACTTAGCCCATTGTGCCATCTGTCGTCCCATGCAGCATCACTTTTATTTGCCTGGCCGAAGACACTGGCGCATTCACCATTCACTTTGTCCAAGCTAAAAAACTTGGAGTAGCTTAGGGTATTTACACGGGACCACTTTACAGTGGAAACATCAAATGCAAACTGGATGACTGGTTTGCAGAACACATCTATACAGTCCACAAGAGCGACCCTGGTGTTCCCGTGGCCTACCACTTTAATTCTCTGATCCACGCATAGTATGACGTCAGTCTCCAGCTTCCTACGTTAACCCAACCAAATGGTTGGGTTAACGTAGGAAACTGGAGACTGAAGTCATACTAGCACAAGCCAGAGGAACAGCGCCATAACTTCCCTCTAAACACTTTGCAATCTTTGGGACTATTTCCTAACTATTTCCACATGCCTCCCCCTCATCCAACCACAATTTCTTCATGCCTCTCTGCAGATGTAGCTTTTCCTGTTTCAGTTCCGTTCTCCTTTCGAATCCAACTGCAGATTTGTAAGTAATCACTGCCTTGATAATGCTGGTCAGCAGTCTATCACAGATGTTTCCTTTCATTTTTCTACCTCTCTCTCTCTGCAACTTAACACACATTTCCATTTCCAATGAAAGGTCATAGACCTGAAATCAACTCCTTCTCACCCAATGATGTTGCCCGACCTACTCGTGTCTCCAGCATTCCTGGTTCATGTTTTAGAATTCCAGCAGTCTTTTTGTTGCAACATTAATCGTACCTTTGATTCACCAAGTACATTGTTTATTTTATATCAAAGTCACGCGAGTGACTACATGAAGAGCCCGCCAGCCCGCATGCGCGTCAATACGTCGATGCATGGCGCGAGAATCGGAGCAGTTCGAAGCTGTTCCGGCAGGTAAGGGATTTTTGTTTCAGGAACGGGCCGCTGTTCCAAAAATAGGTGCAGGGGGCCCGGAGAAGCTGGCACAGCCTGTGCGGCTGCCGTCGTGGAGGCTCCGTAAGGAGCTGGCGGCTCAAATTAATCGGCTGACGGCTTGGCCGGTGCAGCGACCGCCATGGAGGTTCCGTAAAGGAGCTGGCGCCTTGAATTTATTGGCTGGTGCAGCTATTGCCATTAAGGCAGGCGGGCCAATTCAGTCGGCTGACGGCACAGCTGGTGGCTACCGCCATTGAGGCTCCGAGAAGGAGCAGTTTGGGGCTCCAAGGGAGCAGGCGACTGGTTGAGGCTCAAAAAGAGAGCCAGCCAAATGCCTGAAGGAAGCAACACCTGGCTCAGGGTGGCATTATATTCCTCCCCTCTAGACTCCGTTGAGGCTCCAGAAGGGAGCAAGCCCGGACTCGGAGTCATTAGCAGGCGCAACCTGTCCTGTGAGTATACAGTATAATAGAATTGTGCTCCTGCCTGTGGAAGCAACACCTGGCTCAGGATTGCGTTATATATCTCCCGCTCAGCAGAGGGGAAGCAATACCTGGCTCAGGTTTGCGTTACAATATCTCCCGCTCAAATGAAGGGAAGCAACAACTGGTTCAGGGTTGCATTCTTTTATCTCCAGCTCAGTAGAGGGGAGTACTGGAGATTATTACATGTAACTAACTCTGACTATGGGGATATCGACAAGGAATTCGAATCCCCTGAACTTATGGGGGATATGTTTCAGTTTAATCATATGAAGGAGTCACACAATTTGCCATCCCTTTGGGGATAAGAGATCCACTGGAGGAGATCTGGCTAAGAGCATCAGTGATTTAGCTTCTCATCAGCTAAGGAGGGGTATGTGTTGGATATGGCTGGGAAATACACCAGTCCAAATGAACTGCCAGACTTTGGATGTTCCAAAAGTCAATCTCACCATTTAGGATATCTCAGTGGTGATACGTGGGCAGGAATTACAATTTCAGCGTATCCAAAGAAATGAGTTGGATGATCAGCCATGATCATATTGAATGGCGGTGCAGGCTCGAAGGGCCGAATGGCCTACTCCTGCACATATTTTCTATGTTTCTATTAACTGATGCCATTTCAGCCTTTGCAAGGGCAGTAGATGGGTTCAGCTTTTGATAGTGCAGAAGTTGCTTTAGCACTTCTATGTAATACACAGTTGAAGCTAAAAGGTAATTCCCACCAAAATTGCTCATTTATGCAGGGCCAGTAACATGCAGCCTGCAATGTATCTCTTCGGAGAGGACTTATGTTAGCAAGTTTAAGACTTGCACGGAGAAATTTAGGCGGCTGCGGGGGTGGTGGAACCATCCTATGTGGGTAGGGCTCCAGTATCCCGGCGGGCATATCACCTCTATATATATAAACTAACAGCTGGAATCGCTGCTCTGAGGTTGGTTGGAACACCAAGCCTACTAAATTCAGACCTAGCCAGAAGCCTTTGTTCAGCCCAGGGCCATGGCGCTCACTGTGGTGAAGAGAATGTGTTGTGCTCTCTGGCGACTGAGATAGGGTTTCCAGCCAGAGGACTGTGGCAGAAATTCCTGGTTCAGGGTTGCATAATGATATTTTCCACCCTGAGGGTGATTCTGAGTGTGAGGAGTTGACAGGAAACTCGTATTCCCACACCAAGCGGATGCCATGCTTCAATTCTAGTCGCATAAGGAGCTGATGTATGTTCTGAGGCGGTCAGACACTGGAGGTTGTAGGTTAATGCCATCAGTTGAGGCAAAATCAAAGTCGAAAGGCTTTAACCCCAGAAAGTTTTGAGATTTCTCAGGGAAGGATTCGCCTTTACAAGGTCAGTAGAGGATCTTCTGTGTTATACGCAGTCTAAACTCAATTCTGTTAGGATGGTATAGGCCTGAGGCCTATCAAATAATACACCTTTTGAGGGTAAACTTCTGTTTCCCTGCATACTTTTCAGCTCTACCCTAGTGAGTGGCAGATACCCCTCCACGGAGGCTGGTTGGAGCAACAGGCCTACTCTTCTATCAAAGCCAGAGGGCTTTTTATCCGCAGGGTCAGCGCTCACCATGGTTGCTGTGCTCTCTTCATGCTCAGTACCGTCCCCAGCGTGTGATGATATCTGTGCAAAGGGACAGAGCAATGTCTAGGATCAGCTGACTGTTAGTCTTCTGTCTGAGGCCAAGAATCTTCTTGGTGGATTTATAGGAAGTGCTTTCTCAGAAACTGCCTTGATCTCATCTTCAGTCATCGTCTCTCTTGTCATGGACAGCAAAGCAACAATGGGCTAGAGGTGGTTTGAGCATGCGAATGTTATTACATTATGAGAGCTGCTGTCGATATTCAAGTCGGGGATCTACAAACAGGTGGGGGCAGATATCCTCCGGAATTTTTCCAGTTTACAATCACAACCGATTATTAGATTCAGTTTCTGGTTGATTATTCCTCCGCGGCAAGAGAAGCCAAACATTTCCGTCCTTACGGGTAATAGAGGAAACTATGGCTACACAAGTGGAAACAGACATCTCACAAAGGATGAGTAGTCTGCCCAAGAACAAGAATATTTCTAATATTTTCTCAAGGTTGAAGAAAAGTGGAACATGCCAAATCAGGTTAGGATTTGGCTAGTCTGATCATGAGTCTAGAAACATAGAAATTAGGTGCAGGAGTAGGCCATTCGGCCCTTCGAGCCTGCACCGCCATTCAATATGATCATGGCTGATCATCCAACTCAGTATCCCGTACCCGCCTTCTCTCCATACCCTCTGATCCCCTTAGCCACAAGGGCCACATCTAACTCCCTCTTAAATATAGCCAATGAACTGGCCTCGACTACCCTCTGTGGCAGAGAGTTCCAGAGATTCACCACTCTCTGTGTGAAAAAAGTTCTTCTCATCTCGGTTTTAAAGGATTTCCCCCTTATCCTTAAGCTGTGACCCCTTGTCCTGGACTTCCCCAACATCGGGAGCAATCTTCCTGCATCTAGCCTGTCCAACCCCTTAAGAATTTTATAAGTTTCTATAAGATCCCCTCTCAATCTCCTAAATTCTAGAGAGTATAAACCAAGTCTATCCAGTCTTTCTTCATAAGACAGTCCTGACATCCCAGGAATCAGTCTGGTGAACCTTCTCTGCACTCCCTCTAGGGCAATAATGTCCTTCCTCAGATTTGGAGACCAAAACTGTACGCAATACTCCAGGTGTGGTCTCACCAAGACCCTGTACAACTGCAGTAGAACCTCCCTGCTCCTATACTCAAATCCTTTTGCTATGAAAGCTAACATACCATTCGCTTTCTTCACTGCCTGCTGCACCTGCATGCCTACTTTCAATGACTGGTGTACCATGACACCCAGGTCTCGCTGCATCTCCCCTTTTCCTAGTCGGCCACCATTTAGATAATAGTCTGCTTTCCTGTTTTTGCCACCAAAATGGATAACCTCACATTTATCCACATTATACTGCATCTGCCAAACATTTGCCCACTCACCCAGCCTATCCAAGTCACCTTGCAGTCTCCTAGCATCCTCCTCACAGCTAACACTGCCCCCCAGCTTAGTGTCATCCGCAAACTTGGAGATATTGCCTTCAATTCCCTCATCCAGATCATTAATATATATTGTAAATAGCTGGGGTCCCAGCACTGAGCCTTGCGGTACCCCACTAGTCACTGCCTACCATTGTGAAAAGGACCCGTTTACTCCTACTCTTTGCTTCCTGTTTGCCAGACAGTTCTCTATCCACATCAATACTGAACCCCCAATGCCGTGTGCTTTAAGTTTGTATACTAATCTTTATGTGGGACCTTGTCGAAAGTCCTTCTGGAAGTCCAGATACACCACATCCACTGGTTCTCCCCTATCCACGCTACTAGTTACATCCTCGAAAAATTCTATAAGATTCGTCAGACATGATTTACCTTTTGTAAATCCATGCTGACTTTGTCCAATGATTTCACCACTTTCCAAATGTGCTGCTATCCCATCTTTAATAACTGACTCTAGTAGTTTCCCCACTACCGATGTTAGACTAACTGGTCTGTAATTCCCCGTTTTCTCTCTCCCTCCCTTCTTAAAAAGTGGGGTTACGTTTGCTACCCGCCAATCCTCAGGAACTACTCCAGAATCTAAAGAGTTTTGAAAGATTATTACTAATGCATCCACTATTTCTGGAGCTACTTCCTTAAGTACTCTGGGATGCAGCCTATCTGGCCCTGGGGATTTATCGGCCTTTAATCCATTCAATTTACCCAACACCACTTCCCGGCTAACCTGGATTTCACTCAATTCCTCCAACTCCTTTGACCCGCGGTCCCCTGCTATTTCCGGCAGATTATTTATGTCTTCCTTAGTGAAGACGGAACCAAAGTAGTTATTCAATTGGTCCGCCATATCCTTGTTCCCCATGATCAACTCACCTGTTTCTGACTGCAAGGGACCTACATTTGTTTTAACTAATCTCTTTCTTTTCACATATCTATAAAAACTTTTGCAGTCAGTTTTTATGTTCCCTGCCAGTTTTCTTTCATAATCTATTTTTCCTTTCCTAATTAAGCCCTTTGTCCTCCTCTGCTGGTCTCTGAATTTCTCCCAGTCCTCCGGTATGCTGCTTTTTCTGGCTAATTTGTACGCATCATCCTTCGCTTTGATACTATCCCTGATTTCCCTTGTTATCCACGGATGTACTACCTTCCCTGATTTATTCTTTTGCCAAACTGGGATGAACAATTTTTGTAGTTCATCCATGCAGTCTTTAAATGTCTTCCATTGCATATCCACCGTCAACCCTTTTAGAATTAATTGCCAGTCAATCTTGGCCAATTCACGTCTCATACCCTCAAAGTTACCTTTCTTTAAGTTCAGAACCATTGTTTCTGAATTAACAATGTCACTCTCCATCCTAATGAAGAACTCAACCATATTATGGTCACTCTTGCCCAAGGGGGCACGTACAACAAGACTGCTAACTAACCCTTCCTCAGTTACTCAATACCCAGTCTAAAATAGCCTGCTCTCTCGTTGGTTCCTCTACATGTTGATTTAGATAACTATCCCGCATACATTCCAAGAAATCCTCTTCCTCAGCACCCCTGCCAATTTGATTCACCCAATCTATATGTAGATTGAAGTCACCCATTATAACGGTTTTGCCTTTGTCGCACGCATTTCTAATTTCCTGTTTGATACCATCTCCAACTTCACTACTACTGTTAGGTGGCCTGTACACAACACCCACCAGCGTTTTCTGCCCCTTAGTGTTTCGCAGCTCTACCCATACCGATTCCACATCCTCCAAACTAATGTCCTTCCTTTCCATTGCGTTAATCTCCTCTCTAATCAGCAACGCTACCCCACCTCCTTTTCCTTTCTCTCTATCCCTCCTGAATATTGAATATCCCTGGATGTTCAGCTCCCAGCCTTGGTCACCCTGGAGCCATGTCTCCGTGATCCCAACTATATCATAGTCATTAATAGCTATCTGCACATTCAACTCATCCACCTTATTACGAATGCTCCTTGCATTGAGACACAAAGCCTTCAGGACTTGTTTTTACAACACTCTTACCCCTTATACAATTATGTTGAAAAGTGGCCCTTTTGATTTTTGCCCTGGTTTTGTCTGCCTGCCACTTTTACTTTTCACCTTGCTACCTATTGCTTCTACCCTCATTTTACACCCCTCTGTCTCTACGCTCACACATTTAAGAAACCCTTTCCCTTTAACTCCATCCTCCACTATCCCATTCGACACCCCACCCCCCTTATTCAGTTTAAAACCACCCGTGTAGCAGTGGCAAACCTGCCTGCCAGAATGCTGGTCCCACACCTGTTAAGATGCAATCCGTCCCTTTTGTACATTTCCCCCTTACCCCAAAACAGATCCCAGTGATCTAAGAATCTAAATCCCTGCCCCGTGCACCAGTTCCTCAGCCACATGTTCAGGTCCCGTATCTCCCTGTTCCTGCTCTCGCCAGCACGAGGAACTGGAAGCAAACCGGAGATAACAACCCTGGAGGTCCTGCTTTTCAGCATTTTTCCGAGCTCTCTAAAGTCACGCTGCAGAATATTCATCCCCTTCTTTCCGACATCGTTTGTGCCGACATGCACTACCACTTCCGGATGTTCACCTTCGCCCTTGAGGATTTTCTGCACTCTGTCCGTGACATCCTGGATCCTGGCACCAGGAAGGCAGCACACCATCCTCGCATCCCGTCTGTTGCCGCAGAAACCCCTGTCCGTACCTCTCACAATGGAGTCTCCCACTACAATGGCGTTGCCTGCCTTAGGCCTTTTTGGTTTTGGCTCAACAGCCCTATTCGCATCACAAGCCAGTCCGCCGCCCAGTGTAAACACCTCTTCTGTCCCGACAGCTTCTAAGTGGGTTAACCTGTTCACAAGAGGTACAACACCCGGGGAAGTTGGCATTTCATGCTTCCCTCCCGTTCTCACTGTCTCCCACCTTCTCTCTTCCAGTACCTTTGGTGTAACAATCGTACTGTATGACTTGTCGAGGAACGACTCCGTTTCTCGGACGAACCGGAGGTCATCCACTTGCTTCTCAAGTTCCCCAACACGGCCCTTCAGGAGCTCTACCTGGATGCACTTCTCGCATTTGTAGCAGCCAGAGGCACCAGTGGTGTCCTTGACCTCCCACATACAGCAAGCACCACACTGAATCAGCTTGCCTGACATCTCCTTCTTTCGTCTCTACCTCTCAAGCGTATTGCGTGGTCTCCTCTCCTCAGCCTCCTCGCCGAAGACTCTTGAGCCAAAGACTCACACTTTTCTCACAGGGCACTTCCCTCGCAAGGCCGCTCACTCACTGCCGCTCGCTAAGACCCGTCTTGCTTAAATTGATATATATTTTTTTATTAAAGGTAATCAATTACAATGCTTCAAACAACTTTATATCAAATTAATTCAATTTGCATTAAGTAAAACACTAGTAATACTTATCTACTATTTTTTTTAGAAATAATGATAGAAAAAGAATAGAACAGTTATAAATCATTAAGAGAGTGATTAAATAATAATTTGATTATATATAAGAAAGAAAAGAGAAACGAAAAAAAAAAAAAAAAAAAAAAAAAAAAAATGAAAAACCACAATATGTATTGTTAATAACACTACTACAAGTGATAGTATCAATAAAGACATATATGTTAATTCCAATATAAAAATGAATTATTCTCACCAAATCCCGCAGGGTGCACGCCAAGCTGTGTTGCCAACAACAGCTACTTCTCTAAATACTGTATATATGGAGACCATATCTGTTCAAAAGAATTATACTTGTCCAATAGGACAAATCTAATTCTTTCCAGATGTAACGTCTCCATCATCTCTGTTGCCCACATTTTGGTTGTGGGGGATAATGTTCCCTTCCAAAATTTCAATATGATTTTTTTCCCAATTATCAAACAGTAATCAAAGAAATTTCTTTGATTTACTGTAAGTGATAGATGTAAATCCGGAATTCCAAATATTATTAGCTTTGGGTTAGGGTCCAATTTAACTTTGATGACTTCAGAAATAACTTTAAAAATTTCTGTCCAGTAATAATTCAATTTAGGACATGTAATGAAACTATGTATTAAATTTGCCTCTGCTTTCTTGCACTTATCACAAATAGCGGAGAGATTCGGAAAAATACTAGTTAATTTAGTTTTCGAATAATGTAACCTATATAATACTTTAAATTGTATCAATATATGTCTGGCGTTTAATGAACACCGGTGTATTCGTTGTAGACTTTCTTCCCAGTTTTCTTTTGTTATAGCCAATCCCATTTCATTTTCCCATGCTTGACGATATATTTCCGTTATTGGATTCTCCTTATCCAAAATGATGTTATATATATAGGCTATTAATTTTTCTGTATTTGGATATAAATTAAACAGTTCGTCTAACAATCCTGCTTCTTTATTTTTATAATCTTGTGTATTGGATTTAATATAATCTCTAATTTGTAAATACCTAAACAAATGTTGTGGAGACAATCCATAAATATCTTGTAACTCCTGGAATAAAAGAAATTTTCCTTTTCTATAAAGGTGTTCTTTCCTTGTAATTCCTAAATCATCCCATTGTTTAAACCCCCCATCTAATATAGCAGGTTTAAACGATGGGTTATTCATAATTGGTAATCTAAATGAGAGATTATCCAAATGTAGAGTCTTAACTATTTGTTTCCAAATACGTCTATTATTATATATTATTAGGTTGTCTTTATAATTTTTTTTTTGTACTTCCGTAGGTGCAAAAATTATCGAACCTACATTGAAAGGTAGACAGTCTTCCTTTTCTATATTTAACCATGTCGGTTCATGATCCATATTTACCCACCAGAAATTCATATTCTTAATCTGAACAGCCCAAAAATAATATAAAAAGTTTGGAAGTGCTAATCCTCCATTTATCTTAGCTTTGCATAGATGTTTTTTATTTATTCTGTGATTTTTATCATCCCAAATAAAACTATTAACAATATTATCAATTAAAAAAAAAAAAGTTTTCGGAAGAAAAAAAGGAATAGCCTGAAACAAATATAACAACTGTGGTAGAAATACCATCTTTATGGCACTTATTCTACCAATCATGGATATAGGAAGTGTTTTCCAATATAAAATATTTTTTCTAAGTTTATCTAATAGTTGAGGATAGTTGGATTTTATTAATGAGTTATGAGTTTTAGTTACGTTAATCCCTAAATATTTAAGTTTGTCTGTAACTACTTTTAATGGGTATTGTTGTAATGTATTTAGATTTATTCCTGTTATTGGCATAATCTTGCTTTTATCCCAATTAATCCTATACCCAGAAAATGCACCAAACTTAGTTATAATGTTTAGCAGGTTGGGAATACTAATTTCCGGTTTTGTAATATAAATCAAAACATCATCTGCATATAAAGAAATTTTATTAATTGTTGTATCAGTATTATAGCCATATATTTCAGGTTCAGATCTAATTTTTTCCGCCAATGGTTCTATCACCAATGCGAACAATAAGGGTGATAACGGACATCCCTGTCTGCATCCCCTAGAGAGTTTGAATTTGGCTGATAAAATTTGGTTAGTCAAAATTCTTGCAATAGGATTCGAATATAAAATTCTTACCCATTTACAAAATCTATCCCCCAATTGAAACTTTTCCATTATAGAAACATAGAAACATAGAAAGTAGGTGCGAGAGTAGACCACCAGGTCCGTCGAGCCCGCACCGCCATTCGCTCATGGCTGAACACTAAACAGACACACTTACCCACAAACAGTAGACACAAGACACAGAACACAAGACACTACCCTCCCCTTTATACCGCTATCACCCCTCTCCACCCCAAGAACCGCGTGATCTCCTGGGGGAGGCAAAAAACCGGATAAAAACCCAGGTCCAATTCGGGAAAAAAATCCGGGAAATTCCTCTCCGACCCCAATCCAGGCGATCGACACTTGTCCAGGAGATCACTCAGGTCTTACTATACTAACCATACCTAGGTCCATATCCCTGCCCTCTCCCCGTAGCCCCTTATCCTCTTGGCAGCTAAAAAACCATCTATTCTAGACTTAAATATATTTAACGTTTCTGCTTCCACTGCTCCCTGGGGCAGTGAATTCCATAAATTAACCACCCTCTGGGTGAAGAAGTTCTTCCTCATCTCAGTTTTAAAAGAGCCCCCCCTTATTCTGCAACTATGTCCCCTAGTTCTAGTTTCCCCGATCATTGGGAACATCCTCGGTGCATCCACCCGATCAAGGCCCCTCACGATCTTATATGTTTCAATGAGATCGCCTCTCATTCTTCTAAACTCCAAAGAGTAGAGTTCCAGCTTACTTAACCTTTCCTCATATGTCAATCCCCTCATTGCAGGAATTAATCTTGTAAACCTTCGCTGCACTGCCTCCAGGGCTAGTACATCCTTTCTTAAGTATGGACCCCAGAACTGTACACAGTATTCCAAATGTGGTCTCACTAATACTGTGTACAGCTGCAGCAAGACCTCCGTGTTTTTATACTCAATCCCCCTAGCAATAAAGGCCAAAACTCCATTGGCCTTCCTGATTGCTTGCTGCACCTGCATACTGACTTTTAGTGATTCATGTACTAATACCCCTAGATCCCTTTGCGTTGCATTACAACGCAGCTCCTCCTCATTTAGAAAATAACTTGCCCTATCATTTTTTTTCCCAAAGTGAATGACTTCACATTTATTAGTATTAAATTTCATCTGCCAAGTTGTTGCCCACTCACCTAGCTCATCTATATCCTTTTGCAGACTCTTCCTATCCTCCTCATCCCCTACTTTTCCTCCCATTTTTGTATCGTCCGCAAATTTTGATATATTACACTTGGTTCCCTCCTCCAAATCATTTATATAAATTGTGAACAACTGGGGTCCCAGCACCGACCCTTGCGGAACCCCGCTAGTTACCGGTTGCCATCCCGAGTATGAACCATTTATCCCCACTCTCTGCTTCCTATTTGTTAGCCAATCCTCTACCCATGCTAATATATTACCCCCAATCCCATAATTTTTTATTTTTAGCAATAGTCTCTTATGTGGCACCTTGTCAAAAGCCTTTTGGAAGTCCAAGTAAACCACATCCACCGGTTCCCCTTTATCCACCCGGGTTGTTACTTCCTCAAAGAATTCGAGCAGATTCGTTAAACAGGATTTCCCCTTCACAAAACCATGCTGGTTCTGTCCGATGAAGTCATGTTTATCCAAGTGCCCCGCTAGTGTTTCTTTAATAATTGTCTCTAACATTTTACCCACCACCGACGTTAGACTAACCGGTCTATAGTTACCCGCCTTCTGTTTACTTCCTTTTTTAAATATAGGTGTTACATTGGCCATTTTCCAATCCACTGGGACCGTTCCTGCCTCCAGGGAGATTTGGAAAATTATCACCAATGCATCCACAATCCCCACCGCTATCTCCCTCAAGACCCTTGGATGTAATCCATCAGGCCCAGGGGATTTATCCTCCTTCAGTCTCATTAATTTCCCTAATACCACCTCCTTGGTGATCTTAATAGTATTTAGCTCCTCCATTCCTACCGCCCCCTGTTTATCCAGCGTTGGAATATTTTTTGTGTCTTCTATGGTGAAGACTGATACAAAATACTCGTTTAATGCCTTTGCCATTTCCATGTTACCCACCAACAACTCTCCAGTCTCACCCTCCAATGGACCAACGTTCACCTTAGCCACCCTTTTTCTTTTTATATAGCTATAAAAACTCTTACTATTAGTTTTTATGTTGTTCGCTAAATTCCTTTCATAGTCTATTTTCCCCGTCTTAATTAATCTCTTAGTTATTTTTTGCTGACCTTTAAATGCTTCCCAATCCTCTACCCTCCCACTATCTCTGGCTACCTTATATGCCCTTGCCTTCAGCCGAATACTATCCTTTATAGTTTTACTGAGCCATGGCTGACTGTTCTTACCCTTACCCCTTTTTTTCTTCATAGGAATAAATTTTTCTTGAAGGTTATACAGTAGATCCTTAAACGTACACCACTGCTCATGTACCGTCATATTCTTGAGTCTGCTATCCCAGTCAACTTTGATCAGCTCAGTCCTCATACCTTCATAATCCCCCTTATTTAGACTAAACACCCTAGCCTGAGTTTCAACCTGCTCCCCTTCTATTTGAATATGGAATTCGACCATATTGTGGTCACTTGTTCCCAACGAGTCCCTAACTATGACATTTTTAATTAATCCTGCTTCATTACACAGGACCAGATCCAAGATTGCCTCCCCCCTTGTCGGTTCTGTGACATACTGTTCTAGGAACCCGTCTCTAATACATTCTATAAACTCTTCCACTAGTCTACCCTGCCCAGTTTGGTTTGCCCAATTAATATGAAAATTGAAGTCCCCCATGATTACAGCAGTTCCCTTTTTACATGCGTCAACTATTTGCAGATTTATGTTCTGACTAACAGCGTCACAGCTATTTGGAGGTCTATAAATTACACCCACTAGTGTTTTTTTCCCCTTGTTATTCTCTATCTGTACCCAAGCTGTTTCACTATCCTGATCCTTCAACGCAATATCCTTCCTCTCTATTGCCGTTATTCCCTCCCTTATTAAAAGGGCCACCCCTCCTCCCTTTCTTTCCTGTCTATCTTTTCTAATGGTCGAGTACCCCTCTATATTTAACTCCCAGTCCTGATCCCCTTGCAGCCATGTCTCCGTAATGGCCACGATATCATAACTATATATACTTAATTGCACCGTTAATTCATTTATCTTATTTCGAATACTCCGTGCATTTAGATAAAGCACTTTCAGATGATTTTTACTACCCTTCCTTTCCGTTTTTGCCCCTTTTACATCTAGAGCTTTATCTTCACACATTCTGGATCCTCCTGTCACATTTTGATTTTCCGCTTCCCTAGCCTCCCTAGATGAGCCCTCCAATCTATCCTTCCAAAGCACTGCTGTAATATATTCCCTGACTAGCAATGCAACACCACCACCTCTTGCCCCTCCAATTCTATCACACCTGAAGCAACGAAATCCTGGAATATTTAGTTTCCAATCACAGCCCTCCTGCAACCATGTTTCACTGATCGCCACAACATCATACTTCCAGGTGTCTATCCAGACTCTAAGCTCATCCACCTTTCTTACAATGCTCCTAGCATTAAAATATGCACATTTAAGAAACCCCCCGTCTCTTCTTCTCTGTTTATTTCCTTTTTTTTCTTTCTCCTCTTGTGTCCGAGTGCTTCCCTTTTCTGCTTCCTGCCTCCCATTCGGTCTACTAGCTTTCTCTATTTGAGTCCCTCGCCCCAACCATTCTAGTTTAAAGTCTCCCCAGTGACCTTTGCAAATTTCCCCGCCAGGATGTTGGTCCCCCTCGGGTTCAAGTGCAACCCATCCTTTCTGTACAGGTCCCACCTTCCCCAAAAGAAGTCCCAATGATCCAGAAACTTGAATCCCTGCCCTCTGCACCAGTCTTTCAGCCACGCATTTATCCTCCACCTCGCTCCATTCTTACTCTCACTGTCGCGTGGTACAGGCAGTAATCCTGAGATTGTTACCTTTTTGGTCCTTTTCCTTAACTCTCCTCCCAACACCCTAAATCCTCCCTTCAAAACCTCTTCACTTTTTTTACCTATGTCATTTGTACCAATATGTACCACGACCTCAGGCTCCTCTCCCTCTGATTTCAGGATATCTTGGATGCGTTGAGACACGTCCGAGACCTTGGCACCAGGGAGGCAGACCACCATCCTGGTCTCCCGACTGCGTCCACAGAAACGCCTATCCGACCCCCTAACAATAGAGTCCCCAATTACTATTGCCCTCTTCTTTTTTTCCCTACCTTTCGGAGCAACAGGGCCGGTCTCTGTGCTGGAGGCCCGTCCGCTGTTGCTACTCCCGGGTAGGCTGTCATCCTCATCCGTACTCAAACAGGAGTACTTATTTGCAAGGTGTACCGACATTGGAGTACTCCCTCGTTCCTGCCTCTGCCCCTTGCCCTTCCTTAGCGTGACCCACATGACTCTCTCCTGTGGTTTTGGAGTGACCACCTCCCTATAACTCCCCTCTATGACCTCGTCACTCTCCCTGACAAGACAGAGGTCATCGAGCTGCTGCTCCAGGAACCTAATACGGTCCCTTAGGAGCCCCATCTCTCTGCACCTGGTGCAGATGTGGACGTCTGGAGGGCCATCCGACACCATGACCTCCCACATCTGACATCCAGAACAGTACACTGCTCTGACTGTCATTCTCTCGCCTTACCCTGGATCCGATACCAGTACAATACAATCTGCTGGGAGAAATCAGCAGGTATCTGACTCACAACATACATCCATTCCACCTGATCAAACGCTTTTTCTGCATCTAATGATATAACCGCTAGTTCCGTATCTCGTATTCTTTTTGAATATATAATATTAAACAAGCGTCTGAGATTATGGGATGAATAACGTTTTGGGATAAAACCTGTTTGATCATAATGTATTAATTTAGAGATCACTAAACTTAATCTCCTAGATAAGACCTTAGTTAATATTTTTTGGTCTGTATTTAAAAGGGCAATCGCTCTATATGATCCAGGATCTTCCAAATCCTTATCTACTTTAGGGATGAGTGTAATTGTGGATTCATTTAGAGATTCTGGTAATTTTCCTTGGTCATATGCATATCTATACATTATTTGTAATCTTGGAGAAATCAGATCTTGAAATTTTTTATAAAATTCTGCACTCAGGCCATCCGGGCCCGCTGCTTTTCCGTTCTTTAGCGAACTAATTGATTCTATAATGTCTTTTACTGTTATTTCAGCATTTAACAGTTCTCTACCTTCCTGATCTAAGCTATTGATTTGACATTCTTGTAAAAATATTTCCATACTATCTGTTTGTCCTGTTAGTTTTGACAAATAAAGATTTTTATAATATTGTAAAAATCTATCATTAATATCTTTTGGAGTAGTCAATATATTTCCATACTCAGATCTAATTCCGTGTATCATCTTCTCATCTTCTAATTTTCTAAGCTGTCGTGCTAGTAATTTTTGTGGTTTATCTCCAAATTCAAAATACACTTGTTTAGTTTGTTGAAAAAGTTTAATAACTTGATTAGAATATATTTTATTTAATCTATATTTTACTGATGCAATTTTATTACTTAACTCTTTGGAAGGCTGTTTTATATTTTCATTATCTAGACGTTTTATCTCATTTTCTAAATTTTGTTCTATTTTTCGATTTTCTTTATTGAGATGTGCTTGTGCGGATATTATTGCGCCACGCATGAATGCCTTAAATGTGTCCCAAAATAGTGATGGGGAAGTTTCAGGATTATCATTAGTTTCAAAAAATAATTTAATCTGATCCATCACATATTTACAACAGTCATTGTCCTTTAATATCTGAGGGTTAAATCTCCAGGTAGTAGTTTTATTAGATATATCTTTTAATTTTATCTTAAATGTTAATGGCGCATGATCCGAGATGATAATATTATGATATTTTGCGTCATACGTAAAAGGAAGTAATTTAGAATCTATTAAAAAATAATCTATCCTCGAATAGGTTCCATGTACGGGCGAGAAAAAAGAATATTCTCGTCCGGATGGATTATCTAACCTCCAGATGTCTTTAATATTAGATGTATTGATAAAAGCATTTATGAATTTACTTGATTTCGAGGCAGCTTTCCTTTTTGCAGATGATCTATCTAGGTAGTTATCTAAAGTACAATTTAAATCACCTCCAATTATTAAATTGTGTTGAGTGGATAAAGGAATATTATTAAATATTTTCTTAAAAAATAGTGGATTATCAAAATTAGGGGCATATATGTTCATTAAAATTACCTTTTTTGAATATAATTCCCCTGTAATTATTACATATCTGCCTTCTTTATCCTCTATAATAGAACTTTGTATGAAAGGTATACCTTTGCGAATAATTATTGCAACTCCTCTAGATTTATGTATAAATGTAGAATGATACACCTTAGAAATCCATTTAGCTGTTAATCTATGTTGAGCATCTTTTTTAAGATGAGTCTCTTGAAGGAAAATGACATCTGTCTTCAATCTGTTCAACTGAGCTAACACCTTTCCCCTTTTAATTGGTTCATTAATTCCTTTTACATTCCAACTGCAGAAGGTTACTCCATCACCCCCAGTCTTCACCTTTATATCATGCATTTTACTATTAGGGCGGCTTTTTTTGGAGTAGCTTTCTTGACTCCCCCAGCTCCCCGTTGCACCCGGACATTAATCCAATGAGAATTTCTATCCACCTTAATCCGCATCTATGTCTTCTTAAACTAAATACACAATATCCTTCACATCTACATTCAAATAATATATAATATAAGATCAATAAAAAACAAAAACAATAAGAAATATCAATAATAAAAAAAAAGTAAAGGGTGTTAATAGGGTGCTCAGAAAAAAAAGAAACTACACTTATATAGTGTGTAGTATGTGAAGGTGAAAGCCACACTAACGTGGCCATTAATCTAAAGACTTCCGTTTTTTTAATAAAAAAAAAAGATGTTGATTATACCAGCTCCTATCTCAAATGCTATATATATTGGGGTGGGGTACTAACTTTATATACTTAGTACTTAGTAATTATTTCTATTATTCATATTACTATTTGCTAATTACTAATATCAATTGTATTTAATACTATAATATGTAATACTATTATCATGGAATAATTAAATATTTTCTAATAATTAATACAGAACTACAACTAAATGTCCATTATTCCACTTCCTTCTAAGTGAGTATTTCATAACCACAGCTCGATGATAAAAGTTCAGTTCTCTCCTTCTCCCTCGGGTTCTTCCTCCGCGTCTTCTCTCTCTTCATCTTCTGGCTTCTGCTGTATGCCTCGGGCGAATTCCAATGCTTCAGTATACTTAACGAAACAATATTCCTTGTCATCATAAGTTACTCTCAGTATTGCTGGGTACATCAAGCCATATCTCAGATCCTTAGTATTCTGTAAATTCCTCAGGATACCTTTTGTTTCTCTAAATAGTGATCTTTTCTTGGCCACTTCTGCTGGGTAGTCTCTAAAAATACTGATGTTGTCTCCCTCGTATTTCAGGTTTCTCTTTTTTATTATTATCTTCATCATTTCTTCGAAGACATGATCAAAGGCCACTTTTACAATCATTTGTCTGGGCGATGAACCTATCCCAGGAGCCCGTCTTAGAGCCCTATGTGCACGGCTCAACAGGGGTTCATGATCCAAATTCAGAATATCCTTTAAAAGTTTTGCAACAAATTTTCGAGGATCTTGATTCCCCTCACGACCTTCGCTCAGACCAACTATACGCAAATTTTTACGGCGTTGGCGTCCCTCCAGATCAATACATTTCTCGTTTGTTTTGCGTAACAATTCTAAGAGGCGTTTGTTCTCGGCACGGAGTTTTTCGGTCTCCTTAGTATTCAGTTCAGCAATCTTAGTTAGCTCTTTAATTGCTTCGCCTTGTTGGTCTAGCGAAATTATAGTAGGATCTATCTTGCCATCCAGCTTTCTTTCCATCCCAGCAGCTATATCCTTTACCTCCTCAATTTGAGTTTGTAACTCGGCATTAGCCTTTTCCTTCCACTCATCCATCATACTTCTTACCGTCGTTATAACTTGTTTTATTAAGTCTTCTTTATTTTTCTCGTGAGACACCAGCATATCCGCTTTTAAACTTTTTATCTCCTCCATATACTCCTTCCTCTGCTTCTTTATCTCACCTAGAATGGTAGTCTTGAGTTCCTCCATTTCAGCTTTCCTCTGTGAGACATCTTCTTGAGAAGCAGCAGCAGCTCCCGAGCTTAAATTGACTGATAAATTGCCTGATTTACCAATTTACAAACCAAATTCCTCAGTTTTCAACTGTTTTCCTCGGCACTGACTCACTTCTCTCCTCCCACTTGGGCTAGAGCCAATCAGTCGTATCTCTTGCTAACCTCCTGCTGCTGTTGCTCCCAAACCTACAGCAGTTCTGAGTCAAGTCTGCCTGTCCTTGGCCCCTACTTTAACTGTTTTCACTTCTCTCCTCTCACTTGGGCTAGAGCCAATCAGTCGTATCTCTTGCTAAACTCCTGCTGCTGTTGCTCCCAAACCTACAGCAGTTCTGAGCAGTCTGAATTCACAATATAACATGATTTTTTAATCTCATTGTCATGAATTTATAGGCCAAATGGAAGGAATTTAGTGTTTAATTCCCGTAAATTAATGACCATTTGAATCATCTTGCGAGTGGGATTTTGTGGAACGCGATCGATTGGAACATTGCTTTTGCAGTGAATTTAAACCCCATATTGGCAGGAAAAACACTGCCGGTTCGTATGGGGCCTAAATCACCTTTTCGCGACGTAAAATTTGGGTTAAGGTCATCCTAAGAAGCACGTTTATATGTAAAATAAACGGCTTTCCTTTAGCTGTCCCGTACCTGAAATCCGTCCCGGTTATCGGCGTTCACGGCATTAGAAGCTGATTTTTATTTTACTCCAGCGCTGAAATTGTCCAGCGATGTTTAAAAAAAAATTCACAGACTGGCAGTCGGAACAATTCTTCAGCATTATCTGCAGCCCGAGAAAATAAAACTCCGGCAGGCAGGAGACAACCGCATTTAACTCCGCCCCCCCCCACTCAAAGGCACCAAAGTCACGCACACGGCCAGTAACAGAACTGCAGCGCCGCTGAAGGTAAGTTTTGTAACATACCTACTAATAATTGCCTGCAGGTGAGGTGCTGGAAGATCGGAGGGGAGCAAAATGTTGTGCCTTTGTTAAAAAGGGCAGCCGAGATAACCGGGGACTTCTGGCCGGTGAGCATTACATCAGTGGTGGGAAAGTTATTCGGAGGGATTCTAAAGGACAACATTTATTTTCATTTGAAAAGACAAGGGCTGATTAAGGATGATCAGTATGGATTTATGTTTGTGAAATCGCGTTTCACAACTTTGAGTGAGTTATTTTTTTTAAATGGCAACGAGGATTACCAAGCAGGGTGGTTTTACATTGTCTACATAGACTTGAGCATGACCTTTGACTAATTTCCGCAAAAGTGGTTGGCATAGAAGGTTGGAACACATGGGATCCATGATGAGTTAGTAATTCGGGGCCAAAATTGGCTCTTCACAAACTCTTCACATTCCAACCTGTGACACTTAAATGTATGTTTAATGTATGTGCTGCTGCACCTACCTTCTGAACTGACATCAGGAGTTTGGAAACAATCTTTACACATCATATTTGGACCTTCTCAATAGTTCACTATTGCAACCAATTTATTGGTTGTCCTCAGTCTCAAATTGGAGTTGCATGCAAATTGGAGGAACAGCACCTCATATTTCACTTGGGCAGCTTACAACCCAACGGGATAAATAGTGATTTCTCCAATTTGAAGTAACCATTGCATTCCCTCTCTCTCCGTCCCTTTCCCACCCTAGTCATCCTGCTAGTTTCACTGTTCGTATCCCTTTGTTATCGCCTTCTCCATAGCCAACAATGGATCGTTTTGGGCTCCTTGGCGATCCGTGCCAGCTCTGATTGTTCTGTACCTTTTCAAACCTCTAGTTTCCCTCTCCCCTGACTCTCAGTCTAAAAAAGTGTCTTGACCTGAAACATCACCTATTCCTTCTCTCCAGAGAGGCTGCCTGATCCACTGAATTACTCCAGCATTTTGTGTCTCTCTTCGGTGTAAACCAGCACCTGTAGTTCCTTTCAACACAAATGGAGTGTAATGTTTATATGTGGCAGGTATGTGTTCCGCACATCTACAGGGCATTGCTGCAATGTTTGGATTGTTTCCTCATATGAAAGTGTGCTAATCTGTAAATCTTGTGACTAATGAGTTATAAGACTGGTGTACAATCACACTTTGTGTCATCTAAACTGAGAAGTACAAGCATATTTACATTTCTTGCTCTATTCCTAAATTGCTTTGTTCCCTTGACATCTAAACATCTTTCAATCCCTGACTTGAATGTACACAGCGACTGAGCCCTCATTGCCCTCTTGGCTAAGTGATTGTGAAGATTTACTGTTACTTAGGTTGAAGACATTTCTACCATCGCTGTCGTGAATGGGCATCTCCATATTTTGAGACAGGTATCCCTGGTACACCCTGGTACACAGCAGAGGGATTATCCCTGGGTTTACCAAGTCACACCTCGTAAAGGATTTGTGCATTTAAATGAGATTACATCTCATTCTTCTAAACTCTGGAGACTTGTGAACCCAACTGCTTAATTTCACCTTATAGATAAACCCATTACCACAAGAATCAACCAGGTGAATCATTGTTGCACGTTCCTAAAGTGCAAATATATCCTTCCTTAGTAGAGAGACTAGACTTGTACACAATATTCCACATGTGCTTTCACCAGAACACTTTCTAGCTTAGAGACACAGGGCGGAAACAGGCCCTTCTGTCCACCGAATCTGCGCGGACCAGCGATCCACGCACATTAACACTATTCTACACACTCGAGGGACAATTTATAATTTTTAACCTACAAACCTGTATGTCTTTCGAATATGGGAGGAAACTGGAGCTCCCAGGGAAAACCAACGTAGGTACAAACGTACAAACTCTATACAGACAGTACCCGTAGTCAGGACCAAACCCGGGTCTCTGGCGCTGTAAGGCAGCAACACTATGCCTGTGCCACCGTGCCGTTCAACATCAATAACTTTTCATCTCTTATAATTGAAAGAGTACTTTGCCATACTATTTGTTTTAGTAAAGTGGGAGGCCTCTTAATTTTCCATGTCATATTCCTTCTGGAATATTATCTGGCCTACTTACCCTGGGAAGGACACATTTACTGAGTTACCTTTCTGTCCTAAGCTTGCCCCATTGTCAGTGAGGTTACAGGCAAATTGGAAGAACAGCATCTCATATTTTGCTTGGGCAGCTTACAATCCAGTGGTATGAATATTGATTTCTCTAACAAAGTAACTCCTACATTCCCTCTCGATCCATCCATCCCCCACCCAAGACGCGCCAGCTTCTTGTTTTCACCCAGCAAACAGCTAACAATAACCTGTTTTCCTTTATCATTGTTACTTTTTTGAATCATTCATTCATTGTTCTATTTCTCTGCACATCGTATATATCTCCCGTTTTCCTTTCCTGTGATTGAAGAAGGGTCTTGATCTGAAACGTCACCCATTCCTTCTCTCCAAAGATGCTGCTTGTCCCACCGGGTTACTCCAGCATTTTGTGCCTACATCCTCCCACATCCTCCCAGAGCCCATACTTTGTCACATTAGCAAACTTGGAGCTTAAACTGTACCCCTCATCCAAATCATTGATAAAGATTGTGAACAGCCGGGCCCCAGCTACTTCCTTACCAACCTGCTCTCATGTTGGTGCTTTCCCTTGTCAATTAATTCTCCATTGCAGTATTTTGAAGTTTACCTGATCCATAGATTTATGGCCCTGTCCCACGGTACAAGTTCATTCCAAGAGCTCTCCCGAGTTAAAAAAAAAATCAAACTCGTGGTAAGCACGGAGAATGAAGGTAGCAGGTACGTCGGAGCTCGGGGACGTCTCTTATCAGCTCGTAACGCTAACGGCAGGTACTCGGGAAGACTCGTTAATGGCAGGTAAGCTCAGGAAGACTCGTGAAGATTTTTCAACATGTTGAAAAATGTCCACGAGAGCCCCGAGTGCCGACGAGCGGCCATTACCGTAAATCTCCGAGTTCGAATCAGGGCAAACTCAGGAGAGCTCTTGGAATGAACTCGTACCGTGGGACAGGGCCATTACTGTTTTATTGAGTGCTTATTTAAAATCTTGTAACAGCACTCCCTCCCTTGGATGCCACTCTGATACCTGTCATTGGCTGACAGGCCAGGAGAGGCCATTCCCCAGCATCACTGGGAACTGTATGGTCCAATTTGCTTGATTTGGATGGCCCCTTGAACTTTGTCAGCCTGCTCCCTATAAACCCCAGTCATTCTAGCCAGGGGAAAGGAAAGGAGGGAAGGAAAGGGGGAAAGGAAAGAGGGGGAGGAAAGGGGGGAAGAATAGGGGGCAATAAATGGCAGGAAGGAATACAGCTGACCTCCCAGTCAGCTGTATTCCCATGTCAAACATCCAAGGAAGACTGAGCCATTGAGACAAACATGAGGCCACCAGTGCCGCCATGTTGCCAAGACTGGACTGCCAGGTAGAAGTCTAGAGATAGCCTGGCTGGGGCCGGGGCAAACCCAAGTCGCCAATGCCAGATCCTGTTCATGGACATTGAGGGACCGGATAATCCAGAGACCACCAGTGCAGTCTCCTCGTGCCCAAAGCTGAGACGTCAGGGCAAACCTGAGATTGCCAGGATAAATCTGACACAGCAGTATCTCCTCTTGATGCAAAGAGAAGCCTGAGACGGCCACTCCCCCTCCTTTTGAATACACACAAGGACTGAACAAACATTATCCAACTATCTTTCTTATTTCTTCTTGCCAATCATATTTTATACCTGTCATGACATTAAGCTGCCGAGATCAAAATTGAGTAATTAACAAATAAGTCAACTTCCACGTATACATAAAGTCATAGAAACATAGAAACATAGAAAATAGGTGCCGGAGTAGGCCATTTGGCTCTTCGAGCCAGCACTGCCATTCAATATGATCATGGCTGATCATCCTAAATCAGTGCCCCGTTCCTGCTTTCTTCCCATATCCCTTGATTCCATTAGCCAGAAGAGCTAAATCTAACTCTCTCTTGAAAATATTTAGTGAATTGGCCTCCACTGCCTTCTGTGGCAGAGAATTCCACAGATTCACAACTCTGTGGTTGAAAAAGTGTTTCTTCATCTAAGTCAAAAATGGCCTACTCCTTATTCTTAAACTGTGACCCCTGGGTCTGGACTCCTCCAACATCGGGAACATTTTTCCTGCATCTAGCCAGGTCAATCCCTTATGAATTTTATATGTTCCTATAAAACCCCCTCTCATCCTAAATTTCAGTGAATATAAGCCCAGTTGATCCATTCTTTTATCATATGTCAGTCCCGCCATCCCGGGAATTAATCTGGTGAACAATCGCTGCACCCTCAATGGCAAGAATGTCCTTCTTCAAATTAGAAGACCAAAACTGCACACAATACTCCAGGTGCAGTCTCACCAGGGCCATGTAAACTGCAGTAGGACCTCCTTGGCATAGAAGGTTGGAACACATGGGATCCATGATGAGTTAGTAATTCGGGGCCAAAATTGGCTCTTCACAAACTCTTCACATTCCAACCTGTGACACTTAAATGTATGTTTAATGTATGTGCTGCTGCACCTACCTTCCGAACTGACATCAGGAGTTTGGAAACAATCTTTACACATCATATTTGGACCTTCTCAATAGTTCACTATTGCAACCAATTTATTGGTTGTCCTCAGTCTCAAATTGGAGTTGCATGCAAATTGGAGGAACAGCACCTCATATTTCACTTGGGCAGCTTACAACCCAACGGGATAAATAGTGATTTCTCCAATTTGAAGTAACCATTGCATTCCCTCTCTCTCCGTCCCTTTCCCACCCTAGTCATCCTGCTAGTTTCACTGTTCGTATCCCTTTGTTATCGCCTCCTCCATAGTCAACAATGGATCGTTTTGGGCTCCTTGGCGATCCGTGCCAGCTCTGATTGTTCTGTACCTTTTCAAACCTCTAGTTTCCCTCTCCCCTGACTCTCAGTCTAAAAAAGTGTCTTGACCTGAAACATCACCTATTCCTTCTCTCCAGAGAGGCTGCCTGATCCACTGAATTACTCCAGCATTTTGTGTCTCTCTTCGGTGTAAACCAGCACCTGTAGTTCCTTTCTACACAAATGGAGTGTAATGTTTATATGTGGTAGGTATGTGTTCCGCACATCTACAGGGCATTGCTGCAATGTTTGGATTGTTTCCTCATATGAAAGTGTGCTAATCTGTAAATCTTGTGACTAATGAGTTACAAGACTGGTGTACAATCACACTTTGTGTCATCTAAACTGAGAAGTACAAGCATATTTACATTTCTTGCTCTATTTCTAAATTCCTTTGTTCCCTTGACATCTAAACATCTTTCAATCCCTGACTTGAATGTACACAGCGACTGAGCCCTCATTGCCCTCTTGGCTAAGTGATTGTGAAGATTTACTGTTACTTAGGTTGAAGACATTTCTACCATCGCTGTCGTGAATGGGCATCTCCATATTTTGAGACAGGTATCCCTGGTACACCCTGGTACACAGCAGAGGGATTATCCCTGGGTTTACCAAGTCACACCTCGTAAAGGATTTGTGCATTTAAATGAGATTACATCTCATTCTTCTAAGCTCTGGAGACTTGTGAACCCAACTGCTTAATTTCACTTTATAGATAAACCCATTACCACAAGAATCAACCAGGTGAATCATTGTTGCACATTCCTAAAGTGCAAATATATCCTTCCTTAGTAGAGAGACTAGACCTGTACACAATATTCCACATGTGCTTTCACCAGAACACTTTCTAGCTTAGAGACACAGGGCGGAAACAGGCCCTTCTGTCCACCGAATCTGCGCGGACCAGCGATCCACGCACATTAACACTATTCTACACACTCGAGGGACAATTTATAATTTTTAACCTACAAACCTGTACGTCTTTCAAATATGGGAGGAAACTGGAGCTCCCAGGGAAAATCAACGTAGGTACAAACGTACAAACTCTATACAGACAGTACCCGTAGTCAGGACCAAACCCGGGTCTCTGGCGCTGTAAGGCAGCAACACTACGCCTGTGCCACCGTGCCGTTCAACATCAATAACTTTTCATCTCTTATAATTGAAAGAGTACTTTGCCATACTATTTGTTTTAGTAAAGTGGGAGGCCTCTTAATTTTCCATGTCATATTCCTTCTGGAATATTATCTGGCCTACTTACCCAGGGAAGGACACATTTACTGAGTTACCTTTCTGTCCTAAGCTTGCCCCATTGTCAGTGAGGTTACAGGCAAATTGGAAGAACAGCATCTCATATTTTGCTTGGGCAGCTTACAATCCAGTGGTATGAATATTGATTTCTCTAACAAAGTAAATCCTACATTCCCTCTCGATCCATCCATCCCCCACCCAAGACGCACCAGCTTCTTGTTTTCACCCAGCAAACAGCTAACAATAACCTGTTTTCCTTTATCATTGTTACTTTTTTGAATCATTCATTCATTGTTCTATTTCTCTGCACATCGTATATATCTCCCGTTTTCCTTTCCTGTGATTGAAGAAGGGTCTCGATCTGAAACGTCACCCATTCCTTCTCTCCAAAGATGCTGCTTGTCCCACCGGGTTACTCCAGCATTTTGTGCCTACATCCTCCCACATCCTCCCAGAGCCCATACTTTGTCACATTAGCAAACTTGGAGCTTAAACTGTACCCCTCATCCAAATCATTGATAAAGATTGTGAACAACCGAGCCCCAGCTACTTCCTTACCAACCTGCTCTCATGTTGGTGCTTTCCCTTGTCAATTAATTCTCCATTGCAGTATTTTGAAGTTTACCTGATCCATAGATTTATGGCCCTGTCCCACGGTACAAGTTCATTCCAAGAGCTCTCCCGAGTTTAAAAAAAAATCAAACTCGTGGTAAGCATGGAGAATGAAGATAGCAGGTACGTCGGAGCTCGGGGACGTCTCTTATCGGCTCGTAACGCTAACGGCAGGTACTCGGGAAGACTCGCTAATGGCAGGTAAGCTCGGGAAGACTCGTGAAGATTTTTCAACATATTGAAAAATGTCCACGAGAGCCCCGGGTGCCGACGAGCGGCCATTACCGTAAATCTCCGAGTTCGAATCAGGGCAAACTCAGGAGAGCTCTTGGAATGAACTCGTACTGTGGGACAGGGCCATTACTGTTTTATTGAGTGCTTATTTAAAATCTTGTGACAGCACTCCCTCCCTTGGATGCCACTCTGATACCTGTCATTGGCTGACAGGCCAGGAGAGGCCATTCCCCAGCATCACTGGGAACTGTATGGTCCAATTTGCTTGATTTGGATGGCCCCTTGAACTTTGTCAGCCTGCTCCCTATAAACCCCAGTCATTCTAACCAGGGGAAAGGAAAGGAGGGAAGGAAAGGGGGAAAGGAAAGAGGGGGAGGAAAGGGGGGAAGAATAGGGGGCAATAAATGGCAGGAAGGAATACAGCTGACCTCCCAGTCAGCTGTATTCCCATGTCAAACATCCAAGGAAGACTGAGCCATTGAGACAACTTTATAAAAGCTGTACTCACCGATCCAGCGTGGGCAGCAGAGATCAACAGAGCGCGCCGCGGCAACAACAATGGGAGTGTGGCTGCAAGGAAAACCCGGAGAAAACATTGGGATAAGCGGGGTGGGATTCGGAATAGGCTGAGAGCCCAAGCCTTTCATCCTCCTCTGCCCAGCATTCTTCTGGCGAACTTCCAGTCCCTGGAAAACAAGCTGGATGATCTCAGGGCGAGGGTCAGATTCCAGCAGGACATAAGGGACTGCAACATCCTCTGCCTAACCGAACCATGGCTGACCTCGTTGGTGCCGGATCAGGTAATCTGCCCAACCAAGTCCTTCATTGTCCACCGTGCTGACAGTACAGAAGAATCTGAGAAATCCATGGGTGGAGGAGTCTGCTTCATGACCAATAACAACTGGTGCAACCCTGGAAATATCAAGACGCTTTCCCGTTCCTGCTCGCCGGACCTGGTACATCTGACAATCTCATGCCGCCCATTCTACCTTCCCCGTGAGTTCGGCTCAGTGATCGTCACAGCCGTCTACATTCCACCGCATGCGGACACCGACGTGGCACTATCGGCCCTACACGATGTTACATGTCCACATCAAAACAAGAACCCGGATGCGGCTATGGTGATTTTAATAAATCAAATCCCAAGAAGGTCATGCCGAACTTCTACCAACACATCACGTGTGCCACCAGGAGGGAAAGAACATTGGACCACTGCTCTACGCTGTTCCGGAAGGGCTACAAGGCCGTTTCACTCCCTCCCTGAGGAAAACCTGACCACGCTGCCATTTTCCTGCTGCCGGAGTATAAACAGAGGATAGTTCGGGAAGCGGCAGTGAAGAAGGACGTAAAGCGGTGGTCTAACCAGTCAGAGGCCATGTTGCAAGATGCACTGACAGATGTCGTCTGGAATATGTTCCAAGCAAGTTCCAGTGACGTCAGTGAGTTCGCTGAAGCAATCACAGACTTCATCGCAACAATAACCGATAACATCGTCCCCACGGTAAGGGTTAGCACCTTTCCGAATCAAAAATCCTGAGTGGACAGGTCCGTTCGTGTTGCCTTGAATGTTCACACCGCGGCCTACAACTCGGGCCTGGCATCCGGAAACACGGACGTCTACAAGGTAGAGTCCTACCGACTGCGAAGGGTGGTGAAGGATGCAAAAAGGAGGTACAGGGGCAAGATGGAGTCACAGATGGAGCAGCGGGACACCAGACACCTGTGGCAGTGGCTACGGACTGTAAACAACTACTGGAGCAGCCCCCTCTCAACTGGAAGTGCCGGCACCTCACTAGTTGATGACCTGAACACCTTCTACGCTCGTTTCGAGACGGGCAACATCACCCCAGGTTTGCTGGCCAACGACAACACCGCCAGCGCGCTGGCTAAGGAAGCTGAAGGGAGATCCATTGCTGGGGATGTGCACACATTCTCGTTGTCCGCGAGGAGGGCTCTGACACGTGTGAACATGAGGAAAGCTGTAGGCCCAGATAGCATCTCGGAGCGAGTACTTAAGTCTTGTGCTACGCATCTAGCTCCGGTGCTCACTACAATATTCAACCTCTCCCTGGCCAAGTCCGTGGTCCCTGCTTGTTTCAAAAGATCCACCATTGTACCTGTACCAAAAAATGCCTCCGCAGCTTGTCTGAATGACTACTATCCGGTGGCCCTCACCTCGGTAGCCATGAAATGCTTTGACAGGCTGGTCAAGAAGCACATCTGCGCCTTCCTCCCTCGCAACATGGACCCGCTACAATTCGCGTACGGTCCGAACAAATCCACAGATGATGCGGTCTCCCAGGTACTGCACACTGCTCTCTCTCACCTTGACAGCCAGAAGGGGGTCTATGTGAGGATGCTGTTCATAGACTTCAGTTCAGCCTTCAACACGATAGTCCCCACCAGACTGGCCGAGAAGCTGCTGGAACTGGGGCTCAACATCTCCCTGTGCGCCTGGGTCCTGGACTTTCTCACCGCCAGGCCCCAGGTACAGGATCCCCCCAGGGTTGCGTCTTCAGCCCCCTACTGTGCTCCCTGTACACACATGACTGTGTGGCTAGGTTCATCTCCAACTCTATAATCCTAGTTTGCTGATGACACTGTGGTGGTGGGCCTGATCTCCGATAACAATAAGAAGGTCTACCAGGAGGAGGTGGCTGATCTGGCCCTCTGGTGTCGGGACAACAGCCTCCTCTTGAATGTCAAAAAACGAAGGAGCTGATCGTGGACTTTAGAAGGGCACAACATCCGATGACATACACACCATTGAAGATAAATGGGGATACTGTGGGTGAGCTGCTTTAAATACCTGGGAGTCCACATCTCAGAGGATCTGACATGGACATCACATGCTGCCGCACCTGTGAGTAAGGCAAGGCAACGCCTTTACCACCTCAGGCAATTGAGTGTCTCTGATACACAATTACATAAAATTTAACATAAACATCCACCGCAGTGGATTCCCCACATTCCTCACTGTGATGGAAGGCAAAAAAGTCCAACTTCTTCCTCTTTATTCTCCCGCGGTCGGGGCAGTCAAACCATCTGTAGTCTGGGCGATCGAAGCTCGCACAGCCGGCGGTTGAAGCCCCCGTCGGGGCGATCAAAACGCCCACGTTGGGGGCGGTCGCAACTCCCACGGCTTGGCCCCCGAAGTTGGTCTCTGACCAGAGATCACGGGTTCCGTGATGTTAAAGTGCACAAGCGCCCACGGTTGGAGCTCAGAGGTCGATCCCTAGCAAGGGTTTGAGTTTGCCACTACCATGCCCACATTCTGCACCTTGGTCAACAGTGGGATAATTTATTCTTATTGTGAATTGTTTGATCAACCACATTGATCTGGTAATGAAGAGCTCAGTAACTAAATGCTGCCTCTAAACATACATGCAAAGAGAAAAATAATCCAAGAAGTATTCTGAACAATGTTGTACCCATGTTGTACCCGTGTCTAAATGGTACCTGATGTTGCACTAAGCGGGGTTACTTCATTGTGATTGGGTGTTGATGCGCTGTACTGTTATTATTTGCAGCGAAAAGTACAATAGTCATCGACAAAGCAGTTTCCAGCAATAAAATAAAAGTACAGAATTTAGAGATTGTACCTCATCCCTAATTTTCAACACCTGGATTCTTTGGATTGGGTCCAAATCCAATCTGCATCAGTATCAGAATCAGATCAGAATCAGAATCACACTTTATTCGCCAAGTATGTTTTGCAACATACGAGGAATTTCATTGGCCAGGTCAGTCATACAATAAAAAGCAAAAGTTCACTCAAAAACACATTTTAACATGAACATCCACCACAGTGACTCCTACACATTCCTCGCTGTGATGGAAGGCGAAATAAAGTTCAAGTCTCTTCCTTCTGTTCTTCCTCGGTCATGGGCCTCGAGCCCCCATTGACGAGACGATCGCGACTCCCGTAGCCGGCGGCGTTCGGGTCCTCCGTGTCGAGGCAATCAAGCCCCCGCATCGGGGGGATGTCAGCTCCCCCGCGCCAGGCGATCAAACCTCGCGTCGGGGCTGGACGAACCTTCCGCGACGTTGGAGCTCCCAACTAGCCTCACCCGAGACTGCGAGCCCTTGATGTTGATTCCACGGTGGTCGCGGTAGGATCAGCTCCAATGTTAAGTCCATGCCCCGCGGTGGGGCTCACGACAGTCCGAGGAGGCTTCCAGCTCCATCGATGGAAGGCCGCAGAGCGCCCGGAGAATGTGATCCGAAAAATTAACTACATCTCCGGGAAGGTAAGAGCTTGGAAAAAAAAGTTTCCCCCGATCCCCTCCCCTCTCCCCCACATAAAACAAACCAAAGAACATTAAATCGAAGAACATTAAAACAAACTTTTAACACACTAAAAAATAACAAAAAGAATGAAAAAACGGACAGACTACCGTCAGGGTAGCCATCTCCCCGGCGCCCCTCGTTGTCTTTTCGAGGGATATGGGCCAAACACAGGCAGGTGGAACTAGTGTAGGTGGGACATTTTGGTCGGTGTGGGCAGGTTGTCCAAAGGGCCTGTTTCCACGCTGTATGACTCTATGGCTCCATTCAATCCAAATTGCAAGGATGACCATGGAATGCGGTGCTATCAATGTTATATCAATCAGAACTCAGGCGCTGAAAATTTAAATATAACCTTGGTTGTTAAAGCCAGTGTTTCTCAAGATAGAAGGAATATGGTCATCCTTTGCACTTTCCTAGAAACTGTTGTGTGGCCATACTGATATCTCCCAAAACTTCTCCCTGGGAACTAACTCCTTATGCATAATTTTCACTTCTGTAAATGGCAAAAAGCAGGTAGCAGTGAATTGGCAGAGTATTGTATACACTTTGTGTAAACGTTGGATCTATTGTGTAGCAGTAATGAAGTAGCATGGAGGAGAGGTGTGTGTGTGTGTGTGTGGGGGGGGGGGGGGGGGGTAGGGTGTATATGTATGCTGTGTGATTATTATGATGGTACTTAGTTTTGGACGCTGGGACACATAATGCCTACCGTCAAGGTACAGATGTACAGAATGCTCTCAGCATCTGTGATGAGGGTAACAGAGTTAATGTTGCAGGTTGATGACCTTTCATCAGAGTTAATGTTTCATCATTCCAACAATGGGCCGTTTACCTGAACCATTGACTATGTTTCTCTCTCACAAAAAACACTTTACCTTGATCTTCTGTTTAATTTCTGAGATCTAGCGTCTGCGATCTTTAGCTTTTCAATTTTTGTTTCCTTATTTTATTACAGAGCATGTTAACAAAATCCCAGTGTTAAAACTAACCCACTAAATACTGTACACTTTGAGATGACACCAGGTTTATCAATGCAAAACACTATTTAAAAACATTGAAGTTCTGCATCAAATGTGCAAGACAATTCACCTTGATGCCGCAAACAAATTTATATATTTACAGAACTTAACATATTATACCATAAATTATATATTTCAAATCACCAATTAAAATTAATGTCTTTAATATGATGCCTGATGCTGAATGTATATATTTGAAAATTTTGGTTCCTACACCAATACATAAAAAATATTTTGCTGGGTAGTGTGAGTCCACCCACGAGTGATCCCGAGTGAAAGAAAAAATCAAGCTCGTGGTTGTCTACGAGATTCCAAGTTTATGTTCACGAGTTTAAACTAGTTCCCACGTGTATGTCTAAGTTTGCTATTTACTTCTCATTTCTGCGATGTACCAAGTTCCTCTCCCGAGTTACTCTTGAGCCAGCAACAACTACCGACATGTGGAAAAATCATCACATGGTAAAAATGATGTAATGAAGTTTTTTTTTACACTATAAAAAGACCCAGCCTGAAGAACGATCTCGACCAGAAACATCACCTATTTATTTTCTCCAGAGATGCTGCCTGACCAGCTGAGTTAGTCCATCATTTTGTGTCTATCTTTGGTTTAAACTAGTATCTGCAATTCCCTCCTTCAAACTTTTAGAGCAGTTTGTTTCAAGAAACAATCCTTCCAAAACCCAGGTCTCTGGTGCTGCCAGGATGATAAAAAAATATCAATTAAAAGAATTGAAAGCAAAAACTACTGATGATAAATTTTAATCAGTTAATAAACAGCAAAAGCAACGAGAAAGTTTAACTGATAAAAGATTTCCTGTCTGAATTGGTTTAAATCTGGTATTTCTACCCATCTTTGGTATGTGCATAATGAGGTGCGGAAGGGACAGCTCTGACCTTTAGTCACTCTTTTTATGCACTCAACATGTGCAGTGGGTATGGATTCAAGTTTCTGGACCTGTACAGAAAGGACGGGTTGCACTTGAACTCGAGGGGGACCAATATCCTGGCGGGGAGATTTGCAAAGGCTACTGGGGAGACTTTAAACTAGTATGGTTGGGGGGAGGGACTCAAATTGGGAAAGCTAGCAGTCAGTGTGTGAGGCAGGAGGCAGAGAATGGTAGCACTCTGACCCAAAATGTAGGGGAGAGAGAAGAAAAAGACAATAAACAGAGAATAAGAGAGGGTGGGTTTCTTAAATGTGTATATTTTAATGCTAGGAACATTGTAAGAAAGGTGGATGAACTTAGAGCCTGGATTGACACCTGGAAGTATGATGTTGTGGCGATCAGTGAAACATGGTTGCAGGAGGGCTGTGATTGGAAACTAAATATTCCAGGATTATCAGGTGTGATAGAATTGGAGGGGCAAGAGGTGGAGGTGTTGCATTGCTTATCAGGGAGGATATTACAGCAGTGCTTTGGCAGGATAGATTAGAGGGCTCGTCTAGGGAGGCTATTTGGGTGGAACTGAGAAATGGGAAAGGGGTAGCAACACTTATAGGGGTGTATTATAGACCGCCAAATGGGGAGCGAGAATTGGAAGAGCAAATATGTAAGGAGATTGCAGATATTAGTAGTAAGCACAAGGTAGTGATTGTGGGAGATTTCAATTTTCCACACATAGACTGGGAAACACATTCTGTAAATGGGCTGGATGGGTTGAAGTTTGTAAAATGTGTGCAGAATAGTTTTTTGCAGCAATACATAGAAGTACCTACTAGAGAAGGGGCGGTGCTGGACCTCCTGTTAGGAAATGAGACGGGTCAGGTGGCAGAGGTATGCGTTGGGGAACAGTTCGGGACCAGTGATCACAATACCATTAGTTTCAATATAATTATGGAGAGGGTCAGAACTGGACCTAGGGTTGAGATTTTTGATTGGAGAAAGGCTAACTTTGAAGAGATGCGAAAGGATTTAAAAGGATTTAAAAACAGTTTGTTTTATTGGAAAGATGTGGAAGAGAAATGGAGGACATTTAAAGGTGACATTTTAAGAGTACAGAATCTTTATGTCCCTGTTCGGTTGAAAGGAAATAATAAAAATTGGAAAGAGCCATGGTTTTCAAGGGAAATTGGACACTTGGTTCGGAAAAAGAGAGAGATCTACAATAATTATAGGCAGCATGGAGTAAATGAGATGGTTGAGGAGTATAAAGAATGTAAAAAGAATCTTAAGAAAGAAATTAGAAAAGCTAAAAGAAGATATGAGGTTGCTTTGGCAAGTAAGGTGAAAGTAAATCCAAAGGGTTTCTACAGCTATATTAATAGCAAAAGGATAACGAGGGATAAAATTGGTCCATTAGAGAGTCAGAGTGGACAGCTATCTGCAGAGCCAAAAGAGATGGGGGAGATATTGAACAATTTATTTTCTTCGGTATTCACCAAGGAGAAGGATATTGAATTATGTGAGGTAAGGGAAACAAGTAGAGTAGCTATGGAAACTATGAGATTCAAAGAAGAGGAAGTACTGACCTTTTGAGAAATATAAAAGTGGATAAGTCTCCAGGTCCGGACAGGATATTCCCTAGGACATTGAGGGAAGTTAGTGTAGAAATAGCAGGGGCTATGACAGAAATATTTCAAATGTCATTAGAAACGGGAATAGTGCCGGAGGATTGGCGACTGTGCATGTTGTTCCATTGTTTAAAAAGGGGTCTAAGAGTAAACCTAGCAATTATATACCTGTTAGTTTGACGTCAGTGGTGGGCAAATTAATGGAAAGGATACTTAGAGATAACATATATAAGCATCTGGATAAACAGGGTCTGATTAGGAACAGTCAACATGGATTTGTGCCTGGGGGTCATGTTTGACTAATCTTCTTGAATTTTTTGAAGAGGTTACTCAGGAAATTGATGAGGGTAAAGCAGTGGATGTTGTATATATGGACTTCAGTAAGGCCTTTGACAAGGTTCCTCATGGAAGGTTGGTTAAGAAGGTTCAATTGTTGGGTATTAATGGTGGAGTAGCAAGATGGATTCAACAGTGGCTGAATGGGAGATGCCAGAGAGTAATGGTGGATGGTTGTTTGTCAGGTTGGAGGCCAGTGACTAGTGGGGTGCCAGAGGGATCTGTGTTGGGTCCACTGTTGTTTGTCATGTACATCAATGATCTGGATGATGGTGCGGTAAATTGGATTAGTAAATATGCAGATGATACTAAGATAGGTGGTGTTGTGGATAATGAAGTAGATTTTTCAAAGTCTTCAGAGAGATTTATGCCAGTTGGAAGAGTGGGCTGAAAGATGGCAGATGGAGTTTAATGCTGATAAGTGTGAGATGCTACATCTTGGCAGGACAAATCAAAATAGCAGTTCATTTTGAGATCAGCACTGTGATGAATATTTCGTTTATTTTATTGTCATGTAAAGCGAGGTACAGTGAGAATTTTTTTGTTGTTCTGTACTTTACCAGTCAGCAGAAAGACTATACATGATTTGAATCAGGCCATCCACAGTGCACAGATACAAGATGTATAGTTTAGTTTAGTTTATTGTCACGGAATCAAGGGATATGTGGAGAAGGCAGGCACAGGTTACTGATTGTGGATGATCAGCCATGATCACAATGAATGGCGGTGCTGGCTCAAAGGGCCAAATGGCCTCCTCCTGCACCTATTGTCTATGTTTCTATGTAAATTAACTCTCGCAATGCGGCTTTCCCCACACTGCATGGTTCATTCTTTTTGCCACTGTTTCTCAAATCCCCGATGAGTGTATTTTGCTCCTTCACTGAAAATATTCCATTAAGATCTGACTAATCTTCAACATTTCACTTCTGGCACTCAGGCCAAACCCACGAGTTACTCACGAGTCACTACGGTAAACTCACGGGCTACTACGGTATTACAACGTGTTTAAAAGTTTCACAATTTTCCTTCAAGAGTAAATTTGGCTCGTGGAAATCTTTCAACATGTTGAAACATGTTCACGAGTTAACAAGTTTCCAGAGTACCTGCCGTTAGTGTTACGAATTGCGAAGTTACGTCCACGAGTTCCGACGTTCCCGCCACGTTAATTCTACGTGATTACCACGAGTTTGATTTGTTTTTAACTCAGGATCACTCGTGGGTGGACTCGCACCCTGAGACAGGGATTTAAGTTTTACTTGGTCCAGCTAAGCTTAACATAAGCTTAACATAAATTGTAAATCCAGTTCAGCTACGCCTGCCTCTTTGTCGGGTACGTTGAACAATCCTTGTTCGAGACGTACCAGGGCCCCATCCCCGACCTCTACCTCCGCTACATTGACGACTGCTTTGGTGCCACCTCCTGCACCCACACACAACTGACTGACTTCATCCACTTCACCACCAACTTCCATCCGGCACTCCAATACACCTGGACGATTTCCGACACTTCCCTACCATTCCTTGACCTCACCATCTCCATCGCAGGGGACAGACTCCTGACCGACACACATTACAAACCCACTGACTCACATGGCTATCTGGACTACACGTCTTCCCACCCTGCCCCCTGTAAAGACTCCATCCCCTACTCCCAATTCCTCCGCCTACGCCGCATCTGTTCCCAGGATGAGACATTTCATACCAGGGCATCGGAAATGTCCTCGTTCTTCAGGGAACGGGGATTCCCCTCTGCCACCATAGATGAGGCTCACACCAGGGTCTCATCCATACCCCGTAACACTGCTCTCTCTCCCCATCCCCGCACACGCAACAAGGGCAGAGTCCCTCTGGTCCTCACCTTTCACCCCACCAGCCGGCAAATACAACACATAATCCTCCGCCATTTCCGCCACCTCCAACGTGACCCCACCACTCGCCACATCTTCCCATCTCCCCCCATGTCTGCCTTCCGCAAAGACCGCTCCCTCCGCAACTCCCTCGTCAATTCTTCCCTTCCCTCCCGCACCACCCCCACCCCGGGCACTTTCCGTTGCAACCGCAAGAAATGCAACACCTGTCCCTTCACCTCCCCCCTCGACTCCGTTCAAGGTCCCAAGCAGTCGTTCCAGGTGCGACAAAGGTTCACCTGTATCTCCTCCAACCTCATCTACTGCATCCGCTGCTCTAGATGTCAGCTGATTTACATCGGTGAGACCAAGCGTAGGTTGGGCGATCGTTTCGCCGAACACCTCCGCTCAGTCCGCAATAACCTACCTGACCTCCCGGTGGCTCAGCACTTCAACTCCCCCTCCCATTCCCACTCCGACCTCTCTGTCCTGGGTCTCCTCCATTGCCAGAGTGAGCAACAGCGGAAATTGGAGGAACAGCACCTCATATTCCGTCTGGGGTCCTTGCGTCCTTATGGCATTAACATTGAATTCTCCCAATTTGGCTAGCCCGTGCTGTCTCCTCCCCTTCCTTAACCCTCTAGCTGTCTCCTCCCACCCTCCCATCCGCCCGCCCTCGGGCTCCTCCTCCTCCTCCCTTTTTCCTTCTTTCTTTCCCCACCCCCCATCAGTCTGAAGAAGGGTTTCGGCCCGAAACGTCGCCTATTTCCTTCGCTCCATAGATGCTGCTGCACCCGCTGAGTTTCCCCAGCAATTTTGTGTACCTTCAGTGAATAATTACATGGGCCTTTAAACATGGGCTGAGGTCTTGCATATTTACAGCATGAAACTGCCTCACCATTCCGCTTCTAGTTCTTACCAAACAATTAGTTTATTAATTATAGATATATAATTAATAATTAATTATAGTCTGAAGAAGGGTCTCGACCCGAAACATCATCCATTCCTTCGCTCCATTGATGCTGCCTTACCCGCTGAGTTTCTCCAGCTTTTTGTCTACCATAGATATAAACAAAGACAATAGGTGCAGGAGGAGGCCATTTGGCCCTTCGAGCCAGCACCGCCATTCAATGTGATCATGGCTGATCATCCCCAATCAGTTCCCCGTTCCTGCCTTGTCCCCATATCCCCTGACTCCGCTATCTTTAAGAGCCCTATCTAGCTCTCTCTTGAAAGTATCCAGAGAACCGGCCTCCACCGCCCTCTGAGGCAGAGAATTCCACACTCACCACTCTCTGTGAGAAAAAGTGTTTCCTCGTCTACGTTCTAAAGCAGACCAAAGCAAAGATAGTAGAGCAGAGACTGAAGCTGATTACGAAAATGGTGCTGAAGATTACCCCTGACCCTACTACGGCTTTTTCGTCGAGTGCACTATCTTGCTCCGCAAGATCTTTGGTTTCCAGTGTCCATGAGATGGAGAGTGTGGAGGAAAGTGGCGCTTTAAAGGCAGTCCACGTCTTTCACCAGCTCATTGGAACTTTTCCCAATTCCATAATGACTGTCTAAGAACTTGGCCCTCATCAGACCTGGCGTCTCTCCTGGCCCGTGGCGCTCCTGGTCCGTTCCCCCTGCAAGTGCCGCCTGGCCCGCTGAGTTCCTCCAGCACTCTTGTGTTTTTTGTTTGGCTCTGGAGTTGAAGGTGACACAAGGGAGCTGGGCTGGCTCAGCGGGAAGGGCGGCGGCTCTGGGGAGTGGGTGACGTTTCTGGTCGAGACCCTTCTGCAGACAATCACAAGTACTCTCACCGACGAGAGTTCAGTTCAGTCTGAAGAAGGGTCTTCTCTCCAGAGTCGCTGCCTCTCCCACTGAGTTACTCCAGCTTTCTTTATGTCTAACTTGAATTTCAAGAGTTAAATAAAAAAGACAGAATGCTGGAGAAACTCAGCGGGCTAGGCGGCATCTGTGGAGGGAATGGATTAGGAGTTGTTTCGGGCCAGGGTTCTTCTTCAATAGGAAGGAACTGCAGATCAAAGATACTAGAGCGGATACTAGTATCTTTGCTGCAGATCAGGCATGATATTCTTCCGATTTAAATTGTAATACCGATTTGGACGACAGATGGCACAATGGGCTAAGTGTTCGGCTGGCAACCGGAAGGTAGCTGGTTCGAATCCCGCTTGGAGTGCATACTGTCGTTGTGTCCTTGGGCAAGACACTTCACCCACCTTTGCCTGTCTGTATGGAAGTAATTGTGTGAAGCACTTTGGGGTCAATGCAAGTCGACTAAAAATGTGCTATATAAATAAAGACATTATTATTATTATTATTATTGTTTTCCTATTTTCAATTTTTTGTGCCCGATTATTGGCGGCCAATCACCTGCTGTCTCTAAGGGGGTTGCGTCCAATCACCGACGAGCTTTCCTTAAAATTCCCATCCAATCAACAAATCCCATCCAATCAGCCAAGGGCAATGTGTCCAATCGCATAATGCGCTGGTCACTCGGCGGCCAATCAGACACAGTCTCCTTGGGGCCTTTTGATCAATCACCAACCTGCTTCCCTCACCGAAGCAGACAATGGCTGCAACCAACATAGAGAAAGACAGAGAGAGAGAGAGAGAGAGAGATGCAAGAAAGCAGCTATGACATATAATACACAATAAACTAAACTATGAATACACAATAAACAAGTTATGCATTCTTGTACTCCCCCCCCCCCCCCGCTCCCCCCCTTTTTTTGCTCTTTGATTCATTACTCCGCCAAAACCACACGCAAAAACGCTGAGATTTTTACCATTTCGCTAGCGATTTCACTTTTACATTCGCTCATCCACTCCTCATCAAACTTCGTCATTTTTCTGTACACATTTTTAATTAAATCCTTCCCCCCGGCCTGGCTCTGTCACGCTGGCCGAAGCCAAAGATCGCCTGCTCCCCCCGCTGCTTTTTTCCGTCCTCGCTAGCTTGCACTCTCCGAAAATCCCGCGCGTCAACGGCCTTTCGGCCCACAGTCGCATTGAGGGCGTACGCAGCATCTCGACGGGCATACGCAGCGTCTTGATATCGTACGCAGCGTCTTGACGTCGTACGCAGCGTCTTGACAGCGTACGCAGCGTCTTGACAGCGTACGCCTAGCGCGTGGCGTTGCGCCATGACGTCAGGCCGCCCCCCCCTTGCAACCGCGCGTTGCGGGAACAGACCCAACGGGTCTGCACTTGGTCTATTAGTGTTTAAATTCATGCAAGCTACTTGATAAGATGTCGCATGAAAAGTAATTGTGGAAAGTTAAAAAAGAAGATAAACTGCAGGAGTAACTCAACAGCATCTCTGAAAATAGGTGACATTTCAGGTCAGGAGTCCTGTTCAGAATGATTGTGTTGGGGAGAGGTTTTCCCAGGAACAAATTTTGCTGGAGGCGATTGTCAGTTTGTTGACCTACTAACATACAGTAATAGTATCCAGTTACTTAAAACTCACATTGTAAATGGTGATTATCTGAATAACAACATCACAGTGGGGAGGGTAAGGGGAGTTAATGTACATTCCTTGCTATGAAGGTAATCAGTAATGCATTGTAAAATGGATAGAGATTTTATCAAATGTTTGACAACAAGAATCGTGTGGCAATAAACATTTGGATTGTAGTTGGTTGATGGTAGCATAATTCGATTGTAGTTACAGACTGGTATATTTCAAAATGATATCAAGAGAAACCTATTTTGCAGCAATCCTACTTTGGCCATCAATTTGCTACGGGTGTGGGGAGAAGGCAGGAGAATGGGGTTAGGTTGGAGAAATAGATCAGCCATGATCGAATGGCGGAGTAGACTTGATGTGCCTAATGGCCTAATTCTACTCCTATCTCTTATGATCTTATGAATTTGCTATCTGGAAGGAAGAGATTGAAATGGATTTCAACAATTTGTTTATTTAAGTAAAACGATGGTCGTGTCGATTAATTATTATGCGATTGAGAAAGTTTGCACAATTTTGTACAGGTTTAGTCTTGCAAAAGTTGCTGTGGGCAGGTAATTGTCAGTGATGAGCCGATTAGAACATTCAGTACCTGTACTGTACTTTTAGCCAGTCTGTTTAGTTGACTGTGCGAGTTGTCTTGATTTATCATGAAGAACTGATTGAAAGTGAGGTCTGCTTTAGATAACACTATTACAGAGCTGAAATAATTATACAAATACTTCCTAGTAAGAAACCTTGTAATGAAATAGTAGTAGCACATGGGATGTTTTCGATAGTTTACAAGTCCAAATGCCTTTTAAATGTAAAATTGTTTCTGCCTCTGCAACTTCCTCTGGCTGTTTGCTCTTACTGATTACTGAATCAATACCGTACACCTTGTCCTATGTTTTAGTTCTGGATGCAATGTTATGGTAGTTACGCTCTATAGACCAAAAATTTCAGTTTTCCCACACATGCTCCTCCTCTCTCCACCCACGCATGCCTCCTTTCTCCCCTCTACACACGTATGCCTCCCCACTCCCCACATGTACAACCTCCCCTCTCCCCTCTCTGCCCCTCCCCTCTCTGCCCTTCCCTTCTACCCCCTTCCCCTCTCCCCTCTGCACCCACATATGCTTACCCTCTACCCTCTCTCCCTCTCCCCCCTCTCCGTCTCTCCCTCCGCATGCATACCTCCCTTCTCCCCCCTTCCTCTCCGCTCTCCCCACACATACGCCCACGTACTCCTCCCTCCTCCTCTCTCTACCATATGCCTCCCCTCTCCTCTCTCCACACATGTACGCCCTCTATCTCTCCCCTCTCCCTGTACATCTCCCCTCTCCCCTCCCCACCTGTGTATGCCCTCCCTCTCCCCACACCCCTCTCTCCTCCTCCTCTCTCCCTTCCATTCTCCCCCCTTCCCCTCTACCCCCTTCCCCCTCCTCCACCCACAAACGCCTCCCCTCTCCCCCTTCCCCTCTCCCTCTCCACCCAGGCACCTCTCTTCTCTCCTCCCATGTGCGCCTCCCCTCTCCACCCTTGCACACCTCCCGCTTCCCCACTCCCCCCTTCCACTCTCTCCTTTCCCCCCCTTCTCCCTTTCCCTCTCCCCTCTCCCCTTCCTCTACCCCCTCCCCCTCTCCTCCCATGTACTCCTCCCCTCTCCACCCGTGTACGCCCTCCGCCTCCCCTCCCCCTTCCAATCTCCCGTCTTCCCCCTTCCCCTCTCCCCTCTTCCCTCTTCCCTTTCTCCTCTCACCTCTTGCCTCTCCCCCTTCCCCTTTTCCCTCTCCCACCTCTCCCCTCTCCCCTTCCCTCTCCCCCTTTCCCTCTCCCCCTTTCCCTCTCCCCCTTTCCCTCTCCCCCTTTCCCTCTCCCATCTCCCCTTCCCACACAATTACATCTCCCTCTTCCGGCTCTATGCTTGCCATCCACCAATCCCCCCGCCTCCTTGTACAATCCCACGGCTCCTTACCCGACCCTCCATTTTCTCATCTTGCCCTGTTCTTCTTCCTCTTTTCCTTCCATTGTGTTCTCACTACTCTAGTTAGAAATATTAGAGAAGTCTCGAGTTCCACTCAATCTGTTTAGCAACAGAAAGCAAAAATGACCAGACAACAGTGGGAAAGCTCCAGTTTCGTCCAAACTATGGTTTCCGTGGCCGATGGCAAATCTCTAAAACTGCATCTTGTGAAATGCATATTATCATGCTGTTCTACCGCCGTTTGTCAATTTATAACAGGTACTAGACTATGTGGGACCCATTTGGTCCCAGCTTCACACGGGAGGACTGGTCCCCCAACGCAATATTCCACCTCTCCATCAATTCCAATATTGCTGGCCAGTGGGGGGGCTTACTGGAGTGCTAGCATGGGTGTTGTGGGCCGAAGGGACTGGTTTTCAGAGAGCTAGTATGGATATTGTGGGCAGAATGGATTCTTGGCCTGGCAGTCACTTTGGCCTGGCAGCTCAGTCACTCAGGCCTGGCAGGCTGGCAGCTCAGTAACTCAGGCCTGGCAGGCTGGCAGCTCAGTAACTCAGGCCTGGCGGGCTGGCAGCTCAGAAACTGACAGAAATTCTGCCCAAAACAGGTGACAGACTGTGAGAGAGAAGGGGGAGAGGGTGGAGAATCAATTTTAGACATTTTTATCTTTCTTTACAGATCACAGCAATGAAGGAGGAAAGTCTATCCTTGCTTGGATCTCTGGAGCGCTAGTATGGGTGTTGTGAGCTGAAGGGACTGGTTTCCAGAGGGCTAGTATGGACATTATGGACTGAATGAATTCTTGGACTCGCAGTTCAGTGATTCATGGCTGGTGGGCTGGCACGTCAGTCACTTGCAGCTGGTGGGCTGGCAGTTCACTTACTCATGGCTGATGGGCTGGCAATCCAGTCACTCAAGGCTGGTTCACATGGCAGTTCACTCAGTCACCCCTCCCCCCTTCACTCTGCTCCTTTCCATCCCCCCCCCCCCCCCCCCCCCCCCCGCATTCAGTTCATCGCCGCTCAACCGCCCCCCCATGCACTCATAGTGGCTCTCCGACAGCGCAGCCATTCCTGCCTATTAGGTTCCCATTGTGATGAAGAACACGCAGGCATGAAAAGTGGAAAAAGGATTTATTAAAGTTTAAAATGTGAATGACTCTTAAAATATAACAATTTAAATGCTAAAGATGAGATTTATTAAGTTCAGTTCTTGTTGTGTCTCTTGTTGTGTTCTGCTGCTCACTGCCTCTTGATGTCTCATTGCTGTTGATAAAAAGAGACAATTGTAATATAGAGAGATTGAGCGGTCAAATTTTAACAAAGAAAATCTGAGAATTTACCTCAGAAGTCATCATTCAATGAAGCACCCATTTAATGACAACATTCTTGGTCGATGTTCCATTCTTCAGGAAAACTTTGACATTTCCCTTCATCTTTTCTCGACTAAGAGCCACATATAGTTGTCAATGCTGAAATACCGATTTGTCGAGGTAGATCAGCACCTTCTGCATTGTTTGTCATTGAGCTTTATGGATCATCATAGCAAAACTTGATTGAATGGGGAATTGTCTTCACCTATCCTAGGAATGAGAACAATGTCTTCACCTATCCTAGGAATGAGAACAATGTCATCTTTGAAGGCTCCCATGTTGATTCTTGCAATGATCAGATGATTGCGTAGCTTTTCCACAATCACCCTCCTTACATTGCATAACGTTGGCGGTTCCAGGTTTCTCATTAATATGATTGGAGATCCTTTTTTCAACTCCATAAAATAGATGTGCATGAATCGACTTTGTTGGTCTAGGTCAGGCATCAACGAACTAATGTAATGATGAACCTGGCCTTGAATGATCACTAGGATTCCATCCGGGTGGCACCACTTCCTTGGCACCGAATGATGTCAGTTGAAAGAGAGTTATATTGTCTAATATTCTTTCTGAACTCGTTTGCGTGTGGTGTGTCAACAGTATACAATCTCATGAGTTCATCAGGCAGCGCCTGCAGAGGAGCAATGTTCATCTGACCCTTCATGCAGCAATAGTTGGCAGTTTCTCCAGGGAAACGGTATGCTCGACACTGAGGGCAAACATTGGTCATTTTACCAACAGCAGCAGAAAGATTTCTCCTTCCCAGTTGTGCATTTCGTCTTTTTGTATCTCTGGCCTGCTGTTCAGCCAATCTTCTAGATTTTTCATCTCCTGTCTCTTGAACCCTTCTTCTTTGCGATCTTTCTCATTGATCCTTGAGATGCTCACTTCGTCTTTGTGGTGTGTCTTCATCCCTACTGCTTTGTGGTCTATCTTGTTGATCATTGATACATTCAGTTCTTTTTGCTTGTGTCTCTTCATCCCTTCTTTGTGTTATTTCTTGTCGATCCTTGAGACACTCACTTCTTCATTGTGGCATCTCTTCATCCCTTGTGTTTTGCGTTCTTTGTCGTTGATCCTAAAATCGTTTAGTTTTTTTTGGTTGTGCCTCTTGATCCTTTCTTCTTTGTCTTCTTTCTCAATCATCTGCGAGACGATGAGATGTTTCTTCTTGTGTCTCTTGTTCCCTTCTGATTCTTGCTGATTCTCAAAGTCCCTTTATGTGCTTGCTTCACCATTCTGTAGCTCTTTTAGTCCCTCTTCCTGACATCATATTGAAAACAGCCTAAAGACAATTTCAGTAGTTAATGAGCACTGGAGAATTTGTGGAAAACATTTTTTTGAGGCAGGGGCTGCAGCCAAGGGAGGGGGACGGCTTCAGGCGGGGGCAGTCTTGGGCTGATGAGGGAGGGGGATGTCCTGCAGCAGGGGATGGGGGCGGCTTCAGTAGGGGGCGGGAGGGAACGTCCTACAGCCAGGCGGAGGGCAGCGTCTTGTGGTGTGGGATGTCAGTGGGGGGGACGGGGGACGGTGAGCGACCTACTCATGGCCTCTGGACTCACTCACTGACTCATGACCTCTGGACTAACTCATGGCCTCTGGACTGACTGGCTGACTCACAGCTGTGGACTCACTGACTGACACAAATCCAATTTCACAGCATTTTCAAGCAGAATGCAGGCCAGCAAATGCAATTTCACAGCATTTTCAAGCAGAGTGCAGGCCAGCATATTCAATTTCACAGCTTTTTCAAGCAGAGTGCAGGCCAGCAAATCCAATTTCACAGCATTTTCAAGCAGAATGCAGGCCAGCAAATGCAATTTCACAGCATTTTCAAGCAGAGTGCAGGCCAGCATATGCAATTTCACAGCTTTTTCAAGCAGAGTGCAGGCCAGCAAACCCAATTTCACACCATTTTCAAGCAAGAGTGCAGGCCAGCAAATCCAATTTCACAGCATTTTCAGGCAGATTGCATGCCAGCAAATCCAATTTCACTGCATTTTGGGCATCTTACTCACAGGCAGAGTGAGTAAGATGCCCAAAAATAGTAGCGATATAGGGTAGCGTTTTTTCTAAAATCAATATACAGCGCAGACAGGAAGTGGTCAAGATGAGACTTTTAGTTACATAGATGTGTCCTGTGCACCACTGTTATACAACCCTCTCACCTTAAAGCCATGCACTTTGTATTTGACATTTACATCCCAAGGTAATGATTCCACCCAATCTGTGCCTCTCATAATTTTATTTACTCTTAACAGGTCTCACCTCAACCTCCGACGATCCAGAAAAAAAAATCCAGGTTTATGCAGCCTCTCCTTATAGCTGATACCCCATAATCCAAGCAGCACCCCCATTGAACCCCCTTTGCACCCTCGACTAAGCATTCACAAGCTTTCTGGAATGGGGCAACAAGAACGAGACGCAATACACCTCATAGAGGTAATTGCAAGTTGGGAATTAAAAGGGAGGGGTATTTCTGGAAAACTACAATTGGTAGGGCAGCGATACCCAGCAAATAGTTGGAGCCGCAGGATGACCCTGTTCCCACCTCTGTACAATTGAAGCTATAACTAAAGGCATTATAACCAGGGTCGGCGCAAGAAATTAAAATTACTGAAGCAAAGCCAAGATGGTTCAGTGGAAAGGAAGATGGGGACCAAAGGATCTGCAGTTGCTGGAATCTTGAGTAAAGCACAAAGAGCTGGAATAACTCAGCAGCACAGTCAGCATATGTGGAAGGGATGGATAAAGACCTTTTTTCAAACTGATTGCAGGAGGGAGGAGAAAGCTGGAGGAGATGTGGGTGTGGGATAAAGCCTAGTTATGGGTGGATAAAGATGAGGGGGGGGGGTTCAATGACAGATGTAGGTATGTTACAATACTTACCTTCAGCGGCGCTGCAGTTCTGCCACTGGCCATGTGCGCGACTTTGGCGCCTTTGAGGGGGGGGGCGGGATTAAAATGCCGTTTTCTCCTGCCTGTCGGAGTCGATCTTTCTCAGGCTGCTAAACTGCTACAGAAAAATCGCTCCGACATCCATTCTCTGAAGTTTTCTTTAAAAATCGCTGGACAATTTAATCGTTGGAGTAAAATAAAAATCTACTTCTAACGCCGTCAATGCCGACAACGGGACGGATCTCACGTAGGGGACAAAACATAAGGTAAGTCGTTTATTTTACATATAAACTTGCTTCTTAGGGTTACTTTAATCCAAATTTCATTGGCGAAAATGTGATTATGGCCCCATACGAACTGGCAGTGTTTTTCCTGCCGATATGGGGTTCAAATTCACTGCAACCGCAGCGGTCCAAATGATCGCGTTCCACAAAATCTCACTCGCAAGATGATTTAAATGCCCATTAATTTACGGGAATTAAACACTAAATTCCTTCCATTTGGCCTATAAATTCATGACATGAGATTTAAAAATCATGTTATATTGTGAATTCTTGTGTGAATGTTATTTGGACACTTAGGCTATTTAAAAATGGTAACCTTTTCTTAAGAAATGGATAGATGTTTAGATCTAATAATTGAATTTTGTAATTAGCTTTAATTAGGTAACTAACTAATTATATGCTTTAATTTCAGGTCATCCAAGTAAGATTGTTTCATATTTGTTCCAGAATGCTTCAATCTATAATAACTGAAAATTTCATTCAGTTCTCTTAATTATTAAGAAAGGTATGGGCTTTTGACTGTCCTCGATCACAGCTTTTGAGTTAAGTCAATGGAAAAGGAATAGGGAACAAGATGCTAATTTCACAGTATGAAAATGGCCATAACCTTTATAATACTGAAGATATGAAAGTGAATTAGGTGTCAAATTAAACTTCTTTTTATGCTTTATCTGATGGGATAAATTGCAGACTTGTGAGATCCTGTTCTTCCAGTTTGTGTGTTGCCTCACTGTTTGTGAAAGTTGAGACAGGCACTATAACAGCATTTAAACTACACTTGGTGGGTACACGGACAGGATAGTTTTAGGGGAATATGGGCCAAATGCAGGCAAATGGGATGAGTAGATTGGGCATCTTGGTCGGCATGAATGAGTTGGGCCATTGGGCCTCTTTCCGTGCTATATGACTCTGTGACTCTATGTCCCACATCACTGCTAGAAATTGTAAAATGTTTACATGCCCCGCACTCCACATTACATTTTATCAAACAGACAGGACCTATTTATGCTAATTATGTCTTTGTGTTGAGTAGCTGATCTTCTACTCACATGGAAATGTTTTCCCCACAGTGAGCACTGGATTTCCAGATAGCATTTTATTAAAATTGATATAGATCAGACATTGTTGCAAAAAGTATTAGTTAATAGTGTAAGATAATCATATTGGTGTGAATGAAAGATTAATCGCTCACCAGAAATGGGGAGTTATCATGACTTCTAAAAAAGTAGACTAAAAATAGTTTCTACCCATGTGCGATAAAATAACTTAACTCTAACAAAGAACACTGGGGGAAGCACAATATAATTCGGGGTGCAGGATAATGCGCAATATTCTTTTAAAATATTTTTAATACCTATTTATTATTTTCTTTACTGATCTTGTGTATATGTGAGTCAATGGGTGTTGTGTTTTGTTCTTTTTAAATCATTTATCCTGTGTCTTCTATGTACACACCGAAGGAGATGCAATGGAATTTCGTTGTACAGTTGTTGTGCAATGACAATAAATGTATTCTAATTCTGCGATTGGTAACATGTACTGTGGAGTGCCTGGCTGTCAACATTTAACATTTTTTTATCAGTGATAAGGCAGAGACAAGTGTTAAATTTGCTGAGCACACAAAGCTCGGTGGGAAAGTAAGTTGTGAATAGGATGTAAAGAAATTGTCTATGATGGATATGTTAGTGGACAAGAATCTGGTAAGTGAAGTATCGTGTGTGATATTGTTCTTTATCAGCATGGAAATAATAAGCACATGGTATAAATAATGAGATATTGCAGAACTCTATGTGGGAGGATTAGTGTATTCTAATGCATGATTCGAAAAAGGCCTATATTCAGCTACAGCAAGTAATGTAGGTTGACTGGGAATCCATTTGGAAAGATATGTGGTTATTATTTAAGACACCGATAAAATCACATCTGGAGTACTATCCGGAGTATCACATATTTGAGGAAGGATTTAAATACATTGAAAGCAGTTCAGAGATGAACCTCAGGTTATAAAACAGTACAGCACAGGAATGGGACCTTCAGCCCAAAATTATTTGATGGTGGAATGGGTTGTGTTTCTAGAAAATGGTCCGCACCATAATTTTCCGTAACGCAAAGCCATGTTATCTGTGTAAGTGTAGGAAGGAACTGGAGATGCTGGTTTAAACTGAAGATAGACACAAAAAGCTGGAGTAACTCAGCGGGACAGGCAGCATCTCTGGAGAGAAGGAATGGGTGAGGTTTCGGGTCGAGAACTTCCTCAGTCTGAAGAAGGGTCTCGACCCGAAACGTTACCCATTCCATCTCTACAGAGATGCTGCTTGTCTTGCTGAGTTACTCCAGCTTTTCGTGTCTATTACCTGTGTATGTGTCGGGAAATGTGATTTGTTTATTGTTTATTTATTTACTTTTTCACATCATTTCCGTACCTCAAGTTTTTGGAAAGTAATTTATGAATTAGGTAAGGATGGTTTTCCACACCCTGAACGGCTGTAACGCGGGGTAAGTTGCCTACACTAAGACGGGCAATGGCAGGTCATCTTATGAGGAAAGAACGAATGTATCTCCCATGTGGCTCCCACTTCTGACAAGGGATCTTTGATCAGAAATGCTTATTACTGTTTTCTTTTCCACAGAACTGGAAAGGGTTAAACAGACATGTCAGCTAAATTAGCTTTCTTGGTTGTTGCTTCAATATCCAGGAGAGGTTGGTGATATTGACTCCTAGGAATTTGAGGTTTTCAACCATCACTACTTCGGCATCGTCAATGTAAACTGGGGTATGTGTGCCGCTTTGCTTCCTGAAGTCGACCACTATCTCCTTTGTCTCTCTGACATTGAGAGAAAGTTTGTTGTCTCGACACCAGGACACGAGGTTCTCCATCTTCCTGTACTTCGACATTATTATTTGATATCCGGCCCACAATGATGGTGTTGTCTGCGAATTTGAAAATTGAATTAGATTTGTACATGGTTGCACAGTCGTGGGTGTAGAGAATTATCGTGGAGGATAATTTGCCCCCTATCCTCACTGATTGGGGTCTGTTGGTCAGGGAGTCGAGGATTGAGAGATGAGTGCTGACACCAAGTCCTGCTAGTTTGGTGATGAGTTTAGATGGTACAATAGTATTAAGGGCAGAGCTATCGTCTATAAATAGAAGTCTGACGTAGGTGTCTCTCTTCACCTGGTGTTGTAGGGATGAGTGAAGAGCTATGGCAATGGCATCGTCCATGGACCTGTTGTGGGGGTAGTCGAACTGTAGTGGGACAAGGCCGCTTGGTAGACTGGATTTAATGCGTTCCATAACTAGCTTCTCAAAACATTTCATGATGGTGGATGTCAGGCCACTGGATGATAGTTGTTTGGGCATGAGGTCTTGCTTTTCTTCGACACTGGGATGATGGTGGTCTTCTTGAACCAGGTGGGTACCTCAGAACGGAGTAGGGAAAGATTAAAGATGTCCGCGAGCTGGTCCGTGCAGCTACTGAGGACACGACCAGGAACTCTGTCTGGTCCAGTTGCTTTTCGTGGGTTTACCCTCAGGAAGATCGATCCAACCTCTGCTACAGCCACCCTGGGAGATGCACATTGGAGGCTAAAGGGCCAGGTGTCATTGCCCTGTTGACCTTCTGCTTGAAGCGTGCACAGAAAACATTCAGTTCATTGGGTAGAGTAAAAAAATCACCAATGATGTTGACTGACCTTGCTTTGTATTCATTTGTTTTGTTGTATATGCCTTGAGTGTCACCTCCTTGTTAAAATACCACTATGCAGGCTCTACTGTGTCTGGCTCCTTCATTTGTTTGACTGCTTGCTCATGACCATCCAGACAACTTGAAGCTGCTTGAAGTTCTATGATCAGCTATCGGAGTGACTGTGAATCTCACTCAGGTTGGGCTGGAATTTGCTCATGGCATTGACAAACCCTCAGAGCATTCTGTCTCTGCAACAACTGTCAAGCTCAGTGTCCCCTTCAATGCCTTTGGCTTTAGCCAGACCTGGATTCTGACTCTCTCATTGTGAACTGATTATTGGATGCGAATTTCATCATTTCTCACTCATTCAATTGTCATTGATCACATTGAATGGCGGTGCTGGCTCGAGGGGCCGAATGACCTACTCCTGCACCTATTGTCTATTGTCTAATGTATATTGCTTTTCTCTGCCTTTCACTTGGGCTCTCAACTATCAGCCATGGTTTAACTCAGCTTCTTCTATTATTTACCCATTCTGAAGCACCAATATATCATTAATTATATGGAAATAGGAGTATTATTATGTGGTCCTTCAGGCCTGTTCTGTAACAAGTTCACAAGTTATAGGAGCAGAATTAGGCCATTCAGTCCATCGAGTACTCCGCCATTCAATCATGGCTGATCTCTGCCTCCGAGTCCCATTTTCCTCCCTGTTCCCCATGACCCTTGACACCTGTTCTAATCAAGAATTTGTCTATCTCTGCCAAAAATATCCACAGACTTGGCCTCCATAGCCCTCTATAGCAATGAGTTCCACAGATAAACAACCCTCTGACTAAAGTTCCTCCTCTCCTCCTTTCTAAAAGAGCACTCTTTAATTCTGAGACTATGACCTCTGGTCCAAGACTCTCCACCATTGGAAACATCCTTCCCACATAATTCTGTAGTACCATGGTCCTGCTACCTCAATACCTAAAGGGGGCGCCGTCCTGTATGGTATGGCTGCCCAGCCTGCAGCTGTTTGTTTTTTCACTCTTTTTAAAATTTTTAATGAGTTTTAGTGTTTTGTTTTTAGAGTTCTAGTCTTTTTTATGTGGGGGGGGGGGGGGGGGGGTGGGCGAAACTGCTTTTCAGGGTCCCTACCTGGTCGGAGAGGCGGCTTTTCCTAACAAACATTTACAAAAAGCTAATACTGTGTATCCAGCAATTTTGTGTACCTTTATCATTCCCTAAAGGTGCCTCCCTCGACCCGGATAGCAATGCCTGCCTGTTTATTCCTCTCCCGGGTTACTCTTAAGCCAACAACGACTACCGACGAGTGGAAAAATCATCACATGGATAAAAATGATGTTATGCAGTTTTTTTAACTATAAAAAGCCTCCCATGACCATGGACAGAACTGCCCCGATGATCAGCTTCTCCGTGTCTCTTATGTAGCTGCATGCTTCTCTTGTCATGTAATTAACCGCTGTGTGTTTGTAAACAAAAAAAACAGGTTTAACCTTTTATCAAATGGTTGCCTATCATTACTACAATGCAATAAATGGCATTTAAAGTACTTGGCGGTCAAAAAAAGCACAAAACGTAAAGGTGTTTAAAAAACGGGCTGCAGGGAGAACTTCAAAGCTTTTGTAAATCGACTAAATTCAGGTAGAAGTTGAACTCAAGAATTAAATCCCCTGAAAGTTAGGTTTCTTAACACAGGATAGATGTTCTGCCAGAACGGAGTTGCTGAATAAAATCGTCTCCCATTTCCCTCCGTTTCTTGCATGACCTGGGTTTACCAGCTTTATTTCACACTTCGTGATCTGTGTAATGTATATAAGTGTAAAATAATAAACTGACCAAGAAGGTCCAGTGTTCTCCCCTGTTAGTTTAGTTTAGAGATACAGAGACCGCGCCGACCAGCGATCCCCGCACACCTAACACCATCCTACACCCACTGTGGACATATTTACATTCACCAAGTCAATTAACCTGTAAACCTGTACATCTTTGGAGTGTGGGGGATCTCGGTGGTCACCCACGCAGGTCACGGGGCGAACAAAGTCAGTACAGATAGCACCCGTAGTCGGGATCGAACCCGGGTCTCCGACGCTGCATTCGCTGTCAGGCAGCAACCCTACCGCTGCACCACTGTGAATGAAGGCCTGTTTTAAGTATCAAATAGAGGAGCAAGAGGGTGGTCAAGGCGGAGAAAGTGTAGAGGCCAATGTCCATGTAGTCCAACTCGCAGGAGTGCAGGTCCACCATGAGGACGCCGTGGCCGCAGTGGGCTTTGGGGGAGATGCAGGTGGCATCGGTGACCGGGGAGGGATGTTGGTGCAGAGAAAGTGGTTACCGCTTAGCCGCTGCTGCCGACCGTGTTTGATGGCGCTCTCCGGGAAACTGGAGGCCTGGATGGTCTTCAGGTTGTTGTAGCTGAGATCCAGGTACTGCAGGGAGGTCAGCTTGGAGATCTGGTTGCGGGTGAGGTTGAAGACGCAGGGTCTGGGTGCAGTTGGACAGCATGCGAGGCACCGTGGTCAACAGGTTGCTACCGAGGTCCAGCAGATCCAACCAGCCTAGCAGGTAAAGTCTGCCTCAGTTGAAGCTCCACAGCTGGTTACCACTCAGCACAAGCTCCTTGAGTAGTGGGGGCAGGTGGTCAAACACGTCTTGCGGCATGAACGCAAGTTTTTCCCCCTAACAATCTGCTGCTATCTGTGTTCGAGAGCAAAAACTTGCAAAGGGCAGGCACGGTTCCTCGCCAGCGGAGATGGACACAGAATGCTGGAGTAACTCAGCGGGACAGGCAGCATCTCTGGAGAGAAGGAATGGGTGAATTTCTGGTCGTGATCCATTACCTCTCTTCAGAGATACGGCAACAGCACAGCACAAAACCAGTCTGAAGAAGGGTCTCGACCCGAAACGTCACCAATTCCTTTTCTCCAGAGATGCTGTCTGCCCCGCTGAGTTACTCCAGCATTTTGTGTCTATATCTCCCATGGCTTATAATGTCACCTCACATTGTAAAATCATTATCTGAAGAAATGTCTCCTCGCTGGCTCAAACATAATCTATGTCGAACTCACGTTTCTCTCTGTTTCATATACGTGGGAATTCCCTCAGTATGGTCACTTTTCACACGTCCCGCCCGATGTTAACCCTCCCCATCAATGCTTGAGCCCCCATCTTCGCTCTGTACCTTCAGCTTCATCGGCAGCTCTCTCACATTGAAAGTATCCAAATTAATTTCAGACCCCTATATCCATCCATCCATTCATTCATTTCCCATTAAGATCTGACTAATCTTCAACATTTCACTTCTGGCACTCAGGCCAAACCCACGGGTTACTCACGAGTCACTACGGTAAACTCACGGGCTACTACGGTATTAAAACCAGTTTCAAGTTTCAAATTTTTCCTTCAAGAGTAAATTTGACTCGTGGAAATCTTTCAACATGATGAAAAATGTTCACGAGTTAACAAGTTTCCCGAGTACCTGCCGTTAGCGTTACGAGTTGCTAAGTTACGTCCACGAGTTCCGACGTTCCCGCTACGTTAATTCTACGTGATTACCACGAGTTTGATTTGTTTTTAACTCGGGCTCACTCGTGGGTGAACTCGCACAGTGAGACAGGGGTTTAACATTGTACCAATGTACTTCGAAGAGTTGGTAACATGCCACAGGTACAATTCTTAAAGTTGTATCAAGCAAAATTACCAAGTAATGTTAGTGATAAAAGGTGGAGAATAGTTGGAAAATTCTAAGTACACATTGGCATCATTGCGGCATGGACATTGTGGCCCAAAGGACAGTTCCTATGCTGTACTGTTCTAGCTTTGCAGAACACAGATAGGGCTGATACAGTAGTTAAATTGTTGCAATATTGTGATCTGCAACAGGAGCAGCTGAAACATGCGAGGAGATACAGTAATGACATTTCCACAAGTAGAGTATAACGGAGGGAACATTCAACGTCCTTGGTAAGGATACAGATACAATTAATCAAGCTGTTACAAATGACAAGGGACTTTAGCTATGTGAAAAATTTATGAGGGAGACCTAAATGCATTGTTCACAATGTTGAGAGTTGTAGTCAGAGGTAACCTTTGTTGATAGAGTCATACAGTCATAGAGTAATACAGTGTGGAAACAGGCCTTTCAGCCCAACTTGCCCACACCGTCTAACATGTCCCAGCTACACTAGTTCCACTTGGTCCATATTCCTCCAAACTTGTCCTATCCATGTACCTGTCTAACTGCTTCTTAAACATTGGGATAGTCCCAGGCTCAACTACCTCCTCTGGCAGCTTGTTCCATACACCCACCACCCTTTGTGTGACAAAGTTATCCCTCAGATTCCGATTCAATCTTTTCCCCTTCAACTTGAACCTATGTCCTCTGGTCCTCGATTCCCCTCCTCTGGGCAAGAGATTCTGTGCATTATTTCCATACTTTGGTCAGGTGTTGCAATCCAGTGTCAAATGTGATAATTTTCGTTTGGCTCTGGATTGCAAAGTATGGAAATAATTCTACATATAAGTTTAAAGGGTAATAGGACAGGTACTTTGTGAGTGAGAGGTACAGGCAAAACATGGTATTGTGAAACATGGCTTAAATACACTATAGAGGCCAGACAAATGTCTTCTATTTTCAAAATTATTTGCATGGGCAAGTGGTTGTGGTAGGAAACACTATTAAACATCTGGGTATAGCATTATCATTAATAGTATAGATTTTAGTTTAGTTTATTTAGTTTTAGTTTAGTTTCTACTTTGGTGCTATCAATGTTGTGTGTACTGCTTCGCTTCCTGAAGTAAATCACTATCTTATTCGTCTTGAGGCTATCCAGGTTTTTGACCATGTCCCTGTGTGGTTTTGTTAATCCTTTTGGGAATCCCCCACTTCAGATATATTTATGTAGGAGGATGTACCACAGAATCAATTTATTTGTAGGATTTGTGCCAATGTTTTGATAGTTTACACTGTTATCTCTCCCCGGCCTACACTAACCAATCTCACTAAATGTTTTAAATGTTTGTTCATAGGTTTGTACGTTCTAGGAGCAGAATTAGGCCATTCGCCCATCAAGTCTACTCCGCCATTTAGTCATGGCTGATCTATCTTTCCTTCTCAACACCATTCTCCTGCATCTGCCTCTTAACTGACTCCGTTCATAATCAAGAATCTATCAATCTCCCAAAAAAATCATTAACTTGACTTCCACAGCATCTGTGGCAATAAATTCCATGGATTCGCCACCCTTTGACTAAAGAAATTCCTCCTCATCTCAATTCTAAAGGTGCGTTTGTAGTCCTTTTTTTTAAAAGAGATACACCACGGAAACAGACCCTTTAGCCCACCGGGTCCATGCCGATCAGCGATCCCCACACATTAACACTATCTTACATCCACAAGGGACAATTTTTACATTTACCAAGCCAATTAACCTACAAACCTGTATGTCTTTGGAGTATGGGAGGAAACTGATCTCAGAGAAAACCCATGCAGGTCACGGGGAGAACGTACAAATTCTGTACTGACAGCAACAATAGTAGGGATCGAACCCGGGTCTCCAATGTTGCATTCGCTGTATGTGCTTCAGTTCTACGTTATCCCAGTTTCGATACCTACATACTAGGAGCAATTTAGAGAAGCCAATTAACCTACAAACCCACATGTCTTTGGAATGTGGGAGGAAACCAGAGCAACTGGACAAAAACCCTCACGGTCACAGTGATAATGTACAAACTCCGTATAGGCGGCACTGGTAGTCAGGATTGGACCCAGGTGTCTGGCACTTTAAGGCGGCAGCTCTAGCGCTGTGCCATTGTGCCACCCTTGACGGCAACTATTTGATTTAGGAATCGGAGACTACACAAACAAGCTATTAATCATCGCGAGCTGTACTGTGGACAAAGCACCTGTACTTAACAACTGACAACACCTGGTGGACCCCCAGCAGTGGCGGGTGAGTCCGTCCACAGCACGGCTCACAGTTTACCATTACCCTAGTCCGAGGGTGAAGCCACGTGAGCTCATGTATATCCGGCATTTTGAGGAAATCTCTGCCAATCATAACATATTTGACAACCGGTGGCGCTGGTTCTAGCTGCTTCCGGTATCTTCAGTCCGGTATCTTTTTGTTATTTTTGTTATGTTGAAGTGCAGGAAAAACATTTTTAATCAATGATTTTATTATCAGGCACGATCTTGATTGTCTGTTCTTAACTGAAACCTGGTTAGATCAAAATAACAGTGCTGCTGTTCTTATTGAATCAACTCCTCCCAACTTCAGTTTTATAAGTGAGGCCAGAGTGCATAAGAAAGGAGGAGGAGTGGCTGTTCTGTTTAATGATTCCCTCCAATGCAAGCAGATATCTTATGGAAACTTTGCCTCCTTTGAATATGTGGCTGTTAAGTTGAACTCTTCTTCCCGAGTTATGTTCCTAAATGTCTACAGGCCACCTAAATACTGTGCAGCCTTTTTTGACTAATTTTCTGAACTACTGTCTACAATCTGTATTGACTTTGACTGTGTAGTTATTGTTGGTGATTTTAACATTCATGTTGACAAACTCCGTGACAAAGGGACTAAAGAACTATATTGTGTCATTGATAACTATGGACTGAATCAGCATGTGACGGAGCCCACACACAACAAAGGTCACACTCTGGACTTAGTCATGTCCAAGGGTGTTAGCATTTCTAAGGTTGTTGTGATTGATGCTGCCCTCTCTGATCATTCCTGTGTTTTCTTTGAGAGTGCTATCTCTGTGCAGACTAATGTTCAAAGAAAAGTAATCACAAAATGGTACATAACAGAAAACACCTGTGGAACATTTATTCAGGCTTTCTCCTCCACGCCCACTCTCCCTTGGGTCTCAGTAAATGAGCTTGTCGATAATTTCAATGTGAAAATTACAAATATTATTGATGCCATTGCACCCACTAAGGTGAAAGTGGTCCCTGGCAAAAAGAAGTCTCCATGGAGAAACGTCACGTTGGTAAAAATTGAAAAAATAGAGTGTCGGAAAGCTGAACGTAGGTGGCGGAAAACAAATCTCCAGGTTCACTATTACATTTATAAAGAAAGACTTTGAATCTACAACTTGGAACTGAGAAATGCAAGGCAATCCTTCTTCTCTGACATCATTTCCAAAAACAATAATAATGCACGGGCCTTGTTTACTACTGTCGACAGGCTAACAAACCCTCCTGTGTCAGTAGCCCCTGAACTGCTTTCCACAAGGGCCTGTAATGAATTTTCTTCCTTCTTCACCGACAAAATTCAGAAAATTAGGCAAGCAGTCAGTACCTCCACATCAGGTGCAGGACATGTGTTGTCCATGTGTCCACTTATAATCAATTCAAATACCATGACACAATTTTATGTTATTAACCATAAAACCTTGGAGGACATTATACAACATTTGAAATCCTCCTCCTGCTGCCTCGATATTCTACCAACAGGCCTTTTCAAAGGTGTATCAAACTGCATGACCTCAGACATTCTACAGATTGTAAACACGTCCCTTCTCTCAGGTGTCTTCCCACAGGCCCTGAAAACTGCTGTTATCAAGCCTCTCTTAAAAAAGAAAAACGTAGACACTTCACTACTGAACAATTATAGACTGATATCAAACCTCCCATTTCTCAGTAAAATAATTGAAAAGGCTGTTTTTAAGCAGCTGAACAATCTCATGTTAATGAACAGCTGTTTTGATGTCTTCCAGTCAGGATTTAGACCACACCACAGCACCGAGACAGCTCTTGTTAAGGTCTTCAATGACATTCACTTAAACACAGACAATGGCAAAATTTCAGTCTTAGTATTACTAGATCTCAGTGCTGCATTCGACACAGTCGATCACAACATATTACTAGACCGTCTGGAAAACTGGGTGGGACTTTCGGGCGCAGCATTAAAATGGTTTGAATCCTACTTGAAGGACAGGAACTACTTTGTGTCTATAGGTAATTACACATCTGAGCGTGCAAAAATTACACGTGGAGTTCCCCAGGGCTCCATTCTGGGGCCTCTTCTGTTTAACATCTACATGCTTCCACTGGCTCAGATCATGAAAAACATCAAAATATGTTATCATAGTTACGCAGACGACACACAAATCTACATAACAATATCACCAGGAGACTATGGTCCAATACAAGCACTGAGTAGATGCATTGAGCAAATCAACAATTGGATGAACCAGAATTTTCTACAATTAAACAAAGAAAAAACTGAAATAATTGTTTTTGGAGCCAAGGAAGAACGATTAAAAGTTAGCACCTAGCTTCAAATGGTAATGCTAAAAACAACAAACCAAGCCAGAAACTTAGTAGTAGTCATGGACTCAGACCTGAACTTCAACAGCCACATAAAAACAGTCATAAAGTCAGCCTACTATCACCTAAAGAATATATCAAGGATTAAAGGACTTATGTCTCAGCAGGATTTGGAAAAAACTTGTCCATGCATTTATCTTCAGCAGGCTCGACTACTGTAACAGTGTCGAGCACAGGTCTCCCTAAAAAGTCGATCAGACAGCTGCAGTTAATTCAGAACGCTGCTGCTCGAGTCCTCACTAAGACCAAAAAAGTAGATCGCATTACTCCACTTCTGAGGTCTTTACACTGGCTTCCTGTCTTTCAAAGAATTGATTTCAAAATACTACTGTTGGTTTACAAAGCACTGAATGGTTTAGGGCCAAAATACATTTCTGATCTTCTGCTTAGCTACGAACCACCCAGACCTCTCAGATCGTCTGGGGCAGGTCTGCTCTGTGTCCCCAGAGTCAGAACTAAACATGGAGAGGCAGCATTTAGTTTTTATGCACCACATATCTGGAACAAACTCCCAGAAAACTGCAGGTCTGCTGCAACTCTCAGCTCTTTTAAATCTAGACTGAAGACTTTTGTTTGCCGCTGCCTTTCAGTAAACAATACAATTTATTAATTACCTATATTGCACTGTAACTTCTATTCCTGGTTTTATTCTATTTTAAATATTTTATTTGATCGCTTTTAATTTTGTAATTATTTTATCTGAATAATCTGATAATCGTTTTACATCTAAATGTCATTTCATATGTGTTTCTTTCCAATGCTTATAATGTTTTATGTAAAGCACTTTGAATTACCTTGTTACCTCTACCACCCTCTCTCCTACTTCCATCCACCCCCTCCCCTCCTCCCTTCTACACCCTCCCCTCCACCTCCCCCCTCCACCTCTCCCCCTCCACCTCTCCCCCTCCACCTCTCCCTCTCCTCTTCGCCCTCCACCTCTCCCCCTCCTCTTCTCCCCCTCCTACTCTCCTCTCAAAAGTCAAAAGTAGCCTTTATTGTCATTCAGACCTTGCGGTCTGAACGAAATTTTGTTGCCTTGCAGTCCTACATATAGTACAAAATGACAAAAAACACACAATAAACACAAATTAACATCCACCACAGTGAGTGCACCAGGCACCTCCTCACTGTGATGGAAGGCAAAAGTCTTCTCCCCATGTTGAAACTCAATGTTTCTCTTCTCCCCATGGTCGCTCTTGTTTCCTCTTGGAGTGTCTGTTATTTGAACAGGAGTTTGTGTATATGAGATAATCCTTGTGTTCAGAATCGTTCCAGTGCTTTTTGATGTGTATATTTTTTGTCTCATCCCTTCTTATTCTCCATCTGCGCCGAGGCGATCCAGGCTTCAGATGTTGTGACCCCGCCGGGCGATGGTAAGTAATGTCAGTCCCGCGGCTGAATCCGAGCTCCGCGAACGGGCCAGTTCAACCCAGCGGGCCGGGGAGGTCGAAGCTGCCGAAGCTGCGGCCCCCCCAGTCCAGCGGACGCAGCTGTTGTTGCGGGAGCTCCGGAGAACAGGTCCGCAACCTGTGACCTGCGAGCTCCCGACACTGGGCCCGCGGTCGGGTCGGGTGGCTGCTGCCGCCGGAACACTGCCCCATCTCCGAGGCCAGGTCGCCGCTGCAGCTGCCCCATCTCCGAGGCCAGGTCGCCGCTGCCGCTGCCCCGGCTCCATTATCAGGCCTCGGCGGAGACGGGGGGCGGGGGATACGACAAGAAAAGTCGCATCCCCCCGAAGAAAGAGACCAAAAACATGTTTCTCCCCCCACCCACACACATACACAACCTAATAAACCAAAGATGAACTAAAACAGGACAAAAGAACAAAAACAAAAAAGAAAAAAACAGATGGACTGCAGGCGAGCCGCAGCTGCTAAGGCAGCGCCGCCATCCCGCTCCCCCTCACTCACCCCCTTCTCTCTCGCCCCCTTCCTTCCCCTCTCCCATCTACTCACTCTCTCCCCTCTAATCTCTCTCTCCCCTCCTCTTCATTCCCCCCTCCATCTCTCCCCCTCTATCTCTCCCCCTCCAACTCTCCCCCTCCCTCTCCTCACTCACCCCTCCTCTCTCTCCCCCTCTACTCTCTCTCTCCCCCCTCTACTCTCTCTCCCCTCTAATCTCTCCCTCTCTCCCCTCTACTCTCTCTCTTCCATATAATCTGTCTCTCCCCCTCCCTTCCACCCCCTGCCTTTCCCACTCCCCCTTCTCTCTCTCCCCCTTCTCTCTCTCCCCCTTCTCTCGCTCCCCCTCCACTCTCTCCCTCTCCACCTCCCCCCTCTCTCCTCTCCACCTCCCCCCTCTCTCCTCTCCCCCCCCCCCCCCTCTCCCTCTTCCCCTCTCCTCTCTCCTTCCCCTCCCTCACCCTTCTCTACCCCCTCATCCACGCCTCTCCCCCCTCCCCCACACCCCTTCCCCCTGCCCCCCTTCACCCTCCCCGCTCTACTCCCCTCCCCATTCTCATCCCCCATTCTCTTTCCCCCCCCCTTCCCTCCCCCTCTCTCCTCACCCCTCTCTCCTCACCCCTTTCTCCCCCTCTCTATCTCCCCCTCTCCTCACCCCTCTCCCCATCTCCTCCCCCTCTTCCCTCCCCATCTCCCCCTCCCTCCCTCCATCTCCCCTCTCTCCGCCCCTCTATCCCCTACCAGCCCCCTCTCCCCTCCTCCAACCCCCTCGCCCCTCTACCCCCCTCCCTTTCTCCCCCCTCTTTCCCCCCACTTCTCCTCCTCCGTCTCCCCCCTCCTCTCTCCCCCCTCCTCTCTCCCCCTCCTCTCTCCCCCCTCCTCCTCTCTCCCCTCTACTCTCTTGCCCCCTCCCTCTCTCTCTCCCCCTCCCCCTCCCCTTTCCCCCTACTCTCCCTCTCCCCTCCCGTCAACCCCTACCCGCCCCTCCCCCCCCTGTGTGCGTGTGCGTGTGCGTGTGCGTGTGCGCGTGCGCGTGTGTGTGTGTGTGTGTGCGTGTGCGTGTGCGCGTGTGTGTGTGCGTGTGCGCGCGTGTGTGTGTGTGTGTGTGTGTGTGTGTGTGTGTGTGTGTGTGTGTGTGTGTGTGTGTGTGTGTGTGTGTGTGTGTGTGTGTGTGTAGGTGTGTGTGTGTGAAGGATTCCCTGTGTGAAGCCGTGCCCAGATACTGCATTAACCTCTTTAAAACACAATGTGACTGAGCCCCCTCCCATAGATGCCGCTCTGATAACTGTCACTCACCAACTGGCCACTGGCCACACCCTGGTTGGTCTAATTAGCGCACATTGGAATGTCCCACCTGAACCTCATTATCCGACACCTTATAAAACCCAGGCTCTCCAGAAAGTGGGTGTCTCCCTGTTAGATGTGTTCCCTTAGTGCAGGTTCAAGGAACACTGAGCCACTGGGTCAAACCCAAGACCACCAGTGCCACAGCGTGGCCAAGACTGGGTTACTAGGAAGAGGCTCTAGACAGCTGCACTGGTCACTGAGACTAGGACTGATTTGCTGGGCCAAAGACTGAGACCGCCAGCGTCGAGCCCAACCTCCCCACTTCAAGCCCAAAGCTTAACTGCTCGGAGAAGCCTGAGACCCCGACACTTCCTCTCGAGGTAAGCGTGGACTCCACCACCACCCCTGGCAATACATTCTAGGCTGCCACCATCATTTTTGAAAAAGCTTGCCTTGTATATCTTCATTAAACTTTCCCTCCCTCACCTGTTGTAGATCACCATCGTACTTAAACAAATCATTTTTTCATTTTGCTTGGATTATTTTATCCTGATGGAAATCTAACTTGCTGAATATGACTGTCTTGTTCAATCGTGTCATTTCTTGGTTTAATAATTGTCCAAGTCCAATCGGAGGCATCAGGTGCTCTTATTAGAAGGGCAAATTTTGTATGACCTGGGAAAGTTGGTCGAGGGGTTTTGCAGCTATTGTATGTTTAACCCCATATACCTCTACTGACACTTTGTACGTTGGACATTGTACCTCATTTCCATGTGTTCCTATAAGTGTAAATTTACCTGTTTTGTTTCATACACCTACCACATTGTGTAAAATTTAAAGTTGCCACTCTGATTCCCATTAAATATTTCCCCTTTAACCTGAAAGCTATGTCTTCTGGTTCTCAGATCTTTTCATGTAATATTTCTGAGATGTTAAAGTTAAGGGTATCTGTGCCAGAAGATAGAATTTTTGTGCTGTATGCAAAAAATGTATGGGGTGTAAACCTGCGCTGAATATTATCATGACAAGCGCAAAGGCCGTAAGAAAGGCGTGGGGGGAGGGAGAAATAGGTGCACTATCAGGCTGGCCATTGTTAATGGAACATGTTGGTCAGCAGGTACACAAAATTGCTGGAGAAACTCAGCGGGTGCAGCAGCATCTATGCAGGGCCGGTGCTAGGAATTGCGGGGCCCAATTAGAAAACTGATGGCGGGGCCCCTACTCTAGAAAAGTAAAAATTTATGTATGTTTATATTTCGTGGTTTCGGGAATTTTAAGGCAAGCTGGGTGGTGATTGGATGCAACCCCCTTAGAGACAGCGTTTGATTGGCCGCCAAATAAATTTGTCAAATCTGTAACAAAAATCGCTGGTCGGTGCGAACTCAGTGGACTATCTGGTTGTATCTCCAAACTAATCTGGTTGTATCTCCAAACTAATCTGGTTGTATCTCCAAACTGATCTGGTTGTATCAACCAGACTATCTGGTGGTATCTCCAAACTAAACAGTATAACATGCAGGTATTCATTTAAAATTAAATTCAGTGATTATTTCACATGATTTCTCACTGTGTAAAGCTCAATATCTGACCAATTTCTGTTTAACACGTTTGGTCTGCCGTGAGCATTTTTCGTTGCATCTCGTTGCATCTCCCCTTTTCCTAATCGGCCACAATTCAGATAATAGTCTACTTTCCTGTTTTTGCCACCAAAGTGGATAACGCACATTTATCCACATTATACTGCATCTCCCATGCATTTGCCCACTCACCCAGCCTATCCAAGTCACCTTGCAGCCTCCTAGTTTAGAGGGGTTTAAACGGTTTAGAGATGTTTAGAGGGCTTCAGATGGGTTCAGGTGTGTTTACAATTGTTTAGAGGGAAATAGGGGGGCTAGAGGGGGTTTAGACGTGTTCAGAGGGTCCCAGAGGGGTTTAGAGACGTTATAAGCCCCCCGTGAGAAATTGTAATTCTCTGAAATTGAAGATAGACATAAAGCTGGAGTAACTCAGCAGGCCAGGCAGCGCAGCGACTCTGGAGAGAAGACCCTTCTTCAGACCGAACTGAACTCGCGTCGATGAGAGTACTTGTGATTGTCTGAAGCAGGGTCTCGACCAGAAACACAACCCTCTCCCCAGAGCCGCTGCCCGTCCCGCTGAGCCACCCTCAATTTCAGAGCCAAACAAAAAACACAGAGTGCTGGAGGAACTCAGCGGGCCAGGCGGCTGCCTCACCCGCAGGGTTTCTCCAGCATTTTTGTCTACTGCAAAACGTCAATGATTCCGGGAATGCTGAGGGGACAGGGTGATAGAGAGGGAGTGGGAGAGCTAGAGAGAGACAATATGGGGAGCGGGAGAGAGAGCGCGAGAGAGGGAGGGAGGGAGTGAGCAAAAGACAGAGAGACACAACCAAAGATCCGCTATAAGATCTTTGGACACAACGTGGGTCGGTAGGTGAATGACAAACCTGCACACCAGGAAGAAGCCCCTTCTCGCGGTCCGGGGCCCTCACTCATGATGGTGAGTTAAATGAAATTCTCAACGTGTCATCGATCTACATTCCTCAGTAAATGTAATTGTGTTTTAAACAAGTATTAATGACGCCGCGTGAATTTTATTCAAAGGAACACGGCGTCATTAATACTTGTTCAAAACACTATAACATTTACTGAGGAATGCGGATAGATGCAGATTCATGACATGGCATAACAAGGTGTTAAGTACTTACCGTTAAGAAGTGCTAACAGCACTAGTTAACAAATCGTTTGTGTATGATGGCCGTGCAGCGGTTGTTATACATGTTCGTTTAAAAAAAATCCGGATGGCGAATTAAAAAAAATCTTTATTTAATAAAGAGAATTCGTATTTCCGTACGAAATACTGAACATTAGTGCGGGGCCCCGCTTAGGCGCGGGGCCCAATTGGGAGCAATCGGTCAAATCGGCTTAACGCCGGCCCTGCATCTATGCACCCGCTATGCACCGGCTGAGTTTCTCCAGCAATTTTGTGTACCTTCGATCTTCCAGCATCTGCAGTTCCTTTTTGAACATGTTGGTCAGCAAATTGAGTCAAAGGACCTGTTTCCCCAGTTTATTGACTATTTTTCAACATAGCCGCGTTCATTTTTTCTGTGAAGCGGTCTGAGTGAATATTGAGACACATGTTGTCTTCTTCTTGCGCATGGCGTGCACAGCCTAAAGTTGTAGGACAACTTGTTCTATTTGATCTTATTTGATTGTGCACGTCAGGTTGTTTGTCAGGGCGGACCACGTGAAGGTTGCAATCTCCACCCCACATGAATGAATACGTTTATTGTCATTGCACAATACTGTGCAACGAAATTCCATTACATCTCCTCCGGTTAAAAACAATACAAACACGACAACCATTGACACATATGTACACTTATTAGTAAAAATAAATAGGTGTTTTAAAAGAATTTAAAAGAATTTAAAAGAATTTGGCGGCATTTCTTAGAATTACATTTTGCTTCCCCAGCATTCTCTGTTGGAATTTAGCTCTTTTATCGCACATGGGTAGAAACTATTCTTTAGTCTACCGGTGCGAGCCTTCAGAGTCCTGAATCGCCTCCCAGAGGGTAGCAGAGTAAAAATGTGGTTGGCAGGGTGGGATGTGTCCTGCTTGATATTTGTGGCCCGGCGCAAGCATCGGGCCCTATATATGTCATCCAAGGAGGGCAGTTGGGCGTTTGTAATGTTCTGCGCAGTTTTTATAATTCCCTGCAACGCCCTCCTCTCAGCCACAGTACAGCTAGCAAACCACACCAGGATTCCATAGGAGAGGATACTCTCCACGGCGCATCGGTAGAAGGACAACAGCAGCGGCTGTGAGACGTTTGCTCTCCGCAGAGACCTCAGGAAATACAGCCGCTGATGTGACTTCTTCACGAGAGTGACGGTGTTCATTTGCCATTTAAGGTCCTGGGTTGCCAAACAAATTGATCTTTATTAGGTTAGCACAGAACAGCTCTCAGAACCACAACAAGGGGCAAGGGTGTTATCAGCAGTATAAATACCCCAGGGGAGACCCGTGACCCACTCTTCCAGCCAAACCTAATCCCCAGAGCCGAGGGTTCGCACCACGAGTGGCTAACCACCAGGGGCCGCCACCCACGCTTCATTTCACCTCCTGATTCCTTCTCTACACAACCCCACTTGATTCCGGGTGGAATACAGTGCCATATTCCATTTGTATTCCTGCTTGTTTCACACATGCCTTGCAATCCTTTATCACTGTAGGAGGATCCTCAGTCTGCATGTTTAATTTAATGTAGATTTGTGTAGTTTAATTTATTGTCACGTGTACTGAGGTACAGTGAAAAGCCTTTTCTGTTGTGTGCTAACCAGTCAGCAGAACGACTATACATGATTACAATCGAGTCGTCCACAGTGTACAGTTAAAGGGGATGATGTTGAACTAAATGAGGTAGATAGTAGCTCAGGACTGCGCTCAAGTTGTTGGTAAGATGCTTCACTTGCCTGATAACAGCTGGGAAGAAACTGTCTCTGAATCTGGAGGTGTGTATTTTCATAGAAGGGAGAAGGAAAGACCAGGGTGAGACTCGTCTTTGATAATGCTGGTGGCCTTGCCGAGGCAGCGTGAAGTGTAGATGGAGTCATTGGAAGGGAAGTTGGTTTGTGTGATGGTGTGGGCTGTGTCTACGGTTCTCTGCAATTTCTTGCAGTCATGGATGGGGCTGTTCCCAAACCTGGCTGTGATGGATCCCGATAAAATGCTTTCTATGGCACATCTGTAGAAGTTGTTGGGGACATGCCAAACTTGTAACTTTCTAAGGAAGGAGAGACATTGGCGTACTTTCTTGACCATTGCTTCAATATTGCTAGTCCAGGACAAGTTCCTGGTGATATTTACTCTTGGGAGCTGGAAGCTTTCAACCATCTCTAGTTTGGCGTGATCAATGGTATATGTACCGCATCGCTTCCTGAACTCCAATCTCCTTTATCTTGCTGACGTTGAGAGAAAGGTTATTGTCTGGACATGAGGTCACGAGGTTCTCAATCTTCTTCCTGTACACCATCTTGTAATTATTTGATATCCGGCCCATTACAGTGGTGCTATCCACAAATTTGTAGGTTGAATTGGATTTGTACTTGGCTGCACAGGCATTGGTGTATAATGCCCCTGTCCCACTTGGGAAACCTGAACGGAAACCTCTGGAGACTTTGCGCCCCGCCCAAGGTTTCCGTGCGGTTCCCGGAGGTTTTTGTCAGTCTCCCTACCTGCTTCCACTACCGGCAACCGCAGGGAAACCTTGGGTGGGGCGCAAAGTCTCCAGAGGTTTCCGTTCAGGTTTCCTAAGTGGGACGGGGGCATAAGGAGTAAAGAAGGGGGATGAACGCATCCTTGCGGAACACCAGTGTTGAGGATTATTGTAGAGGATATTTGTCCCCTATCCTCACTGATTGTGGTTTGTTGGTCGGAAAGGAAGTTGGGGATCCAGTTGGAGGGATGAGTGCTGACTCCTTGTGTTTGGTGATGAGCTTGGATGATATAATGGAATTAAAAGTCGAGCTGTAGTCTGTGAATAGAAGGCTGACGTAGGTGTCTCTCTAATCCAGGTATTCCTGCCTGTCAACAGGCGAGATGTCAGCACGCGGATATATTGCATTCTGAAGCACTGTGACGGTAGCAGTCTCGCTACAAGTAGTGGTGACTAACCACCTATGTGCCTTACAAAGATCAACTATTGCAAAACATATCTGCTTCATTTGTGATAAGGTGGGTTGGGTTGCATCAACAATGTATATCATTTGCCACATCTGCATCTGCTTCTGCATTGATTTTCTTTTCTTTTAGGCGGTGCCTGTGTGGGAGCTCCTTTATGGCAGGCCAGACATTCTTTACAATTTGCCACAAATATATTGCAATTATTAATCAACTGGGTCGCCAGTATAACATGGCTAACTTCGCGTGGGTCAACATGTTACCATGACTGTGTGGTGGGCTTCTCGAATCTCAAATTCTCATCCTGTTTAATGCCAGGAAGTATTTGTTTCTTGTTTATTTAGGCTGGCAGACCCAAACCTTTCCTTCACCATCAGCCTCCTATTTATACTGTGTTGGAAATCCTTTGGGGTTTGTGTTGGTTAGTAGTATCTCGGAGTAACCTTACAATATCATCATGGTTTATTTACTATTTATTGCTTAGTTACTACAATACCCCTGGCCTTCCTTACTATAGCAAGGTCCATCCCGACAGTATGTTTTGCTCTCTCCCCGCCCTAGTCGTCCGGCTAGTTTCCCTGTTTGTATTCCTTCTCTCTCCATTCTTCCCCCCACCCTAGTTGTCTTGCTAGTTACACTGTTCGTATTCTCTCTCCATCCCTCCCCTACCCTTGTTGTCTTGCTAGTTTTACAGTTTGTATCCCTTCGTTATCACCTCTGCTACAACTAACAAAAGACTTTTGTGGGTTCCACCTTTCCTTAGATCATTGGTGTCGGCTGATTTGTTCTGTGCCTTTTTGGTCCTAGCCAGTAATTCACCCTTTTTAGGCCTGGCTAGTGAATATCCATCACACTGCATGGCCATGGGATCCTAGAGATCTGGTAGTGAAGTTTGGCAGGAATGAGGAAGCAAAAGATTTATCTGGGGAATAAAGGAAGAATGGGATTATGGAGGGTGTTCCATTCTTTGTGGAGGCTGGAGGGGACGAGTACAGGTATCGGTTTATGGGGAGAAGGGAGGGGAATGGGGTTAAGGGAGAGATAGATCAGCCATGATTGAATGCCGGAGTAGACTTGATGGACCGAATGTCCTAATTCTGCCCCTGTCCCTTATGACAAGGGAAACCCTATCCATGTTCTAGTTGGAATTGGGGAAGAGAGTGAAAAGAGAAGTACGGCGAATGGAATGGGTGCAACTGTCAAATTTGCTGGAAAGGAGGCCATGGTTAAGGATAAATTCAGTCATCTCAGCACTGTTAAGGAAAATGACTATCAGAACAGATGCAAACTAGGTAGACCGCGTGATCAAGACGGCTGTGAGGTTCTGCGGGCTTGAAATGAACGTTGGCCACTAACCTATCCCTTACGATGAAATTGGAAATGTCAAAAAAGGAATAGAAAGTCTTTGAGATATAATTTCTTTCATAAGTACTTTAACAACATGAAAAGTTTTGTTGTTCACGGTAGGATAAGATTCAATCCATTTACTAAAGACATCTACAATAACTAATATATTTATAAAACTGACATCTTTCCAACTCGATGTAGTCCATTTGGAGGGTCTCAAAGGGACCCATGGGTAAGGAGGTTCTCCCTTTTCTGCAGCTTGTACCCTTCCCGGGGTTATACTGCTGACAGGTCAGATAACAACTACTGATCCATTGTGCCCATCTGACATGCATGTTTGTCCTACCAGGATAACCCATAAACCCGACATGCAAACAACTTTACAACCTAGCTGTTTCCACATTTCTATATCTTGGTCAGGAGTATCCGCCTTTAATCTAAAAACATCTTGGATGGTTGGCATTGGTTTTTCTGAGGGAGACTTGTCTTTGTCTATGCTTTTAATGTGCCTCATCATTTTAGGTGCCACCACCCCGCACGCTTGGAACACTTCCTTAGCTTCTTGGCAATTTGTTTTGGCAACATGAGAGCTTGTAACAGGTGTGATATAAATTTCTGGTGGGATGTCTGTGTTCCTGCTGAAGTCAAAAATCCCCTGTTTTTCCACAATTGACCAAAGTCACAGATCACTCCAATAGCATATCTGAAGTCAGTATAAACGTTGATTCCCAAGTCCTTCCCTAAGATGCAGGCTCTTATCAGGGCAAACAGTTCCGCTTGTTTGGTAGAGAATGGTGTTTCAAAGGCCGCCGCCTCCACATTATTGGCATCCTGATCTATAATTGCGTATCCTGTAAGTCTTTCACCTAGAGATCCAATTGAGGCACTCCCATCTACGTACATAGTTAAGTCAGGGTTTGTCATGGGATTATCTGTCAAATCTTACCGAACAGGGGTATATTCTTTAATCACAAACATGCTGTCGTGCCCTGACTCGGCTTGTTCCTCCGGTGGTTCGGCGAGAAAGGATGCCGGATTGATGATGGTACAATACTTAAATTACAAGCTTGCCTGCTGCTTCAGCGGGTACTGTCATATAGAGGGCAGTGTTACATTTTCTGCGGAGCTACTTGGATGGGGTTAATCTGGACGCATCCTACTTGAGTAGAGTCTTCTGCCCACACTTGTGGGTCCACATACTCTGTTACCTCAGATGATGGCGTAGCTGCATAGTAACACTGTCTCTTTATTGTCCATGGGGTCAGTTATTTCAGCATCTCCACATATGATCTTTAACTGAAATATACATAACAAATCTCAGCCTACAGTCTAGGCCTGGGGTGATCACAAACTGATGCTGCACTGTCATGTTACTTCGACTGGCATAGAGATGGTGTATTGATAGATCTGTCCTTGGAATCCTGATAATCTCTGAGTCTTGTCGGATTTGGGGAGGTTGTGAGTGGACTGAATGCTTTCCCGCAACCTGTAATACCAGAACAGGTTTCTTGTCAGTGTAACACCCGTTCAGCACTAAGTTGGCTAGTCAGCATTGAGGAAGTTGATCAGCCTGGGAAAAGTCCTCTCTGTGTACCTCCCTTGTCCTTGATATCCTTGCCAACTTCCCCTTTGTTCTTGCTGATAACTCCCTCCCACATGTCTCCGCCATGGGCGCTCCTTACTCCAATCGCCTTGCTGGATACAATTAAAGTATCATTTAACTGCACAGGCTATTTGGCTCTGAGAATTGTCAGTCCAGTCCATATTGTTAGTTTTATTACCTCTGCGACAGTAGCTGGGAGACAAAGTTCTAGGATAGCACAGTACTGGGGTGAATTCTGACCGTCTCGATACCTAGCATCCCCCCGACTGACTGATGTATATCTCTGAAAATCTCTCCAAAGATTCTTCTGCCCCCTCTCCTTTCCTTGGTTTAGTATCCAGAATTTTGGAGATATCAATAGGTTTTTGCAGAGTGGTAGTAAGGACGGTAAGGATTGCTTCCTCTCTGGCTTCATTCTGAGCGTGTTAATTAACCAGCACGGCATGGGTTCACAACCCCAAGTTAGCTACGAGTCTTGCGTGTTCTACTGAGCTAAGAACTTGTGGTATGGGTTGACTCTTTTTAGTCTTACCAACTCAGTCAGCAATGCAATTGGGCCAATTGGCCTGTTTCTGTGCTGAGCAGTTCCATGTCTCTGTTAGTGAGTAGGTGGGATAAACAAGGACAGGGGAAACAAAACAATCATTAGATTAGACTGGGTGGGATATTAATGTGTGTGACAATAAATAGCAGAGTGTAATTGGATGGATTTAGGTAGTAGAGAATGTGAGGAGGAAGGCAAGAATGGGATTAGACTGGTTGGGAGGTTGTCGGATATGAGGGATGAGAGGTGAATACAATTGCACAGTATAGGATAATGAGTGTGGTATATGTGGGAAACTGATATTAGATTGCGTTGTTCAATTTTTAGGAAGGGAGAGCATGATTGCTTAGGTGAGTTATTATTTTATTTTATTTTTTAAATTTGTATTTTTATTAGAAGCAGTGTACAGTAGTATAAACTGCGGCATATGACAAACATTGTGTGTACAACTTCTATTTTAAATTTAACACGAAAAAGGCAGATCAAGAAAGAGAGAGAGCGAGAGAAGAAAAGAGTGAAGGAAGTAGTGATGTGTAAACCCCTAGAGTACCAGATGGGCAGTCCAGGGGTGAACAAGTGATAGTCTGTAGAAAAATAAAGACAAAAACCCATAAAACTGTTAAAAAAAAGAAAGAAAAGAAAAAAAAAGAGAAGAAAAAGAAAACGAGAGAGAAAGAATGGACCCTTGTGTAAGTATATACCTGCTTCATATCTTACCACACCCATCATCCAGTTCGTGAATCGGTTTATTTCCAGATTTGTGTTGCACCATACTATACTTGAAATAAATCAATAAATGGAGACCATATCTTTAGAAATTGCTTTGATTTTCCTGCTAAGACGAGTCTCGTATCTTCTAGATGTAGCGTCCCAGACATGCTTGTGATCCACGTTTTAAGCATTGGGGTGGATGCATTTTTCCAAAATTTGAGTATACGTTTTTTTGCCATTATCCTTAGTTGAGTTATTATCCTTAGGTGAGTTATTGATGAGTATGAGGACTGAGAGGAGAGAGCCGCATTAGAGTGGATAGTGTATTAAAGAGGATGAAATATGAATGAGAAGACAATAGAATAGGGATGGGTGATACATGAATGGAAATGGGGTGAAAGTAGACCATTTGGCTGATTAAAGGTACAAGGAATGTTGGAAAGCTAAAATAAGACCAGAAAACGCTGGGATAATCTGGAGTGTAACCAATGTTGTTTGAGTGTTTGCTTTAAATGTTGCTGTCAATTAAACTGGAAGTCTGCATATGAAGTACTAATAAGATGTTTCCAGTGCTGCATTTCAATATTTATTTTGCACTATTGCAGATTTATGAAGTTTCATTTCCTGATGAATAAGGACATACTGTGACTCCAAGCATGGAAGCCAAAGGCTCGAAGAAGTCCACCCATCTCCTTTCCATTTTGTATTTTGGTTGCTTCCTGTTGGCGCTGATGGCAGTGATGGGGATGGTTCTAAATTTTCGACAGACAAAGGTGCGTAGCATAACGAAACCCAATGTCCAAAATAAATAGATACATAAGGGCCAGTTTCTGTGCCGTATAACATGATATAACGAGATATGTGAAACAAGACAAATGCATCTTATGGTGACTTGATGTTACAAATGGAGAGCAACATAATGTTTGAGGATTTTAAAACTTCTTTGAAATTTCCATTTAATCAGATGGAAACTCCTTTCACAAATTAAAATGTTGTTGAAACAAACTACCTGCCTCTTTCCCCCACCCCTTGTACCTTTGCTTCCCAATTCTACAAATTTCAGATTCACATTTGGTGACGTTTGATATCTATGAATGACAATTCCAAAGTTCTATTTGCTTTGTGTCTGGAGATATTTGCTAGCTTCACTTCTGAAAGATCGCATTCTGATTTTTAAAATAAGTCCTAATTGTGGCCGTCAGTCGGGGAGGATTATTTCGCTGAATCTTCTTTTACTCTTTGGTATTTTAAATGCGTTCATTTTAAGATTAAAATAAAAATAATAAAAGCCGAGCAAAAACATATTAATAAAAATGAAAGGATTTGTTCTACAAAATTTGGATTCATTCAAAAGGCCGCACTTAATGGCCTAGAAGGCTGCAGGTTCCCCATCCCTGCACTAGAGTAAAGGTTCTAGGCAAACTAACAGCACTGAAGCATGGAATGGCCAAAACTGGAAACATAGAATAAAAATAGAAAATACTGGAAATATGTATAGGCCGGACACTATGTGTAGATTGAAAAACAATGTTTCAGGTCAATGATCTCTCAACCCAAATGAATGGGAGAAGGTTATATATTTGGATACAGCTGCAGTGCAGCAGATGCATACAAGCTAGGAGTTGCCAAGTAGATATAAAAACATGAATTGCCATGTAACCTTCAAGTACTTTTTTTAGCACTCCAAGAGGGGTCAAGGAAAGAGTGTTCACAATGCAGCGCTGTTTCCGCCAATCTTTCCACCACTACGCACGAGAAGCGCAAGACGCCATTGTCTGCAGATGCCGAGAAGTGTGTTCAACTCTAATCTTGTGATGTGGACTCGATAGGAAGAAGCACTCCAAGAGAAGCCTTGTTTGATCATAGCAGAAGTAGGTTGCAGGGAACAATGGACAGGAACGGAACAGAACTTCCCAGATGCAGAATAGTAGCAGAAAATCCGATACATATTGTTATAGATTGTTCCATCATTGGTAGTTATAGCTCGGTTGCCAAAGTCATAAGCTCTGGCAATCCTTTTCTCCCTGCATTGCTTAAAACCTACCTTGTTTTTTTTTTTTAATATTCCTTCATGGGATGCAAACTTCATTGGAAGGGTAATATTTATTGTGCAATCCCCAATGAACCCCGGTCAAATAAGCAGCGAGTTAAATCAATGTCATTACTATGGATCTAGAATGATGTATAGACCAGAACACAGAAGGACAACAGATACTTTCTGAAGGACATTCATTCATTAGATGTGTTTTTATGATAATCTGATTGTTTCTTCGTCACTAGAACAGAAACTAGCCTCTTATGCCAGCTGTAATTTTATGAATTGAGGTGCCCTTTCCTCAATGGCAAGATGACTTTGATCAAACCTTTGGTTATTTCAGATTTTAAAAACCCTGATAGATAACACCAAATATCCAACAAAGATATGGAACTAAAGTGCAATAGTGGTGGATATAACAGAGAAGGTGTTCGAAAAAGTGATTATATGAAATTAGTTTTATTTCTTGATATAGGGCTGTGAAGATAGTAAGCTGGAACAGTCACAGTGTATGTGCATTGGATTAATAGGTGCCCTATGCAGTAATATGAGAATAGATGGATAAGTAGTTCTTCCACCTGCTATGGGCCCCCAGAGAAATGTTGGGGATTGGGAGCAGGAGATGAGCAACTGGAAGCTAGAGAACAAAGACATATACAGTGGCTTGCAAAAGTTTTCATACCCCTTTAACTTTTCCACATTTTGTCACGTTACAACCACAAACGTAAATGTATTTTATTGGGATTTTATGTGATAGACCAACACAAAGTGGTGCATAATTGTGAAGTGGAAGAAAAATGATACATGGTTTTCAAATTTTTTTACAAATAAAAAACTGAAAAGTGTGGCGTGTAAAAGTATTCAGCCCCCCTGAGTCAATACTTTGTAGAACCACCTTTCGCTGCAATTACAGCTGCGTCTTTTGGGGTATGTCTCTACCAGCTTTGCACATCTAGAGACTGAAATTTTTGCCCATTCTTCTTTGCAAAATAGCTCAAGCTCAGTCAGATTGGATAGAGAGCGTCTGTGAACAGCAATTTTCAAGTCTTGCCAGAGATTCTCAATTGGATTTAGGTCTGGACTTTGACTGGGCCATTCTAACACATGAATATGCTTTGATCTAAACCATTCCATTGTAGCTCTGGCTGTATGTTTAGGGTCGTTGTCCTGCTGGAAGGTGAACCTCCGCCCCAGTCTCAAGTCTTTTGCAGACTCTAACAGGTTTTCTTCCAAGATTGCCCTGTATTTGGCTCCATCCATATTCCCATCAACTCTGACCAGCTTCCCTGTCCCTGCTGAAGAAAAGCATCCCCACAGCATGATGCTGCCACCACTATGTTTCACAGTGGGGATGGTGTGTTCAGGGTGATGTGCAGTGTTAGTTTTCCACCACACATAGCATTTTGCATTTAGGCCAAAAAATTCAATTTTGGTCTCATCTGACCAGAGCACCTTCCTCCACATGTTTGCTGTGTCCCCCACATTGCTTGTGGCAAACTGCAAACGGGACTTCTTATGGCTTTTTTTCAACAAGGGCTTTCTTCTTGCCACTCTTCCATAAAGGCCCGATTTGTGGAGTGCACAACTAATAGTTGTTCTTTGGACAGATTCTCCCACCTGAGCTGTGGATCTCTGCAGCTCCTCCAGAGTTACCTTGGCTGCTTCTCTGATCAATGCTCTCCTTGCCAGGCCTGTCAGTTTAGGTGGACGGCCATGTCTTGGTAGGTTTGCAGTTGTGCCATACTCTTTCCATTTTTGGATGATGGATTGAACAGTGCTCCGTGAGATGTTCAAAGCTTGGGATATTTTTTTATAACTTAACCCTGCTTTAAACTTCTCCACAACTTTATCGCTGACCTGTCTGGTGTGTTCCTTGGGCTTCATGATGCTGTTTGTCACTAATGTTCTCTAACAAACCTCTGAGGCCTTCACAGAACAGCTGTATTTATACTGAGATTAGATTACACACAAGTGGACTCTATTTACTAATTAGGTGACTTCTGAAGGCAATTGGTTGCACTGGATTTTATTTAGGGGTATCAGAGTAAAGGGGGCTGAACACTTTTGCACGCCACACTTTTCAGTTTTTTATTTGTAAAAAAATTTGAAAACCATGTATCATTTTCCTTCCGCTTCACAATTATGCGCCACTTTGTGTTGGTCTATCACATAAAATCCCAATAAAATACATTTACGTTTGTGGTTGTAACGTGATAAAATGTGGAAAAGTTCAAGTGGTATGAATACTTTTGGAAGCCACTGTATAAACAAATATATCAGGAAGGGAATCATAGGACATAGAATAGGGCAGCACGGTGGCACAGTGCCAGTGACCCTGGTTCGATCCTGATCACGCGTGCTGTCTGTAGGAAGTTTATACGTTCTCCCCATGTCCACGTGGCTTTTCTCCGGGAACTAGCGGTTTCTCCCACACTCCGAAGACGCACAGGTTTGTAGGCTGAAGATAGATACAAAGTGCAGGAGTAACTCGGTGATACAGGCAGCATCTCTGGAGAGAAGGATTAGGTGAAGTCTCGGGTCGAATGAGAGTCGGGGAAAAGGAAATGAGAGATTTAGAAGGTGATGTAGAGGTATGGAACAAATGAATTCAAGATATGCAAAAACGTAACAATGATAAAGGATGCAGACCTTTATTAGCTATTTGCCTCGGTGAGAACGAGATGTTGGTGCGACTGGGGTGGGGGAGGGATGGAGAGAGAGGGATTGCAAGGGTTACTTGGCTAGAGAAATCAATATTCATACCACTGGGTTGCCCAAGCAAAATATGAAATGCTGTTCCTCCAATTTGCATTTAGCCTAATGGGGCTGTCCCACTTGGGCCACCTAATCTGCGAGTTTAGAAGAGTGTCTTTGACCTTCAAACTCGTAGCATGGTCGACACGAGGTCCTAGGAGGTCCTATGAGGTCGCTGGAACTCTCCTTTATGCTCGAGGGAAGTTCACGAATATTCGTGGCCTCAGCTAGGTTGCGGAAACATTTTCAGCATGTATAAAAATTCGGTCAGCATGGTTCTTTTGAACTTATAGTGCAGTGGAGTGGGGTTGCTATTTAGTTACAGGCAGTCGAGGGCAGCCGTAGGCAATCTCCTTCGCTGACCGAGCATTTTGATTGGCTCATTGGAGTTTTCAGGACCAAGGAAAACCGACCGGTAGGTAAAATGCTCGCTTATACTTTATTATACTTCTTAAAAGTGTCTCCACTCCTTCTCCCCCCCCTCCTAGTTTTGGAAGTCAATGGGTTTATTATAGACATCAGTAACTTTTTTGCACATCTTTCATTCTTTTGATCCACATCAACATCTATATCTCTCATTTCCTTTCCCGCGACTCTGTCTGAGGAAGGGTCTTGACACCAAACGTCACCCATTCCCACTAAGTTACCTTTTGTCTACCTTTGATTTAAACCAGCATCTGTACTTCCTTCCAGGTTTGTAGACTATTTTGCTTGGTAAAATTGTAAAGTGCCCAGAATGTGCGGAGGATAGTGTTAGTGTGCGGTGATTTCTAGTCAGCACCGACTCGGTGAGCCAAAGGGCCTGTTTCCACGCCGTATCTCTAAACTAAACAGCACAACACAGGGACGGATCCTTCAGTCCACAATGTCTGTGCTGACCATGATGCCAATTTAAACTGTACAGCTGCCTGCATGTGGCCTGTATCCCTCCATTTCCTGCTTGATGATGTGTCTGTCTAAATGCCTTTTAAACATTGCTACCTTATCTGCTTTGACCACTTCCCCTGGCAGTGTGTTACAGGCCCCAACAATTTATGAGTGTTTTAAAAAAAAAAAAAAAAGCTTGATGACAATCTTTCTAAGGTTAGAGTCGGAGGGTCATTATAATGTGGGAACAGGCCCATCAGCCCAACTTACCCATGCTGACCAATATGCCCCATCTAATCTCACCTGCCTGCATTTGGCCGATATCCTTCTAAACCTATTCTTTCATATACCATGTACTACATGGAAATATTATGGAAAAACAATTTACCGCAAGGAGAATGCCGTGGATGGTGTTTCTTTGGTATAAGGTGTTTCTTTGGTAATAATCAGATTTGAGATAATAATTTGAGGGGACATTTAGAAGGAATAAAAATCAAAGGGTTCGGTAGCATGGATGTGATCAAGAATAGTAAGATTAAACGAGAACTTACCAGTTTGAAGTTTGATCTGTATTTTATGAGGAGTTACGATGAGGGATTACGTGAAGAAGCCCGCCAGGACGCATGCGTGTCATTCTTCAAAGCAGCGGTGTGAAATCACAGATAACTGTAATGACTAAACATAGTAAGATTAGAGAAGAGGTACCAGTTAAGTATATGATCAGGGTGGGAGCGGAGGGCACGTAATCCCTCATCGTAACTCCTCATAAAATACAGATCAAACTTCAAACTGGTAAGTTCTCATTTAATCTTACTATTTTACTTTGGAGTCACGTGAGTGACTACGTGAAGATTTTAAAGCTCTGATTTCATGCCGTGGAACGAGTCCATGCATCACGTCTGCCTTGACTATGGGAGGAATTGTGTTAACATACTTTGGACATGAATTCGACATTGAAATCATAAAAATGTTTAACACAAGTTTATAACCCCTTTTATGGGTTTAAATTAATTTACAGAACTTAAATTGTTTCTGCAAACGTTCCAGGTTTCATTACTGGTTTATTACAAAATAATTGGAATGTTTCCCCTCCAGACCATCCTGCTGCCTTGAGGATTTGGTCCATTGGTACATCCAACTGTATGCTGCCGATGTAGCTGCAGCCCTGGTGGAAAAAGATTTAAAAAATTTAGTATCCACCCCAGCCTGTGTTAGCACCTGTTTCAGCCATCTTGAGATGGTCTGGACCGTCACTCTTGGTGTGGTTGCTAGTGGCTGACCAAAAAGTGCCTTTTCATTGCCTTTTAGGATATTAGTTTTCTTCATGTATAACGACAGATGTCTTGTTATACACAGACAGTCATCTGTTAGGTATGACCTAATTGTATTGAGGCCTGCTGATCCCTTTTCTGTTCTGCTTACTATCTCATAAATATGAAACTTAATATTGTCTGTTGAGAAAGTCACGTTGTCCAGTCTAGTGTTTGCAGTGACTGTATCCTTTGTGCCGTGACCAATACCATTAGCATGACTGTTTAATGTCGGTCTGTGTAGGGACAGAACTGTTGCTGGAGACCAATTCCTGAGCATCTTCAGGATTATTCTCACATCCCATATTAGGGAGTATCTGGTTCCCCTCATGAGTTTTGTACCAGTGGGTGAGTCCCAACAGTGTCATGGTCTGTCCCCTGCCATAGGTAAGTCGATAGGGCACTTCTGGCGCAGTTGATGGCACTATAACTGAGCCCCTCATCATAGTGGAGGCCTGCCAGATATTCCAGAACAGATTGGATGTTCATGTCTCTGATTCTGTGTTTGATACCACTGGGAACCATGGTTGTGTGTTGTTCATTAAATTTGCGTGACCTGGTGTTTGCCAATGAATTTAGTCTTCCTGGTAGGTAAGTGGCTGGTATCCAAATATCTCTCTGGATACACCATTGCCGATTTGTATAGCCAGATTGTCACATGACGTCGATTTGTTTCCACTCTGTGGTTAATGTATGCTACCACGGTGGTATGGTATTGGTGGCTCCGCACCCAAGTGTACTGGCATCAGTTTGTAGTACCATGGAAAGGTTACTGACAATGCTTGGATAGGAACAAGGCCAGATGTTGTCTATCCACCATTTTAGTTCCATTTTAGCTTGATTGGTAGTTTCACAGATCTGTCAAAGTGACCTGCATAATTTAGAGAGCTTGTAGGCAGAGTCACCGACATGTGAACTGAGTCAATGGTGAAACCCCAGGTAGTCCATAGTAGTGGAAGACGTTAGTTTAGATTTAACTGGATGAAAAATGAATCCCAGTTTTCCAAATAACTTTTTTTGTGGCTGTTACAGTTTGTTTGGCCAATTCCAAAGTTATGCCCATAATGAGTATGTCATCTAAATATGCCATGACCATGTGTATACGTTTCCGTAGAAACGCTTGGGCTGGTTTCAAATTTTCTGTGAACAGCCTGGGCTGATGATAACCCATTTGGCAATACTCTATACTGTCTTGAGTTGTCCCATCCAGTTAAATTTTTGAGTAACATCTGTGGATCACCTCGTATAGGCACTAAATGGTAAGCATCTTTTAAATCGGTGCTGGCCATTGAAGTAACCTTAGGGAATTCATTGTTAAGCAGTAACAAAGGTATCTATTTTGTCAGATCTATGATGATGCGATGACCATCATCTTTTTTGTTCTGATAAATATATTGGTCACGAATTCTAATGGTTCGTGTTGAGTTTTCTCAATTACACCTTTTATGTGAAGCCGCTTCAGTTCAGCTTGCGCTTTTGATATCCCTCTATCAAAAAGCACGAATATTCGGTTCAGTATATGTTGAACTGGAGGGCTGTACTTGTGTATAAACTCTGTTGTATATCCCTGGATACTGCTTAATCATGCTTCACGCATTCAGAAAAGAGTGTAATCTCCACCCAATCTCCGTGCCCACTGTATATTGTAGGGAACCAGACCCACCTACCTCTATAGTTACCAGTGGCAGGTTTACTTTTCGTAGGTTCTTCGCTGTTGTTGTAGCGCTGGGGTCTGGATTTTCGGTTTGGTTGGCGTTGGAGGTCCCACATCTTCCGAGAAGGCCGGTCTGGGCCATGGCCTAAAAGACTCATGTTTTTGAGTACCGGTCCTTCGAGCTTTCACCAGTTTTGCTGGTGGGTGCGTGGGGGTGCTAGGTTCCAGTAGGTAGCAATGTTACAAAATTTTGAGATTTTAAAAATCAAGTCTGTAATTTATCCCATCAGATAAAGCATAAAAATAAGTTTAATTTGACATCTAATTCACTTTCATATCTCAAGTATTTAAAAAGTTATGGCCATTTTCATACTCGGAAATGAGCATCTTGTTCCCTATTGATTTTCTATGGACATAACAAAAAAGTTGTGATCGTGAACAGTCAAAAGCCCATAACTTTCTTAAAAATTAAGAGAACTGAATGAAATTTTCAGTTATCATACATTGAAGCATTCTGAAACAATTATAAAATAATCTTACTTGGATGACCTGAAATTAAAGCATATAATTAGTTAGTTACCTAATTGTAGCTAATTTCAGACTTCAATTACTAGATCTAAACATCTATCCATTTCTTAATAAATGATTAACATTTTTAAATAGCCTAAATGTCCAAATAATATTCACAAATAATTCACAATAAAACATGATTTTTAAATCTCATTTACATTAATTTATAGGCCAAATGGAAGGAATTCAGTGTTCAATTGCTGTAAATAAATGCCCATTTAAATCAGCTTTCCAGTGGGTCCCTGTGGAACGCGCTGGTTTAGAACGTTCACATTGCGGTAGATTTGTGCCTCAAATGCCGAGAAAAATACTGCGCGATATAGTGGGCCCAAATTGAGCTACTCGCAATATTAAATTTTGTATAAAAGGATCTTTAGAAGCCCTTTTGAATGTAAAAATATACAACCTACCTTCTGCTATTTTCTTTATGAGACCCTGCGGTTGCTGACGGTCGCGGGTTTAAAGATTGATTTTTAAACTACTATAACTATTATTCAAGGCCTTTAAACCTAATAATAGCTTTTGCGACGGGGTCTTCCAGCGATTTTTCGTTAATAATTAACTAGGCTGAACATTTTCGATTGGAACAGTTTAGAGAAAATCGCGTTTTAAACCCGCCCCCTCTGAACGGCGCCAAAATCGCGCACAACCTCAGCGGCAGATATTCAGCGACGCTTCAGGTAGGCTTTGCAACATACCTACAGTAGGTTCTCTTGTTCCTGCACCCCCTGCACACTTTCTTCTGCGGACCCCTCTTCCAGGTCAGCCCAGAACTGACCCGCAGTGCTTCCCTCTGATGAGGTAGAAGCACTGTGCAGCCCTCAAAGAGGTACTGCTGTGGGTTTATCATAGGGCCCACAGTGACCCGACTCCATGTCCCGGAGCCTGTCACGTTGGAGCAAAGCTCCATACACCGCTTCTTCCCGCTCCAGCGCTCTCGGGCGCTGGCCGCCGGCGGTGATTCAAAGTCGGACTCCTCTGAGTCCACGACCTTGTTTGTTTTGTGTCTAGCCTTCCCGCCTAGCCGCGTGGACCTGGCCGGTGCGGAGGCGACATCGGGCACAGCTGATCCCACTACGGGTGATCCAAGTGCCGCTGGCTGCTGCTGGCTGCCCGCTGCTCCACGGTCCTCCTTCTCCAGCTTTGTCCTTACTGTCCTTCCGTGGAGTGGATATGGCCGGTGTGGAGGACATCTGGCACAGCTGATCCCATCTAGCCCACCAGCTTTGTCGCAGCCCGTTGTTTCTGCACCTGCAATTAGCATGGAAATACAGAAAAGACCGCAGCGCTTACCTGCAGGTCCAAGTTAAATCATTGCTACGGGTGAGCGTCGTTCCACCCCGTCTGCTGCCGTCAATGACTGGTCAAAAGTCAACGGCCCCATTTGAATGGTCTCCCGCCCGGCCGTGGTGTTCTGGCCGGCGCGGGACCAAAGTCGGCACTGCTCTTCCTATTACGGGAGATAAACGTGCCTTCAGCTGCTGCCGGCTGCCTGTGACTCCGCTGTCTGCCCCAGCCAGCTTCACTAGCAGCACTTGTGGACACTCCTTAGTCCAGCTTTCCCTCCTGTACAGACCCAGCGAGGGGAAAACATTAGTTTTGCTCCCTCTCCCGCCCGGTCCGGTGCGGGAGCGAGTCGGGAGAGAAAGTCGGGCACAGCTATTCCCATTACGGGAGATAAACGTGCCTTAAGCTGATGCCGGCTGCCTGCGACTCCGCTGTCTGCCCCAGCCTCTTGCAGCAGCTTTTCTCCTTTTGTCCCCTGATTTTAAACGGGGGACAGAACACAAATACAACCAATGTCTTTGTGGGTTGTTGGTTCCGATTTCCTCCACCCGTTTGGGGTGAAGTTTGGCACTCGCTCCCGTTATGGGAGATAGTGGTGCCGACGTCCGTTGCTGGATGCCTGCTGCTGTTCAGCGGCAGCTCGGCAGCCTTTCTTCAATCAAGAAAAAAGGTAAGGAAAATTCTCTTACCTGTTGTTGCTGGTTGTCAACCTGCCGTTCGGGAGGAACGTCCTTCCTCCCGCTGTGATTTCCGCAGCCCCACGGACCCATGTAGCGTAGGTCCTTGGGGCTGTTGTCCGAGGTTGCCGGACTGACGGCTCCGGAGTACTCCCTTGTCGGTTTCCCGGAGCTAAAGTCGCACGAACTCCCGCTAAGGGAGACTGTCGTGCCACCGGCCGTTGCTGGTTGCCTGCAGCTTGCAGACTCCTCCCCAGCCAGCTTTCAACAGCCTTCTGTAGAAAAAAGGTAAGTAAGAAAACAACGTTCCCTTACCTACTGTTGCAGGTTCAAAAATCCTGCCATTTGGGAGGAACGTCCTTCCTCCCGACAATGACGAGTTGCAATGCGTGTAGCGCAATGACACGCATGCGTCCTGGCGGGCTTCTTCACGTAGGCACTCACGTGACTCCGAAGTAAAACCTTATTCCTTCCTTCCATTCAATGCTTTACCAAAGTCTGTTCCTCCAAGGTACACATGCAGGATAATTATCCAATATCTGTCATTTACCATGTTTACCTACAGTAATACTGCTTGTTTCCTTGGACACAAACTACAGTTTTTTTCCCCCTTTCCTCGTCTCCTCACTTACATATGTGATTGTGCCTGTCACTTGACCATTTCCAGTTTCTGGTCCCAATAATCTCATTTTCAGCACAGACATCTAACCTTCTACATCTATACTCTTGCCAAGATAAGTTCCAGACTCCCCTTCCTTCCTTAAACAGTGCCTTTACATCTTCCCATCCATTAAGATTCTGAACAACTCCCTTGGATTGTTTCCCCTTGCTTGAATTTCCTGTTCTTTCCAAGGCGTGTTTATTAAGTCGGTTCATAAGTTCTAGGAGCAGAATTAGGCCATTTAGTCCATCAATACGCTGCCATTCAATCATGGCTGATCTATCTTTCCCTCTCAACCCCATTCTCCTGCCTTCTCCCCATAACCCCTGACATCTTTACTAATCAAGAATCTGTTAATCTCCGCATTAAAAATATCCATTGACTTGGCCTCAACAGCTGTCTGTGGCAATGAATTCCACAGATTCACCACCCTCTGACCAAATAAATTCCTTCTCGTCTCCTTTCTAAAGATAGTCCTTTTATTCTGAAGCTATGGCCTCTGATTCTAGACTCTCCCACTAGTGGACACATGCTCTCCACATTCACTCTATCCAAGCCTTTCACTGTTCAAAAAGTCAGGAAGTTGAACCTTAAGTACAAATATAGTTATTTTAATAACCTATCCCTTTCCACAGTTTGGTAGCTATGAAACAGATGCAAACTTTAAGAAATATCCAGATCCAAAGGTTGAACGGAAAAAAGCCGAGGTAATAGATCAGAAGAAGACTCTTTGGACTGACAGACTTCTACAATGTGGCTATCAGAATCATAGTTTCACCCCTGAAGAAAGGTCAGAGGGCACGCTTCTGATGAAAATGCTTAAATGGCCAAAGCCTTTAGTCTCTAACGTACCTTTTGTTGAAAGCAGCAACCCATCGCTCACTCGCTTTGTTATTTTAAATTCTGCAAACACCTTCAACGTCGGTGATCAGTTACAAGTGATGCTGCGCATGCTTGACTTCAACGGAAAACCAAAGGAATATGGAGGTGACTATCTCCAGGCACGGATCCATAGCCCAGAGTTAAAGGCTGGTTCAGTAGGAACAGTTGTGGATAACCAAAATGGATTTTATTACATAAATTTTACACTGTTCTGGCCGGGGAAAGTCCAAGTGTCTGTTTCTTTGGTTCACCCCAGTGAAGGGATCCAAGCCCTTGAGAGAATAAGGGAGGAATCTCCGGATCGAGTGTATTTTAAAAGCATTTTCAAGTCAGCGAGTAGCATGGAGAACACAGTGTGCAACCTGTGTTTGCCTGAGACTGCACCACTCTGCAACTTTACTGATCTCAGGACTGGAGAACCCTGGTTCTGTTACAAACCCAAGAAACTTCCCTGCTCTTCTCGTATCAACCACATCATGGGTGGTTACAAGCAGAAGCTCTTAACTGAAGTAGAAGCTCACTATTTTCAAAGGTATGAATTTAGATGCTGCAATTCCATTTCTTCACTTCTCGAAGCTCATGTTATAGACTGATCACACTCATTCTCTGCACCTTAAGGAATAATATGATTCAACTCTGTAAGTGGAAGCTTTGCCACCAATCCAAATTCCCATCGAGTTTAAGCAACACAAGATGCTGTAATTTAGAATCATAAACAAATCACAGGAGGTCCTGGTGCAGGGTCTTTGCCCAAAATGTTGCCCATCTCTCTCCACCCACAGATGTTGCCCGACCTGCTGAGTTGCTCCAGCAGTTTGTTTATTTTTTTTGCTCCTCTAGACCTTAGATCCTGTCCAAGAATGGGAGATGGTTCGATTCAATCTGCTATTGCTGAATGGAAGTTCGAGTTCCACTTTAACATGGAAAACACCAACACTGTTTATGTAGTGTATTGGGCTGGATCATGCTGGGCTGATCACTGCCTGGAATTGACATTCATGATCTGCCGTTCCCTAGGAAGGCAGATTACTCTCTAAATGGCATCAATTTGGGAAAAGGGGAAGTACAACGGGATCGGGGAGTCCTTGTTCATCACTCTATGAAACTAAGCATGCAGGTACAGCAGGCAGTGAAGAAAGCGAATGGCATGTTGGCCTTTATAACACGAGCAGTCGAGTATAGGAGCAAAGAGGTCCTTCTGCAGTTGTACAGGGCCCTAGTGAGACCACACCTGGAGTATTGTGTGCAGTTTTGGTCCCCTAATTTGAAGAAGGACATTCCTGCTATTGAGGGAGTGCAGCGTAGGTTTACAAGGTTAATTCCCAGGATGGCATATGCTGAAAGAACGGAGCTTGTACACTCTGGAGTTTAGAAGGATGAGAGGCTATCATATTGAAACATATAAGATTGTTAAGGGTTTGAACACGCTAAAGGCAGGAAACATGGTCCCGATGTTGGGGGAGTCCAGAACCAGGGACAACAGTGTAAGAATAAGGGGTAGGCCAGTTAGAACGGAGAGGAGGAAACGCGTTTTCTCGCAGAGAGTTGTGAGTCCAACATTTTACGCCAGACAGCACCCAAAAGCACAATCTCTCTCTTCCTGCCGTGGCCCGATCCTTTTAACTCACTGGCAGTATGGACCGTGCCAATCCATAGGGCTATTCCCAGACAGTACCTGGATGTGGCGCCGACAGACAAGAAGCCGAAGCAAAGAAGTCGAAGCCAAAGAACGGAATGGAAACGAGGCCGAAACGCCAATAAACTGAAAGAGTCTGAAGACGAAACGCTTACTAACCGAAAGGATGGGATGCCTAAATGCAAACTAACTGAAAGGGACGCCTAAATCCCAAGGAACCGAAAAGCTGTGTCGCCTAAAAGCAACTTACCAAATGGCCGCTCTGTTGAAAAGCCACCTGCCCGAAAGGCGGCGTCACCTACAGGCCAAAGGACTGACTGCCGCTCAACAGAAAAAAAACCCTGCGTCCATCACATCACTGTGAAGGCATGAACATTGTCCTACACCACCGCTCCACCCGACCCGCAGCCCGCGGAGGGTGGCCTTGGGAGAGTGGGGGCTGTCCCGAGTGATGCACACCTTTGACGCTTTCAAACTGGTGTCTAGGTTCATATTGGCTCAGTCACCTATGGCTTGAGTGGGAAAATGAACCCCCACGCTCCAGTCTCCCCCTCCCCCCCCCCCCCCCCGGCCGAGGTCGGGGAGGGGGAGGGGTGAAATCACCCTGGTTTGGAGGTTGGGGACCGATGGCGGTATATCGCGGTCAGTGACTGTGGGACGCTCTCGCGGGTGGAGACGAAGGAGAGAGAGCAGGGGGAGAGGGGGAGGTTGGGGGAGGAGAGAGAGGAGAGGGAACGGAGAGAGGGGGGGAGAGTGCAGGGGAAGAGAGGAGGCGATAGAGAAGAGGGGAGAGAGAGAGGGGGGAGAGGAGGGGAAGAGAGGAGGAGAAGAGAGGAGGAGAGAAAGAAGAGTGGAGAGATGAGGGGGGAGAGAGAGAGGGGAGAGAGAAGGGGGAGGGGAACATGGGGTTCATTTTCCCACACAAGCCATAGGTGACTGGGCAACCTGAACCCAAGCACCAAGTTGAAAGCGACCGAAGGTGTGCATCGCTCGGGACAGTCCTCACTCTCCCAAGGCCGCCCTCCGCGGGCTGCGGGCCTGGTGGAGCGGAGGTTTAGGACAATGTTCATGCCTTCACAGTGATGTGATGGACGCGGGGGTCTGGACCAATCACTGACAAGTCCCGACCCTCGGCAACGCCAAGTCCGTTATTGGACTTTTCTGTTGAGCGGCAGTCGGTCCATTGGCCTGTAGGTGACGCCGCCTTTCGGGTAGGTGGCGTTTCGACAGAGCGGCCATTCGGTAAGTTTGCTTTTAGGCGACGCAGATTTTCGGTTCCTTGGGTTTTAGGCGTCCCATCCTTTCGGTTAGTTTGCATTTAGGTGTCCCATCCTTTCGGTTAGTTTGCATTTAGGTGTCCCATCCTTTCGGTTAGTAGGCGTTTTGTCTTCGGGCTCTTTCGGTATATTGTCGTTTCGGCCTCGTTTCCATTCTGTTCTTTGGCTTCGACTTCTTTGCTTCGGCCTCTCGTCCATCGGCGCCCCATCCGCACACATCCCAGACAATGCTGATGCTTTCCCTCCAGTAAGAAATGCACTGGTTAAAATGTTTAGAGTGCAGGAAGGAACTGCAGATGCTGTTTACACTGAAGATAGACACAAAATGCTGGAGTAACTCAACGGGTTAGGCAGCATCTCCGGAGAAAAGGAATAGGTGACGTTTTGGGTCAAGATCCTTCTTCTGAAGAAAAACCTATTCCTTTTCTCCAGAGATGCTGCCTGGCTCGCTGAGTTACTCCAGCATTTTCTGTCTATTAAAATCTTGTTCTCTAATTTAGTCCAAATTATTCAGTGTTTGCGTTCTTTAGAATTAAAATGAGCTGGGTGCTTATCTACCGAAGAGAACAGTAGTATTGATGCGCAGAAAGGTGGGAAATGAGGGAGAAGTTTGGTCCAGTGTGTGAGTTAAAGATTCCTGCTTTTAGAGAGGGAGATAACCTTAACGAGCAGTTTGGAGGTCCTGGCTGAGGCTCAAGGGTAACTGAAGAAGGGTCTCGACCCAAAACGTCACCCATTCCTTCTCTCCAGAGAGAGACAGGGGACAGCTACCTGCAAAGCCAAAAGAGATGGGGGAGATATTGAACAATTTATTTTCTTCGGTATTCACCAAGGAGAAGGATATTGAATTATGTGAGGTAAGGAAACAAGTAAAGTAGCTATGGATACTATGAGATTCAAAGAAAAAGAAGTACTGACACTTTTGAAAAATATAAAAGTGGATAAGTCTCCAGTTCCTGACAGGATATTCCCAAGGACATTGAGGGAAGTTAGTGTAGAAAGAGCAGGGGCTGTGACAGAAATATTTCAAATGTCATTAGAAACGTGAATAGTGCCCGAGGATTGGCGTACTGCGCATGTTGTTCCATTGTTTAAAAAGGGTTCTAAGAGTAAACCTAGCAATTGGAGACCTGTTAGTTTGACTTCAGTGGTGGACAAATTAATGGAAAAGATACAGAGATAATATATATAAGCATCTGGATAAACAGGGTCTGATTAGGAACAGTCAACATGGATTTGTGCCTGGAAGGTCATGTTTGACTAATCTTCTTGAATTTTTTGAAGAGGTAACTAGGGAAATTGATGGGGGTAAAGCAGTGGATGTTATCTATATGGACATTAGTAAGGCCTTTGACAAGGTTCCTCATGGAAGGTTGGTTAAGAAGGTTCAATTGTTGGGTTTTAATGCAGGAGTAGCAAGATGGATTCAACAGTGGCTGAATGGGAGATGCCAGAGAGTAATGGTGGATGGCTGTTTGTCAGGTTGGAAGCAGGTGACTAGTGGGGTGCCTCAGGGATCTGTGTTGGGTCCACTGTTGTTTGTCATGTACATCAATGATCTGGATGATGGTGTGGTAAATTGGATTAGTAAGTATGCAGATGATACTAAGATAGGTGGTGGTGTGGATAATGAAGTAGATTTCCAAAGTCTACAGAGAGATTTAGGCCATTTGGAAGAATGGGCTGAAAGATGGCAGATGGATTTTAATGCTGATAGGGTGGTAAAGAAAGCTTTTGGTGTGCTGGCCTTTATAAATCAGAGCATTGAGTATAGAAGTTGGGATGTAATGTTAAAATTGTACAAGGCATTGGTGAGGCCAATTCTGGATTATGGTGTACAATTTTGGTCGCCTAATTATAGGAACGATGTCAACAAAATAGAGAGAGTACAGAGGAGATTTACTAGAATGTTGCCTGGGTTTCAGCAACTAAGTTACAGAGAAAGGTTGAATAAGTTAGGTCTTTATTCTCTGGAGCGCAGAAGGTTGAGGGGACTTGATAGAGGTCTTTAAAATGATGAGAGGGATAGACAGAGTTGATGTGGACAAGCTTTTCCCATTGAGAGTAGGGAAGGTTCAAACAAGAGGACATGACTTCAGAATTAAGGGACAGAAGTTTAGGGGTAACATGAGGGGGAACTTCTTTACTCAGAGAGTGGTAGCTGTGTGGAATGAGCTTCCAGTGGAAGTGGTGGAGGCAGGTTCGATTTTATCATTTAAAAATAAATTGGATAGGTATATGGATGGGAAAGGAATGGAGGGTTATGGTCTGAGTGCAGGTAGATGGGAGTTGGGGGAAATAAGTGTTCGGCAAGGACTTGTAGGGCCGAGATGGCCTGTTTCCGTGCTGTAATTGTTATATGCTGCCTGTCCCGCTGAGTTACTCCAGGATTTTGGATAGAGATAGAGAGAGAGAGAGAGAGAGAGAGATGCTTAGGTTAACCTAGAGGGACCACTTAATCACAAGGCCACCTGCGAGTTCACAAAGTTAAACATTTGACTTCCCAGAGACATCTGAGATGAGCTTGGCATCTGATAGGACAAACAACTGACCTTATTTTGCCACAAAGGAACATAGCTAGTCTTGAAACATAATGCCCCTTAGTTCATAGATTATTTTATTATATAAGTGCATGCTTCAACTGTGCTGTCAGGAAAAGACTTCTCCTTTGGGGAGAGGGGGAGAGGGGGAGAGGGGGAGAGAGAGAGTCTGTTGCCCGAATCATGGACTCTTCTCTTTAATCTCTACGCTCCCTGCAAAATTAATTATTTACGTTCTGTTTCATCGATTCAATTGCTAAAGGGCTCATAATATATTTTTCAGAGTGAAAAATATCAAGATTCCAATCTTGCCTGAAGGCCAAGGTTATGTAATTGTTATGTCTTCAACACGCACAGGTAAGAGAACAATGATCTACCGACAAGCAGTTTTGTCGATTGGAGAACAAGTAGATTAGAGATTAATACACTTTAGAGGGCCCACATTAGTAAAAAAGTTGTGAACAGTTCTTTTGAGCTGCAGATACTTCATTATATGCTAAACAGAATTTATATGTCTTGTGTAGATTTGTATTGATTTAAGTATCAAATTGGAAACAATCTTTTGTTTACTTTAACATTAATTTTTGTTTGTGGAGCGAAAGTACGATTGTGCTGATATTTTCCGGAAAACTTCAAGAACGTGAAGCCGCACAATGGAGTGTTGTAAAATGTCATTAACCAAGGTCAACCACTCGGGTACCAGGACAAAGAAGAGGGGGTGTGCATTCCTTGGTCTCCAAACCAATTCCACCATAGAGTCATAGATTTCATAGAGTGTGGAAACAGCCAATCACCAATCACCCATACACTAGTTCTATCCCACACACTAGGAACAATTTACAGAAGTCAATGAATCTAAAACCTGCATATCTTTGGAATGTGTGAGGAAACGGAAGCACCTTGAGAAAGCCCAGGTGGTCACAGGGAAAACATACAAACTCTGTACACACAGCACCTGTAGTCAGATCGAACCCAGGTCTCTGGTGCTGTGAGGCAGCAACTCCACCGCTGCGCCACTGAACCATCCATGGCATCTGGCATTCCCAGGTTGAATCCTAACCAAGTACTATCCAGGTGAGAGCCTGCTTGGCTCCCAAGATCAGGTGTTTTCAGGCTAGTATGGCCACAGACTCAGCTAGTATGGCTGCTGAGATTCATTTCATATTTCCACAATATTATCATTGTTTGTTCTTATGTCCAATATTCTCTTGGAATTAGTCATTGCCTCAGAGATATAACCATATAATAACCATATAACAATTACAGCACGGAAACAGGCCATCTCGACCCTTCTAGTCCGTGCCGAACACGTATTCTCCCCTAGTCCCATATACCTGCGCTCAGACCATAACCCTCCATTCCTTTCCCGTCCATATAACTATCCAATTTATTTTTAAATGATAAAAACGAACCTGCCTCCACCACCTTCCCTGGAAGCTCATTCCACACAGCCACCACTCTCTGAGTAAAGAAGTTCCCCCTCATGTTACCCCTAAACTTCTGTCCCTTAATTCTCAAGTCATGTCCCCTTGTTTGAAGCTTCCCTACTCTCAGTGGGAAAAGCTTATCCACGTCAACTTTGTCTATCCCTCTCATCATTTTAAAGACCTCTATCAAGTCCCCCCTTAACCTTCTGCGCTCCAAAGAATAAAGCCCTAACTTGTTCAACCTTTCTCTGTAACTTAGTTGCTGAAACCCAGGCAACATTCTAGTAAATCTCCTCTGTACTCTCTCTATTTTGTTGACATCCTTCCTATAATTAGGCGACCAAAATTGTACCCCATACTCCAGAATTGGCCTCACCAATGCCTTGTACAATTTTAACATTACATCCCAACTTCTATACTCAATGCTCTGATTTATAAAGGCCAGCACACCAAAAGCTTTCTTTACCACCCTATCTACATGAGATTCCACTTTCAGGGAACTGTGCACAGTTATTCCCAGATCCCTCTGTTCACCTGCATTCTTCAATTCCCTACCATTTACCATGTACGTCCTATTTTGATTTGTCCTGCCAAGATGTAGCACCTCACACTTATCAGCATTAAACTCCATCTGCCATCTTTCAGCCCACTCTTCCAACTGGCATAAATCTCTCTGTAGACTTTGGAAATCTACTTCATTATCCACAACCCCACCTATCTTAGTATCATCTGCATACTTACTAATCCAATTTACCACACCATCATCCAGATCATTGATGTACATGACAAACAACAGTGGACCCAACACAGATCCCGGTGGCACCCCACTAGTCACTGGCCTCCAACCTGACAAACAACCATCCACCATTACTCTCTGGCATCTCCCATTCAGCCACTGTTGAATCCATCTTGCTACTCCACCATTAATACCCAACCATTGAACCTTCTTAACTAACCTTCCATGAGGAACCTTGTCAAAGGCCTTACTGAAGTCCATATAAGCAACATCCACTGCTTTACCCTCATCAATTTCCCGAGTAACCTCTTCAAAAAATTCAAGAAGATTAGTCAAACATGACCTTCCAGGCACAAATCCATGTTGACTGTTCCTAATCAGACCTGTTTATCCAGATGCTTATATATATTATCTCTAAGTATCCTTTCCATTAATTTGCCCATCACTGACGTCAAACTAACAGGTCTATAATTGCTAGGTTTACTCTTAGACCCCTTTTTAAACAATGGAACAACATGCGCAGTACGCCAATCCTCTGGCACTATTCCCGTTTCTAATGACATTTGAAATATTTCTGTCATAGCCCCTGCTATTTCTACACTAACTTCCCTCAATGTCCTAGGGAATATCCTGTCCGGACCTGGAGACTTATCCACTTTTATATTTCTCAAAAGTGTCAGTACTTCCTCTTCTTTGAATCTCATAGTTTCCATAGCTACTCTATTTGTTTCTCTTACCTCACATAATTCAATATCCTTCTCCTTGGTGAATACCGAAGAAAAGAAATAGTTAAATATCTCCCCCATCTCTTTTGGCTCTGCAGATAGCTGTCCACTCTGACTCTCTAATAGACCAATTTTATCCCTCGTTATCCTTTTGCTATTAATATAGCTGTAGAAACCCTTTGGGTTTACTTTCACCTTACTTGCCAAAGCAACCTCATATCTTCTTTTAGCTTTTCTAATTTCTTTCTTAAGATTCTTTTTACATTCTTTATACTCCTGAAGCACCTCATTTACTCCATGCTGCCTATAATTATTGTAGATCTCTCTCTTTTTCCGAACCAAGTGTCCAATTTCCCTTGAAAACCATGGCTCTTTCCAATTTTTATTATTTCCTTTCAACCGAACAGGGACATAAAGATTCTGTACTCTTAAAATGTCACCTTTAAATGTCCTCCATTTCTCTTCCACATCTTTCCCATAAAACAAAATGTCCCAATTTACTCCTTTTAAATCCTTTCGCATCTCCCCAAAGTTAGCCTTTCTCCAATCAAAAATCACAACCCTAGGTCCGGTTCTGACCCTCTCCATAATTATATTGAAACTAATGGTATTGTGATCACTGGTCCCGAACTGTTCCCCAACGCATACCTCTGCCACCTGACCCGTCTCATTTCCTAACAGGAGGTCCAGCACCGCTCCTTCTCTAGTAGGTACTTCTATGTATTGCTGCAAAAAAACTATCCTGCACACATTTTACAAACTCCAACCCATCCAGCCCATTTACAGAATGTGTTTCCCAGTCTATGTGTGGAAAATTGAAATCTCCCACAATCACTACCTTGTGCTTACTACTAATATCTGCAATCTCCTTACATATTTGCTCTTCCAATTCTCGCTCCCCATTTGGCGGTCTATAATACACCCCTACAAGTGTTGCTACCCCTTTCCCATTTCTCAGTTCCACCCAAATAGCCTCCCTAGACGAGCCCTCTAATCTATCCTGCCAAAGCACTGCTGTAATATCTTCCCTGATAAGCAATGCAACACCTCCACCTCTTGCCCCTCCAATTCTATCACACCTGAAGCAACGAAATCCTGGAATATTTAGTTTCCAATCACAGCCCTCCTGCAACCATGTTTCACTGATCGCCACAACATCATACTTCCAGGTGTCAATCCAGGCTCTAAGTTCATCCACCTTTCTTACAATGCTCCTAGCATTAAAATATACACATTTAAGAAACCCACCCTCTCTTATTCTCTGTTTATTGTCTTTTTCTTCTCTCTCCCCTACATTTTGGGTCAGAGTGCTACCATTCTCTGCCTCCTGCCTCACACACTGACTGCTAGCTTTCCCAATTTGAGTCCCTCCCCCCAACCATACTAGTTTAAAGTCTCCCCAGTAGCCTTTGCAAATCTCCCCGCCAGGATATTGGTCCCCCTCGAGTTCAAGTGCAACCCGTCCTTTCTGTACAGGTCACACCTTCCCCAAATGAGGTCCCAATGATCCAGAAACTTGAATCCATACCCACTGCACCAGTCCCTCATCCACTCATTTTTCCTCCACCTCGCTCCATTCCTACTCTCACTGTCGCATGGCACAGGCAGTAATCCTGAGATTGTTACCTTTGCAGTCCTTCTCCTTAACTCTCTACCTGACTCCCTAAATTCTTCTTTCAGGACCTCTTCTCTTTTTTTACCTATGTCGTTGGTACCTATATGTACCACAACCTCAGGCTCCTCTCCCTCCCATTTCAGGATTTCTTGGACACGTTCAGACACATCCCTGACCCTGGCACCAGGGAGGCAAACTACCATCCGGGTCTCCTGTCTGCGTCCACCGAATCGCCTATCCGACCCCCTGACTATAGAGTCCCCTATTACAATTGCCCTCCTCTTCTTTTCCTTACCCTTCTGAGCAACAAGACCGGTCTTTATGCCAGAGGCCCGGCCGCTGTCGCTGCCCCCAGGTAGGCTGTCTCCCCCACCTTTACTCAAACATGAGTACTTATTTTCAAGGTGTACAGCCACCGGGGTACTCACCAGTCCCTGCCTCTGCCCGTTGCCCTTCCTAACTGTGACCCAGTTTTCTGTCTCCCGTGGTCTTGGAGTGACCACCTCCCTGTAACTCCTATCTATGACCTCTTCGCTCTCCCTAAGCAGACAGAGGTCATCAAGTTGCTGTTCCAGGTTCCTAACCCGGTCCCTTAGGAGCCCCATCTTGACGCACCTGGCGCAGATGTGGACGTCTGGAGGACACTCAGACTCCATGACCTCCCACATCTGACATCCAGAACAGTAAACTGCCCTGGCCCTCATTCTCCCCCTTATCCGAATACAATAAAGCCTTACCCGGGATACAAGCCAATCAGCTGCTTCCTCTAGTCCTGTAACGGCTGCTTCCTCTAGTCCGTTCGACCAATCAGAGGCTTCCACCAGACTCCTTCTCTGGAAGTGAGATCTGCGAATGGAACGTTGCAGATTTTGGTAGTCCTCCCTCTGTCACGGCTCCCGGGCCTCTGTTGAGACAAGCCCCGCGATGGGTTTTTAACTCACCACAAGGAGGTCGCTCCTCCCTCTGTCATGGCTCCCGGGCCTCTGTTGAGACGAGCCCCGCGATGGGTTTTTAACTCACCACACGGAGGTCGCTCCTCCCTCTGTCATGGCTCCCGGGCCTCTGTTGAGACAAGCCCCGCGATGGGTTTTTAACTCACCACACGGAGGTCGCTCCTCCCTCTGTCACGGCTCCCGGGCCTCTGTTGAGACAAGCCCCGCGATGGGTTTTGAACTCACCACACGGAGGTCGCTCCTCCCTCTGTCACGGCTCCCGGGCCTATGTTGAGACAAGCCCCGCGATGGGTTTTTAACTCACCACACGGAGGTCGCTCCTCCCTCTGTCACGGCTCCCGGGCCTCTGTTGAGACAAGCCCCGCGATGGGTTTTTAACTCACCACACGGAGGTCGCTCCTCCCTCTGTCACGGCTCCCGGGCCTCTGTAGAGACAAGCCCCGCGATGGGTTTTTAACTCACCACACGGAGGTCGCTCCTCCCTTTGTCACGGCTCCCGGGCCTCTGTTGAGACAAGCCCCGCGATGGGTTTTTAACTCACCACACGGAGGTCGCTCCTCCCTCTGTCACGGCTCCCGGGCCCCTGTTGAGACAAGCCCCGCGATGGGTTTTTAACTCACCACACGGAGATATGATAACATGATGAAATAATTAAAATAAATAAAAATATATTACAGACATTACACGTAAATTTCTTCCTCCTATTTCTTAGACAAAGATCCCAGCAAATGTCTGCCAGGCACACCATTGCTTTCACCATCTGGATTTTATTATCAAGATCAATGGAACTCAAAAACCTGCAAAATCGAACACTTTGGCACTCCAGCAAGTTTTACCAACTGTCTTCGTGGAAAAGATATTCATATTTTTGGAGATTCCACCATACGCCAGTGGTTTGAGTATTTGATATCTTTTGTACCAGGTCATGTTTACCCCTATCTCATTATGAATTGTAGTCTAATCTGTTTGGTGCGTTATATTTACTTCCATTCTTAACCTATTTCGTGTCTTCTCGTGCAATTTACACTTCCTCGTATGTGAACGTTCCTACTTGGTTTGGTGATATAATATGGAAACAGGTCCTTTTGGCCCACTGAGACCGCCCCGACCAGCGATCACCGCACACTAATGCTTTCCTGCACACACTGGAGACAAATTACAACCCACAAATTGGAATGTGGGAGGAAACCAGATCCCGGTGGAAACCCATGCAGGTTAACGGGGAGAACGTGCAAACTCCATACAGTTAGCACCCGCAGTCAGCATCGAACCCAGGACTCTGACGCTGGAAGGCAGTAACTCTACCGCTGCACAACTTCTTGAGGATTAATAGGTTTCCATTTCTGCGCAAGATACCAGCGTTACAAGACTTTGTAAAATTACCTTGGATAAAAGTCCTGTGGGATATTCATCTCTGTGTATAAAAAAAAATGGCCAGTAACATTTTCCAAAGGAACTCTCGGCTTTGACATTTTTACACTGGGAAAAAAAGTTCTGATTTTCTACCTTATCTATCTCTTTCAAAAATTTTAATAATTCTATCATGTCTCCTCTCAACCACCACCATTCCAGAGAAAACAATCCAGGTTTATCGAATCTCTCCTTATTGCTTAAACCTAACCCAGCCATCTTCTGCACCCACTTCGAAGCCTCCACACCTTTTCTATCATGGGGAGACCAGAACTGCACATGATACTCAAACTGCTGCATAAGCACAGTCCTATACAGCTGCAACATAAGTTCCTGGAATCATAGTCAATGTCCGAAGCAATGACGGTGAGCGAACCATATGCCTTTTTCACTCTATCCAGTAATGTTGCTACTGAGCTATGGACTTGGATCCCAAGATCCCCATGTATATTCATGCTGTTAGGGGTCTTGCAATTAACTGCATACTTTCTCCTTGCATTCAACCTCCCAAAATGCAACACCTTACACTTGTTCAGGTTATATTCCATCTGTCAATGACCCACCTCTTTCTGCAGCTGATCTGTATTACATTGTATACCTTGTTAACCTTCCTAACTGTTTACAACTCCACCATTACAGATGGATCCGTCTGTTTACAACTATCCATTTAGTACCTTGCCTACATCCGCCGGCTCCAAGCATAAATATCATACTTTATTCTTCAGCGGTCCTGCCTTCACCCTGATTAGCCTCTTGTTTTTTATGTGCATATAAAAAAACCTTGGGATTTTCTTTAACCTAACTTGCTAATGACATTTCCTAGTTACTGGGAATAATTAAGGGGAGTCGGCATGGATTTGTCCATGGCAGGTCTCGTCTTACTAACCTGGTTGAGTTTTCTGAGGACGTGATGAAGGTCATAGAGTGTGACATCAGGGAAGACACCGGGATCAACAGTGACCACACCATCACGTACAGTAGGGTGAACTCGCATGATATATTTTATTTGCAGTGTAAAAGTCCAAGGCTGCACGAGGCGCTGTCTCTCGCTGTTGGGACGCATGTGCTGTGGCTCTGCCGGGTTTGTCCAGACAGCTCAGTCCTGGACTTTGAAGGAGGAGACGTGGCGATCTCAATCTTCTCCCTGCATTACATCCTTACCTCCAACCCCCTTCCCTCTCTCTCCCTCTCTGTGTTTGTCTCCTTGAGGAGTAATTTTCATGATTTGCTTCCTATAGATGACACCCAGTGGACAGAAAGGGGATAATTGTAGGTTAAAGTATCTCTTCTGACAACTATGCTCACAATACAGCCCACAGCCAAATGGTTAATTTGTTCTAGCATGACCTTTAATTATATTTAATAACAGAGCAGACACATGGTGTTAAATGGCTTATTTCAGCTTTGATTTATGATGTTATTTTTGCTGTTGGCTACAGTGTGTTTCATATCCGGGGAAAAAATATTTTTTGACTCAATGCCGTTTAAATCATTTTTTTCTTTTAGGCATCAGAAAGTATAATCTGGGCAACACAGCAAAGACTGGACCCCACCTTGCTCTGGATATAGACAACACGATTAAGATGGATTATTTTGCACATGGGAAACCAATACGCATCCAGCCCATATCAAATCAGGACCTGCCATTGATTGCAAATAAACTGGATGATATTAAAGGGGGAAAGGACACCGTTATAGCCTTCACCATCTGGTGCCATTTCAACACTTTTCCAGTGGAAACTTATATTCGAAGGCTGCAGAATATCCGGAGATCAATTCTACGTTTGCTCAATAGAAGTCCCGATACGGTGATTGTAATAAAGACAGCTAATGTCCAAGCTCTTCCACGAGAGGTCAGCCTCTACAACAGTGACTGGTTCTCCTTCCAGCTTGATACAGTAATGAGAAGGATGTTCAAAGGCATCAATGTGGCATTTGTAGATGCGTGGGAGATGACCTTGGCCCATTACCTGCTGCATGAGTTACACCCCAAGCAAATCATCATCAAGAATCAAGTAGATATGTTTCTTTCATATGTATGTGCAAAACGTTAGCTTGAAGTTTGTGTAAAATGCATCAAAAAGTCTCCTATCAGCTGTAAATAGTCAAATTTGGTACTTCCCATGCAGTTGTTATGTTTCATTCAATTGTCACAAAACTTTGAAAATAACTGTTGTAAATAAGTTTATTTTCAGTAATTCATGCTCCTGAGTCAATTGGAAACTTTTATTGGATTGTAAAACCTTAAGCTGAGAGGTTAAATGTGATAAAGAATTGTGGATGCTAGTGTATCAGAAAGACACAAAATGTAACTCGATGGGTTAGGCAGCATGTCTGGAGAACATGGAAAGATGATTTTTCAGGTCGGGTCTGAGGAAGGGTCCCCGCCCGAAACCGTCAACAGTCCGTGTTCTCCAGAGATGCTGCCTGAGCTGCTGAGTTACTCCAGCATTTTGTGTCTTCTTAAGCTGAAAAGATTGTTCAAAATGTCCTCTTGTTCAAAAATTCAGGAATTGTTCAAAATTCCTCTTTGCTGCAAACAGTCAAACGTGATGGCTCCAATGATGTTTCATAGAACTACCACAAAATAAAGTGAAAACAAGTGAATATGATAACTGGATGTAAAACATTTTATTCCATTTAATTCATGTTCCTGAATCCATTGGGAATGTTTATTTGCCTGAAAAACCTCATCAAGAAAAATTGGTGCACGATATATCAAAATGACTTCTACTTTCTATAATAAGTTTAATTTAGTGTTTCCAATGCAGAATCATTATGTTTTATTGAATTGCTTCTAACTAAAATAAACTTTGAAACAACTGTTTCTAAAGGACTTATTTTAGAATTATTTTATGAAATTCACAGTGACTTGGCCTTTTGGATTCAGGACTGGCTTACTATTAAAGGGCCTGTCCCACTTAGGCTATTTTTTTGGCGACAGCCGAAAAATAGGCTGTCGCCACATGGTCATGGCGTGACACGAGGTGACGCCTGTATTGTCGTGAGTGGTCTCCTCAAGTGTCGTTACTTATTTCTTGTCTCCGCTGGACTTTGAAATGTTCAAAACCTCTCAGTGACAGTGGCTTGACATTGCCTGACGTTGCCGGTCTTCTCCTGCCATATGTGCTGCCGTAGGTTGTCGCCAGGATGACGCCAGGTGACGTTGGTTGTCGCCGGGTCATGACCTCAGTGAATTCCATTGGCGACAACTTACGTCATCCTACGTCAACCGGCGACAGTTCCGGCGTCAAGAGAAGTATTCAGTTTTCCTTTGTCGCCAACTGGGTCGTAGCTTGTCGTAGCTTGTCGCTGGTAGAGGTAGGTTGACATCGGGTGTCGTAGGTTGTCGCCTGTGTGGTCAAAGTTTGTCGTAGGTGGACGTCCCGAGTTGTGAGGAATTGTGTCGCCGGTTGACGTAGCTTGATGTCGACTAGGTGGTAGCTTGTCGTGGACATTGTCTTGGGGTGGGTGCATTTCCGGCGTCACGCCGTGACAGTGAATGTCGCCACAGTTGCCTAAAAAATCGCCTAAGTGGGACAGGCCCTTTACAAAAGGCAGCTAGTTGTGGTGGAAGTGTTGTTCTGGCTGGAGGTCTGTGACATGTGCAGTTCTGCAGGAATCAATGCTGGGATCTCCACTGTGTGTGATATCAATAAATGACTTGGATGTAAATGTTGAAGGGTTGGTTAGTAGGTTTGCAGACAATATCAAAATTGATGGAGCTGTGCACAGTGAGGAAATATACGACGTGATATTGAGCAGCTGCAGAAAATGGCAGATGGAATTTAATCCAAGCAAGTGTGAGGTGTTGCACTTTGGGAGAATGAATTTAAGGGGAAGGTATACAGTTAATGGCAAGGCCTTTAACAGCAACAGGGCGGTACAGTAGCGGAAAGGTAGAGTTGCTATCTTACAGCGCCAGAGGCCTGGGTTTGATCCTGACTATGTGTACTGTCAAAATGGGGTTTGTACATTTTCCCTGTAACATTGTGGGTTTTCTCTGGGTGCTCCAGTTTCCTCCCATGCTCCAAACACCTACAGGTTTGTAGGTTCATTTGGATTTGGAAAGTGGAAATTTGTCCCTAGTGTGTGTCGGTTAGTGTATGGGGTGAACGCTGTATCTCTAAAAGTCTAAAAAAAAAAAAAAGAAGCATTTTGGGGTCCAAGACTGGAGATCCCTGAAAGTGACTACACAAGTAAATAAGATAGTAAAGAAGGTGTATATCATGCTTGCCTTCATCATTCAGGGCATATAGTTTGAGAGTCAGGACGTCAGGTTTACAGGACTCTGGTGAGGCTGCATTTGGAATATTGTGTACAGTTGTGGTCACCCATTCACAGGCAAGATGTGCAGGCTTTGGAGAGGGTGCAGAAGAAGTTTACCAGAATGCTTCCTGGATTCGAGGATATTAGCTACAAGGCGTGGTAGAACAAACTTAGGCTGTTTTCTCTGGAATGTTTGGGCATTGATGGAGACCGAATCCCACATAAAAATTGACAATTTCTTCCATGGAATTTCCATTTAATCATACAAACTAGTTTGCCACTAGGGGTGCCGATTGAAGGCAGCCTCTGCCTACAGTCGGTTTGGTTTTTCTATCTTTTTTTAAATAATTTTTGTTAGTTTTAAAAGTATGTTTATTTAGATTCTATAGTTGTTCAATGTGGGGGAGGGGGGTAGGGTAAGGGGGAAACCGTTTCCCAGTCACTTCCTGGCGAGGACGCTACTATTCTCCGTGTTGTGTCCTCGCCCACCCCCCGGCGCAGCCTACCACCTGGATTGGAGCGGCCTTTCCTGCCGGGGACCGGACCAGAGCTCCAGCAGCGGTGGCGCAGCGCTGGATTCACCGCTGAGAGGGCAAGGCCTTACCTGGGATCGCCGTTGAAGCTCCGGAGTGTTGGGCCTGCTGCAACAACATCGCGGGGCTGTGGTTTGAAGAGCTTCTAGCGCGGGCGGTGCTGACTTTAACTTCGCGGAGTCCTGGGGCCCTTTGCCAAGGGCCGCCAGTGTTGAATCTCCGCCCAGCACGGCCTGTGGACTTTGGGAGCCGCGGACCGTAGGAGGTGGCCGATTCGCATGTCCAAGCCATGGAGGATGTCCTCTAGTCCCGACGTCGGACTTCCATTACCCCGGTGAGCGGGCCTGAACATCGGATTGCCCGTAGCAGCGACAGTGAGGGGGGGGGGGGGGGGGGGTTTGGGAGTCCCCCGACCACGGGAGGACAACGGAGGAGGATGACTGAATTTTGGAGCCTTCCCACAGTGGGAAACTTTGATCCCGCTGTGTGGGGATGTCTGTGTTTAAATACTATCATGTTCTGTGCTCTTTATTATTCATATGGCTGTATGGCGACCACACATTTCACTGTACCAATTGGTACATGTGACAAATAAATGCATCTTGTATCTTGTAAACTGGTTTTGCAAGTTAAAATGTCATTAACACACGCCGAATCCTAATTCCAAACATTTTACATTCATAATTAACATCAAATGATATTGACAATTGAATGACTATTCCAAAGTTCTATTAGCTTTGTGTTTGGAGATATTATCTTGCTTCACCTCTGAACGATTGTATTCTGATTTTGAAAATAGGCCCTGTCACAGACTCACCAATTAGTAGAAAAAACATTGGTCTTGACACATAGAATGTCCCAAGGGTTAGAAATGGAAAGGACTCGAATGCAGGCTCGCCGAGAATTACTGGAGAAAACCCAAAATCCAAACTCAAATGGAACTGAAAGATATACTGTAGACCTGGAACCAACAGAACTCAGAACTGCTATCTCATTGACAGAATGCAGAACTGATTAGTCAGCACCTAATTGGTGATGATCTCAGGTATTTGTACCAAGTGAAAGATTCGGGGAGCAGATTAAATGCAGGTGTAACTCCAAATAGCTCGGTGGAGGAGTGTGGGAAGAGTCTCAAGTGTCTGGAAGCATGGCAAGTGTGACAGGAGCCACTCTCCCACGGATGCCTCCTGGTTTCCTCGTTGGCTGGTCCAGATACTGCTGATGAAAGTCATGGATCAGGGAGAGGTCCAGGATGTCAAGGGCAGGAATCCAGCTCCTCTACTCTGGACCGTACTGGATCCCTCTGCCATGCTGCCAGGACTTCTGCAGTTGCTTCACCTTGTACACCAGACCACTGTCAATGATGTGGGGTGGCGGAGGTAGCTGAGGAGCGGGAGACAGGGAGCTGGAGGACACAAGCTTAACTCGGGATACGTGGAATGTGCGGTGAATCCGCATAGACCGGGGCTGTCTAAGACGGACAGCAGAGCGGTTAATGATCTTGAGAATCAAGAATGGGCCAATAAACCGGGGTGCCAATTTATGGGACTTTTATGGGACTGGATAGGGTCGCCATCTGCTCTAATCTGACTAACGAAGATTGAATACCTTGAAAGCCAATGCGCAGGGAGAGAGTGAGTATGTACAGCATTCTTTATTGGAGCAGTTATATATGATAAGCTGTATTGGAAAACGGCTGCTAAAAGGGAGAATTTTGAAGTGACCTTGAGGATCTGAGTGATATCAGTTGGTTACAGCTCTATGTCAACGCCTCAAGGGGATAGTGAGCCAGTATATCTAAAGCTCGGTCACAAGAGGGCGATGTTGGACAGGATTCTGGAAAGGAAAGAAGAATCATTAAACACACCAACAATGGCTGGGAATTATTAATGGAAAAGTGTCAGGTCAAGAAACTCAATATGTAAACAAGCTAACAAGTTAATTGAAAAGATGAAACTCATGAAATCAGATGAAAATGTGAATGAAGTACAATCTAACTTGGTTCAATTAATGAAGCTCTGTAATTAAGTCAGAGAAAAGCACGAGTCGTCGATGAAGGTACTACTGCCTGAAAAGGAGCTTGAAAAGCAAAATCAGTTAAACAAAATAGTAAGATTAAATGAGAACTTACCAGTTCGAAGTTTGATCGTTATTTTATGAGGAGTACGTTGAGGGAATACGTGAAGAACCCCGCCAGGACGCATGCGTGTCATTCTTCAAAGCAGCGGTGTGAAATCACAGATAACTGTAATGACTGAACATAGTAAGATTAGAGAAGAAAATACCAGTTGAGTATATGATCAAGGGTGGGAGCGGAGGGCACGTATTCCCTCAACGTACTCCTCATAAAATAACGATCAAACTTCGAACTGGTAAGTTCTCGTTTAATCTTACTATTTTACTTCGGCGTCACGTGAGTGACTACGTGAAGATTTCAAAGCTTTGTGATTTCATGCCGTGGAAACGAGTCCATGCATCACATCTGTCTTAATTGACTGTGGGAGGAATTGTGTTAACATGTTTAGACATGAATCCAACATTGAAATCCATGATAAATTGTTAACAACAAATGATAGTCCCTATTTATGGGGTGAAATTATATTACAGAACTTAAAATTGACTCTGCAAAGTTCCAATTTAACTACTGGTTTGTGGTAGAATAGTTGGAACATTTTCCCCTGATCCATCCTGCTGTCTCGAGGATTTGGTTCATTGGTACATCCAACTCCATAACTGCCGATGTAGCTGCAGCCCTGGTGGAATAAGATTTGAATATGTTAGTATCCACCCCAGCTGTTGTTAAAACCTGTTTCAGCCATCTGGAAATAGTTTGAACCGACACTTTTTTGTGGGTTGTTTGTGGCTGATTAGTTGTGCCATCTCATAGCCTCAGATGTTTTTGGTGTTCTCCATATATAACAATAATTGTCTTATTATACAGAGACGATATCTGTAGGGTAATCCCTAAATTCTATTTTGAGGCCTGATGATCCCGGTCTGTTCTGTTTGACTAATATGAAACGTTATATTCCTGTTGAAGAAGTCATATAGTCCAGCCTTAACTAATGTACGACTGTACCCTTAGTGCCATGACCAAAGCCATCAGCATGACTGTTTTGTGCGTCAGTCTTTGCAGGGCAAGAGCTGTTGCTGGAGACCAATTCCTTAGCAACGTTAGGGCAATACTCATATCCCATTTTAGAGAGTACTTGGTTCTTGGGGGATTAATATTAAAAATTCCCCTTTGGTTACCAGGGGTGAGTCCCAACAGAATGACGCTCTGATCCTCGCCATAGATATGTTGAAAGGGCACTTCTGGCGCAGTTAATGGCACTGTAACTGAGCCCCTCATCATAATGGAGGCCTGCCAGGAATTCCAGAACAGACGTTATGTTCATCGAACTGTAGTTGATGTTGTTTCTGTGACAATATATCTCCCATTTCCTGATGTATACCAGATATAGTTTTTTTGGTGGACTGTCTGTGGCCCGCTGAGATAATGTTCAATGTTCGGTCCGCCAGTCCCAGTTGCAGTAGAGGTTTCTTTAGACTACAAATTGATAGGTCTGTTGTATTTGACATGGATGGGTTCCCCTGTTACGGGATGAAGCAATAATCTGGTTGTTTCAGGATGGTGATACATGGTTAAAACCCATGTCGAGTATCACAGGGAACCATGGTTAAGTAGGCCAATCGGCACTACCAATTAACAGACGCTGAGTCTTGTTGTATTTTCCGTAATACCCAACTGATGATGCAGAAAAGGAGGGAATGCATAGATAAACAATTGCCCCCTCAATGCAGTGAAAAGCATCTGTCCCTGCTGTCCCAGGGTCTGGTTCCCAAGAAACACAGTTTGGTAACTGGTGATTAAGTCTTATTTTATTGAATTTGCGTGACCTGATGTCTGTCACTGAATTTTGGGTTACCTGGTAGGTAAGTAGCTGATATTCAAATATTTCTCTGGATACACCATTACCAAATTGTATTAGTCAGATTGTCACTCTGTAGTCTAGCATGCTGGTGATTTATCCCAGAGCAGTATGACTTTAGGCCATAGAACGCACCCCACATTTCCAGGTAGTTTATGCCCAGTGTCTGTGATAATGATGCCTCCTGTGCCTTTCATCTACCTCCACAGATGGAGATGGAAATTGGTAGTATCCCAAACAAGCGCACTGGCATCAGTTTGTAGCACCACTAAGGGTTTGCTGATAACGATAGGGTTGGAACAATGCCGAATGTTATCCCTCCACCATTTTAATTCCATAAGATTTGATTGGTGGCTTATTGGTCTGCCGAAATGACCAGTATTAACCTTGAGTGTTTGTTTTTGCCCTTTGTAGATTTTTGGTAATACAAAGGTCCAAATTGTGTGGCTGGAAAGGCAGACACTATATGCTAATTACCCTTGCTACCAATCTGATAGACGGTTCACTGATGTCAGTGGGGTTGTTGCAGGCCTCAGTTAAGACTGTAGCCTTGTCCTTTGGTAAAGTCACCGACATGTAACATATAACATATAACAATTACAGCACGGAAACAGGCCATCTCGACCCCTCTAGTCCGTGCCGAACACATAATCTCCCCTAGTCCCATATACCTGCGATATAACATGTGAGCTGTCAATAGTGAACCCCAAATAATCCATTATGTTGGTAGGCGTTAGTTTAGATTTAACTGGATGGATGATAACCCCAGTTTTCACCCAATTGTATGGTGGCTGTTACAGCTAGTTAGGCCAACTCCAAAGTTAAGCCCACAATTAGTATGATCATATGATTATGTATTTGGTAGAGCTCTATACTGCCAGAGCTGCCCCATCCAGTTGAATTTTTTTAAATAACGTTTGTGATCAGTCCGTGTAGGCACTGAATAGTAAGCATCTTTTAGGTCGATGCTAGCCATGGAGTAGCCTTTGGAAATCAGTTCTTTAGCAGTTACCAGTTCCCATTTTGTACTGAATATATAGTACAATGTATTCAATTTGGTCAATTCGATGATGATGTGACCATCTATTTTGTTTTTGGTAAAGATATAAGACACAAATTCCAGCCAATCGTGTTGGGTTTACCCATTACCCCTTTTGCACAATTCAATGGTATATCCCTGGATACTGCTTAGGATATAAGTGTCTGTAGTTGATATACACCATGTATCCAAAAGAGTGTAATCTCCCACCAATGTGTGTATTATCCACTCTTCCTATACTTTGTAAGGGACCAGACCCACCTACCTCCATTGTTACCAGTGGAAGTTTGCGGGACCAAAAGTCGGCACAGCTGATCCCACTTACGGGGCTTGTGCCTTCAGCTGCTGCTGGCTCCCGCAACTTCGCGGTCCTCCCCAGCCAGCTTCACTCGCAGCACTTGTGGACACTATTTTGTCCAGCTTCCCCCCCCCCCCTGTGTAAAAACAACGCGGGGACAAAAAACTACCGCAGAGTAAGTCACTTACCTGCAGATCGCGGTTTCAAACTTACCGCTGCGGGGGAACGCTCCACACCGCCTGTCGTTTCACAAGCGTGAAAGCGATATGGCACGCATGCGTCCTGGCGGGATTCTTCACGTAGTCACTCACGTGACTCCGAAGTAAAATCAAAAACAAAGAATGTAAACTTTTATTGGTTTTACACAAGATGTAACGAGGTGGTTATCTGAAGTTGGACAGCAAACTACACACTCCATAGCTGAAAGTGCCATACAACAAAATGTTGTAGAATCAGAAGAAATTGGACCTGAAGACATTGTTTCAAATGTCTCAAAACAAAGATTAAGCCACAGATCTAATTATTCATCATGGGCATCCTCTCCGGCTTCTGCTCGCTTAAAAGCTCAGGCAGAAAAGGCTGCTCTCTTGGAATGGACTGCCACCATGAACAAAAAGCACAAGCTTGAGGCACAAAAAGAGTAATTGGAAAGAGAGACGGAGCTGGCAACAACCAATGCCAAGCTTGAGCTTGAGGCACAAGTGGAACAATTCAAAAGAGAGATGGAACAACTAGAACTAGAGATGGACCTGGCAGAAGCCAATGCAAGGATCAATATACTTGAGGCCAAAGTATCAAGAAGCAGCTTTAGAGTATCTCACGGGATGCGTTCTTATGCGAGTAACAAAACTGCTCAAAGGCAAGCATAAGCTAAATTAAAGCTACAGGCAGATGGATACTTGCCTGATCACGTGCCATAGGTTGTTAGAACAAAACAAGCAACTCATGGACAACCTGTGGAGCTCATGTTATGACCCATCTAACTCAACACTCTCTTCAGAGGCAAAATGTACAGTCATATGAAGAGGAGCTAGCAGAGACATGTTAGTACTACCCCCCTCCCCTGTACTGAATGATGGAAACCAACGTGATATCTGGAACTTAATGCAGAGGCAAAATTAGATCACTGTTCTTCTGGCTAAACAAAATTTCTCTTCTACTTTACCACTTAAAGACATTCCTGTTTATGATGGTGATCCTTTGCAGTATGGTTTTCATCACGGCATTCAAGAGATGAGTGGAAAGAAAAACTAAGGATAAGAGTGATTGCTTGCATTTTCTAGATCAATACACTAGAGAGCATCCTAAAGACTTAGTCCGCAGTTGCCGACATTTGCCTCCAGCCCAGGGCTATGAAAGAGCAAAAGATCTGTTTGAAGAGCATTTTTGGTAATGAACATAAGATTACTACTGCTTACATGGCTAAGGCTTTTGTCTGGTCAGTGATCAGGCAAGAGGATGTGAAGACATTGCAAGCATTCTCATTATTTCTTAGAGGTTGTTGCTATGCTATGGAACATCTCACCTATATGGAGGAAATGAATGTTGCTTCCAATATGAAGACTATCCTTCTGAAGCTGCCTTACCAGCTCAGAGACAAGTGGAGGGATAGGGCATGTCAGCTGCAGGAAGAGCGTGGAAGTCGAGCTAGATTTTCTGACGTGGTAGACGTCTTGGAGAAGCAAGCGTGGATAGTCAGATCCCCTTTTCGGAAACATCCAGGATGTTGCAACTGTCAAAAGCTCTACTTTTGCTAATGCAAGAGAAAGGACAGGACCAAAAGGAAGCCGTTTTGCAAGAATGTCTATGTCTATGTCTCTAACTGTAATACCTGTAGAAGCAGCAGTGCAAGAAAAGCTGCCAACAGGTGGAACGAGAAGAAATGTATCTACCACCAATACTCAAAGTTCTTGTTTGTTCTGTAATAAAACTGGTCACACATTGGGCCAGTGTCTACAGATCAGGAAGAGAGGGCACAGAGAAAAGATAGACTTCTTGAAGGAGAAGGGAGTCTGCTTTGTATGTTTGAAAATACATGAAGTACATGAGCAAAGACTGCAAGAGTCGTATGACTTGTGTGCAACAAAGATCATCCTGAAATACTTCACACTGAACAAAAGAACAAGGAGAAGAAGCCGGAGCATAAAGAACAGAATGAGAAGCCAAATGTGAGTAATGCTGTTCCCTCATCTCATATGTGTGGGCCATATTGGGGCAGGTGAAGAAACCTGCACCTTCTCCATTGTACCAGTACAGGTAAAGAGCCACAGTGTTGCAAACATATGCATTTTTGGATTATGGAAGTTGAACTACCTTTTGTGCAGAAAGCTTGATGAGAAGGTTGAACATTACAGGACAAAAGTAGTATTCTCTTGCGTACCATGAATCAAGAGAAGCCTGTGATCTGTCATATCTTAGGTTTGGAAATATCTAGTTTGGACAAAAACGATTTTCCAATGTGTTCACACATAAGGCCATGCCAGTTTCTCAGCTAAACATACCCAGACAGGAAGACCAAATACAATGGCCTTACTTGAAGGATAACAAGATTCCTAAAATAGACTATGACATTGACCTACTTATTGGAACAAATGCTTCAAAGTATTGGAACCTTGGGAGCAGGTCAACAGCCAAGAGAATGGACCATTTGTCGTGAGGACCCTACTGGGGTGGGTCATCTGTGGGCCTCGGAAACGAGACAATGAAAGCAGTGATGAAAATGTCTGCCCCGCTGCTGCTGTCAATCGAATATCCATTGTAAACCTAGAGGAGCTACTGGTCAAGCTATATGTAGATTGGTTTATGCATGCAACCAACCATATATAGGTTAGCATCACTAACCTGCCTTACTGTATCATTTATATCAACACCTACTTCCTACGCTATGCAGTTCGGTAGCAGACAGGATGCAGTGCCTACTAGCATGCTGTTAAGTCAGTATGTGGATTAAAGATGATCTTAAATTACGTGTTGTGTAGATGTCATATTTACACTATACAATCACGACTTCAGTGAAAGTACAGCAAGAAAACAGAAGAAACTAGACTAAGTGGGACTCATTGTGTCCCAGCATCATACGGGAGAGCTGGTCACCCAACGCAATATTCCACCTCTCCACCAATTCCAATATTGCTGGCCAGTGGGGGGGGGGGGGGGCGGGATGAAGGGTCTGGTTTCCAGAGGGCTAGTATGGACATTGTGGGCCGAATGGGATCTTGGGCTGGCAGCTCAGTCACTGAGGCCAGGCAGCTCAGTCACTGAGGCCAGGCAGCTCAGTCACTGAGACCTGGTAGTACAGTCACTCAGACCTGGCAGGCTGGCAGCTGAGAAACTGCCTGAAATTGTGACCAAAACAGGTGACACTCTGTGTGAGAGAGAGAGAAGGGGGAGAGGGTGGACTGAATGGATTATTGGGCTGGTAGTTCAGTGAGTCATGGCTGGATGGCTGGCAGTTCACTTACTCAGGGCTGGTGGGCTGGCAGGCTGGCAGTGCAGTCACTCATGGCTGGTGGGATGGCAGTTCAGTCACTTACAGCTGGTGGGCTGGCAGTTGACTTCCTCACGGCTGGTGGGCTGGCAGTTCAGTCACTTCTGGCTGGTGGGCTGGCAGTTCAGTCACTTACAGCTGGTGGGCTGGCAGTTCACTTACTCACGGCTCATGAGCTGGCAGTGCAGTCACTCACGCCTGGCACGCTGGCAGTTCACTCAGTCACCCCTCCTCCCTTCAGCCCCCCACTCTGCTCCTTGCCATTCCCCTCCCCCCCACACATTCAGTCCATCTCCCCACAAACTCCCCCCCCCCATGCACTCTTAGCGGCTCTCCCACAGAGCAGCCATTCCTGCCTATTAGGTTCCCATCGTGATGAAGAACACGCAGGCATGAAAAGTGGAAAAAGGATTTATTAAAGTTTAAAATGTGAATGACCCTTAAAATATAAGAACAATTTAAATGTTAAAAATATGAGAATTATTAAGCTATTTCTTGTTGTGTCTCTTGTTGTGTTCTGCTGCTCACTGCCTCTTGATGGCTATTTGATATTGATTAAAAAAAGAGACAATTTTAATATAGAGAGATTGAGCGGTTGTAATTTGTTGTAATTCTCAATCCTCTGGACTCACTGAAGAATTTTTGTAAAACATTTTCTTGATGTTGGGGCTGTCGGGGTGGGGTGGGGGGTGGCAAATGTCCTGCAGCCGAGGGAGGGGGACGGCTTCAGGCGGGGGCTCTCACGGGCTGACTCACTCACTCACAGCCTCTGGACTGACGGACTGAATCACGGCTTGTGGACTGACTGACTTATGCCCGACTTCTGGAGTCACGTCCGACTTTTGTAAACTGAAAACTGTAACATCCACATTGAGGAACAGCTTCTTCCTGACAGCCATCAGGCTATTAAATGTAACGAATAAGCTCTGAACTACGAAAGACTATTATTTGTACTATTTGTTATTTGTTGATCACGCACACACACCCCCACCACCTCACACATACACTCACACACACACACAGACTCTCTCACACACACACAGACTCTCAGACACACACACACACACACACACACACACACACACACACACACACACACACACTCTCACACACACACACACACTCGCGTTCTGGTGCCATCGCAACAACCTAGAGCTCAATGCTCTTAATACAGTGGAATTGATTGTAGACTTTAGGCGAGTTCCCCCTCCCCTCTCCCCACTCACCATCAACAACACCATAGTCACATCTGTGGAGTCATTTTAGTTCCTGGGGTCCATTATCTCCAAGGACCTTAAGTGGGGGGCTACCATCGACTCCACAGTCAAAAAGGCACAACAGAGGATGTACTTCCTACGACAGCTGAGGAAGCACAATCTGACACAGGCAATGATGGTCCAATTCTATATGGCCATCGTAGAGTCTGTTCTCACCTTTTCCATCATGGTCTGGTTTGGCTCAGCCACCAAGCATGACACCTGGAGTCCCTAGCGAATCATCCGATCAGCTGAGAAGTTTATTGGCTGCAACCTTCCCTCCATTGATGAACTGTACACTGCAAGGGCCAGGAAGCAAGCGGGCAAGATCATCTCTGACCCCTCTCACCCTGGCCACAAATTCTTTGAATCACTTCCCTCTGGAAGGTGACTCCGGACTGTCAAAGCTGCCACAGCCAGACATAAAAACAGATTTTATCCATGAGTAGTTGCTCTTCTTAACAGCCAAAAATATGTATCCTCCCTTTGATCTGTTATTTTGTTGGTTCACATGCTTGATCAATGGTGTTTATTCATTAATGTTTTATTATTATTAATGTTTAGTGTTTTCTGAGTCATTCGTAACTGTCACTGTATGTCATGTTGTTACTTGTGGGCGGTGCACCAAGGCAAATTCCTTGTATGTGAATACTTGGCCAATAAACTTACTTACTTACTTACATACATTAATGTTTATTGGTAATTGTTTCACTATATACGTAGAACAATTAAGGGCCGGTGTGGAGGAGCCATTTATGTTTAGGCTAGTTACTGTTGGCATATTATATTATTTTGTCTAGATATTTCTAGCAGTATTATTTTGGACACTTGGTGTTGGTCAGTTGATCATAGAGGGGTGTAACATCTGGGCCTATGGAACAGGGAGTGACTCAGACCAGACATAGGAGGTGGAGACTACACAGTTCTCACCAGATCAGAGAGAGCAAAAAGTTACAACTTGTATGAGAATAAGGAGAACCTGGTATGTTCATCTCTTTGTTTGTACAACTACTTCAATAAAAAAACGGAAATGACGACTGGAAGATCTGTTCTTTTTGGTTTGCGTAAGATCACTCCTACTTTCCTGTGTAGTAATGGCAAAGGAAAGTTGGACATTGGAAAAGAAAGAAATTGCCATTACACAGTGCATACATACTTCCTTACTTGATTATAGAAGTTAATTGGTGATAATGGACACCATTCTCCCCATGCTCCAATATAATGAAAGTTATCTAAGCTTGACCAGAGCTACTTACTCCATGAGTGAGGGGTTGTAGCTCCTTCATCATTATGTGCAAGACCATGTCCAGAAAAGTTAGTACAAGATGCATCAACAAAATTACTACATGTGCAAACAGTCTAATTTGGGGTTTGCAAATCAGAGTGGTTTTGTTTCAATCAACAACATAGAGTATAAAAGTTGGGAGGTCATGTTGCAGTTCTATAAGACGTTGGTGAGGCTGTATTTGGAGTATTGTATTCAGTTCTGGGCACCGTGTTATAGGAAAGATGTTTGGAAGCCAGTGATCCGTGCAGTGCTGCAAGAATAGCTCCTCATTACACGGTTTATTTTGTAACCTACATTTATGATTTGGATGACAATATAGTCAAAATTGTTCATACATTTACATATGACAGCAAATTAGTCTTGTGGTGGAAAGTGGGGATGGACATTAAAGTTTACAACAGCCTCTAGATCATTTGAGAATGTTACCAAACAAATTGCAGATGGAATTTAATTCTGACAAGTATGAGATGTTGCACTTTGCAATGTCAAACCAGGGCAGGACTTACACAGTAAATGGCAGAGCCCCGGAGAATGTTGCAGAGTACAGGTGCTTGGATCCCAGAAACTAGAGGTTGAGCATACAAGGTGCTGAAGATGGCGTTTGGCACACTTACCTTTCATGTCAATTGGATTTAGTTTAGTTTAATTAAATGCAGAGACCCAGTGCGGAAACAGGGCCTTTGGCTCATTGAGTCCGTGCCGTTCAGCGATCCCCGCACACTAACACTATCCTACACACACTAGGGGCAATTTACAATTTTAACAAGCCAATTAACCTACAAACCTGTATGTCTTTGGAGTGTGCAAGGAAACCAAAGCTCCCAGAAATCACGGGGAGAACTTACAAAATGCGTGTAGACCATGGGAAGTATTTACAAACCATACAGACAGCACCCGTTGTCAAGTTCAAACCCGGGTCTCTGGCGCTGTAAGGCAGCAACTCTGCTACGGTGCCACTGCAGAGTGGATTCCAATACAACTGACAACTTTACCCCCAAAATGTTCCACTATATTTGTATTTGTTCTTGTGCTAAGAGCATCACTGGTTACATCAGTGTTAACTGTTCAACCCCAAATGCCCCATCAACTGAATGGTTTGCTAGGGGTTGGAGAAGTCAGTAGAGGGGAAGGATCCTAGCTTGGAAAATCAAGAAGAATGGATAGAGCTAAGAAACAGCATAAAACATTGATGGAGTTGTCTATAAACTTTCCATCCACCCATGTGGTTGCAGTGATCTAGGAACAAGTATAAAGTAAGAAATGTGAGGAGAATCTAACAAGGATATACCATAATCTGTGGTGGCATTACTCTGCATGTGTATGGGAATATCCAGTTTGAGGTTTTATATTGGAGGGTAATTTTACATAGTGTGTACGTAGTGTGCATAGATCAGTTTTTGAAGAATTAATACGTATTCAGGCTCTTTTCAATTTCACACCTTGCATTGCATGTCAATTAATTAACAATCTGGTCATCCAGAAACATCCACTCTCAAGATAATCAAAATCATTATTTTTTGTACAATACATCTGACTAAAACTGTACTGTGGATATTTAGTATGAAAATATTGATCATGGATAGACAATAGCACAAACTATAGATGATTTAGATGTTCTAATTACATGATTGTGCAAAAAAATAATCAATTTGATTATCTTGAGAGTGGATATTTCTGGAATGTGATCGGTTGGAATATTGCCGTTGCCATAAACATTAAGCCCATATCGGCAGGCAAGACATGGAAGATTTGTATGGGGGCCTAAATAACATTTTTTGCATCATAAGATTAAAATGAAGCCACACCAAAATTGTATGTTAATATGTTAAATAAACGACATACCTTTTGTTTTGTCCTACAATTGCGATCCGTGATGTTGAAGGCGTTCGCATTTAACTTCAATCCAGCGATTCAATCATCCAGCAAATTTGAAAAAAAACTGGGAACGGAAGCCCGGCCGATTTTTCTTCATCAGCTAGCAGCCCGAGGAAATCCCTCTCCGACAACCAATACAAACCTCTATTTTAATCTCCCCCCCCCCCCCACCGGGGTTGGCAACCTACGGCCCGCAGGCGTATATTTTTTCAATTCGTTTTCATGACCTGGGAACTGTAGCCAGCCCCGGGGATGCGAGCTGATCTGGGAACTGCAGCTAGTCCCGGGGCATGCAGGCAACCTGGGCACTACAACCAGTCACATGGCATGCGCGCCGACGTGGGAATTGCAGCCAGTCCCGGGGATGCGAGCTGATCTGAGTGGCCAAGTCAATCACCCAACTCAGTATCCTGTACCTGCCTTCTCTCCATACCCCCTGATCCCTTTAGCCACAAGGGCCACATCTAACTCCCTCTTAAATATAGCCAATGAACTGGCCTCAACTACCTTCTGTGGCAGAGAATTCCACAGATTCACCACTCTCTGTGTAAAAAATGATTTTCTCATCTTGGTTCTAAAAGATTTCCCCCTTATCCTTAAACTGTGACCACTTGTTCTGGACTTCCCCAGCAACGGGAATAATTTTCCTGCATCTAGCCTGTTCAACCCCTTAAGAATTTTGTAAGCTTCTATAAGATCCTCCCTCAATCTTCTAAATTCTAGTGAATACAAGCCGAGTCTATCCAGTATTTCTTCATATGAAAGTCCTGCCATCCCAGGAATCAGTCTGGTGAACCTTCTCTGTACTCCCTCTATGGCTAAAAAAAATGTATTTCCTCAGATTAGGAGACCAAAACTGTATGCAATACTCCAGGTGTGGTCTCAACAAGACCCTGTACAACTGCAGTAGAACCTCCCTGCTCTTATACTCAAATCTTTTTGCTATGAATGCTAACATACCATTCCTTTCTTCACTGCCTGCTGCACCTGCATGCCTACTTTCAATGACTGGTGTACCATGACACCCAGGTCTCGTTGCATCTCCCCTTTTCCTAATCACCACATGTGATTTTTTCTATTACAAATCTCAAATTGTGAAGTAGAGGCAAATAAATAAATTATGGGTCTTTGTCCCAAACATTATGAAGGGCACTGTGTATGAGTCCACACTGAGAGCAATTGATGAGGTTGGAGGAGATGCAACTGAACCTCTGCCTCTTTTGCGTTAAAGGAGGGAAATGAGGAAACATTTAACTCTTATCAAATGTTTAATAGAAACATGGAAAATAGGTGCAGGAGGAGGCCATTCGGCCCTTCGAGCCAGCACCGCCATTCATTGTGATCATGGCTAATCGTCCCTAATCAATAACCCGTGCCTGCCTTCTCCCCATATCCCTTGATTCCACTAGCCCCTAGAGCTCTTGTTGGATCTTTCTGAGATAATATTTACCTGCACTGCTGTTAAAGGAACTGTGGCGTCCAAAAACGCCGGGTTCGGCAGTGACCAGAGACCTCAGAGAGAATCCATGCGGTCACGAGGATAACGAACAAACTCCATACATACAGCACCTGTAGTCGGGATCGAACCCTGGTCTCTGGCGCTGCAAGCACTGTAAGACAGCAACAGTACCGCTTGTCCACCGTGCCGCCCCTAAATTAGACATTACCACTCCGCATTTGAAACAGCAAAGTAAAGTATGTCCTGAAGTGGGAGTCTTTTTAATACATTTTGCACAAACTTTTCTGAATGAGGTTTTACAATCGATTCTGTCTGTGGGGAGTCTGCACGTTCTCCCTGTGAATGCGTGGGTTTCCTCCACATGCTCCGAAGACGAACAGGTCTGTAGGTTAATTTGCCTCTGTAAATTTCTCCTGTGTGTAGGGACTGGATGTGAAAATGAGATAACACGCAGATCGATGGTCGGCTTGGACTCTGTGGGTCAAAGGCCCTGTTTCCATGCTGTATCTTTTGATAAATCAAATCAATCATAACAAGATTCTTAGTGATGTGAGCAACTTATAAGCATGGATGTTTTTGGGGAAGGTGAAATTAACATAAAAACTGCTGAAATCTGAAATAAAAGCAAAGATTGTAAAGACAAGGGGGCTCGAGCAGCATCTGTGGAAAGAGAAGTGCAATTTAAATTGATGTCCTAATTAATGAATTTTCAAATTAATGAATTAATGCAAATTTTTAATCGAACTATCAAGTTTTTGACCCGAAATGTTGACCAATTTAATTTTCTTTCCGTCGATGCTTCCTGAGCTGTTGAGTTTCTAGCCTGTTTGTGTCTCCTGCGTCTTAAGAGGAAACTGGACAAAGAAACGGAGGAATAAGGAATTGAAGGGTACATGAGGTGTTCTGAGGAAGAGGCACGAGAGAAGGAATCAAGGGATATGGTGAAAAAGCAGGAACGGGGTACTGATTTTAGATTATCAGCCATGATCATATTGAATGGCGGTGCTGGTTCGAAGGGCCGAATGGCCTACTCCTGCACATATTTTTCGATGTTTTCTAAGTTTCAATGGGAGCGTTGACACCAGATGGATGTTTCCTTAGTTACACCCTGGTGATAGGGGGTGCTGCACTCTGTATTTCCAGGGCACACGTGTAATCTGTATTTAGACACTGCTTGTTCCACAGCGGACAAACAGCAACTTGTACAGTGACAGTGCTCAGGCCAAGCATCTTGGGCGGAAATGAACAGAAACAACTCGTCCTATTGCCTCTTGTCTGAGATGGGCCAGGGGCCAGGGGGTTGCGGGGATCAGGCGGGCGGCAGAGGGGGAGCGGGACAGCGGCAGGCTGCCGTCGCTGGTGGTGGGGGCTTGGAGCCGGCGGCAGTGCCCCGGTCGCGGTGTCTGCGGGCGGTCTGCGTGCTCAACGAGACGGCCAAGCCCCAGAGCACAGAGTGGGGTGCACTGCAGTGCCTGGAGCGGGCATGTCGGAACCAGGACACCGAGCTCACCATCCTCCCCTTCGGCCAACTCGACTTCGGGGAGACGCCGGTCCTCGACTCCTTTTACCATGCAGGTTGGTGGGGAAAAGTTGCTTCAGCCAAAAAAAATACATTGGCTATTATTCCCTTCGCGGCGTTAATAATTTATTTTCATATTGGAACTTGTGCGCATTCTTGTAATAAAGCATCCTCGTGAATAACTTAAATATTGGAACATAATTATCTTTTTAATGTAATTCACTTTTTCACCGTAGAACTATCAATTTTGTTATATAACTTTTACATAATTTTATTAAGCCTTTCTATGAGAAATATGGTTGGATTTTCAGTGGATATTGAGTGGGTATACCGTTAAGAGCAGGTGGTATAACTGGGAATGCATTGTTGTGTGGTCACTGATGTTAATTGTTTGCCATTGAAGCTCTCCACAATTCACATGTGTTACTAAACGGCAATGTGGAGAATAATAACGTGAAAGGGTCTCAACCCGAAACGTCACCCATTCCTTCTCTCAAGAGATGCCGCCCGTCCTGTTGAGTTACTCCAGCATTTTGTGTCTATCTATCGTGCTGACGTTACCTTGGCGACTGTTTGAGATATCGCTATGGAGAAACTTTTTTTCCCCCAGGATGGAAATGTCAAAGACTAGAGGGCATGACTTCAAAAGTTGTAGATGTAACCCTTTCCCACACACAGACCAGACTTTGAGCACTTTGCATGGGAGGCCACCAACAACTTATAAGTTTAGTTTAGAGAGACAGCATGGAAACAGCCTCACCAAGTTCATGCCCACCAATGATCATCCGTCCACACTAGTTCTGCTATCCCTCTTTCTCATCCACTCCCCACATATTTGGGGCAATTTTACGGATGCCAATTAAACTACAAACCCACACGTCTTTGGAATGTGGGTGGAAACCGGAGAATGCCTACAGTCATAGGGAGAACGTACAAACTCCACAATGACAGCACCGGTGGTTAGGATCGCACCCGAGTCACTGGCATTGTAAGGCAGCGGTTCTACCAGCTGAGCCACTGTGCCGCTCCAGTCAGGATGCTAGCTATGCCTGGGAATGGAGAAAGAGGAGGTTGAATGGGGTACATTAAATGGAGTTTACTACACATCTGGTGACAGTATTATCAGCAGCTTCTTAAGGGCCTGTCCAAATTGGCCGTCATTTGAGTAAATGCTGGATTACTGTTGTTAAGTGGTGATAGGCATGAACGCTGATCATGGTGAGAAGTCTGGCATGTGAACTTGTCCTTTGTGAGTCATTTTAATCTAGATGACTGGGCACATAAAACATAATCTGGTGCTTTTCTTTTGACCAATATGGCAAATAGGTTGGCATGGTCAAAGCCTGTGCTGTATGATTCCATATGGCATTGGTTCATCAGTGTTGGGCCAATGACTGTACCATTGCCAGAGACTTTAGGGATGACGGAGGGTGATATGATTAACACAGGCTATTGCAGTGAGGACATTTCAGTGGTTGAAATATACTGTTGTGGTGGACAAGAGTGAGCAGGACTTCAGAAAGAGTGCAGCAACTACAGTATCTCTGAGGTTCAGGAGCTGGATGGCCTGAACCAGGCTTGGGTTGAAATGGATGCCTCAAGGGTAGATTATGTTGCCATGTGGAGTCTCAAGTATGCGTGATTTTTACTCAGTTTTGGAATTACTAATACTGGCTCAGCGAAGTTATGCCACCAAAAATAGAATGCCTCATTAGTAATTTTCATTGAGTTATGGAAGAGGAGGTAAAACTTTCTCAGAGTAATATTGATTTTCATTCATTGTGGTAAATTTCAAAAGTCTATCGACGTATTTGTTTCTGTTTAAAACAGCACGAGCCGCATAAACATTTTCCAATTAAAAAAAATAATTTAATTATACCTGAGGCCTGTTCTACATTAGAACACTGGGAACCATCATTTTGTTTTTTCAATGCATGAAGGCAGGGAGTGCAGGAGACTGGGGGAGGGGTGATCATATAGAGGTGTATAACATCATGACGGGAATAGATGAGGTGAATACGCTGTATTTTACCTACATTTGGGGAACCACGAACAAGAGGACATAAGTTTAAGGTGAGAGAAATAAAGTTATAGTAGGACTTGGGGGACAACATTTTCGCTCAGAGCGTGGTGGGTATGTGGAATGAGCTGATGGGATATAGTTGAGGCAGGTACCATAACAACATGTAAAAGATACTTGCACAAGTACATGTGATAAAAATATAAGAAAAGCTTACAGCTTATATTTAGTCTCAAATCAGGCTTTTCTCCAATAGATTAATACAGAAAGGCAAGTGTAGGTTTGCCTCAGGTTGCTGTGTATTGAGATAATGAATGACTAACATTTGTCTACCATATGACGAGAGAAGAAGCTAGATTGATCTCACTAAGGGGCAATGACAAATGGCTGATGTCTTTGATATGTAAAATGCCTTGCACCAAATGTCCGATGTCTGTGAGGGGGGAAGTGACGAGAGAGGAAACTAAATTGATCTAAGGGGTATTAACAAATGACCAATGTCTTTAATATGTAAGATATCTTGTGCCATGTGACAAAATGCCTTTGATGTGATGCATTCTGTAGAAACCTTTATTTCCTGCACCTCTGACCATGACTAATGTTTGTGGAATGTGCTAAGGTGACAAAAAAAACACTATATAATATGATGTAATTCTGTTGTTCGAAGAAGTGGACTGAGGACAGTGAAGTGTCTGTAATGCTCACTTGACTGGAGTACCTTACCACTGCTGTCGGCCTATAATAAGTCAAGTCAAGTCAAGTTTATTCGTCACATACACATACGAGATGTGCAGTGAAATGAAAAGTGGCAATGCTCGCGGACTTTGTGCAAAAAGACAAACAAACAAACAACCAAACAAACTATAAACACAATCATAAACACACACATATTCTTTTACATATTAAATATTGGAAGGAAAAACGTTCAGTAAAGTTAGTCCCTGGTGAGATTTACAGTCCGAATGGCCTCTGGGAAGAAACTCCTTCTCAACCTCTCCATTCTCACAGCATGGCAACGGAGGCGTTTGCCTGACCGTAGCAGCTGGAATAGTCCGTTGCATGGGTGGAAGGGGTCTCCTATGATTTTATTGGCTCTGGAGTTGCACCTCCTGATGTATAGTTCCTGCAGGGGGGCGAGTGAAGTTCCCACAGTGCGTTCGGCCGAATGCACTACTCTCTGCAGAGCCTTCTTGTCCTGGGCAGAGCAATTCCCAAGCCAGATGGTAATATTTCCGGACAAGATGCTTTCCACAGCCGCTGCGTAGAAGCACTGGAGGATCCTCGGAGACACTCTGAATTTCCTCAATTGCATGAGGTGGTAAAGGCGCTGCCTTGCCTTACTCACGAGTGCTGCGGCGTGTGATACCCATGTCATATCCTCAGAGATGTGGACTTCCAGATATTTAAAACAGCTCACCCTATCCACAGGATCCCCATTTATCCTCAATGGTGTGTACGTCCTCGGATGATGTGCCCTCCTAAAGTCCACGATCAGCTCCTTCGTTTTTTTGATGTTCAAGAGGAGGCTGTTATCCTGGCACCAGAGTGCTGCTAAATCAGCCACCTCCTCCCGGTAGGCCTTCTCATCGTTGTCTGAGATCAGGCCCACCACCACAGTGTCATCAGCAAACTTAATTATTGAGTTGGAGCTGAACCTAGCCACACAGTCATGTGTGTACAGGGAGTACAATAGGGGGCTGAGGACACAACCCTGGGGCGATCCTGTGCTCAGGGTGAGGGACTTCGATGTATTCCCTCCCATCTTGACTACCTGGGGCCTGGCGGTAAGAAAGTCCAGGACTTGAGTACTCGCCCCGAAATGCCATCGGATAAAAAGTGAAGTTTTGAACTGGTCTACCAAAACGTTTGTGGGTTGTCTGTTTATTAAGGAGCTATCCTGTTTGATTGTTATAAAAGTAACTTTTTCACATGGATAGGAAAGGTTTTGAGGGATATGGGCCAAACATGGGAAAATGGGACTAGCTTAGACAGGGCATTTTGATTGCTAAGGATGAGTGGTGCCAAGGGGCCTGTTTCTTTGCTTGATGGGTCTCTGACGCCATGTCTCTTGGTGCATTGCAGGTCAATGCTCCAATGCAAGAATGTGATTATTTTGGTTCATGGGGCTTGCTGCAGTAATAGCAAGACTCGGGTCCAATTTTGGGCGGGCAGGCAGCATCTCTATGAATGGTTGAGGGAGAGGCCAGAGGCAGGAGCGAGTCAGGCAGTCCGGTGATTGAAGCTGATGTTATGGAATTCACAATCATTGTTGGGTCTCACTCGTGTGTGAATTTGTTTTGCTGTGTGTCCAAAATGGCTGCCAGTTTTGTGTTTCAAACAATATGTTTGAGAAACATTTTGGGAGATTTTGCGCAGTAGGGCATTTGATAAAATAACCTCAGACTGGATTCTCCTTAATGTGAGTTCTGCATTATCCGAGGAAAGAGAAGACAATTAATGAATTGACCTCTTGTTAGGAATATGTAGGGAATAAAATAGATTAAGATAGGATTAGTGTAAGTGGGTGCTTGACAATCAGAGTAGACCCCGAGGGTGAATGGCCTGTGTCTGTGCTATTTCCCCGTAACTAAAATGAAAACATGCTGGTAACTTGGAAGGAACAAACATAAATCAATTCATTTTACTTAAAGCATGAAACTTTTTTTATTACATTGTCACAACTCTAAAACTCATCCATTGAAATTGTATAGGACCCTTGACCATCAATCAATATGTTTGTCACTTATCACTTATCTGCAGTGATCAGTTGATCTCTTGGAGATGAGGATTAGTCTGTTATTAATTGAAGTGGTTAAAGGAAAGGTCAGGGGTGAACCTTGGCATGCTGGGTTATTACTTGAGTTATTCCTATAATGCATCAGCAACTGTACATGGAAACATATTAATAGAACTGTTAGAATAAATACACTCATCTAATTTTGCAGTTTGGCCAGTCCTGATGATAACAAGCACAATGTTAAAGATGGAAGCAGATCCAATGCTTAAGAAGTGATCTTCATGAATAAAGTGTGTGCTCAATATTGAGAACTTCTCTTCCTAGGCTACTTCTGATGTATTTTAGCTGCCACTTGATCCACTTCCACATGGATGTCAGGGTGTACTACAAGGATGGTTGTTGCGGTGAATGGCTGGCAATTACAAATCCTCCACCAATAATCAACAAAAAACATGTCTAAAGTGAAATTATAGACAATCATGCAGATCCTCATCCTACAATGTTAAGGATTTGATGGTGTGACCTTTCAAAAGCTGATCAAGTGTTAAACTCCTGCACATTGCTGTCTGGAGTTTTTTTTAATAAATATTTTTTTTATTAGAAGCAATTGTACAAGGATAAGATGATCGGCATAACTCTTATACAATTATTGTACAGCTTCATTTTTAACCTTATAACCTAAATTTAAAAAAAAAAGAAAAAAAGGAAAACAAAGAAAGAAGAAGGAAAAGAATGAAGAAAAAAGAAATAAAATACAAAAGTGCAGGAAAAAGACGCCTAAGCTACCAAAGCAGTGCAGAAGAAAAGAAAAGAAAAGATGGAGATATACCTTCCCCCCGCCCAGTATCATTTTGGTGCATCTGACTGAAGCTGGCATAACTTACCTTAAGTTTGCCTCTTATTTATTTACTACTGTAATTGCAAATAATATCTTGTGCCAAACTTTAGTAACTGGCTCTTTTGGAATTGCAGGGACAGCAGAGTTGCATTACATATCTGCTTTGGGTATGATCATTATATTGGCCCATTACATTAGGTGGCATGGAGGTGCAATGGTAGAGTTGCTGCCTTACAGCACCAGAGACCTCAGTCCTGACTATGGGTGCTGTCTGTACAGAATTTGTACGCTCTCCTCATGACCGCGTAGGTTTTCACCGGCTGCTCCAGTTTCTTTCCACATTTCAAAGACGTACAGGTCTGTAAGTTGATGGACTTTGGTAAAGATGGTAAATTCTCCCTAGTGTGTAGGAGAGTGTTTGTGTATGGGGATTGCTGGTCAGTGCGGACTCGGTGGGCCAAAGGACTTTTTCCCACGTTGTATCTTTAAACTAAACTAACTTAAAATGCACTTGAAACAGCATTGGTGAAGTTGGGCTGCAAGATTTCACCAGGAGGATCTGCAGATTGCATTGTACCATTGTTAGGTAATTAATTTAAGGAAAAGGACACAGAGTTGGGACAAGGAGATGATTTTCTACTTGCCAGGTAAATCAAGACTCCGTCAACCATAACTTGGGTGAAGGGTATGGAAGTTTACTTCAAGGAGTCACTGTGTTAAATTGGATAGCTCCAAAAATAAAAAAGGACATAGAGATATTAATAGGCCTGACTGTTGCTATTGATGCAAGCAAAGTGCCAACTTTTCTCTGCCATTGTGCCAAGAGTAGTAAATGAGACCGTGCAGGCGAACATTAACCTCCCTAATCACTAAAAATGTTAAAGGTACTGCAATCATTTCTCTTTGCCTATTCCAATAATATGCATTCCTTAAAAAGTTCTGCAGCCGTGTTTATAATTCAGCTGTATTTGGATTTAGTGGCAACATTGAACATTTAATAGAGATATCATGTCCTGCATCTTTAAATAACTTGATTTTAAAATTGCTTACAATGATCTTTAAATAAATTTACTCTGAACCTATCACTGGCTTCGCCGCGGCAATGTGAAACTGTGACAATAAATTAACAATATATGTTTACATGTGGAATTTTCAAAAACATACATTCAGCTATTACAAAAATGTGTCTCTTTGTGAATGCGTGCAAGTCAGCAGAGTCTCATAATTGTGCCACTGGGGTGTGGCCAGTTTGTATGGCAGAGCAAGTTAGCCTGTTTCAACCTTATACCAATTCAGGGCTCGAAATTAATGGTTGCCCGGGTGCCAATGGCCACCTACAGTCCCGTCGGGCAACCTAAAAGCCATGCCATTTTGCCTGGCTTGGCAAGAACTCGGGACACCTGCCGTTCAACTCTGAGCGGGCCCCCCTCTCTATCTCTCTCTCTCTCTCTGTCACTCTCCATCTCCACCCGCCATCCGTATCCATGTCCGGGCCGCCGGTTCTCCGTTCTCCACCCGCTCCTCATCCACCAGCACGGCCGGCTGCCTTTGCACATGCGCACTGCCACGGCCTGTACATCCTCCCCTGCATATGCGCACAACCACGGCCAGCACATTATTGGCCACCCTGCACATGTGCACTGCCACAGCAACTGGTTGGCGCCGGGCACTTTCTCCCTCCCTTTGCCTTGGGGGAGATCTGGCCACCATTGCTGTCCGGTCGCCGCCTTGCCACGACCGCTGAAAACCAACCCAGAATCACTCCCTGGAGCTGGAGTAACTCCCGGGAGTAACTCTTGCTTCTTGGTTTCCTGGTCCTCCAAAAATATTCCAAATGGAATTTAAACTGGAGTGGACTCTCCACCACCAAACTCCAAACTCTGAAAAATAACAGCCTATTGCACTTTATCTGTTTATTTATTGTGTATATATATGGTCTATGGTATATAGACACACTGAACTTTTATCTCCTGTTCTGTATTATGTTTACATTTTCTGTTGTGCTGCACCAAGCAAGAATTTCATTGTCCTATCTGGGACACACGACAATAAAACTCTCTTGACTCTTGACTTGGACTTAAGCAAAAAAGGGTTCTTGGGGAAAAAAGAGCTACCTTAAATTTTGTTACATCTGGTTGGGAAACTATGGCAGGGTGAAGACTATTCCATGCTTTAATTGTGCGGGGGGGGGGGGGATGGAAACTCCATGGAGCAACCAGCATCTCTGGATAGAAGAAATTGGGTGACGTTTCGGGTAGAGATCCATCTTTAGATTTCCTCTGGTTTTAGTGTTTTTAGTTTAATTTAAAGATACAGCGTGGAAACAGGCCCTTCGGCCCACCGGGTCCACGCCGACCACCGATCACCCGTACCCTAGTTCTATCCTGTGTGTGTGTGTGTGTGTGTGTGTGTGTGTGTCACACACACACACAATTTCCCTCCTGGGATTAATAAAGTTCTATCGTATAGTATCGTGTGTGTAGGAAGGAACTGCAGATGCTGGTTTAAACTGAAGATAGACATCTAAAGCTGGAATAACTCAACAGGTCAGACAGAATCTCTGGACAAAAGGAAAATATTATGTTTTGGGTTGGGTCTGAAAAAGGTTCCTGCACACCTTTGGAATGTGGAAGGAAACAAGAGCACCCGGAGAAAACCCATGCGATCAAAGGGAAAAGGAACAAGCTCCATACAGACAGCACCCATATTCAGGATCAATTCTGTGTCTCTGGCACTTTTAGGCAGCAACTTTATGACCAATATACTTTCCCATAGTCTTGAACTGAATTAAAATATACAGTAGCTGTAAAGGGGGACATAGCGTCACTTACAGATTTAAGACTGAAAATTGACGTTTCTTTTTTTTTTAGTAGCCAAAGTTATCAACATATAATTTTTTGTGTGTGTGGAAAACAAAATATAGTGGCACAGCTGGTGGACTTGCTGCTTCACACGCCAGAGATCTGTGTTTGATCCTGTCCTCGGGCACTCTCTGTGTTGAATTTGCACATTCTCCCTGCAAGCGTGTGGGTTTCCTCCCACATCTCAAAGACGCATTGGCTTTGTAGGTTAACTTGTCTCTGTAAAATTGCCCCTAATGGGTAGGGAGTGGGTGAGGAAAGTGGGATAACAGAACTTGTGTGAATGGGTAGACAAATTGCTGGAGAAACTCAGCAGGTGAGGCAGCATCTATGGAGCGAAGGAAATAGGCGACGTTTCGGGTCGAGACCCTTCTTCAGACTGATGTAAGGGCGTGGGAGGGGTGGGAAGAAAAAAAGAAGAGGCGGAGACAGTGGGCTGACGGAGAGCTGGGAAGGGGAGAAGAAAGTAGGGACTACCTGAAATTGGAGAAGTCAATGTTCATACCGCTGGGGTGTAAACTACCCAAGCAAAATATGAGGTGCTGTTCCTCCACTTTGCGGTGGGCCTCATTCTGGCCATGAAGTAGGCACTGGGCAGAAAGGTCGGATTCAGAATGGGAGAGGGAGTTGAGTGCTGAGCCACCGGAGATCAGGTTGGTTAATCCGAACTGAGTGGAGGTGTTGTGCGAAGCGATCGCCAAGCCTGCGCTTGGTCTCACCGAGGTTGATCATACGCTGAATAATCCAACCACATTTTTGTTTGGAAGTGGAAAGAAATAATAGAAATTGCATTCATTGCAACGTGTAAAAAGAGTTGAGATACTTTATAATAATTTTGCTGCATGTCATTGTGGTATATATCATGTCTTGATTGGTGAATATGTTTAGTTGTGACTTTAATTGAAGCAGAAATAATATGTGAATGCTTCATTGAGCATATTTCTGACTGGTAACTATGCACTTCGTCCGAACACATTATCGCACACGTCATGCAAGCCGTCTTAAATGACCACTCAAACTGTCATTTGGCAACCTAAAAAGCTGCCCGGCTGGCAACAGGGAAAAAAAGTTAAGTGAGAGCCCTTCAATGTAAAATGAGAATACAAAAATGTAGGACACAATGGCATTTAATTTCCTGATCCACAACAATGGTGTGTCTTGTATATATTTTTTCCTCTGCCAGGATTACTTTGTTCGATATTGGAAAACCATCCACATTGCTGTTGTCGCTATCTGTTAACTCTTTGTGTTAAAGGTCTCCCCAATACTTTGAACCGGATTGATGCTCCATATTTCCGTCTCTCAACTCTTTGAACTATTGACTCTTGGTCCTTGATAATGGGTTTCACTTTATTTTTTAAGTTAATGTTCAATTGTTTCCAACATCCTGCATGTTTTCCTTTCCTCTTTTGTAATCAACTAACATTAGTAAATTTTCATTACATGAGGTGGAATTTTAGAAAATAAAGATCTTTTAATTTACCTTTTTTCTTTTAACGCTCTGGGGTGGAAATTGTTATGTGCAAGAGATTTCTTAATTGTATGTTTTGGTACTTTCTCCATTGGCATTTTTAAACCCATAAATGTACAACGTCCTAGCAATGTTACTTGATGTTTATTTCTTCTTTTCTATTCTTTAAACTGATTCGACCCGAAACGTTGCCTATTTCCTTCGCTCCATAGATGCTGCCTCACCCGCTGAGTTTCTCCAGCATTTTTGTCTACCTGTTCTCATTTAACAAACTTGCTATTTATGATCTCATAGCCTGTAATAGTTTCATCTGTTTTTGTTTTTAAATAATCTATTTTCCCTTTATCACTCTCTTTCCCTTTAATATGTTTTGCTCTGCAAGTTATTTAAGTAACTCCTAATGTCTTTAAGTTCTTTAAGTAACTCCTAATTTCCTCTGACTCTGCAACTCCTCAGTTCGCTGGATTTACCAGACTTTCATCTCACTATTGCCATAGGTTGCTTAACCATACATGAAGCTTTTGCCTTTCAAGGATAAGTAGTGTTTTTGTATCGATCCTTAAACTTATTCTGAATAGTTTTCTCTCCGAGGTCAAATCCCTCTTCAAAGTCACACTCCCCAAAGGATTTTCCACAGGAGTAAAAAGAACTCCATGTTTTAGGAGCCAGCTGCACTTGTATCCATAAGTGCCTTGTTCCTTCCTTTCCCAAAGGAACAGACCTCCTCCCTTAAGGCCAAACCATTTCCTTTCTCATGGTTAAATGTTGCTGTTGTTTCTCTTTCCAAATTCAATCCATTTCCAAGAAATGGTATTTCTGCTGATTGCCTATTGTAAATATTTAAGAAAACAAACAGCAACAAAAAAAATCACACTTGCATTTGAATTCATGAGAAATGAAGGCTTTCTCATGTGCATGCTGTCCCAAGAGAGATGATGACTAAATAATTTCATATGTTCAGTGCCTGGGTATAACTCAGTTTGCCTAGTGCCATTTTGGCATTGGCTTGCGGTGGTATGTATATCGCCAATAAGATGCACTCCCTTGGTAGATTAAAGGGATGGTATTTTATAATCGTGTATTCCTGGTAAGGGTGATAGAATTGAGTTAAGAGCGTCACAACAATGCATCATTGATCAATTTCCCTCCTGGGATAAACAAAGTTCTGTCGTATTTCACATAGCAGAAGCCGTCGCCTTTTCCCTTGTCTGCAGTCTGTAGACAATAAATGAACAATAAATATTTACTTTCATTTAGAGATACAGTGCAGAAACGGGCCCTTCAGTCCACCAAATCTGCATCGACCAGCAATCCCCGTACACTAGCACTATCCTAGACACAATTTACAAATTTTATCTATGCCAATTAACCTACAAACCTGTACATCTTTGGAATGTGGGAGGAAACTGGGGCACCTGGAGAAAACTCACGCAGTCACGGGGAGAAGGTACAAACTCTGTACAGACAGCACCTGTAGTCAGGGTCAAACCTGAGTCTCTGGCGCTGTAAAGCAGCAACGCTACCACTGCATCTCTGGGATACCCTAAATGGAGAAACCCACGGGTTGTGTGGAAGGGTCAGATGACTCAAGGGTGAGTTATGTTTTGTTGAAACAAAGAACGCAGCAGTCCCTGACTTCCCTTTGAAGCTGTTGCTTTGCTCAGAAATCTTTGCGTTTGTTTTCGTGTGATTGCCAGGCAGGAGGACACAGGTCAATTCTTCTGATGGTGGTATTTGTATGCCTGTGCTGGATTCCTTGCGGAGGTGATTGTGTTTTTAACAGGGTTGTAAAATGGGCAGTTTTGGAACAGTCCCCTGTTATGGCACCACTGCCAGGTATTGAAAACCAAATGGGACGTTTAATGGGCATCTCATCCACTCCTACCCCTTTGTGTGAAAATTGTACCTTTATATGAGGAAATGTGCCACAAGCTCTTGGCATGGATCAGACCCAAAATAATATAGTTTGGAAGGTATCAGATGTCCCTGAAACACTGAATAAACTAGTCGTCTCGACAGGAATTAGGAACGTCATTTGAAAGTTTTCCTCTGTTGTTTGGGTCTGTTCCCCAATACTACTTTGCATCCTATTCCACTAACAGGGAAAGACATAAGGTGCTGGAGTAAAGGGGCTGTCCCACTTGGGCGACCTAATTGGCGAGTTTAAGGGGCTGTCCCACTTGGACGACCTAATCCGCGAGTTCTGGCGAGTTTGCCCTCAACTCATACTCACAGCATGGTCGACACGAGGTCGTAGGAGGTCTTTGTAGCTCTCCTTCATGCTCGACAGTAGTCCCCGTGTACTCGAGGCCTCAGCTAGGTCACGCCGTATTTTTCAACATGTTGAAAAATGCTCGTGTCAAAAAAGGTCGCCATGGAAAAAATCGATACTGTTTTTACTTGTAGGAGTGTCGTAGTAGGCCGTAGTAGGTTGGCATGTTAGTAGTAAGTAATCGAGGGTAGTCGAAGGTAGTCGTAGATAGTCTTCATCATAGTCGAAGGGAGGTTGAAGGTGATCGAAGGAGGTCATCTTCATTCTGCACTATTCGGTGTCCAATTTTCCCGAAGTTAGTCGTAGCTAGTCGTAGCTAGTGTTCAACAGTCAAAGGAGGTCGAAGGAGGTCTTCTACATAGTTGAAGGAGGTCTTCAACATGACATGTTTTCAAACTCTCCTAAACTCTTAACTCAGCTGGTCAGGCAGCATTTTTGATGGACAGGTGACCTTTTGGTTCAGGACCCTTCGTTAGACTGACTCTAAAATGATCCAGAACATTACCTATTCATGTTCCACAGAGATGCTGCCTCACCTGTTGAGTCACTCCAGCTTTTTTATAACCCAGCAGCTGCAGATAATGTTTCCACTAACAGGGAGGTAGATCTTGCAATATTGCTATCTCATAAAGAGGCCATCCAGCACCTTGAGATCGTGATGATGCATTGCTTCAGTCCACTTTGCTCTATTGCCCCCTCACTTCATTTACCGTTGGAAGTGCTCTACCTAAATAGAGGGAAGGCATCAGGGCCGGATATACCTATAAACTAGACAAGCTTAAGCTTAGGGCCTCGAGGTCTAGGGAGCCTCCGGCCAAGGCAGGCCACCTACCGTTCAACTCTGGGCGGGGCCCCCCACTCTATCTCTCTCTCTCCATCTCCCCCCGCTATCCGTGTCCGGGCCGCCGGGCTCCACTCGCTCCTCATCTGCCGGCACGTCCTCCCCCCTGCACATGCGCACAACCACGGCCTGCACAACATCGGCCGCCCTGCGCATGCGTACTGCTACGGCAACTGGTCGGCGCTGGGCACTTTCTCCCTCGCTTTGAATTGTGGGAGATTTGGCCGCCATGGCTGTCCGGTCGCTGCCCCGCCGCCAGCGCTGAAAACCAACGCGGAGGGGGCCTCACAAGTGGAACAGCTTAGGGCCTCTCTTCATCTAAATCCGGCCCTGGAATTAAATATGTGCCCGAAGTGCAGTCCATTGTAAATGTCATAACTGAAGTTGGCCTGAAGCTTCAGTGTGTGGCTTGTGAAATCCTGCAGATTGAATGTCTACTGTGCTGGAGTGAAAGCATAGAGATTCAATGTGAAAAAGCTACCAGGAGACATAGGAAAATCTTAGTAAATGTGGAATTATTTGTCTGGCAAATCTTTGAGCTAAAGACAGACACAAAAAGCTGGAGCAACTCAATGGGCCAGGCAGCATCTCTGGATAAAAAGAATAGGTGACATTCCTGGTCAAGACCCATCTTCAGACTGAGAGTCAGAGGAAAGGGGAACTGGAGATATAAACGGTACTTAGGACAAATGAATAGAAGATATGCAAAAAGCAATGATAGTCAAGGAGACGTGGCGAGCCAAATTTGATGTCATTTGGAACGACGCGGGAATGCAACAAACAAAGGCTTATTTCCACTGTAGGCCAATCAGTAGTCCCAAAGCCGTTCTTTATTTGTCTTGTACGGAAAGAGTTTTGTCCATCCTGATTGATCACTTTGCCTGTTCGCATTCAAAACATTTCTGTCAGTTTAGAGTACTTCTTCCTCTTTTGGAATCATTGCACGGGCTCCCAGTACACCTTGGAATCAGCGTAAGAAACTCGTTCTGGGTGTTAATGAGTTCAACCCTTGAGATTTTAATGGTATTGGTCTATGGGTCTTTTGTCTGAACTCTAGATTTAGGTTGCATCTGTACTGTGACTAAATTGCCAAAGCACAACATGACCGTCACAGCAGTACTACTCTTCTGGCTTAGAAGTGTGATTCTTGCTTAGAAGTGTGATTCATTCAAAGAATGAAGAGGGTGTCTAAGGATAAGGGATGCAGTTTGGGAAGACAAATTCTATTAGAACATGTAAAGTAAATGGGAGGGATCTTTGGAGTATTAATGTATGGAGGAACCTTGATGTGCAAATCCATAGCTCATTGAAAGTGATACTGGTGAATTGATAAGTTAAGAAGGCATTTGGTGCATGGGCCTTCATAGGCCATGGCATTGAGTAGGAGGATTGGGATGTCATGTTGCAGCCGTCCGAAATATTGGTCAGATTGGAGTTGGAGTATTGCAGACAGTTCTGATTGCCTCACTGCAGGAAGGATGTGGTGTCAATAGAGAGAGGAGATTCACCAGAATGTTACCTGGAATGGAGAGTTGTAGTTATAAGGAGAGATTGGATAGATCGTGTTTATTACTGGAACATAGGAGACCGTGTGGTGATCATATAGAGGTTTATAAAATTATGAGATGTGTAGTTAGGATAGAATCTTTACCCTGTGGCAGAGAGTCTAGAGTCTGTTTACTAAAAGGCACAGGTTTAAGGTGAGACGGGAGAAATTTAAAGCAGATTGGAGAATTATATTTTTCACATTGACATTGGTGGTTAAATGGAAGGAGCTGCCAGAGGATATGGTAAAGGTCGATAGAATTACAATATTTAGGTATTTGGACAAGTACTTGGATAGGAAAGGCATAAGGCATGCAACAGGGATTGGCATTATTAGGCAACACTGTTGACAGGGACAAGTTGGGCCATGAATGTCTGAATTGGTGTTGTGTGTTTCCCTCAGATCCTGGGTTTGAATCTTGAATGAAGCCCTTGGCTTTCTCTGCTTGAGGCAGATTAGCCATGACTGTTTGGCCGGATACTTGCGCTCACTCTGCCAAGGCCATCTAACTGTTTTGATTCCTCTTCCGATTCCATGAATGACATTTTCTGTCATTGACCTCCTCCATTGCCAGAGTGAGACCACATGCAGATTGGTAGAACTCCACCTCGTATTCCAATAGGGTAGCTTACAACCCAATGATATGAACACTGAATTCTATGATTTTAAGTAATACCCCCCACCCCTCCCCATCTCTTCTGCCCTCCTTCACATCCCAGTTTGCACACATTTCTCCCACCACTAGTCACCTGCTATTTCCCCTCCTCTGCATGCTCATGTCCTATCCCCAAATCTTGTGTTTCCCTTTGATCCTTCCTCCTGTCTCCTTCCACCCACACACTTCATTCGAGCTTTACGTTTCACTCCTCCTCCTCTTCCCTTATCTGTCATCCTTTTGTCTCCTTCTCCTGGACAGAGTGGATGTGAAGAGCATGTGGGAGAGTCTAGGACCAGAGGGCACAGCCTCAGAATAAAAGGACGTACCTTTAGAAAGAAGATAAGGAGGAATTTCTTTAGTCAGAGGGTGGTGATTCTGTGGAATTAATTGCCATAGACGGATGTAGAGGTCAAGCCATTGGGTATTTTTAAGGCCGACATTGACAGATTCTCGATTAGTAAGGATATCAAGGATTATAGGGAAAAGGCAGGAGAATGGGGTTGAGAGGGAAAGAAAGATCAGCTATAATTGAATGGTGGAGTAGACTCGATGGACTGAATGGCTTAATTCCGCTCCTATGACATATGAATGTCTGAACTTATTGAACTGTCAGTCAGATCTTCTTTTACAGACATTGCGGTGGTGGACATGACTGATGTTTTCAGACAACCAACACTCTTCTATCATCTGAGCATACGAGAGAGCTTCAGTATGACAAACAACATCGTTCTCTACCACAACACTGACCTGAAAGGTGCCCAGTCACTTAAGGTTAGTTAATTCACAGTTACTGTTGCAATCTGTCAGTTTCACCAAGATGTAGTAAAACGTGTCAGCTGACAGTCCCTGGAGAATATGCCTTCATCTGATGTGCTATTTCAAATTAACTGCCTCTCGTGGAGTTGTTTCTGCTTTGGCAATTCCACTTCAAAGTACAGTGTTATATAGAGAGTAAGGATTTGGCCTTTGAGACAGCTGGAATGTTGCCATTGGCCGTTGCACTAGCTGCAACTGTGAGCTGAAATTGGCACCAGTAACTTGGGACCACATATTTATCATTCACTCTCTACTCAATGTAGTGCTGCGGTATTTGCCTCCAAGTCAAGTCAAGTCAAGTCAAGTTTATTCGTCACATAGACATACGAGATGTGCAGTGAAATGAAAGGTGGCAATGCTCGCGGACTTTGTGCAAAAAAAGTCCAGTCACAGGAATTGGGTGAAACACTCGGCAGATCAGTGGAAAGAGAAACAGAGTTCATGTTTCGGGTCAGAGACTGTGCACCAGAACTGGAAAAGAGGGATTGTCTTTGAATTGAACTGCCTTCAGAAATAGTGCTATTAAGTGCAGCACAGTAGTGCAGCTGGTAGAGCTACTGTCTAACTGCACCAGACACCTAGGTTTGATCCTAACCTCTGATGCTATTTGCAGGGAGTTTGCATGTTCTTGTTGTGACCAAATGAGTTTCCTCTGGGTGCTCAGTTTCCTCCCACTTCCCACAGCCCTGTAGGTTATAGGCTAATTGGCCACTGTAAATGGCCCCTAACGTGTAGAAAGTGGATGGGGAAAGTGGGATGACATAGAATGATGGAAAATGGGTAATCAATGGTTGGTATAGACCTGGTGAGCCGAAGGGCCTGTTTCCATGCTGTATCTTTTTTAAAAAAGTATTTGACTTGATCTCGCTTCATCACTGATGGTCCTTTTTGTCCCATCCATTTCCCCTGCCACCCTCTCCGTGACTTTAAAATGGCCTTGTTTTGAATATTTTTTCCCCAGTTCTGGTGCACGGTCTCTGACCTGAAACATGAACTTTGTTTCACTCTTCACTGACATGCTGAGTGTTTCAGCCAGTTTGTGTTTTTATTTTCTCTCTGATGCGGGAGCTTCGATCGCCGGCTGCAGGAGCTTCGATCGCCCTGTCTCACTGCGGATGGTTCGACTGTCCCGACCGTGGGAGAAAATGAGGGAAGAAGACTAGACTTTATTGTCCTCCATCACAGTGCGGAATGTGGGGAATGTGGGGAATCCGCTGTGGTGGATGTTTATGTTAACTTTTATGTTGTTGTGTGTTTTGTTGCTTTTTTAAAAATATCGCTGTATGGTAATACGAATTTCACTGTACCTTAGTGGTACACATGACAATAAAAGACCTTTGAAACCTTTAAATTGCCCTGTGTGAAGATTTCTTGGGCTATACCTGTCACTCACAATGCACCGACTTAAAACCCCTTAAAGTGGCCCTCAAAGCAAGGTATTATGAGTTTTGTAAAAGAAGGAACTGCAGATGCTAGCTTATATCGAAGTTGTGAGTCGGAACCCTTCTTCATACCGTCTATTGAGAATATTGTGACTTTTTTTTTGTGTTGACTTTAATGTACATTTTCTTCCTTAGGCTACAAGTGGCAGTTATCACTTTATCCCCTACGTGACAACCACAAATGATGACTTCCTGTGCTGTGAAAATGATGTTCAACGAAGAGCCTCTGAGTACTTGCAGCCAAACTGGGACAACCTTCTGGGACCCTTCTGCCAGCCATTAGTGGAGAAACTGATCAGTCTTCTGAAAGATATTGACATTACCACAAGGTAGCAGTTTGCAAATGATTAGAGATGCTTAATGGAAATTAATGATTTGGAAACTGAAGGTCTTGTTAAGGCAGCACAGTGGCACAGCCTCTAGAGTTGCTGTCTCTCAGCGTCAGAGACCCATGTTCGATCCTGTCCTTGAGTGCCGTCTGTGTGGAGTTTGCATGTTCTTCCTGTGACCACGTAGGTTTCTGTCGGGTGCTCCCGTTTCTTCCCAGGTCCCAAAGATGTGCGAGTTTGTAGGTTAATCGGTCTCTGCAAATTGCCCCGAGTGTAGAGGGAATGGTTGTGAAGTAGTAGTAGTGTGAATGGGTAATTGATGGTCAGCATGGACTCGGTGGGCTGAAGGACCATTTCCCATACTATATCAATCAATCAATCAGTTTGGTGTAAATTCTCAGTGTTTTTATTATTATGACAATGTTGATCTAAACTAAAAAAAAAAAAGCCTAATAAAGTCTTAAGTAAATCTCAGTTTGCTTTGCTGACAATGAATATTCATAAAGATTTCATAAAGTGCATATGAGTGTTTGGGCTCTGTTTTAAAGTGGCTGGAGCTTCGATTTACATTTTAGAATTTTCTGTGACGCTTCTCAAAATATTGCTCAACTTCAACATTGACGATTCTCTGATCCACACATAATGCATCGTCGCACATATCATTCTTTCTTTGCATTTACTCATTTAAATTAGTGACTTTAGACTTTCGAGATATAGCACGGAAACAGGTTCTTCAGCCCACCGAGTCCATGCTGACAAGCAACCAACCCGTACTCGAGCACTATCCTACACACTGGGGTTAATTTACAATTTACAGAAGCCAAATTAACTTACAAACCTGTCCGTCTTTTGAGTGTGGGAGGAAACCGGAGCATTCGGAGAAAACCTACATGGTCACAGGGAGAATGTACAAACTCCGTACAGACAGCACCCATAGTCAGGATCGAACCTGAGTCTCTGGTGCTGTAAGGCAGCAACCCTACCGCTGTGCCACTATGCCGCCCCTATGACCAGTTCATCACTGCTATTAATTCACTGATGATATTGGGAAGCTTTTTCAATTGCTTGCTGCCATGGGTTAAGAGTTCCTTCATTCAGTGCAACACCTTGGTCACTACAAGCAGTACTTTGTTTTCTAAAACCTTGTGTGGGCCTGACAGGATTTGTTTTGGGCTCTTCATTCTGTGCACAGACACAGGCAACTAGACTCACTGAGTGAGGTCAAATGGGCTGCAGTGTGTAATTTGATATTGGTTAAACATTCATTCGCCGATGGTATTCTTAAAAAAAATAAAACACGAAGTACTGCAAAGTAAACTTCAAATGGCCCCAAATGTATTAGGCACAGAACCAATGAACTCAAACCATTCATCTTCTTTCGCAGGCCCAGTTGGTTCTGCAATTCCTCTTCTCTCCCTCACCCTCCCTCTCCCTAACAAACTATCTACTCAGGACCTTGACTTGATCATGTCCCTTATTGCTTGGTACTGACCTTTCACTGCCCTGACCTCTGATGCCCTGGCGCTTGGCCCTCCAACTCTTCCATCATCTTGGGGCTGACTCTCTCTACCGGTCAGTCTGAGCCACACTCAGTTGACAGCAAGCTGCCTTCCCAACTCCTGCCCGCATCATCTCTGCACAAATTATGCCCTCAAAAAATCCTGGAAAAGAGGACCAAAAGGCTTGATTTGCAAGGAGAGACTGGATAGGTTGGAGGCTCTCTCCCCTCGACTCATCAGAGATGTAGGGGTGACCTTGTTGAGTTTTGTAAAATCACGAGGTGCGTAGATAAGGTGAATGATCACAGTCTATTTCCTAGGATAGGGGAGTCTGAAACTAGGGAGCACAGGTTTAAGGTGAGACAGGAAATGTTAAAAAGGGAACATGAGGGAAGGTGAGTATCTGGAACAAGCTACCACAGGAAGCTGTAGCAGCGAGTATTGTATCTGTTATTGCCGATTGTCCACGAAAACAGAGTAAGGGATTTACTCCAACCATTCAGTGAAATAATGAGTTGTTTCAAGTTCTATTGAATAGCTAACAATGTATTTTTATTGCTGCAGGCCAAAAATACTAAAGACTGTTTGTTATATTGTTTAATAGAGTGGCATTACACAATTGTCAATCAAAGCAATTGCCTGTCAATATCAGTGACTTCCCGCAATATAACTCGTAGCCTGTGTTCTTAAAGAGACAATGGTGTCTGATTACAGTGGGGATACTCCATCCGCTATAATTGAAATCTGTTATAACGAGGGTAGATTGTAGTTACAACGTTTAAAAGGCATGTAGACTACTACGACAATAGGAAAGGTTTACAGGAATAGGTGCCAAATACAGGAAAATGGGATTAGCTCAGGGAGGCATCTTGGTCAGCATGGAGATATAGCTCTATGACTTTCAAAGATCAGCAGGTTGGGCCTGTGCTCATGACTTTTAATGGAATGAGAGATGATCTTGAATTGTGCAGGATTCTGAGAAAGATTAACGAGGTAGATGCTAGAGGATGTTTTCCTTTTGGGGGGAATCTGGAAGTGAGGGCTTAATTTCACAATAAGAAGTCATAATTATAAGTAGAGATGAAGAACATCATCTTTCATTGAGTTGCATAATTTTGGAATTCTCTGCTCACAGAGTTATGAAGGTGGAGTCATTGAACATATTCAAAGCTGACGTTAGGCAGACTGTTGGTATGTAGGGGGTTCAAGGCTTGTAGGAAGTGGGCAGGGAAGTGGTGCTGAGATTACAAGAACAATCAGGTCATGCATCCACTCAATGGTAGAACATGCTGAAGGGGCCATTTGGCCAAGTCCTTTTCCTATTCCATATAACCATATAACAATTACAGCACGGAAACAGGCCATCTCGGCCCTTCTAGTCCGTGCCGAACACGTATTCTCCCCTAGTCCCATCTACCTGCACTCAGACCATAACCCTCCATTCCTTTCCCGTCCATATAACTATCCAATTTATTTTTAAATGATAAAATCGAACCTACCTCCACCACCTTCACTGGAAGCTCATTCCACACAGCTACCACTCTCGGAGTAAAGAAGTTCCCCCTCATGTTACCCCTAAACTTCTGTCCCTTAATTCTCAAGTCATGTCCTCTTGTTTGAATCTTCCCTACTCTCTGGGAAAAGCTTATCCACGTCAACTCTGTCTATCCCTCTCATCATTTTAAAGACCTCTATCAAGTCCCCCCTTAACCTTCTGCGCTCCAAAGAATAAAGACCTAACTTGTTTAACCTTTCTCTGTAACTTAGTTGCTGAAACCCAGGCAACATTCTAGTAAATCTCCTCTGTACTCTCTCTATTTTGTTGACATCCTTCCTATAATTAGGCGACCAAAATTGTACACCATACTCCAGAATTGGCCTCACCAATGCCTTGTACAATTTTAACATTACATCCCGACTTCTATACTCAATGCTCTGATTTATAAATACTCTATGCTCTGATTCCTTATTGTGTATGTAAAGACAGTTTGGCCTATTGGGCCTGTACTGCTTTTGAGATCATCTGTAACACAGCAGAACTTGTTGGAGAGATTGCTGGGGATTTATATCACACAACCCTCCAGGACTCTTCCTGCACAATCGAATATTACTGCACAAAACTGGCCCAGGTCCTGTTCACTGCACTATTTAACATGCTGTTCGTAGTACAGAAATTTGGGGCCATAGATTTTAGGTTTACTATTGTCACGTGTGCCAAGTTACACTGAAAAGCTTTGTTTTGCATGCTGTCCACTCAAAGTCAGATAATACTATACCTAAATACAGTCAGGTCAAACTCAAGTACCACAGGTGGAGTGAAGGGTGAAATACAGAGTGCAGAATATAATTCTCAGCATTATAGCACAACAGTTCCAGAGACCACGTCCAATGGTATATCACTTGCTTAACTTGGGAAAATGTACCAAATATTCACGGTTTGTTAGTGATATTTACAATTTCCACCTGATACCACACTTTCTATCATTGCTGTTTACTGCCACCATACACATCTGATGAGCAATCACTGATCTGTCCACAGCACGTATTTGAAGGATACTCTGCTGAGTGACATTAGAAAAGCACGAGAGAAGTACCAAGGGGAAGAGTTGGCCAAGCAGCTATCTGCCATAAAGTTGCGTATGGAAAGCACGGAGGTCATTACACCTGACGTTATCACAAACCTCCTTTTCTCTTACAGAGATATCCAGGTAATATTTTTTTTTAATGGAAAACATGCCCAACAGATTATACATGCCAGACGATATTGGGATGTTATTGTCTATCTTCACAAGAACTATATTTTTAATTTTAGAAGTTATCAGGTTGAATTTGTACAGCTTTAATCTAATTTTGTTTTGACGGAGTGCTTCGCTTCACTGACAGGATTATGATGGCATGGTGAAGTTGGTGGAAACACTGAAGGAGCTGCCGACCTGTGACCTGACTGAACAGCACAGCATCGGCTTTCATTATGCCTTTGCACTGAACAGGTACTGTCACTGCTGTTTAGTCACAGCTGGGGTAGAAGGCATGGGTGCGGGTGCTTGGGGTGACCACGGGTGAACATCTGGGAAGATCGGCGGGGAGGCTGGCTGGACTATGGTACCTTCCTCAACTTTGGTGCCACTGTAGGGTTATGTTGTGTCGTGGACTTCTGTGTTTATGCTTTTTTTAAATATGTTTTATTTATTTATTTATTTATTATTTATTTTTATGTTACTTGACTGTAAAGAAAATCCATTTTGTTGTCTCTCATGAGATAATGACAATAAATTGAATACAATACAATACAATACAATGGGCTCTGGACTGAAAGGCTTATTTCTGCGCTGTATCTCTGTGGAGGGCTGTGGAGGCCAAGTCAGTGGATATTTTTAAGGCAGAGATAGACATGTTCTTGATTAAAACAGGTGTCAACGGTTATGGGGTGAAGGCAGGAAAATGGGATTGGATATTGAATGGCGGAGTAAACTCGATGGACCGAATAGCCTAATTCTTCTCCTATAACTTGTGAATTTGTAATCTGCAGCCTTCCCCCTTCAATTGATTCATGGAATTAGTTGCAAGATACAGCATAGAAACAGGCCCTTTAGCTCACCAAGTCGCCATCAGGGCAGCACAGTGTCGCAGTGGTAGAGTTGCTGCCTTACAGCACCTGAGACCCGGGTTCAATCCTGAGTATGGGTGCTGTCAGTACGGAGTTTGTACGTTCTCCCTGCGACCACGTGGATTTTCTCCGGGTGCTCTGGTTTCCTCCCACACTCCATAGGTGTACAGGTTTGTAGATTATTTGGCTTCTGTAAATTGTCCCTAGTGTGTAGGTTACTGCTGATGTACGGGATGATCGCTGGTCGGCGCAGACTCGGTGGGCCGAAGGGCCTGTTTCTACGATGTCTATCTAAAATAAAGTTTAATGTACAGTTTAACCCTTTAAAGTGCAGTGGTTTTTTGGTGGGTCTCTGGTCAGTTCAAGGGAGAGGTTGAGTAGACTGGGACTCTATTCCTTGGAGTACTGGAGGATTAGAGGTGATCTTTTAGAGGTGTATAAAATCATGAGTGGACTAGATCAGGTAAATGCAGTCTCTTGCCCAGAGGAGGGAAATCGAGGTCCAGGTGATTGGCCAGATTGCACTTTTCCATGCAGATGATAACTGTAAGACCCGTTGCACTTGTGTCATTTAAGTAAAGCAGAGTGGAGTAGTTCAGACAGAAGCCTGGCACGCTGTGCATGCTTTCGCTCTCACACCCGTACTGAGCTGGTAACTTGGAGTCACTCTATATACTCGTGACACTTCTAGCATTTCCATGTAACGCCTCTGCTTGTGGAACAAATTGGCAGCTGACTGGAGAAAGCAGCACTATGCACAGGCATGTCTTATCGAATGTTAAACCCTTGTAGCGCAAGAGGAGCCAACTGCCAGAACCATTGCTCCAAGTGCAGTAGATGTGGAGCATCACTCACTCCATCCCCAAACACTGTTCCCACTCGGTGGATGTCCAAGCACTTTAGAAGTAAAATTTGAAGTAATTTTGTTTTGCCAGCATATGACAAAATTTGCATCACTGACAACTGCACAAAGAAAAAGGGCAATGTACCTCGAGCAATCTGGCACTGGGAGGGGAAAGGACAGTGTAGCCCATGCACGCTCACACCAAGCGATAGACTTTGTATCTTGCACTGAGAGAATGCAGAGTGGACAGTATACCCCGTGTTCTCTGACACTGGGGGTAGAGGGCAGTATAACCCATGCACGCTGACACCACACAGCGCACATCACACTATAAGAATAAGGAATGGACAATAACCATATAACCATATAACAATTACAGCACGGAAACAGGCCATCTCGACCCTTCTAGTCCGTGCCGAACACATAATCTCCCCTAGTCCCATATACCTGCGCTCAGACCATAACCCTCCATTCCTTTCCCATCCATATAACTATCCAATTTATTTTTAAATGATAAAAACGAACCTGCCTCCACCACCTTCACTGGAAGCTCATTCCACACAGCTACCACTCTCTGAGTAAAGAAGTTCCCCCTCATGTTACCCCTAAACTTCAGTCCCTTAATTCTCAAGTCATGTCCCCTTGTTTGAATCTTCCCTACTCTCAGTGGGAAAAGCTTTTCCACGTCAACTCTGTCTATCCCTCTCATCATTTTAAAAACCTCTATCAAGTCCCCCCTTAACCTTCTGCGCTCCAAAGAATAAAGCCCTAACTTGCAGCAGGACACATCTCACCAGGACACATCTCCCCTCATGATGGGCTTGCCTGTGGATTTCTGGCCAAACCCAAGATTAAGGCACCTTAATAATTAATTTGCCCATGCAGAAAATGAACCCCTAAATTGTTAACTTCCAAGGGGGCTGCTCTGTCAGCGCAAGTGCTACAGTAGACATCTAGAGACCTTGTACCTGTTAATAAGCGGGTGGTGGGATTATTGGGCAACTTCTGCAGCAGAAATACAAGACGCACAAGAGGTCCTGCCTGATTTTAGCAGCAGGATTGTTTTATGAATTTTTGTATATGTCTCCTTGCAGCAGCCAGCCAGGTAATGTTTCTGGCTGATTGCTGGTTTGGGATCAGGGGGATGTGGTAGTCTTGTGGAGCCAACTACAGTAAGACATTGGGATATCATAGAGGTAGATAGTGGAGGAGGAGTCAGGTTCAGGGCTATGGGGGGGGGGGGGGGGGGGGGTTGTTGTAGATAAGGAATGGATATAGGAGGTAATTGCATCAGATATTGGAGGTGCTACCATTGTCAGGGTTATACTTCCAGTGTCCGAGTCGAGTCAACAGTGTTTAATTGTCTCAGGTTGTCAGCAGTGGAAGGACAGGAGTCATTAGGTCATAAGGGATAGTAGTAGAATTAGGCCATTTGGCCCATCAAGTCTACTCCGCCATTCAATCATGGCTGATCTATCTCTCCCTCCTAACTCCATTCTCCTGCCTTCTCCCCATAACCTCTGACACCCGCAGAGTTAAATTCTGTGGCTGTAAATGGTTTGTAAACTCTCCTCCCGTACCTTCGGGAAGCATCATAATGTTCTATGCTCAGCTTGGGAAGTGGGACGATATGGCCTTGGTGGACAGGTTGGTGGTGATGAGCGGCACCAGTGGCACGGTTGTGGTGTCGATGGAGGCTGCTGCCGGAGGCCTTGCAGCTGCTGCGCGTGTGGGTAGCTCGGGCACAGCCTACAGCAGTTGCATGGAGCAGCAGTGATTGGAGTTGGCAACATTGTGCTGGGCCATGCTGCCATCTCCTGATTCCACCAGGACACCTTCCCTTGAGGAAATAAGAAAATTGCAGATCTCCTCAGACCAAGATCACAGGTTACAGTGACCTGAGGCTTGGAAGTTGTAAGATGATGCTGGATAGTGCAACTCTGCATGCTGTTCCTGAAGAGGGTCTACTTGCAATCGGTTCGCTCTTTTACTTGTCTATGTTTGCACTCATATATGGTATTTCTGGGACGAAGAGGTTGACTGATAAGGAAAGGTTGAGCAGGCTGGCCCTATGTTCATTGCAGTTGAGAAGAATGAGAGAAGATCTTTAGTGTAATGTGTAAGATTTTGAGAGGGTTCATAAGATTGATACTGAGAGGGCATTTGGCTCAGGTGGAGTGGTGGGAGGTGCAAAGATCTGGAACTGGGGGCATAGTTTCAGAGTAGTTGAAGTTGGAGATAACGAATTTCTTCTCAGAAAATGTTTAATTTCGTTCATCGATAAATTTTGCAGAGATTTGAAAAGGGCGGCACGGTGGCGTAGTGCCATAGACCCATGCATGATGCCGACTATCGGTGCTGTCTGTACGGAGTTTGTTCGTTCTCTCTGTGATCGCGTGGGTTTTCTCTATGATTTTCGGTTTCCTCCCACACTCCAAAGACGTACAGGGTTGTAGGTTAATTGGCTTGGTATAAGTGTAAATTGTCCCTAGTGTGTGTTGGATAATGTTAATGTGAGGGGATCACTGGTCAGTGCGGGCTCGGTGGGCCGAAGGGCCTGTTTCCGCGCTGTATCTCTAAAACTAAATTTAAAAAATTATTTATTACAAAGATAAATTGATTTTAATGTAAAGTAACTTTATTGGACAAGTATTTTTGCTTTGTGTTTTCTCTTGTAAAGACGTACACAGGAGCTCTAGAACAATGTAAATAAACTGTGACGTTTCTGGTTGACTGAACTAAAAGCGTCAGTGAATTTATTGTCTGATCTGTCAATTGTGTTATTTTCATTGACATGTTTATCTCGGTTGAAAGCGAGGTGTTGCATTATGGTAGGACAAACCAGGGCAGGACTCGCACATATACATGGTACGTTCCTGGGGAGTGTGTAGAACAAAGATGCCTATCTGTACAGGTACAAAGTTCGATAAAAGCGGTGACACAGGCAGAGAGTAGTGATGAATGCATTTGGCACACTTGCCTCCTTTGATATTGAATAACGGAAATTGGATGTTATATTCCATACTGGACATTGGTAAGGCCACATTTGGAGTGCTGTGTATTTGATCATGGCCATTCAAGTTTTTCCTCTCAACCCCATTCCCCTGCCTTCTCCCCATAACTTTTCATGCCCATTCTAATCAAGAACCTATCAATCTCCGTTTTAAAATTACCCAAATGCCTTGGCCTCCACGACAGTCTGTGGCAGTGAATACCACTAAAGACATTCCTGCTCATCTCCATTCTAAAGGCACATCCTTTTATTCTGAGGCCATGCCCTTTGGTTCTGGAATCTCCCATTACTGGAAACATCCTCTCCACATCCACTCTATCTGGGCTGCGGGAAAAGTGGGCACAGAACTACTGTGGGCAAGATCATGCACCACAACACAACACAACACAACACTGCCACTACTGCAGATGTGCTGTGAGATCTGGAGACGGCTGCTTTGAAGTGACTTGTTTTTGAAACGTTACTGTAATGTATATAATGTAATTAGCATATGTTATGTCTTGCGCTAGAGGAGACTCATGGTGGCGTCCAGCAATAAAGAAGCTGGTTAGTTTACTCCTGTATCTGAGAGTTCTTTTGAGTCAGTTCCAAGTACCCAAAATACACTACAGTTACCATCTATTTTTATGTGGGCACCTTTGGACGAAAGGTCCATCCTGCTCTCGAATGGATAGAAGAGATCCTCTGCTGTTATTCTTAGAAGAACAAGGGGATTCTCCCAGCGATCTACCTAATATTCACGACCCAGTCCAGACCACTAAAGCAGCTTGCACATCATTACATTTCTATGTGCTTGTTCTGAGCAGGTTGACGGCTCCTTATAACCACAAGACAGTGGTTGGGGCAACATGGTGGCGCAGCAGTAGAGTTGCTGCCTTACAGCGCCAGGGACCCGGGTTCGATCTTGACCAACAGAGCTGTTTGTACGGAGTTTGTATGTTCTCCCATGACAGCGTGGGTTTTCACCGGGTGCTCCGGTTTTCTCCTTCACTGCTAAGACGTACAGGTTTGTAGGTTAATTGGCTTTGGTAAAATTGTAAATTGTGCCTAGCTTGTGTAGGATAGAACTAGTGTATGGGGATCACAGATTGGCGCGGATTCGGTGGACTGTTTCTGCGCTGTTTCCCTAAACTACACTGTAAATAATAAAGTAATTTCTCATCAAAAGCAATGCATTGGCTGTAAAACATTTGCTGCTGATCGAACGTCATGAAAGGCATGATAAAATTAGAGTTTTTTCTTTCTATCTTGACTTTTGTTGCTTTTCTCCCCTCTTTCCCACCCCTACCGCCCGCAGGAGGAATCAACAGGGTGACAGAAAGAAAGCCTTAAGAGTGATGCTGGAAGTCTTGGCGTCGTTTGACAAACCTGCCCCCGACATGTACTGCCTGTGTGGAAGAATTTACAAAGATCTCTTTCTCGACTCATACTGCAAGGATGCAACCAGCCGAGACAATGCCATAGAATGGTAAAAATTCTTCACAAATGCAAGGAAGAAGCAATGGCAAACTTCACAGTAGGAAATTTTCTTTCATATAAAGTGGGGAAATGTTGGTAGAAAAGTAGGGTATTTCTTTTCGCAATGGTAAGATTGGGAAGAGGTGATATTCAGAGGGACCTAGGTATACGTACCACAGAAATTTAACATGAGATTCAGAAACCTTATGTAATGTTGACTTTTATTATAAAACTAGACCAAGTGCAGACCCGTTGGGTCTGTTCCCCCAACGTGCGGTTGTGAGGGGGGAGGCGGCATGCAGCGTCACACACTAACTATCCCCCCCTCCCCCCCCGCACTCACGTTAATTATCCCCCCTTGATATTATATTAATATTATTAATTTGCTCCTTTTATCCCATAACCACCCTATCTACTGACGCATAGCCCCCAACGCAGTCACATCTAGAGAGGGGGGAGGGGGGGGGGGGGTAGAGAGTGAGGGCAGAGAGAGAAGGGGCAGAGACAGAGAGAGAGAGACAGAGACACAGATAGAGGGGCAAGAGGGATAGAGGGGTGGAGAGTAGGAGAAGAGGGAGGGTGGGTGAGGGGGTAAAGGTGGGGGAGGAGGGGAGGAGAGAGAGGGTGAGAGTGAGGGGGAGAGAGAGGGGGGTGAGGGGGAGAGGTGGGGAGCAGGCAGGGGGAGGGAGTGTAGAGGGTGGAGGGAAGAGGGTAGGGGGTGTGGAGGGGAGGGGGGTTTAGGGGAGGGAGGGAGGGTGGGGGAGTGGATGGAGGGGAGGAGGGGAGGAGGGGAGAGAGAGAGAGGGGGCAGAGAGGGGGAGGGGGGAGGGGAGGGGGGAGGAGAGAGGGGGAGGATAGGGGGAGAGAGAGGGTGTGCTGAGAGGGGGGTGAGATGAGGGGAGGGGAGAGGTGGGGAGCAGGGAGGGGGAGGGAGGGTGGAGGGAAGGGGGTAGGGGTGTGTGGAGGGGAGGGGGGTTTAGGGGAGGGACGGTGGGGAAGGGATGGAGGGGAGGAGGGGGAGAAATAGAGGGGAGAGAGAGAGAGGGGGGAGGGGGGGGAGAGGAGAGGGGGGGAAGAGGAGAGGGAGGAGAGGGGGAGAGGAGAAGGGGAGAGGGAGGGGGGAAAGGGAGGGGGGGGGGGAGAGGGAGAAAAAGAGAGGGATAGGGAGAGACAGGTGGAGAGAGGGAGAGTGCCTTTTTTACTCAACCCAAACCCAAACAACCATTTGCAGGCAGTGCTATTTTACATCAAACTAGCTATATTTTCATTTTCAAACCAAATTAAGGGTACTCACTGTGCTGTAGACATTTGTTCAGTGTCATTCAGAGCTCAGAGTGACAGAGACTAATTGACAGAGCTCCAGCTTGCAGAGATTAATTGAGGCACACCACTTCCTGGTTTTATAGTCCCTCCCCCTCCCACCAGCAGGAGCAGCAGAGAGAATGGGGAATTTTGTAAAAACATTAATATATCTGTCATTTTCCATCGACGGGAAAAATCCTCGGCACACATACGGCGGAGGGGGGCTCTGAGTGAGGTGGCCAAAAATGACGGCCGTAGGTGGCGGCGTTCTCTCAGAAATCGCAGCACAGATGGCCAAAACCGGTCAAGAACAGACTTTTAGTAATATATAGATGACTAGACTAAGTGGGACCCGTTGGTCCCTCAAAGCAATATTCCACCACTCACCCATAGCCCCCAACTGCACACGCGCAGCTCATTTCCCCTCATCCCTTGCACTCTCTCTCCCTCCTCCACCATCCCTCTTATTCCCCTCTCCTCCTCCCCTCTCCAAATCCCTCCCTCACCTCTCTCTTCCTCTCCTTTCCCCTACCCTCAGTCACTTCCTCCCTCCCTCCATAACTCATCTCCCCTCCCTACCCCCTCCCATCCCCCTGTCCCCCATCCCCCCGAGTCCTCACCCCCTATCACCCCCACTATCCATCCTCACCTCCCCCACTCCGGTTGGAAACCTCCGCCGGCTTTCCTGAGTTGCAGTAAAGACGCGATGGCGCAGGAAGGGGCGGGAAGGAGTGACAGGGGAAGAGACTAATCGCGCGGCGCTGGAAGGCAGGAGAAGAGATCGTTCTGCGCACGCGCGTTTTTTAAGATTTTTGCTCCTCGCTAACTTTGATGCCATTCAACCGATCAGAATGAAACTTAGTGGACTCGGAGCATAGGCGAACGGTGAGTGAACTGGCGAAAAATCGTAGAGCTATTGCAAACTGTTTTTGCGCAAATAGAATGACCGCCAAACGGGAAGATAACAAGATCAGAGTTTAAGTTATGTATAGATAGATTTGAGAATATCCCACGAGAATGAATAGTCGAGTCCTTTATTTAGCGATGATCACATGTAAATATAAAATCCTTAAGAGTCTTAACAAAATAGATATTGGGAAAATGTTTCCTTTGGCAAGCAAGCAGAGAACTAGAGATCAGTCTCAAAAACAAGAGGTCAGCCATTCAAGGCTGAGGTAAGCAGAATAAATCTTTTCATTTAATGGACTGGGAATCTTTAGTTGACATTCGTGATACTTTAGTTTAGTTTGGTTTAGAGATATAGCGCGTAAGCGGGACTTCGGCCATCCATGCTGATCAGTTTTTACCCCTTGCACTAGTTCTATCCTGCACACTGGGGATCATTTACAGAAGCCAATTCAACTATGAACCTGTACGTCTTTGGAATGTGTGAGGAAACTGGAGCACCCGGAGAAAACTCACATGGTCACAGGGAGAACGTACAATTTCCATATGGACAGCACTCCTAGTCAGGATCGAACCCGGGTCTCTACCGCTGTAAGGCAGCAACTCTACCACTGCGCCACCTTGCCCGCCCGAAGTGATTGATATGATTTTCGATATTAAGTGAAACGTCAATGAGGGAAGGGCAGGTCAGAAACCAGCGTAAAAGATCAATGCTGATCTCTAACCAAAGGCACAGTTTTGCAGGAATTTATGTTTAAATATACTTACTATCTTTGTGTTACTTTTTGACCCTGACTCATATAAATATAGCAGACAGACGACAGCATAATATAGGGAGGAACAGACTTTCTGTTTCAGCCCTATTGTAATAACTGAAAAATATATTGTAACAACAAAAATATTGTAGTGACAAATCTCAATTAAGAATAATTAATGTTGGAAATCCTCAGCAGATCATGCAGCATCTGTGGACAGTAACAGAGTTAACATTTCAGGTCAAAAATCATTTATCAGAACTGGGAAACAATCAAAAGTTCAAGATTGCTTATTTGTCATATGCACTTGATATGAACTCAATCAATTGCATTCTTGCTTTTTGCAGCTTTACAGGCACATGAAATACAAGAACAACAAAAATTACAATAAATAGTCAGTTATTCTCAGTAGACAAGTCCATGATTGTGCAAATAACAAAGTATGAGAGCAAATGTGGTGGCGCAAAGTCTGCATTGGTCCAGTGCTGAGCTGGGCTTGTGGTTAGGGCTGTGCAGGGCCGTGTGCGGACGTGGCGTTGAAGGACGAGAAGCCGAAGCAAAGAAGTCGAAGCCAAATAGCCGAATGGAAACGAAGCCGAAACGTAAAATAACCAAAAACATACGAAACCGAAACACCAACGAACCGAAAGGGCAGGACGCCTAAACGCCAACTAACCGAAAAGTTGCGTCGCCTAAAAGCAAACTAAACGAATGGCCGCTCTGCTGAAACGCCACCTAACCAAAAGGCTGCGTCGCCTACAAACCAACTAACTGATGGTAGCAGCGAGAAGAGTGTGTAGTTACTGTAATGCGACTCTTTGATGGTGTTAGCTTAGTTTAGTTTAGAGATGCAGCAAGGAAACGGGCTCTTTGGCCCACCGAGTCTGCAACGACCAGCGATCACACATACACTAGTTCTATCCCACAATATAGGGACAAATTTTTACAGAAACCGATTAACCTACACACCTGTTTAAGAAAGTACTGCAGGTGCTGGAAAAATCAAAGGTAGACAAAAGTGCTGGAGAAACCCAGCGGGTGAGGCAGCATCTATGGAGCGAAGGAATAGGTGACGATTCGGATCGAGACCCTTCTTCAGACCTACACACCTGTTTTTTTTTGTGTGTGGAAGAAAACTGGAGCACCTGGAGAAAACTCACGCATTCACAGGGAGAACATACAAACTCCGTACAAATAGCACCCAGAGACAGGATCGAACCCGAGTCTATGACTCAGTAAGACAGCAAGCCTACTGCTGGGCCACAACGCCGTTCCCCCTTCATGAGACAGCACTTTCTGTACATTCCTTCAAAGAGAGAATACAAGATAATTTTTTTATTTTTCCTCTGGAATATTCAGTCTGCTGAGATTTTCATTTTCAATAATATTCTGTAGATTAATTTTAATGGATTTTGGATGAGCGCTCACATTGTTGAATCACTGCGAGACCACAGCCCTGCTCAGAAAAAAAGGACGTTCATTCCATCGTTTTTGGGCCAGCTCAGCGAGTTAAGCTACTAATGTTTGCCTCCTGCTCTATCGTTGTTACCCTGCAATAGCTTGCCTTTTCAATCATGTATAACAGGTTATGAAAGTTATTATTGACGGATCTCCCACCACTCCTTCAGCCTGTGTAATCCAGATCATAGACAAGCTGATCTAACAGAGCAGATCTAAAGATTCAAAATGTTTAAGAGTTAAAAGAAAAGAGCAGCATTGAACATATATGAAGGACTGTTAGAGATCAATGGGAGATCTAGAAAACACAATGTAAAGTGGTTAAAGGTCCAATGATCACATGTGTAAAATCCTTTTGAGTTTGCACAGTGAATGGCTGGTATCTGGAATGAAGTGTTTCCCTGCTGGTGGAGGCAGTTTCAATCCGAGCTTTCAGAAAGGAATTAGATCAGAGCATGAAATTATGAAAAATGCAGGGCTCTCGGGGAAGGGACTAGTTGCATTGCTGTTGCAGAGAACCAGTATAGATTTGCAAGACTGAATGGCCTTCCTTGATTAGTAAGGCTATCAAAGGTTATGGGGAGAGGGCAGGAGAATGGGGTTTGTGAGAGAAAAATAGACCAGCCATGATTGAATGGCGGAGTAGACCTAATGGCTGAATGGCCTAATTCCGCTCCTATGTCTTATGTTTTAATGGTCCTCTGTGTTCTTACAGTTATACAGCAGGTCATTTCTTGTGAGTTCAGTTCCACAACTTGCAAGTATCCATATTCTACATAGTTGTTGTGATCAGTATTTGCCTGTCTGAGTTTGCAGATGAAAGCCAACATCACCTCCATTTCATTAACTGGAACATTGGCTTGAATGGGGAGGGAGTGTCTACATGTCAACATAACAGAATTATATACTGCAATCCAATTTAATGATTCAACTTGGCAACAAACACCAGCAATTTCCACATTTGCTGCCGTATATCCTGGTGAGAGAATATCTCGACAAGTTTATTTATTGATGGTTATACAAGAATGTTGTACATATCTGGAGGTAGTTGAATTTCGAGCTATTTGTAAACTATTTGTAACATTCGGACGCTTTGGTAGTTTTAGAGATCAGCATGTACAGTTTCTTCTGATTCTGCACAGGTCATAAATGATGCCTGTTTGTTTCTGTTAATAATTAGGTACCGCAAGGGCTTTGAGTTGCAACCAACCCTGTACTCTGGCATTAATTTGGCAGTCCTTCTAATCGCCACTGGTCAGCAGTTTGAAAACTCAATGGAGCTGAGAAAAATTGGTGAGTACATCACCGTGAAAGGACACTGTTTGCTTTTGTTGACACACAAACAACCTCCCAAATCACACTGTTACTAAGCAGTTCTCAGTTCAAAATCAGGAGCAAAAAAATAATTGCATGAGCTAAAAACTGTTGAAGCATGGGTGTGGGAAAGGGAGGCGGAGGGTATTCTGGTGATTGGGGAAGGAAGTCTAGAGACATTGTCACCCTTTTATTTTAGTACCAACACGTGGGTTGGTGGGACCCCAGCAGTTTTGCCAATCTATTTGGCTCAAATGCAGTATCTCGTCTTGGACAAACCACTTGCAGGAGTGGAGCTAATCCTCAGAACTAATCGGAAATCCCCATGGAAATGGGAACAATTCAAGCTTTGGTGACTACACGCCCCATCCAAGGTTACCGTGGTATCTGGAGTCAAGCTGCAGTGCACATTTGATGCTTGTGTGCATGCAAGCTCAGAGGGTGCACACCAAGCCATTGTCACTGCCTTCACTGAAGCATGGAAGAGCTTGTGCTTTATACTCAACACCAGGCAAGCAAAGGCCCTGAACCAACCTGCTTTGGCTGGACCACGCTGCCCTCCAACAACAAAGGTTCACACCAATATCTCAAAGCTTTTGATGAATCCAGACTTGTGATGAATGAGCCAGCACAGCCTTTGATCGATTGAGGAAAAGGGTAGCTAAAGATCCAGACCTCAGGGTTGGCACAAAGCTTGTGTACTGACATCCAGTAGTGATCACTGCCCTCTTATCTCTAAGACGTGGGCTTCCTGTAGCAGACATCTCAAGGCAGTGGAAATATACCCAACACTCTCACTGCAAAATCCTCCCAGTTCATTGAAGGGACAAGTGGCCAAACACCAGGGTCTTCTCGCCGGCCAGCATCTGCAGCATTTAGGCCCAGGTTACACTGAAGTCAGCTAACATTGAGCAGTCCCCATTGTTCACATGCACACCTCCAGACTCCTGAAACAGCTCTATTCCAGCTCTGTCACGAGCAAAGGGGGAAAAGGCGTAGATTACAGTATTTTCTAAATGGGTAGAGAATCAGAAATCGGAGGTGCAACGGGACTTGGGAATGCTGGTGCAGGATTCCCAAAATGTTAATCCGCAAGTCAAATTAGTAGTAAATAAAGCAAACTCAATGCTAGCATTTATTTCGAGTGGGCTTGCACACAAAAACAGGGATGTAATGCTGTGTCTCCATAAGGCGCTGGTCAGGCCGCATTTGGAATATTGTGAGCAATTTTGGGCACATTTCTCAGGAAGGATGTGCTGGCTCTGGAGAGGGCCCAGAGGAGGTTTACAAGAATGATCCCAGGAATTAGTAGGTTAACATACGATGAGAGTTTGACGGCACTGGGCCTATATTTGCTGGAGTTTAGAAGAATGAGGGGGAACCCCATTGAAACGTACAGAATAGTGAAAGGCTTGGATAGAGTGGATATGGAGAGGATGTTTCCACTGGTATGAGTCTAGGAGTAGAGGTCATGGCCTCAGAATTAAAGGACACTCTTTTAGGAAGTAGGTGAGGAGGAATTTTTTGGGTCAGAGGGTGGTGAACCTGTGGAATTCTTTGCCACATAATGCTATGGGGGCAAAATCAGTGGATATATTTAAGGCAGAGATTGATAGATTCTTGATTAGTTTGGGTGTCATAGGTTATGGGTAGAAGGCAGGAGAATGCGGTTAGGAGGGAGAGATAGATCAGCCATGATTGAATGGTGGAGTAGACTTGATGGGCCGATTGGCATAATTCTATCCCTTATGGCTTTATGAAAATAATTCAAGTATTTGCTCAAAGCAGCCTTTTGCAACTGCAAGACTTTGCTACAAGTCTCCTACAAACCCACTCCCCATGCCATCATCTGCTTCATCAGTTGCAAAATCTACACTTCCCACATTGGCCTTTTCAGTCACTTCAGACTCCTGTAAACTGAGTGGTAGCAAGTCATCCTCGATCCTGAGGGGTGCCTCAAGAAAAAGAAGACAGCAAGAATAATGAATGGTTGCACGACCAAAACACATGTAGCTGCAGACCAGTCAGCCCAGTCTGAAGAAGGGTCTCAGCCTGAAACGTCACCCACACTTTCTCTCCAGAGATGCCGCCTGTCCCGCTAAGTTACTCCAGCTTTTCGTGTCTATCTTTGGTTTATCATCTGCAGTTCCTTCCTACACCATCATACCTCCTCTGCCAGTCATTGAGATCCTAATATACCTTGATAGTTTAATGTTGAACAACCTATTAATACTTGTGGTAACATCACTATCCATCTTCTCCCACATTCTGCATCTCCGCTACCCATCCTCTGCTTCTATATTAATATCCTATGCCTGATCACCACCCTTTGCTTCTGTATACTGCAGTTTGTTATTTCATGGCAGGGTAAGGATCAAACAGGGAAAACTTTCATTATTTATGTCTAAATGGGTGGTGCGTGCACTATTGGAAAGCTGTCTTGTTCATTGTACACAACCGTGCATGTTGACGTCAGGAAGGTAAATGGTGTACTTTGGCCGAGGTTGTCTCCCTCAGGCAGGAAATAACGATAACAAGAACATCTCCTGACATTCAGGCACCTGTTGCTGACAGTGATCAACTTATCTCATGGGCAGGTGTGAGACTGAACAGTCTGCTGGGGAGAAAAGGGAGTCTGGACACGATGAACAGCTACTATGATGTGGGCCACTTCTTCACAGTCAGCATGTTGGCTAAAGACATCAACAAGGCTGTTCTGGCAGCAGAGAAACTCTTCAAACTCAAGTCTCCTTTCTGGTAAGAGTGAGGAGCGAATGTTCCCCTATCACTATGTACCTGATTGAACTGCGGCCAAGTGAGTGTGACTGACTCACTTCGGAATTCAGTGGGACGATTTTAATGACCAAATTTTAATGACCAAAATGACCGAAATTCAATCACCCACCTTTTAGACATTCTGAGCCACCTTCGCTTGCTGTTTATACGTTCTCCTTATGACCACGTGGGTTTTTTCCCCGAGATCTTCGGTTTCCTCCCACACTACAAAGACGTACAGGTTTGTAGGTTAATTGGCTTTGTATAATTGTGGATTGTCCCTAATGTGTGTCGGGTAGTGTTAATGTGTGGGGATTGCTGGTCGATGCAGACTCGGCGGGCCGAAGGGCCTGTTTCTGCACTGTATCTCTAAACTAAACGAAACTAAATTGTAGCAAGTCAGATATAAAATAAATGATTCTGACATTAAAATTGACAATTGTTTAGCACAGTTAATAGTGCTGAGACAAGGATTGTATGGTCTAAGTATCTGACCTCCAATGGCAGTGACCAATGCAATTTGCAGTCTTCAACGTATTTGCTTGCCATTGCTGTTGGATGCCTACTGTAATACTCTATATATAAATGAGAAAGTACAGCATTGGATGCCACAGTAGTTGTGACTTCCATTAATACATCTTAGAGCACCGTGGATGAATGAATGCTACAACAGCTAAAATTAGCAGAGGTACTTTATCATCAGAGACTGTCCAAGAATGTTGAGCAGGCTTTGGTAGTTGTTTATTTTGGCCCCCTGTACTTGGACGAAATGTGACCGGCAGTTGAAGGACAAACAGCACAGCAGAGTACATGTCGATAATTTCCACCCGCTTCCCCCTACCCTCATCCCCATCCTCTGCACTGGTACGTCCTGAGAAAAAGGTACGAGTGTCCCAATGTGTTTAGTTGCAATTTTAATGGAGGAGGAAAAATTAAAGGATGTAATTGGGGCAATACTTGAGATATTATTAATTCAGATATATTCTTGATCCTCTGTTGGATTGGTCTACCTGTGTTTGCACTCAATGTTAACCCATAGACTAATTTCAAAGCAGCCATACAGGTTGTTTCAGTGCCATTGGGTCTGTATCATTGAGTAACTGGAGGAAAAATGCAATTCTGCATTTTGTGGTGACACTAAGACATCTCAGTGATAGATGCATCCAGTATTATTGCATTCCTGAAAAGGGTGCAATAAGCAGTTATTCCCATTCTTAACTGCGTCATGTTTATCACAACCAAGCAACAACACCATTTCCTGATTGAGTGCGATTGTTTGCAAGTTAATCTTTTCTCTAATGCTCTACTTGCTTTAAGTTGCTACAATATGTATACCATTGGTTTTGGTCAGTGGGCAATATCATCAATTAGAGGTTTAAAAAGACCCCAATAAAATAAGATAATTAAACCATCATTAAAATTTAGTTCTTAAAGATAAAATTGCTGTTGGATAATTGAAAAGATAGGAAATGATCAGAAGATCATGCAGCATGTGTGGAGTGTGGAGTAAACATTACCGATTGGTGATCAATTAGAAGGATGGCTATTGACCTAAGATTATTCTGTCCACAGATGCTGCCTGGGCATTTCTGGAATTGGCAAACCTGTAAAGAATGTAGCATTAGTGTGCCAATGTTTGACAAAAGGCACTTATGGCACCTCATAGAGATTTGGAGTGGTGATCACTGAGCTGTCTTTCCTCTTGGCTGTTTTTCAGGTACTTGAGGTCCATGGTTCAGAACCTCATGTTACTGCAGCAATTCCAGAAGATCAGCAATGACCATTCCCCCAAACAAGAGTGTCTCAACTTCTGGATGGACATCATAGTGGAAGCAACGGAGACCAATAGAAATGGTCTACGTTTCCCAGTATGAGATTTTATTTAATTTTGCTTCAATATTTTCTTCTCCTGTCTGAGGTGATGGATTGTGATGTAGTAATATTGACACTAGTGTTCTCTTCAATGTCTCCCTAATGCAAATGACACAATTGGTCAGTATTACAGCTTCCAGATGTAAACACTGGAAATCAATGGAAGCTATTTATCAATTCCCAAGAGTAGAAAACAAAGTGAATTGAACCAGAATTTCAATAACTCTTTGGCACTTTAACTTTAGCTGCATTTTGCCTTTTCCTACTTTTATTTCATTAGGTCTCCCTGTGTTTTGTATTAATGAGGGGTGGTCAAAAGGTTCAACGCCTGTTTGGAGGTAGACAAAGATGCTGGAGAAACTCAGGGGGTGAGGCAGTATCTATGGAGCGAAGGAATAGGTAATGTTTTGGGTCGAGACCCTTTTTCAGACTGGTTCAATGCCTGTTTGGAATTGACTTTCTGTTTCAATGGGAAAATACCTGGACTTTGCTGTGCTCAATGCACTGTCAGTGTGTGCTTGCCTATGATCACAAAGCTTTTCTGAGGGAAACAAGGACTGAGGAATGGTGAGATACCGAGGGAATGAAAACTATCCAGTATTCCAGTAAAGTTCCAGTATTGTCTGATTTCTAGAGTCGAAAGTCCCTGGCGGTGGAATGACTGATAGTGTTCAGACTGAGTTTTCTGTTCTAAAATTAACTTTTAGTTGTCTTTTCCATTTATTTTTTTTGTTTTAAATTTACTCAACACTTTTATCTCAATGGTCAGCCAACCACTGCTGAACATCTCGTGACCTGATGTAAGGAAGTACACCACAGCAATGTGCGGGACACTCGTCCTTGCTTTTATTCCTCGCAGAGGAACCACATGGATCCCAGTCCTGTTGGAGGAGCAGCAGCTTCAATAAAGTGTTCATCAGCAATCTGAATGGGCCATTAATTTTCCCATCATATATCGTCAGAATTGAACAATGTTTTGCACGCCATTTTCAACACTAGACATAATATGCTGGAGTAACTCAGTGGGCCTGGCAGCATCTCTGGAGAAATGGATAGGTCACGTTTTGGGTTGGGAAATGAGACCAAAGAAGGGACCCGACCCAAAACGTTACCTATCCTTTTTTTCCAGCTTTTTCTCGTGTGATTTTTATATAATATCACAATTATTTGATGAGGAGAGACCGTTTGGAGATTTTGTCTACTTTTGAAGCACAGGAGGGTGCTGAATGAACTTGAATGTCAGATTCAGAACTGATTCAGGTTGGTTTGTTGTCTCATGTACCAGGGTGGAGTGAAATTCCACATTCACATGATGCTCACAGAGTAAACCGTATGCATGCAGTAATAATAAATATAAGGACAAGTGCAAAATAGATTAGTACAAAGTTGTAGTACAATGTGAATGAGTGCAAAAAAACCCCCAATACTTGCACAATAATGGAATAACTGAATGAGGTAGAGTTAGGAGCAATATAACATGGCAGCATCTCTGGGAGAAGAGTGTGAAAGAGGTAAATGGATCAGGAATCTGATAACCGGTCTGTATTTTGTCTGTATCATGTACAACCGTTCGGAATAAATTGTTCTTAAGTGTTGATGTCAGGACTTTCATGCTCCTACATCTTCCCCCAGAAGTAGGAGTGAAAGGGGAATGGCCAGGCTGAATAAACCAATCATCCTTGCAAAAATTTTTTTTTTGACACAGAATTCATTGTACACAATTTTATTTAGCCCTTCCATTAATTATACCTGTATCTACAGTTCAGCTCAGGGCAGAAATAAGCAGTGACAATAATGATCATAACTTTAAATCTAGTTTTCATTTTAAATAATGCCTTTTATTTCCAGTAATTAGTCTAATCTAATTCATTAAAGGAGAGTGCTGGAATGGATTGTATTAAATCTCTGGACTATTATTTGTCTGGAGTAAAACAGCAAAGAATTTCACCCAAATGCCCTCTGTACCAATTTCACACTGCAAATCTTGACCAGGTTTGAAGAAACATGAAGGGTCTCGACCCAAAACTTCACCCATTCCTTCGTTCCAGAGATGCTGCCGGTCCCACCGAGTTACTCTGGCATTTTGTGTTTATCTTTGAAGAAACATTGTTGATGCAGTTAAATGGTGACAAATACCCGTGTCTTCTTTTTAGGTTCTTATTCTAGAGCCAACCAACGTCTATCAACCATCCTATGTATCAGTAAATAGTGAAGCAGATGAGAAGACGATCTCCATATGGCATGTCTCCTCTGAGGAAGTGGTAAGATTGGGCAATAACATTTCTGCCACCTCTATTACATGTTGGGTTCTTGTATCTGTATTGCTTTGCTAACACTCCTTTTTAAAATAAAGTAGGTATGTTACAAAACTTACCTTCAGCGGCGCTGCAGTTCTGTCACTGCCCGTGTGCGCGGCTTTGGCGCCTTTGAGAGGGGGGCGGGTTTAAAATGTGATTTTTCTGCAGCCTATTCAAATCGATCTCTGTCAGGCTGTTTAGTTGCTAAAGAAAAATCGCTTTGACTGCCATTTTATTAAGTTTATTAAAAATTAGTGCTGGATCATTTAATTGTTGAAGTAAAATTAAAATCATCTTCAAATGCTGTCAACGCCGACAACGGGACAGATCTCACGTAGGGGACAAGGCAAGATATGCCGTTTATTTTTTCATATAAACTTGCTTCTTCGGATGCCTTTAATCAAAATTTCAAGTTGCGAAAATGTCATTATGTAAATATACGAACCGACAGTATTTTTCATGCCAATATGAGGTTTAAATTAACCGCAAACCGCAACGTTCCAAACCAGCGCGTCCACAAAATCCCACTCGCAAGATGATTTAAATGCCCATTCATTTACAGGAATTAAACACTAAATTCCGTCCATTTGGCCTATAAATTCATGACAATGAGATTTTAAAATCATGTTATATTGTGAATTCTTGTGTGAATGTTATTTGGACACTTAGGCTTTTAAAAAATGTTAACCTTTTCTTAAGAAATGGATAGATGTTTAGATCTAGTAATTGAATTTTGTAATTAGCTACAATTGGGTAACTAACTAATTATATGCTTTAATTTCAGGTCATCCAAGTAAGATTGTTTCATATTTGTTTCAGAATGCTTCAATCTACAATAACTGAAAATTTCATTCAATTCTCTTAATTTTTAAGAAAGTTATGGGTTTTTGACTGTCCTTGATCACAGCTTTTGTGTTAAGTCAATGGAAAAGCAATAGGGAACAAGATGCTAATTTCCGAGTATGAAAATGGCCATAACGTTTTTAATACTGAAGATATGAAAGTGAATTAGGTGTCAAATTAAACTTCTTTTTATGCTTTATCTGATGGGATAAATTGCAGACTTGATTTCTTTAATCTCAAAATGTTGTAACATTGCTAAATAAAGGGATACAAACCTTGCTTTCTTTGTATGTTTGTGCATGAACAGCATGTTTGAAGTTACTTTGATGATTTCCTATACTCCTTGCAACAGACGATTCAGCTCACCTGATTACAGCCAGAAATTTCCTGGTTAAAAAATTATTGAATTCTACGAGACAACTGCCACTTTGGTCTCCTGTTAAATTGGCAATGGGAGAGGATTGATTCAGTTTAATGTTTGTTTTTGCAATTGCTAAGGTCCAAGATGCAACAGTGGTTTCCATTTCACATTGGATCAGCGTTCTCGCCGCGCCCCCCGTCAGTACCCAGGCTCGCCTGGGGAAGCCAATGATCCTTCCAGCAGACTAAATTCTACCAGACGACGCCTGAGAGCCAAGTCAAAGAATCCTAGTCATTATCCCAAAGCCGAAAGCAGCAACAACGACCAGCCTCAAGAGCACCTAGCAGTTGGACCTGCTCTCCGAATACTACAACTGAATGTTGAAGGCCTCTCTGCAGCCAAGCGACGCCTCATCGAAGTCCTCGCCCACCAACACTCCATTGACGTCATCTGTCTCCAAGAGACTCACGTTGGCACAGAGGAAGCGGGCCGTTACACCATCAATGGCTTTGATCTTCTTTGCTACGCTCCCCATGCCAAACATGGACGTGCCACCTATGTGCGCTCCGAGATAGCTGAAGCAAGTCACCTGACCATAGCAAGTTTCTCGGATACCATAACTATTGGTGGTTTCCACATTGTCAATGTGTTCAAGCCACCAAGTGCCAACTGGGATCTGCAAGTCCTACCCACCCTACCCCACCCTGCCATCTATGTGGGAGACTTTAACAGCCACCACCCTGACTGGGGTTACCCAGCAGCGGATCATGATGGGGAGGTACTTTCAGACTGGGCATCCAGAAATGACCTTGCTCTCATACACGACCCAAAACAAAGAGGAACATTCCACTCTGCCAGGTGGAACAAGGACTACTCTCCTGACCTGTGCTGGGTCAGCTCTTTGAATGGAACCCATTACCCTGCACAGACCCTCATCCTGGAAGATTTCCCCCACAGTCAACACCGCCCCTCACTCATACACATCGGCCTACACCTCCCAGTCATAAACAGTCCAAGAAAGATGCGCTGGAATTTCCGCAAAGCCAACTGGAAGAAATACAGTGAAACTCTAGACCAGAGTGTTGTTACCATCCCACTCCACACCATCACTGTAGATGAAGCATACAACCGTTTCTGCAGCACCATCTATAAAGCCACCCACAAAACAATTCCAAGAGGCTACCGTCCCCTCTACGTCCCATGCCTGGATGGAGAAAGCGCTGCCCTCCTACAAACCTACAAAACATCAGGGGACCCTGAGATAGCAGAACATCTCATTGAATCACTATCTTCAGCTCGGCAAAGGAAATGGGTGGAGACAGTAGCAGAGCTAAACTTCACCCACTCTAGCAGAAAATGCTGGAGCCTCATCCGCCGCCTAGGAGCTGCACAGAAACCCCCTACCCAAAGCCGACCTTCTGTCACACCCAACCAGGTTGCATCCCACCTACTGAATATTGCAAAAGCACCCCAAGACAAGTCCACCAGAAGAGCTGTCGCAACAGAACTAAGGACACTTCGACGACCATTCTAGTGGCGGCGCGGCTCTGGCTGCAGCGGCTCTCCGGCAGTCCTGTTTGTTTTGTGTTTTTTGGGTTGTTTATTTTCGTTTTGGTTAGTCTAGTTTTGGTTTTTAGTTTGTGTTTTGGGAGGGGGGGGGGGTTGAAACGGGGCTTGCTGTCTCTCCCTGCGGGGGAATGCGACTTTTTTGTCGTATTCCCCTTCTCTGCCTCCGTCTGCGCTGAGGCCTAATGGCGGAGCTGGCGACCTCGAGGCTCAGGAGGCAGAGCCCGCCAGGACTCGCACTGAGCTCGCTCCCGTGAGGACGGCCCGGCTCGGGGCTGGAACAGGGCTTTCGTGAGGGGCTGTGACGGCCGGCCCGAGGAAGGAACGGTGCTCCCGTCGGAGTAGCCGAGCTCGGGGAGGTACGGCGTTCCCAGCCCGAGGGAGGAGCGGCGCCCGGTCGGGGCGGCCCAGCCTGAGGGAGGAGCGGCGCCCAGTCGGGGCGGCCCAGCCTGAGGGAGGAGCGGTGCCCGGTCGGGGCGGCCTGGCGCGAGGGAGGAGCGGTGCCCGGTCGGGGCGGCCTGGCCCGAGGGAGGAGCGGCGGCCTGGCGCGAGGCTGAGACGGTGGCAGTACTCACGTGAGGGCGATCCGGCTCGGGGCTGGAACGATGCTCCGGGGGCTGGGACGGCAGTTCTGGTGGCGGTGGCCTGAGACCGGGGGTTCGGCCGCGGGCCAGCGGCTGCGTCAGCAGGTCTGGTGAGCGGCAGCTTCGACTACCCCGGGCCGCGGTGTTTGAGCCGCGAGGACAGGTTTTAACATCGCCCGGGGGGTATCGCCTCAGCGCAGAAGGAGAAGAGGAGGGAAGAGACTGCAGCCCTAAGACTTTTGCCTCCATCACAGTGAGGAGATGTTGGGTGGACTCACTGTGGTGGATGTTAATATGTGTTTATTGTTGTTTTTTATTGTATTGTATTATATGTATGACTGCTTAAATTTCGTTCAGACTTCGGTCTGGATGACAAATAAAAGGCTATTCTCTATTCTGAACACCTGGAAAGGAAAGAAACCCTGAGCCCTTCGAGGTGGCTGAACTGGAGAAGGTCCTGCAGGGCCTGAAATGTTGAAAGGCAGCAGGTTATGATAACATCTCTCCAGAGTTCATGAAACACCTGGGCCCCCGAGCTCTAACCTGGCTGACCCAACTCTACACTGGGGCCATACAGACTAACTCCATCCCAAAGATATGGCGGACAGCAAAAGTCATTGCTATACCAAAACCTGGCAAAGACGAAAAACTACCAGCAAGCTACCGCCCAATCTCTCTACTCTGCGTCCCACTCAAAATCTTAGAACGCCTTATACTACAACGTATATCTCCAGGAGTAGAAGAGATTCTCAGTGTGGATCAGGCAGGTTTCCGCAAGGACCGCAGCACAGGAGAACAAGTTCTGGCCCTAACCACCTGCATTGAAAACGGCTTCGAGAACAAACTGAAGACCGGGGCAGTGTTCCTTGATCTCACCGCAGCCTATGACACTGTGTGGCACAAAGGCCTCCTCCTAAAACTAACCAAAGCACTCCCTGCCTGGGCATCAGAAACCATCAAATCTCTGCTCTCCAACCGCAGGTTCAGAGTTCACCTTGGACAGAACAAGAGTGCATGGAGAACGCAGAAGAATGGGCTCCCGTAAGGGTCAGTTTTATCCCCAACCTTGTTCAACCTTTAGACAAATGACCTACCCACCACCAAATCCCGCAAATTCATCTATACAGATGACATCTGTTTGGCCTTCCAAGCACCAGAGTTTGGTACATTGGAACAGGTGCTCAATGAAGACCTTGCTAAACTGGACGAGTACTGCAAAACCTGGCGCCTAAAACCAAGCACAGCAAAAACGGTCTCCAGTGTGTTCCACCTCCATAATGCAGAAGCCACAAGAGAACCAAACATCTATCTGAGCAGGACCAAACTGAAGTATGCCCCCACTCCAACCTACCTTGGAGTGACCCTTGACAGGACCCTATCCTTCAAGGAACATCTCAAAAGAACAGCAGCTAAGGTGAAGTCCAGAAACAATCTCCTCAGTAAGCTTGCTGGCTCAAAGTGGGGGGCAGCAGCCCCCACACTGAGCATTTCAGCACTAGCCCTTGCATTTTCTTCAGCCGAATATTGTGCCCCTGTTTGGTCCAGGTCATCCCACACACACCATGTGGACACCCAATTGAACTCAACAATGAGGATCATCACAGGAACAATCCGCTCAACACCACTCCCCTGGCTCCCTGTCCTATCCAACATAGCCCCTCCACACGTCCGGCGAGTAGTCCTCACTCAAAGGATGCTCCAAAAGACCAAAAACTCCCCTCACCTGCCAATTCACATGGACATCTTCAACCCACCCACTGCTCGACTTCCATCTAGACGACCAGTTTGGAAGAACCCACCACCAGCTGATTTCACCATCCAATCAGCTTGGAAAAAGGAATGGGAGTCCAAGGACGTCCCAAATAAACATCTGGTGTCAGACCCCACCCTACCGGTCCCTGGCACAAATCTCCCAAGGAAGCAGTGGACGACGCTGAATAGATTCAGGACTGGACATGGCCCCTGCTTGGCCAGCCTTCACAAATGGGGCAGCAGCCCAACCCCACGGTGTGCTTGTGGAGAGCAGCAAACAATGCAACACATCATTGAAGCATGCCCTCAACAAAGACTCAAAGGAGGACTTGTCACCCTTCATACAGCAGATCAAGAGGCAACTGCTTGGCTAAAGGACTTTGCATTCGCTAAATAAATAAAATTTCACATTACAAGTTATGATCGAAAACCCTCTTGCTTATCCCCTTACAAGAAGGGACAGAGCGTCTGTACCTTTGGAAAAGGCTCCGCTCCTTCAACATCTGCAGTGACTTGCTGCAGATATTCTGCCAATGTCATTTTATTCGCCGTCGTGTGCTGGGGCAGCAGGGTGAAGTCCAAAGACGACAACAGGATTAACAAACTCATCAAGAAGGCTGGCTCCGTCCTGGGGGCAGAGTTGGATACATGCGAGGTGGTCTTGGAGGGGAGGATGCTCCTCAAACTGTGGAGCATCTTGGACAAGACAGCTCCCCCCCTCCATGACGCACTGGACAACCTGAGGAGTACCTTCAGCAAAAGACTGGTTCCACCAAGATGCAGTACAGAACGCCACAGGAGATCCTTCTTCCCTATGGCTATCAAATTGTACAACTCCTCTCCCTTCTGTCGTGGGGTAGACTGACTCCCCTCCCCCATCTTTGCACATCCCCAATCCTTTCCACTCATCATTTTAATTTCATGTTTCCTGTACTTGTGTTTTATGAATGTTGGCAGACCAATTTCCTTCCTGGGATAAATAAAATTATATCATATCTGATCATAATATGAGTGATATCTGTTCTTCGGTTAGCTGTACTCTCATTGAATTGGCAGAACTGCCAGGAGGGATAAATGGCCTGCATCTATTGCTGTGGTGGAAGTTTGGTATGGAGTGTGTTGTCGCCTCATTGCTCAGCATAAATAATGTACATCCTGTTTTCCTCCTAACAGAAGGGGATTCATGAATGGAATTTTACACCTTCATCCATCAAAGGAATAAGGTGAGTGTGTGTGAAATAACCTCCATATCATTTTTGTTTTGTACCTTTCTCTGAATCTATGCCTGTGATGTTACTGCATGCAAGATTTTCACCATTCTGGAGCATATAGCTATAAATGTGGCTCGATTAGCCTTTTGTATCAAATTTTGTATCCAATTTTGTATCCAATTTTGCATCCAATTGGCTAGCTCACACTGGATCCCGCAGTGGGGAAAATGCTAGGCACTGTAGTTCTAGTGGGAAATGTCCGTAGTGCCAGACAGCAAGTCACTTTACAAAGCGTGTCCCACCCACCCAGTCCACATGAGTTGCATCCGGCCACAGGCTTGACTCGGCCTCTCTGATTCAGTTGATGCATGGGCATTGTGACCGCACTGCCAACGTGATCAAGGGTTGGTCAAATACTAGTTCTAGCCTCAGATTTGATCTTATAGAGGTATACAAAATCATGAGAGAAATAGATCGGGTAGACGTGCAGAGTCAGGAGCAGGGTGAGGGGGGGGGGGGGGGGGAGGGGGTGGAGGGGCAGGGGGCAGTGGGGTGGGGGAGAGGCAGGGGGGAGGAGATGATAAAACAAATGTGAGAAGACTTAAATATATAGGATTAGTGTAAAGATGGGTAGATAGTGCAGACTCACCAAAGGGCCAACTTCCATGTTGCGTCTTTCCATGCCTCTACCTGTAAGAAACCCATGTGGTCACAGGGAGAATGTGCAAACTTCACACAGACAGCACCATGAGTAAGGATTGGAGTCTGAGCCATCAGCACAAAAATAGGCCCTTCGGCCCAACTTGTTCAAGTCGACCAAGATGCCCCATCTAAGCTAGTCCCATTTGCCCGCCTTTGGCTCGTATTCCTCGAAACCTTTCCTATCCAGATCAGTCTGAAGAAGGGTCTCGACTCGAAACATTGCCTATTTCCTTCGCTCCATAGATGCTGACTCACCCGCTGAGTTTCTCCAGCATTTTTGTCTACCTATCCAGATGCCTGTCTGGAGCTGTGTGGATACTCAGTATCCATAATATGATTAGTTTCCATAATATGATTAGTTTTAATCTGCAATTGCTCGAATGCTGCTGGCTCTGAGAGGGCGTGATGAGAACCCTGACATGCATTGTTCTCTGTGTTTCCTGCAGCATATCCAAATGCGACGAGCGCTGCTGCTTCCTCTATGTCCATCGCAACTCTGACCATTTTCAGATCTACTTCTCCACAGAGGCTCAGTGCAGCAGGTGAGTGGTCAAACCTGTCACCACAGGGGAAGGGGACCAGCCCATGAATTAAATATTTCCAGCTTGTCAGAGACATTCCCCAGGGGCATGGAGACTTCTGGTGGGATGTCTCTAAGCTCTGTTGTTAAAGTTTGTAATGGGGTAGGCTATCCGTCTCCTTCCTTCAGCCTCTGTATCTGCCTTCCCCCTCTGTCTGTGCCCCATCTACCCAGTTATTTGCCTTTTCTGTTTCTGCCCATCATCTGCCAGCCTCTTTATTCAAACTCCCACCTCGCCACTTCCCACCTGACCCATCATTCCTCTACATTATCATGTAGTTCTCTCTATCTTTCCCCTCTCTGCCTCCCACCTGGCTCCATTTGCCTGCCCCCCCCTCCTTGCTGCCTCTGCCCATTATCCTCCACCTCACCGAGTCCCACCCTTCCCTGTCTCACCCTTTCTTCTGGCCTCTTTAAACTGGCTACCTTCTCTTCACACGATATGAATGATGCAGGGTCTCGACCCAAAGGGCGACCATCCCTTTACCTCCACAGATGCTGCCTGATCTACTGTTCCTCCAGCAGTTTGTGCTTTGTTCCAAATCCCAGCATCTGTAGTCACATGTGTCTCTTTGTTTCCACTCAGCTCCTTCACTCTGTTCCTCTGTTGAGTTCGATTGCGGCTGATTGCTGCCTCCTTGGTCCAGATTCCTTCAAGTCTTTGCCTAACAAAAATTGATCAATCTCTCTCTTGATATTTCCAATTGGCCACCTGTCTCCACACTTTTTTTGTGTGAATCCCAAATTTCTACTGTTTTTTACACAGAAGAACCTCTTCCTAGTATCACCGCCAAACAGCTTGGTTCTAATTGCATATTCACCCTTGTCCTCACCTCTCTTTCAAGAGGAAATCAATCCTCACTATTTGCTTTTTCCTTTAATCTGCAGGGAACACAGGATGTCCAATGGGTGGGATTATGGCAACCAATGGTATACAATGCCCTCGCTAATATACAAACTTTGCTACCTTGCACACTAGTTAGACACCATGTGGAAGGCCTGTTGGGTTTGGGGCCTGTCATCTTCTGATCAGTCTTATTTAAGATCACTTCTCTTAAGCTTTTAAACTCTTTACCACTTCTCCCAAGTAGTTTTGTTACTGTATTGCAGGTTTTGCCATTTGGTAAAGGAAATTAATGATGAAGCAGCAAGCAGTGCGGAACTGGAGGGTGATGCAGAGGGAGACACACTGGAGGTATGATGTCTCTTCATTGTGCTAATATCTGCACACGGCTCTTTATACCTGGATTAATATAAGTTTTTGTGGTTTTTGGAGTAAATAGGAACAAAGACAAAGCAATAGACGCTAGATTTGACAAGTTGTAGTGAAACTGTTCTTCAACAAAAGTGTGAAGTAAAAAAAAGTCAGATTAAGTATGTGGTTGTTCTTTGATAACCAATTTCATTTCAACTGCAAATTAAACCAATTTTGTCTTGCCTGCAAATTGCAGAAAGGGAGATGAAACATGATGGCAGTGCAGTTACTGATTGACTTCTGATTTACAGATGGTACTTTGTCCCTAAAGTCTAATGCATTTACCCATAGGACATGTTTAGAGAGATATGGGCCGAACACAGGCAGGTTGGACTAGATGGGACATGTTGGTCAGTGTGTGCCTGTTCCCATGCTGTATAACTCTATGACAATATTTCCTGAGAGGGCTCTTGAAGGGTGAAGATTATGCCAGGATCCTGAAAGCCCTATTTGTGCTGATATTTTTTTCTCATCTAAGCCCCTCTTTCCCAACCCCTAGAAAGACGAGAGACGCTGCAAATGGAAATCTACCACAATAAAGTTCCCTTAACAGCCGCTCGGGTCATCCTGGTTTGGTGCTATGTCTAGCCAAACCAGTTCCACAGTACACTCTCAGTTGCTGGTCGTGTGTTCCTGTCTTGGGATCCAGGCCTGGCCTATGACCTGAACTCTCCCAAGACCTTGAGGCATCTTGAGCAAAGCGACTCATTGAGGCTGACACAACCAAATTGTGGGGTTGTTATCTGCAGTGGGCCTGGTTCCCACCAGTTGGAGCCTCCTCTGATAGCTTCCCAGGAGATTAGACCCTGCACTTTGATCAGAATCAAAACCCCCGTGGCTTTGCATGTGTAGAAATAAAATGATGTTTTTGCATGAAACACATTTTTATTGACATATTTGTGTGGTACCTTGTCAAACTGATTTAAAACAAATTAAATCTTTGAACAATAAATCAGTGCATTGTTGGAAAAATTGGGTTGGCCAGTTTGCACATAGCATATAATTTGTGATAGAATTCAAATCTCTTCTCAATTCAATTTGTTTAAAGATAAATATTAAGATGATACCTACAACAGTGCAACATTCTCTCAGCGCAGCCTGGGTTGTTGGATTGGAACTTGCAAGCATTAGCTCTGGTGTTTCAATTGAGAACCCTGCAATTACAGTGCTTGGTGAAAGGCTAATGATTCTTGTCTCCTTTCTCTTGTGTTCCAGTATGAATATGAGTACGAAGAGTCTGAAGAACGGGTAGTGTTGGGGAAAGGCACATGTGGAGTGGTCTATGCTGGACGAGATCTCAGCAATCAAGTGAGGATAGCTATCAAAGAAATACCAGAGAAAGATAGTAGGTGAGAGTTAAATAAATCCATGGAAAATAGTATTGGCCCTTATTCTTGTATTGGTAAATATCAGTTACCTTTGAATAAACCATAGGTTTGTTCACATACATTGAACGTTCATTGCATATCATACTGCAGAATGATGAAATACAGAAGCAATCCATTTGGCCTTTTGTGACTATGCTAGTACCTCTCACAATGGTTATCATGGCAAGAACTGATGATGGATATAAGTGATGGCAGTTTAGTGAGTCAATTGCTACTTTGTATTAATGCTTATTTTGGAGCTTAGGACAATCAGTGATACTGTTCAACTGTAATTGTTCATTCAGTTGTTTTTAATTGCAAAGTGGCAAATTGCACTGAATTTTACATAAGGACCGGCTTTTCATCATATGATCAGGGAGAATTATCACCGCATATTTTGAATGATTATGTTTCGTTTATATGGTTAAGTTTCGAGATAGAGCACAGGTGCAGGCCTTTCGGCCCACGGATTCTGCACTTACCAGCGATTCCCGCACACTAACGCTATCCTATACACCTTAGGGACAATTTACAATTATACCAAACCCATTAACCTACAAATCTGTACATCTTTGGAGTGCGGGAAGAAACTGGACATCCCGGAGAATACCCACGTAGGTCACGGGGAGAATGTACACCCCAACCATCGATCACCCATTCACATGAGTTTTACATTATCCCAATTTCTCATCCATTCCCTACACACTAGTGGCGATTTACAGCAGCCAAGGAACCTACGAACCTGCACGTTTTTGGGATGTGGGAGGAAATCAATGCGGTTATAGACAATGTGCAAACTCAACACAGACAGCAACCGTTCTCTGGCGCTGTGAGGCAGTAGCTCTATCAGCTGCGCCACACTGCCGCCCCTATTTTTATTGTTCACACTGGTACAATATTGAGGACGCTTTTGAAGTTGAGATAGTGAATGACTTTACACAGTGTCAGCCTCACCAACTCAATTGAGTAGAACCCAGCATTAAATGTTGGGGCCAAACCTACAAAAGGTTACAAGTCCTGGAGCTTGGGTCAAGCCAGGCTGGCTCAGTACTTTAAAGTTTGGCGCCATGATCTTTGGTCACTCGTGCAGGGAGTTTCTCTCAGACTGAAGGATTGCCTGTGGAAATCATTGCTAAGACAGGCAGAGCGATCCACCTTGGGCTTCGGAGCTCTATGATGTGGAAAACTGGCAAGTTTGACTGGTTAGACTAATTAACTTTTAAAATCCGGGCAGGTCCCCACGACAACAGGTTGAGTGCAAGAGGACAGAATTTTGGATACCAGCACGTTTGAGATTATATTTATGGTGATAAAGGGTGGCACAGTGGTGCAGCCGTAGAGTTGCTGCCTTACGGCACCATAAACCCGGGTTCAACCCTCACTACGGGTACTGTTTGTACGGAGTTCGTATGCTCACCCGGTGAACTGCGTGGGTTTTCTCCGGGATCTCCGATTTCCTCCAACACTCCAAAGCCATACAGGTTTGTAGGCTAATAGGCTTGGAATAATTGCAAAATTGCCCCGAGTGTGTATAGGATAGTGTTAGTGTGCGGGGATCGCTGGTCAGTGTGGACTGGGTGGGCCGAAGGGCCTGTTTCCACGCTGTGTCTCTAAACTAAACTAAACTCAACTGATGATCAGATCGGGTGTGAGGAAAATTAAGTCCTTGGGTTGCAGTCACATCGGGTTGCAGTCATATCTGAGTTTTATTTTGTATCTAAGCTGATAACCAGTGTCACATTACAAATGTAGTGTTGGTTCGAAATAGCATCATCACTTTGCACCGAGGCTGCAGCTGTAGTCAGCTGAAGCAAGAGTCAGATTCCAATCCGGTGCCAGGGTGAACTGAAATGAAATTCCTCGAAGGTAGGAGTTAGCTTTGGATTATTGCTCAATATACATTACAGGGCACACAATTTCTCAGGGCAGTATACTGGTTCCCTAGTGACTTAAGTGGGATGTTTGTCGACTTGGCTCTTTCCTTTGTGAGTTTTTACCAGAGTGTGCTGGGGAGTACATTCATTTTAAAATGACAATTTTAAAAGCACACAGCCAGTACATAACAAATAGTTTCCCCTTTGTTCCTGTCAGAATATCAATAAAAAAATTTTTTTATCGTGCAACGTAAAATAATCTTTTTTAGGGCCATTACCACAAAGCCACTGATTGAATCTTCTATGGTAGACGGAAATGCTGGAGAATCTCAGCGGGTGAAGCAGCATCTATGGAGCAAAGGAAATAGGCAATGTTTCAGGTCGAGACCCTTCTTCAGACTGAAGAAGGGTCTGAAGAAGGGTCTCGACCCGAAACGTTGCCTGTTTCCTTCGCTCCATAGATGCTGCCTCTCCCGCTGAGTTTCTCCAGCATTTTTGTCTACCTTCGATTTTCCAGCATCTGCAGTTCCTTCTTAAACAAATTGAATCTTCTATTACTATCTAAAGTTATGGAGATGTAATTTCCGCTTTCAACAGCGGCAGCAGCAGAGAGCATAAAAAGCTTCAAAATTGTAATTATGTCAGTGGGCTAATTCCGTTCAAAGCATGCCCTAGTGTCATGGGGTAAAATGCAAGTTAAAAATAGAACCTCACTGGTGGGAAGAAATTATTAAATAATTCCACTCTCCTGCCTTTAGGTTCTGACACGGGCTACCAGATATTTAAAGTTTGTATCTATTTGGTAATCTCTGGCATCATGGCAGATTCAATTACTGGTTTAGATTTAATTTTCATAATTTATGGCATCAGCTCATCAACTGCCAAGTACATTCCTGATTTTTACTTTTATTCAAGATTTCCAGCCTCTGCAATTTTTTTTTAAGTTCAACTATGCGATACTATTGGTTGGTCTGAAGAAGTGTTTCGGCCCAAAACTTTGCCTATTTCCTTCGCTCCATAGATGCTGCCTCACCTGCTGAGTTTCTCCAGCATTTTTGTCTACCCTATTAGTTAGTTAGTTTAGTTTATTGTCACGTCTACCGAGGTACAGTGCAAAGCTTTTGTTGCGTGCTAAACAGTCAGCGGAAAAACAATAGATGATTACAATCGAGCCACCCACGTTGTACAGATACATGATAAAGGGAATAACGCTTAGTGCAAGATAAAGTCCAGTATAGTCTGATTGAAGATAGTCAGAGGGTCTCTATTGAGGTAGATAGCAGCTCAGGACTGCTCTCTGGTTGATTGTAATGTCTTCACATGTTAAATATAATCAATTTTGTTCAAACATGATGTCTAGGCTGAATAGTAGTCACCAATACGCTATCATACTATGGCATTTAACATACGCTGATCCTACACTTCAGTGGTATGAAATTGATTGTATTTTCAACCTAATTTCGTATTGCATAGATTACTGAGTTGATGCTATAAATAAAAAAAACCATTTAAAGCAATAATTGGCACTGCCATGATACCAGAAATTACTGAATAGATACCAACGTTAAATATCTTTCTAAAAGTCAATTCAATTGAATGATAAATGTTTGGGCCAGCAACTAAGTCGAAAGGCCACTTCTCTATTCATTAGCTAAATAGGCCTGCAAATCTCTTTTGAATGGGGCGTATAGTTGGAAATCAATCTTGGAGTAATAAAACTCTCTACCTTGAGGTCAAAAGAACTGTTTTGCTTCATTTTGCAGGTCAAAACAGTCCTAATTATGCCAGCTAGGCATTGTCATAGATTGCGGAGAGGTGATGGTGACATTGCAATGGTACAGAAATAGAAATGTAATATCAATCATTCTCTCAGGGCATCTCAAGATGTTTTATAACCAATCCAGTATGTATGGAAAAGTGGTTGATGTTATGACAGTCAAATTGCAGCAGGCCATTTTGGACACAGCAAATTGATCGCTACTTATGGTCTTGGTTTAGAATATAGAACAGTACAGCACAGGTACAGGCATTTTGGCCCACAATATCCATGCCGAACATGATGCCAAATTAAACTACTCTCCTCTGCCTGCACATGATTCATAACCCTCCATTCCCTATGTGTGTCCACTTGCCTGGTCAAAAGCCTTTTAAATGCAACTAGCGTATCTGTCTCCACGACCTAACTTAACGTCTAAAGGGCCTGTCCCACTTGGCCGTCATTTGCGCCTCATTTACGCGTCTTTTGTAAAATAGGTCGACACTTCGTGACATGTGGGGTGCGTGTGGGAGACGCATGCATTACGCATGGTGAGGCGTGGAATCGCATGCGGTGGCTCGCGGTATCGCGCGGCGCTCCAGGATTTTGTGCTGTAATGAAATCTTTACGCGCCATCTGCGTGACGTATCGTGTACGCACGCTGATGCATTGGCTACACACGCTGACGCTGGTGTCCCGACGTCTCACGTGTCTCGAGTGGTGACACCAATTATGTCACGCGCACCAGACGGTTGTGCTGACGCGTGATTTGCGCGCGATGTCGTGCATCACGACGTGTCGACCTATTTACATATGACGTGTAAATGAGGCGCAAATGACGGCCAAGTGGGGCAGGTCCTTAAGTCATTATCACAAACAAAAGAGGTTCCAGCACAGATCCCTGCAGAACTCCACTGGTTACAAACCTCCAACCAGAATAACATCCTTCCACCGCAACCCTCTGCCTTCTCTCAAGTACTTCTCTCCAGTAGTCCAATGACCAAGTCACCGCAAATCCCATGCATCTAAATCTGCTGGATCAGTGTACCATGAGGTACGGAACACAAGTTCCAAGAGATCACATTTTATTCCACATTTCAGTTTTCCGGGTAGTGATTTATGAATTCTATGAGGGAAAATTTTCATAACCTGAATGGTCATACTGTTGGGATCATCTGTAATGGGAAGATGCCATGTAACAGATATCCGCTTGTTGTTTCTTTGTATCTGAAAATCCCACATTTTTGTTAACTGGTGTTGCTAACAAAGCAGAAACGATTTTAAGAACACAGTGGTCTGCTTGCAACCATAACACACAGCTACAGAAAGCTGAGGGTCAAGAAAATATAAAGATACAATGAACTGAAGATGCTTGAACCTTGAGTTAAACACCAAGTGCTGGAGGAACTCAATGGGTCAGGCAGCATCTGTGGAGAGAATATCCTGTGGACAGAAGAAATATAGATATTTTCTACATCTGAGACCTTGGCTAAAGCACTGCAGCCAATTCCAACCACTGAACTATAAATTGCCATTCTCTGGAGCGCTGAGTTCCTCCAGCACTTTGTTCTTTGTTTAAAATTCCAACCTCTTCAGTCTCTTATGCCTCCCGCCATTCCCCAATATCCAGTGTTGGGAAAAGCACTAACAACATGAATAACAATGGGGTTCCAGTGTCCTTACTAGTTTTCAGGAAAAGCAGTACAAAAATCAATGGGATTGATTCTGTTGAATTGTAAGACTCGCCCATAAAATTACAAAAATATATTCATAAGAAAATAGAGACGCCTGATCTAGAAAGGTTCTGTTCGAAATAGTCTCCTATCCATTCTCTCCACAGATGCAACCTGAACCACTGAGGTCCTCCAGCACTTTGTATTTTTCAGATAGAAATAAGCTAATGTCATATAGAAATTATCTGGACTTAATCTGAAAGTGCTTGGTGCAGAAGTGAAGTGGAAAAGATATCACTGCACTGAAACCATCTTGAAAATGATCTTCCCCTTGAAAATTGTAGATGTTATTGAAAGAGTAACACTTGCAGCAACCTTGTCTTCAGTGGTTCTCTTGCTGTTTTATTCCTAGATACTCCCAACCTCTCCATGAAGAGATAGTGTTACACAAATACCTGAAGCACCGGAATATTGTCCAGTACCTTGGTTCGGTTTCGGAAAATGGCTACATCAAGATCTTTATGGAGCAAGTACCAGGAGGTAGGCACATTGAATCATGACTTGTAAGCAAGCTGAGTGAGTACTATTCCCAGCGCTCTCCTGCCAATAGAAACTCTAAATTAAGCTTCACTAAGGCCGAGTTCATCTGGTTTATATTCAAGAGGCACAAATGGAGAAAGACTCTGAGTTGAGGGACTTGGATATCCAAGGATCAAATTTCTTCAAGAGCTAGTCTACAGGCACTAAAGGAGGACCTTAATCTCAAGGGACTGGACTACAAAAGTGAGGTGGTTTAGCCAATAAACTGCAGCATTCGATGTTGAACACGGGGGCAATTGTTGACAGTCAGGTGGATGAGGGTTGAGATATAGGACGATGATTGACATTGCCAGAAATGGAAGTGGGACCAGAAACCGGCTTAAACTACAGTTTATATGGGCATGTGCTCCAAACCCCTCCAAAGAGGCAGCCTACCGATTTTAACAACATTTAATTTGGACTTTATCAAAGAAACGATTGGCAGCATTTCTCCTCTGCTGAAATGGAAGTGTTTTCCGTGCTTTTCAAGAGTGGTCATTGAGAGGAAGTTGGGATGGTTGGATGGTGATTCATCAGGCTAATTATCACGCATGAACATGCGGTAGTTACAATTGTTTGCTTACCTGCTACTTAAATGATGTGCTGATTGACGTGGTGCTCCATCAGCCATCTAAGATTAACCTCGGCTGAATAATCAAATAAGCAGAAAGATACGGCGGCATGAAAATCAACAAAAAACCTGCAAAAGTGCCTAAAATCTGAAAGAAATGCTCGAAACATTTGCATCTCCAGAGATGCTGCCTGTCCCACTAAGTAAATCCAGCATTTTGTGTCTATCTTCACCTCATGTTTACTGAATTCTAATTCCATTCGTGTAGGAAGGAACTGCAGGTGCTGATTTAAACTGAAGATGGACACAGAGAGCTGGAGTGGGTCAGGCAGCGTCTCTGGAGAGAAGAAATGGGTGAAGTTTTGGGTCGAGACCATTCTTCAGACTGAGGAATGAATCTGAAGAAAGGTCTCGACCGGAAACGTCACCCATTCCTTCTCTCCAGAGATGCTGCCTGTCCCGCTGAGCAACTCCAACATTTTGTGTCTATCTTCACTAGAAACACTCAGCAGGTCGGGCAAAATCAGTGAAAGGCAAAACAGTTAATGTTTCAGATCGATGACCCTGAAATGAGTGACAATAATAAATCAGTTTCCACCAAAATTCTGGACGTGGATCCTGGTCCAGTTATCTGGAAGCATGAGTTTGTGTCTCAGATAAGGAACTTGAATTCAAGTAATTAAATAAATCTAGAATCGGTGATTGTATTAATGATTTAATTAAAGATTTTATTAATGTCCTTCAAGGAACATTAATGGCCTTTGTGTAACTCCAGAACCATCAGTACTGGGCAGTGACCTGACAAGCCACTAGTCCACACTGACCAGCAATCCCCATATACTAGCACTATCCTACACACTAAGGACAATTTTTGCAATTTAACTGAGCCAATTAATGTACAGACCTGTACATCTTTACAGAGTGGGAGGAAGCAGGAGAAAACCCACGCGGTCACGGGGAGAATGTACACGCTCCATACATTCAGCGCCCGTAGTCGGGATCGAACCCGGATCTCTGGTGCTGTAAGGCAGCAACTCTACCGTTGTGCCACTGCGCTGCCGCAGTCCTAAGTAGTGAATCTGTTTGCCCACAGCCCTGAACTGTAGGCAGGGAAAATGGTTAGCTCACTTTAGAGCATTTAAGCTCTGAGCCAGCCCAGCCCAACACACCCAAGCTCAAGGTAGTAATATTCATGTGCAGCTTTATCTAAGTTTTCATAGTTAGGACCTTCGTGGCTTATGCTAGATAACCTGCCTCTGCTCCCCAGTCATCTATTTTCCACTTTAACTGGGGCTGAAATCAAGTTCCTTCTAACCATGTTCACTTTGAGGACCAACACAAAAATACCCTCTGCAGAAGTCCAAAGTCAACGACCTGTTCATAATTCACACTCTGAATATCAGCAGGAGAGATATAATCTATCATGGATTATGTTCATGCTTGTAATGTTACCTCAGTCACAAGCTTATGGCCACAGGCACATGAGGGACGTCAAGTGCTGAGGTGAGTTATTACCCGCAACATGACTGTCAATGTAAAAAACAGACATAAAGTGCTGGAGTTACTCAGCGGATCTCTGGAGATGGGCGCGAGTCCCAACCTGAAAAGTCCCTTATCGATGCTCTCCAGAGATGCTGCTTGACCCGCTGAGTTACTTTGTGCCTTTTATATGTAAACCAGCATCCGCACTTCCTTGTTTCTATGTGACTATCAACGTGTAGCTTCCATTATTATAGTAGGTTGCTGGACTTCCACACACTGTCTTTTAAATGTCAGGAGCAGGGTTTGTTGTAATAGTCATGGCAAGATGCACATTGTCGATCGGTCGGTAACTGAAACCAAAGGCACGGATACACTGACTGCTTTCATTGAACTTGACAGAGGTTCCATGACGGTTCCACCGAGGAATTTGATGGAAGAGTACCAACAACACAAGGTCTCTTTCCCAAAGACTGAGCATCACGTTACGTAACTGGATGTATACATAATTCTATCTGAGTTCCTTGGAAGAGTGTCATTATTATTTGGAAGCAGCAGGCCAAATGTCAATGACAGCTGAATGGCTTTGATATCTAACAATAGTAACGCACATCGTCATCGTGCTAGGATATTTCTGTATGATGACAGATCTGATATCCCAGGGCTGTTGCTACAAGGTTTCGGCTGGCTTCAAGTACAATGAGTGCTGTGGACAAACTGAATAGGAAAGCTGCACACAAGAACTTAGGAAGGAAATGAAACAGGCAAAGAGAGTGTATGAGAAAAGACTAGTGAATAACAAGGAGCCCGTGGTATTCGGTAAAATGGTGGGGAAGCAAAATTAATCATCTTTGATCTTCACCGAAGAAGAGGATGCTGCAAATTCCTTCACAAAGTAGAAGACAAGAATGTCTTTGATCTTAAACATTAAATCTGTTTCTCTTTCCACCGATGCTGCCTAGTCTATTGAGTGTTGCCAGCATTTTCTGTTCTCATTTAAGCCGCAGGACATGCTAGAAGTAGATAAAGAGAAGATGTATCTCTGATTGTCAGCACCAAAACCCTTCGTCCACACTGGTCTATTGAAGGCAACAAAGGTTTGAAACTGCAGTACAGACTCTCGGCACACCCCTCTCAACCTCCATTGGTATCATATTCATGCCAGTGGATGGAAAGGCACTGAAAGATTTATTACTCAAGAGAGCAAAGAACTTGGCAACCACCAGTCTATCATTTGGAGTTGGTGTCAGGCCAGCATTTGGAGCTAACAATCTGGCAGGAAATTGTCATCTGGAAAAGATAATATGCATCAACATATGATATTATGCGCATTATCGTGCCCAGTGTCTATTTCTTGAAAATAAACCATATTTGAGAAACTTGATCGACTTCTTTGGTGAAAGTTATAGGGAGTGCTGGTGAGTGGAAGTTTGACTATCGGGATGAAGAGAATGGGCCTTCAGAGGGAAAGAACGAGGAAGAGTCAGTAGTAGAGTCAAATGGCACAGAAATTGGTCCTTCGGCCCATCATATTTATGCTGACTATAAAGTGTTTATCTATCTACCCATTCATACTAATCCCCTTTACCTGTGATGTGTCCATGGCCTAGCTTACCTTGGTGATTCAAGTGCTGATTCAGTTCCTTCCAAAATGTTATGAGAGTACCTGCCTCCAGCACATTAGGCAGCATGTTCCAAATTCCAAATGTCCTCTGGATAAATAGCTCCTCTTCTCGTTTCCTCGAAACCTCCTTACTCCTAACCAGTGGCCTTTAAGTTCAGATACCTCACCTGTGGCAGAAGGTCTCTCACAATCAAAATCATCTGTATCCCTCATAATCCTGCTTATAATAATCGCATTTCCTCCCCTCCGCCTCTGTCACTTGTGGAGGAAAATAAACCTAGTCTATCCTGTTTCTCCCATTAACTGAAATGCTCCATTCCAGGCAACGTCTGGATGAATTTCCTCTGCACCCTCTGCAAAGCAGTCACATCCTTCTTATAGTGTGGTGACTTGAACTGTATGCAGTGCAATGTTTTATCAAGGTTGCTTGCTCTTATTTTCTGTACCTTGGCTGATGAAGGTAAGTATACCACATGCCTTCTTCATCAATGTATCTACCTTCCTTTAAAGGATTCTTGGACTTTTATACCAAGGCACTTCTGTTACTCCCTTGGGTCCTATCACTCTTGGTATAAATCCTACCCTTTTTTTGGTTCCCACAAATTGCATCACCATGCAATTATCAGGATTAAATTTAATCTGCCATTGCTCCTTCCATTTTATCAACAGATCTTATCATTGCTCTCAATGATCCTCCTCACCAACATAAATACAACCTATTTTTGTTATCTGCAAATTTACTTATCATAGCTCTCACGTTCATATCAATCTTTAATGTATATAAAAAACAGTAAAGGGTCCCAGCACCAATTCTTCTGAACCACAAAACCAATATCAAGCTTATTTTAGATCCAATTTGCCATCTTTCACTGGATCTCAGAGGCTCTAACCTTTTGGACCAATCCCCCATGTAGGACTTTGTCAAAGAACTTATTAAGTCCATGTAGACAAGACTAGTTTTGTTTATTGTCACGTGTACTGAACAGAAAGACAATGCATGATCACAATTGAGCCATTTACAGTGTATAGATACATGATAAGGGAATAACATTTAGTGCAAGGTAGAGTCAACAAAGTCCAAACAACATAGTCTGAGGGTCAATAAAGAGGTAGATAGTAGTTCAACACTGCTCTCTGGTTGTGGTAGGATGATTCAGTTGTAGGATATGGCAGGATGACTACATCAATGCATTGGCCTCCAATACATTTTTCTACCTCTTCAAAAAAAAACAATTAAGTAAGTCATATAGGATCTCCCCCAATTAAGTCATGCTGACCAGCTTTGAATCCCTGCCCTCTCAAGTGCATTTGTGGGGAAGAGAAAAAATTAGCATTTTAGCTGGAATATTATTTGTTAGAACAGGCCATTGTGATAAATGGTCTATGATCTGAACACAATCTCTGCCTTTCTCTATATATTCATATGTTATTTTCTTATGGCACAGAAAGAGCTATAATATCGTTAAAACAGAATATCCTAAAAACTATTCTCTCTCACATATCCATCAACCCATCCCCTGGTTGTCCTGACTATTCCTACCATCTACACCAAGAGGTGAATCGTTGTAAACTGTCACCCTACCGGAATATCGTTGAGATGTGTGAGGAAACTGGTGCACCCTGCATGGTCACAGGGGAAATGTGTTAATCCCACACAGATGGCACTCAAGGTTGCTGGAGCTGTGTGGCAGCAGCCTTAACTCCTGCATCAGTTGTGCAGATACTGCCAGTCCTGTTGATGATAAGATTGAGACAAAGGAGCAGAATTAAGCCATTTGGCCCATCATGCCTGCTCTGCCCTTCGATCATGGCTGATTTATTTTTTCCCCCTCCATTAATCTCCTGCCTTCTCCCCATAACCTTTGATGCCCTTACTAATCAAGAACCTTTTAACCTCTGCTTTAAAAATATCCAATGACTTCACCTGTCCGTGGCAATGAATTCCACAGATTCACCACTCTCTGACTAAAGAAATTCCTCCTCATCTCCATTCTGAAGTGAAGTCCTTTGGCCGTAGACTTTTCACATTCAATTTATCTGGGCTTTTCATTATTCAGTAGGTTTCAATTACATTCTCCTCCCCCCAATCCCTCTAAACTCCAGCGAGTACAGGGAAAGAACCATCAAACGGCTTTCATGTTTAAACCCAGTCACACCGGGATCATTCTTTTCAACCTCCTCTCGACCCTCTCCAATGCTAATACATCCTTCCTCAGATATTGGGCCCAAAACTGATCTCTGCTCGTAATATTGATGATCTGACCAGAACAGCAGCTCAATACCACAGAGTGACAGTGGGATGGCACTGGGGAGAACGGTAACATAAGTTGCTGAAATGCTGTTGGAACTAGGTGCAAAATCTCACCTTGTTCTAAACTACATTTGTAACAAATATATATATATATATATATAAAATATAGCTCTCTGGAAATTTCATAGTATATCTAACTATGTACTATAGCATATACAAATCATAGGCTGTTTCTAAGCAGAAATATTGGAATTGGGATTTTTAAGGAAAGTGCAACTGATTAGTGTGTAAGAAGGAACGGTGGATGCTGGTTTACACCAAAGATAGGCACAAGACGCTAACTCAGCGGGTCAGGCAGCATCTCTGGAGAAAAGGAATGGGTGACGTTTCGGGTTGAGACCAGTCTGATGAAAGGTCTTGACCCGAAACGTCACGTATTTCTTTCCTCCAGAGATGCTGCCTGACCCGCTGAGTTACTCCAGCATTGTGTGTCTATCTTCGGTGCAACAGGTCAGCCTTGTTCCAGGCAGTTGTATTCTGTACAGCTGCTTCTGCACTGCATGTGGAAAGGCTAGAAAACAGGTTCCGACAAGTGGTCTGTTCCTGGCAGCAACAAGCTTGCTGCTGTTTCTCATCTCATTGTCGCTTTCTACCAGCTTTAGGTCACAAGGGTAATCCTCAACAGCAAATATCTGGCTGAATTTCCTATGTCATTCAAAGCCATTTTGTAAATGATCGCAAGCGTGATTTACTCCAGATTAAATCTACATTCAAACATCTAGTGCTGAACAAGAACAGTGTTATGTGATCCAATTTCTTAGCACTGTACTCATTTAGCCAAGACAAAATAGAGCTAATGGTGTTGCCCATTAAAAAGGCCAGGCTTTCTTACTACGTGTAGGAAAGAACTGCAGATGCTGGTTAAGAGCTCAGTTAGCACATACGACAAATTAAGTTATGTGATTTTATTCACATTTCACTGGAAAGTTAAATAAAAATGTAAAAAAGTTGCTACAATTGCCCAGCACCGTATAACTATTAAATTCTTGTTTTAAGATGAGCTTCACATAAATTCTAGCCATCAAACACAATTAGGTTTAAATTATTTGGAAATAGAAATAATTTATATACTTTTAACCATTTCCCTTTCTGCAATATTCTGAACTAGATGTAATTATATCTGGTGCTGATAGAGTTCATGTTGGCGGCATGCTGGAAAAGGGGCACTGATCTTTTAATGAACTGGAACAGAGCCATTACAGCAAGGAGAGAGGCCATTTGACTTATCCAGCCTGTCATCTCCCTGCTGCAGCAGGACAGTCATTACCAGCTGTAGATCATTCCCCATAATCCTGCTCTATTTTGAACCCAAATCATTTATTCCATTGCCTCTAAGGTTCATGAAGACTAGAGTCCATTCCTGGGTTACAAACGCCTGAATTCTGCGCACTCGTATGAACGCACAAGCTTCCATAATACTAAATACAAAGGTCGGACATGTACATGCATTGATTCCTCCATACGACAGTTTCTTCTCTCCACTTTGAGCAATTGTTCTTTTCTCGGAGGCTTGTGTGCTTTTAATGCCATTCATTTCAATACTGTGGAGATCTGGTTACCATGCCGAGTGATATTTTGTGTATGTTCCGACTAATGGACAAAATCGCTTTCTTGGCATTTGTAAAATGGAACGCATTCATTTCCTGCATTTGCTGTTTTTTTTTTTTTTTTTTTTTTTTTTTTTATATTTTATTTTATTAGAAGTAAGTACAGTCATATGGCACCAAAGTGCCTAATATATATTTTCATAATACATTTTATGTACAACTTCTTTTTTTTTTTTTTGTTACACTGAAAAAAGATTAGAATAAGAAAAAGAAGTTAGATAGTAAAGGATAGAAAGATGTGAAATATATAGTGTGTGAAAAAAGAAAACGAGTAAATGAAAAAAGTTGAGAGAGAGAATAGAGAGAAAAAAAGAAAAAAAAAAAAAAAAAAGAGGAGATCATTATTTATAGTCTTGACCAACCCTCGTCCAGTCCTGAAACAGTTATTTTTTACAATTGTGTTGCACCATATGATTCCAAAAAAACGACGAATGGAGACCAACTCGTTATGAATTGGTCTGATTTATCCATTAGGAGGAATCGCATTTCCTCAAGATGAGCGGTGTCCAACATACTTGCAATCCACATTTTAAGCGTTGGTATTGATGTACCTTTCCAAAATTTAAGAATTAATTTTTTTGCTATTATTAAACCATAGTTAAGGAATAGATTTTGAGATGTGTTCAATTTATTCCCATCTTCCATTACGCCAAATATAATCATTTCAGTATTAGGTTCCATTCTTGTCTTGAATAATTTTGTAAATATTTCAAAAATATCATTCCAGAATCTATAAAGTTTTATGCAGGAGACTAAGGAGTGTGTTATAGTTGCCTTTTGGGCTAGACATTTATCACAAGTGGCGGATATATTTGGATAAAATTTGTTCAATCTTGTTTTTGAGTAATATAATCTATGTACAATTTTAAATTGAATTAAATTATGTCTTACATTAATTGAACATTTGTGAATATATATCAGGTATTTTTCCCATTTAACCTTCGTAATTTTTATCATTAGTTCCCGTTCCCACTCTTCTCTAAGTACCTCTGTCGATGGTAGGTCTATATTTAGAATACTATTATATAAATATGATATTAATTTTTGTGAGTCAGCTTCAATATTCATTGCCTCTTCCAATAAGTCAGGAGTTACTTTTTGATATCCTTGTATATATTTTTTCACGAAATCGCAAATCTGAAGATATTTAAAATATTGGTTGTTTTTCAATTTAAATTTTAATTGTAATTGTTGGAATGATAGTAAGTTTCCCATTTCATACATATCCCCGATCCTTCTAATTCCGAGACTTTCCCATTGGTTATATGTCTTATCAATAAGAGATGGTTTAAATAAAGGGTTATTCGCTATTGGCATTAACAGTGATAGATTTCTTAATTTTAAAGATAATTTTATTTGTTTCCAAATTCTTATTGTACCATATATAATTGGGTTCTTCTTATATATTGTGTTATTCAGTTTTTTTGGGGAGAAGAGGATCGTTCCTATATTACTAGGATGGCAATCCTCCTTCTCCATTTTTATCCATTCTGTCTGTTGGGTAGCACTATCCAACCAATAAATCATATTCTTAATATGCACTGCCCAGTAATAATACATAAAATTCGGAAGTGAAAGTCCCCCGACCTCTTTTGGTTTACATAAATGTTTTTTTGTGATTCTATGTGATCTATAGTCCCAAATATAATTAGTAATATTAGAGTCTAATTTTTTAAAAAAGTATTTTGGTATATATACCGGTATAGATTGAAATAGGTATAATAATTGTGGTAGGAAGATCATTTTTATTGCATTTATTCTACCTAATAATGATAAGGGAAGTGTTTTCCAAAATTTAATCAACGTATTAAGTTTATTTAATAAAGGTATGAAATTAGCATTGAATAATGCTTTATATTTTCTAGTAATCTGAATACCCAAATATTTAAATTTTTCTGTTGCGATTTTAAAGGGGAACTTCAGTAAGTGTGTAGGTTCTTGAGGTTTTAATGTCATGATTTCACTTTTATTCCAGTTTATTCTATATCCAGAAAAAGACCCAAATTCCTCTATTAAGTTTAATAAATTTGGTATGCTCGTTTGTGACTTTGTAATATATAAAAGTATATCGTCTGCATATAATGAGATTTTATTCTTTGAGTCTCTGGTATTATAGCCCTGAATATTCGGATGAATTCTTATACTTTCAGCCAGGGGTTCTATCATAAGGGCAAATAGCAGGGGTGATAGTGCACATCCCTGCCTATTACCCCTTGATAGTTGAAATTTTTGAGATAACATGTTATTAGTTAAAATTCTTGCCATCGGTTTATCATATAATAATTTTACCCATCTTATAAAATTCTCTCCCATATTAAATTTTTGTAGTACTTTATATAAGTATTGCCACTCTACCTGATCAAATGCTTTCTCTGCATCCAAAGAAATAATTGATATATCTTCTTCCTCTACTTTATGCGAGTACATTATATTAAACAGACGTCTCAGATTATTAAATGAGTGTCTTTTAGGTATAAACCCCGTTTGATCAGGGTTTATCAATTTACTAATATATTTGCTTAATCTTCTTGATAAAATCTTTGCTAAAATTTTCTGATCTGTATTTAAAAGTGATATAGCTCTGTACGAGCACGGATCTTCTAAATCTTTATCTTTTTTTGGAATAAGTGTAATAGTTGATTCTGTTAGTGTTTCAGGTAGTTTGTTTTCTTTAAAAGCATGGGAGTATAAATTAAATAAATAAGGGGTTGTTATCTCCTGAAATTTTTTATAAAATTCATTATTAAAACCATCTGGTCCCGGTGTCTTACCATTTTTCAGCGATTTTATTGTTTCACCTATTTCTTTGATTGTAATTTGAGCTCCTAATTCCTCTTGTTCCAAAAGGTCCAGTATTGGAAGATTACAATTATCTAGAAATTTTTTTATTTTACTATCTTCTCTTTTAATTTTAGATGTATATAAGTTTTGATAAAATTGGGCAAATCTATTATTAATATCTTTAGGTAGTATTAGTAATTCTCCTTTCTCTGATTTAATTTTGGTTATAGTATTTTCCTTTTCTTGTTTTTTCAATTGGCGAGCTAAAAGCTTATGTGGTTTGTCACCAAACTCAAAATGTTCCTGTTTTGTCATTTGGAATAGTCTTATTACCCTTGCCGATAAAATTCGATTAAGTTTAAATTTCAGTAATATTATCTTATTGTGTTTATCTGTCGTGGAATCTTTGGCATTATCCATCTCTAACTGTCTGATTTCTTGTTCTAACAACAATTGTTCTGTCTTATTCTTTTTATTTTGAAAACTTTGATATGAAATTATAATTCCTCTCATAAATGCCTTAAAAGTTTCCCATAGTAAAGAAGGCAAAGTACCTGGTATATCATTTGTATCGAAAAAAAGTTCAATTTGTTGTTTTAAATATTGATAGCCTTGCACATCATTTAAAATATGTGTATTAAACCTCCAAAAAAAATTTTTGCCCGGCATTCCCTCAAATTTTACTGAGAATGTCAACGGGGAGTGATCTGAGATACTACTAATGTGGTATGTTGGGTTGTTTGTATATGGCATTAATTTCATATCCACTAAAAAATAATCAATTCTTGAATAAGTTTTATGCACCGAAGAGTAAAACGAGTATTCCCTTCCAACTGGATTAGCAGATCTCCATACATCTATTATATTCGTATTTTTTATATATGTATTTAGAAGTTCGCTAGTTTTAGATTTTAAATTACTCTTCTTTTGTTTTGCTGATTTATCTAGATATGAATCTAAAACACAGTTAAAGTCCCCCCCTATTATCACATTTTGGTAATTAAACTCTGATATTATGTCAATAATTTTATCAAAAAAGTGGGGGTTATCAAAATTCGGAGCATAAATATTTATCAAAGTTAGTGGGGTTGCATAAATTTCACCCGAAACTATAATATATCTTCCCTCTTTATCTGATATGGTATTCTTTAATTTAAAAGGAATACCTTTCCTAATAAGAATAGCTGTACCCCTAGATTTAGAAGTAAATGAGGAGTAGTATGTTTGGCCTATCCAATTCGCCTTTAATCTTATTTGTGTTTGTTGTTTCATGTGTGTCTCCTGCAAAAACATTATGTCGCTTTTCAACGATTTTAGTTGGGCAAAAATTTTACCCCTCTTAATTGGTTCGTTGGCACCCCGTATATTCCAACTACAAAATGTAATTCCTCCATTCTTTATTTGTCTATCGTCTTGCATTGTAAATCAGGGTAATATTCCTGAATCATATGGTGCAAACAAATACCTCAGAACTTTAGGACTTGGGTGGTCATCCCGGTTTATTAGATTTATATTGCATCTCCTTCTTGTAAAGTGCCTTAGAAAAAGAAAAAAAGAATGTGATACACAATTACTTTCAAAAAAATTAAACAGATAAAAATCTTGTTTGTGCTTTAAAAAAAAAGGTGCTATTAAGGTATCTAAAGGAGGATACCTTAAAGACGAATAGCCATCAACGATGGCAAAAAATGTATAGACCTCCGTGATGTTGTTATACATTGAGCTCCTCCCCCTAGGCGAATCCTCATAAAAAGTTACATATCGTTTCATATTGTGTTTTTTCTTATATGAGTTTATCAAATCAATGCTAGTGACAGCCGAGAGAAAAAAGAGACATAAGGAATAAAAAAACAAAACAAATATAGAACAAACATATACACGATTATATAAGTATATATGTCCCTCTAATTTATCCAATCTTAATCTAATCTAAACTTTCCCATATATATCCACCCTGTATTCTTACATAATATCCCATTCTATAACTACCATACATCATACAAGCTGGTACCAAAGGGTTAACTACCGTACAAGCAGGTGCCAAGGGGTTAAACTTTGAGCTTTGCATCCAAGGTTGAATATAACCAAGCTCTCTGAATAACACATTCCAACGAGATAAGCTTTATAATTGTCTGGGTAGCTCGGCCATTTTAATCAGTTCAGAGCTTTGTAAAAAATTCAGATTTCTTCATTGTCGGCAGCTTGACCCGATGTTTTCTTAACAATATCCTCTGCATACTTTAAAGCTTTTCCGGGAGCTGCAAATGAGCGTTCAACGCCGTTATAAGTTATCTTCATTTTTCCGGGAAACAAAATTCCATATCTTACTCCCGGGACTTCCCTCAAAGTGTGTCTTGCCGGTGTAAACAATCTCATTTTCTGGACTACCTCAGGAGAGTAATCGCGAAATATTCGCACATCATCCCCACGGTATGTCAGCTTTTTCCCATGAGTGATCTTTTTCAATATAAATTCCACTGAGGAGATGTCACGGAATTTCACAATTATCTGTCTTGAATCATTTGTTCCTCTTCCAACTCGTTTAGCGACGTCTGTTCTTGGTTCTTCCGACAATTCCAACACATCTTTGAGTAAGTCAGTAACGAAAGTACATGTTTGAGATTCATGTCCCTCTCGTCCTTCCTTTACTCCGAGAATCCTCAGGTTATATCTCCGATTTCCTGAATCCAGGTCCAGACATTTATCAGTCATTCTTCCAAGTTTTTCCTCTTCAGTTTTCTGTGATTGTTTCAAATTCTTTATTTCCGAGACAATCTCTTTTATCTCATTCTCCATCTCTTCCATTATCTCATCCAGCTTTCCGATATCATCACTTATACCTTTAAATTTCTTGTTGTAATCATTTTCAATTCTGACACACTCTGAGTTTAATCTCTTATCAAATTCCTTATACTGCATTTGCTGTATTAAGGAAGATTTTCCATTTCACTCAGTCCAGATCCTTCATGATCTTGAACACATTTGTCCAAACATCCCTCCTCCCTCATCCCATTCCACCAAATTTATCTCCAGGACCTTTGCCTTTCTATATGCAGTCACCTGAGATGGAGTTTTTAAAACTGAAAATGCTGGAAATTGTCAGCATATCAGGCAGCATCTATAGGTAGAGATAAATAGAGTTCATGTTTAAGGTCAATGGCTTTTATCAGAATTGGAAGCTGATGAACAAGCACAATATTCTTCTTGTAACCAAACCAGTCCTTTACAAAGGCTCAACACTTTTATTCTATTTGGCTGTATTTATAAAGCCTGTGATCTTATATGATTTTTGAAAATCTCTTTTAATATGTTCTGCTGCCTTCAATCATCTGCCCACCAGAAGAGTGTTCCTGAGCACCTTTCACAAATTGTATCCTAAATATTATATTGCCTTTACTTATTCCTTCTCCTGAAATGGATTGCACTGCACTTGTCTCTGTTAAATTGCATCAGCCTTGTTTTGTTCAGGTCACCCAGCTATAGGAAGAACACCATTTGGTTTGGAAAAGGTGCAAAAGAGATTCAGCAGGATGTTACCTGGGCTTGTGGGCTTGATTTATAGGGAAAGGTTGGACAAGATGGGATTTTTTAAATTTGGAGCCTGAGAGGTCTATGCTGGGACATTATTGAGGTGTACAAGATCATGAGGGACATGGATAAAGTGAACAAACACTTAGTCTTTTTCGCAGGGTGGAGGATTCTAAATTTAAAGGCTTAAGATGAGAGAGATTTAAGAGGGATCTCAGAGGCATTTTTTACTCTGAGAGTAGACCGTGTTTGGAATGTGGTGTCAGCGGAAGCTATAGGAGCAAATAAAATTGTGACTTTTATAAGTCATTTGAACAGATATATCAACAGGAATGGTTGAGAAGGCAATGGGCTAAATAGAGGCAAATAGGACCACAAAGTATACCAATATGGTCAGCATGGGCAAGGTGGGCCAAAGGGCTTGTTTCTGGGCTGTATAGCTCTGAATCTACCATTCCACCATTGTGCTTTCATCCATTTGAAGTCTATTACTACTTTCAAGTTTTGGGACATATGCAGATTTTCAAATGGAGTCCTGTACACACGTCTTTAAAATGTATCCAGATAGCCTTCGTACAAAAGCTTTTATGAATTGGTTCAGTTGCATTATGGTTTGCTGTAGCTTCACTATTGCTCATTGGGTTTGCACCAGTATGCTAAATAGGATATTTCCACATTGGGGGAAAGCTTTGCAGGATAGCACACTTTTTGCTAGAAACTGAGGGATAGCTTGTTTAATCCCAAAGCTGCACATTATTTAATAGTGGAGCATAAAGAGGTTTATTACTTGTGCTTAGGAGACATAAAGGGTGAATAATTATTAATGAATCAACAGAGGTCAGATAACAATACAACAGGAGCTGAATACTGCTCTGCTGGGGGAAATCACAATTTATTTGCTCAACTTTGCATTGTATTGGAGGACTGTCTTTAAACTGACCCAGAGAACAGTAGAATGAAGAAGAAAAAAAAGACTGCAGTTGAAGTAAGAATAGATGGAGCATGAAACACTCTACAGGTCAGGGAGAGAGTTTAGTTAACAGTCTTTCACTTGCGCAGGATGAGTCCGAGATGGATAGCTGAACAAATGGAAATAGTCAAAAAATAATTATTGCCCATTCTGCAATATTCCACCCTGGGTATAATCACAACTAGTCTGGCGGAACCTGTATTTGCAATATTGTGAATATGAAACTTTTTGTTAATGAATGACGATAGAATTATTACAGCAAAGAAAGGGGCAATTCACCCCAATGAGCTTACATCAGCCGTCTGCTGGAGCAACTCAGTCAATTGCAGGTCAAACACAACTCCTGCATAAAGGTACAATGAATTGACAAAAACACAAAATGTAACATTGCTTTAAGAATGAGGATACACGTTGATGACTGTTAGGATTAGTTTGAACAATCTTCATTACTGATCTGATGGCCAAGCCATACGGATTTCAGAGGCGGCTGGTGGTTTCCTGGATAAATGAATTGCCCACCTCAGGAAAAAATAGCTTGGGATACAGTCTTGATTTGTATATTGGAATTAAGGAGCTGCATTGAAGTGCATAAGTTAACTTTGTTTATGACGTGTGTTTTTGTCCTTTACAGGGAGCCTTTCTGCACTCATCAAATCAAAATGGGGTCCTTTGAAAGATAATGTGTCTACCATTGTGTTTTACACCAGACAGATACTGGAGGGCCTACTCTATCTTCATGAGAACCAGATTGTGCACCGAGACATCAAGGTGACTGGTTTGAATTGGCTTCATTCTAAGTACAAATCAGATGTAATACTTAAGTAAAAGACATTAAGAGGTGAAAAGATGGGTCACTGATGATTTTATAACCTACACTTGAATTATCCTTGAATAGATGCAGAGTGAAACAATTTCAGAGGCACCTGATAATGTACAGTATTATTTTCATCATATTAACAATGCATCGTATCAGCTGTGTTAAGTAGACAATGCTACTTATAAAGTGTTTCTCTGTATCTGTTTAATTACATATTTATATAAGGTGTGACAGTATTTGATATATGTCGACCGGCACAAGATGGTAAAAAAAATTGCTAGAACTCCAGAATCCTTTGCTTTGAACGGCAGACCATACTCTGGGATAATTTAAAGTTTAAGGGCTCAGATGGATCCTTAGATAAGAATGAAAAGGAAATAAAGACAAACAAAATGCCAGATCAGCCATCAAGTTTAGTTGTGTAGGAAGGGACTGCAGATGCTCGTTTAAACCAAATAGACACAAAAGGCTGGAGTAATTCAGCGGGTCACACAGCATCTCTGGAGAAATGGAATAGGTGAAGCTGAAGAGGGGTCTTTACACGAAACGTCATCTATTCCTTTTCTCCAAAGATGCTGCGTGACCCGCTGAGTTACTCCAGCTTTTTGTGTTCATCAAGATTAGTTTATTACTATCACCGAGGTACGGTGAAAAGCTTTTTATTGCATGCTATCCAGTCAGTGAAAAGACTATACATTGAGAGACGTAGAGATTAATTGGACCCAAAGAGATTGCTGAAGCCTGCTCCGTTCCCCACAGGACTGTGCTATCAGTAGTATCAACATCAATAGTAAATATAGTCGACCATTTGGTGTATGCAGAATTGTGCTAAAAGAGATACTTCCCTAACGTTAGTATTACTGGCCACCTGGTCTCATTTCCTTCCCAATTATTTTGGAAGCTGTGAAGATCTTTATCCTTACAGGGAGACAATGTTCTTGTGAACACATATAGTGGTGTGGTGAAGATTTCAGATTTTGGAACATCGAAGCGATTGGCAGGAGTGAACCCTTGCGCTGAAACATTTGCAGGTAAGAGCCACATTTAGTTTAATTTTAGTTTAATTTAGAGATACAGCGCGGAAACAGGCACTTTGACCCTTCAATGATCACCATGGACCTTTTTTTACATGTGTTTTTTTGTCTAACAAACTACCTAGGCACATTACAGTACATGGCTCCTGAGATTCTGGACAAGGGTCCCCGAGGTTATGGTGCCCCAGCTGATATTTGGTCTCTGGGTTGTACTATCATTGAAATGGCAACCGGCAAACCACCCTTCTACGAATTAGGAGAGCCTGAAGTAGCTATGTTCAAGGTAAGATTGCTCTTGTGTCTCTTTGCCATTACAAAGTATGGCGTCATTGCAAAAGTCAAACTGCAATAATCTGGCACCCTCGGGAATTTGGTGCTGGACTGTCAGATATTCCAGATCATTGAATATTATTTATATTCATATCATGACATGCTTTTATTTCATTTTCTTTTACAAATGTCACACAGTGGGATGATAAATCTTTCACTGAACCAAATAGGTTTAAAGGGAACAGAAAAGGTTCAATGATGCAGTAGGGTGGCGCAGTGGTAGAGTTGCTGTCTTTCAACGCTAGGGACCTGTGTTCGATCCTAACACTGGGTACTGTCTGTGAGTTTGTGCGTTCACCCTGTGACCACCTGGGTTTTCTCTGGGTTCTCCAGTTTCCTCCCACATTCCAAAGATGTGCAGGTTTGTAGGTTAATTGGCTTCGGTAAATTGCTCCAGTGTGTAGGGTGTGAAAGTGGAATAACATAGAACTAGTGTTCAGGTGATCGATGGTCGTCATGGACTCTGTGGGCCAAAGGGTCGGTTTCCACGCTGTATCTCTAAACTAAACTAAAATAGAATTTTGTGAGTTTCAGCTTGTAAATTTTGGCTCCAGTTGCAAAACGACTCATGTTCCCTGAATCTCTCCTCACATTGGTGCTATGGTCCAGAACCTACACTCCAGAATAATGTAATGAGCCAAGAGCTGAGCCATTGACATTTCTGAGTAATCAGTCACCGGATTAGCTTTACTGAACAAGAATCCCTGTCTCAAACCTTAATTGAAAGGAAAATCTGGGTATGATGTTGTAATAAGCAATGGGCCTATTTCTATGGAAAAATCATGAAAAATTTGAAATGTAAAACAGCATGATTTTGGCTCCATTCGCTTTCCTATATTTTCTCCATTTCCATTTCTCCCTCCATGTGGTATAGATGGTGTGAAGAATTCTTCCTCTATAGGGAACCCTCCTTCAAAGCTTGTCCTGCTTTGAAATGTTCCTGTTTAGTTAAGATGGGTTTCTTCGACAGGTCGGGATGCTTAAGATCCATCCTGAGATCCCAGATTCGATGCCAGCTGACGCCAAGTCCTTCATTCTGCACTGCTTTGAGCCTGATCCTTTGAAGCGAGCTACAGCCGCCGAGCTGCTGAAGGACCCCTTCCTCAGGAAGACACACAGGTGCAAGAAGAATAAAATTGCCTTCAAGCTAACCGGTGAGCCTTGCAAATTTTCAAAGGTCCAAACCATTTAGAGAAGGGAGTAACCATGATGATGTGGTTAAATAAGGGGATCCGCATTCGGGAGAGGATTGACAGAAACCAATAGATAATTGCAAGGATGGAAATAGTCCCCTAACATTGAGAGCAGAGCATCTGTTAAATGGAATATAGGAAAGGGTGACGTTTTGGGTCGAGACCCTTCTTCAGACTGAAGAAGGGTCTCGACCCGAAACATCACCCATTCCTTCTCTCCAGAGATGTTGCTCAGTACTCCAGCATTTTGTGTCCATAACCAGCATCTGCAGTTCCTTCATATACACTCTGTTATATGGAAGTAGACTCCAGTATTGGGTATGGGCTTTGTTGCTTTTGATTATTACACAGTTAATATTAATGGTCTCAAAATTAAGCGTGGTCCAGTGTAGCGAGCTGAGTGCTGTGAAAAACGAATTTAACGCCTGCACCCACTAAGGTGAACTGTGAAGCAAACTGTCCTGAAGGGCAATGGTCACCATGGAGATCACATGTTTCTCTTCTCCTTTGCTGTGTAGAGTCCAGTCGAAGCATCTCTCTTCCCATCTTGGATGAAAACTGGGGTAGCAGTGGCAGTGACCACGGGTCAGTGTCACCAGACTTCGACACCAAACACGATGCGTTCTTCGAGAAAAACGGAAGGCCAAATTCAGACCATCCGACCAGGGCTCTGGGATCTCCTTTACTGAGGTTAAAAGCAAAACAAATTTTACTTGCAATTTTTTGCCTTTGTCAGATGTTCTGGAGTTCATTGAGAACTGTCACCGTGGTGACAGACTGAAATATTCTGCCAGGGGGCAGATTGGTGGTGTAAATGCCACGGTATTTCATTACATGGCCAGCAACAACACCTATTATGATTGTATTAACGTCATCCAATTAATAATATTGAAAGATGAATATTACAAAAAAGACTCACTGGAAATAGCATAAAACATCGTTTGTCACAGGCTGATCTACCAATCTTAGCTGAGCCATTTAGAGGAGGTAAAAGATAAGGAGAGAGCATTGACATCTCTGGACCACTGTTGTGCAATTCCTATCCTTTCATTTCTTCCCTTCCTGTCACCCAGTGAAACAATGAATCACAAATAGTGAAGCAACAATTCACCTGGACTTCTTCTTCCAATATAGTTTTCTGCATGTGATTATCCTTTCCCTGCAATGAAGAAAGCAGATGCAGATTAGTTAATTGCTTTTGCGGTTTCTTCAGAAGTAGAAGGGGCACAGCACCTATTTTGCCCAGTTCAAGAGTTAAGAATGTCTACTTGTTACAAAGCACCAGAATGAAGCAATGAAATTCTTGCTGTTACTTTACATGAACTTCAACGTAACAGCACAACATATAAATATACAATAAACAATAATACAATAAAGTTTTCACAAAACATGCTCCTGATTCAAGACATAAACAGTTATTAACCTTTCCAAATGGATAGCGAAGAAGCCAGAAAAGAGATTTAAATTAGGTTGAATCATTTTTAATACAGCCCCCTTTAAAAAAAAACAATTATTAGGTTTGATTTCTTAACCAGAAGGATACAGAAACTGAAGAGACAATGTTAAAATTACAATGAGCTCTGCATAGATTCAAGGCTGAATGTATAAAATCATTAGGCATATGTTAGAATGGAAGCTATATCCAGTGGGTGAAGTTTCCGTGCCTGTGCAGGTTTTCCCAGGAATGCAAGTCATTCTGGAGTTCAAAAGGAGCTCCTCGTGTTCCCTTACCTAAAGTATTCAGGACTGCATCAAAGAATAACAGTTCCATTCCTTGTTAGGTTTCTCTACATAGCCTGCTCTGTCTTTGCAGTGGTCCTGACCTGCTCTCCTCTCTCTAGTCTAGAGGATGGTGCACTTTTCGTGAAAGAGTTTATAGTGGTCACGTGTCTATTATCAACAAGTTTGCTTGTGATCGGATAAAGAACCTTGATTGTCAAAGTAGTTGAATGAATGATACTTTATTGTCACTTGTCGCTAGGGTACCTAGGTACAGTGAAATGCTTTGATTTACATACAGCCTTGGCAGTGCACAGGTGTCGCCATGTGTCTGGTGCTGACAAATTTACAAAGTACTGAACAGTCCTATCTACTGCCTGCCCACCACACATGGCAACAGGCCAAGTGTATTTAAATTCCTCGTGGCAAGCTGCCACTTTGCCCATTCACTACCCACAGCAAAATCATGGATCATGCTCCCACAACATATGTATGTATGCTTTTTAATGGAGGTTTGATGCTTTTGCGTGATGTGGGACGCAATTTGAGTGTGAGAAGTTTTTTGTGCAGTTTGCACATTTGGAATCAGAAGGCATGTAACTGCACAGCTGAATCTATATAATGTTATACCTTGGTAATTCGATTCATTCTCTTCATAAATCAAAGTTCTATGTTGTGCATGAGAAACACTTACAAAGCCAAATTTTCCATTTGGCAGTTGCATTTATTTTAAGAGACTAAGTGTATTAAAAGTTCAGCTATAAGTAGAAGAAGGTTTAATTTCCAAGAAAATATGGAATCCAATTTTGTATTAAAATAGACATTTGATAAAACCTTTCACTTCAAATTAATGTTTATTAACAAGGTGCCTGATTACTTCAATCGGTTGATCCCATTTGTCTGTTGCATAGACTTGCCTGGTTTCAGCAGTGATTTCAATTGATGTTTTATTCATCCAGCTTTCTCCCTTGAGGAATTACAACTGCAAAACGGCTTCTCTCATGTGGTAGTAGAAAAACAAATTAAATATTAATCCCATGCCAGTAATCCATACCAAACCTCGTGTAATAGTGTGAACCTTGCAGTGTATTCAGACCCCTTCACTTTTCCCATATTGTTTTATGTTACAGCCTTATTTTAAAATTGATTAAATTATTTTTTTTTATCATCAATCTACACACAATACCCCATAATAAAAAAGCAAAAACAGGTGTTTAGAAATGTTTGCAAAGTAATTAAAAAGAAATAACTGAAATATCACATTTACATAAGTATTCAGACCCTTTACTATGACACTCATAATTGAGTTTAGGTTCATCCTGTTTCCATTGATTATCCTTGTAATGTTTCTACAACTTGATTGGAGATCACCAGTGGTAAATTAAATTGATTGGACATGATTTGGAAAGGCACACACCTGTCTATATAAGGTTCCACAGTTGACAGTGCATGTCAGAGCAAAAAACAAGCAATGAAGACGAAAGAATTGGCCGTAGACTTCCGAGACAGGATTGTGTCGAGACGCAGATCTGGGGAAGGATATGAAATAATTTCTGCAACATTGCAGGTCCCTGAGAGCACAGCGGCCGCCGTCATCCTTAAATGGAAGAACTTTGGAACCACTAGGACTCTTCATCGAGCCGCCCCCCCCCCCCCCCCCCGTCAAAACTGAGCAATCAGGAGAAAAGAGCCTTGGTCACTGGTCACTCTGACAGAGCTCCAGAGTTCCTCAGTGGAGATGGGAGAACCTTCCAGAAGGACAACTATATCTGCAGCACTCCACCAATCAGGCCTTTATGGTAGAGTGGCCAGACAGAAGCTACTCCTCAGTAAAAGGCATCTGACAGCCCGCTTGGAGCTTGCCAAAAGGCATGAGAAACACGATTCTCTGGTATGATAAAACCAAGAAGGGTTTTGGCCTGAAACGTTGCCTATTTCCTTCGCTCCATAGATGCTGCCACATCTGCTGAGTTTCTCCAGCACTTTTGTCTATCTTTGCCCTGAATGCCAAGCGTCACGTATGGAGGAAACCAGGTGCCGCTCATCACCTGGCCAATACCATACCTACGGTGAAGCATGATGGTGGCAGCATCATGCTGTGGGGATGTTTTTCAGCGGCAGGAACTGGGAGACTAGTCAGGATCAAGGGAAAGATGAACGGAGCAAAGTACAGAGAGATCATTGACGAAAACCTGCTCCAGAGCGTTCTGGACCTCAGACTGGGGCGGAGGTTTGTCTTCCAACAGGACAACGACCCGAAGCACACAGCCAAGACCACACAGGAGTGGCTTTGTGACAAGTCTGTGAATGTCCTTGAGTGGCCCAGCCAGTGCCGGACTTGAACCTAACCTGACAGAGCTTTAGATCATCTGCAGAGAAGAATGGGAGAAATTACCCAAATACAGATGGGCCAAGCTTGTAGCATCATACCCAAGAAGACTTGAGGCTGAAATAGCTGCAAAAGGTGCCTCAACAAAGTACTGAGTAAAGGGTCTGAATACTTATGTAAATGTGATATTTCAGCTATTTCTTTTTAATTGCTTTGCAAACATTTTTCTAAACACCTGGTTTTGCTTTTTTTTATTAAGGGGCATTGTGTGTGATGATTTAAAAAAAAAAAAATTTAATCCATTTTAGAATAAGGCTGTAACGTAACAAAATGTGGAAAAAGTGAAGGGGCCTGAATACTTTCTGAATGCACTGTATATGCTAGACTGAAAGCATAGAAATAATTCCAACCAAAATCACAATAGAGCTATTACCCATTATCCTTTGACCACAACTTTTTTGCTCTATTAGTATGGGTGTCGGATTATATGGGGAGAAAGCGGGAGAATGGGGTTAGGAGGGAGAGAGAGATCAGCCATGATTGAATGACGGAGTAGACTTGATGGGGCCCAAGGGCCTAATTCTGCACCTATCACTTATGACCTATTACTTAATGCTGCGTTTTGCCTGTTACTGTCATTGTTGCAACAACCCCAACATTAGAGTAGATTGGAGAGGCTGTACCACATTTTTATTTCTTATATTCATTGTTTTTGGAACACTAGTGTGTAGGTTGTGCTTTCCTAGTCCTGATGAGAATGCCTGGATTTTCTTTTGACCACCCTGTACCAGACCGTGCACTTGCCAGCTCTGCCCTGATGCTATTTGCACAGATGCATATCCGTCAATGGCCAATGGGTCTTGAATTCGCTTCTAAAATCTCTTCTCTCTTGTAAGCGCCCACCTATAATTTGACGTTGATTGGTTGGCCTAAAGTTATCATATCTAGCTTTTTTTGTGTCACTTTTTTTGTCTGATACCTCACAATGATTGTTTTTACTATAATGAACATAATATATGTGTTGTTGTTCATCAACTTAAATGTTCGCATAACCTACATTTATTTGAGAATCGGCATTGATCACTACCTCATTAGTCGGATAAATGGCATTCTGTTGCTGTCTGGTTTTGATGGTGATTCCTCAAAGTTGCTCACTAACCACAATGTTCAATGATACAGTCTGCCTGATGAGACTTCATCCACGGAAGATCGGAGCAGTCCCGTTTCCTCTGATGAGATAGACACAAGCCTCTTCCTGCTAAAGAAAGACAGCAAGCGCAGATCCATTCTCTACAAAATTTTGAATGCAGACCAGGATCGGGTTGTTTCCAACCTGCGCGAAAGCCTGCAGCAGGTAAGCTATATATGTAGCATACTGAGAATATCATCTCTTGTGATGTGGCACAACCTCACCACAAGTAATGGTGCTGCCTCCGAGCTCGAGTGATCCCACATGGGATCCAGCCCAAGGCTGGATTTTGTGTGACCTCCCTGTATCCATGTCGGTCTCTCTTGGGTGGTCCTGGTCATTCCCATGTTCCAAAGACGTCCTGGTCGGTGAATTAGTTGGTTGACAGTAAATTGCCCATCAAGTGGTCAGGTGGTCAGAGAATTGGAGTGGAGCTGATGGATATGTGGGAGAAATGGGTGAGGGTATGGGGTTGACTGGATAGCTCTGAGAGCTTGCATGGGCTCCTGTGCTGTAAGGAAATATGAGAAAAGATATGTTTGAATTACCTATTTTTGTTAATATTGTTTAGAATGTTTTGACAGTAAGCCCTAACAGTTACCCCTTTTGTTGGCCAGTTTAATCCAGTGACCAGAATTCATTTTTTAATGTGAATTATGATATAATGAGCAATGACACTGTTGTGGCGGCTCCCAAGGGTCGGGCCATCCCGACTATCAAACCCCTCGGCACGGGAATGGTTGAGTCCAGAGGCGGCCCTTAGCTAGAGGGATACAAGGCAAGGGTTTGGGTGCCATCTTCCTCTTGCGGACGTCTCTGATACCAGGAAGGACATTATTAAAGGTACCGCCCAAAACATCTGGCTCCTCGCTTTCATTTCGGGAGTTACACCCCACACTGTTGAAAATTGAAGCACTTTTCCATACTACTATGGAATGTCAGAAATGAGTATTTTCACATTAAGAGCAACATAGCTGACACATTGGGGTGGGAGATTGCAACCTTCACGTGGACTGCCCTGTTTCGACAAATGCAATCAACCCGGTGTGCACAATCAAATAAGATCAAATAGAACAAGTTGTCCTACAACTTTAGGCTGCGCATGCCATACGCAAGAAGGAGAAGCTGACACATTGCAAAACGTCCTCTGCTCTCTCCCAAGAATGTTCCAGCTTCCAAAACACCCAAAACTAAATCAGCAGAAAATATTTTCAGCAACATTCATCCTGTGTAAAATACTACTGAGCAATAGCTTTTTGAAGTGGACCATGCGCAGTAGTTTCTGGTGAATGAACTTCACTGACAACAAGCAAGTGGGTTAAATTTGAGTCCAGCGCTATGAAGTTGAAAACTCACCATTTTATTCTAAAGGTAGACAAAAATGCTGGAGAAACTCAGCGGGTGAGGCAGCATCTATGGAGCGAAGGAATAGGTGACGTTTCGGGTCGAGACGGGTCGGGTCGAGGCATTCCGGGTCGGATGAGACCAGAAGGGCCTCGACCTGAAACGTCACCTATTCCTTCGTTCCATAGATACTGCCTCACCCGCTGAGTGACTCCAGTGGGCTGAAGGGCCCGTTTCTGTGTTGTATGGTTCCACGAGTTAATGAAACCATGATTTTATTTTATTACCATAACCCTGCCAAAACAATATGGCATAACTGCACTCCTGCTAAGATCATGACCTGTTAGGTGCCCTGTTTGTCGTTTACTGTTTTCGTTACTCAATTTTATTTTCCCTCCACTTTTTAATTTACCAGTCGCTCACACCAGTTTCCCCACATACATTTGCTCGTTTTACTTTGCAGGGGCATGAAGAGCTGAAGCTATCAGTTGACCACCTAAAGCAGATAATCGGCATCCTGCGGGATTTCATTCGCTTCCCCGAGCGGAGAGTGATGGCCAGCACCATCTCCAAACTCAAATTGGACTTGGATTTTGACAGCATCTCCATATACCAGTTTCAGTTGGTTTTGTTTAGTTTTCAGGATGCGGTAAGTTCTTTTTCACACAAAGGTGGGTGGGTGTATGGAACATGCTGCCAGAGGGAGTAGTTGAGGCAGGGACTATCCCAACGTTTAAGAAACAGTAGATGGTACATAGATGGTACATAGATAGGACAGGTTTGGAGGCATATGAACCAAATGCCGGCAGGTGGGACTCGTGTAGCGGGGACATGTTGGCCGTTGTAAGCAAGTTGTGCTGAAGGGCCAGTTTCCATGCTGTATCACTCTGACTCTATTTAGTTTGGACTGATCAGAAACAACTGGAAACGTGTGAGGTGCAATGACCTTCGGGAAAGTCTTTTGAGCTGAACTAGTACTCATCAAATTGAATTGAGGGAGGACAGAGTTGCCTGTCTAGTGTTGAGGACCAGGAGTTTCAGAGCAGGTAGGGTCCTTGAATTTGCCCACATCCATCTTTTGAGTATGTTGTTGAAGGATTTAATCCTTGATTTACTGAAATATTCAACACAAGATGTTAATGGATAGATAGATGAATAAAGACGATAGATAGACCCAAAAAGCTGGAGTAACTCAACGGGTCCGATAGCATCTCTGGAGAAAAGGAATAGGTGACGTTTCGGGTCGAGAACTTTCTTCAGACGACGTTTCGGGTTGAGACCTTCCTACACATCATGAATAAAGACGGTGATCCAGATAAAGAGATGAGGCACAAAAACAATGGAAATACTTAGTCAACTACACAAATGTCACCATTAATAAAGGAATTAAGGGAGACAAAGCTACAGATGAATGGAACTAATAAAGAACTGAGAATATGAGATGTGAGGAAACAAAGTGCTGGAGTAACTCAACAGGTCAGGCAGCATCTCAAGACCTGAAACATCACCTATCCATGTTTCCCAGAGATGCTGCCTGACTGCTGAGTTACTCCAGCACGTTGCGTCCTTTTGTGTATTAACCCGCATCTGCAGTTCTTTGTTTCTCAAAGGTATCAAAGGTATTTTATTAGTCACATTCACATACACCTAGGTGTAGTGAAGTGAAATGCTTTTTGCCATTTTGCAGCACACAAAAAAAGAATACAGACATAACACCAATGAGAGTCTTAACACATAGAACATCCCCCCACAATGGCTTCCACCATGAGGGAAGGCACAAAGTCCAGTCCCCAACCCCAGTTCACCCATAGTCGGGCCCATTGAGGCCTCCACAGTTGCCTCTATGGAAGCCCGATGTTCCTGGCCGTTCTCGCCGGGTGATGTTGCTCCGGCGTCGGGAGAGTCCTCCCAGCGGCCTGGGAACCCTGGAACAGCCGCTTCCGCACTGGAGGCCGCGGTTTCCGAAGCCAACAAGGCCGCGCCGGTTGGAGCTCCACAACTGGCGATCTCGTCGCGAGATCCCATGCTCCCAGTGTACAGTTCAGCGCCGCCGCCCGCAGCTGGTCGCTCCACAGACCCGCAGCTCCGCGATGTTGTTCCCGGCGGTCTCAGCTCACCGAAGCTCCAGTGTGCCGCCGCTGAAAGCCGTGGTTCTGGGCGGTCCCCGACAGGAAACGCCGCTCCAGGCCCGCTGGTAGGCCGCGAGAACGGGTCGAAGCTGCAGCCCGGAGAAAAGCCGCCTCTCCGAACAGGTAGGGACCCTGAAAGGTAGTTTCCCCTCCCCCCCCCACATAAAAAAGTCTAGGCCTCCAACAAAACACTTTAACTAACTTAAAATAAAAATAAAAGGATGAAAAGGATGAAAGGCTGGGCAGCCGTGCACAGGACAGCGCCCCCTTCTACAATGTGAGATGTGAGGTTAGCTGAAGAAACTACAGCTAAAAGTCAGAAATAAAAATGAGACTAGACAAGCATCCAGAGTGAGTAGTCTAATTGGCATTAAACAGATGAATGTACAAGGTCAGTAGCAAAGAAAGCAAATAAATCATTGTCAGTTGCCAAGGGTCATGCTCCTGTCCAAAGATTTTGCGAATTCAGAATTTAATCTAAATGCAGGGCGGTGAGTTTAGACAAGATAGTTCCAATGTGGAGCATTAGAATAAATGGACTCCATCTGTGCTTCGAGAAGTATTCTTGAACATTCAACATTATCATTTCTAGTTGGGCATCAATCTCTGTTTGGTGAGGTTATTCCTTGAGTATAAAAAGAGGCACGCTACTAAACCAAATTGACATAGTCTTGAGAAAATCGAAATGGGCAAGTAATTTCTCTGAAGCGTACAATGAAGATGGATGGAAGAGCTGGCATGTTTTTGTTTCATCAAGGGATGTTCTAAATGAAAAATGACAGCAGAATGGAAGTTGGCAGAGTTAATAATGTTTTGGCAGTGTGTTCTAGCATTCCCAATCAATCATCGTCGAATGACAATGCCTGGATGTTGTAATGGCATAATGGTTAAGGAACCATGGTTGCAATAAAATATTACCAGTCTGGTTTGCCAAATGATGGTGGTAATCTTGTGCCTTAATGACAACTTTCAGGGTGTTTAATGTTAATCAGGATCAAACGGCCGGTTAAACTCTGAATATGTACATTTACGCGACCATAAAAGGTCAGATCCTGCCAAATGGTGTCTATTAAGTCATCAGCAGAAATTTGTTTCCCCATTGCTGAGCAATGTTGAAGTCAAATAGAACTATGATAATTTGAGGAAAAGCGAATCAGGTTGTGGCCACTCCGAAATCACGGATGGATGCCATTCTGCAGAACACAGACATTAGGACAAGGACAAAGGACATTTATTGTCACGTACACCAATTGGTGTAGTGAAATTTGAGTTGCCATTTGCAGCACACCAATAAAAGTAAAACACAACATTAAAGAATTTAACATTGAACATAAAAACATCCCCCCACAACGGTTCCCACTATGAGGGAAGTCAACAAACTCCAGTCCTCTTCCTCTTGTTCACACATGGTCGGGCCTATTGAGGCCTCCGCAGTCGCCGCAACGGTGGCCTGATGTTTCAGGCTCTCTCGCCGGATGATGGAGCTCCGGTATCGGAAGAACACTTCAGCGGCTTGGAGTGTCTGGAACGGCCGCTTCCTACCCGAGATCGCGTCTCCCAGGCCGCGCTGGTCGGAGCTCCAACACTGGCGATCTCGGCGAAAGATCCCAGGCTCCGCGGTGTTCAGAGACAGCGCCGCCCGCAGCTGGATGCTCCGCGGCCACAGCTCCGCAATGTAGGAGTCGGCGGTCACAGCACTCCGGAGCTTACCACACGGCGATCCTCAATAAGGCATCGCCCGCTCCGCGATGGTGCTTCAGCGCTGCGCCGCCGCCGGTGCTGAAGTTCTGGCTGGTCCCGGCAGGAAACGCCGCTCCAGTCCCATTGGTAGACCGCGAGGAAGGGGCGAAGATGCAGCTCGGAGGAAAGCCGCATCTCCAACCAGGTAGGGACTGAGAAATACAGTTTCCCCCTTTCCCCCCCCCCCCACCCCCCACATAAAAAGACTCGAAGACCTCCAAAACAAAACACACTAAAAATTAAAAAAAGGTTGAAAGGACAAACAGCTTTAGGCAGAGCAGCCATACATTAGGTGTGATGTATTAGCCCAAACCTCGTGACCTGAACCACAACAATAATCTTTGTGGCACATTGTTAAACTAAAACTGGGTGACTATTCGCCATTAATCCTGGCATTGAAATTATACTTCCTTGGTGAGTCTGAATAAATAAATGAGAGAGAAAGGGTTTTAAAAAGGCAATCAGTCTTCAGCAACAGGCAGATTGATGGTTGATTATTATTTTCTTTCTCTTTGCAATAAAATAAAGACTTTTTTCCTTCCATAGGTTAATACGGTACTGCGACACCATCACATCAAGCCCCACTGGATGTTTGCAATGGACAACATCATCCGCCGTGCAGTTCAAGCTGCAGTAACTATCCTCATTCCAGGTACAGGCCCTTTAAAGATCTGGCCAGGAATATCCTTCCCTTTGATAATATACCTCTAATATTGAGACTTCCAAGCTTCAACCAGAAATTGAGTTGGAGTAGTTGGAATTCAATCCTTTTAATTTCTAAATGTAAGATTGCAGCTTTCACAGTTTAAGGTTTTATTTTAGTTTAGTTTAGAAACAGGCCTTTCAAGCCACCGAGTCTGCGCTGACCAGTGATCCCCGTCGAAAACACAAGCAGAACCAGAATGTAGTCACAGGGAGAACGTACAGACTCCGTACAGACAGCACCCATGCTCAGGATCAAATCCGGGTCTCTGGCGCTGCAAGCCAGCAATTCTACCGCTACGCCACCATGTCACCCTTTTAATGCAAGGTACAGTTCACAAGAAAACTGCAGTCTATCTCTCGCATTGAAGAGGTCTTCAAAATGTTTTCACATTAATTAGATCCTGTTTAATTTGAATTTGATATGAGATGAGCTGTATTTCTCAGATAGTAATGCAGGCCAGTGAAGTGACATCTGGTTAGCGTCACAGTGACGCAGCGGTAGAGTTGCTGACTTACAGCGCCAGAGGCCCGGGTTCAATCCTGACTACAGGTGTTGTCTGAATGGAGTTTGTACACTCTCCCCGTGACCGCGTCGATTTTCCTCCGGGTGCTCCGGTTTCCTCCCACACTCCAAAGATGTACAGGTTTGTGGATTAATTGGCTTCAGTACAAAAAAATAGTAAATTGTCCCTCGTGTGTAAGATACTGCTAATGTATGGGATGATCACTGGACGGCCTGAATTCGATGGGCCGAAGGGCCTGTTTCCGCACTGCATTTCTAAAGTCTAAAGCTTTTAGTCTGAAGAAGGAACCCGACCCAAAACATCACCTGCCCACGTTCTCCCGAGATGCGACTTGACCCGCTGAGTAACTCCAGCAATTAGTATTTGATTTTGTGGTTTAATGGCCAGATACTAATCTGTCAAAGGTGTTTTTGCTTAGAGCTGCGTGCTCACTTTGGCCCTGCCTCCGAGGGTGAAGCGGCAGACAAAGATGGAGATGAGGTGGAAGATCCTGTATACCAACCGAGGGCACTTCCCCAAAACAAGGAGCATCCCTTAACCTCAGCTGCAAGCACTTCCAGTTCCGCCACATCACCAGGTCTACGAGAGTCTCTGAGCGTGCAGCTGGGGCAACTGAGACAGGCGTCAAACAGGTATTGAACCTCTGTTGATGATGGTGATTTTAAAGGGGAAATCATTAAGCTAAAGAGGGTGCAGAAAAGATTGACAATGCTATTGCTGGGAGTGGAGGGCATGAGTATTTAAGAGAGATGCCATGGGCTGGGACTGTTGTCCCTGGAGCAAAGGAAGCTAATGGATAACCTTATGGAGGTTTATAAAATCACGAGGGGCAGAGCGGGTGGATGGTCGGTCTTTTCCCCCCAGAGTAGAGCGGTCAAAAACTAAAGGGTTAAGTTTTAAAGTGAGAGGGACAAAATTTAGAGAAACTTGAAGAGCAAGTTTTACACACATAAGATTACGTTTAAAAGATATTTGGGCAGGTACATGAATAAGGAAGGTTTAAAGGGATATGGGCTAAATTAAGGAAAATTAGCTTACCTCAGATTGGCACCTTGGTCAGCATGGACGTGGATCTGAAGGGTGTGTTTTGGGGCTGTATAACCATCCCTCTATCTCTTGCCACCTCTCCACACCACCATCATCACAACATTTTGAAGTTGTTAACAATTTTTTTTTAATTCTACTGAGCTTCTGTCTTATTACTTAATTCTACCCTCTTGTGGTTCCTTTTACATCACCAGAATTTTGAAATTCTGTAACAAATTTGTGTGTGTGTGTGTGTGTAAAAATTAAATCTGTATACGAGATATGGATATACGTGTGTGTGTGCGCGCATATATACACATGTGCACGCATGCATGCACTCACATGCACACATACACACACATGCATACATAAATGCACATGCACACGCATGCACACATGTACACGCAGACACACACACCTCTGGCACCATGTGAAGACAGAGGGGTGCCAGAAAGATTTTCTAGAGCTGTTCCTGGGATGAGGGATTACTTGGACACTTGGGAGAATTTGGGGTTGTTCCCTTCAAAGCAAGCAGACATTGTTTTTGCCTTACCGCGCTTGCGGCGCTGGAGACCCGGGTTCAATCCCAACTATGGGTGCTGTGTGTACGGAGTTTGTATATTCTCCCCGTGACCTGCGTGGGTTTTCCCCGAGATCTTAAGTTTCCACCCACACTCCAAAAACGTAGATTTGTAGGGTAGTTGGTTTGGTATACGTGTAATTTGTCCTTATAATAATAATAATAATGGATGGGATCGCTGGTCAGTATGGACTCGTTGGGCCGAAGGGCCTGTTTCCGCGCTGTATCTCACTAAACTAAACTAAACTGATATGATGAGCTAAATGGTCTCTTGCTTGTGCTGCTTCACTATAACGGTGAATGAGGAGAAGGATAAAAGTCTAATGCAAGGGATGAAATTGAAACAGATTATGTTATATAAGTTATATTAATTATGCAACTATATAAGTTCCCAACCAGTGGGAACTTATATATATATATATATACCAGTGACTACCGTGCAGTTATATTTCACAGCTGTAACAAACTCTGGGAGACACCAAGTTCCTAAAATGCAAATCTATCTCTCGGTGTAGTTAAACATAAGTTGTTGGGGAAATTCAGCCGGTCAGGCAGCATCTATGGAGGCAGAGGGATGGTTAACATTGCAAATTGAGAGCTTAATTCAGGATTGAGGGTAATGCTGAGTCCTGATGCAGGGTCTCAAACCAAATCGTCACTCATCTCGCTGCCTCCTCAGATGCTGCCCGACTGCTGAGTTCTTCCAGCAGTTTGTTATTTTTTTTCTCCAGATTCCAGCATCTGCAATATCTTGTGTCTGTGTGCAGTAATGTTGTTATTCTGACCCGACAGACTTTTGGAGGAGTTAGTGCAGAAGGAAAAAGTGTATCAGAAGCTGCTTCAACAAACAATCGAGCAGAGAGACCAGGATCTGTCCAAACTTCAGTTAAAACCCAAACCAACAGGTTAGTCATCAAATCGCTATTTTAACCGCCACCATCAGATCTGATAGCAGTATGAGATGAATGAGTGATTGGCAGAAATGCATCTCCTTTAGTCCCCAGTTATGTGAGTCTAGTTGGAACACATTTTTGAAAGATCCCCCCCCCCCACCCATCTATTTTGGCCTTCTGAGCACATTCCTGCATTAGTGCAGGACTGACAGATAACATCAAGACCGCGCTGACTATTGCCTGTTCTCTCCCCTCCCAGGTGCATTGTCTGTACCAGCGGCACAGCCTCCTGCACACCACGCACTGGATCAGCAACTCGTCAGCTGGCTGAAAGAGCAAGGAGCAGACCCAGAGGTTATAAACAGGGTAAAGTGGCACCTGTCAGGACAGAAGGATTTAAGACTTCAAAATTACATTCTTCTCCTCAGATGATTATTTATAATGAACTGCTTTTTTTTAGTTTAGAGATACAGCACAGAATCTGGCCATTCGGCCCACCGAGTCCGTGCCGACTAGTGATCCCTGCACACTAACACTATCCACTAAAACACTACCAGTGACAATTTATAATTTCACCAATTCAATTAGCCTACAAACCTGCATGTCTTTGAAGTGTGGGAAAAAACCCACGCAGGTCACAGGGAGGATGTACATACTCCATGTAGACAGCACCCGTAGTCAGGATCGAACCTGGGTCGCTGGCGTTGTATGGCAGCAAACCTGCGCCACCATGCTGCCCTGATAGCTGTTTTAAAAATGAAGAATGTTGGGATTACCGGGCAGGTCAGGCAGCGTCTGCAGAGATAGAAATGGAATTAACGTTTCAAGTTGTTGATCTTCAATGGAATGGTTGCTGAGATGGGGGACTTTAGTTAAGGGGACAGAATGGACAGATGAGGAAATCTTTCTCAATTTCTCTTTGTTCATTCACCCGTATCCTCCACTCTCCTTATTTCTTCTTCCTTCCTCCACAGTGTCAAATGTGACTTTTTTTAACCAACCTTTTCCTTAATATCTTTTTCCTCTCTCTTCCCTTTTTCTGTCTTTCCCCTTTTTTCTTTATCCCTCACCCTTTTCTCTCTCTCCCCCTTCTCTATCAGCCCCTCCCCCTCACCCCCCCCCCCCACCCCAACTATGCAAAAACTGTTTCCTTGCTGATTACACAAATTGGCTGGAACGCGGCTCAGTGCCATGCATGTGTCAATATATCTGCATGCCAATTGATCATAATCATACTATAATTACCAAGTACGTTTTGCAACATATGAGGAATTTGATTTGCCGTACAGTCATACCAATAAAAAGGAACAAGACACACAAAATACATTTTAACATAAACATCCACCACAGTGACTCTTCCACATTCCACACTGTGATGGAAGGTGAAAAAAAAGTTTAATTGCTTCCCTTCTTTGTTCTCCGCATCGGGTGGATCTCAGCTCCCCGGTTCCGGGTCGGGGCTGGTCGAACTTCCGGCAGCTTTGGAGTTCCCGACATCAGGCTCTACCCGAGACTGCAAACTCCTCTAAGTCGACATCCTCAGGCCGCAGTTGGAGTGTTGCTCCCAGGCAAGAGATCACAGGCTCCGAGGGTAGGTCAACGGCCCTGCGGTGGGGCTCAAAGTTAGTCTTGAGCAAGGGCTCCAGCTCCATGGTGGCCTTGCAGAATGACCAGATATACAATCTGGAAAACAATCGCATCAAGGTAAGAAATTGAAAAAAAGTTTCCCCTGACCCCCTCCCCCAACCCTCACATAAAACAAACCAGAGAACATTAACACAAACTTTTAAAAACACACTAAAAATAACAAAAAAGACAAAAAGACAGACAGAACGTCGGCGAGGCTGCCATCGCTGACGGCGCCACCTGGTGAATTTCAACATACCTTGAAGAGGTATCTGTCCATTGAAAGCTGGAAGATTGCATGCTGCATTGCATTAACATGGCTGCTGGAGTCCAAATTCAGGAAACAAGCATGTATTTCACTTGCACTGGCCTTCATTCCTTGAGGATAGTTGTGGAGGAGGGCAGATCCCTTCACCAGGGAAGGCACTACGCAAAGTGAATCGTCCTGTAGCATGGAACAGCGAGGGAGGAACCTCCACCTCTTCACTCACTTTGTCAAGGTTAGTGCTCCGATAATGATAATGGTAGTTCACAAATGCAGACTTCACAAAGGGCGACATGGTGGTGCAGCGGTAGAATTGCTGCCTTACAGCGCCAGAGACCCGGGTTCGATTTCGACTATGGATGGTTGTCTGTACGGAGTTTGTACATTCTCCCCGTGACCTGCATGGGTTTTGCTCCGGTTTTCTCCCACACTCCAAAGATCTACAGGTTTGTAGGTTCATTGGCTTGGTCAAATTGTGAATTGTCCCTAATTGGTGTATAATAGTGTTAGTGTGCGGGGTCGGCGCCATCTTGGTGGGCCTGTTTCCACGCTGTGTCTCTAAACTAAACTAAATAAACTAAGCAGCACCAACATACTTCAAATCTCAATGCAAATGCACATAGACAAGCCCAACATACACACATGCATGGATACATACAGTTGAACACTGTGTAGCCATATTCCAGGATGTCTATTGTCTCCTCAATATCTCGGAACCTTTAAGGGCCTGTCCCACTTACGTGTCCTTGGCACGCAAATTACGCAACCTCGTGGTCGCGTTGAGCCGAGACGGTCGAGCGAATGTCGGGCGCGATTCCATGCGTACGCACAGCCGTCTGGAGCGCGTGACGTCATTTGAAGGTGGACACAAAGCTGGAGTAACTCAGCGGAACCGGCAGCATCTCTGCAGAGAAGCAATGGGTGACGTTTCGTGTCGAGACTCTTCTTCAGTCTGAAAAGAAGGGTCTTGATCCAAAATGTCACCCATTGCTTCTCTCCAGAGATGCTGCCGGTCCCGCTGAGTTACTCCTGCATTTTGTGTCTATCTTCAATTTTCTTGGCCCCGCTCTGGTAGTAGAAGTGGGGGCGGATCCGGACCGCAACGGCCGTGAGCCCCAGGCCGAGTTCGACGATCATTTGCCTGCTTCTACTGCTGTCTTGGGTCTGAGCCACTTTGGCCGTCAGTTTGCGAGCCAAGGACGCGTAAGTGGGACAGGCCCTTTAGTCTACTCTCATGACTCTAAGCAGGCATTGGCCACACAGTCAGAACTGAAGGACGCAAAGTGCTGGAGTAACTCAGTGGGTCGGGCAACATCTCTGGAGAACATGGATAGGTGACATTTCGGGTTTTGACCCTCCTACAGACTGAGTGTTCTTCATGTCCTTTTGAGTGAACCAGCATCTGCAGCTCCTTGTTTCGACAGTCAGAACTGAACCACGAGAATCATGTTGTCACTTTGCCCTTTGTCTGTGGGAGGAAGTGATGCATTATAGAGCAGTAAGGAACATCCCAGTAACAAAGGCTAATTGTGCTGGAGGACAGGGTTTCTCTCCCTGCTGTCACCCAGATGGTGACTTCTGCTGGGAGATGTGCAGGCTTCTGTGCTGTGGCATTTCGGGTGTGCATCTAAGTACTTTTAGTTTAGTTTAGAGATACAGCGTGGAAACAAGCCCTTTGACCCACCGAGACCAACGATCACCCCGCAAACTAACACTATTGTTTACACGAGGGACAATTTACAATTTTTTTACTGAAGCTAATTAACTTACAAACCTGTACGTTTTTGGAGTGTGGGAGGAAACCAGAGCACACAAAGATAACCCACGTGATCACAGGGAAAACGTACAGACAGCGCCCATAGTCAGGATTGAGTCTGGGTCTCTGGCGCTGTAAGGCAGCAGCTCCACCCCAGCACCACCATGTCACCCTTCTGAAATGTTGTGAGATCACCTACCTCCACCATGTGGTGCGTTGCAATTTAAACTAGCTTCTCAGTGCAAAATATCTTCATCAAGTCCACTCTAAACTTCCCTACCTCTTCACCTAAACCCGTTGTCCTCTGGTTATGGACATGCTTGGCAAAAGGGAAATGGTTCTCACGTTACCTACCCTATCTATAGATTTATTGTTCAGTCAGGTCGCCCTTCAGCCTTCTCCACTCCATAGAAAACAAGTCCACTCCAAACGGTCTCTCCTTATTCCTTATTGCTGAAACGTTACATCTTAAGCAACCTCCTTTTGAATCTTTCTGCAACTTCAGCGCAATCACATCCTTCCTGCAGCATGGTGACCAGAACTGTACATTGTTTTGTAAAATTGCACCGTAATCCCACTGCTCTTTCATGCGATGCCTCGGCTATTGAAGCCCAGCATCCCATCTACCTTACGCATCTTCTCAATCTGTGCTGCTGTTTCAAGAAGCCTTGGACGCGTACACCAAGGTTCTTCGAGCCTGGGTGGCAGGAAGTCCATAGACAGTTGGATGGGGAGCACAGTATGGTTCACTCTGTGTGCCAACTGTGCTCAAACTGCTTCACCACATGTTGCTCGTCACCTGCACACCGAGACAACAACTAATAACTCAGTTGATAGGTTTATTTTTTGGTATTACTGGCTCCTCTCCTCCTCCTTTGCAGCTCGTAGCAGTGGCTGGGATTGCTAAGCTTTTTTAGTGGAAAACCAACCACACGGGATGTTGTTTATGGCACCTCACTGGTGCAGGCAACAGCAGTAGTGCCAGAGGATGCTGGCAGGACGCTAGATAAGCTTTTAAAGAGGTGAAAGGCCTTTGTATACACACGCATGTTGCGCTGTGTAGGTTTTAGGCTGGAGTCAAGACCAGAGTGATCAGTGGAAGATCTTTGTTTCACAGTGGCCTCTTGTTGTTCAGCCACAGCGGCTCAAATACAGAAGGCACAATGAACTAGCACATAAAAAGCATTTCAAAAAAAATGAACATTGACAGTGAAGGTCGTGAGTGAAAACCCTTTATGGCACATTTATTGCCTCGCATGGTGACATTGAAGAGACAAATTAGTGACATCTCGTCTTTATAGGAAGCTGCCCTTCCCTGCAAATCTGAGAACTTGCACACTCTGCTGCTCCGTTTACTGAAGAGAACGAGATGAATGCCACTCACCGGGAGATCAGTGACTTCAATTCAATATTGTGAGACATTGCTGAAGGCCCCAGTATAAAAGGGCAGGAAGCACAAGGGTTGACCCAAACTGTCAAAGCCAAGGAGCTGTGCAGCTGCACTGCATTGCCAGGTGGCCCCTCTGTTAGCATCTTCTGACTGAAGCAGGCTCTCCAAATGATTTGGCCCTTAGTGTGGTAGATGGGAGCTGCTGCTGGGGTCCCAAAACCCTCTCCTCCTCCTCCTTCACTACCCTTTCATGGCAGGTTGCCCTGTGCATGTGTCTTCTGCATATTCTCCCTAGAGCATCCAAGGCGGAAAGCAGAACAGTGTCACAGACACGGACTCCTTCCTCCACTGTCTGAAGAGCTCTCAATCACATTTAGGTCTCAAAACACCAATGGTCGACCAAGGTGGAGATCAGCACCTTGCTCTTCACTCAACAGCTGAATTACAAGACATTGACAGTGGAGTTAAACAGTGTAGTGGATGTACCTCACATTGCTGTTGTCCTGTTGACACTTGCTTTGACAGCGCTGGCTTCAAACCAGTGGCATGCACATATATTACAATCTACCATTTTGCTTCTCATCAATATTGGGTTGCTGTTAGGATTCATGTTACAAGAGCATAGCCTCACATCGGATGTTGCATTGAAACAAACCTGCAGGCTCGCTCTTTCCCAATCCAATAATAAAATGGCACCACCAGTGTACATTACAAATGATAAACTTCCTTTTCATCTGCACCACCTACTGGTGCTATTGAGAATGACGTCCACTTGGAGACACAAGGAACTGCAGGTTTTGGAACCTTCATCAGATTGAGGAGGGGTCCCGGCCTGAAACGTAGCTTGCCCATTTTTCTCCACAGATGTTGCTGACCTGCTGAGGTTCTCCAGCATTTTGTGACTTGAGTACTTCTTGAGTACTCTAGCAAAATATTACATGTTTATTATGTGGTTATTACAGTGCCCTCCATAATGTTTGGGTCACAGACCCATCATTTATTTATTTGCCTCTGTACTCCACAATTTGAGATCTGTAATAGAAAAAAATTACATGTGGTTAAAGTGCTCATTGTCAGATATTATTAAAGGGTATTTTTATACATTTTGGTTTCACCATGTACAAATGGCAGCTGTGTTTATACACAGTCCCCCCATTTCAGGGCACCATAATGTTTGGGACACATGGCTTCACAGGTGTTTGTAATTGCTCAGGTGTGTTTAAATCCTTAATGCAGGTGTAAGGGAGCACCTAGTCTTTCTTCCAGTTCCCATCACCTTTGGAAACTTTTATTGCTGTGAAAGTCAAAGAAGACATTTTGAGAAACAAGAATACAACTGTTAGAGACATCAGCCAAACTTTAGGCTTACCAAATCAACTGTTTGGAACATCATTAAGAAGAAAGAGAGCACTGGTGAGCTTACTAATCACGAAGGGACTGGCAGGCTAAGGAAGACCTCCACAGCTGATAACTAAGAATTCTCTCTATAATAAAGAAAACCCCCAAACACCTGTCCGACCAATCAGAAACACTCTTCAGGAGTCAGTTGTGAATTTGTCAATCTTCTGTCCGCAGAAGACCTCATGAACAGAACTACAGAGGTTACACTGCAAGATGCAAATCACTGGTCAGTCGCAAAAATAAGATGGCCAGGTTACAGTTTGCCAAGAAGTACTTAAAAGAGCAACCACAGTTCTGGAAAAAGGTGTTGTGGACAGATGAGACAAAGATTAACATATCAGAGTGATGGCAAGAGCAAAGTATGGAGGAGAGAAGGAACTGCCCAAGATCCAAAGCGGTGAAACATGGTGGTGGGAGTGTTATGGTCTGGGCTTGTATGGCTGCTGAAGGTATTGGCTCACTTAATTGATGATACAGCTGCTGATGGTAGTAGCATTCTGAAGTGTATAAACACATCCTATTTGCTCAAGTTCAAACACATTCCCCATAACTCAATGGCCGGCGGTTCATTCTACAGCAAGATATGGATCCCAAACATACCGCTAAAACAACAAAGGAGTTTTTCAAAGCTAAAAAATGGTCAATTCTCGAGTGATCGTCAATCACCCGATCGGAACCCAATTGAGCATACCTTTTATATGCTGAAGAGAACACAGAAGGGGACTAGCCCACAAAACAAGCATGCTAAAGATGGCTGCAATAGGCCTGGCAGAGCATCACCAGAGAAGACACCAAGCAACAGGTGATATTCATGAATCACAGACTTCAAGCAGTCATTGCATGCAAAGGATATGCAACAAAATACTAAAAACAACTACTTTTATTTACATGACATTGCTGTGTCCCAAACATTATGGTGCCCTGAAATGGGGAGACTATGTATAAACACTGCTGTAATTTCTACATGGTGAAACCAAAATGTATTAAAATGCCTTTATTAAAATCTGACAATGTGCACTTTAACCACATGTGATTTTTTTTCTATTACAAATCTCAAATTGTGGAGTACAGAGGCAAATAAATAAATGATGGGGTCTTTGCCCCAAACATTATGGAGGGCACTATATGCAGATGATTCTAAGCAGACTCAAGTTTTCCAATTGATAAAACATGAGGTATGGAGGTGAGGAAAATGAACTACTTGTTTGTTGTAGATAGATAAAATTGCTGGAGGAACTCAGCGGGTGAGGCAGCATCTATGGAGAGAAGGAATGATGTTGGCGGAGGGGGGGGGGGATGAAAGTGGCGGAGACAGTAGGCTTGGAAGGACTGGGAAGGGGAAGGGGAAGGAGGGAGAAAACAAGGATTATCTGAAGTCAGAGAAGTCAATGTTCATACCGCTGGGGTGTAAACTACCTAAACAGGATGAACTAAGATAAGCTGGGGTGTAAACTACCTAAGCGAAATATGAGGTGCTGTTCCCCCAATTTGTGCTGGGCCTCACTCTGGCAATGGAGGAGGCCCAGGACAGAAAGGTCAGATATGGAATGGGAGGGGGAGTTGAAGTGCTGAGCCACCGGGAGATCAGGTTGGTTAGTGCGAACTGAGCGGAGGTGTTGAGCGAAGCGATCACCAAGCCTAAGCTTGGTCTCGCCGATGTAGAGAAGTTGACACCTGGAACAGCTGATGCAGTAGAAGAGGTTGGAGGAGGTGCAGGTGAACCTCTGCTGCACCTGGAAAGACTGCTTGGGTCCTTGGATGGTGTCGAGAGGGGAGGTAAAGCGACAAGTGGAGCATTTCCTGCGGTTGCAAGGGAAAGTACCCGTGGAGGGGGTGTTTTGGGTGAGAAGGGACAAATTGACCTGGGAATACTTGTTTGTTGTAGTCAACTTTCTAAATAACTTTTTTCTTCAGTAGATCTGTGAAGAAGGCTACGTGTTATCTGACCTTCTCAAACATGTTACTAAAGATGATTTGCGATGTCTACAACTCGGGTAAGTGCAGGGGAAGAAAGAGATGGCAGATCCATTTGGTTTTGCAGTTACAAATAACATTTAACCTTTGCTTTGTACTTCAAAGCGCAAAGAAAAGCAAATTATTTAAATACATTTATCAATGCAAGGATTAACTAATAAAAATAATAATTTTGGTTCTAGACTGGTCTGAATATTAGTTTCTGCATTGAGTGCAGCATCTTCTCAGGAGAACACACTTCATTGTTGTGACTGTAGTTGTGGCAGCATTAATTCATTTAGACCTATAGTCATAGAGTCTTACAGAATGGAAATAGGCCTTTCGGCCCAACTTGCCTACACTGCACAACATGTCCCAACTTCACTAGTCACACCTGGTCTGCGTTTGGCCCATATCCCTCTAAACCTGTCCTATCCATGTACATGTCTAAGGTATTCAAGCAGACACCAGGTGAGCCTCCTGTAAGTTTAAAATGCTTGGATTATCAACCTGGTCTATTTCACTAGGCTTGCTATCAGTGCTCCGTACAGAGTTTGAAATAAGCGTGCAGTCTTTTCCCTCTTGTTCACTTCTCAACATTTGGGCATTGCTGCCCTTGACGTGGCATTGAGCTGTCACCTTGAATCACTACAGTCCTTCTTGTGAAGGTACTCCCAGTATTTCTTGATGGTACACTTTCCAATCAGCATGTTGCTCAACGTTGAAGGTAAACTGCAGATGATGTTCCCATTCACCTGCTGCTTTTTATGGTGGCTGAAATTTAGTTTAGTTTAGAGATATGACATGGAAACAACCCCTTTTGGCCCACAAAGTCCACGCCGACCTTCATTCGCCCAGTCACTCTATGAACAATTTAGAGGCCAATTAACCTACAAACCTGCATCTCTATGGGATATGGTAGGAAACTAGAGGAAAACTACACAATCCAGAGGTGACATGCAAACTCCATACAGACAGCTCCTGAGGTCAGGATCAAACCTGGGTCTCTGGCGTTGTGAGGTAGTAACAGTGTTAGCTGTGAGGAGGATGCTAGGAGGCTGCAAGATGACTTGGATAGGCTGGGTGAGTGGGCAAATGCATGGCAGATGCAGTATAATGTGGATAAAGTGAGGTTATCCACTTTGGTGGCAAAAACAGGAAAGTAGACTATTATCTGAATGGTGGCCGATTAGGAAAAGGGGAGATGCAACGAGACCTGGGTATCATGGTACACCAGTCATTGAAAGTATGCATGCAGGTGCAGCAGGCAGTGAAGAAAGCGAATGGTATGTTAGCATTCATAGCAAAATGATTTGAGTATAGGAGCAGGGAGGTTCTACTGCAGTTGTGCAGGGTCTTGGTGAGACCACACCTGGAGTATTGCATACAGTTTTGGTCTCCTAATCTGAGAAAGGACTTTCTTGCCATAGAGGGAATACAGGGAAGGTTCACCAGACTGATTCCTGGGATGTCAGGACTTTCATATGAAGAAATACTGGATAGACTCGGCTTGTACTCGCTAGAATTTAGAAGATTGAGGGGGGACCTTATAGAAACTTACAAAATTCTTAAGAGGTTGGACAGGCTAGATGTAGGAAGATGTAGTGTTGTGTTTTTTAATACTGGTTTTAAATGTGTATATGTGGGGGGCGGGGCAGGGGGAAACTGTTTAAAATCTCTTCCCTGTCTGGGAGACCCGACCTTTTCCCTGTCGGGTCTCCGTTGTCTTTGGGGCCTAGCACCGTGGAGCGGCCTCCAGCCTGAACGACCCGGGGGCTCGGGAGACTGCGGAGCTGCGGACTACTCACCATCGTGGGGCTGGCCGGCCTCGGAGCGTGGGGAGCGGTGGTGACTCGCTGCTGCGACTCGACTCCTGGCGCTCGGAGGCTCCAGCAACGCAGCCGCAGGTCCGGTGGACTGGGACATCGGGAGCTCGCGGGTCCGGGGGGAGAGAAAGACCGCTTCCCGGAGCTCCCGCAACGCGACTTCTCCAGCCCGTGTCGCGGGGTTGGAACGACCTGGAGCGGGGTCATACATCACCCGGCGCTGCTTCATGGCCGTGGGACATTCCAGCGCCCGCCGGGGGCTCCAACTTCGAGACTTCTAGACCGGGAGCGGGGCCGTAAATTGCCCGGCACGGCCTAAAATGGCTGTGGGACTTATCATCGCCCGCCTGGGGCTTCGACATCGGGAGAGTCATGGAGAACAGGGGAGAGAAAAGACTTTGCCTTCCATCACAGTGGGTCCACTGTGATGGATGTTTGTGTGAACTAAATTGTGTGTATGTCTAGGAATTGTCTTTGTTTGTATGGCTGTGGAAACAGAATTTCGTTTGAGCCTCACTGAGGCTCAAATGACAATAAATGGTATTGTGTTGTATTCTTCCCGATGTTGGGGAAGTCCAGAACAAGGGGTCACAGTTTAAGGATAAAGGGGAAATATTTTAGGACTAGATGAGAAAAACATTTTTTACACAGAGAGTGGTGAATCTCTGGAATTCTCTGCCACAGAATGTAGTTGAGGCCAGTTCATTGGTTATATTTAAGAGGGAGTTAGATGTGGCCATTGTGGCTAAAGGGATCAGGGGGTATGGAGAGAAAGCAGGTACAGGATACTGAGTTGGATGATCAGCCATGATCATATTGAATGGCGGTGCAGGCTCAAAGGGCCGAATGGCCTACTCCTGCACCTATTTTCTATGTAACTCTACAGCTGTTGCGGAACGTGAGAGGCTTGTGAATGCTCAGACGCTGAGCAGTTCCCTTTTAAAGCAGTAATTTAGTGATGTTTGACTGCAAAGCTCTAAACGCAATGGCAGTGGATAAGGCACATCTAAATGGGTGAATTTGAAAGTAATATGCACAGTCCTGAATGGACTGCCCTGAATCAGTTTCCAATTTGATAATTGCCTCAGCAGGTTACTGCTGGTAAAAGACTGGGTATTGAAAACGCGTCACAACAAGGGACAAATTCCCTCCCTAAACCTCTGCCTCTCCAAATCTTTTTCCTTCTTGTTGAAACTTAGTACCTGTACTTGAATCAGCTGGGGAATTTCCGTTTGGACACTTGCAATTCATTCATGCCATCTCGTTTTACATATCCCAGAATTTGATGAATTTTCCCAACATTTATTGAATATTCACTTTCTTGTGTTTGAGTATACAGAATGGAGAATGTGCATGGATTTGGGGGCAAGGTTGACAAGCTTTTTGAGGCTTGGTGGGAGGAGGGTCAGTGAAAAGGTATTGTATTGATACGTAACAGTGTTAGATATGGATGTTCTATTAAATTAGTACATATTCCCATTGGGAAGAGTGCCTAACACTGCATTTTTTTTGTTACATTTCAGAGGAGGAACTATTTGTCGACTGTGGAATGCCATATTGAAATTTAGAAAAAATGCTAAGGACTGAACAAGTGAAAATGAAAAATATGCAATCCAGCCTTTTCAAAGTGTTATTTTATAAGAATGACTAAAGCTGCTACTCTCCTAAGGGTAAATGTGTATGTACTGAAGCATTTACTGCTCTTGAGATAGTCTATAACTTCTGTGTGCTTAGCTGCACTGATATTCATCATGGACATAGTAGGTGAATCTTGCACTCAAAGCTGACTTATTTAAGTACAATTGTTCCCTGTCATTTCTGGGGGGTTGCTTAGTGGGGCTGTATGGGTGAACTCAGAAATAAAGTGAGTGATCACTTTGATGGGATTGTACTGTAGGTCCCTGAGCGCAGGAATTAGAGGAGAAATAACCATATAACCATATAACAATTACAGCACGGAAACAGGCCATCTCGACCCTTCTAGTCCGTGCCGAACACGTATTCTCCCCTAGTCCCATATACCTGCGCTCAGACCATAACCCTCCATTCCTTTCCCGTCCATATAACTATCCAATTTATTTTTAAATTATAAAAACGATCCTGCCTCCGCGACCTTCACTGGAAGCTCATTCCACACAGCCACCATTCTCTGAGTAAAGAAGTTCCCCCTCATGTTACCCCTAAACTTCAGTCCCTTAATTCTCAAGTCATGTCCCCTTGTTTGAATCTTCCTTACTCTCAGTGGGAAAAGCTTATCCACGTCAACTCTGTCTATCCCCTCATCATTTTAAAGACCTCTATCAAGTCCCCCCTTAACCTTCTGCACTCCAAAGAATAAAGACCTAACTTGTTTAACCTTTCTCTGTAACTTAGTTGCTGAAACCCAGGCAACATTCTAGTAAATCTCCTCTGTACTCTCTCTATTTTGTTGACATCCTTCCTATAATTAGGCGACCAAAATTGTACACCATACTCCAGAATTGGCCTCACCAATGCCTTGTACAATTTTAACATTACATCCCAACTTCTATACTCAATGCTCTGATTTATAAAGGCCAGCACACCAAAAGCTTTCTTTACCACCCTATCTACATGAGATTCTACTTTCAGGGAACTGTGCAGTTATTCCCAGATCCCTCTGTTCACATGCATTCTTCAATTCCCTACCATTTACCATGTACGTCCTATTTTGATTTGTCCTGCCAAGATGTAGCACCTCACACTTATCAGCATTAAACTCCATCTGCCATCTTTCAGCCCACTCTTCCAACTGGCATAAACCTCTCTGTAGACTTTGAAAATCTACTTCATTATCCACAACCCCACCTATCTTAGTATCATCTGCATACTTACTAATCCAATTTACCACACCATCATCCAGATCATTGATGTACATGACAAACAACAGTGGACCCAACACAGATCCCTGTGGCACCCCACTAGTCACTGGCCTCCAACCTGACAAACAACCATCCACCATTACTCTCTGGCATCTCCCATTCAGCCACTGTTGAATCCATCTTGCTACTCCACCATTAATACCCAACCATTGAACCTTCTTAACCAACCTTCCATGAGGAACCTTGTCAAAGGCCTTACTGAAGTCCATATATACAACATCCACTGCTTTACCCTCATCAATTTCCCGAGTAACCTCTTCAAAAAATTCAAGATGATTAGTCAAACATGACCTTCCAGGCAGAAATCCATGTTGACTGTTCCTAATCAGACCCCGTTTATCCAGATGCTTATACATATTATCTCTAAGTATCCTTTCCATTAATTTGCCCACCACTGACGTCAAACTAACAGGTCTATAATTGCTAGGTTTACTCTTAGACCCCTTTTTAAACAATGGAAACATGCGCAGTACGCCAATCCTCCGGCACTATTCCCGTTTCTAATGACATTTGAAATATTTCTGTCATAGCCCCTGCTATTTCTACACTAACTTCCCTCAATGTCCTAGGGAATATCCTGACCGGACCTGGAGACTTATCCACTTTTATATTTCTCAAAAGTGTCAGTACTTCCTCTTCTTTGATCCTCATAGTTTCCATAGCTACTCTACTTGTTTCCCTTACCTCACATAATTCAATATCCTTCTCCTTGGTGAATACCGAAGAAAATAAATTGTTCAATATCTCCCCCATCTCTTTTGGCTCTGCAGATAGCTGTCCACTCTGACTCTCTAATGGACCAATTTTATCCCTCGTTATCCTTTTGCTATTAATATAGCTGTAGAAACCCTTTGGATTTACTTTCACCTTACTTGCCAAAGCAACCTCATATCTTCTTTTAGCTTTTCTAATTTCTTTCTTAAGATTCTTTTTACATTCTTTATACTCCTCAGGCACCTCATTTACTCCATGCTGCCTATAATTATTGTAGATCTCTCTCTTTTTCCGAACCAAGTATCCAATTTCCCTTGAAAACCATGGCTCTTTCCAATTTTTACTATTTCCTTTCAACCGAACAGGGACATAAAGATTCTGTACTCTTAAAATTTCACCTTTAAATGTACTCCATTGCTCTTCCACATCTTTCCCATAAAACAAACTGTCCCAATTTACTCCTTTTAAATCCTTTCGCATCTCCTCAAAGTTAGCCCTTTCTCCAATCAAACATCTCAACCCTAGGTCCAGTTCTGACCCGCTCCATAATTATATTGAAACTAATGGTATTGTGATCACTGGTCACAATATGGAGAGAAATCTCAAATTGTTGCAATAGCAGGCAATTTTAACTAGCCTAATTTTGTCTGGGACTGCCAGGGGGCTATGGGTTTGAATGAGATGGAATTTGTTAAGTGTTTTTTTCAGGAAGGTTTTGTAAAACAGTATGTAGAAGACCCCACTAGAGGGGGCAATATTAGATCTCCTATTGGGAGATGGGACAGGGCAAGTGACTGAAGTGTTAGTGGGGGAACAATTTAGGACCAGTGATCACTAGTCTATCTGATTTAGAATAGTAATGAAAATAGATAGGACTGGTCCACAAGTTTGTCATAATTTGTGGCAAGGCTAATTTTGATGCCATTGGATAGGAATTTGTAAATGTTGATTAAGAGGAGCTATTTTGTGGTTCTTGTCCTGCTGGACCTATCTGCCGCCTTTAATACAGTGGACCATGGTATCTTAGTATCACGGTTACAACACCTAGTGGGCATTTGTGGCAGTGCCCTGGAATGGTTCAGGTCTTATCTGGCAGACAGAACTATGTGTGTAAGCCTTGCTGGTTTTGAATCCTCCTCCGCTCCTCTGTCATATGGGGTTCCACAGGGCTCAATTTTAGGGCCCCTGCTTTTCTCACTGTACTTACTTCCTCTGGGTTCCATTCTTAGAAAGCATGGCATCTCTTTTCATTGTTATGCTGATGATAGCCAACTATATATGCCGCTGAGGAAGGAAGATGCTTTCTCTGTCAAATCACTTCTGTTATGTCTTGATGACATTAAATCCTGGATGGCCCTAAACTTTCTAGGTTTTAATGAAAAGAAGACAGAGGTGATAGTGTTTGGTCCCAATGGCTGCCGTGAACCTCCCCCTGTTGACTTGGGTCCCCTGGCACGGTATGTGAAGCCAACAGTTTTGAACTTGGGTTTTAGGATGGACAGTGATTTTAAATTAGATCATCAAATAGGCGCGGTAGTTAGGTCCAGCTTCTTTCATTTAAGGCAGCTGGCAAAGGTGAAGCCCATTCTTGAGCGGCAGCATTTTGAAACAGTAATCCATGCCTTCATTACATCTAGGCTGGATTACTGTAACGCACTCTATTTTGGAGTTACTCGATCTTCCCTGGCTCGTCTCCAGTTGGTTCAGAATGCTGCTGCTCGTCTCTTAACTGGAACTCGAAAGAGGGAGCACATAACGCCAATTCTGGCCTCCCTCCACTGGCTGCCGGTGTACTTTCGAGTTCATTTTAAGATTCTTCTATTCGTTTTTAAATCTTTAAATGGTCTCGCCCAGCCTTACCTCTCTGAGCTGCTTCATCCCTATGCTCCTGCCCGGTGCCTCAGGTCAGCTGATCAGCTGCTCCTGTAGGTACCGAGGTCTAAGCGGAAGCTCAGAGGGGATAGAGCCTTCTCTGTTGCTGCTCCGACATTATGGAACACTCTGCCGTTGCACATCAGACAGGCCCCTTCACTGTCCATCTTCAAAACCAGTCTCAAAACCCTTTTCTATTCCTTGGCTTTTGACCCTGCATGAGACTTTGCTCCTGTTTTAGTGTTTTTAATGTTTTTTATTGTTTTTACTCTCTCTCTTAATGTTTTTATTGTCTTGTAATAATTTTTTGTTCATGATTAGTCATGTACAGCACTTTGTTGCAACAGTGGTTGTTTTTAAAGTGCTCTATAAATAAAGTTATTATTATTATTATTATTATTATTATTATTTTCAAGTAAAGGGACATCTGGTTAGTGGAAGGCTTTTAAAAATGAGATACTGAGAAATCAGGGGCAGCATTAGGGAAGCCTCATTAATGAATGATGTTGAAGAATTTGTCACTAAAAAGGAGGCATGGGTCTGGTATAGGGAGCTGGGATCAAGAATCCCCTGAGGAGTACAAGGCATGAAGGAGTACACTTAAGAGAGCAAAATGAGGATGAGAGATAGCCTTAGCAGATAAAAAGGTGAATCCTAAGAGATTCTACAAGTACATTAAGACCCAAGGCAACTAGGGAGAAAATCAGGACCCTTAAACGTCCATTTGTGGAGCAACAAGAGATGGGCTTGGTTTTAAATGCGTATTTTTCACCAGTATTTACTGTGGAGGTTATGGTAGCTAAAGGAAGCCAATGGTGATATCTTGAAGCATATCTACATCACATATGGGTGGATAAATCCCTGGCCAAATGGAGACAAAATTGATTTGTTTGCAGCAGTTAGTTGGTAGTGGGGAGTTGCTTTACAGATTGGAGGTCTATGATTACTGATGTGCCATAGGGAACAAGGTGGATCAACTATTGTTTGTCATCTGACATCATTGTAACAATTTGAGAATTAAGTTGGCATTGTTTTTGTGGATGACAACAAAATTGGTGGTAGAGTGGATAGTGAAGAAGTTTATTATCACAGCGGGATCTAGAACAAATTGGAAAATGTGTCAAGAAATGGAATTTAATTAAGCCAAATGTAGTCTGTTGCATTTTGGTAAGTTAAACCAGGACAAGACTTGAACTGTAAATGTCAGGGCACTGGAGAGTATGGTAGAACAGAGAAGCCTAGGGTATAAGTGCATAGTGTCAATACGGGTGGACAGGATGGTGAAGGTGATGTTTGACATACTTGTCTTCAATGGTTAGGGCGTTTAATATGTTGTGTTGTCATGTTACAACTGTACAAGATGGGATGAAACTGCATGTGGAGAATTGTGCACAGTTCTGATTGCTGAACCATAGGAAAGATGTCTTTAAAAAGGAAAGGACAATTCACAAGGATTTCACTGACACCGGAAGGCTTGACAGGATAGGCTGGAACCTGTTCTTCCTTGTATTTAGTTATCAAAATGTTAAAAATATAACTTCATATCATGGCATGAATTGCCTTAGTTATGGGTTCAACATCTTGCTGAACGATCCTGTCAATAGGATATCTTTATTCATTTTATATTATTTCAAAAGTTGTCCCTGAGTGGTAATTATCTTCACAAATTTTATAATATAGTATTGCAAATTCTGTGTGTATAATTGTAAATATTGCTTGATAATGAAAATCATTGCTGCTGTCATTGTTGAAAAGAACAGCAATTTGATCATTGTGATTTGTATTTATACAATTTGAGGTGTGGGCACATTAATTCCTAGACTAAATTTTAAGTGAGTTGATTTCTTGAGTAAATGATATTTCCTTTACTGTGGAGTTTGCTAAAGTGTTTGGCCATTCTTTAATGAATAACTTTGTCAGAAAACAAATTATTTTGAAACTAGCATGAGCATTGATTTAAAAGAGACACAAGGGCTAACTATTTCCACACAGAAGATGATGCGCACAAGGACTGAACTGCCAGAAAAAGTTGTAGAGGCAGGTAAAATGATGACGTTAAGAAGTATGTGGTAACCTGGTCAGTATGGATGAGTTAAGCTGAAAGGCCTTTATTTGTGCTGTATAGGTCTATATCTGGGTTTGGGGTGCTTCTGTCTGATGCCTATAAAATACATAGTTGTCATATATTGCAATAGTTCACGAATTAAATTCATTGCGACAGAGATATCTTGAAAATAAACAAAAAAAACCTGAACAGTTATCAGCCTTAAATCACGTTAGAACATGGAAAAATGAATGAATGGACACAGCACTATTTTGTAAAGCCATTCGGATTTCAGCTATTTTTATTATTATACTGATTTAAGATACTGCAACTAAAACAGCAAACTGAATTATTTAAGAGTACCCTTGATTAAAAACACCCAAGTAATACAAACCATAAATAAATCGTGGGAGATAAATGATTGTGGTTTATAAACTGCATATGTACAGTAGGTAATATTAAACAAGACTGCATAATAAGAAAATTAGGATTCTAAATCCAACTTTCAGATCATAAAACAAACATGTTGGGTTCAGATGGCTGTATAACTGATTCCAATAGCTTTATAGCTTTTTATGAGACGGATCTGTACTTAATCCATGGATTGGTGCCACGGACATCAAAGGCTGATTCGCTGGAGTAAATGTGGTTAGCCAGTTCTTCGAGTGCTGGCTCCGGGTCTGTGGTGGCAAACTGTGCTGCTTCCTCCACCTCTTTCCTGACCCCAGCATCAATTTCCTACAAAACAACACAGCTGTTAATATAACTGCAAGTAACACCTTTAACAGCAATATTATAGTAAAAAGGGAAAGGTAGCACCATCACTGCAGATGGATCTTAATTCACCATACTGCAAAAATACTAGGGTGCTGGCAGCAGTGACATGAATTCACAGATTGTGTAATCTGTGAAAAACAAAATCGACCACTATGTAAAACTGGCAAGAGATTATCCATAATCCTGTATTATTTTACTGATTCAGACTAATTTGAGCCCCGTCCCCATTGAAGTTCATAAGACGTAGGAGCAGAAATAGATCAATTATCCCATCGTGCCTACTCTGCCAGTCGACCTTGGCCGATCTATTTTACCCTCTCAACCCCATTCTCCAGTCTTCTCCTCATAACCTATCAATCTCAACTTTAAAAATACCCAATGACTTGGCCTCCACGCAATGAATCCCACAATTCACCACCCACTGCTAAAGAAATTCACCTCATCTCCATTCTAAAGGCACACCATTTATTCCAAGGCTGTGCCCTCTGGTCCTAGATTCTCCCACTACTGGAAACATCCTCTTCGCATCTACTTTAAATTTAGTGCTTGCATCTCAATGGGAAATGCACAAAAATTAAAAAATACAAACAAACAAGAAACATACCTTCAGTTCTTCGATGCTGGACAGGTTATTCTTCAGCATTCTGTCCTTCAACATGGTAATAGGGTCACTTTTACTTCTCACTTCTTGGATTTCTTCTCTGGTACGGTAACTGTCAACATCAACGTGCAAACAAGTATTTCTTTAAATGTCTCGGACGCTGACTTTTTAAATAAGATCTGGATTACTTTGGAAACTTGCAGTATACAATTGCACAATTCTTAAAGATTGAGACTAAATTAACTTTTGATAAGGGATTAGGTAATATATTTTGATGAAATAAAATCACCTCCGCACCAATATGGATCTTTGGCAAAAATGAAGAGGAAGTATTTTGTATTTTACTATTGACATTGAAGATCTCACAATGGCATTGATATTCTACATTTAAGACTACTCGTCAGAGAAGGTATGGAACTTCCCTTCTGTGACATATTTGAATAGTATGAACATAAACTAAGGTTCAATTTAATTTTTTTTAATGTCTTTGAGACACTATATAAAATGATTGCTGACAGGCTTATGCATCAGACTAATAAACCATGAGTGAATTTTATAGTTGGATTCAAATTAATAGTGTGTGTGTTTGTAATGTACTGAACAGAAATGGGCCCTTTGGCAAATCCTGTCCATGCTGAATGAGATGCCCAAGTATGTTGATACCATTTGCCCACATTCCATCCTTCTACTCCTTTAATTTGCTAGTACCTATTCAAATGCCCTTTAAACAATGTAATTACACCAACTTCTACCACTCCCTCTTGCAGCCATCATCTACATTCTCACCCAGGTGAGCAACGATCCCAGTGGCATACTTCAGGTTACAGATTACCAGTTTGAAAATCACCCCTTAACTAAGATAGATTTGGATTCAGTTTGCCAACATATCTGGGAATCCACGTACCCTATCCTTCTGGATCAGTCGACTGTATGAGCCTTAGCCAAATTAAATTACCTAATTAAATCCATATAAACCATGTTTACAATCCCAACTTCAATTTTCCTGATTACCTCCCTAAATAAACTCAGATTTGTAAAACAGGATTACCCCTGAACAAAACCTGATGACTACTAATGAGTCCTTGCCTTTCCAAGTGAGCAAATGAAGTCAATAATCAAGGCAGCATGAAGGTACACAAAAATGCTGGAGAAACTCAGCGGGTGCAGCAGCATCTATGGAGCGAAGGAAATAGGCGACGTTTCGGGCCGAAACCCTTCTTCAGACTGATGGGGGGGTGGGGGGGGAGAAGGAAGGAAAAAGGGAGGAGGGGGAGCCCGAGAGGGCAGGGGGACGGGAGGAGACAGCTCGAGGGTTAAGGAAGGGGAGGAGACAGCAAGGGCTAGCAAAACTGGGCACACAATTTTGCTAGCTTGAACACAATCAAGGCAGCATGTCTGATTTCAGGTTGAAACCTATATCTTGTGTGTTTTGATATCTCATTCAGATCTAACAGTTATTACCTGACCCCTGGATCACTCATGCTATGTCCATGATAACGATAAGTTTGAAGTTCCATCAAGATAGGGCCCTGAAGTTGAACATATAGTATTAGAAATCATTGACGTAACAACAAAGTATCCCAGTGCATCTTTAGCATTATTTCCAATTTGCATTTCCCATTAAAAACATAGAATTCAACTCCAGATTGAAAAATAATTTCCTCACAGCTTTACTCGTGCAAGGGAACAGAGTCATCTTCATGTAAACACTCAAATGTGAAGTCTTAATGTCGTTGACGACAAATTTCACTGATTATCAGCATCCGTTTAGAAAGTCAACCAATAACAAAACTGTAGAAAAATCTACAGCAAAATTTGGATAATCCTTCACTCTGGACTTTAGTGATGCTGAATTAGCAGATTTACTTGTTATTATATCAGGAAATTATTTTTATTAATACCTCAACAATTTTAGTTTTTGTAAATGTCACATGGTATTACAATACTTTCCAATTAACCCAGTAGGTTTAAAGGAAGCCTGGGAACGGTGGCCAGAAGACAATGCACAAAACAATCTCTGAAAGGCTAGGGGCCAAACGATCAAGATTTCCTTATGGTGACATAGCAGATTATAGTTTTACTATAATTCCAAAGAATTTCTAACAAAAAGTTGATTGAATTGCTTCAATGGATCAAATATTCTATTGTTATCCTCAAGACTCATTATAGGTTATAATTTATGACATTGTTTCACAAGTACATAGGGATACATTCCTTTTGACTAAGCTCAACAAGGTTGTGAATAAACAACAAGTTAATCTCGATACTCAAATATCATTCCCAAATTGATCATGCAAATCTCTGACAATATTATCAACTTTATAACCAGCTGGTGTGGCACTGTAACAGTGGTTATGTTCCTAGAGCACGAGCTATGGTTCCAGACTACTGGCCCAGAGAAAGGTTTAAATCCCATCTTGGTAGCTGGCATGTTTTAATTTGGTTTTAGAGATACAGCATGGAAACAGGCCCTTCGGCCCAACCAAGTCCACGCTAACCAACGATCACCCCATACATTAAGGACAATTGGCAATTTCTTTACCAAAGCCAAATAACCTCCAAACTTGTACGTCTTTGGAGTGTGGAGCACCCGGAGAAATCCCATGCTGCCGCAGAGAGAATGTACAAACTCCGTACAGACAACACCCGTAGTCAGGATCAAACCAGAGTCTCTGATGCTGTAACGCAACAACACTACTGCTGCACCACTGTGCTGCCCCACAAAGTTAAGACCAAAACAAATCTAGTCTCATGAAACTACCAAACTTGTTAAAAGCCCACTAAGAACTAATATTCTGCACTGCTAACAAATGAACTGTACGAAGGAAATGTCACATTTCAGTAAATAATACACAGGCATTACCTTTCCAGACCTGCAGTGGTCTGCTGCAAACTGTGTTGCTTCTCTGACACATAGCACATCCATGCCATCAACCTGCAAACACAAAGGTACAAGGCGGATTCATAAAAGAAATGGAGGCAAACATAAACCAACCTTATGATTCAAACAAGAAATGCATATTGCCCATCTTCCACATTTATCTCATACCATGTGTTAGCTTAAACTTTTCCTTTCCTTGGAGACTATAACATTCTGTTCCTAAGTTAGCATCAGTGCTGACTATTGACAACCATCGATAAATTGCATGAAAGGTCAATCAAGATGCTTCATTAGATCTACATGCAAGAGTTAGTATCCTGCTTTGTAGCAATGCGCTGCATCACAAAAAAATTGCATTGGTACCAATGCCCCCTCAATGATAATAATTGTTCTTACTAAAATTACTATTGCAAGTAAGAATGTAATTTAACACTCATGATAATAAACATTGCTTACAGGAAACAACTCACTTTTATCCGAATACAAGTAAAAAAATGTGCTTACCACATATGTAATTTGTACCACTGTTATCCAAATTATGACAGATTATAGTTACGTATCCCTGTGAATACCACTTGCCCTCAGTCAATGTGCACTCCAGGTTTACAATTTAATTATTTTATCTCTAAATAAAGCATTTGAATGATCAGCAGAAGTGTTAACAGTTCCTCTCATTATTTGTTGTATGTAAATTACAACATAACTGCATGGATTATTTGTGTACATGTACACTGGCTGAGGAAACAAAAGACCTCATACCTCTGTAGTAACAAGGTAAGAAATACCATATCTCGTTCAGGATGCACAATGTGCAGAATGCATGGTGGATTATTTTTGGAACACTTTGCACTAACATTTCAGCGTAGGTTTTATAATCTAATACACTCCAACCAGACTTCTTATTAATTCTCTTATTGCTTAAGATATTTTCACCCAATGAATACCTTGTATAGTCATGGAAAGATATTGTGCAGAAACAGGCCCTACAGCCCACTGTCCATATTGACAATCAAATATCAATTTACACCATGCTCCATTAGTACATGTTAAAATGTCATCTTCATGCTCATTAACTTCCCATATTCTATAATATGGGACTGCCTGGTGTGGGGGGACTGCCGTGAGGGGGCGGTGGAGAAGAACAAAGGAGGACCTGGCGAGGGGGGAACAGCCAGGAGAGAGAGGGAGGTGGGGGGGGGGGGGAGAGATCAAAGGAGGATCAGGCGCGGGATACTTGGTAACTTTATCGGCACCCTTTATGTGGTGACGCTTTACATCTTGGGTATGAAAACCAAAGAATTTCACTGTGACTTGTCACGTGACAATAATGTATTCTATTCAACTCACCAATGTACTTGGGGAAATTTACAGAAGCCAATTAACCTACCAATCAGGGCATTTTTGGGATGTGATAGGAAATTGGAGCATCCAAAAAAAATAAAAATAAAAAATAAAAAAATGGTGACAGGGACAACGTGCAATCTCCACATAGTCAGCACCCAAGGTCAGGATTGATCGCAAGTCTCTGGTACTATGCATCAGCAACTGTATCACGTTGCCACATCATTGCAATTATATTAGGTATCTGTGAAAAATACCAGCTACAGATGGAATAGCTGGTGATATCTCCACTTCAGATTGGAAAGAAAAAAGATGATTGGTTCGTAATTCATAACATTTGCAGTTTTCACAAAGTGGGCAGCATCTTACCCTCAGACCAGGGATGTAGTCACCTCTCTTATAATAGTCAGTGCTGGCTGCTGCTCTCTCCACAGATGTACCCATACCGTATCTGTTGTTCTCACAGACAAATATGCAGGGCAGTTTCCAAAGCATAGCCATGTTGTAGGTTTCAAAAATTTGACCCTAAAAAAAAAGATTGATATAATGTGGTAGAAAAAGATATAGTAAATCCTCAAATATATCATACCCATTATTTCAACGTTGATTTCAATAGTGCAACACTTCAGAAAGTCCTGTCAATGGAAAAGGTCTTAGATTTGGGATGTAATCCATCAGCGCATTCCTTACAACATAATAAAGACTGAACATTGTATTCATATTTGATTAATCACCAATCCAACGCATGTTCATATATTGTACTGAAGAGTGCATTAAGCCAGAAGAAGCCTCTAATGCCCGATATATTCCTAGCCACAGAGTATACCTATAGAACTACATAATCAGTATATCGATCCCAATTATTTATTTAGGTTAACTTGCTAACGCTCGTAGATTTTGCTTCATGATTTAGGATTTATCGTCTAGGAGGCAATAGCATCCTGAACAAACCTTTTAGATTTGTAGACTCAGAAAAGAGCAAACATAAAATAAAAATAGCCAAGTACAAATGGTGCTGAGCTGCCTGGATTTCAACTCAGGCCGAGAGGTTGACCCTCCTATCCTGTCCTCTGCTTATCTGAAGTTTTCAACCTTTTTAATCAAAATTCTGATTTGCAAATGACTCCTCGTAAAATGATTAAACACGTTGTTTTCACTCACCACCTTTCAAAACCCTTGTGCCATGCCCCAGAGCACTTTACAAGCAATTAAGTACTTTAAGAGTAATCACTGTTGGAATATAGAAAATGTATCTTGCAATCTGCAGAGACATAGCTCCCACCAAATGTAACATCAAATACACAACTTCAGTAATGTGTGATAATTATTGGCCAGGATATCTGGGAAAACTCCCCTGTTCCTCTTCCAGCACTTCCAAGCAGAGAATCCAGACCATGCAGTCTAGCCCAGCATGTCATCATTGTACCACAATGTTTTGACACACTGATACACAGTTGAACTTCAGGATCAGCTACCTCTATTGTTTCACACTGACATACGACTGAACAGAAAGCATGCTTTACCTGATTGGCAGCACCATCACCATAAAGGGTAACACAAATCTCATTATTCTCCAAGTATTTACAAGCCAATGCAATCCCTGCTCCAAGAGGAACCTGATACAAAGAAACAACTATAAATCAGACGTATTGCTTTTCAATCGATTGCTTATCAGATGTTTAGTTTCACTGCATAGTCATGAATTAAACTGCAAAATTTTAGATCAAAACATTTTCCAAGTTGGTGAGATCCCATGGACCCATGTTTACCTGTGCACCAACAATGCCATTGCCACCATAGAAGTTGTTAGCATACATGTGCATGGATCCACCTCTGCCTTTTGCACATCCACCACGTCTACCTGTTCAGATCATACACACGTTTGTGAGAAACAGTCAGAAATCAGCCAATTCAAGAATATTTTAAAAGTCAAAAGAAAAATGACAAGACCTCATGGAATAGGGAGAAACATTTGTTTTACATAAACCCAGAAATACTTGAAGATGCAAGTATTTGTGGTTCAGGACAATGCTCTTACAATCCATAATTAATAGAATGTCAGATTCTGTTTGCAAATCTACATCCTGTGTATATCTGACCTTGTACGATACAAAGGGTGCTCCTTAAAGGTACAGGCTCAAGTCTCTTGGATAAATTAGAGGTTAGATGTTTTTGCACAGTTTCTCAATACACGTGACAATAATATCAAATGCCATCTAAATAAAACACAAAGTACAGGCTTAACTCAGTCGGTCAAGCAGCATCTCTGTACGACATGGATAGGCAATCTCAGGTCGGAATTCTTCTCCAGGCCTGAAGAATGAGTCCCGAAATGAAATATCACCTATCCATATGCTCGAGAGATACTGCCTGACTTTCTCCAGCACTTTGTGTTTTATTTATGTGGTATTTGGTGTTTGTTTATTATTGTGTGTGCTAAGGAACAGTGAAAAACTTCTAACTTCTAATTTATCCAAGACACAATGCTACCTCAAGATGGGGTAGAATATGATACATTTAAAACAAAATACTGTTGATTTTCTTAATAAATTAGCTTTGAGTTAAACAAAACATTTCTTACCGGTGAGCTCAGCCATGATTTCTTTAGGACTAACCCCACGCGTGTAAGTGAAGCCATGAGACCGATAAGCTGTTATAAGGTGATCCGTCGGCTTAATTGCAACTTCAATTCCAACACAACAAGCCTCCTGTTGTTGGAAAAAAACAGAAGTCCATATAGATGATATTAACTACATTTTCCCATCGACCTTCCCGTTTACTTCTTCATAAAGCTAATTTGTTTCATGAGATATGATCTCCCATGCACAAAATCAAGCTATCCCTTATCAACCCCTGCCATTCCAAATGTATGTATATCTTATTCCTCAGAATCCCGTCGTCACTTTCCTATTCCAGCTTACTGGTCTTTTGTTCCTGGGTTTTATTTTGAAGCCCTTCTTACACAGAAGCACAACACTAGCCACCCTTGCCAGCACCGTACCTGTGGCTAATGATGATGCATACATCTCAGCCAAGGCTGCTGCAATTTCTCTTGGTTCCCAGTGTTTTTGGTATGTCTGTTCAAGCTTCAAAAAAATATCCATCTTCAACTGTTTTAAGATGTGCAGCAAACCTCTGCTGCAATGTGGAATATCCCCAAAGCATCCCCATTAATTTCCCCCAAGTTCCCTTATCTTCATGATTTCTCCAGGGAGGAAACAGGAGAAATATTAATTGAGGATATCATTCAACTCCCGCAGCTCCACACACAGATGAACATGTTACTCCCTCGTTACACTTTTTCCCTTGATATATAAAATATCTTTAGATTCTCCTTAATTTTCTCTGACTAAGTTATCTCATGGCCTCGTTTTTCACTCTAGATTTCCTTCTTAAATATAAACCTGCGTCCCCTATATTCCTCCAGTAATACAGTTGATCCCAGCTGCCTGTACATGACCAATGGCACTTTTATTTCTGGCTAGAGATTCAGTATCTCTCCTTTTCTAGGATTCCCTACTCCTGACAGCCATGCCCTTCACTCTCATATGAATATGCAGAAGAACACTTGTTATCTCACTTTTAGAAGCCAGTGTCTGGGCAGAAAAAACTGTCCCATAGCTCAGCACCTTGTCAAATTACATGGCATGGATCCATTCTGTGAGCCTAACATCTTTCGCACAATAGCCTTCTGAACACCCATTTTAGAAGAAGCTCAAACCTAATGACTAATAATATTTCTTGTGATTTAAACTTGATTCTCGGATAGAATTTAAACATTCTCATGTAAAATTATTCCTACTTTGCACGAAGTTTGACGCAAGGTTAAAGATATTTTATCAATGGAACAACAATGGAAATTTTCCCAAAGACTATCCAGAAGTTGAATTTTACTCTCCATATTTTATAGGAGAGACAATGTTAGATGCTAGGGATGAAAAATGCAGTCACATTTCAAGCCCATGTAGTATTTTGTTTTCGGACTTTGTTTTAAAGACCAATTCTCTGAAGGAACAATACTGATTAATTTTCTATTACATACTTGGCCATCATACAAATGGCAGAAACCACGAATGATCTTCTGTTTGTATAGTTGATCTGCCTTAAGCTCCATGCGACGAATCAGTTGCATTGTCCGGTAGTATTTAAGGCCATCTTCTCTCGTCAGGATGGTTGTGCTGGGAGGACCTTCTTCAACACGATGCAAATCACATTTCTAGATTTAAAATGACAAAAATTGCCTCAAACACTAGCACCAGAAATTAACAGTCTTCCTGAAATGCAAATTAAGAATCCACAACCACTATGATAATGTTGCACTAAATAATTCTGGAGAACTTGGAAAATTGAGCATGCACTAAAATCATTGTACTAAAGTCATATCTGCACTGGATGAAATTAGTCAATGTCGACAATCTTTAGCATTTGGACAAATCAAAATTTATCATTGATCAACATTTTGTCAGAATTATTCACAATAGATAGCCTGTTCACTTCATAACCCAATAACATTTTGATTTTCAAAATATTGGAATTTACCAAAATATTTTTACTGTATTTTTTTCAATTGCCTTATCTTCATCAAATTTGGTGGATGAGAGATGCCCCAGATGATTTTGTAGACAGGGGCTCAATATTTCAACAATGTCAGCAAATAACTTGCATTATTCTCCATCAATTATTTTATATCATCATAAATTAAAACTTTTCACTGTACTTCAGTACATGTGACAGTAAACTCAACCAAGCTAAAACTATTTTCCCCTTTTTAATTTCCACTATACCTCCCCAAACACCCCCACGTTAAAATTCCCGAAGTATTGGGATCCATTTGTATTTGATTCATTCTCCACACATGGGTCTGGGCAGGCTATTCCGATAGGGCATAAGAAAAAGTACACTTTACAATACATTTGATCATTTCAGTCTGTTTTAACCAATTCTATTTTGAACCGAAAATCATCCTGAACATTCAAGCAAATTATAAAATTAGTTGAAAATATTATACCAAATCCTACTCTTCTGTGAAGAGTAAATTTCTACATTTCTATAAAGGGTCTCGACCCGAAACGTCACCTATTCCTTCGCTCCGTTGATGCTGCCTCACCCGCTGAGTTTCTTCAGCATTTTGTCTACGTCTACAAATACTCTCCTCCGCCTAGCGGAGTGGTCCTTACCTTCAACAACTTTTCCTTTGACTCCTCCCATTTCTTCCAAATCCAAGGCGTAGCTATGGGCATGCGCATGGTCCCAGCTATGCCTGCCTCTTTGTAGGGTACGTCGAACAATCCTTGTTCGAGGCGTAACGTGGCCCTATCCCCAAAACCTATCCACTACATTGACGACTGCATTGGTGCTACCTCCTGCACCCATGCCAAACTCACTGACTTCATCCATTGCACCATTAACTTCCATCCGGCACTCAAATTCACCTGGACCATTTCCGACATCTCCCTACCGTTTCTAGACCTCTATCTCCATCGCAGGTAACAGACTACTGACCGACATCTATTACAAACCCATTGACTACCATGGCTATCTGGACTACACTTCTTCCCACCCTGCTTCCTGTAAGGATTCCATCCCTTAGTCCCACCCCCAATTCCTCCATCTACGCCGCATTTGCACCCAGGAAGGGGTGCTCCAAACCAGGGCAACGGAGATGTCCTCATTCTTTAGGGAACGGGGGTTCCACTCTTCGACTATAGATGAGGCTCTCACCAGGGTCTCCTCTATATTCCATAGCTCTGCTCTCACTCCCCATCCCCCCACTCGTAACAAGGACAGAGTCCCCCTTTTGACCTCACTTTCCACCCCACCAGCCGTCACATAAAACAGATAATCCTCCGACATTTTTGCCACCTCCAATGGGATTCCACCACTGGCCACATCTTCCCATCTCCTCCCATTTCGGCACAGACCTCCGTAACTACCTGGTCACTTTGTCCCTTCCCACCCAAACCACCCCCTCCCTGGTACTTTCCCTTGCAACCGCAGGAAATGCTACAATTGTCGCTTTACCTCCCCCTCTTGACTCCATCCAAGGACCCAAGCAGTCTTTCCAGGTGAGGCAGAGGTTCACCTGCACCTCCTCCAACCTCATCTATTGCATCCGCTGCTCTAGGTGTCAGCTGCTCTACATCGGTGAGACCAAGCGTAGGCGATCGCTTCGCCCAACACCTCCGCTCGGTTCGCACTAACCAACCTGATCTCCTGGTGGCTCAGCACGTCAACTCCCCCTCCCATTCCGATTCCGACCTTTCTGTCTTGGGCCTTCTCCATGGCCAGAGTGAGTCCCACCCCAAATTGAAGGAGCAGCACCTCATATTTTGCTTCGGCAGTTTACACCCCAGCGGTATGAACATTGACTTCTCCAATTTCAGTTAGTCCTTGCTTTCTCCCCCCTTTCCAGCTCTCCCACAGCCTACTGTCTCCGCCTCTTCCTTTCTTCTTCCCGCCCCCCTCCCCCCCACCTCCGTCTGAAGAAGGGTCTCGACCCAAAACGTCACCTATTCCTTCGCTCCATAGATGCTGCCTCACCCGTTGAGTTTCTCCAGCATTTTTGTCTACCTTTTACTTATATCATCATCTCTACACAAAAGCCAAATTAAACATTGTCGTGAATGCAAATTCCAGTTCACAAACACATAATTTGGTAATTAATACTCATTTAATCTGGGGCACAATCAATATGAGATAATGTAAAAAAAAGTATTGACTTGGTCACCTTTGTGCAGGAGAGGAGAGAATGAACGAAAGGGGGGTGAAAACGATTTATTTATTTTTGCCCTATTAGAAAGTTAACATACAAAAATGTAGCACACGTATGAGGGAGATAATGTTACATTAGTAATATTCAAGAATTATTTAAAATGAGAATAAATGAAATAGCAAAGAGCTTCCAAAAGGACGTCCAAATTACTGACATGTTATCTATACATATTTCGCAATTCATTGCTTGTAACTGACTTTTAAATTCAGTTATGTTTCAATTCTCTTATCTCTGATCTATTTAAATAAAGAACCTCAGGGGTTATATTTCACATGGAACTAAGAGAAAATATCCAAAATTGTATTACCTTAATATCAAATGAAGCTTCAGATGCGAAGTCTGCATAATTGCGAGATCCCACAAGAACTTTGGCAGGCTGGAAGAAATCGAATGCAGAATTTTGAAGGCTCAGCAAAAATCAAAAGCAATGAGATGCATAATGGAGTGTGCAGACAGTGCAATCAAAAATGAAGAGCGAGAGAAATCATGCATTCGCAGCAGAACCACTAACAAATGGAACAGTAATTTTCTATACTAAGGTATTAGCCTTACATTGGGTGCACAGGATAATTGAATTTGTCTATAACTGCCTCAGCAGAATCATCTCAAAATGTTCTATGGATGAAGTGCAAGCTAAGTGTAGTCAGCATTATTGGGTTGGTGGTGGGGAATGTGGATGTGTGCTATAAATTCACATATAGCAAATCAAAGGAGCAACATAGAAACATAGAAAATAGGTGCAGGAGTAGGCCATTCGGCCCTTCGAACCTGCACCACCATTCAATATGATCATGGCTGATCATCCAACTCAGTATCCTGTACCTGCCTTCTCTCCATACCCCCTGATCCCTTTAGTCACAAGGGCCACATCTAACTCCCTCTTAAATATAGCCAATGAACTGGCCTCAACTACCTTCTGTGGCAGAGAATTCCAGAGATTCACTAGCAAGGTCAATGACCTGTTAACATGCCACTGGTAATTTTGAAAGGAAGAACAAATGCTCAAATGCTCCAATATTAAAAAATGCACGCATAAACCAAACTTTACACCAAAAGGCAAATAGCATCATCAGCTGCTCCCCTTTGCAAATATCAAAGGAGAGAAATGTGTGGCTTTTGCCTACTCCCCTTGTAACGTGGCTAAAAATCAGAATTCAATGAAGTGAATATAAATCTACTTGGCAGAATATATGTTCATGTCACAACATGAAACACCATACCATTAGACTTTCACAGCATTATCGTCCAATGTTGGCATTTCCCCACGTAACCGCCAACAAATTTTGCTAAAGGGGACATCCAATGCCAGAGTCCAAATCTAGAGAGTGATGTTGCAGCAATTCCCCTATGGGTATGGGGAACCAGTCCAAAAACCTGCACCAGGCCAGACAAAGTGTAGGAAGAGTATCTCCATTCTTCTGAATGGAAAGTTACAGCTGTAAGTTTTTGTAAATTGATTTGCTTGGTCAGTCTGGAGAAAAAGATAAAATATGCACAGTATTTCTTGGGTAACAACGAGAGGGAGAAGACAAGAGAGGAAAATATATGTTTAGTCTGAGCTATTGTAAATTGATGTACTTGAAGTGATTTCTCATTCTTGTTCTCTACCTGTTCCAGACTACAGTCAGAGAGCTGTTACAGTAATTAAAGGGGAACTGATTTAATATTTTTCAGTTTCATTTAATTCATTAGGGGCAGTGAGGGTAAGGGAAATTTTATATTTTATTTAGTTAGCTACCATTATGTCAGCTAAAATTGATTGGAGAATTGGAATAGATCTTTAGGCAAAATCAGTCAGGAGGTCTACAAGACTTGAGCTATGAAAATAAATTGACCATGCCAATAAATAGGACATTTAAAAAAAAACATAAAATTGGCTGATCATACATGTGACTAACGTTTAATCTAATTTAACCTACAATACATTAATACCCAGCAAAAAGTTGTATTTGATTATCTGCAATAATTAAAACCATCATTTGTGAACCTCTAGAGTTCACACTTCCTCCAGTCTGAAGAAGGGTTTTTGCCCGAAACGTTGCCTATTTCCTTCTCCAGCACTTTTGTCTCACTTCCTCCAGAGAGGCTGCCAGAACTGCAGAACAGAATTACTAGCACATTGTGTCTTTTTTTCATCCATACATTGTCTGGATTAGAGAAAATTAACAATGAGGTTGGACAAACTTGGATTGTTTTCATTGGAGTGCCGGAGGTCGAGAGGTAGCCTGATAGAAGTATATCAAATTATGAGAGGCATCAAAACAGTAGTCAGTCTTTTATTCATGTTGGTAGCTCACAAGAGGCAAACCTAAATCCTCCGCTTTGCTAAGCAGCTTTAGAGAAGTTTTACTGTATTATTAATTTATGCTATTTAGTCAGTTAACTTTTATAAATTATCTAATGAATTATCTAATGAGTCGAGGAGGCCAGATTATCAATTCAACCTTGAAAGTCATATAGGCCTTAGATTCAAAGTCATTTTCAAACACTGAACTATAAATAATTGCCCATGACATTGTACAAACACAATGCAGCACAGCCTCAGAATTGTATACACACCAGACCTCTTAAAGATTGTATTGCATCACTAGATTCTCTACTGAATATCCAATCTCAAGGTGAGGGAAGTCCACAAAATTACCGAACCTGCTCCGCACTTTTTGCACTGTCAGTGTTATGCTCTCCCAATCCAACTCCGACATCTTTCAGAACCAGATTAAAACACCATCTTTGGCTCTAATTGCATATGCTAACTGCAATTCTTTGCCATTTTTGACCTTTCCAAGAAGGGCATCAACCCAAAACATCACATATTCCATTTATCCCGGGATGCTGTCTGACCCGCTGAGTTAATCCAGCATTTTGTGTCTAGCATTGGTGGCCTTCTTGGTTAATCCAGCAATGTGGTTGGTCCACAACTGATTGTTGGTAGTTTTAATGCCAAGGAACCTGAAGCTCTCAAGCATTTCCACTTCAGCACCAGTGATGCTGATTGGGACATGTACTCCACCATGGCTCCTGAAGTCAATAACTAGCTCCATTGTCTTGCTGACATTGAGAGAGAAGTTGTTTTCCTAGCACCTTGCTGCTATGTTTTCAGTGGTATCATCTGCAAACTTTATGATGAAGTTCGAGCAAATTTGGCCACACAATTCTGTCTGCATTGGGAATAGAGTAATGGACTGAGAACACATCCTTTTGCAGGGCACCAGTGTTGAGAACTATTGTGGAGGATGTGTTGTTGCTTATATTCACTCCTTGCGATCTTTGGGTCAGAAAGTCGAAGATCTAATGGCAGAGGAGGATGCTGGTTTCTAGGTCCAGGAGTTCGGAGATGAGTTTGGATGTGTTGAAGGGGGAGCTATAGTCGATGAATAAGAGTGTGTTGTCTAGGTGTCATAGTGACTTACAGCATGGAAACAGGCCCTTTGGCTCAACTTGTTCACACCGGCCAACATGGTCCAACTACACTAGTCCCACCTACCTGTGTTTGGCCCATATCCCTCTATACCTGTCCCATCATTGCGTTCCAGAGATGAGTTTAGGGCCAAGAAGATATGGTGAGTATATGGAATGAGAAACAGTTGAGGCAGGTACAATAACATAATTTAAAAGACGTTTGGACAGGCACATGGATAGGAAAGATTTAGAGGGATATAGGTCAAAGCTGGGCAACTGGACTCCACTTCGACAGGGCATGATCGGCATGGATGCTTTGAACTTGTGCATGTTTCTGTGCTGTATGACTATACCATAGATCAGTTTTCTTCAGAACTAATCAGGAAGTGTTCAACTCAGTGAACTAAACTCCAGAATGAAAACCACCCAAACCTCAGTAGTTGACCTGCAGCATGCAGACATTGCTTACATTTGCACGGTTTAAGTAATCACCAGCTTCTTCACTCAAGAACACATGGATGTTCTTGCACTCAATATTAGAGAACATAGAACAGTATAGTACAACACAAGAACAGCCCTTCAACCCACAATGTCTATGTTGACAATGATGCCTCCATTCCCTGCCTGTTCATGTGCCTGTCTAAATGTTGCTATCGTAACACCAAAGACACAAAGTCCTGAATCAACCTGCCTCTACTACATCACAATGCCCTCTTGAATAAAGGCTCACGACAAAGAAGCTTGAAAATATGGACCACTTATCATAACTCAGGAGCCACCAGTCAGCAAAGACAGACGTTGACCATGACATTCAGCATCGTCCTCAATGCACCAACACAATTGTTGCATTGAGGAAAAGAACATTTGAAGATCAAAAGCAACTGACATGATACTCAGCACTTCTGATCACTGCCCTCTTATACATATCTAAGACCTACAACACCCACAGCGGGCGTCTCAAGGCATTGGACAGATAGCACCAATACCGTCTGCATAAAATTCCCCAACATCATTGGAAGGACCAGTGTCCTTTCCCAAGCTAATATTCCCAGCATTGAGGCTAGTTACACTCTGTTAGCTATGCTGTGAAGGTCACTTTGCTTGCATGCTCGACCAGACTTTGAAAACAAATAGTAGTCACAAAAAACTGGATTCATTCAGCGGGACAGGTAGCAACTCAGGAGAGAAGGAATGCGTGACGTTTCGGCTTGAGACCCTTCTTCAGACTGGTCAGGGATAAGGGAAACGAGAGATATAGACAGTGATGTGGTAAAGCGATGTGACAGTGATAAAGAACAATGAATTAAAGATATGCAAAAAAGTAATGATAAAGGAAACAGGCTGTAAGCTGTTTGTAGGGTGAAAAAGAAGCTTGTGCGACTTGGTTGTGTGAAGGATAGAGAGAGAGAGAGAGAGAGAGAGAGAAAGAGAGAGAGAGCGGGAATGCCGGTACTACCTGAAGTGAGAGAAATCAATATTCATACCACTGGGCTGTAAGCTGCCCAAGCGAAATATGAGATGCTGCTCCTCCAATTTGCATCTAGCCTTGTTCTGACAATGGAGGAGACCGAGAATCAAGAGTGGAACTCACTATCAAAACATGGAGGGGACGGGGGACATAGTTTTTTGGTGGCCGTGCGCGCGCCAGGCTTCGGAGGCTCAATCCAGCGCTAAATGCAGCTCAACTCTGCCTGTTTCACCGGGTTAACTACAGCCCTGTCTGGACTGACGGGATACCAGCGCTGCTTCTCCGCGCTGGCCATATTTCCCACAAGCCCAGGCAGGTTAACCTGGTGGGGATGTCACCCACCTCTCAAAACATGGGGGGGGGGACGTGTCTCCTCTGGCCTCCCCGGGTTTTCCGCCCCTGCCGAGAACAGAAAGGTCTGTGTAGGAATGGGAAGGAGGATTAAAGTGTCCAGCAATCGGGAGATCAGGTTGGTTCACGCTGGCTGAGCAAAGGTGTTCCGGGAAACGATCGCCCAGTCTGCATTTGGTCTCGCCGATGTACAAGAGTCCACATCTCGAACAACGGATACAGTAGATGAGGTGCAAGTGAACCTCTGCCTAACCTGAAAGGACCTAACCTGGACAGAGTCGAGGGAGGAGGTATAGCAACAGGTGTTGCATCTTCTGCGGTTGCAGAATAAGGTACCTAGGGAGGGGGTGGTTCAGGTGGGAAGGGATGAGTTAACCAGGAGTTGCGGAGGGAACGGTCTCTGCAGAAGGCGGAAAAATACCCTACTACCAGCCCTAACATAGAAAGAAATGACCAGATAGACAAAGGAAATGATTCAAAATGCATTCAGAGCCTCTGAAAAAGAATGCACTGATGCTAGGAAATCCAGTGACAACTCAATTTAATGAATGAAAATAAAGGATGATGTTGTGAACCTTGAGGCCATATATTGGAAGCACACCAAAGTCCTGGATAAGCAAATCTATCCAACCCATTGGGCATCACCTGCCTGACCCATCCGGCAGCTGTGGCAGAGTCTACAGCTCCCACATTGGCCTTGTCAGCCACCCCAGAACACACAAATACAGAAAGGAAGCAGGTCATCCTCTATTCTGAGGGACTGCATGAGAGGAAGAAGCCCAACATCAATTGGAGGGACTGTGCTGGAAAGTATTATTAAAAAGATAACAGGGCACCTGGAAAATAATATGCCTATGTTGATGCTCGCCAATTGTATTGTGAAAGGGAAATCTCGTCAGACAGGTCAAGAAAATGGAAGCAAGTGGCTAGTGAACTGGGACTCTAGCAAGGATTAAAGTCAATGTCTTTGGTCTTCCTATTAAACAGCAAGAACATGTGACTGCCCATCAGAATGAATGCTGGTCAAGCAATCTGACAATTGAGATAGTGAAAGGCATCCAGGTGATGCTGATTGAGAGTAGGATAAAGCTTAAGGTCAGTCAGGCACCAGTCACCGAGAAAACATTTACATGGAACATAGAATAGTACAGCACAGAGGAACAGGCCCTTTGGTCCACACCATTTCTGCTGAACATAATGCCAATCCAATCCCCTCTGCATGTGATCAAAATCCCTCCATTCTCTGCACACTCATGTGCCTATCTAACAGCCTCTTAAAGACCTCTGAACTATCTGCTTCCACCATTACCCTCAACAGCATATTCCAGGCACCTACAACTCTGTGAAACATTTGCTCCACACTGACTGGTGAAGTAAAGCGACCATATACCTTCTTTACCACTCAATCTTCTTGTGTGCCACCTTCAATGAGCTACGGACATGGACCAAAAAATTCCCCAGTATATCAATGTCTTTCTGTGGACTTTCCCCTTACATCCGACCTCCCAAAGTGTAAAACCTCACACTTGTTCGTGCACTTGAAAACACCGGTAACCTTGAAGGGGTAGAGGACAATCCTCAGCTCTGACAGGGAGGAGGTGGAGACTGGGGACTGTGGTTAAAGGGAAAGAACACAAACCCTATGAAGCACTTGGGGCTCCTGACAGGCGGGTGTTGCGGTTGCGGGGTGGGGGTAATGGTTTTGTTTGTAACGTTGCTTTAATGTAACGTTGAACGAACTGAAGAATCCAAGCCACCCCATTGCCAGCAGCCCAGCCCAGCCCATATCTGCCCACGGTTTCTCCCACTGACCGCAGGGGAATGGGGTTGTTGGCGCTGCTCGGAAGGGGCCGATATTGGCTGGATGGGCCGAGTGAGTGGCCTCCGTGGGACACACACAAGGGAGAGAGACACGCTCCTCACTTGCCCCCCCCGGGCCCCGTTCTCTCCCCACCCCAGCCTCCGGTCACCTTCAGCCCCGGGCGCCCTCGGCTCCGGCATCTTCCCCGAGGCTGAGCCCGACCGCTCCCTCCTTCCCTCCCATGGCCCCGGTACTCACGCCGTTGCTCCCCCGGATTAAACTGCCCAGGAGCCGCAACATCTTGGTCATCACCAAAGAAAACCCGAGGCCCAGGCGGAGCGAAGCGGGCGGGACGAGCAGCGGATTTCCGGAGTTGGGTGACGAGCCACCGGTGGACGAGCAGCGCACTCCCGGAGTGAAGGTCTATCGGAGCTAGTCTCATGTCTGCTGATTCTCAAGAGTCAGGAGTGTTTTATTGCCACATGTCCCAGGTAGAACAATGACATTCTTACTTGCAACAGCACAACAGAATGTGTGAACACTCTGTAAACAATATAATAAACGAGAGAAAAATTCACAGAAGCAAGCCACTGTGTCACCAGGTCTAAGACAACCAGTAAAATGCCCTGCACCTCCTCTCTTCTAGCTTTCTTCCCGCTCAGAGGCACAGTAGTGAAGTGTAAAGTCAGACAGATTTTATAGTGATAGGGGGACAGACAGGAGATCCTGTAGCCATAAACAAGACTCGAAAATGGTGTTGCCTCCCTGATGCCAGGGTCCAGGTTTTTTTTGGAACGGCTGCTAAAACATTATCAGTGGGAGGGATGAGCAGTAAGAAGTCCTTGTGCACATTGGCACAAATAACAAGGTCCTTCAGAGTGAAAGTAAGGGATTAGGCAATAGGGTTATAAAGCAGGACCTCGAGGATGGTCATTTTTGAATAACTCCCAGTTCTATGTGCTAGTGAATATGTATGTTCAAGGTGGTGCAAGGTATGCATGTTCTTCTTGAAAGGCAAAGTAAGCAAGAGTAAGGAAGCCAATACGATGATAGAAAACGAGGCTCTAGTCAGCGAGATGAGAAGAACTTTTTTCACACAGAGAGTGGTGAATCTCTGGAACTCCCTGCCACAGAGGGTAGTCGAGGCCAGTTCATTGGCTATGTTTAAGAGGGAGTTAGATGTGGCCCTTGTGGCTAAGGTGATCAGAGGGTATGGAGAGAAGGCAGGTACGGGATACTGAGTTGGATGATCAGCCATGATCATATTGAATGGCGGTGCAGGCTCGAAGGGCCGAATGGCCTACTCCTGCACCTAATTTCTATATTTCTATGTTTCTAAAATGGAGGCATGGGTTAGCTAGAGGTAGCTGGGATCAAGTGTATCCCCGGAGGATTATAAAGCCCCTGTCCCACTTTCACGACCCTATTGGCGACCTCTGCCGAGTTTGCCCTTGACTCATACTCGCAGCATGGTCGCCACAAGGTTGTAGGAGGTATTCATAACTTCCTCATGCTCGTGAGTGGTCACCGCGTACTCGTGGCCTCAAGTAGGTCGCGGCGTTTCTTCCAGCCTGATGAAAAATGTCCACGAGTAAAAAAAGGTCGGCATGGAAAAAATTGATACTTTTTACTCTTAGGTAGGCCGTAGGTAGATCGTAGTAGGTCGTGATGGTAGTTGTAGATAGTCGTGGGTAGTCGTAGGTAGGTAACTGGCCCGAGAAAAAAAATGCAAACATGACATCATTTTATCATATGATAATTTTCCACTCGTAGCTAGTCGTAGTTGGTCTTAGGTGTGGAGGACTGAGGTCGAGGGGGGTCGTAGGAGGTCATAGACATAGTTGTAGGAGGTCGTAGACATAGTTGTAGGAGGTCTTTTAATTTGGTTAGTCAACACGACTTTGCCATTTTTTTCAACTCGTCTAGGGTCTTCTAAACTCGTGGATTAGGTCGTCCAAGTGGGACAGGCCCTTTAATGATTACGAAGCATACAGTGTCCATAATGTTTGGGACAAATACCCATTATTTATTTATTTGCATCTGTACTCCACAATTTGAGATTTGTAATAGAAAACATCAGATGTGGTTAAAGTGCACATTGTCAGATTTTATTAAAGGCCATTTTTATACGTTTTGGTTTCACCATGTAGAAATGACAGCAGTGTTTATACATACTCCCCCCATTTCAGGGCTCCATAATGTTTGGGACACAGCAATGTCATGTAAATGAAAGCAGTCATGTTTAATATTTTGTTGCATTTCCTTTGCATGCAATGACTGCTTGAAGTCTGCAATTCATGGACATCACCAGTTGCTCGCTGTCTTCTCTGGTGATGCTCTGCCAGGCCTGTATTACAGCCATCTTTAGTTTATGCTTGTTTTGGGAGCTAGTCCCTTTCAGGTTTCTCTTCAGCATATAAAATGCTTGCTCAATTGGGTTCAGATCGGCTGATTGACTTGGCCACTCAAGAATTTCCCATTTTTTAGCTTTGACAAACTCCTTTGTTGGTTTAGCAGTATGTCTGGGATCATTGTCTTGCTGTAGAATGAACCACTGGCCAATGAGTTTTGAGGCATTTGTTTGAACCTGAGCAGATAGGATGCGTCTATACACTTCAGAATTCATTATGCTACTACCATCAGCAGTTGTATCATCAATGGAGATAAGTGAGCCAGTACATTATGGCCATACATGCCCAGGCCATAATGCCCATGTCCCACTTAGGAAACCTGAACGGAAACCTCTGGAGACTTTGCGCCCCACCCAAGGTTTCCGTGCGGTTGCCGGAGGTTGCAGGTAGTGGAAGCAGGTAGGGAGACTGACAAAAACCTCCGGGAACCTCTGGGAACCGCACGGAAACCTTGGGTGGGGCGCAAAGTCTCTAGAGGTTTCCGTTCAGGTTTCCTAAGTGGGACAGGGGCATATCTCCCCACCACCGTGTTTCACAGATGAGGTGGTATGCTTTGGATCTAGGGCAGTTCCTTCTCTCCTCCATACTTTGCTCTTGCCATCACTCTGATATAAGTTAATCTTTGTCTTATCTGTCCACATGACCTTTTTCCAGAACTGTGGTTGCTCTTTTAAGTACTTCTTGGCAAACTGTAATCTGGCCATCCTATTTTTGCGGCTAACCAGTGGTTTGCATCTTGCAGTGTAGCCTCTGTATTTCTGTTCATGAAGTCTTCTGCAGTCAGTGATCATTGACAAATTCACACCTGAATCCTGAAGAGCGTTTCTGAACTGTCAGACGTGTTTGGGAATTTCTCTTTATTATAGAGCGAATTCTTCAGTCATCAGCTGTGGAGGTCTTCCTTGGCTTGCCAGTCCCTTTGCGATTAGTAAGCTCACCAGTGCTCTTTCTTCTTTGGGATGTCTAAACAGTTGATTTTGGTAAGCCTAAGGTTTAACTGATGTCTCTAACAGTTTTATTTTTGTTTCTCAGTTTCATAATGGCATTTTAACTTTAATTGGCACAACTTTGATCCTCATGTTGATAAACAGTAATAAAAGTTGCCAAAGGTGATGGAAAGATTGAAGAAAAGACTAGGTGCTGAGAGCTCATTGATACCTGCATTAAGGAGGCATTTTTACAATACAATACAATTATACAATACAATTCAATTTATTGTCATTTGGACCCCTTGAGGTCCAAACGAAATGTCGTTTCTGCAGCCATACATTACAAAACAAAAAGACCCGAGACACAACACAGTTTACACAAACATCCATCACATCGTTGTGATGGAAGGCAAAAAAAAAATTATCTCTCCACTGCACTCTCCCCCCCGATGTCAGAGTCAGAGTCAAAGTCAAAGCCCCCGGCTGGCGATGGCGATTGTCCCACGGCCATTAAAGCCACGCCGGGTGATGCAAGGCCGCACACCGGGTCTTGGTGTTGGAGCCCCCGGCGTGCGCTCGCAGAGTCCCGTGGCCACTCCAAGCCGCGCGGGGCGGTGCTGTAAGGCTCAGGTGCTCTTCAACCCCGCAACTCGGGCGGGAGAAGTCACCGTTGCAGAAGCCCCGAAAAGCGGTCACCCAGCAGGGACCCGCGGGCTCCCGGCGTTGCCGTCCGCCAAACACATCTGAGCAATTACAAACACCTGTGAAGCCATGCGTCCCAAACATTAGGGTGTCCTGAAATTTGGGGGGGGGGACTATGTATAAGCACAGCTGTAATTTATACATGGTGAAACCAAAATGTTGAAATTGCCTTATGAAAACATCTGATAATGTGCATATTAACCACATATTTAAATCTATTGCAAATCTCAAATTGTGGAGTACAGAGTCAAATAACTAAATGATGGTTCTTTATCCCAAACATTATGGAGGGTACAGTACTTAAGAAGAAAAGCAGCAGGTCAAAAACAGGGCATGAGTTAGCTCTGGCAGAAATGATCAAGGAGAATCCAAAGAGAGTATATTGAGAACTACCTCTGTATTTTCTGTTGATAAAGACATAAAGACTAGGGTACTTGAGGAAAGTTAATTGTGATACCTGTAATCCAGTCTGGATGTGCTGGATATCTTAAACACATGATGGCATATAAATCTCCTGGGCCTGATAAGGTGAACAAAGATCATTGTGGGAAGCTAGGGTAGAAATTGCAAGATCATTGTTAGTCACAGGTGAGGTGCTGGAAAACCGGAGGGTGTCTAATTTTGTTGATGAGAACATAGAACATTACAAATCACCTTTGCACAAAATCCTTAATACTAACTTTCTCTCGCTGGTAATTTACCATCTCCCAATCCACCACATGATGGTTCCTCAGTAGCTGTAGCCAGGGTTGGGGAAGATGCTGGAGCTTTGCTGATTGTCAGCAGTACTCCACATGCTGACATCTTGAGTTAACAGATAGTGGAGAAAGTAAAGCAAGAGCGCTGAAGTGGCAGCTAAAAACTAGTCTGGTTATGTATTGCAAATGTCCTCAGACCACTGCACCTGTGTCATTTTAGTTTAGTTTACTTAATTTAGCTTCTTATTATTGCCACGATACCGAGGTCCTGTGAAAAGCTTTTGTTTGCTTGCTATCCAGTTGGGCGATGTAGTGATGTAGCGGTAGAGTTGCTGCCTTACAGCGGCAGAGACTCGAATTTGATCCTGACTATGGGTGCTGCCTGTACAGAGTGTGTACGTCCTTCCTGTGACCTCGTGAATTTTCTCCGCGCGCTCCAGTTTCCTCCCACATTACAAAAACGTGAAGGTTTGTCGGTTATTTGGCTTCTGTAAATTATCCCTAGTGTCTAGGATAGAGCTAGTGTGGTGATCATTGGTCGGCAAGGACTCGGTGGGCCGAAGGGCCTGTTTCCACGCTGTATATTTAAGCTAAACTAAACTAAACATGAATATTATCCTACCTGACCTCCCGGTGGCTCAGCACTTCAACTCCCCCTCCCATTCCCAATCCGACCTCTCTGTCCTGGGTCTCCTCCATTGCCAGAGTGAGCAACAGCGGAAATTGGAGGAACAGCACCTCATATTCCGTCTGGGGACCTTGCGTCCTTATGGCATTAACATTGAATTCTCCCAATTTGGCTAGCCCTTGCTGTCTCCTCCCCTTCCTTAACCCTCTAGCTGTCTCCTCCCACCCTCCCATCCGCCCGCCCTCGGGCTCCTCCTCCTCCTCCCCTTTTCCTTCTTTCTTTCTCCCCCCCCACCCCCCATCAGTCTGAAGAAGGGTTTCGGCCCGAAACGTCGCCTATTTCCTTCGCTCCATAGATGCTGCTGCACCCGCTGAGTTTCCCCAGCAATTTTGTGTACCTATGAATACTATCAAGCTGTCCACGGTGCACAGCTTCTGCGTATGTTCAAGTAATGCCAGCAGGGGGACACCTGGTCTGCAGTCAACTTTGGAAAACTGGAAAGCACTTGAGAAAAAGGAGGTTGGTAGCACTCATAGGCTCTTCTGGATTTCTGTTCAGTGAGGCAAATTAAATTATGCAGATAACTAATTATTTACAGAAACACATTGCCTATTCCTAACTATAAATTAGTAGAACACATACATTTATAAGCATCAAGTGTAACCTCAAACTTAACACACCCAATGACTAGTACAATAATTACAATTATACAATAGTTCAAAATTACATTAGGATTTACAAAGAGGGTAATAATTTATTTATTTTTCATAATTTTTAGTTTTAGAAATATAGCTTGGAAACAGTCCCTTTGACCCACCGAGTCCACGCCGACCATCGATCACCCATACACTAGTCTATTTTTTCCCATTTTCACCTCCTACGCACCAGGAGGGGAATTTACAGAAACCAATTAACCTCCAAACCTGCACATCTTTGGGATCTTTGGCATGTGGGAGGTAAGCAGAGCATGCAGAGGAAACCCACATGGACACGGAGTACCGGAAAACTCCACACGGACAGCACCCGAGGTCAGGATTGAACTGGGTCTCCGGCGCTATAAGGCGACAGCTTTACCATTGCCCCATTGTACCGCTCCTTAATGCATCCTTCTTTTTGCCTTTGCGCACACTCTCTGATTTGCGCTGCAGCTCTCCCACCAGCTTCCCACGGACAGTTGTCCTTTGTAGTTCCCTGTTGCCCTTTCATGTGGGAAATTACATGATATTGTCCATGACATTGCTCCTCAACAGCACAGAACCCAGTCATCGCAGTTCCCAGTGCATTGTGTTGCATCTTGGCTACACTATAGTGAACCAACATCAGGTCTTGCTTGGGACCTTGGTGTAAAATCCAAGGATCCCTGAAGGTGGCAGCACGATAAGATAAATTGGTGAAGAAGGCAGTTTGGATATTTTACTTCATTACCAGGGCCAAAGAATGTAAGAGCAGGAAGTTTATGGTAAGGCTATATAAAACTAGTCAGACTACTCTGGAGGATTGTATGTAGTTCTTGGTCACCGCTCTATGGGAAGTATGTGGTTACTCTGGAGTAATGTCTGGAGATTCATCAGGATTTGCCTGTACTGGGAAGATCCAGTGATAAGGAGAAACTGGATTAACTGGGTTTGTTTTCTTTGGAGCAACGAAGATTGAGGGGTGACCTGATTTAGGTGTACACAATTCTGAAGGGCATAGATGGTTTGGAGAGTAGGAAACATTCCTTTACAGCAGAAGTATCTAAAACTAGAAGATATAACTTTGGGGTAAAGTAAAAAAGGGTTAGGGGGATCTGTGGAGGAATTATTTTCACTCAACAGTATTTGGAATCTGGAATCTGAGTGGGTGGTGGAGCAGAGAAGCTCACAACCTTTAAGAAATATCCACAAAGGGTCAATTTCTATACTGTATCCAATGACTGAAATGATCTTATCTTTCTGCTGGACTCCTTGCCCCAATACCCTGGTGGCTGGCTGTATTGTAGCAACCAAATAAAGCAGCAAGTCGTTTTCCAAACTGACTATTTCTGAGGACTATAAATACTCCCATCATTCAGAAATGCCAAATAATTGTTCAACTTTGGAATCAAGGGTGGTGAGAGGCTGGAACGTGCTGCTAGGGCTGGTGGTTTGAGGAAAATGCAATAATGGGGTAAAGGAGACTTTTTAAATAGGCGCATGAATATGGAGGGATATGGATTGTGTGCAGGCTGATAAGAGTTGGTCTAGACATCATGTTTGGCACAGATGGGCCAAAGGGGCTTCTCCTGAACTGTCCGATTCTATGCAATTTTATTAGTCATTGGAATGGTGTATATGCATTTGTTTGGATTGTTAAATGGTTGGTCATTAGTGTTGGTTCAGTCAAGGTTTACTCAAGTGAACCTGATGTGATTTTCCCTTCAGCCATGCAATACACCTACTGCATCATTACATAGGAAATCAGATCAAGCAGTCCTGGGTATGGTCATCAATGGGTACCTTTGGAACAACTGTGCTTTCACAATGCATTGCTGGATTGTGGCCCTCTATCACTTACCTGTATTTTTACAATCCTAAAAGAACCTAGCACCAACCCATCTTTGCATCTTTGATCTCCTTCCTATCCACCTCTCCCAAGCGCTCTATGGAGAACCCCATCCTCTACTCCCCATCCGCTGACTCTGATCTTGCAGTTGGTAGAGCTGTTGCTTCACAGTTCCAATGAGTTTCAAACATGATCTTGAGTGCTGGCTGCATGGAGTTTGCACATTCTCCCTGTGGCTGCAAGACCTGCATGTCTTCCCGGAGGATACCCACACAGTCACAGGGAGAATGTGTAAACTCCACACAGGCAGTGCCTGAAGTCAGGATCGAACCGGGTCCCTGGCTCTGTAAGCCATCAGCTCTACCAGCTTCAACACTATATTGCCACTATACTATATCACTGGAGCTTATTTCTTGCACTGTTTCCTGTCAACTTTGTTAAGTATTACTTCCTCTCGAAGTTTCTTTAATATCATACTAATGATATTAGTTTAGAATCAGGCTTACGCAATTCATTTTATATCCATTTATTTAAAAAAAATCCTTATCTTCTATCTATTTATGTATCTTTATAATTCCAGGAATATTGATCTTTACTCAGTTCAAAACCAATGTGTTTTGCTTTAAAAATCTTAACCATGCAGTCAAAATGCCGCACTGTACACAACCTTGCCAATTTGTAATCTCCACAAAGAATAATATTCACCATTGACATTTTGAGATAAATCTGGCCAAGGTGGTTTCTGAAGCAGATGCACAGTTCAGTGTTTTGTGCATGACTCCATCCTGGTAACGGAGTGAAATGTTCAACAGGAGACTTCCCAAGCAGTTGTATGTCACTTAAAATGCCCGCTGACATTCATCAAAGAAGATACCTGGCATTAAGTGCCAAGCACTTTGATTAATGCCCTCTCTTACCAATGATCAATGCTTTGGGTAGAAACAAACAACTGCAGATGTTGGCTAATGCACAACAGGACACAAAGTGCTGGAGTAACTCAGCAGGTTCGGCAGCATCTCAGGAGAAGATGGATCGGTGACATCACCATGTTCTCCAGAGATTGTACCTGACCTGCTGAGTTACTCCAGCACTTTGTGTCCATTAATGCACTGGGTCTATTGATTCCATTGTCAAGTGCTACTCAATGAGACAGTCAATACTTAAAGGGATAGTTATCGTACACTGCTGCCAGAGCACTGACGAGAGTAGTTGTGCAGAGACAATCTGCAAAAATAATGGAGTGGTTTGCTGGGACACTCTCTGAAGGTTGTAGTAACAGTCAAGCAGAATGAATGTTGCCCTACTCCACCTTACAAGATTCATCAGAAGCAAGAACAGTTTGAAGCCTCTTTGGGTGAGAACTGAGGAGGAAATGAGACCAGGTATTGAACAGTGGGTGCTACCATATGGAGGGAGCGGCAAGAGGAACAGGAGGGGAAGTGAAATACTTCATGGCGGCACAGTTGCATAGTTGCTGCCTTACAGTGCCTGAGACCCGGGTTCGATCCTCTGTACGGAGTTTATACGTTCTCCCCATGACCATATGAGTTTCCTCCGGGTGCTCAGGTGTCCTCCAACACTCCAAAGATGTACAGGATTGTATCCTAATTGGCTTTGGTAAAATTGTAAATTGCCCCTAGTGTGTAGGATAATGCTAATGCATGGGCTGATCGCTGGTCAGTATGGACTCGATGGGCAGAGGGGCCTGTTTCTGTGCTGTATCTCTAAAGTCTAAAGTCTAAACATCCAAGAAGTGGCACCCACTTTCCTCTAGCACGGACTGTACCACAAGCATCGTATCTAATAAATGCATGGATGCTTAAACTGCAGCTGCATGTTTATCAGCATTGGGATAACGTTTGGTGACCAGAAAATGTGTACACTGAAACTAACTTTTCATGCAGTTTTGGCTCATTGGCCTCAACTTAAAATCAGCAATTGTTGGAAACTCCCAGCAGATTCAAGAGCATCTGCAGATAAATAAGCAGAGTCAACCAGTCGGGTCCACAGTGGCGCAGCAGTAGAGCTGCTGCTTACAGCACCAGAGACCCCAAGTTCAATCCTGACCAGGGGTGCTGTCTGTATGGAGTTTGTATGTTCTCCCTGTAACTGCGTGGATTATCTCCGTGTGCTCCGGTTTCCTCCCACATTCCAAAGATGTGCATGTTTGTAGATTAATTGGCTTCTGTAAATTACTCCGAGTGCGTAGGATAGGGTACGGGTGATCGTTGGTCGGTGCGGACTCAGTGGGCCAAAGGGCCTGTTTCCACTAAACTAAATTAATATTTTAGGAATTACCCTTCTCAAACTTTAACTTTCTTTCCCTACATCGGTGCTGCCTTGCAGTAATTTCTGTTAATTTCAGATTACTAGTGATTGCAATATTGTGTCTCTCACTAATCCAGTGTTGCATTTTTCTTTCCACTTTCTTCTGATTTCATTCATCTCTTGTTTGCATCGATGCCAGAAAGATCATGACCACCCTCTCCCAGCCAACAGTACAGCACTTGATTACCTAGAGTGTCAATTGTTATGGGGGAGAAGTCAGAGAATGAGGTTGTGAGGAAAAGATAGATCAACCATGATTGAATGACCGAGTAGACTTGACAGGCCGATTGGCCATAATTCTGCTTCTATGACATGAACTTATGAACTTGTGTCATTCAGATTCACTTGTTTTCCGCTTATTGCGGTCATTCCCTTTGATCACACTGTCAGTGCAATTAAGTGCATATGTTTTTATAGAAAGTTAAAGGTTAAGATGAATGATCATTATAGTGAAACATTAATCCTGTTTCTCTTATTTCAAATGTTGCCGAACCTGGAGGTATTTCTAGAATTTCTTGTCTTAATTTCAGATTCCCAGCATCTAGAGTTTTCTTTCCTTTTGGCCCTACACCCTTTTAGCATCTATTTTCACCCAGTTGCCAAAACAAACATCAGCCTCCCTGAACTGCACGGAATCACAAAGGTTTGAAATTTTAATTTCCTCGTCACAAACTGCTTAATGGATCACTGAATCTCTCACTTTCAAGAGAGAGCTAGATAGGGCTCTTAAAGATAGAGGAGTAAGGGGATATGGGGGGAAGGCAGAAATGGGGTACTGATTTGGGGATGATCAGCCATGATCACATTGAATGGCTTGAAGGGCCGAATGGAATACTCCTGCACCTATTGTCTATTGTCTATTGAATACTCTTGGCAAGAAAGAGGAAAAGAGGCGACCAAAATGGGAGCTTAAGCTGAAACACTGTTTTAAGCTACTTAATGGGAAATGCCATCATGTGAAACGTGGTGCAGCCATTTGTGTTGCTACCTTATGGTTCCAGGGTCCTGGGTTCAAACCTAACCTCGGGTGATGACTGTGTGGGGCTGCACATTCTCTCCATGACTGCATGGATTTCCCTTGGGTATTTCAATATCCATCCACATCTTAAAATAATGCTGGCAGGTGAATTGACTGCTGCAAATTGCCCATTAGTGTAAATAAGTGGCAAAAGTACCAAGGGGTAGTTGATGGCCACATGAACGGGAACACAGTGGCATAACGGGTAGAATTGCTGGCCAGTGGCGGAGACCCAGTTTGATCCTGACCTTGAGTGCTGTCTGTGTGAAGTTTGCATGTGCAGCCCTGTGACCGTGAGTTTCCTCCAGGTGCTCCAGTTTCCTCCCACATCCCAAAGACGTACAGGTTTGATGGTTGATTGCCCTCTGTAAATTGCCTGTAGCGTGTAGGGAATGGATACTAAAGTGGGATAACATAGAACCAAAGTGAACTGGTGATTGATGGTCAGTGATGACTGAAGGGCCTGTTTTCATAATGTACCATTCAATCAATCAATCAATCAATCAATCAATCAATCAATCAATCAATCAATCAATCAATCAATCAATCAATCAATAGCAGGGATACAGGGAAGCAAGGAGAGGAAGTCTGGGATCAATGGGATTGTTCTTCTGAAAGCTAGCATGGACCTAATAGGCCAAATGGCCTCCTTCTGTGTTGTTGGTCTGGCCGGTTCTCACGGTGCGACCTGACGCAAGATGTCACCAGAGTGAAGTGGTCGTGGTCCAGCACGAGTTCCGCACGATATAACGGGGGGTAGATAAAGAGTTCCCACGGTACTCGGCAATTCTGTCATTTGTGCGAGTGACTTGTCCGTCTCCCGATCTTTCCCGTTAATCGTGAATGAACATCGTGGACTGTAGTGTAGTTAATCACGTGGCACAAATGATGTCACTTTTTTTCACACACTATATAAATATCCTCCGTTCGTAGAATTGGCTCATTTGCAGACATGCCTATACAAAGTTGGTTCGAGTACAGGCTGGTTGTTATTTTCATTGACGCGCTGTATGCATTAGCGCAACATGTGCATCGAAAACGCTTGCGTGAAGGCAGAAGGGTGAGATTAATTAAAAAGAGAATTAAGAGGAAGTCTCACTGGGTTAAGCCCATGTTTCAACGGAGACCTCAATTTGGACAATATGAGCAACTGCTTAATGTGCTGTGCGAAGAGGATAAAAGTGCATTCAAAAACTTTGTCAGAATTTCACCCGAGCTCTTTAATGAGTTAAATAATAATTTGGGACCTCTGCTGAAGAAGACTGACACTGTAATGAGAAAGGCACTGGAACCAGGGTTGCGCATAGCAATCACCCTCCGCTACTTGGCCTCAGGCGATTCTTATAAAAGTCTATCTTACAACTTTCTTGTCACCACCAACAGCATCTGTGGTATTGTCCGAGAAACCTGTGAGGCGATCATCCAATTTTATTCAGCTGAAGTGATGGAATGCCCCAGTACACCAGATGCGTGGAAGAGAGTTGCACTGGGGTTTGAAAACAGGTGGAACTTTGCTCACACATGTGGGGCTTTGGATGGCAAGCATGTGGCAATTCGTAAACCATGAGGTGGCTCAAATTATTTCAATTACAAGAAATTCCACTCAATTGTACTCATGGCGGTGGTTGATTATAACTACAACTTCCTGTATGTGGATGTGGGCACACCTGGAAGTGTTGGTGATGGCCGGATTTGGAAAGAAACCTGGCTTGGAAAGAAAATGGAAGGTGGAACAGCCGGCATGCCTGATCCAGAACCTCTGTCAGGAGGAGACAGCCCGGACATCCCATATGCGATGGTTGCTGATGAAGCCTTTGCACTACGGCCCTGGATTATGAAGCCATATCCACAGAGGAACCTAACTAGGGAACAGAGGATCTTCAATTACAGGCTGTCAAGGGCCAGGAGGGTAGTAGAAAATTCTTTTGGCATCTTGGCAAACAGATTTAGATGCTTGCTCAAGACAATGGAGCAGAGGCCCAAGAATGTGGAGAGTATAGGATATGCAGCATGTGTTCTGCACAACCTGATCCGAATGAGAGGTGCAGCTGCTGGATCAGCAACATCCATCCAGGACGGTGACATAGTGGACAGTGACACAGGGGAAGTAACACTAGGTGCTTGGAGAAGTGGTGCGAACAAGTTGAAAATTGTCTCACTGCAGCGTTTGAAAGGTAACTCGGGCACATCCAGTGTGAAAGAGCAAAGAGATCATCTCTGCGCTTACTACAATTCACAATTGGGGAGTGTGCCGTGGCAGGACAGCTATATTGATGGGTAGCCGACCACAGGAACACCACTGCATGTTATAGAGAATCTCATTGCATTGGTACCACTCCACCAGTTCCCCCTCTTGTTCCCTGTTGAAGTTATATGGCCTTCTGCCATCTTCCCTTTATGTTATCGTCTGCTGAGGCTATTGGGGAGACAACAGCTACTGGGGAGGCAATCTCAAATCCACCTTGATCACCCTCTCCCTGCTCCAAGGAGCCCACAGGCAGTGGTATCTCTGGCATCTCCTCTTGCCTCTCCACCTGTCTCTCTTGCTGAGTCTCCTCCTCATTTACCTGCATGGCTAAAAACTTTCTGACTTTCTTTGACCCCTTTCTTTGCGCTTTTCTGAGAGGCATCTCTGCAAGTCTTACTGTGAAAAAGATTCTCAAACAATGACAATTAGGTGGGACGTCCTCGATGGACACATGGTCTATTGGCGATATTGAGACCACCTTTTTTACTCACCTTATGTCCCCTCTGTCAAGCTTCCGGGTTTACCGTTCGCAGGAGTTCCCACGGTACCCGCAAGAGTCATTACGGATATCGCACTGGCATCTGCGTTCATACAATGTTGCAACGCTCACCAAAAAGTGCTCAAGTCACTCTTGGAGAAATTCAAAAATGTTTGAATTTTCTCCCGTCTTACAAAGTTACACGACTACCTGCCGTTAGCGCCACGGAGGTCCTCGGTGGTCCACGAATGCCGTATTGTTATCGCAGGAGGTTCCCACGATGTTAAACTCTTGTTAAGTCTTGCGTCAGGTCGCACCGTGAGAAAGCCCTTTCAGAAGACAAGGCTGACAACATTCCTGGACCAAAGCCATTAAATTACTTAAACTCAGTTGGACACAGCAGACACAAGACTGACATTTCACACATGAACCACTGTGAAAAGGTTAATAGAGTAATTCCTCAGACACGCTGTTGAGAGAGTATGAGAAATCTTCAAGAAACATTGAAGCCGCATATATTAGATTGCCAACAACACATGTGCCAAACGTGCCTTCCCTCCCTATTTCTTTATTCTTGTTTTAAATATTCTTACTTTGCTCCCAGTGTACTTGTTTCTAATATGTGGGAATTTATTCTGATTCTAGGTAATTGTGGGTGGGGATAATTTACTGTAATGATTTCACAGAGTGCAAATAAAATTTGATGCTGATCAGTGATCAAGGAATGTTGTCTTTCTAAGTCCATAGATTGTAATATCTACATATATCTTGGGTTTAGCGGAATTCATTTGTTACCGACTCCCAGAAAATTTAATATAGAGACAGTTTAGTTTAGTTTAGTGATACAGAGTGGAAACAGGCCCTTCGGCCCAGCAAGTTAGCACCGACCAGTGACCCCTGCACACTAATACTATCCTACACGCACTGGGGACAATTTACAATTATACTAATTATCCTACAAACCTGTACATCTTTGGATTGTGGGAGCATACCAGTGATCCTGGAGAAAACCCACGCAGGTCATGGGGAGAACGTACAAACTCCATACAGGCAGTACCCATATTAGGATTGAACCCGGGTCTCTGGCACCACCGCTGTACCACCGTGTCTCTCCTCGGCGAAGGAACCCTTATGAAACCTGGGGACTGCCTGTGGCATATATTTTTGAGTCGAGACCCTTGATCAGACGGAAGAAGGGTCTCGATCCGAAACGTCACCCTTCCTTCTCTCCAGAGATGTTACTTGTTACTGAGTTACTCCAGCATTTTGTATATAACTGTGGTTTGATTACTTTGGACATAGAAACATAGAAAATAGGTGCAGGAGTAGGCCATTCGGCCCTTCGAGCCTGCACCGCCATTCAATATGATCATGGCTGATCATCCAACTCAGTATCCTGTACCTGCCTTCTCTCCACACCCCCTGATCCCTTTAGCCACAAGGGCCACATCTAACTCCCTCTTAAATATAGCAAATGAACTGGCCTCAACTGACCATAGGCTTCATGTAAATTGTTAATGATTGACAGCGACATACAGTGAAACAACACTATAACCAGCTTTGTATTTATTTATACGACATTTTGACAGAGGAAATTCCAGCCCAACCATCTTCAGTTGCTTTGTCAATGTCCTTCCTTCCATCATTAATGGGGATGTTCATTGATCATTGCACAATTTGCTATTTCACAGCAAATTAAGTAGTCCATGTCTGGATCCTGCAAGACCTGGACAACATAAGGAGCAAATAACATTAATGCCAGATTATGATCACCTCTCACATGTCTAAACATTTACCCTTGACATTCCCATTGATGAGCTTCTCCCCATCAACAACAACCTCATGGTCACATTGATCAGCAACTCACCCAGACCCACCACTGTGGCCGCATGTGTACGCCAAATCCTTCCTGACACATAAAAAAAGTGTTTTCTTTCAACCTCGCACAAGTCAAGAGCATGATGGCGTACTCTGCTTGCCTGGGATAAGTGTGGCTCCAGTAACTCTCAAGAACTTCGATACCATCCAGAACAAAGCAGCGCACTTAATTAGTAGACCCTATTCTAGACATTCTAAACATTCATTCCCTCCACTGATGGTGGATAGATGTGTCCCATCTCTCAAACCATCTACCACCAAGAATGGCAAAGGTAACAAGTGGATGGGAACATCACCACCTGCATGTTCACATTCGGTGAACCTGTAGGTGGTGATGCCTGAGCCATAGGGAGAGGTTGTGAGGCTAGGACTTTATTCCAAGGAGTACATGAGGATGAGGGGTGATCTTATAGATGTGTACAAAATCATGGGAGAAATAGATTGGGTAAATGCCCAGAGTAGGGTAATCAAGAACCAAAGGACAGGTTTAAGGTGAGGGGGGAAAGATTGAATAGGAACCTGAGGGGTAACTGTTTTACACAAAGGGTGGTTGGTATATGGAATGAGCTGCCGGTGGAGGTAGTTGAGGCAGGTAGTATTGTAACAATTAAGAGACATTTTGACAGGCAGATGGATAGGATAGGTTTAGAGGGTTATAGGCCAAGCCAGGTCCTTTCATGTGCTATCATAATGTACTCCAAATATATTATAAGGTAAAACCTTTATCAAAAAAGCCACCAAAGATATCCCGTATACAGACTGAACAAGTAAATGCCAATGTGGACCTTTAAATCCTTGTTATTTTTTAAAATATGCCTATAAAGGTGTCTTGTTTACAGTGGCGCCAGTTCATTCTATGAATAAAATGAGCAGCAATAGTCTGTGACTATCAGATCATTGAAATAAACAAATGGTCAATCATAATCTGAGACTCAGTGATTTACTCATTTGTTCCAGAGTGCAAAATCTTCCTTTATCCATCCTTGGAGGAGACATGGGATTTAAAATCTATTTTAAAATGTTTTCAAAAGTAAAATGGAAGGATATTATTGGTTTTACAGGATGATTTTCAGTTTAACAATCATAAATAATTTCTACCCACTGCGACCCTATGACAGTAGACAGGGCTTCAGATTTATGGTCCCTATCACTTAAAATGTCCCTGTTAAAACAGGAAGTCACTTCTGCAGTCCAAAAACAAAAACCATTATCCATTTGCATTCACATTGATTTACAAATTGCTGGCAATAGATTTTAAATATTGTGTGTGTTTTCTCCCAATGCAATTGTGCTTATGCAATTCAAGATGTACTCCAATTGACTTTACATTACAAACTATCTACTAAGTAAGCATGTTTAACTGGACTGGCAAAGCAAAGAGGATTTTATCTGCATTGCTGTGAAGCAGAATTCGTAGATTCAGTTATACAACATGGAAATGAAATGTCCTCCTTGAAGTAAAGACACATATTCATCAAGTTATAGAGTAAATCAGTAAGGAAACGGTCCCTTCGGCCCATACGGTCTATGCAAACCAAGATACTATTCTGCACTAATCCCATTTGCCTGCATTTTGTGCATATCCCAGTAAAAATGTCCTATCCATGTATTTGTCCAAATGTCTTTTAAACATTTTAATTGTACCTGCCTCTACAATCTCCTCTGGCAGCTTATTCCATAAGCCACCACCCACTGTGTGAAAAACCTGTCCCTCAGATCCCCTTTAAATCTTTCTACTATCACCTTAAACCTATGCCCTTTCATCAGACTCCCCTACCTGGGAAAACGATTGTGACTGTCTGGCCTATCTATGACCCTCCTAATTTTAAAATCTCTGAATCACCCGTCAGCCTTCTTTGCTCAGGCAAACCAGACACATCTTCATAAGTTCATAAATGATAGGCGCAGAATTAGGCCATTCGGTCTGTCATGTCTAATCCACCATTCAATCATAAGTGATCTATCTTTCTCTCTGAACCCTATTCTCCTGCCTTCTCCCCGTAACCCATGACAGCCCTACCAATCAAGAATCTATCTATCTCTGCCTTAAAAATATCCATTGACTTGGCCTCCACATCCTTTTGTGGCGATGAATTCCACAGATTCACCACCCTCTGACTAAAAAAAGTCCTCCTCCTTCCTAAAAGATCGTCCTTTTATTATGAGGCTATGACTTCTAGTCCTAGATTCTCCCACTCGTGGAAACATCCTCTCCACTCGATCGAGGTCTTCACCAATTTCTCCTAATAACTCTGGCTCTCCAGTCCTGGCAACATTCCTGTAATTTTTTTCTGCACGCTATCCAGCTTAATAAAATCTGAAGAATTTCTGAAGCAGTTTCATTACAGGTTAAACAGGTTTGATCTGCATTTTTTAGAAACAGATTAATATCATCAACTAAATTCACCAATAGCACAGCGCCACTAAACAAGTTGCAAGGACACATTGGCCTTCCTGAAGGGCTTAGATATAAATAATTGCTCTATGGTATGCTAAGGAAGATCAAATACACTTTCTTTAATCCTTTTAATACTGTTAGAAATAGAGGGTTAGAATGTTCTTTGTGGAACAACAGGGTACATCTGTCAGCAATGACTGGATCTCTGCACTTAACTTGACATGTGCAGCATTGGTTCTTGCTGATAGCTTTCCCTCTAGTAATGATAGGGCAACAGCCTTATTATTATAATTAAAGTAAAATCCATTTTTAGGTTTAGGGTTATTGTTGTCACGTATATAAAGATACAAATAGAAGCTTTGTTTTGCATGCTATCCAAACAGATCAGATAATAATATACATAAATACAATCGTCAATCTCAAGTACAATAGATAGAGCAAAGGGGAAGCTACAGAATGTTTTTACATGCTACAAATCCATGTGTCTATAAGTCAATGGCATAGCAGATCTATGAGGAACTGGGTCAGCAAGATGGAGCAGGAGAGGAAACGTAATTGAGCTTTGCATGATTTTACCCATATTATAATGTACTTGTTTCAGTGGTTTACTATTGTACTTTTACAAATCCACTTGGTTGAGAATTTATTCAGTTTAGTTTCGAGATACAGCATAAAAATTGTGTAGCGAGGTAAATTCAGGAGGAAATTGTGGACAGAACTGAAAAATTGTACGGGCAAAAAGTTCCTAATGGGAGTTATCTACAGGCCCCCAAACAGTAGCCTGGATATAGGGTGCAAGTTGCATCAGGAATTAAAATTGGCATGTAACAAAGGTAATGGGAGATTTCAATATGCAGGTAGATTTGGAAAACCAGGTTGCTACTGGACACCAAGAAAGGGAGTTTGTAGAGTGCCTCCGAGATTGATTCTTAGGGCAGCTTGCACTGGAGCCTACCAGGGAGAAGGCAATTCTGGATTTAGTGTTGTGTGATGAACGGGATTTGATAAAGGGAACTCAAGGTAAAGGAACCATCAGGAGATAGTGAACATTATATGATGTTTTAATCTGCAATTTGAGAGGGAGAAGGTAAAATCAGTTGAACAAAGGGGACTATAGAGGCATGAGGGAAGAGCTGGCCAAAGTTGACTGGGAAGGGACCCGACCAGGGATGACGGTGGAACAGCAATGGCAGGAATTTCTGGGAATATTCCAGAAGATGCAGGATCATTTGATTCCAAAGAGGAGGAAAGATTCCAAAGGGAGTAAGAGCCAACCGTGGCTGACAAGGAGAGTCAAAGACAGTATAAAACTAAAAGAGAAGACGTATAACATAGCAAAGATGAACAAGAAGCCAGAGGTTTGGGAACCTTTTAAAGAACAACAAAAGATAACTGAAAAGGCGATATGGGGAGAAAAGATGAGGTACAAAATTAAGCTAGCCAAGAATATAAAGGAGGATAGAAAAAGCTTTTTTTTTTTTTATTTATTTTTTTTTATTTATTTATTAGAAGTAGACATATTATACAATGTAGTTACATATTATAGTAAAAAAAAAACTTATCATATACATCAGTCATACATTATTAAAATTTACCATTATCAATTACTTCTGCTTCTAGTATTTTTATTTTTTATAGAAAGCGAGAAAAAGAGAGGGTAGAAAGTTACAAATAAAGAAGAAAGCAAAAAACACAACAGAAAAACAAGGGAGGTGGAATAGGTTACTTGTAATACATCAATGGAGATAGGTTCGTAGGTTATAAAGTATAGAGTATAGTTTTTCATCTGTTCCTGAGTTCAAGTTTCAGCTGGGTCCTCGTTCTGTGCCAATCTATCCCTTCAGATAGTTAATGAATGGAGCCCAAATTTTATGGAAAAGATCTTGTTTGTCCATTAAGACAAGTCTAATTCTTTCTAAGTATAGGGTCTCCGACATTTCCGTAATCCACATTTTTATTGTGGGGGTTGTAGGGCCTTTCCAAAATTTTAATATTAATTTTTTTCCGGTTATTATACTGTAATTGAGGAAGTTTCTTTGGTTTGTTGTGAGTGTTAAGCTTTGTTCTGATATTCCAAGTATTATTAATTTTGTGTCTGGGTCCAGTTTTGTATTAATAACTTCTGAAGTTATTTCAAAAATATCTGTCCAGAAATGTTTAAGTTTTATACAGTTTGCAAACGTATGTGTTAAATTAGCCTCTAAATGTAGACATTTATCACAAATAGGAGAGATTTGTGGGAAGATTCTATTTAGTTTTATTTTAGAGAAGTGTAGTCTATGTAAGACCTTGAATTGTATTAAAGTATGTCTGGCATTTAATGAACATTGATGTATTTGTTGTAAACTTTCGTCCCACATATCTTTCGTGATAGGATGACCTATTTCAATTTCCCATTTGTATCTATGTGGTTCGGTCGGTGGTACCTCGTTATTTAGTAGGGTGTTATAAATATAAGCTATTAGTTTTTCAGTATTAGGATGCTTGTTCAGACACTCATCAAGAATTTCTGATTCCCTATTCCTGTAAACTTGTGTATTAGATTTAACATAATCTCTAATTTGTAGATATCTGAAAAAATTATTTGAGTGCAGTCCATAATTCAGTTGTAACTCTTGAAATGAAAGAAAAGTACCTTTCCCATAAAGATGTCCTATATTTTTGATTCCATGATTTTTCCATTGTGTGAAACCTTTGTCCATAAAGGATGATTTGAACAAAGGATTATTTACAATGGGAAGGCAGAGTGGTATATTATTCAATTTTAAATCTTTTTTTATTTGTTTCCAAATTCGTATTCCACTATGTATTATGGGGTTTTCTTTATAGGTTTTTTTGTGCTGTTTTGTGGGGGCAAATATGATCGGTCCAATTTCAAAAGGTAGACAGTCTTCCTTTTCCATCATTAGCCAATCTGGTTGTTGGTCCATTTCTTCCAGCCAAAAATTCATGTTTTTAATATGGACTGCCCAAAAATAAAATAAGAAATTTGGCAAAGCCAGACCTCCATTTATCTTTGATTTACATAAATGTTTTTTACTTATTCTATGATTCTTATAATCCCAGACAAAACTTGTAACAATGGAGTCGACTTTTTTGAAAAAAGTTTTTGGGATATATATCGGAATTAATTGAAGTAGGTACAGTAGTTGCGGTAAAAAAATCATTTTTATAGCATTAATTCTCCCAAGCATTGAAATGGGGAGTGTTTTCCAGTATTGAATATTCTTATGTAGTTTAATCAGTAAGGGTGGGAAATTTAGTTTAAATAAAGAGGTATATGTCTTAGTTACCCAGATTCCTAAGTATTTAAATTTATCTTTAACTATTTTAAAAGGGGATTGTTGTATTGTATTGTATGTAAATTGAATTTTGTTATTGGCATGATTTCGCTTTTATTCCAATTGATTCTATATCCTGAAAACTGACCAAATTGAGTTATTAGATTTAATAGGTTTGAAATACTAGTTTCTAATTTTGTAATATATATTAGTATAGATATGGGAGATTTCAATATGCAGGTAGATTTGGAAAACCAGGTTGCTACTGGACACCAAGAAAGGGAGTTTGTAGAGTGCCTCCGAGATTGATTCTTAGGGCAGCTTGCACTGGAGCCTACCAGGGAGAAGGCAATTCTGGATTTAGTGTTGTGTGATGAACGGGATTTGATAAAGGGAACTCAAGGTAAAGGAACCATCAGGAGATAGTGAACATTATATGATGTTTTAATCTGCAATTTGAGAGGGAGAAGGTAAAATCAGTTGAACAAAGGGGACTATAGAGGCATGAGGGAAGAGCTGGCCAAAGTTGACTGGGAAGGGACCCGACCAGGGATGACGGTGGAACAGCAATGGCAGGAATTTCTGGGAATATTCCAGAAGATGCAGGATCATTTGATTCCAAAAAGGAGGAAAGATTCCAAAGGGAGTAAGAGCCAACCGTGGCTGACAAGGAGAGTCAAAGACAGTATAAAACTAAAAGAGAAGACGTATAACATAGCAAAGATGAACAAGAAGCCAGAGGTTTGGGAACCTTTTAAAGAACAACAAAAGATAACTGAAAAGGCGATATGGGGAGAAAAGATGAGGTACAAAATTAAGCTAGCCAAGAATATAAAGGAGGATAGAAAAAGCTTCTTTAGGATGTGAAAAGTAAAAGATTAGTTAAGACAAATGTGGGTCCCTTGATGACCAATGTTGGACCCTTGAAGATTGAAACAGGTGAATTTATTATGGGAACAAGGAAATGGCAGACGAGTTGAAAAGGTACTTTGGTTCTGTCTTCACTAAGGAAGACACAAACAATCTACCAGATGTACTAGGGGACAGAGGATCTAGGGTGACAGAGGAACTGAAGGAAATTCACATTAGTCAAGAAATGGTGTTTGGTAGACTGATAAATTTGGTAGGCTGATAAATTCCCAGGCCCTGATGGTCTGTATCCCAGGGCACTCAAGGAGGTGGCTCTAGAAATTGTAGATGCATTGGTTATCATTTTCCAATGTTCATTAGATTTTGGATCGGTTCCTGTGGATTGGAGGGTATCTAATGTTATCCCACTTTTTAAGAAAGGACAGAGAGAGAAACATGGATTTATTGACCAGTTAGCCTGACATCAGTGGTGGGGAAGATGCTGGAGTCAATTATTAAAGATGTAATAGCGGCGCATTTCAATAGCAGTAACTGGATCGGTCCAAGTGAGCATGGATTTACGAAGGGGAAATCTTGCTTGACTAATCTTCTGGATAAGGGAGAGCCAGTGGATGTAGTGTATCTGGACTTTCAGAAAGCCTTTGATAAGGTCCCACACGGGAGATGTGGGCAAAATTATTCACATATAGAAAATTGGTTTGCAGACAGGAAACAAAGAGTAGGAATTAACGGGTCCCTTTCAGAGTGGCAAGTAATGACTAGCGGGGTGCCCGCAGGCTCAGTTGCTGGGACCTCAGCTATTTACAATATATATTAATGATTTAGATAAAGGAATATTAGCAAATTTGCAGATGACACAAAGCTGGGTGGCAGTGTGAACTGTGAAGAGGATGCTATGAGGATGCAGGATGCAAGTGGTGTTGTACTTCCGGTGGCGCTGGTGCCAGCAGCCTCCACCTACAGCCCGGTATCTTTTTGTTTTTTTGTTTATTTAGTTATGTAAAAGTGTGTTTTTTTGTGGGTTTTTTGTGTTTTTATGTGGGGGAAGAGGGTACGGTGCGGGGATACCGTCCTTCAGCCACTTCCTGGTGAAGACGCGACTATTATTCGAGTCGCGTCCTCGCCCCCCCCCCCCCCCCCCCCCCCCAGCGGCCTACCTACTGGATTGGCGTGGCCTTTCCTGCCGGGACCGACCAGAGCTCCAGCAGCGGCGGGACAGCGCTGATACATCGCGGGGCTGGCGATGCCTTACCGGGGATCTCCGTCTGGAGCCCGGAGTGCTGGACCTGCTGCACCGACATCCTGGAGCTGTGGTTTGCGGGGCTCCCAACGCGGGCGGCGCTGATGGACAGCGCGGGGTCCTGCGACTCTGCCCGGCTCGGCCTGCGGACACGGGAGCTGCGGACTCCGGCTGCGGGAGGCGGCTGATCGGGAGGTCCGGGCCGCTGAGGAGGATGTTCACCGTCAGGGTTCGGCGTCGGCGTTCCACCAGCCCGGCGTGAGGGCCTGAACATCGGGCCACCCAGGGCGGCGACTGCGGGTGCTAGGAAGGCCTCGACCACGAGTGAACATCTGGGAAGAACGGAGTGGAGGCTGGCTGGACTATGGTGCCTTCCTCACCTTGGTGCCACTGTGTTATGTTGTGTCGTGGACTTTCACTGTTTGTGCTTTTTTTTTAAATTCTATTTTATTTTTAATATGTTTTATTATTTATTATTATTTATTTATTTTTATTTTTATGATACTGCCTGTAAGGGAAATTCATTTCGTTGTCTCTAACTGAGACAATTACAATAAATTTGAATACAATACAATAAATTTGAATACAAAGGATGACTTGGTTAGGTTGGATGAGTGGGCAGATGCATGGCAGATGCAGTATAATGTGGATACATGTGAGGTTATCCATTTTGGTGGCAAGAACAAGAAGGCAGATTATTATCTGAATGGTGTCAGATTAGGAAAAGGGGAAGTGCAGCGAGACCTGTCTGTCCTTGTAGGTCAGTCACTGAAAGTAAGCATGCAGGTTACGGTACAGGAGGCAGTGAAGAAAGCTATTGGCATAATGAGAGGATTTGAGGAATGGAGCAAAGAGGTCCTTTTGCAGTTGTACAGGGCCCTGGTGAGACCACACCAGAAGTATTGTGTGCAGTTTTGGTAATTTGGTAATTTGAGGAAGGACATTCTTGCTATTGAAGGAGTGCAGCGTAGGTTCACAAGGTTAATTACTGGGATGGAGGGACTGTCATATGATAAAAGAATGGAACGACTGGGCTCGTATTCACTGGAATTTAGAAGGATGAGAAGGATCTTATGGAAACATATAAAATTATTAAGGGATTGGACACGCTAGATGCAGGAAACATGTTCCCGATGTTGGGAGAGTTCAGAACCAGGGACCACAGTTTAAGAAATATGGGTTGGGCCATTTAGAACTGAGATGAGGAAAAACATTTTCACCCAGAGAGTTGTGAATTAGTGGAATTCACTGCCTCAGAAGGCAATGGATGCCGATTCACATTCAAAAGAGAGTTAGATAGAGCTCTTAGGGCTAGAGGAATCAAGGGATATGGGGAGAAGGCAGGAATGGGGTACTGATTGTGGATAGGGGTGCTGGCTCGAAGGGCCGAATGACCAACTCCTGCACCTATTTTCTATGTATCTATGTATCTATGTGGGTATGTTGCAAAGCCTACCTGAAGCGTCGCTGAAAATCTGTCGCTGCGGGTGTGCGCGATTTTGGCGCCGTTAGAGGGGGGCGGGTTTAAAACACGATTTTCTCTAGGCTGTTCAAATCGAAGATGTTCAGCCTAGTTAATTATTAACGAAAAATCGCTGGAAGACCCCGTCGCAAAAGCTATTATTAGTTTTAAAGGCCTCGTATAATAGTTATAGTAGTTTAAAAATCAATCTCTAAACCCGCGACCACCGGCAGCTGTCAGGGTCGCATAGAGCAAATAATAGAAGGTAGGCTGCTTATTTTTACATTAAAAAGGGCTTCTTAAGATCCCTTTATACAAAGTTTAATATTGCGAGGAGCTCATTTTGGGCCCATTATATCCCGCAGTATTTTTCTGGGCATTTGAGGCACAAATCTACCGCAATGTGAACGTTCTAAACCAGCGCGTTCACAGGATCCCAGTAGAAAGCTGATTTAAAATGGACTTTAATTTACAGCAATTAAACACTAAATTCCTTCCATTTGGCCTATAAATTAATGTAAATGAGATTTAAAAATCATGTTTTATTGTGAATTATTTATGAATATTATTTCAACACTTAGGCTATTTAAAAATGTTAATCATTTATTAAGAAATGGATAGATGTTTAGATCTAGTAATTGAAGTTTGAAATTAGCTACAATTGGGTAACTAACTAATTATATGCTTTAATTTCAGGTCATCCAAGTAAGATTGTTTTATATTTGTTTCAGAATGGTTCAATCTACGATAACTGAAAATTTCATTCAGTTCTCTTAATTTTTAAGAAGGTTATGGGCTTTTGACTGTCCACGATCACAGCTTTTTTGTTATGTCCATAGAAAATCAATAGGGAACAAGATGCTAATTTCCGAGTATGATTGGCTACAATCTCGCATATTTACATGCAAATGTTAATTAATATGCACTGTCCCTATAAACAAAACATTATTATTATTACATGCCTATCCAATTTATTTTTAAATGATACCAACGAACCTGCCTCCACCACTTCCACTGGAAGCTCATTCCACACCGCTACAACTCTCTGAGCAAAGAAGTTCCCCCTCATGTTACCCCTAAACTTCTGTCCCTTAATTCTGAAGTCATGTCCTCTTTTTGGAATCTTCCCTATTCTCAAAGGGAAAAGCTTGTCCACATCAACTCTGTCTATCCCTCTCATCATTTTAAAGACCTCTATCAAGTCCCCCCTTAACCTTCTGCGCTCCAGAGAATAAAGACCTAACTTATTCAACCTTTCTCTGTAACTTAATTGTTGAAACCCAGGCAACATTCTAGTAAATCTCCTCTGTACTCTCTCTATTTTGTTGACATCCATCCTATAATTGGGCGACCAAAATTGTACACCATACTCCAGATTTGGTCTCACCAATGCCTTGTACAATTTTAACATTACATCCCCGCATCTATCCTCAATGCTCTGATTTATAAATGCTAGCATACCAAAACCTTTCTTTACCACCCTATCTATATGAGATTCCACCTTCAAGGAACTATGCACGGTTATTCCCAGATCCCTCTGTTCAAGTGCATTCTTTAATTCCCTACCAGTTACCATGTACGTCCTATTTTGATTTGTCCTGCCAAGGTGTAGCACCTCACATTTATCAGCATTAAACTCCATCTGCCATCTTTCAGCCCATTCTTCCAAATGGCCTAAATCACTCTGTAGACTTTGGAAATCCTCTTCATTATCCACTATCTTGGTATCATCTGCATACTTATTAATCCAATTTACCACACCTTTATCCAGATCATTGATGTACATGACAAACAACAAAGGACCCAACACAGATCCCTGAGGCACCCCACTAGACACCTGCCTCCAACCTGACAAACAGCCATCCACCATTACCCTCTGGTGTCTCCCATTCAGCAACTGTTGAATCCATCTTGCTACTCCTGCATTTATACCCAACAGTTGAACCTTCTTAACCAACCTTCCATGAGGAACCTTGTCAAAGGCCTTACTAAAGTCCATATAGACAACATCCACTGCTTTACCCTCGTCAATTTCCCTAGTAACCTCTTCAAATAATTCAAGAAGATTAGTCAAACATGACCTTCCAGGCACAAATCCATGTTGACTGTTCCTAATCAGACCCTGTTTATCCAGATTCTTATATATATTATCTCTAAGTATCTTTTCCATTAATTTGCCCACCACTGAAGTCAAACTAACAGGTTTATAATTGCTAGGTTTACTCTTAGAACCCTTTTTAAACAATGGAACAACATGCGCAGTACGCCAATCCTCGGGGACTATTCCCGTTTCTAATGACATTTGAAATATTTCTGTCATAGCCCCGGCTATTTCTACACTAACTTCCCTCAATGTCCTAGGGAATATCCTGTCAGGACCTGGAGACTTATCCACTTTTATATTTTTCAAAAGTGTCAGTACTTCTTTTACTTTGAAACTCATAGTATCCATAGCTACTCTACTAGTTTCCCTTACCTCACATAATTTAATATCCTCCTTGGTGAATACCGAAGAAAAGAAATTGTTCAATATCTCCCCCATCTCTTTTGGCTCTGCAGATAGCTGTCCACTCTGTCTCTCCAATGGACCAATTTTATCCCTCGTTATCCTTTTGCTATTAATATAGCTGTAGAAACCCTTTGCATTTACTTTCACCTTACGTGCCAAAGCAACCTCATGTCTTCTATTAGCTTTTCTAATTTCTTTCTTATGATTCTTTTTACATTCCTTATACTCCTCAAGCACCTCATTTACTTCATGCTGCCTATAATTATTGTAGATCTCCCTCTTTTTCCGAACAAGATGTCCAATTTCCCTTGAAAACCAGGGCTCTTTCCAATTTTTACTGTTTCCTTTCAACCGAACACTCTTAAAATTTCCCCTTTAAATGTCCTCCATTTCTCTTCTATATCCTTCCCATAAAACAAAATGTCCCAGTTCTCTCCTTTTAAATCATTTCGCATCTCATCAAAGTTAGCCTTTCTCCAATCAAAAATCTCAACCCTTGGTCCAGTTCTGACCCTCTCCATAATTATATTGAAACTAATGGTATTGTGATCACTGGACCCGAAGTGCTCCCCAACGCATACCTCCGCCACCTGTCCCATCTCATTTCCTAACAGGAGGTCCAGCACTGCCCCTCCTCTAGTAGGTACCTCCATGTATTGCTGCAAAAAACTATCCTGCACACATTTTACAAACTCCAAACCATCCAGCCCATTTACCGAATATGTTTCCCAGTCTATGTGTGGAAAGTTGAAATCTCCCACAATCACTACCTTGTGCTTACTACTAATATCTGCTATCTCCTTACATATTTGCTCTTCCAATTCTCGATCCCCATTTGGCGGTCTATAATACACCCCTATAAGTGTTGCTACACCTTTCCCACTTCTCAGTTCCACCCAAATAGCCTCCCTAGATGAGCCCTCCAATCTATCCTGCCAAAGCACTGCTGTAATGTCTTCCCTAACTAGCAATGCAACACCTCCACCTCTTGCCCCTCCAATTCTATCACACCTGAAGCTACGAAATCCTGGAATATTTAGTTTCCAATCACACCCATCCTGCAACCATGTTTCACTGATCGCCACAACATCATACTTCCAGGTGTCTACCCAGACTCTAAGCTCATCCACCTTTCTTACAATGCTCCTAGCATTAAAATATGCACATTTAAGAAACCCCCCGCCTCTTATTCTCTGTTTATTTCCTTTTTCTTCTTTCTCCTCTTGTGTCCGAGTGCTTCCCTTTTCTGCTTCCTGCCTCCCATTCGGTCTACTAGCTTTCTCTATTTGAGTCCCTCGCCCCAACCATTCTAGTTTAAAGTCTCCCCAGTAGCCTTTGCAAATTTCCCCGCCAGGATATTGGTCCCCCTCTGGTTCAAGTGCAACCCATCCTTTCTGTACAGGTCCCACCTTCCCCAAAAGAAGTCCCAATGATCCAGAAACTTGAATCCCTGCCCTCTGCACCCGTCTTTCAGCCACGCATTTATCCTCCACCTTGCTCCATTCCTACTCTCACTGTTGTGTGGCAGAGGAAGTAATCCTGAGATTGTTACCTTTTTGGTCCTTTTCCTTAACTCTCCTCCCAACTCCCTAAATCCTCCCTTCAGGACCTCTTCCCTTTTTTAACCTATGTCATTGGTACCTACATGTACCACGACCTCAGGCTACTCTCCCTCTGATTTCAGGATATCTTGGACGCGTTGAGACACGTCCGAGACCTTGGCACCAGGGAGGCAGACTTAAAAAGTAAAATCATGAAACCAGTAAGATTTTATTCATAACAATATTTTTAAATATTTTAATCACAAGCAACATACTCGCTCTGCCTGAAAAGTTGTTTCCACACTTCCTGCTGTCTTGACGAGCTGCCTTATCCTTTAGTATTTGCATTTTCTCAAGCCTTAGGCTCTGATTTTCCAGAAATTGTGATATGGTTGCCTAGTATAAATCTTCCTAGATATTAACATGAAATACTTGTAGCTGCAGGATATGCAGCTAGTCATCTGTACGATTTGGTCAGGTTATTGTGCTTGAGTCAAATCTCAAATTAGATATGAATGGAATCTAAGGGTATGGAGTTTGTGCAGGAAAATGGAACTGATATAAAATATCAATCATAATCTTATCAAATGGTGCAGCAGGAAAGGGGTTGAAAGACTTACTCCTTCCCATTGAAACTTACAGTATAGTGAAAGGCCTGGAAAGATTGGATGTGGGAGAGTCTATGATCAGAGGTCATAGCCTCAGAATTAAAGACGTTCCTTTTGGAAGGAGATGAGGAGAATTTTCTTTAATAATAATGTCTTTATTTATATAGCACATTTTTAGTCAACTTGCATTGACCCCAAAGTGCTTCACACAATTACTTCCATACAGACAGGCAAAGGTGGGTGAAGTGTCTTGCCCAAGGACACACACAGGCAAAGGTGGGTGAAGTGTCTTGCCCAAGGACACAACGACAGTATGCACTCCAAGCGGGATTCGAACCAGCTACCTTCCGGTTGCCAGCCGAACACTTAGCCCATTGTGCCATCTGTCGTCCGTGGGTGGTGAATCTGTGGAATTCATTGCCATAGAAGGCTATGGAGACCAAGTCAATGGATATTTTTGTAAGGCAGAGGTACAGATTCTTGATCAGAGTGGGTGTCAGGGGTTATGGGGAGGAGAGGGAGAGATGGATCAGCCACGATTGACTGGCGGACTAGATTCAATGGGCTGAATGGCCTAATTCTGCACCCATCACATTAACTTATGAACTTCCCGCTCCTATTTATTTTGTTCTTATGAAATAATTACAACTGCCAATATCAACTAGTTGGCACCTCTATGGCATTGCTCATCGCTAGTCTGTGAGTCAGAAATAAGGCTACTTGTTTTTATAACTTACTGAAGCTTTATTGCTCCCCTGGATCATTTGACACTCCAATGTGGCAAACATAGTGAGGTAACACATTGCATGGAGCACAAATCTCCAGCGACATAACTTATTTTTTAAGAAATAGTTTTCTTAATTGGAATTGCCACATATCATTTGATTTAGAATAAATAAATGGCCCAATGATTTGAATCTATGCCATGGTAGAATTTCCCACGGTTCAAAGTACAAGAGATGAGAGGATTAGTACAGACAAGGGTGTATTTAAGAGAGAATGCATAAAGGTTGTTGGTTTTTACATATTTGCAATCTGGCATGTCTTGTGTCTTAAATTTATTTTGAATTAATTTGGAGTAGTGTTTTACATTGCATCATAATGGATGATGTATTAGTCGGTTACTGAGGGAAGGGAAGTGTAGGATTGTTGATGAATTGGGAATTGTAGTTGCTGATGTTGCATTTATAAATATTGTCATTGTACCTACCTCAACTATTTCCTCTGTTTTAGTGCAGAGAATATTTATGATTTGGAGCTGACTGCCCATAAGAGTAGTGGATACAAATTCAAATGGCAAAGGAGGAAAAATAATCCGCAAGGAAAGATGGCTGAATCGGACTGGAACGACTTCTCTCTCCGAGCTGACATAATCCTCCAAAGGTTCATTAACCTCTCAATGAAGATATTCTCTCTTATTTTGTTGTGTACCATCTTGCCATTATTTTGTGATTCCTGGATCTAGACACCCCAGTCAGGATCACCCCCATGTATATCCTGTTAAGCCTTGTAAGTATTTTGTATGTTTCACAGTGATGACTTCTCATTCTGCTAATATCTGAGAATATAGGCTTAGTCTGCTTAACCTCACCTCATATGTTCAAGCTCATATTCTGGGACAATTCCCTATACAAATCGCCACCACCTCAGGAACTCATTGGTGAACATTCACAACTTAGCTAAGCTTACATCCTTTCATCAATAAGGACATCAGAATCCTTAGTAGGCTTTTAATTTTGTTCAATAGTTTAACATAGTTTAGTTCAGTTTAGTTCAGAGATACAGTGTAAAAACAGGCCCTTTGGTTCACCAAGTCCACGCCGACCAGTGATCCCCGTACATTAGCACTATCCTACACACTGGAGACAATTTACAATTTATAGAAGCCAATTAATCTAAAATAACCTGTACGTCTTTGGAGTGTGAAAGGAAACTGGAGACCCCAGAGAAAATCTACATGGTCACGGGGAGAACGTACAAACTCCATACAGACAGCATCGGTAGTCAGGATCAAATTCGGGTCTTTGGCTCTGGGAGGCAGTATCTCTACCAATTTGTTACTGTGCCGCTCATATGAATAGTAATCAAAACATTGCAGTAAAACGCCATTAATCCGGCACAGTCAGGACTTTGATAGTGTTGAACTAGCATATTGCTGGATGATCAGATCTTCTTTCAATTAATACTCCAACTCACTTTTCATTCAGTTTGTTTCTAGATGTTACACAGTGGTATAATACAATTTCCAGAATTCCCAGATGCCGTTCACTTTACTTTCATTCCTTTCTTTATAAACAAAGTCTAGTTCTGTGTTTTAATAATAGCACACTATTTCAGGCAAGAAATCTCTGCTTTACTTTCCTATGTTTAAACTTGTTCATTTACATCTGTGTGAGAACCACCTCTGTTGTAAGCCACAAAGTTGTGGACAGATCTGCTATAGTATCAGAAGGGAAGTATTTAGTGGAAGAATCACTACAAAGTAGGGAAGATCAATCAACATGTTAGCGCATAGTTCAGCTGACAATTGACATGGTTCTGCTGAAAGCACAGGCTCCTTCATAGAGTCATTTCACAAATAATGGAAATGTCTTTTGCATTTGAAGATATATGCATCAGATGTTATTCATGTAACCATCCTCACAAGCATTTGGAGAGATAACTGAAGTCTCAAATTATTCACACTATAATAATGATGTTGGAACAAGGGTTTGCAAGCGCTGGTTTACAAAAATGTGACACAAAGTGCTGGAGTAATTCAACGGGTCAGACAGCATTTCTGGAGAACACGGAACATGCTATCCGTTTGCAAAACAAAGCTTTTCATTGTACCTTGGTACATGTGACGTTATTAAACCTAAACCTAAAACTACAATGGTGTTTCAGGTCCGGACCCTTCTTTAAGACCCTTCACTGGTATAGGTTCCTCTCCCCTCTCCCCCTCAACAGAATAATGTAATTTATTTAGAAAAGGAAAATAAAATTGGACATCGAAGCATAAAAGTGAACTATTCCAATTCTTGAGATGGTGGAGGACTGAGCCAGTATAAATGCAAAATAAAAGGGATAGTTCTGTAGCGGAGTTGCAGCATTTGCCTACTCACAGTTCATAGAAATGTTATTACCACAATGGGAACAACTGTTGGATGACTTCCAAAGCAGAAGAAGCTGCAATGAAGTTTTAATAATTAAAGGGAACTATTGATTTTTTTTCAAATATCATTAACATTGAATGATGTAAAATCTTCAGTATTTTACAGATATCATAAAACCCTTATGCACTGGTATTACCTTGGAACATTCAGATTACAAGTACTGCATAGAATCATAAAGAGCAGAGAAACAGGCCTACTGAGATTGCATTGGCCCTCAAATACCCATTTGCACCCATTTAATTCTCCCCCATTTTCAGCAACTCGACCCCAGATTTGACCTTTCACTTGTGCACTAAGAGCAAGCTTCAATCAAGCACCAAACCTGCATATTTTTGTGATGTGGGAGGAATTCAGGGAAAACCAGTCACAGGGAGATTATGCTTTCTCTCACCTTAAATCCAACCCATGCTCTCTAATTTTAGACTTCCCCAACCTAGGAAAAAGACTCTTCCTATTTACCTTATATTTACCTTATCTATGCCATATCATTTTATAAACCTCTACGAGGTTGCTCCTCAGTCCATTGAGAATAAATCCACCCACCATTTCTCTTTAGAGTTGCAGGACATGAAGGTGTTGAGACGGGGGAGGACATGAATTGTATCTGCGCAGGAGAGAGATATAACCCTGTTATATCCATATAACAGGATTTGACAACCCTGTTGTCATATCCAACAACAGGATGTGCTGTTCCTGATCCTATAACAGGAACAGCACATCCCCGTTCTTCCAGTTCCATAGGGAGGGAAAGGGACAACTGTGAGAAGGTGTTTTATTTTGGAACTACCAATCTGTTGGCATGCGATCAGTGGTAAGGAATATGCCCAAATCTATAACGACGAATGTGTTGAAAAGAGTAATAGGACTAAGCAGAATCAGTGCGGATTTATAACGGAAAATCATGTTTGACTAATCTATTGGAGTCCATTGACGGTGTGACTGAAAGAATAGATAGACCCTAACTAGTGGATATGGTACATTTGGATTTTGGGACAGCTTTCAACAAGATTCCACACAGGAGGTAGGGCAACAAGTTTTGGGCATGCCCGAAGTGGGATTAATATATTGATGTAAATTGAGATTTGGCAATCGAACAGAAAACAATAAATAAACTAATTATTCTCAGGTTGGCAGCTGGTGATTGATGGGGTGCTGCAGGGAGATACTTGGCCCTAGCTTTTTCACAATTGATGTCAACATTTTACTGAGTGACCCAAATGTCATGTTTCCAAGTTTGCTGATGATACAAAATTAATTGTGACTGTGAATACAGAGGAAGAAGTAAAACGGCTTCAAGGGAAGAGATCGCCAAACTGAATGAATGGGCACCAACTTGGCCAATGTGATGTAATGTAGAAACAAAATAAGATTTTAACCTTGGCTGCACAAAATTGGTTTTTTTTAAATGAAGATAAATTGAGTTGTGGTACAGTATATTGGTAACAAATCAATGCAATTCAATATACAGGTGGAACACACAATTGGGAAAACAAATGGTATGTTAGATTAGATTATGAGACAATTTGACAACAGGAGTAAACAAATCTCATGTCATTTATATAGATTGCTTATGGAGTATTATATACAGTTTTGTTCTATAAAACTAAGATACAATCTGTTTGCCATAGAAGGAGTGCAGTGAAGATTCTCTGGTATGATTCCAGGGATGACGAGTTTACTGTGTGTGAAGAGATTAAGTAGACTGAAACAGTGCCATTTAGAGTTTGTGATATTGAGAAGCAATCTCACTGAAAGTTTGAAGGAGTCTGAAGAAGGGTCTCGACCCTAAACATCACCCTTTCCTTCTCTCTAGAGATCCTGCCTGTCCTGCTGAGTTACTCCAGCATCTTTGGTTTAAACCAGCATCTGCAGTTCCTTCATAAACAGTCACTGAAAGTTTTGACAAGACTTGAGAGGGTGGATGCAAGTGGGATGTTCCCCTTGAATGAGGAACCTATGACCAGGAATCACAGTCACCGAATAAAGTGTGAGATGTGCAGGGCGGAGATGAGGAGATGTTTCTTACTGTAGAGATTGCTGAATATTTAGAATTTACTATCTCAGAGAGATATGGAGGCTTAGTCACTGAGTTTGTTCAAAACAGAGATCAATAGGTTTCTGGATATTATGAAATCAAGGAATTTAGATATGGTGCAGGAAAAGATTTCAATGTAGAATATCAGCCAAGAGGTTAATGAATAGTGGAGCAGGCGTCAAAGACGGAGACTGAATAAAGGTCCCAACCTGAAATGTCCTCTGCCATTCTCTCCACAGTTGCTGCCGGACCCACTGAGTCCCTCCAGCATTTTGTGTTTTGAAAGGTCTGATGGACCACTCCTGCTCCTCTTTCTTATGTTCCTATTTTCTAATGTCACTGACAATGTCTTATGTTCCTATTTTCTAATGTCACTATACAAGACATGTCAGTGGAGTCTTGAGGCCTTTTGAGGAGATCAAATTCAAGACCCTGTGAGATGTGCTAATGTCTCAAACCTTTGATGAGATAACATATCTCGACTACTTCCTCTGGTCAATTAATTAACTCCTCTTAATTTGTTGCATCAGTCAGATGTGTCTCTTTAGATACAAATGTTGTCAATAACTTCTAATTCAAAGCTCTCTTTGATTAAAAACAAGAACTTAATTAAATATTATTTTCAAACTTCTCTGACATTGATTGCAAAAAAGATATTTATTTGCATGCTAACTGAGCCTTTGCTTTGATAAATCTGATGGAAACCTTGAAATTCAATGACAGTGATTGTAATGTCATTACATTTAATTGGAACAGAATCAATGATGAGGGAACCTGAGATGCTAACCTTTGATCAATTGTGGGGTATTAAATACATAACACCAAATAACTTTGTAGTCTACCTTCATTTGGATAAGGAATAGGAGCAGGGCCAATTTAGGTTCCTGATAGTGATTGATTCAGATTACCTTTGATTGGAAAGAATCTTTTGGAAGTTGAATTGTTTTTAAAGCCAAAGATATTTCTTCAGGTCATTTAATATTAATTAAAAAAAGTAAAGCGGTGGAGATAGTCAACATCACACCCAAGATTGTTCCCTTTGTCTGCACAGTATTATTCATTTCAAAACACCACATAAGAGACTCACAAGGAATTAGTAAATTTGTTTTGAGAAATAACATTTTATTTTTTAATATTATATAGTAATAGAGGAACAAAAGATTAATGTTCAGGACCTTTTCATGACCACCATTAGAGACACCTATATAAATTATTGACAATGGGTCATTGTTTCCCTCTCTATGGACGATGTTTGACGCTCAAAATTTCCAGCTTTTCTGTCTTTATTTCAGATTTTCCTTACTTTCTTCTGCTCTTCAGTACTGATATAAATAGTTAATCATAGTTATAAGCAGAAGTGTCCAGTCTTTATTGTGGCTTGTCTACACTACAGCTGCAGCATGTGAAGAAGCCTGTAAAACCTAGGATGAAATATTTCAACACTAGAATTGATAACAAAATAAAGATGAATATAGTAAAGAATTTGTGATGACCAGTTTTAGTTAATGAAAAACACAATGATTGCAAAACATGGCAAGTGTGTCAAGGTGCATATGGCCAATTCATTCACCTTGGAGACAAGTCGATAAGATCAATAATTTGCTGATTTGCCAATTATCATCGAATTGCAATGGGAGAGGGAGAGGACTCAGAGAAACATCTCTTTATAAGCTGTTTGACCAACAGTAGAAAATCCAGAGTCAATCCTACATCCTGGTATTAAGCTCAGATGATTGTCTCAGTTAGCTTTCTGTTTCCAAGCAGCAGGTTTTAGTTCAAAGGAGAGTTATTTCTGGCAATGAGATGGTACTGGGGTTTTTGCTGTTCCCCCAGGTAACCAACGGATTCTCTACAGCCCTAGGATAAAGTCTGGTAACAGCTGCAACATAAATGAAACTTTTCAATCCAAAGATAGTCCTGAGCTACAAAGCCCCTCTGTGAAGCTCCTACATCTTCCTGTTGTTTTCTGTGAACAGAGCGTTAAGCCTGTTGTTGGATTTTCACAGATGAAGAGTAGTATAAAACTATTTTTAAATGCCCCAAGTATAAACAGGAATTCACTATGGCATCAATTAATCTGTGCTTTTGCAAATTATTTGCAATGTTTATCAACCATAAAAAATGCTTTCATAGTCTGAAATCTTTGGGCAAGATTATTTGGGCGACTGAAGCATTAACAATCTTGTCTTTAAATTTCTGATTGTCCACCACAGCTTCAGCTTCTGAGCCTGAACCAGGATGTCTGGTGGACTCGTTAAGTGTTTGTGTTCAGTGGAGCAAGTTTAGTTTTAATGTAATTTACAGATATGGCATGGAAACAGGCCCTCTGCCCCACTGTGTCCATGTATATCATCAATCATCTGTTCATGCCAGTTCCATGTTATCCCACTTTCTCATCCACTCCCTACAATTTACAGAGGCCAATTCACCGCACGTTTTTCAGATGTGGGAGGAAACCTGAAAACACAGACGAAACCCATGTGGTCACAGGGAGAATGTGCAAGCTCTACCAAGACAGCACCCGAGTTCATAATTGAATATTTGTATCTGGAGCGGTGAGGCAGTGGATGTACCAGCTGTGCCACTCATTTTTCACCAACGAAAGTATCACGGAAAATGTTGAGGCTAAACTAATGTTTGATTAGATATTAACGGTATTCCTGGCATGTGAAATGTATTTGAAACCATTTCTAAAGCAAATTCCCATATATTGCACGAGACCACGTCAAGAGATGGGAAAAGCGACAGTCTGACTGCAAGTGCTTTGCAACAGGTTCCATCCAATCTGTTTCAATTTTCTAAACTTTCCCCCATTTTCTCCGTAAATACAGCTAAACTCCACCATATTTGTGCTGCCTATATTCTATCTGATGCTGCAGATAAATGACTGGTTCAGGAAAAGTCAGGCAGTTAACTTGTAAAATAAGGTAACATAATTCCACCCCCTGTACATTTCTGACCACCACTGCCCTAGAGAGTGGCCCAGGCTGGAATTGTAACAATAACTTTATGAAATCAGGAATTCCCAGCAAAGTGCTGCTGAGGCCTTTCTTCGACATTACGGGAAGCTTGGGGTTACTAGGGATGTGGTGGGGAGGTCTATACTTTCAGATCAGATATACAATTGCCAAACAATTTTCAATGCTATAGGTGTGTGTGTGTGAGAAGTGTTGCATTTGTAGAAAGAATAAGTGGGTTTAATGGTACTTTATTGTTACATGCACCTCGGTAAAATTCATTTTTACATACAGTTCAGTTAAAAAAAATTCTTACTACACATCGGCACAATCATACTTAAGGCAAGAATGTAAGAATAGTAGATTACCATGAGACAGTACACATGACAACACAAAACACCGGGCTGGGGTGGGAGAACGACTATGAACTGGAATATAGAGAGTATTAAGGCAGCACGGAGAGGGCGGACAAGCGAGGGCATTGAGAACCTACAATCCTGCTTTGACTGCACGGATTGTAATGTGTTCAGGGAAGCAACCACAAGCCTCAATAAGTATACAGACATCATATGTCAGCTTTTGTGAGGACAGTTGCATTCCAACAAGTACCCAGACCTGGTTCAACAACAACAAGTGTTCAAGAAGGAACTGCAGATGCTGGAAAATCGAAGGTACACAAAAATGCTGGAGAAACTCAGCGGGTGCAGCAGCATCTATGGAGCGAAGGAAATAGGTGACGTTTCGGGCCGAAACCCTTCTTCAGAAGGGTCTGAAGAAGAGTTTTGGCCCAAAACGTCACCTATTTCCTTCGCTCCATAGATGCTGCTGCACCCGCTGAGTTTCTCCAGCATTTTTGTGTATCAACAACAAGCCCTGGTTTACTGCAGAACTCAGATAGCTCCGACAGTCCAAAGAGGAGGCTGACAGGAGAGGGGATGCAGACCTCTACAGGCAGGCCAAGTACAAGCTGGAATCAGAGGAAGGCCAAGTACAAGAGGAATCAGGGCTGCCAAGGAAAGGTATTCTGAGAAGTTGAAGAGCAAGTTCTCAGCGAGTGACTCTTCTTCAGTTTGGAAGGGCTTGCAAGAAATCACCAGCTACAAGAGGAAAGCCCCATGTTCTTTGGAGAATTATCAGCTGACCAACGACCTGAATGAGTTCTACTACAGGTTTGACAAGCAGAAACGTAACCCTGGTACCCCCTCCTCAACAAATATAGCCAGACCCCAGTCTGCAAAGAACGGACCCTTCTGCACTCACTCCTCCCCATTCACCACTTCACACCTACTTAAAGCAAGACTCCAGTCTGAAAAGACTGGTCCCTTTCCCACCCACCCCTCTCCAATCACCACTTCACACCCAATTACCCACACCCTCCGTGCTGCACAACATCACTTCTTCATCATCAACAATAAAAATAGAGAGGTGGAAAGACTTTTCAGAAGACAGAACAGCCAGGAAATCTCCAGGACCGAACATTGTTTCCCCCTCTACTCTCAAGCTCTGTGCCGAACAACTGGCACTGGTCTACACAGACATGTTCAACCAGTCCTTACAAACCTGTACTATCCCTGCCTGCTTCAAAGTCCCCACTATTGTCCCTGTAGCCAAAAAGGCAAGGATTACTGGTCTTAATGACTGGTCTTATAGGGTGTAAGTTGCAGCAGGAGTGAAAACTGGCATGCAACAAAGGTAATGCCTCTGCGGTGATGGGGGATTTCAATATGCAGGTAGACTGGGAAAATCAGTTTGGTTCAGTACCCCAAGAAAGAGAGTTTGTAGAATGCCTCCGAGATGGATTCTTAGAGCAGCTTGTAATGGAGCCGACCAGAGAAAAGGCAATTCTGGATTTAGTATTGTCCAATGAACCAGATTTGATAAGAGAACTTGAGTTAAGGGAACCGCTTGGAGGTAGTGATCATAACACGATTAGTTTTAATCTGCAATTTGAGAAGGAGAAGGTTAAATCGGAAGTGTCAGTGATGCAGTTGAACAAAGGGGACTATGAAGGCATGAGATGGGAGCTGGCCAAGGAAGACTGGAAAGGGATCCTAGCAGGAATGACGCTGGAACTTCTGGCTGGAATTTCTGGGCAAAATCCGAAGACGCAGGATCATTTCATTCCAAAAAGGAAGAAAGATTCTCAGGGGAGTGGCTGACAAGAGAAGTTAGGGATAGAATAAAACTAAAAGAAAAGATGTATGACACAGCAAAGAGTAGCCAGAAGCCAGAGGATTGGGAAACTTTCATAGGACAACAGAAGAAAACAAAACGGGCAATACGGGCTGAAAAGATGAAGTACAAGGGGAAGCTGGCCTGGAATGTAAAGATGAACAGTAAAAGCTTATTTAGAATAGCAAAGTTAAATGTGGGTCCCTTGAAGGTAGATATGGGTGAAATTATTATGGGGAACAAGGAAATGGCAGAAGAGTTGAACAGGTACTTGGGATCTGTCTTCACTAAGGAAGACAAACAATCTCCCAGAAGTACGGAAGGACAGAAGATATAATGGGGTCGATGAAATGAAAGTGTAACGGGTATAGCTTGGACCCAATAGCAGCACAGAATCAGGCAGGTATAGTTGGTAATGAACTTTATTACGATACTGTAACACAGAGTAGTAACACAGGAATGGGTACACCGTACTCACACAGAGGCTCAGGATTGAGCGAGGGTTCCGAAGAGGGGCAGGCAGGAGTCGTAGTCGGGGTAGCGGAAGGTCCGGTAACCAGGAGATCCAACACATGATGCAAACAAACCAGCGAGGGACAGACGAAAGGAGAGTCGAAGCCAGGCAGGAAGTCGGGAAATCGCTGGAGAGTCTTGCATGAATGCTGAGAACAATCTGGCACTGTGTGAATGGTGAGGAGAGTCTATATACCGGGTTAATTGGTGATCAGAGGCAACTGAGTGCAACAGGTGAGGAGAGTTGGGCTGATGAGAGGGGAGTGGCAGGCAGGCAGGTGAGGAGAAGGAGGGACTGGTGGAAAAGTGCTGGGAGGTGAAGTGGATGAGAATGAGGAGAGGGCAGACTGTGACAGATCCCCCCCTCAAGGGACGGCTCCTGACGTCCCAAAAAAAAAAAAAAAAACAATAAAGAAAATAAACCCAATCCCACGCAGAGTTGGGTGGGAGGAGGGGGACCGGAGGAGGGCTAATATTCGTCCGAGACATCCATGTCCGCATCCTCCTCCATAGCATCAGAGGAAAGCTCCGTCTCGTCGTCACTAGGCGCCTCAGACGGAAGAGGGGACAGAGTCTCAGGGGCGGCGACCCCTCTAGGAGTGGCGGACTTGGACGGCTGGTCGGGATGACGCCGGTGAAACGCCCTGATGAGGGAGGCGTCCAGGATGTGTCGAGCAGGAACCCAGGACCTCTCCTCTGGACCGTAACCCTCCCAATCGACCAGGTATTGGAGACCCCTCCCGCGACGGCGAGAGCGCAGGCGGCGGTGCACCGTAAAGGCGGGGCCTCCGTCGATGAGACGAGGAGGAGGAGGAGGAGGGACTGCGGGGACCAGGGAGCTCTCCCGGACTGGCTTTACTCTGGACACGTGGAACGTAGGATGGACCCGCATGGAACGAGGCAACTTGAGCCTCACAGCCGCAGGGTTGATGACCTTCTGGATCTCAAAGGGACCGATGAACTTGGGTGCCAACTTCTTGGACTCCACCCTCAAGGGAAGGTCCCAGGTCGACAGCCACACCTTCTGGCCCGCGAGGTAGGTGGGGGCCTGGGTGCGGTGACGGTTGGCAGCCGTGGCGTAACGGTCCACGGAGCGGAGAAGAGCCGCCCTGGCTTGGGTCCACGTCCTGCGGCAGCGACGAATGAAGGCCTGGACGGACGGGCAGGAAACCTCTTTCTCCAGCGCCGGGAACAGTGGAGGCTGGAACCCGCAGGCACACTGGAAAGGGGAGAGCCCAGTGGCCGAGCTTGTCAGGGTGTTGTGGGCATACTCCACCCACAACAACTGCTGGGACCAGGAGGAGGGATGCTTGGACACCATACACCGCAGCGCCGTCTCCATCTCCTGATTCTTCTTTTCAGTTTGGCCGTTGGACTGGGGATGAAATCCGGACAAGTGTGCAGAACTCCCTCCAGAACACAGAGGCAAACTGGGGTCCCCGGTCGGAGACCACATCGACGGGGAGACCATGGAGCCTGAAGACGTGGAGTAACATGAGCTCGGCAGTTTCCTTGGCTGACGGAAGCGTGGGCAGGGGCACGAAGTGAGCCATCTTGCTAAATCTATCGACCACGGTCAGGATGGTGGTGTGACCACTGGATGGGGGCAGGCCGGTAACGAAGTCCAGGGAGATGTGGGACCATGGTCGATGGGGTACAGGCAGTGGAAGCAGATGACCCGCAGGAGCTTGGTGCGAGACCTTGTGCTGGTTGCAAACGGGACAGGCGTTGACAAACTCCCGAGTGTCCTCCTCCAGCGATGCCCACCAGAACCTCCGTAGCACCATCTCCTTGGTCCGCTGAATGCCGGGATGACAGGTGAGTCGAGAGCTGTGGGCCCACTGAAGGACGTCGGACCGCAGGGCAGAAACCACAAACAGGCGATCAGGAGGGTATGCGCTGGGTCCCGGCTGGTTCTCCAAGGCCGCCTTGACCTTCTCCTCCACTACCCAGGTGAGGGAGGCAACCCTGTGCGAGGACGGTCTTAGGGCCAGAGGCAGGCTCCTCCTTCGCCAAGAACTGTCGAGAGAGGGCATCGGGCTTCACGTTGCGGGACCCAGGTCGGTAGGAGAGGGAGAAGTTGAAGCGGGTGAGGATGATGACCAGCGGGCCTGACGAGAGTTGAGCCTCTTGGCTGACTGGAGGTATTCAAGGTTCTTGTGGTCAGTCCAAACCAAGAAAGGCTGCTCGGTTCCCTCCAGCCAGTGACGCCATTCCTCCAACGCCAACTTAACCGCCAACAGTTCTCGGTTGCCAATGTCATAATTCTTGACTTGCATCAAATCATGTTTTATTACACTTGCCTCCTGCAGTGGTCTTCAGTGTCAATGCCAATGTCAGTGTCAGTGATAGGAGCAGTATTAGACCATTCGGCCCATCAAGTCTGCTCCTCCATTCAATTATGGTTGAACTATCTCTCCCTCCTAACCCCATTTTCCTGCCTTCTCCCCATAACCCCTGACACCCGTGCTAATCAATCACTCACTATATGACAGCCGCTGCAAACCCATGCCCAACGCAATGCTCTTCAAGAGTGTATTACTGCTCGCGCTCTCCCTGCCGCCACTGGTAACGGGCGCCTCTGTCCGCAAAAACTGAAATCTGTTTTATCGAGGTCCTTGATTGTGAGGATTTACATTAATTAGCAATGCTGTCAAAACGTAAAAGCACATTTGATCTGTGAAATTGCAGCTTTGGCTTTTAGCTCATCTGCATGCAATAATTGAATTGCTTTGACACTAGTTGCAGCTGATAAATTCAGGGGCTGGTATTCTTTGCAAAGTGTGTTTGCTGAGAAATAGACCTTTCGATACACAACATTAAGCTTCATGTTCAAATAGAATTAGATTGATTAATAACGTTTAGTTTAGTTGAGAGATACAGCTTCAGCCTGCCAAGACCGTGCTGACCAATGATCACCTGTACTATCCTACACACTAGGGGCAATTTACAGAAGCCAATTTAATCTACATCTTTGGAATGTGGATGGAAACCGGGGACCCGGGGGGGGAAAAAACTTTCAAGAGTTGACAGCAAGGGGAATGTACAAACTCCATTAACTTGGAACTGCTGTAGATTTGGGAGCAACAGCAGCAGAAGGCGCATGGATGGAGCTTCTGGTCCCCGGCAGCCCGCTGGGACAGAACAGCTCCCACCCCCACGTCGGAGGCGTCCACCTCCACCACGAACTGTCTCTCTGAGTCCGGAACTTGGAGGATGGAGGCCGATATAAACCATGTCTTGAGTGTCAGAAAAGCTTCGTCGGCCGCGGCAGACCACCGGAACGGAACCTTGGAGGAGGTGAGTGCCGTGAGGGGTGCGGCCACAGTACTGTAGCCACGGATGAACCATCGGTAAAAATTGGCGAACCCCAGGAACCTTTGGAGCTGCTTGCGGGAGTCAGGAACAGGCCAGGTGGTGACAGCAGAGACCTTGGCGGGGTCCATCTTGATGTTCCCTTGGCCAACGATGTATCCTAGGAAGGAGACTGACAGGGAGTGAAACTCACACTTCTCAGCTTTAACGAAGAGCAAGTTCCCCAGGAGCCGATGTAGAACTGCCTGGACGTGGTGTACGTGTTCCTCCTTGGTCCGTGAAAAGATGAGGATGTCATCAAGATAGACGAACACGTACTTGTTCAACATGCCTCTGAGAACGTCATTGACCAAAGCCTGGAAGACGGCCGGGGCGTTGGTGAGGCCAAAGTGCATCACCAGGTATTCATAATGTCCCGTGGGAGTGTTGAAGGCGGTCTTCCACTCATCTCCCTCTTTGATGCGGACCAAGTGGTAGGCGTTGCGTAGATCCAACTTCGAAAAGATGGTGGCCCCCTCCAGGAGCTCGAAAGCAGAGGAGTTGAGTGGGAGAGGGTAGCGATTCTTCACCATGATGCCGTTGAGCCCCCGGTAAATCTATGCAGGGACGCAGAGATTTGTCCTTCTTCTCCACGAAGAAGAACCCAGCCCCAGCAGGAGACGAGGAGGGACGGATGAGACCAGCAGCCAAGGAGTCGTTTATGTATTTCTCCATGGCACCTCTCTCAGGGGCGGACAGAGAGTAAAGGCGACCCCTAGGAGGAGCGGAACCAGGCAGGAGGTCTATGGCGCAGTCATAGGGCCGATGAGGAGGAAGGGAGGTGGCCCTAGACTTGCTAAAAAACCTCCCCAAAGTCATGGTACTCGGCTGGGACCCCCGTCAGATCTGGAGCAGGTGGCCGGTTGAGGAGCTGAGGCTTGCTTCAGGCACACTTGGTGGCAGGAAGGGCTCCAACCCAAGATGACCCCCGTCCTCCAGTCGATGTTGGGGTTGTGTCGCCGAAGCCAGAGGTAACCCAGGATGAGGGGAAGATGGGGAGACTGCAGGATGTGGAACTGGATGGTCTCATGGTGATTACCAGACAGGAGCATGCGCACTGGGACCGTCTGGTGAGAAACAGTCCCCAGGAGATGGCCGTCGAGGGCGTTGGCGGGAACAGGTTCAGGCAGGGGAACACAACTGATGCCTAGCTGGCGGGCTAGTTCCTTGTCCATAAGATTAATGTCACAACCAGAGTCTATGAAGGTGGCGAGGGTGTGAGAACCATCAGACAACAGCAGACGGGCATGACAAAGAGGGCGCCGGGCAGAGGAAAGTTCAGAGGTTTGACTCGCCAGTAATTCCTCCGCTACTGGTGAGTCTGGCCTTTTACTGGACACTTGGAGATGTAATGACCCGCCAGGCCACAGTAGAGACAGAGGTTCCCCCGACGCCGACGTTCCCGTTCCTCGGGGGTGAGACTGGTGCGACCCACCTGCATGGGTTCGGGTTGCCTCGACGGTTGCCCCGACGAGGGTAGTCCAGTCTCCGGAGGAAAACGAGCTTGGGTGGATAGCTGGCCCTGTCCCTGTCGCCACTCCCGATGTCTCGCCAGGATGCGTCGGTCCAGACGGGTCGTTAGCTCGATAAGCCCATCCAGAGAAGAAGGAAGGTCGTGGGACACCAACTCATCCTTGATATAGTCATTCAAGCCCAGCAAGAAAGCGTCACACTGGGCCGGGGCGTTCCAATCACTCTGACGGGCCCTGGTGCGAAAGTCGATGGCGAAGTCAGCGACGCTCTGGTTCCCCTGGCTCAACCCCAGCAGACTTCCCGCAGCGTCCGGACCCATCGAAACCTCACCGAACACCTAGCGAAGCTCCGCGGCGAAGGCCTGGAAAGAGGAGCAAGCCGGCGTGCGTCGCTCCCATTCAGCCGTTCCCCACAGCCGAGCTCTGCCAGTCAGGTGTTTAATGGTAAACGCCACTCTCGCCGCTTCCTGGGCGAAGGTGTAGGGCTGTAGGGCGAAGAGAATGGAACAGTTTGTGATGAATGGATTGCAGCCCTCCGGGTCTCCAGCGTAGCCTCACCCGGGGCTCAGGTGATGGTCCTGGCGGACTGGAAGCTGGTGCTGTCGGAGCCGAAGCATGGGGTGTAGCCTGGGCGAGGGTGGTCGTCAGCTGTAGGACCTGGGTGGCTAGTGCAACCAATGCTTGCTCTTGGTTTGACACAGCCTGTCGAACCTCGGAGTTGGAGGCAGTGAGCATAGCTTCATGCTGCAGGAGCGTGTGCTCAATCCTCTCGAAGCGGTTTGACGGAGACGTTGTGTGCGCTGAGTCCATTGTTGGCCAGATTGTACTGTAACGGGTATAGCTTGGACCCAATAGCAGCACAGAATCAGGCAGATATAGTTGGTAATGAACTTTATTACGATACTGTAACACAGAGTAGTAACACAGGAATGGGTACACCGTACTCACACAGAGGCTCAGGATTGAGCGAGGGTTCCAAAGAGGGGCAGGCAGGATCGAATCCGTGTAGGCAGTCGTGAAATCGCTGGAGAGTCTTGCATGAATGCTGAGAACAATCTGGCACCGTGTGAACGGTGAGGAGAGTCTATATACCGGGTTAATTGGTGATCAGAGGCAACTGAGTGCAACAGGTGAGGAGAGTTGGGCTAATGAGAGGGGAGTGGCAGGCAGGCAGGTGAGGAGAAGGAGGGACCGGTGGAAAAGTACTGGGAGGTGAAGTGGATGAGAATGAGGAGAGGGCAGACTGTGACAGAAATAAATTTTCATTAGGCGAGAAATAGTATTGGGTAGGCTAATGGGACTGAAGGATGATAAATCTCCCTGGGCCTGATGTCTGCATCCCAGGGTCCTCAGGGCGGTGGCTCTAGAAATAGTGGGCGCATTGGTGATCATTTTCCAATGTTGAATAGATTCAGGATCAGTTCCTGTGGATTGGAGGATAGCTAATGTTATCCCACTTTTCAAGAAAGGAGCAAGAGAGAAAACGGGGAATTACAGACCAGTTAGCCTGTCTTCGGTGGTGGGAAAGATTCTGGAGTCAATTATTAAAGAGGTAATAATGGGGCATTTGATTAGCAGTAAAAGGATTAGTCCAAGTCATCATGGATTTATGAAAGGAAAATCATGCTTGACTAATCTTCTGGAATTTTTTGACAAGTAAAATGGATGAAGGGGAGCCAGTGGATGTAGTGCATCTAGACTTTCAGAAAGCCTTTGATAAGGTCCCGCACGGGAGACTGGTGACTAATATTAGAGCACATGGTAATGGGGGTAGGTTGTTGACATGGATAGAAAATTGGTTGTCAGACAGGAAGCAAAGTGTAGGAGTGTAGGGCCATTTAAGACTGAGGTGAGAAAAAACTTTTTCACCCAGAAAGTTGTGAATTTGTGGAATTCCCTGCCACAGAGGGCAGTGGAGGACAAATTACTGGATGGATTTAAGAGAGAGTTAGATAGAGCTCTAGTGGCTAGTGGAATCAAGTGATATGGGGAGAGGGCAGGCACGGGTTATTGATTGGGGATGATCAGCCATGATCACGCTGAATGGAGATGCTGGCTCGAAGGGCCGATTGGCTTTCTCCTACACCTATTTTCTATGTTTCTAACCTGGGCCCGCACTTCATCCTCCAGCACCTAGACCACCAAGGGACCTATGCGAGGATTTTGTTTATTGATTTTAGCTCTGCATTCAACACCATTGTGCCAGAGCTACTACACTCCAAACTTTCCAAGTTGACTGTGCCTGAACCCCTCTGTCGGTGGATCACCAGCTTCCTGACTGACAGGAAACCGCATGTGAGGCTGGGAAAGCACATCTCGGACCCGCAAACCCTCAGCATAGGAGCACCGCAAGGTTGCGTACTCTCTCCTCTCCTCTCCACCAATGACTGCACCTCCACTGACTCCTCTGTCAAGCTTCTCAAGTTTGCGAACAACCCAATCCTGATTGGATTGATCCAGGATGGGGAAGAATCTGCCTACAGACAGGAAGTGTCACAGCTGGGGTTCTGGTGCCATCGCAACAACCTATGCCTTGGATTTTGAGGAAATGGGAGGAGCCAAAAATAGTTGTCAAGGGTTAGGACCAGCTCTGCTAGGTGGAGGAGAGTATCAGTAGACGGGGATTGGTTGAAGAAGAAACGGAGGGCTTTAAGACCCTCCTGGTGGGGGATGGAGGTGTAGAGTGCCTGGACATCCATGGTGAAGATGAGGGAATGGGGGCCTAGAGAACGGAAGTCATGGTGGAGACGCAGAGCGTGTGAGGTGTCTTGAACAAAGGTAGGGAGGGCTTTAACCAGGGGGTATAGGATGAAGTCGAGGTGTGTGGAAATAAGTTTGGTGGGGCACAAACAGGCCATCCACTACTACCAATTCCTCTGTCTACGCCCAGGATGAGGTGTTCCAAACCAGGTCATCAGAGATGTCCTCATTCTTTTGGGAACATGGGTTCCCCTCTAGATGAGGCTCTCACCAGGGTCTCTTCCATACCCCATAACTCTGCTCTCACTCCCCATCCCCCCCACTCGTAACAAGTGCAGAGTCCCCCTTGTCCTCACCTTCCACCCTACCAGCCATCACATACAACAAATAATCCTCCGACATTTTCACCACCTCCAACGGGATCCCACCACTGGCCACATCTTCCCATCTCCTCCCCTGTCTGCTTTCTGCAGAGACCACTCCCTCTGTAACTACCTGGTCAATTCGTCCTATCCCACCTAAACCACCCCTTCTCCTGGCACTTTCCCTTGAAACCGCAGGAAATGCTATACTTGTCGCTTTACCTCCCCCCTTGATTCCATTCAAGGACCCAAGCAGTCTTTCCAGGTGCAGCAGAGGTTCACCTGCACCTCCTCCAACCTCATCTATTGCATCCGCTGCTCTAGGTGTCAGCTGCTCTACATCGGTCAGACCAAGCGTAGGCTTGGCGATCGCTTCGCCTAACACTCGCTCGGTTCGCAATAACCAACCTGATCTCTCGGTGGCTCAGCACTTCAACTCCCCTTCCCATTCCGAATCCGAACTTTCTGTCCTGGGCCTCCTCCATGGCCAGAGTGAGGCCCACCATAAATTGGAGGAGCAGCACCTCATATTTTGCTTGGGTAATTTACACCCCAACGGTATGAACATTGACTTCTCCAATTTCAGGTAGTCCCTGCTTTCTCCTTCTTTCCCCTCCCCTTCCCAGCTCTCCCACAGCCCACTGTCTCCGTCTCTTTCTTTCTTCTTCCCATCCCCACATCAGTTTGAAGAAGGGTCTCGACCCGAAACATCGCCTATTCCTTCGCTCCATAGATGCTGCCTCACCCGCTGAGTTTCTCCAGCATTTTTGTCTACCTGTCACCTATCCATGTTCTCCAGAGATGTTAACTGACGCACCATGCAAATCCTAGAGCAAGTCTGATAACAGCCTCAGTCATACACATTGGCAAGGAATGTAACCTGATCAGCGGGTCCCGATTGCTCCACCTCCACCTGATGCATTACTTTGTTGTTTGGGAAACTATTGCAATCAGTGTGTACTGTATAAAGACTGCGTTAATGCTATTTGACGCGACAAACCCCTTTGCAGAACCTGGAACTTCAACCTGCTCCCGGCCATGGTCGGCTTCAATCCTTGCCAAGGCTGGATTCGCTGGGGCCAGCAGTAGCACGATATACTGAAGCGTTGTCAAACTGCCGATCCTGGCACAGTCAGAGGGTGTGGGAGCGAGAGAGAACTAGGTGAATCTCAGTCCGCCCCCTCAATTTAGAGTTTCCCAGGCTGCTGATTGGGAGCGTCCAGCGAGTAGAAGCTGTCACCTTTTGAAGCTGACGGGGCACTCCCCGGAAAACATCCGACAATAAAGCGTTGACTGTGAACAGATCGGCTCGGACAAGCAAGCCTGGCTGCTTTCAGCACCGGATAGACACAGTCACCGCGCCAGCGCCGAGTATCAACAAAGTTCGCGGTTTGACAGGTTGAAGCAGACCCCAACGGTATGATCGCTGACCGGCCACCTCCCCTAGAATGAACATTACACTGCTCAGATCCTAGTGCAGCCACCTCCGACAGGTAGGGTTGGGAGCTGATGACTGGGACTGGATAGATGGTAGAGTTGGTAGGGATGCTAGTTTGGTTTTGGGGATGATGGTTGTATTTGAGATGCTGGTTGGGTTTGTGGCGGGCGGCTGCGTCTAGGATAATGGTTGTGTCTGGGATGGTGGACGTGTGAGGTGAATTGTGGTTACTTTTAGGGGTGGTGGTTGTGTCTGGAATGGTGGTGGTGTCTGTGATAGAGGTTGTGCCAGGGAGGCTGATTAGGGTTGGCTGGAGTTTGTGGTGGAGATCGCGTTAAGGGAATGGTCTGGAGGTTAGATTTGAGGAAGATCCTCAAATGGTGATGGTGGGCTGGCAATTAGAATTACGATGGTTGGTTGAGGATAAGGAAGAGTTATCAAGCACTTTGGGTTACAGTTGGAGTAGAGTTGGGAGCAGGGGTTAATAATTGGATTGGGGCTGATGGTTTTACTGAGGTCTACCCGAGGGTTAAGGAGTGGGTGTTGAGCTGCAGGTTGGGGTTGGATGGAGGTTGGGACTGAGGCTGGGGGTTGGTGACGGTCATGGTTGGGTTGATGGTGGAGGTCTGGGGTTGGCGGTTGGAACTGTGAATGTTGGTCAGGGCAAGGAGATGTAGATGGGGAGTTGGATGCTAGAGTTAGGAGTGATAAAATCATGAGAGGAATAGATTGGGTAGATACTCAGTCTCTTGCCCAGAGTAGGTCAATCAAGGAACAGAGCACATACGTTTTAGGTGAAGGGAAATAATAGGAATCTGAGAGGTAACCTTTTCACACAAAGGGTGGTGGGGTGTGTAGAACAAGCTGCCAGAGGAGGTAGTTGAGGCAGGGACTATCCCAAAATTTAAGAAAAAGTTAGATAGGTACATGGATAGATCAGGTTTGGAGGACTATGGGCTAAACGCTAGCTGGTGGGACTAGTATAGCGGACATATGTTGGCTAGTGTGGGCAAGTTGGGCTGATGGACATGTTTCCCAGCTGTATCACTCTATGACTGTATGATGGAATGGGATGGCCAGTGCTGATCGAGAAAGTATCACGTGTTTTGGTCTGCCATCAATACCATGACTGATTTGATAACAGAATGCTTTCTCGCCAATTTCTGGGTGGAAAATAAATGGTTCTGTTAAAGGGAATTTATATTTTCCACAAGCACATCCTCCCCCTTTATCTCATCATCTCTCACGTTGAACATCGCCTTCAACAGTCTCACTTTGCTGACGGCAAAAGAGACTGTGGATGCTGCTATATGATGTAGCAACTCGACCTGAATTGGCCACCATCCCTTTACCTCCATAGATGCTGTCTGGATCGCTGAGTACTTCCTGTAGCATTTTCAATGGTCACTTTGTTGGAGTTGTGTTTCCAGGGCGATCTCAAGATGGATAGCTCTGAGGAAGATTTTCCACTCTGTAGCACATATTAATTGGAGACAGCAGAATCTATAGATGCTGGGGCCTTGAGCTAAACACAAAGTGTTGGAGGAACTCAGTGGGTCAGGCAACATCTGATGAGGAAATGGACAGCCGATGTTTTGAATCGGGTCGCTTCTTCAGACTGAAGAAGGGTCCCGACCTGTGTCCATTGCCTGCACAGATGCTACCTAATCGGCTGAATTCCTCCATCACTTTATGTTTAGCTCATATTAATTATTCAAAAGTCCTTGAGAAATGTGGAGACTGGGCTCTTGTGTTGAAAAAAAAAAGGTAATTCAATCAAAAAATCGTTAAGGCTTCCTGGAATATTGATGCAGAGGTGGAGACTAGATTGTTTTATAATATCTCTTACTGATTTTAAAGCCGAGCGATGTCAGTGTTATGCATAGTCTTACTGTCATTCAGTGACTTATTACTGTTGTGTCTCAGTCAATTCTCTAATCCGACAACAAAGACAACATTTTTGTTATTTCTCAATGGGAAGATGATTTCCTCTTGGCACCCACCCTCGTATACCAGGACCACCTCACAAATACACTGCTGCTGGTTGATAATTCAGTGTACTGTGATAAATCTGAAAAAGGCTTGACTTCCTTTTCTGTAGAATAATTGTAGAGGGAGAAACATTTCAACTGAAACAATTATTGTAGCAACAATTAAATAAATTGGAGGGAGTTGAGGCAGAGGCTATCACAATGTTTAATAAACAGTTAGACAGGTACATGGATAGGACAGGTTTAGCTGGGTATGGGCCAAATGCAGGCAGGTGGGACTAGTGTAGCTGTGACATGTTGGTCGGTGTGGTCAAGTTGGGCCGAAGGGCTTGCTTCTACACTGTATAATTCTATGACTAAATAAACACAGCAACCTAATAGTAAGATGTCACAAAAAATGGTGAAGAATTAGCTGTTTATACCATTCCTAGTGGAGTTGGAATAGTGCCCTGGAGAGCAGACAAACTTCTAATAGTTCCATTGGCTCATCACTGAAATCATATAGAAGATGCCCTGGGTTAGAAATGGTATTAATTTTCTTTCTCAGTGGTTTGCACTTTGTTTTATAATTCTGTAGTCCATTAGATAGCTGATGGGGTGTGCATGGGATTCACAGACTATGCTTCATGTGGGGCAGGTGACAGAATGCATTGTGAGCTTCTTCTGCTGTTTGTTCATAGCCTCTGCTCCTGTTATCAAGTCTGGAGGAGATTTGCTCCTTTCCAAGTGGAGCAGTCGTAGTCAACGAATTTCTAGAAATCATTTAGCTTATGACATTTTTTTGCAAGGAGATTGTGTGGTTCATCCATCCTCCTGGAAACATGTTTGTGGTGATAGAGCTGGAAGTTAAGTGCTTAGTGTCAGGCATGTGGAAGATCTGACCCACCACCAGAGCTGGCTGAGTGTGAACAGAGACTCCAGACTGGGCATGTTGGTCTGGCAAAGAACGCATTTCGATTTGTAAGATCTTTCGATTTGTTTGTTTTTTGGACATACAGCTTGGAAACAGCCTCTTCTACCCACCAAGTTTGCACCAACCATCGATCACCCATTCACATTAGTTCTGTTACCCCTCTTTCTCATCTATTCCTTACACATTAGGGGCAATTTTGCAGAGGCTATTTAACATACAGTCCAGCAAGTCTTTGGGGTGTGGAAGGAAACCAAAGCACTGGGAAGAAACCCACGCAATCACAGGAAGAATGTGCAAACTTCACCCAGGCAGCTTCCAAGGTCAGGATTGAACCTGGGTCTCTGACACTGTGAGGCAATGGCTACACCAGTTGTGCTTGTGGAGACGGCTTTAGGTTTTTCCTGTGAAATGTCATTGATCCCAAAGCATACAGGAGAGCAGGGGTGATGCTGCTCAGTTGATCAAGAGCTTGGTGCTAGGTTTAAAGCCTGGGTCTTTGACCACTCTTTTCTTTCATCAGCTAAAAGCAGTACTAATCCACGGGAGAGATGGTGAATTTCATCCACAATGTCTCCTCTGCTGAGATATGAAGTATGATGTACATTTCTCAGGGTTTTGCTTTGAACTTTTATAGTCAGTGTGGAGAGTGGATGGGAGAGGGATTGTTATGTCGGTAAAAACCTTTGCCTTCTGAATATCTGGTTTGTGGTCCATCCTTTCATGGGCTTCTATTATGTTGCCAGTGATGACTTGCAGCTTATTGTTTAGTTTAGTTTAGAGATACAGCGTGGAAACAGGCATTTCGGCCCATCGCGCCAACCAGCGATCCCCATACACTAGGGACAACTTACAATTTTTACCGAATTTTTGCATCTCAAAGTTCCATCAGGGCAGGAAAGTACCTTTAAAGTGTAGTCACTGTAGCAATAAAGGAAGGAGTATATTCCTATCTTATCAAATGAGGAAAATAGCAAAAATTTGTTCTCCATGCTGTTCTGCATGACAAAGTCATCGCTTCATGTAACTCTTGTATTTTTGCATAACTGACCAATAATAATTTGCACCAGAAGTTAAAATACATTTCTCGACCACATTTCATAATTTTGCTGCTGTCATCTTACATTACTAATCAAAAAAATATCTGCAGAGAAGTTCCAACCACAATACGGGAAAAAATAGAAGGGTAGCTGAGTATTACAAGCAGTCATTCTGTCTCAGTCACTTTATTCTCTCGGGTTACAATGCCATATGAACAATTGATTTACTTATTGCCCGGTAATCTGACACCTCCACTTTATATTAATTTCAGGTTATTTTTTCCCCATGGTTTCTCATTCAACAAATATACTAACACCATATTGTGACTGAATAGATACTCTCAATGCCACAGCCCTCTGCCCCCATACGTCTATAATTTTACTTTAAATTTAACGAGAATAATATTTGTATTGTACACTGTATGGCAGTGTTTGAAATATACTGTTCTCCAGGGCATGGTTCCCTCAATATAAATGCAATAGACGTGCACTGTGAGACATACACATGAAACATTTGCAAATTTTACAAATATATTTGAAATAAAAAAAATTAGAATATTTCTCCATTCCTGCGTGTTTCCAAAACGAATCTCTTTGCATCCAATTCCCTTTGCTCAATCATTTGTGCTGCAGTTTCAAAGGGACCTTTGGTATGGAATACCCTCCACAAATGTTTTTATGTTTTAATGTTAAACTTCTTCTTTAATGTTATGTTGTTTTTTTATTAGTGTGCTGCAAGGACATCTGAATTTCCCCTGAAAAGGGGATTACTAAAGTATTTATTATTATTATTATTATTATTATTATTATTATAAATGGTACGGTGGCACAGCAGTGGAGTTGCTGCCTTACAGCGCTTACAGTGCCAGAGACCGGAGTTCGATCCTGGCTACGGGTGCTTGCCTGTCTGTAGTTTGTACGTTTTCCCCGTGACCGCGTGGGTTTTCTCCGAGAACTTTGGTTTCCTCCCACACTCCAAAGACGTTCAGGTTTGTAGGTTAATTGGCTTGGTATAAAACTATAAATTGTCCCTAGTGTGTGTAGATTAGTGTTCGTGTGCGGGGATCGATGGTCAGTGCGGACTCGGTGGGCGAAAGAGCCTGTTTGCACGCTGTATCTCTAAACTAAACTAAACTAAACTAAACCTGTCTTAATATCACCCTCCACTCTTCTCCCTGGCACTACTACCCTGCTCTCCTTCCCCATCATCACTTCCTATTCCATATATGTCTTCCTTAGAAATTCATAGGACAGTGGTGCAGAATTTCTACCTGTGAAATCTTTTCATTCATTTTCCCAGATATAAGGTATAATAAAATGTCAGTGGCTATGTGCATTGATATAAATATCAGCTTGCTATAGGTTTTTGATTATTTATATTCATTTTGCTTTCTTTCAGAATGGCTCTCCAAAGATGGCAGTGTTGCATTTCAATCATTTGGATGCTTCCTAAAGCTCGTATTTCATTCTTCCCTGCAATCTTATTTATCCTTTTCTCTCTACTCCAAGGTAAGAATCAAAATTGGTGAACCATAACAATTGTCCACCTTAGTCATCCAGTTTCTGTCAAAGCAGCTCAAATGCCAGCTTCAGAACTGTTTTGTTACATTCAACAATGAGATACAACCACTTCCAAATGTCACATATTATAGCCTTCTTTCCAAATTCTCAAAATTTGAGTGTAAATGTTAAAAGTTTGAAGCTGGGATTAACGTCAACCTTGGAAAAGTTACCTCAAATTAAATCAAATTAAATCGATCAATTTTGATTAGTATAGCCGGATAAATGAGCAAGAATCCCACTGTATGCAGGTGGGAAGTGGAGTGGGAATCCCACGGTCTGGCGGTGGGAGTGGAACAGGAATTTTACTGTCTGCTGTGGAAAGTGTAGTAGGAATCCCACTGTCAGGTGGAGGGAATGGAGCAGAAATCCCATTGTCTTCTGCTGGTAGTGGAGCAGGAATGGCACAGGAATGGCACAGGAATTCCCCTCTCTGCTGTTGGGAAATGCAGCAGGAATCCTACAATCTGGCAGTGGGTTTAGAATAGGAATTCTACTGTCTGCGGTGGGAGGTGGAGCAGGAATGAAAATAACCTCTTGCGCGGAATTATTTTGCTGCAAGATCCATTGTGGGAGTGAAGCAGGGAGCATATTTCCTTGTGGTGTGGGGGGTGTGACAGCCATAACCTGCAGCTTTCTGATGTAGCTGGAGCAGGAATCTCCCTTCCTTTCAGTGGGGGTGGAAGTAGTTTCGCTGGTTCTGTTCATTAACTGAGAACCTGACTGCTGCGTGGTGATAATGGGGGTAGAGTTCAGATGCCTTTGGTTGAGGGTGTGGCAGTGACTTTGCAGTTTCTTGTAGGTGGGCAAGACATGCATTGGTGATAGGAAGGAGTATCCGCCACAGGGGTATCTAGAATGCTTACACAATCGGGAACAACATTGCACCATACACTATACCATGGTCGTCGTCGAACCACATTAAAATTATCGTTATTAGGAAACTTAATATTTTTACCCTGAGAATTTGCTCCCCTATTTTGAAACAACTAATCCTCGTGCATTGCATTTCCTCCAGAACAAGTGAATGTTACTCACACACAAGGCCAGGCTCTATGTTACACCAGGTTATTTCAATGGTCTTCGCCTCACACTGCGCCCACCACAAACATTTTGATCAAAGGGTTGGAGGACATACGTCAGTGAGGCAGAGTATGGGTCCTCCCTTTCTCAGAGAAATGGAGCAAAAGCACAGTGTCACTGCCGATAGCCCTTTGTGGGTTGTTGGAGGGAAAAGCAACCATTGGGTTTTCCTGATCTAAGTGTCCCAGGACCCCACTTGTTTCACACAGTTGGGAGTGCTCCGTTGTAATTTGTGACATCATATGTTTTTGATTTAAAAGACTTCAAAATATTTAGAGCATAGCACCGAACAGAATGTGTGATGTTTCACTTCCTCCCGGTTAATTTTGCAATATGAGCAATGTCATACCAAGCATTCGAATGGTACAATTAGGGAGTATTTCAGCGTTTTCATCCACACCCTTTGGGCTGACAGTAAACGATCTATCATTGCTATTGTTTGAGTCAAATTGCCTGAAGCTAGTTGTCATAGTCACAGAGCAAGTGTAACAAACAGAATAGAATAGGAAGATGCTGTAATTGGAATGTGAAAAAAAAAGACTGATGAGGTAAATCTGAAATTTAAAAAAATGGAAATTTCCAGAACCAGCCAGTGAGTCAGGTAGCATCAATGGAGAGAGAGAGAGAAGAGTTACCCATTAGATGAATAACAACGAAGGGCCAATCTCTGGGTTGTACTCCCTTTACTTAATGAGTTACTGCTTTTCCCGGACTTGACCTTGTAACCTTTTTAACCAGTTTCAGTGGACCTGCTGAGGGAACAGGGTGGACGGGGAGAGTACGGTGGAGAGTGGGGGGTGTAGACCGATAATTTCATCCATGTGAGCTACATTCAGTGGAGGCCAATTTGGGCTAAAGCAATTGACGGAGAACTCCCAACCAGGAAGTAGTATTTTGTATGGGATTTGCAACTAACATTCCAGCAGGAGAGCACACAAATTTCCTTAAACATTTCACACCCTTCCTGTAACGTTGAACATGTTTGTGAGAGGTAGAGCAGGTTTGGGAAATCTTTGCTATCCCTCCCCTAATTCCTGTTGCAGTTGTAACACCTACTGTAGCTCAACTGGGATTAATAACTTCCCAACCCAGCATGGTTCTGAACATACTTCTGGACAGAGGTATTATACTGGACAGTAGGTATCACACATACCTACCTGATCTCCTGGTTGCTCAACACTTTAATTCCCCATCCCATTCCCACACTGACCTTTCTGTCCTGGGCCTCCTCCATTGTCAGAGTGAGGCCCAGTGCAAATTGGAGGAACAGCACCTCGTATTTCGCTTGGGTAACTTGAACCCCAGTGGTATGAACATTGACTTCTCTAATTTCAAGTAGCCCTTGCTTTCCCTCTCTCACCACCCCCTCCCCTTTCCCAGTTCTCCTACCAGCCTTACTGTCTCTAACTACATTTTATCTCTGTACCGCCCACTCCCCTGACATCAGTGTGAAGAAGGGTCTCGACCCGAAACATCAGCCATTCCTTCTCTCCAGAGACGCTGCTTGACCCGCTGAGCTACTCCAGCATTTTGTTCCTATCAGTGGTATTATTCATTGATATCTATAGTTATTCCCAAACGAAGGCAAGGCTTCTTATTGTCAGAGGTAACAGCATCAACAATTAACACTTGTAAGCTAGATCAAAGAGAATGAAATGTTGGTAGGATTTTTACTGCTGAACATTCTGACATACTTCTTTGATCTCCATTTTAAATTGCATTTTTATCTTCCAGTTCCTTCAGCTACACCCACTAGCCTTAAAGGTCAAAAGGCAGTTTTCCGACATTCCAACATAACCAATGAATATGGGACCTTGTCACCAGGAACGAAGATCCCTTCTCTTCAGGCCTTTACACTATGCGTTGACATCAGGCTAAAAGAGATGAGTGCCAATGGAGTGGCAGTATTCACCTACAACACAGACAAACAGACTAAACCTTCCTCACTCAAGCATGAACTTAGCATCATGGTGGAAAGTAAACACATAGTCATCTGGTTGTTCCGTAAGAGTATCAGCGTGGAGAAAATCCTTCCCTTACACACATGGCATTCTTTATGTTTAACGTGGAATTCTCAAAGACATACCGCTCGGATCTACGTGAACGGAACATTGGAGGGTGATAAAAAAACGGGTAAGAAAATACTTGGCCAAAACGGGAGCCTGGTGCTTGGGAGGAGGCACAGACGTTTGGCAGATCGGCTGCAGGTGGACCTCGAGATGGCATTTGTTGGAGAATTGTACTTGTTCAGATTATGGGACCATGAAAAATCTAGTCAGTCTATAGCTAATCTGAACTGTGAAGACGGGAACATCATCACCTGGGACAGACAGCAGTGGGCCTTCAACGGAACAATCTTGGAAGATGACACCACATTGGCCTGCTGTAAGTATCGCTGCATCCATTAAATGGGCAGATTAAGGGGTAATCCTTGTAACCTTTCAATAGGCTGAACAAAAGACAACCTGTAGCTTTCAGCGCAAAAATAGTAACTAAGAGGAGGTGAGAGAAATGTTATTACACTTATCTCTGTTGAGTCTACGTCTTAACCCTCATTTAGATGCCATATTTATTCCTTACAGTAATCTTTGACAATAAACAACTGAAACCTTTTAAAATATGAAATGATACCTTTCACTCATGACTGGGCCTGTAAACCAGGCAATCACAGCTTGTTCAAATGGTCCAGAGGTAGACAGATAGCATGCCTTGCCTGGCAGGTAGGTGCTCAGTGGTTATTTAAGCATATTTTTATGGTCTGGCTGTATATTTATAATTTGCATCAAGGATATCTTTCTGTAGTTCAGACATTATGTATGGTGCATAATTGCCTCTTGAAGTAGCCAGTAAAAGGTGTTTGGAAATCTCCTGTGTGGTGACTGTCTGCTGATTATTATGAGAATGAAAGATTTTTATTGGGAAGATATTCAATGGAGAAGAAGCAAGGGTAAGAACATGTAGTTGATTACTAAGCTCTTCATAAAGCTCTCCATGGCCTATGGATGGATCTTTCTCATATCTGTTTCCACTTTATTTCGCTTTCAGTTTTCTTTTTACATATGTCCAGGTGCCATTCATATATACTTAAGGTAATCTATATTACTAAAACTCTGTTCTTGACCGGTTTTGGCTTTCTGTGCTGCGGTTTCCGAGAGTACGCCGCCACCTACGGCCGTCATTTTTGGCCACCTCGCTCAGAGACCCCCTCCGCCGTGTGTGTGCCGAGGATTTTTCCCGTCGATGAAAAGTGACAGAGATATTAATGTTTTTACAACATTCCCCATTCTCTCTGCTGCCCCTGCTGGAGGGAGGGGGATGGACTATAAAACCAGGAAGTGTTGTACCTCAATCAGTCTCTGCAAGTGGTGTGCCTCAATCAGTCTCTGCAAGTGGTGTGCCTCAATCAGAGCTTTGAATGACACTGAACTAATGTCTACAGCACTGTGAGTACCCTTAATTTGGTTTGTAAATAAAAATATGGTTAGAGGTAAAAAAGCACTGCCTGCAAATGGTTGTTTGGGTTTGGGTTGAAGTAAAAAGGCACTCTCTCCTCCCCCCCTCGCTCTCCTCTCCCCCCCTCCCTCTCCTCCCCCCCTCCCTCTACTCTCGCCGTCCCTCTCCTCTCCCCCCCTCCCTCCTCTCCCCCCCTCCCTTCTCCCCCACCTCCCCCCTCCCTCCTCCCTCCTCCCCTCTCCTCCTCCTCCCCTCTCCTCCTCCTCCCCTCTCCTCCTCCTCCCCCCCCCTTTCTCCTCCCCCCCCCCTTTCTCCTCCCCCCCTTTTCTCCTCCCCCCATTTCTCCGCCCCCCCTTTCTCCTCCCCCCCTTTCTCCTCCCCCCCTTTCTCCTCCCCCCCTTTCTCCTCCCCCCCTTTCTCCTCCCCCCTTTCTCCTCCCCCCCACCTCTCCTTCCCCCCTCTCCTTCCCCCCCTCTCCTTCCCCCCTCTCCTCCTCACCCTCTCTCCTCACCCTCTCTCCTCACCCTCTCTCCTCCCCCCACCTCTCCTCCCCCCACCTCTCCTCCCCCCACCTCTCCTCCCCCTCTCTCTCTCTCCCCTCTTTTTCTCCCCATCCTCCCCTCCATCCCCTCCCCCACGTCCCTCCCCTCCACACACCCCTACCCACTCCCTGCTCCCCACCTCTCCCTCCCCTCTCCTCCTCTCCTCCTCCCCCCCTTTCTCCTCCTCCCCCCCTTTCTCCTCCTCCCCCCTTTCTCCTCCTCCCCCCTCTCCTCACCCCCCCTCTCCTCCACCCCCTCTCCTCCACCCCCCTCTCCTCCCCCCCTCTCCTCCCCCCCCCCCTCTCCCCCCCCCCCTCCCCTCCCCCCCTCTCCTCCCCCCCCTCTCCTCCCCCCCCTCTCCTCCCCCCCCTCTCCTCCCCCCCCTCTCCTCCCCCCCCTCTCCTCCCCCCCCCTCTCCTCCCCCCCTCTCCTCCCCCCCTCTCCTCCCCCCCCTCTCCTCCCCCCCCTCTCCTCCCCCCCTCTCCTCCCCCCCTCTCCTCCCCCCCTCTCCTCCCCCCCTCTCCTCCCCCCCTCTCCTCCCCCCCTCTCCTCCCCCCTCTCCTCCCCCCCTCTCCTCCCCCCTCTCCTCCCCCCCTCTCCTCCCCCCCTCTCCTCCCCCCCTCTCCTCCCCCCCTCTCCTCCCCCCCTCTCCTCCCCCTCTCCCTCCCCCCTCTCCCTCCCCCCCTCTCCCTCCCCCCTCTCCTCCCCCCCCCCTCTCCCCTCTCCCCTCTCCCCTCAACCCCTCTCTCCCACTCCCCCTCTCCCCTCTCCCCCTCTCTCTCACCCCTCGCCCCCTCTCTCTCTCCCCCTCTCTCTCTCTCTCCCCCCCCTCTCTCTCTCCCCCCCCTCGCTCTCTCTCTCCCCCCCTCTCTCCTCTCCCCCCTCTCTCTCTCTCCCCCCCTCTCTCTCTCCCCCTCTCTGTCTCTCCCCCCCTCTCTCTCCTCCCCCCTCTCTCTCTCCCCCCTCTCTCTCTCTCTCCCCCCCCCCTCACTCTCTCTCTCTCTCTCTCTCTGTGTCCCTCTCTCTCTCCCCCCCCTCTCTCTCTCTCTCCCCCTCTCTCTCTCTCTCTCTCCCTCTCTCTCTCTCTCTCTCTCTCCTCCTCCTCCCCTCCATTAGCGCGAGTGCAGGAGGGGGGGGGTAGTTAGTGTGTGTGACGCTGCATGCCGCCTCCCCCCCCCCACAACCGCACGTTGGGGGTACAGACCCAACGGGTCTGCATTTGGTCTAGTAATGTTTAAAAATGCATTATTCTCAAATGTTGGCCCTTTGCTTCAAAAAAGCTGCTTTGCTTTATCAGTATACCTTTCTAGATTTGAATTTTTACTGTGCGATATACATAATAATATAATAATAATAATAATATATTTTATTGTTATTGCACATCAGTGCAACGAGATTTAGTATGCAGCTTCCAACCGATGTAAAAGAAAAGTAAAATAAATAAATAAGCTGTGTGACGTGACCATCCGAGGGAGACAGTCCAGGGGGGGGGTGGGGGGCACTCAGCAGGGCCAGTTCAGAGCCGCTATAGCTCTGGGAATAAAGCTGTTTCTGAGTCTGGAGGTTCGGGCGTAGAAGGCCTTGTAACGTCTGCCGGAGGGAAGTAGTTCGAACAGTCCGTTACAAGAGTGTGAGGAGTCTTTATGGATGCTGACGGCCTTCCTGAGGCACCGTGTGTGGTAGACGCCCTCCAAGGCTGGTAGCTGTGTCCCAATAATCCTCTGCGCTCTGTGGACGACGTGCTGAAGAGCTCTCCTCTCCGCCTCCGTGCAGCTGAGATACCACACAGAGATGCCATACGTTAATATGCTCTCTGTGGTGCAGCGGTAGAACGTTGTCAGCAGCTGTTGGGGCAGACCAGTCTTTTTTAATGTCCTCAGGAAGAACAGTCGTTGCTGTGCCTTCTTGACCAGCGCAGCAGTGTTGGTGGACCATGTAAGGTCCTCTGAAATGTGAGTGCCCAGAGGACCTGCCTGTATGCCTGGTTCTCATTAGGAATGCATCAACTTTTAAAAATGTTTTGTAAAATAAACTTTCACTGTGATTTTGCTGGTTCAGAAGTGCAACCTATGTCCAAGTGGTTAATATACGTAGTGCAGTTCTTCTTTTGAACGTTTCCCAGTGTGTGCTTATTTAGGTGAAACCAAATATTGATGAAATTCTGATCTTTTAGGTGAAAATTGTTTCAAATTGCGTTTCAAACATTCAGGTAAGGAGGAACGATTACATCTATTGTGGGAGCTTTCTAAGTTTAACTTTTCTCAATCACCCATAAAGGTCTTGTGCAAAGATATGTTAGTGGCCAGTCCAGTAAGAACAGCAATGAAACAATTAATAACTTTGAAAGTTTCCTTTACATTGTTAACTAGATCAGAAGAAAGTGAAGAATTCCCAGCCCAGCCCTCAACTAAGACCAACTGTGAGAATCAAATTATGCAAAAATATTATACCATAGTTTTTAATGTTTCATGTATAAAGTCAGTATCTGCGCATTAGGTAAGATTTTGTTCAAATATCTACACAGCTCAAACTGTGTTCCTTGTCTGAGAACACGTCATATTGTCCCCACTTCTTTCTCCTGGAACCTGCTTTTAATATTCCCAACAATCTTGAAATAGACAGCAAATGGCCATTTAATGCATTTGCTTGTCATCTCTTGCCTCAACAAGATCTCAGTTCAAAAATAAAGAATTCAAATTAAAGCTCAGTCTTTCTTTTTTTATTAATTACCCTTCTCTTTCCACACCATTCCCTTGTCCTCAACAAAACATTCTGGAGGACTGAAAGTTGAACACACATCTATAAATGTTCAAAATCTTGCACCTCTGCATATTTAGTTCCTTTGTTCAAACATCTCATTTTGAAACAATGCGATGATACAATGTCCTCATACTAGTACCTGTAATAACCTTCAAAGGCAATGATTATTAGCCGGAATAAATCAAATGTTCCTTCTCGACTCCTCTCCCTTATTGTAACTGATTGCCAGTCACGAGTATATTCCAACTATAACATAATGTCTTCTTCTGCCATTGTCACCATCTAAAATTTCAAGTCTAGCTTCTTCACTGTCTAAGCCCTGCTTGCGACTGCAGACATCCAGATCGGACTATCCCACCCATCGTGAATGATTTCCCACTGAGGCTTTTCCCTGGGGGCATCAAAGCCATCCACCCAGTAATTGATGGTTACTTGGCCTTGATGTCTACCCTTGATCTACAACTTTAGGCTGTGCACGCCATACGCAAGAAGAAGAAGACTGTCAAAGAGAGATAGAAGAAAACTGTAAAAACAATCAGAAAGATATAATAGCAGTACACAAAAAGGAAGTTCATTTTATTAAAGTAATTTTCACCAGTTTCATCTGTAGTGAGAGACTGTGCCATTGGTGGCTTGTTTACCTGGCCCGTACTGGAGTTACCCATCAATGCCTTTCCCTCCCACCATCTCCAACTTGCCCCATCATTCCCATGTATTTCAATCCAAAAATTCAGTCATCCCTTTCGACTGAGACTCAACCAAAGATCAAGAACACGGATTTTAGCCTCTCATCTTCTAGTGCAGCACAGCGCATGATAAGATTCATAAACAAGTCAAGCTTTGCAGAAAATCTTTAAAGGGTCTTGATTTCCACCAGTGTACTGGGGGAGAATAATAGTGGCTCCAAGTCCAGGTGCATCATTGATTTGTGTCTTCATTTCAGAAACATCTAGGAATGCTGTCAAAATCCCACTTGGAATTGACGTCATGTGTGGAGTGCTTGTACCTGGGTTTGGAGCAACATATTAGGAAGAAGCACCCCAGTTACTGCTGCCTGCCAACTCTTGGGGCCACAATGACATTTCATTTTGATGTTGTTGATGAATCCTTTACCATTGGCTTTAAAAACAGAAACGTTTTTGTAATTAATTCTCAAGATGTGGGCATTGCTGGCAATACTGGCATTCATCACCCATCCCAATTGTTCCTGAAGGGTTGGTGGTGGGTCTATTGTTGGTGTGATATTCTTTGTACCGGTTTCATGCAACAGAATAGCTTACTTCAAACAAATTGTTGTGGGATTAGAATGACACCTAGTACAAACTGAATGGAGAGGGTTGTTTCCTTCCTCTCGGGGGAGGGGGTTAAAGAAACAGTCGAATAATTTAACAGCTTTAATTTCACACTTTTTGATATCAGTCATTATTTCAAAAAATGAATTCAAATTCTTAAATTGTGGTGTTGGCTTTTGAATTTGTGTGCTGATAAATCCTATTCATTTAATTATTGTTCTGATAAAATATATTAAATTTTCTAATTTGTTTTGTATGTGTGGTCGATAAAAGTAGATTTATTAGCAGAATACTTCTCCGATTGAAATTATTGCACATTATATATACTATCTTAATAACAGTAGTCCTGAATAACTTATTTTGTTAGTGGCTACTTTTGGGAATAGATTATGTTAGATTTTCGTGATAGTAAGATTGGAATAAAAATTATAGATTGAGGTTTAAATTGTGCCAATAGATCTTACTGAGGAAGATAATTGGGCATTAGGTGGACAAGAGATTGTGAATCTAATACGTAGTCTTTTTCATTCACCCTTTTTCATAAACCCTTTTTCATTCTAATCATTCTGGGCACTTCAAAGTGAATAATCCATCTTGCTCATACACTAATTCACTGTACTGTGGTACTGCAAATAAAGTTTATCATTTAGTTTTTTTTTCAACTGAAATTGAGTTATGTTTGGAAAACATTATTACTACTTCAAACAAGAATAACTTGCAGCTCAAAGTGAAACTGAGTAACAAACAGTTTTAGTTTTAGAAAAATCCAAGCATCCACAGGTGCATTTGTTCCGAAAAAATGGCTGTAAAGGAAAATTGTTGTTGTTAACTGCAAAACTAGTACAAAGAAGGAACAAAAATACAATGCTGCCCCACCTCTGGATAAAGGAACAGAGCTCAGGGGGAAAGCCCATATATCTGGAGCACCAAATTGAATTCTCTCCATCCACCCACCATGGTCAAAGACAGCAGTTTATTCACAAGTGGTTCCACCCTCTGACAGTGCCAATATGTAAGCCTTCCTGGTGAATGTCGTTGACTCGTAGGAGCAAAGAGGTCCTTCTGCAGTTGTATAGAGCCCTAGTGAGACCACACCTGGCGTATTGTGTGCAGTTTTGGTCCACTAATTTGAGGAAGGACATTCTTGCTATTGTGGGAGTGCAGCGTAGGTTCACCAGGTAAATTCCCGGGATGGCGGGACTGTCATATGCTGAGAGAATGGAGCAGCGCAGCATGCACACTCTGGAGTTTAGAAGGATGAGAGGGAATCTCATTGAAACATATAAGATTATTAAGGGTTTGGACAGGCTAGAGACTGGAAACATGTTCCCGATGTTGGGGGAGTCCAGAACCAGGGGCCACAGTTTAAGAATAAGGGAAAAGCCATTTAGAACGGAGATGAGGAAACACTTTTTCACCCAGAGAGTTGTGAGTCTGTGGAATTCTCTGCCACAGAGGGCAGTGGAGGCCAGTTCTCTGGATACTTTCAAGAGAGAGCTAGATAGGGCTCTTAAAGATAGCGGAGTCAGCAGATATGGGGAGAAGGCAGAAACGGGGTACTGATTGGGGATGATCAGCCATGATCACATTGAATGGCGGTGCTGGCTCGAAGGGCCGAAATGTCTACTCCTGCAAAACTCACTTTCAGCTTAATGACGAGGGGCCTGGGTCTACTCGTACCTCAGAGTGTGATTCAGGTTTATTGACTCCTCCCATTTACCACATTAGAGATCATTGCTGACCTCCCCTGGTTTGTACATCTCATTCCCATCAAACCTGCTAGAGGTGATTTCCCCCACCCAGTTAGTGAGCTCCCAGTTAGTGAGTTTATCCATACGTAAGCATTGGAGTATCTCAAAACACCATCTTCAATGGGATAGGGTTAGAATGAGACTGTTCTTCCAATCCAGGTTTGGACAATAGCTTAAGTGGCAAATTATATATGAAGCATGAATGATATTTATTATCGTATACCACAAGTCCATCTAATGTTCGTTAATGTTGCATAGCAGAATATGAACACCACGGTGCAAGAATCTCACGGAGATTGCTTGGTAAGTAATTAAAAGTTATCAAACAATCCTAAAAATTAATTGTTTGATATCATATATTTCAAAAGTTTCATTGCCTTGTGATTAATCCACTTAATTTACATGCTCCATTCTTTAATGATCGAATAAATTAACCAAAAATAAAGGTCCTATTCACCTGATGAACCTGGAATATTTGTGTGTCAGACTATAAACTGGCCTATAAATAATCTATGGTCCTGACTAGAATGTTGATTGAAAGATCAGAAACTTTACCTTATCCTCTTTGATTCTTAAAAGAAACGCAAGGTTATGCGTCGAATTATACGCTTAATTAATAACTCGTAATGAGATTGCAATTGTTTACTCGTGGCTTTGTGCCAATGAATAAAATGAACCGGAAACCTGGATATTTAATGAATTGATTACCCAATAATTCAATTGGCTTTTTCTTGCACTGAAAATATAACTATCATGTACTTGGTGAAACAATTCATTCTTTAATTATGCAGCACACAGATCTAATTTAGTTACAAGTAAATAAAATGATGCGACCCCAAACTATTCACAGAAGAAGGTACACAAAATTGCTGGGGAAACTCAGCGGGTGCAGCAGCATCTATGGAGCGAAGGAAATAGGCGACGTTTCGGGCCGAAACCCTTCTTCAGACTCAAGTCAAGTCAATTCAGACTTCAAACTTCGCACGCCAGTCTGAAGAAGGGTTTCGGCCCGAAACGTCGCCTATTTCCTTCGCTCCATAGATGCTGCTGCACCCGCTGAGTTTCCCCAGCAATTTTGTGTACCTTCGATATTCCAGCATCTGCAGTTCCCTTTTGAACACTATTCACAGAAGAATCTTGTTAGTATTTATTCGCCATCCTTCTATCGTTCAATGGAATTGGGTAAGCAAAGAAACATAGAAACATAGAGAATAGGTGCAGGAGGAGGCCATTCGGCTCTTCAAGCCAGCACCGCCATTCATTGTGATCATGGCTGATCGTCCCCAATCAATAACCCGTGCCTGCCTTCTCCCCCTTGATTCCACTAGCCCATAGAGCTCTATCTAACTCTCTTTTCAATCCACCTAGTGATTTGGCCTCCACTGCCCTCTGTGGCAGGGAATTCCACAAATTCACTACTCTCTGGGTGAAAAAGTTTTTTCTCACCTCAGTCTTAAATGGCCTTCCCTTTATTCTAAGACTGTGGCCCCTGGTTCTGGACTCGCTAAACATTGGGAACATATTTCCTGCATCTAGCTTGACCAGTCCTTTTATAATTTTATATGTTTCTATAAGATCCCCCCCTTATCCTTCTAAACTCCAGTGAATACAAGTCTAGTCTTTTCAATCTTTCCTCGTATGACAGTCCTGCCATCCCAGGGATCAATCTCGTGAACCTACTTTAATCACAAGGATGTCTTTCTTCAAATTAGGAGACCAAAACTGTACACAATGCTGCAGATGTGATCTCACCAGAGCCGTATACAACTGCAGAAGAACCTCTTTACTCCTATACAGAAATTATCTTGTTATGAAGGGCAACATTCCAATAGCTTTCTTCACTGCCTGCTGTACCTGCACGCCAACTTTCAGTGACTGGTGTACAAGGACACCCAGGTCTCGCTGTACCTCCCCCTTACCTGACCTAACCCCATTAAGATAATAATCTGCCCCCTTGTTTTTTTTTTATTTTTATTTTATTTTTATTTTATTTTATTTTTTATTTTAATATATTTTTTTATTAAAGGTAATCAATTACAATGCTTCAAACAACTTTATATCAAATTAATTCAATTTGCATTAAGTAAAACACTAGTAATACTTATCTACTATTTTTTTAGAAATAATGATAGAGAAAGAAGGATGTCCTTCCTCAAATTAGGAGACCAAAACTGTACACAATACTCCAGATGTGGTCTCACCAGAGCCCTATACAACTGCAGAAGAACCTCTTTACTCCTATACTGAAATCCTCTTGTTATGAAAGCCAACATTCCATTAGCTTTCTTCACTGCCTGCTGTACCTGGAAGCCAACTTTCAGTGACCGGTGTACAAGGACGCCCAGGTCTCACTGCACCTCCTCCTTACCTAACCTAACCCCATTAAGAAAATAATATGCCCCCTTGTTTTTGCCGCCAAAGTGGATAACCTCACATTTACCTATATTATACTGCATCTGCCACGCATCTGCCCATTCACTCAACCTGTCCAGGTCACCCTACAACCTCCTAACATCCTCTTCACAGTTCACACTGCCACCCAGCTTTGTGTCATCCGCAAACTTACTCGTGTTGCTCCTAATTCCCTCTTCCAAATCATTAATATATATGGTAAACAGTTGCGGCCCCAACACCGAGCCTTGCGGCACTCCAGTCGCCACTGCCTGCCATTCTGAAAAGGACACGTTCGCTCCTACTCTTTGCTTCCTGTTGGCCAACCAATTTTCTATCCACGTCAACACCCTACTCCCAATACCATGTGCTCTAATTTTAGTCACCAGTCTCCCGTGCGGGACCTTATCAAATGCTTTCTGAAAGTCTAGATACACTACATCGACTGGCTCCCCTTCATCCATTTTACTTGTCACATCCTCAAAAAATTCCAGAAGATTAGTCAAGCATGATTTTCCTTTCATAAATCCATGCTGACGGACTAATCCTTTTACTGCTATCCAAATGCCCCATTATTACCTCTTTAATAATTGACTCCAGCATATTACTCACCACCGAAGTCAGGCTAACTGGTCTGTAATTCCCCGTTTTCTCTCTCGCTCCTTTCTTGAAAAGTGGGATAACATTAGCTATCCTCCAATCCACAGGAACTGATCTTGAATCTATTGAACATTGGAAAATGATCACCAATGCGTCCACTATTTCTAGAGCCACCTCCCTGAGGACCCTGGGATGCAGACCATCAGGCCCAGGGGATTTATCATCTTTCAGTCCCATTAGACTACCCAATACTATTTCTCGTCTAATGACAATTTCTTTCAGTTCCTCTACCCCCTTAGATTATCTGTCCTCCAGTACACCTGGGAGATTGTTTGTATCTTCCTTAGTGAAGACAGATCTGAAGTACCTGTTCAACTATTCTTCCATTTCCTTGTTCCCCATAATAATTTCACCCGTGTCTGCCTTCAAGGGACAAGCATTTGACTTTGCTATTCTTTTTCCATTAACATATCTAAAGAAGCTCGTACTTCATCTTTTCAGCCCGTATTGCCCGTTTTGTTTCCTTCTGTTGTCCTATGAAAGTTTCCCAATCCTCTGACTTCCGGCTACTCTTTGCTGTGTTATACATCTTTTCTTTTAGTTTTATTCTATCACTTCTCTTGTCAGCCACAGTTGCCTCCTACTCCCCTTAGAATCTTTCTTCCTTTTTGGAATGAAATGATCCTGCCTCTTCCGGATTATGCCCAGAAATTCCTGCCATTGCTGTTCCACCGTCATTCCTGCTAGGATCCCTTTCCAGTCTAGCTTGGCCAGCTCCTCCCTCATGCCTTAATAGTCCCCTTTGTTCAACTGAGTCATTACACACTTGAGATTACTGGGACATATTTTATTGCTGCATAGTACAGATAACTAAGGCAGATCAGAGAGAAATCTATCAGTTTCCACACGGAGAACTATATTTCTTTATACACCAAATTGTTCCCTTCCAATTTGACAATTCCAATTGTTCCAACATTTGTTGTGTTCTGTGAACTTGAAATCATCCATGTCTGAGCTTCCTTATTTTTAACTTGCTCCAATTCCTGCCAGCCAACAGCTCCACGCTTACTGACCCATGCTTGCTAATGGTTAAACAATTTAAAAACTGTCATCCTCGTTTCCAAAACCCTCCATTGCTTCACCCCCCCCCCCCCCCCCACCTTCTCTCCCCAGGCACTGCACCTCTCAAGATATTTTCATTCTGATTCTGACTTCTCCAAAGTTCATGAATTATTCTCTACACCACCAGTGGCTTTGTCTTTAGCTATCAAAGAATGTGCTCTGGAATTCTTTCCCTGCACCTTGTTATCTCTTTTCCCTTTCAAATCATTCTTTAAAGATCAACTTGACAGTTCACTCTAAATGTTTGTATGATAACATTTTTGTGATGGATCTTGGAAGGTTATACCACGTGAAAAGTATTCCACAATGAAAAGCCATTGTGGTGTGCCTACATCAAAGATATATGTCAAAGTTAAAACTTCAGTTAAAACTTGATCATACAACAATTGTCGAATCCTGTTAGTATATCCGCAGAAATCCGTGCAGTTGCTCATTCCAAGCTTGCATCCATTAGTAATGCTTCCTGTCTCAAGTGCTCTAGGGATCATCTTTCTCATCTATAACTAATAGAGATTTCTAGCTCTGTTACTCTAGTCCCACATTAAATGGTAATTACTTGTGGCAATTTACAGCAATTTTATTACAATTTATTTCTTTATTTGAGCACTTTGCAAATTAAAAGTCAAGAAATGCATTCCTCACAATTCAATATATTGGAAAGCTTATTGCTTATTCTACTCTAAGTATAATTATTCATGTTCAGTATATCTTCTTAAAACAGTCCAAAAATTCTCTGATAATAAATAATAACTGGCACCTGTCCAAATCATATTTCAACAGACTGTAAGTATGGCGACTTAATTAAATGATACACCATCAAGCAAAGATTCAGTCCAATCCATTGTTCTAGACTCTTAAGGTTGCAAACTTTGACATTAAAATGTATCTTTAGCTGCCAGAGCTGTTCTTTAATAAACTATAAAGGCTACAAACATCAAATATTTTTTAGCCTATCTGACCAAAAAATAATGTTCTTTTGAAGTAATGTGGGAACATGTGAAACATATATGTCTACCTCTCTCAGAGAAATGGTTCTTTGCATGTCCATCTTCTATGGATTATTCACACGAACAATTGTATCAGATATACCATGCATTACGTTTGTCCCCTCATGAGCTCTTTCAGTGTAGCCTTCACTTTTACCTTCTAGAAATCAGCTCTCCATTTTAAAAAAGACTTCATTTAATGTCTAGGCTTCAACTCTCTGTGTAGGTATATTCCCAGTTGATTTGGGAATGGCCTTTGCAAATTCTTTGCTTGTGTGCTATTAGGATGTGCATCTGATTCCACGTTGATTCCACTTGTTCTCTTTGCTTGTGCAGTGCTGATTCATTTTATTTTCAGTTAATGTATTAATGGATTGAGTTTCAAGACAACAATTGGATTGTGTGGCAAGTGTATTTTTCGTGATAGCTTATATTAATCACTCCATTGCACAAATATTGTACGAGGCCACTAGCTCAAGTGAGGTATGAGGTGAATTGAAGTATACCCGGTAAGTTAATTTCTCGAGTTAACAATATACTGCATTGTGTTACGCTGACTGCAATGCTACAAATAATATTGCCTGTACCCAGTGGAATGCTATTGTCAATCAAGAGAGCATATTTGAGGCACTGTTTTTGAGAAGTCTAAATTCAACTGTACATTTAAAAGGAAGATATGTGGGGTTGCAGATTGAATACTGTGGGCTAGAAATATATTCATGCAACTCTTCAAAAATTTAATGGTGTGTCATTGAAAATCAGATGAATCCAGAGTGCAGCAATTTTGCACACATTTCTCAGTTAGCATTATTTGAGAAAGTCATCCACCTTTCTAGCATCATTATCATTTTCATTTTCCTTGTCATCTTTTGCCAGTATCAAGCTCGTACAAATAATATAAGCAGCAACAAGCAAAATTGATCTGTAGTGAAAATTTCGATGTCATTGATCTCAAAAACAACATTTTGTATCTGTTCACTTGACAGTCAGCATTTACAAATCCAGTTTCTGCTGAAACCATGTGATTTAAGGAACTAATACTAAAACTGATGTATTTGTCCTGATGGAGATCTGTGACTTTTCAGAACATCAGATGTAATCTCATCTATGCACCTGGCCTGTTTTGTCCATGGAGATCAGGGTCATGGTTGCCTCAGCTCCCCAGATACAGGATAGTTCTGGGTTGTTGCTTCTGCTCCATGCAGTTTGTGCTCATTGCTACGTGAGGGAGTTCACCTAAACTCCAAACTCAACTGGAGGAGACTTTATCCACCTTTCATTTATCACACAGGAGCAACACAGAGATATTCTTGCATTTAAGTTTGCAGACATTCCCAAACTGCATTCATTTCCAGAACAAGGGGTCACAGTTTAAGGATAAGGGGGAAATATTTTAGGACCGAGATGAGGAAAACATTTTCCACACAGAGAGTGGTGAATCTCTGGAATTCTCTGCCACAGAAGGTAGTTGAGGCCAGTTCATTGGCTATATTTAAGAGGGAGTTAGATGTGGCCCTTGTGGCTAAAGGGATCAGGGGGTATGGAGAGAAGGCAGGTACAGGATTCTGAGTTGGATGATCAGCCATGATCATATTGAATGGCGGTGCAGGCTCGAAGGGCCGAATGGCCTACTCCTGCACCTATTTTCTATGTTTCTATGTCCTTGTGGAGACCTCTTCAGTAATCTTTGCCGCGGCCAGGGGTGTTTGTGTGTGTGTGTGTGTAACTTGCAACGTTTTCCTTGGCTCCCTGCACCACAAACATGCTTCCTATTTGCACTATTCTTGATCATCTTCCCTGGTCTTCAGTCCACCAAACACACCCCCACCCCAATCATTGCAGCATCTATCCATTCATTGGCACTTGTAAGTGTTCGGTCCTTTTAAAAACTGCCTGCAAAAACCATCTTGCTCATTAAGTTGCACCACATCAGCAGTGTCAGTTCAGTGCACGGTGAAACCCCACAATCTTGTTCACCAAGCTGCGATTAAAATTTTTAGCCTTTTAGTGAGTTTAACTAACAGCTTTCTGAGATAACTGCACCACTGTTTTATTACCTAAAATTGGCATGCAGAAATTGTGAGGTCTTTCACCTCAGTCTCGGAATGTCCTTTTAATTGATACAATTTTGGAATAGAACTATTTCAAATTTGACATGAAATATCCATGTTGAAAATCCATATGCCAGGACAGAACTTCCTAATGTATCTCTAACCCTAGAAAACAAAGTAGTTATTTGGAACTAATCTCAATTCTTTTGTCAATTAGGCAACATTTTTGCAGCTTATCTTAAATCTATGAAACCCTCAGCCTGGATTTGATTGTAATTTGCATCATACAAAACCCTCCCACACCAAATTAAATACCGTGAGCTGAATTCAGAATTCTGCTTGTCAATAACTCCCACACAATGCATTTTTATAACTATGTTTCTTTCATTCCTTTTACCGCAAAGGTCAAAAAAGGCATCACTGTGGGAAGGACAAGGTAGGTTAGTCAGTTGAGAATTGATTGGCAAAGCAGCACATTCTTTTTCACCTGGGAAATCAAACCCCAAATAATGTTTACCTTTGCTCAGTCCACCTTGGCCTACGCGATTTCCCAGTTGCCAAACATTTTAACTCCCCTTTCCACTCCCATACTGAGATTTCTGTCCTGGGTCTCCTCCACTGTCAGAGTGAGGCCACATGCAAATTGGAGGAACAGCTCCTCATATTTCACTTTGGCAGTTTACAATTGATCGCATTGAATATTGATTTCTCTAACTTCAAGTAACCCTTGCATTCCCTCTCTCTCCATCCCTCCCCCACCCTACTCCTCTTGCTAATTTCATCATTTGTATTCCTTCGTTATCACCACAGGGATACTGAGTTGGATGATCAGCCATGATCATATTGAATGGTGGTGCAGGCTCGAAGGGCCGAATGGCCTACTCCTGCACCTAATTTCTATGTTTCTATCCCCAGCCAACAATAGACCATTGTGGGCTCCACCTTTCCTGAGTCATCGATGTAGGCTCTGCTTTCCTCTGTACCTTCTCATACATCTAGTTTCCCTCACCCTGACTCTCAGTCTGATGAAGGGTCTTGACCTGAAATGTTACCTATTCCTTTTCTCCAGAGATGCTGCCTGACCCACTGAAATACTCCAGCATTTCATGCCTATCCCAAGTAATGTTAGTGGGACATATTTGAATGCCAGTAGGAAGTGCTGGACAAAAATGGGTTGAATGGCAACAACCCAACCTAACATGTGTGAGTCCAAAACAAGGGGTCACCACTGTACAACTGTGCAATACTCTCGTAGTAGTGAGAATGTGAAATGTTTACCATGTAGAGTAATTGAGATTCAGGTTCAGTTCCTGTGGATTGGAGGATAGCTAATGTTATCCCACTTTTCAAGAAAGGAGCGAGAGAGAAAACGGGGAATTACAGACCAGTTAGTCTGACCGGTGGTGGGAAAGATGCTGGAGTCAATTATTAAAGAGGTAATATTGGGGCATTTGGATAGCAGTAAAAGGATTTGTCCAAGTCAACATGGATTTATGAAAGGGAAATCATGCTTGACTAATCTTCTGGAATTTTTTGAGGATGTGACAAGTAAAATGGATGAAGGGGTGCCAGTGGATGTAGTGTATCTAGACTTTCAGAAAGCCTTTGATAAGGTCCCACACAGGAGACTGGTGACTAAAATTAGAGCACATGGTATTGGGAGTAGGGTGTTGACATGGATAGAAAATTGATTGGCAGACCGGAAGCAAAGAGGAGGAGTGAATGGGTCCTTTTCAGAATGGCAGGCAGTGGCGAGTGGAGTGCCGCAAGGCTTGGTGTTGGGGCCGCAACTGTTTACCATATATATTAATGATTTGGAAGAGGGAATTAGGAGCAGCACTAGCAAGTTTGCGGATGACACAAAGCTGGGTCGCAGTGTGATCTGTGAAGAGGATGTTAGGAGGTTGCAGGGTGACCTAGACAGGTTGAGTGAGTGGGCAGATGCGTGGCAGATGCAGTATAATATAGATAAATGTGAGGTATCCACTTTGGTAGCAAAAACAAGGGGGCATATTATTTTCTTAATGGGGTAAGTTTTAGTAAGGAGGAGGTGCAGCGAGACCTGGGCGTCCTTGTACACCGGTCACTGAAAGTTGGCTTCCAGGTACAGCAGGCAGTGAAGAAAGCTAATGGAATGTTGGCTTTCATAACAAGAGGATTTCAGTATAGGAGTAAAGAGGTTCTTCTGCAGTTGTATAGGGCTCTGGTGAGACCACATCTGGAGTATTGTGTACAGTTTTCGTCTCCTAATTTGAGGAAGGACATCCTTGTGATTGAAGTAGTGCAGCGTAGGTTCACAAGAGTGCAGAACCAGGGGGCCACAGTCTTAGAATAAAGGGGAGGTCATTTAAGACTGAGGTGAGAAAAAACGTTTTCACCCAGAGAGTTGTGAATTTATGGAATTCCCTGCCACTGAGGGCAGTGGAGGCCAAGTCACTGGATGGATTTAAGAGAGAGTTATGCCCCTGTCCCACTTAGTAAACCTGAACGGAAACCTCTGGAGACTTTGCGCCCCACCCAAGGTTTCCGTGCGGTTCCCGGAGGTTGCAGGTGGTTGCCGGAGGTTGCAGGTAGTGGAAGCAGGTAGGGAGACTGACAAAAACCTCCAAGAACCTCCGGAACCGCACGGAAACCTTGGGTGAGGCGCAAAATCTCCAGAGATTTCCGTTCAGGTTTCCTAAGTGGGACAGGGCATACGATGGAGCTCTTGAGGCTAGTGGAGTCAAGATATATGGGAGAAGGCAGGCACGGGTTATTGATAAGGGACGATCAGCCATGATCACAATGAATGGCGGTGCTGGCTCAAAGGGCCAAATGGCCTCCTCCTGCACCTATTTTCTATGTTTCTATGTTTCTAAAGTTAGAAACACTGATGAGAGGAATTTATATTGCTGGGGCCAACTGTGATAAGTTAGGAGAAAACGTTAAGAAACCATGATATTCCTCTTGGGGCAAATTCATTGCTGTAAATTCTTGTGATACCAGTTCTCTGGTGGAAAGCGTTTATTTGCTCTTCTGCTTGCATTGTTTTACATGTAGTGCTCAGATCAGTCACATAAATGAAGGAGATTATAGTGTGTCTGGGAATATTACTGGATCTACCCCCATTCAGCCAACGTCATTTCAGCTGATGGACAGCAGGAACCCTGTTAACAGGGAGGGAACCGGTACAATGGCTGAGGACAATCCCAGCTAGAATTTCACTGTGCATTCTAAAGAGGATTAAAATAGCACCAATCCATGGGATTACCTTTGAAATTAGCACTTTACTTCTAAAGTAGTTTCATTATGCTGAAATTGACTAAGCTTGACCGTCAGGGAGTTGAATTCTTTATTTGTTTAACATAGATGCAAATTTGCTGCAAGGCTAGCATTTATAGCCCATTCCTATTCGCTCCATCACCAAGGAGCAACTTTGATGTTGATCACTTTAATTTAGTTTAGTTTAGAGATACAGCGCAGAAACAAGCCCTTCAGTCTGCTGAGTCTGCACCGACCAGCAATCCTGTATACTGATACTACACACAATAGGGATAATTTTACCAAGCCGATTAAACTACATATTTCTTTGGAGTGTCGAAGGGAACCGGAGCACCCAGAGAAAACCCACACGGATCACGGGGTGAATGTACAAACTCCATATGGCCAGCCCCTGGAGTTTGGTGCTGTAAGGCAGCAACTCTACTGCTGCACCATCATGCCGCCCATTTGTTCGACCAAACCCAGATTCTCCTACATTCATTGCTTAAACATTAAGCCGATTGAATTATAACATAGATCTTCACATATTAAATACATGTACATGTTTTAAAAAGTTCCACATAAGCACCAGAACCGCTGAAATAACTCCATAAACTGACCAAGCTACCACATGTGGGGATGGTAGATCTACATAATACTGCATGTGAAAGAAAGAAAGATTATCCACTCATTGAACTTAATTTCTAACCAATTGCCTTTATCAGCAGAGTTGGTGGTAACTGTCTGATGGAGTCCAGGTCTCATAATACTTAATCAGTGCAATGTCATGAGCAGACATGGAAACACCTGTGCCCTTGCTTCTTGTCTTATCCTTTTAGGTCAACAGCATTATTCAAATGCTACATCGCTCAAGGACCTGTTGTAAATAGACAAGATTGAATTGTGTGTTTAATCTGCCCTGACTAAATTTACCTTTTTGTTGATTCTAGTGGAAAGGTAAATGGGGCTTGATACCTAATGGGAAGCCATACCATCTCCTATTACCATTAAGAAAATGAGTAATTGGCTTTAAAAGAGTAAATCAATTTGTTGAGTCTACCATGACAAGGTACAAAGACCTCAAGCAGTGGAAGATGTTTATTTTCTGGTTGCTGGGACACATTAACAAGTTTTGTTTCCAGGCAGCAGATTAGTATGTAATTACATGGGGATTTGAAATGATGAGGCTTGGTGTGTATATACCGACTGATGAATAGCTTTACATTTCAGTCGTATCATCAGCAACATCATTCATTTTCTATTCTGTTCAATTTTTATCAGTTAAAGGAACATTTAAGACATTTAGAACGGAGACACCTTTTCTCATAGAGAGTTGTGAGTGTGGAATTCTCTGCCTCAGAGGGCGGCGGAGGCAGGTTCTCTGGATGCTTTCAAGAGAGAGCTAGATAGGGCTCTTAAAAATAGCGGAGTCAGGGGATATGGGGAGAAGGCAGGAACGGGGTACTGATTGGGGATGATCAGCTATGATCACATTGAATGGCAGTGCTGGCTCAAAGGGCCAAATGGCCTACTCCTGCACCTATTGTCTATTGTCTATAACACCATCCCCATGCAAAGAGTGCAATAGGATGACTTCTAAAATAATGCAACATGAAACAGTCCCTTTGTCCACTAAGTACCATTAAGTACCCATTGAAAGTGGCAATACAAGTGGATAGGATGGTAAAGAAGGCATTGGGCTTGCTAGTGTTCATCAGTCAGAGCACTGAGTATAAACATTGGGAGGTCATGTTGTGGATGTATACACATTTGGCTAGGCCACATTTGGAGTATTGCATGCAGTTCTGGTCACCACATTACTGGAAGGATGTGGAGGTTTTGGAGAGGATGCAGAAGAGGTTCACCAAGATGTTGCCTGGACTGCTGTGGTTTAACTATCAGGAGAGGTTGGACAAACTTGGATTGTTTTCGCTGGAGCATCAGATTTACCATAGAGGGAGTCTAGTAAAGTTTCACCAGAATGAATCCTGGGATGATGGGGCTGTAATTTGGGAAGAGTTTGGGTCAACTTATCCTGTATTCACTCTGGTTTAGAAGAGGGAGGAAATGAACCAAACTCTGACGGGGTTCTACTGGTTGGCTGCAAGGAGGATGTTTCTATCAGCCTAGAGGTGTAGAATAAGGGGTTTAGCTCTCAGGGTTAGGGTTAAGGCATCTTGGTGAGGTGAGGAGAAAGTTATTCACTCTTGAGGGTGGAAAACCCATGGAAATCTCTGCCAGTTAAAGAAAGCATTGAAGGCCAAGTCTGAATATTTTAAAGAAATTAATAGATGTTTCTGATGAAATTGAAGATTGGAGGGCCTTGCTGCTCGTTCTTCTGTGCCAACCAACCCCTTTTCCCAATGTTGACAGGCTATTGGAGAATGAACTAAACGCCCAGAGGTGTGACCTCCACCACACTTGGCTCTGGAGCTGTGGTTTACAATCAAAAGGGAAATTATAGTGGCAGCAAAATCTTGTACTAACCTCTTTTGATTGCTTGTTTTTTTTCCTGTTACTTTTCTGAAATATTTTAATTCAGCGGAAAATTACAGAAGTGTCCCAGGTTACGGCAGGGTTCCCTTCCTGAGAACTGTTTGCAACCTGAACAGTTTACAAGTCGGAAATGCAGCGGGGAACTTGAGTTCCCACGTGGTAGAAGAAGTCACCAGCCCCACAACAACCAGCAAGTCCATCCCACCAGTCTCCTAAACACTCCTTTATATAGATGGGCTGTACATAAGTCGAGTGTTCGTAAACTGGGGGGGGACCTGTTCTGGGCTTGAGAGCTAGATGGCTTATTTTATTCATTTACTGGGTCAGGCTAATGCTGGCAAGACTAGTATTTATTTTTCATCCATGGAAGGTTGCCTGGGTTGTACCTGTTCATCTGGTATGAAATGGGGACAGTTATGATGAATTTAGCCCATGTTCATCGCTCAATTTGTCAGGCCTATTCTCTTTGAACCTTTGCGTGTTTGCCTAAAGCAGTTAATACCACAAACATATTAATAAAGGGGTTAGAAATATAGAAAATAGATTAGGTAAAGGTAATTCAGCCCTTTATGTATGCCCTACTATCTAGTAGAATCAATGCTGAGCCTATATATCAATACCATATCCCCCTCTCTCTCCATACCCCTTCACATGTACCTTTAGAAGAACTGGCAGTAGGATGATTTGTTCTCAGTTTTCCCTGATAGTCTTCACCACCTAAGCCAAAGGAAACATGAGTTATTTTCGAGAAAATGTTCCCCACTCACCCTGTGCAGGTTCATAGGTTAATAGGCCTGAATGTGTAGATAATTGGTAGGATCTGGGAGGGAATTGATGGAAATGTAGGGAAAATAAAATGGATTTGCATAAGAAGAGTATAGAAATAGGCACTAGATGGTTGGCATGGACTCAGTGGATGTAGGACCTGTTCCCATGCTGTATCCCTCTGATTCCTTAATCTTAGTTAACATCATTGAGTTTAGTTTGCATTGCTCCAATACTTGAATCTGTTCATTAACCTAAATAGCCAGCTAAACACAGCCCCTCAGGTGCTGACGGGTCAGAACCCTTTACAGTCAGAGCAAAGACTTTCTATGGCCCACTATAATCATGTAATTTTAACTGTATTTGTAATAATGACATTAGGTTTAGTTGTAGCAACAGTTTAGTGCCGCGTTAATAGCAAATTCTGCAGCTTTCACTTAAACTTCCATGGAGATGTGAGCACCATCAAGCTCAGATCAATAGCTCCCTTGTGCGCACAGCTGATGCAAGGCGATTAACAAGCTTTGCCTCAATCCTTTAATTATTTATTTCATTGCCACTATTATTGTAATGAATTCAGTGGTATGGAATGAAAACCCATTTGATCGTATCTATTGTCAGCTTGTGAAAGGGTTGGCCAAAAATAAAAGGCTCTCATTGATTTTGATACTTAATACGTTACCCCACTCTGAGCTATCTTGTTTGACCTTCAAACTGAAACTGAAATGATTAGCAACAAGCTCAACTCAAGAAGCCCATTGCAATAGGACATGTATATTGCAGTACTTACGGGGCACAGAGCATTAACATGCAGCAATAATTTATTTCTCCCAGAAGCCATTGTTCTCTTTTGAAGAAGTAACATGATACATCTTCAAAAGAGCTTGGTTGGTTGGGAGCGCTGTGCGTTGGATGCCCTGCCAGCAGCATGTTCGTTATTTTGACATTTTTAGTTTTTTTTGGTATGTCAGAGAGTTTGTTTTAGTGTCTCTCGAGGTGTCTTATGTTGGGGGGGAAAAGGGGGAAACCGTTTTTCAATCACTTCCTTGACGGAGAGGCTTTTCCGCCTCTCTTCTCGCCGCCTAACAGCTTGGATTGGAGCGGCCTTTCCAGGAGTCGGGCACAGAGCTTCAGCAGCGGGTGCACTGTGGACTTTTCCATCACGGAGCAGGGCGAACCCTTGCCGGGGGTCGCCAGAGAGGAGTGCTCCAATCGCTGGCCTGGTGACCTTGACATCATGGGGCTGTGGTCTGCGGAGCTTTTAGCCGCGGGCGTGGCATGGACTTACCATCTGTAGTCTGGGATCCCTTGCTGGGGATCTCCGGAGAAGAGCTCTGATCGCCAGCCTGCGGCCTATAACATCCTGAAACCATGATCTCCGGTAGGAAAATGGCCGATTCGGGCACTCAAACCTCGGAGTGTGTTCGACCGTCCCGACGTTGGAGTTTCAATCATCCCGACGAGAGGGCCAGTACATCCGGCCGTCCGTAATGGCGACTACGGAGGGTTCCTGGCTCTGACCATGGATGAACAAATGAGGAGGACTGACTGAACTTTGTTGCCTTCCACCACAGTGAATAATGCTGTGGTGGATGTTTGTGTTTGATTTTATTGTGTATTGTGTGATCGGGGCTGGCCGACTTTGGGGCTGTAGTGGCGTTGCGGTGGCGTCGACCCGACTTCAGAGCCTCGGAGGCTCGGCTGCTGGCCCAGTGGACAACATCATCGGGAGCTCGCAGGTCCAGGCTGGTGACAGTTCTCCGGAGCTCCCGCAACAACAGCTTAGTCCGCTGGACTGGAGGGTGGCAGCTTCGTCCGCCCCGGGCCGTGGAGTTTGAACCGGCCCGTTTGCAGAGCTCGGATTCGGCCGCGGGACTTACCATCACCCGGCGGGGTCCCAACATCGAAATGCCTGGATCGCCTCAACGCAGAGGAAGAACAAGGAGGGAAGAGACAAGGACTTTAAGACTTTGCCTTCCATCACTAGTGAGGAGGTGCCTGGTAGACTCACTGTGGTGGATGTTAAATCTGTGTTAATTGTGTGTTTTGTTATTTTATTCTATGTTATGACTGCAAGGTTCGTAATTTCGTTCAGACTTAAGTCTGAATGACAATAAAGGATACTTTGACTTTGACTTTTTTTTCAACTGTATCGCCACATGACAAATTCATTTCACTGTACCTTGGTTGGTGCATGTGACGAATAAATTTGACTTTGACTTTTGACTTTGATACAGTGTCAACAGTGCCATCCTTGTTAAAATCAGGATTCACCATTCCATCTCATATCTGTTTGTTTATTGCCTAATGATTAGTGGAACTGTTTATATCTCAAGCAAGCTTCTTTCCAACTATTTATAGGCTTTCTAAACCTACGCGTGGCATTGCCTAGCCATTACCACTGGAGTTACCCTCTTTTCCTTGCTGTTGTTTTTGGTTTCATGATCTATGGCACTGTTGGTTTCGATCTTGGGTTCCTGGGACAATAATACAAAAGTCTAGACTGGTGGGCTTGGTTGGAGGTCAGAGTTCCCCTTTCATTCCTGGCCAATAATTTCAAAAGTACACAATACATTCATACTAGTGAAACAAGTCAATTTTCATCAATTAAGTTTCAATCATATTGATCCTTCATATTACTCCCTTGGTCCTCTCAGAAGTGCAAAATATCGAATGACGGAGCTCATTCATGAGATAAACTTCTGCCCCTTACACACAAAGCCATGTGAGGGTGATACACAAGAAGGGTCTTCATTTTAATGTCAGAAATATGAACCTGGTCTGACAGAATGATCATCTATCTCTGCAAGGGTCTGAAAATATTCTAGTTGCATTGAACAAAATATTAGGGAGAGTGATCATGGAATGCTGCGAAAAATTAAACATCCCAATATTAGATGGCTACTATGGTCCATTGGTTATCAAATTGGATTGATTGCTTAGAATTCCTGAGAACCGATCACTCTATGGAGCTAGAGCAAGATTCAACTTTCAGATTAACAACTCTGATGAATTGAAACAAATCTGTTTCTCCCTTGTATCAGATGCTGACATTCATACTGATATTTTTCTTGATGTATTTCTAACATTTGCAATGTCTGTTTGGTTTTTTTGTAGCTCTGGTAATCTTTATTTTGTGACGTAAACGCTTCATCGCTGGTATTCTTTGCCACTCCCTCCTTCACAGACAGTCCAGAAAAATGTGGCACACCAGTGTGACAATAGCTCATGGCTGAGTGTGCCCTGTCAAAGCTACTCAATAACACTGTCTTCCTCATAGTCGCATTGAATCACGCAAAAAACTGCCCCCTTATTATCTTACTGATCTAATGTCATGACCCTGGCCATTTTGAAATGTATCTACAATTCACTCACACCACGTTATTGAAACAGGTAACTTGTTCTACTGCAGAAACCAACAAGCACCCTCCCACTCCCTCACCCACCTCCCAACTTATCCAAGATGCAATGTTGGGCCATTGCCCACTAACACCTAAACTCAAGTATCTGTGGGGGCGCTGGATTTACATGTATGTTCATGGCATTTATTATCATTTGCATTCTGCAACGTCAATAACTTACTAAATTGTTTAAAAGATAAGTTGGCTTTTGTGCAGGTAAAACCTATTATTGAATCCTAATCCATTTAATCTTTTACTCTTTGTGCTCAAACATTCTGCATGATATCACCTTTTGGTGATCTGGAAAGACTAACAGATTAATGATGAAAGCAGCTGTTCTTTTTTTGTAAAAAAAAGGGACTGAAACTATTCTTCAAACGGCTTGCAGATTAAGGATTAATCTGAGTCTTAGCGTGGGTTTACAGTAACTTGAGGATTCCTGATTCAGCTTTGCTCTGTCAATTTCAAGGGCAACTGAACTGCAGGTATACGTTGGTAACATTTTTTGTCGGGACCCTACAGCCTGACTGAAGAAGCATCCCGACCTGAAAAATCCCAATCGATTTTCTCCAGAGATGCTGCTTGACCATTGTAAGAATTTACACTGTTTCTTGATTACTTAATTGTAAATTAATTCTCCGATCTATCAAGAATAGCTTCATGTGTGTGGTTGCTATCTCGTGATATCATGTACCTATCTTGTGATAACATGTACCTTGCTTCTGGTGCTGCATGATATAAAAGATGCCTGGCCAATTCTCTTCTGCCTCACAGTGGTTATAGAGGTCCAGCGAGTAAACTTCTCTCCAAATCTCCTTGCTCACAATGTTTTCCCAAATTTCCTCCTCATGCTGAAGAAGTTCATTCATCTCTTCAATGCCCTCTTTAATGTCAGTGGGAGTGCTCCTATCAATACCATTCTCCCACTTATTTTTCTGTGACTCGTTCTGTATAACATGGCCATCAATTTCCCTGTCCCCCACCCCCTCCAGCTCTTCTGGTACCCACCACCTTGGTGCGTTTTGGATGTGTGAGGAAACCGGAGCAACTGGGGCATATACGACACGGTTACAAGGAGAACTGTTAGATATAGTTCTTAGGGCTAACGGAATCAAGGAATATGGGGAGAAAGCAGCAATAGGGTACTGATTTTGGATGATCAGCCATGATCATATTGAATTGTGATGCTGGCTCTAAGGGCCGAAGGCCTACTCCTGCACCTATTTTCTTTCTATGTTTTTATGTCTCAACTCCACACCGACACAGCGCCCAAGATCAGGGCGAAATGTGGGTCACTGGGGTTATGAGGCACAAGCCTCATAATGCCAGTATCACACAACTCTCAAAAGAGTAAGAATAAGATATAATTTAAGAAATAGGCACAGCTTCAGTCTCAGACGACCCTTGGGTCTGCCCCTTTACTCAATGCCATGGCCTGTCCTGTTCGCGACGTTCTCTTATCCACTCTGTGTCTAGAAACCTCTCAGTCTCAGACTTTAATAGACGTCCCAAGATTTTTATCTCTCTCTTGAAAAAAACTTTATTTCAGTCTCAAACAGATGATACTTTGACCTGAGAATACCTTCTAGCATTGGCCTTTAGACTGATAGGAAGCAGCCTTCTGGTATTCAATATGTCTCAGTGTTAGATTGCTTCACATACTTCTGAGCTGCAATAAGTATAGTGTAGTTTAGTTCAGAGATACCCCTGTCACTATCACTCTGTACAGTACAGATCCCCCAAGCCAAGAATCCATCTTGGAATTGTTTCTACACCAACTTCCGAGGTTAGTAAATCTTTGATTGTGTGGAGATCCAAGCTGTGCTCAGAACTATCAAAACACTGCACCACTTCGGCTTGACTCCCTTAGTTTGGTACTCTTCCTGTTTTACAGTAAAGGTCAACATGCCACTTATCTTCCAAGCTACTTGCGCTTTACACTCTGCCTTTTCTGATCCAGTACACCAAGTTCCCTCTGAACATAAACTTTATCTGGTTTCCCCTCAGCCAGAGAGTTAAAATGTACCTCTAGAGTCCACTGAGGATATGTTGACTGGCAAATATCCATCCACACTATGCCTATTTTGTTTTGTTATTCCCCACTCCATGTCATTTTTTACACATGCATGGTTTTGCAGTGATGTTGTTGAGGACAGGCTTGGTTGAACTGGTTGAGCAATGTAATTTTTTTTTATTCATCCATGGGCGTTGGTGCTAACATTTGATCTCTATAGAAGGGGGTCAGCTGGAGCCACAAGCGACTGCAGTTGCAGGAATCTTGAGCTAAACACAAACAAGTTAGGCAGCATTTGTGGAGGGAATAAACAGACAATCATTGAAAACGGGCCCCAACCCAAAACGTCATCTGTCCATTCCCTCCCCAGATGCTGCCTGACCTAGTGAGTTCTCCAGCAATTCGTGTTTTGCTACCCTCAAGAATCACTTGAGTGCCTTCTGCTGGAACTGGTACAAGAGGGAAATAATTTAGTGCGATCAGCTTTTTTCAATGAATGGGATAATTTTCATGTTATGTAAAGACAAAACCACCCAACAGCAGAATGAGGGAAAGAAACAAAGTGCTGGAGTATGTCAGCGAGTAGGCGACGATTCGGATTGGGACAACTACAGACTGATCAATCCTGATCGAAAACATCACCTATCCATGTTCTCCAGGGATACTGCCTGACCGGCTAAGTTACTCCAGCATTTTGTGTCTTTACTTGGTAAACCAGCATCAACGGTTCCTTGTTTCTGCAACCAAATGAAGGACCCCACTATTATAATGGTGAAACTATCAATAGTTCTTCAGCAAACAACAGCTATTACTGTGCTCTCCTCAACTCCCCTGCTAAATAACTTCAGCCCAAAGTGTGATGCAATCTGCATTCCAATGTGCATGCCAAGGCTAGGCAGCAGATTCCAACCTGACATCACGTAGACGATCAAAGAGAAGGCTGCTGAACACATCACTGCAAAGCCATTAATAATATTACCAGCTTCTTCCTGGTGAAACCTGAAATACCTGTCCTGGAAAAACATTGCTGATTGTGAGCTGCTTTGTAGAGTGTGTAAAGATTAAAGTGTGACTGGCACTTTCCAGAATTAATAATATCTATATTTCTAAAAGCCTGATCTCGACCACTTCCTGTTGTCCTGCATATTGATTTTAGAAAAAACGCTGCCACTTACGGCTGTGATTTTTGGCCATCTTACTCAGAATCCCCCTCCACTGCGCAGGACAAGAGGATTTTTCCCATCGATGAAAAATAAAAGAGTTATTAGTGTTATAAAAATGTTGAGATTCTCTCTCCTGAAGGCAAAGCCACTTCCAGAGGGACTATAAAACCCGAAAGCGTTGAATACCTCTGTCAGTCTCTGCAAGATGGGGGAAGCGAGAGGGTCACGTCTCTCAGTCTGAGCTGTGAATAACACTGAACACCTGTCTACTAGACTGTGAGTGGTTTTACTGACTGTCAGTGCCCTTAATGTGGTTTGAAAATATAGTTTGGAAATGCTAAAGCTGTGTTTCCTTTGGTTTGGAAATGCTAAAGCTGTGTTGCCTTTGGTTTGGAAATGCTAAAGCCTAATTAAAGTTACCTTACCTAATTAAATTTGCCTTGCCTAATTAAAGGTGCCTTGCCTAATTAAAGTTGCCTTGCCTTCTATATAATTAAAAGTCTAATCTTGACCACTTCCTGTTTGCGCTTTATATTGATTTTAGAAAAAACGCTACCACATATGGTTGAGTTTTTTGGCCATCTTACTCAGAGTCCCCCTCCGCTCATCAGATGCCGAGGATTTTTCCCATTGATGTGAAATAAAAGTTATTAGTGTTTAAAATTGGTTGAGATTCTCTCTCCTGTCAATCATGCCATGAAGGCCACACCCCTTCTGGTGGGAGGGACTATAAAACCCAGAAGTGTGGGCGAAACTCAGTCTCTGCAAGATGGAGGAGGGAGACGTCACGACTCGCTGTCTTTAGTGGCCTTGCACCCTGCTTGAAATGGTATGAAACTGCACTTGAATTTGGTGGTCTTGCACCCTGCTTGAAGTGGTAAGAAGCTGCACTTGAATTTGGTGACCTTGCACCCTGCTTGAAATGGAATTTCAAGGAATAGCCGTGTCAACTGCCAGTCCACCAGCCGTGAGTGAGTGAGCTGCCAGCACAACAGGCTTGAGTGACTGAGCCGCCAGCCCAAAATCCATTTGGCCCTCAATGTCCATTCTAGCCCTCTGGAAACCAGTCCTTCAGCCCACAACACCCATACTAGCACTCCAGAAAGTCCCCCCCCCCCCTCCCCCACTGCCCACCAATATTGGAATTGGTGGAGAGGTGGAATATTGAATTGAATTGAATTGAATTGAATGCCTTTATTGTCATTCAGACCTTACGGTCTGAACGAAATTTCGTGCTTGTAATTGCGTTGGGGAACCTGCCCTCCCGTGTGATGCTGGGACCCAATGGGTCCCACTTAGTCTAGTTATTTTCTAGATCTACCAATGAAGCTATGCAGTGTGTTTTCACTGTGCATGAAAACCTTAGATGTTTTTGAGCAAGACCACAATATTGCCCCTGAGATAAGTTGAGAGGTTTAGTTTAGTTTATTTTCAAAATAGTGTGGAGATCGGGCCTTCAGGCCACCGAATCTGCCCTGACCAACAATCGCCCATCAACTAGTTCTATCCGACACACTAAGGACAATTAACCTACAAACCTGCACGACATTGGAACGTGGGATGAAACAGGAGTACCCGGAGAAAACCCACGCGGGCACAGGGAGAATGTACAAACTCCATACAGATAGTATCCGAGGTCAGGATTGAACCTGCCGCAGTAAAGCAGCAATTCTACCGCCATGCCGCCCAGGTGGGTGGGGGGACTTGTTTTCTTCCGTAGACCAAATTACCAGTTTTCCCTCATGAATGCAGCATAGTGTGTTGTAAGTGTATTGTAGATGCACAATAAAATGGTCTGGATCACTACATTAGATCAGTAAGATAATGGAGGAACATATTCTTGCACAAATCAATGCAAGCATGACGCAGACTGTTTTACTGAGTACTTCTGGCAGGGCACACGCTGCCATATGTTATTGTCACACTCCAGAGCTGGTGTATCTGAACTTTCCGTGAGGGAGGGTGTGGCAACGAATCTCAGCGATGATGCGTTTCTGTCACTAAATAAATATTACCAGTGCTATGAAGAAAACAAACAGACGCTGCAAATGTTAGAAATACACTAAAAAATATATCAAGGCCACAAATTGCACGAATGTCAGTATCTGATTTAAGGGAAAAACAGGTGTGGTCATTTCATCAGAAAAATTAATCTGAAATTTGGTGCTTGCCCTTTTAAAAAAAAAAAGTGGGTGATAAATCTATAATAATATAAAAATGTCTGTTTGACCAGGAAATTCAGACTAATGATTGCATTTCATATTGTAAAAACCCTTCTTCCCGCTCCCCCTGCTATCTGTCTGAAGAAGGGTTCTGACCCAAAACATCGCCTTTCTATGTTCTCCAGAGATGCTGCAAGACTCACAGTTACTACAGCACTTTATGTCTTGTTTCATAGTTTGTTCTGTCTGATATCACTGGAAACGATGTGCCATGCACTGTGCTGTTGTCTCCCTCTGCTGGTCATAAAATGCATGGGTACTGTGAATAAGGACAAATAATATTAGAGGGATGGAGACCAGAAACTTCAGATGCTGTAAAAAAAACTCAAGTATCTGTTAAGGGCCTGTCCCACTTACGCGACATTTTCGGCGACTGCCGGCACCTGTCATAGGTCGCCGAAAATTTTCAACATGTTGAAAATTCAGCGGCGACCAGAAAGACGCTATGACTCTTTGGGTGACTAGGAGACTACTTATGACCATACAGGCGACACCTTGGCGACATGTCGCGGGGTGAAGCTTGTATGGTCGTGAGTAGTCGCCCAAAAAGTCGTACCTTGTTCTGGTCGCCGCTGGATTTTCAACATGTTGAACATTTTTGGCGAACTGTAACGACCTCTGACGGGTGCCGGCAGTCTCCAAAAAAAGTTGCGTAAGTGGGACAGGCCCTTTAGGATTTACATGTATGTTCATGGCATTTATTATCATTTGCAATCTGCAGCAAGACAATAACTTACTAAATTATTTAAAAGATAAGTTGGATTTTGTGCAGGTAAAACTTATTATTGAATCCTAATCCATTTAATCTTTTACTCTTTGTGCACAAACATTCTGCATGATATCACCTTTTGGTGATCTGGAAAGACTAACAGATTAATGCTGAAAGCAGCTGTTCTTTTTAAAAAAAAAAAAGGTTCTGAAACTATTCTTCAAACGGCTTGCAGATTAAGGATTAAACTATGAAAGACATTTGATATTAACACATTCTGGCCCTTGTGCAATATTTGCCTGACGTTTATAGTTAAGCTGTTTCTGTGAGGGAATCGTAGTCTCGTTATTGTAGACAAATGAAAGGAAGATTTGATGCAGATCAGTTGAAACCTTAAAATGCGATTATATTTGCCAGAGTTCTTGGCGTGGGTTTACAAAAACTTGAGGATTCCTGATACAGTATTGTTCTGTCAATTTCAAGGGCAACTGAACTGCAGGTATACGTTGGTGACATTTTGGGTCGGGACCCTACATGACACTGTTTCTTGATTACTTAATTGTAAATTAATTCTCTGATCTATCAAGAATAGTTTCATGTGTGCAGTTGCTGGTCCATGTTGTACATCTCGTGATATCATGTACCTTGCTTCTGGTGCTACATGATTTAAAAGATACCTGTCCAATTCTCTTCTGCCTCACTGTGGTTGTAGAGGTTCAGCGAGTCCTTGTTCACAATGTTTTCTCAAATTTCCTCCTAATGCTGAAGAAGTTCATTCAGCTCTTCAAGTCAATGCCTTCTTTAATGTCAGTGGGAGTGCTCCCATCAATCCCATTCTCCCACTTATTTTTCTGTGACTGTTTCTGTATAACATGGCCATCAATTTCCCTGTCCCCCACCCCCTCCAGTTCTTCTGGTACCCACCTCTATGGAGCTTTTTGGATGTAATAAAAATAAAAATAATAAAAATAATAATAATAATAATAATAATAATACTACCATTTATTGTCTTACAAATAAATGTACGTACGAAATTTCGTTCCTGCAGTCATAACATCAAAAAAGAAACCAAGACACAATTAACACAATTTACATAAACATCCATCACAGTGAGACTCCAAACACCTCCTCACTGTGATGGAAGGCACAAGTCTTGTCTCTCTAGTCTCTTCCCTGTTCTTTATTCTTCTCCCGAGGCGACTGAGGCTCCCGATATTAAAGCTCCCGGCGGACGATGGTAAGTCTCGCGGCCGTTAAAGCTGCGCCGGGCGATGTAAGGCCCTGCCCCGGGTTGTTTTGACCCCGCGATTCGGGCGGGAGAAGTTGCCATTGCGGGAGCTCCGAAAAGCGGTCTCCTACCAGGGACTTGCGAGCTCCCGATGTTACCGTCCACTAGTTTCAGTTATGTCAAATATACTATCATCTCTCTATTTGAACCGACCACAGTGCACAGCAAAGAACTATAAGATGAAGAAGGGTCTCGATTCAAAACGTCACCTATTCCTTCTCTCCAGAGATGCTGCCTGTCCTGCTGAGATATTCCAGCATTTTGTGTCTATCTTTGGTGTAAACCAGCATCTGCAGTTCCTTCCGAAGCACTTTATAATACTGGACACCTGCTCACAGTTCCTGCTCTTGTGAAACATTGTAATGGAATGGGAACACTTTATCGTTGTTTTTGTGCTGCCGTGTAATGGTTTTAAAGCACCGACAGTCTCAACTCTGCATTATCGAAGGTAGCAGTTCCCTATGTTGTCTCTCCACTAGAATGCACTCAGTCTGTAGCAGCATCTGTCAGAAATGTAAGTGAGTTCTGTTCTTGTTGGCTTCATGCATTCAAGAATTCTTGTCCCTGAACTTGCTTCCCTTCTGCTTTTAACGCAGCTAACTTGCACTTTTTACAGATCTCAAGGACTATTTGGGAATCGAGACTGTGAAATGTTAACTTGATGAAAGTAGAAATGGGACAGATTGCGGATTCAGCAACGAATAACACAATTTGGTATTTGCTTGGTCCCCAATAAAGGGCAAATTGTTTGAGCTGGAGAGCATATCTCACTCGCTCCAATCCTATTGTTTACCGACACTGCGTACAGTAACAATCTCTCCCTGTCTGTTTTCAGCGGTTGATTCTACAGACTCTATGAACGCCACAGGTATCAAGTTTCCTTATTGTTTAATGCGTGGTATCAATTATGTAACATTATAGTGCTAAAAGTTGAAAATTACAGTTGAAACATAATTTTTGTCTTAACAACTTGATGAGCTGAAACTACTGTGAAATTAAAAGCAATGTTTGCCATTTGTTCGGGAGTTGTTGGCTAGTTGTATTGGCATTGCGACAATGGTTTTCTCCTATGTCTGATCTAATCCCAGTTACTTTCTTTCAGTTACTACCAACACCACCACATCGATCACAACAGGTACCAGAAACGGCTTTCTTATAGTGGTCGCAGAGAGATTTCACACCAAATATGTCCTGCTAAGTTTCAGAAGATAACTGATAGATAATTCAAATAAAAGATGGCAATTTAACTGCAAAATAAGTGAATTTTATTTATATTATGAAAATAATTATTTAAATGCCATAATTATGGATTAACATAGTTGGTTATATAGAATAATAGTGATGATGTTAGGCCGGCATGATTTGTGTTACCTTAATGTCATGCATGCATGCATGCATCATATATGTGTTACTGTATACCTGAACTAATCTATTGTCTATTTTTAGCTGGCGTTCTTTCCCACACCACTGTTGGCTCACTTGCTCCTACCACCATTTCAGGTACAAGATTTATTTGGTATTTTAACGTAGAGTTATTTGAAAAGAGACAGAAGGAATAGTAAATGGAAATGAAAACTGCTTCAAAATTTTAAGCAACAGTAGCAAAACTGTGCACAAAATTTGGAGGTAAAAAGGATGGCTCTCTGGAGAAAGTGAAACATATACACTTAAATATAATTCTTCACACTTTTTATTCCTTATCTCAATCAGGTTCTTGAGAATATAATTTGTATAATTAAATTATTCCTCCCAAACAGAAAAGGATTGACACGGGGCATAAAACAGTACAGCACAGAAACAGGCCCTTCGGCCCACAATGTCTGTATCGAACATGATTCAAATTAAACAAATGCCTTCTGCCTTCGCATAATATGATATAAATAGAGTTTTTCTCTATAATTTAAAAAATGGTAACAATGGAGTTCACACATTAGGAGCTAATACTAAAATCTTCAATCTGTTTGCAGATGTGGAGTCTACCACCACTCCCAGCGAGAATATTACAGGAAACAATACAGGTAGGTGACAACTGTGATTTAGTACTTGACATGAACATACCTGGGCACAGTCTGTTCTAACATCACACATACAGGCCTCGGTGTGGTATTATTGCTGTATTCCTTGGGAGGATCATTGCTATTTAACATTCACATGAAAGTAGAGTATAAACTGCACAAAAAAACCTATAAAGAAAACCCCATAATACATAGTGGAATACGAATTTGGAAACAAATAAAAAAAGATTTAAAATTGAATAATATACCACTCTGCCTTCCCATTGTAAATAATCCTTTATTCAAATCATACTTTATGGACAAAGGTTTCACACAATGGAAAAATTATGGAATCAAAAATATAGGACATCTTTATGGGAAAGGTACTTTTCTTTCATTTCAAGAGTTACAACAGAATTATGGACTGCACTCAAATAAATTCTTCAGATATCTACAAATTAGAGATTATGTTAAATCTAATACACAAGTCTACAGGAATAGGGAATCAGAAATTCTTGATGAATGTCTGAACAAGCATCCTAATACTGAAAAACTAATAGCTTATATTTATAACACCCTACTAAATAACGAGGTACCACCGACCGAACCATATAGATACAAATGGGAAAATGAAATAGGTCATCCTATCACGAAAGATATGTGGGACGAAAGTTTACAACAAATACATCAATGTTCATTAAATGCCAGACACACTTTAATACAATTCAAGGTCTTACATAGACTACACTTCTCTAAAATAAAACTAAATAGAATCTTCCCACAAATCTCTCCTATTTGTGATAAATGTCTACATTTAGAGGCTAATTTAACACATACGTTTGCAAACTGTATAAAACTTAAACATTTCTGGACTGATATTTTTGAAATAACTTCAGAAGTTATTAATACAAAACTGGACCCAGACACAAAATTAATAATACTTGGAATATCAGAACAAAGCTTAACACTCACAACAAACCAAAGAAATTTCCTCAATTACAGTATAATAACCGGAAAAAAATTAATATTAAAATTTTGGAAAGGCCCTACAACCCCCACAATTAAAATGTGGATTACGGAAATGTCGGAGACCCTTTACTTAGAGGACTTAGAAGCACGAGGACCCAGCTGAAACTTGAACTCAGGAATAGATGAAAAACTATACTTTATAACCTACGAACCTATCTCCATTGATGTATTACAGGTAACCCATTCCACCTCCCTTGTTTTTCTGTTGTGTTTTTTTTTGCTTTCTTTTTTATTTGTAACTTTCTACCCTTTCTTTTTCCCTCTTTCTATAAAAAATAAAAACACTAGAAGCAGAAGTAATTGATAATGGAAAATTTTAATAATGTATGACTGATGTATATGAAAAGTTTTTTTACTATAATATGTAACTACATTTTATAATATGTCTACTAATAAATAAATTAAAAAAAAAAAAAAAAAAGAATATAATTTGTATAATTAAATTATTCCTCCCAAACAGAAAAGGATTGACATGGGGCATAAAACAGTACAGCACAGAAACAGGCCCTTCGGCCCACAATGTCTGTATCGAACATGATTCAAATTAAACAAATGCCTTCTGCCTTCGCATAATATGATATAAATAGAGTTTTTCTCTATAATTTAAAAAATGGTAACAATGGAGTTCACACATTAGGAGCTAATACTAAAATCTTCAATCTGTTTGCAGATGTGGAGTCTACAACCACTCCCAGCGAGAATATTACAGGAAACAATACAGGTAGGTGACAACTGTGATTTAGTACTTGACATGAACATACCTGGGCACAGTCTGTTCTAACATCACACATACAGGCCTCGGTGTGGTATTATTGCTGTATTCCTTGGGAGGATCATTGCTATTTAACATTCACATGAAAGTAGAGTATAAACTGCACAAAAAAACCTATAAAGAAAACCCCATAATACATAGTGGAATACGAATTTGGAAACAAATAAAAAAAGATTTAAAATTGAATAATATACCACTCTGCCTTCCCATTGTAAATAATCCTTTATTCAAATCATACTTTATGGACAAAGGTTTCACACAATGGAAAAATTATGGAATCAAAAATATAGGACATCTTTATGGGAAAGGTACTTTTCTTTCATTTCAAGAGTTACAACAGAATTATGGACTGCACTCAAATAATTTCTTCAGATATCTACAAATTAGAGATTATGTTAAATCTAATACACAAGTCTACAGGAATAGGGAATCAGAAATTCTTGATGAATGTCTGAACAAGCATCCTAATACTGAAAAACTAATAGCTTATATTTATAACACCCTACTAAATAACGAGGTACCACCGACCGAACCATATAGATACAAATGGGAAAATGAAATAGGTCATCCTATCACGAAAGATATGTGGGACGAAAGTTTACAACAAATACATCAATGTTCATTAAATGCCAGACACACTTTAATACAATTCAAGGTCTTACATAGACTACACTTCTCTAAAATAAAACTAAATAGAATCTTCCCACAAATCTCTCCTATTTGTGATAAATGTCTACATTTAGAGGCTAATTTAACACATACGTTTGCAAACTGTATAAAACTTAAACATTTCTGGACTGATATTTTTGAAATAACTTCAGAAGTTATTAATACAAAACTGGACCCAGACACAAAATTAATAATACTTGGAATATCAGAACAAAGCTTAACACTCACAACAAACCAAAGAAATTTCCTCAATTACAGTATAATAACCGGAAAAAAATTAATATTAAAATTTTGGAAAGGCCCTACAACCCCCACAATTAAAATGTGGATTACGGAAATGTCGGAGACCCTTTACTTAGAGGACTTAGAAGCACGAGGACCCAGCTGAAACTTGAACTCAGGAATAGATGAAAAACTATACTTTATAACCTACGAACCTATCTCCATTGATGTATTACAGGTAACCCATTCCACCTCCCTTGTTTTTCTGTTGTGTTTTTTTTTGCTTTCTTTTTTATTTGTAACTTTCTACCCTTTCTTTTTCCCTCTTTCTATAAAAAATAAAAACACTAGAAGCAGAAGTAATTGATAATGGAAAATTTTAATAATGTATGACTGATGTATATGAAAAGTTTTTTTACTATAATATGTAACTACATTTTATAATATGTCTACTAATAAATAAATAAAAAAAAGAAAAAAAAAAAGAATATAATTTGTATAATTAAATTATTCCTCCCAAACAGAAAAGGATTGACACTGGGGCATAAAACAGTACAGCACAGAAACAGGCCCTTCGGCCCACAATGTCTGTATCGAACATGATTCAAATTAAACAAATGCCTTCTGCCTTCGCATAATATGATATAAATAGAGTTTTTCTCTATAATTTAAAAAATGGTAACAATGGAGTTCACACATTAGGAGCTAATACTAAAATCTTCAATCTGTTTGCAGATGTGGAGTCTACCACCACTCCCAGCGAGAATATTACAGGAAACAATACAGGTAGGTGACAACTGTGATTTAGTACTTGACATGAACATACCTGGGCACAGTCTGTTCTAACATCACACATACAGGCCTCGGTGTGGTATTATTGCTGTATTCCTTGGGAGGATCATTGCTATTTAACATTCACATGAAAGTAGAGTATAAACTGCACAAAAAAACCTATAAAGAAAACCCCATAATACATAGTGGAATACGAATTTGGAAACAAATAAAAAAGATTTAAAATTGAATAATATACCACTCTGCCTTCCCATTGTAAATAATCCTTTATTCAAATCATACTTTATGGACAAAGGTTTCACACAATGGAAAAATTATGGAATCAAAAATATAGGACATCTTTATGGGAAAGGTACTTTTCTTTCATTTCAAGAGTTACAACAGAATTATGGACTGCACTCAAATAATTTCTTCAGATATCTACAAATTAGAGATTATGTTAAATCTAATACACAAGTCTACAGGAATAGGGAATCAGAAATTCTTGATGAATGTCTGAACAAGCATCCTAATACTGAAAAACTAATAGCTTATATTTATAACACCCTACTAAATAACGAGGTACCACCGACCGAACCATATAGATACAAATGGGAAAATGAAATAGGTCATCCTATCACGAAAGATATGTGGGACGAAAGTTTACAACAAATACATCAATGTTCATTAAATGCCAGACACACTTTAATACAATTCAAGGTCTTACATAGACTACACTTCTCTAAAATAAAACTAAATAGAATCTTCCCACAAATCTCTCCTATTTGTGATAAATGTCTACATTTAGAGGCTAATTTAACACATACGTTTGCAAACTGTATAAAACTTAAACATTTCTGGACTGATATTTTTGAAATAACTTCAGAAGTTATTAATACAAAACTGGACCCAGACACAAAATTAATAATACTTGGAATATCAGAACAAAGCTTAACACTCACAACAAACCAAAGAAATTTCCTCAATTACAGTATAATAACCGGAAAAAAATTAATATTAAAATTTTGGAAAGGCCCTACAACCCCCACAATTAAAATGTGGATTACGGAAATGTCAGAGACCCTTTACTTAGAGGACTTAGAAGCACGAGGACCCAGCTGAAACTTGAACTCAGGAATAGATGAAAAACTATACTTTATAACCTACGAACCTATCTCCATTGATGTATTACAGGTAACCCATTCCACCTCCCTTGTTTTTCTGTTGTGTTTTTTTTTGCTTTCTTTTTTATTTGTAACTTTCTACCCTTTCTTTTTCCCTCTTTCTATAAAAAATAAAAACACTAGAAGCAGAAGTAATTGATAATGGAAAATTTTAATAATGTATGACTGATGTATATGAAAAGTTTTTTTACTATAATATGTAACTACATTTTATAATATGTCTACTAATAAATAAATTAAAAAAAAAAAAAAAAAAGAATATAATTTGTATAATTAAATTATTCCTCCCAAACAGAAAAGGATTGACACGGGGCATAAAACAGTACAGCACAGAAACAGGCCCTTCGGCCCACAATGTCTGTATCGAACATGATTCAAATTAAACAAATGCCTTCTGCCTTCACATAATATGATATAAATAGAGTTTTTCTCTATAATTTAAAAAATGGTAACAATGGAGTTCACACATTAGGAGCTAATACTAAAATCTTCAATCTGTTTGCAGATGTGGAGTCTACCACCACTCCCAGCGAGAATATTACAGGAAACAATACAGGTAGGTGACAACTGTGATTTAGTACTTGACATGAACATGCCTGGGCACAGTCTGTTCTAACATCACACATACAGGCCTCGGTGTGGTATTATTGCTGTATTCCTTGGGAGGATCATTGCTATTTAACATTCACATGAAAGTAGAGTATAAACTGCACAAAAAACCTATAAAGAAAACCCCATAATACATAGTGGAATACGAATTTGGAAACAAATAAAAAAAGATTTAAAATTGAATAATATACCACTCTGCCTTCCCATTGTAAATAATCCTTTATTCAAATCATACTTTATGGACAAAGGTTTCACACAATGGAAAAATTATGGAATCAAAAATATAGGACATCTTTATGGGAAAGGTACTTTTCTTTCATTTCAAGAGTTACAACAGAATTATGGACTGCACTCAAATAATTTCTTCAGATATCTACAAATTAGAGATTATGTTAAATCTAATACACAAGTCTACAGGAATAGGGAATCAGAAATTCTTGATGAATGTCTGAACAAGCATCCTAATACTGAAAAACTAATAGCTTATATTTATAACACCCTACTAAATAACGAGGTACCACCGACCGAACCATATAGATACAAATGGGAAAATGAAATAGGTCATCCTATCACGAAAGATATGTGGGACGAAAGTTTACAACAAATACATCAATGTTCATTAAATGCCAGACACACTTTAATACAATTCAAGGTCTTACATAGACTACACTTCTCTAAAATAAAACTAAATAGAATCTTCCCACAAATCTCTCCTATTTGTGATAAATGTCTACATTTAGAGGCTAATTTAACACATACGTTTGCAAACTGTATAAAACTTAAACATTTCTGGACTGATATTTTTGAAATAACTTCAGAAGTTATTAATACAAAACTGGACCCAGACACAAAATTAATAATACTTGGAATATCAGAACAAAGCTTAACACTCACAACAAACCAAAGAAATTTCCTCAATTACAGTATAATAACCGGAAAAAAATTAATATTAAAATTTTGGAAAGGCCCTACAACCCCCACAATTAAAATGTGGATTACGGAAATGTCGGAGACCCTTTACTTAGAGGACTTAGAAGCACGAGGACCCAGCTGAAACTTGAACTCAGGAATAGATGAAAAACTATACTTTATAACCTACGAACCTATCTCCATTGATGTATTACAGGTAACCCATTCCACCTCCCTTGTTTTTCTGTTGTGTTTTTTTTTGCTTTCTTTTTTATTTGTAACTTTCTACCCTTTCTTTTTCCCTCTTTCTATAAAAAATAAAAACACTAGAAGCAGAAGTAATTGATAATGGAAAATTTTAATAATGTATGACTGATGTATATGAAAAGTTTTTTTACTATAATATGTAACTACATTTTATAATATGTCTACTAATAAATAAATTAAAAAAAAAAAAAAAAAAAGAATATAATTTGTATAATTAAATTATTCCTCCCAAACAGAAAAGGATTGACATGGGGCATAAAACAGTACAGCACAGAAACAGGCCCTTCGGCCCACAATGTCTGTATCGAACATGATTCAAATTAAACAAATGCCTTCTGCCTTCGCATAATATGATATAAATAGAGTTTTTCTCTATAATTTAAAAAATGGTAACAATGGAGTTCACACATTAGGAGCTAATACTAAAATCTTCAATCTGTTTGCAGATGTGGAGTCTACCACCACTCCCAGCGAGAATATTACAGGAAACAATACAGGTAGGTGACAACTGTGATTTAGTACTTGACATGAACATACCTGGGCACAGTCTGTTCTAACATCACACATACAGGCCTCGGTGTGGTATTATTGCTGTATTCCTTGGGAGGATCATTGCTATTTAACATTCACATGAAAGTAGAGTATAAACTGCACAAAAAAACCTATAAAGAAAACCCCATAATACATAGTGGAATACGAATTTGGAAACAAATAAAAAAAGATTTAAAATTGAATAATATACCACTCTGCCTTCCCATTGTAAATAATCCTTTATTCAAATCATACTTTATGGACAAAGGTTTCACACAATGGAAAAATTATGGAATCAAAAATATAGGACATCTTTATGGGAAAGGTACTTTTCTTTCATTTCAAGAGTTACAACAGAATTATGGACTGCACTCAAATAATTTCTTCAGATATCTACAAATTAGAGATTATGTTAAATCTAATACACAAGTCTACAGGAATAGGGAATCAGAAATTCTTGATGAATGTCTGAACAAGCATCCTAATACTGAAAAACTAATAGCTTATATTTATAACACCCTACTAAATAACGAGGTACCACCGACCGAACCATATAGATACAAATGGGAAAATGAAATAGGTCATCCTATCACGAAAGATATGTGGGACGAAAGTTTACAACAAATACATCAATGTTCATTAAATGCCAGACACACTTTAATACAATTCAAGGTCTTACATAGACTACACTTCTCTAAAATAAAACTAAATAGAATCTTCCCACAAATCTCTCCTATTTGTGATAAATGTCTACATTTAGAGGCTAATTTAACACATACGTTTGCAAACTGTATAAAACTTAAACATTTCTGGACTGATATTTTTGAAATAACTTCAGAAGTTATTAATACAAAACTGGACCCAGACACAAAATTAATAATACTTGGAATATCAGAACAAAGCTTAACACTCACAACAAACCAAAGAAATTTCCTCAATTACAGTATAATAACCGGAAAAAAATTAATATTAAAATTTTGGAAAGGCCCTACAACCCCCACAATTAAAATGTGGATTACGGAAATGTCGGAGACCCTTTACTTAGAGGACTTAGAAGCACGAGGACCCAGCTGAAACTTGAACTCAGGAATAGATGAAAAACTATACTTTATAACCTACGAACCTATCTCCATTGATGTATTACAGGTAACCCATTCCACCTCCCTTGTTTTTCTGTTGTGTTTTTTTTTGCTTTCTTTTTTATTTGTAACTTTCTACCCTTTCTTTTTCCCTCTTTCTATAAAAAATAAAAACACTAGAAGCAGAAGTAATTGATAATGGAAAATTTTAATAATGTATGACTGATGTATATGAAAAGTTTTTTTACTATAATATGTAACTACATTTTATAATATGTCTACTAATAAATAAATTAAAAAAAAAAAAAAAAAAAGAATATAATTTGTATAATTAAATTATTCCTCCCAAACAGAAAAGGATTGACATGGGGCATAAAACAGTACAGCACAGAAACAGGCCCTTCGGCCCACAATGTCTGTATCGAACATGATTCAAATTAAACAAATGCCTTCTGCCTTCGCATAATATGATATAAATAGAGTTTTTCTCTATAATTTAAAAAATGGTAACAATGGAGTTCACACATTAGGAGCTAATACTAAAATCTTCAATCTGTTTGCAGATGTGGAGTCTACCACCACTCCCAGCGAGAATATTACAGGAAACAATACAGGTAGGTGACAACTGTGATTTAGTACTTGACATGAACATACCTGGGCACAGTCTGTTCTAACATCACACATACAGGCCTCGGTGTGGTATTATTGCTGTATTCCTTGGGAGGATCATTGCTATTTAACATTCACATGAAAGTAGAGTATAAACTGCACAAAAAAACCTATAAAGAAAACCCCATAATACATAGTGGAATACGAATTTGGAAACAAATAAAAAAAGATTTAAAATTGAATAATATACCACTCTGCCTTCCCATTGTAAATAATCCTTTATTCAAATCATACTTTATGGACAAAGGTTTCACACAATGGAAAAATTATGGAATCAAAAATATAGGACATCTTTATGGGAAAGGTACTTTTCTTTCATTTCAAGAGTTACAACAGAATTATGGACTGCACTCAAATAATTTCTTCAGATATCTACAAATTAGAGATTATGTTAAATCTAATACACAAGTCTACAGGAATAGGGAATCAGAAATTCTTGATGAATGTCTGAACAAGCATCCTAATACTGAAAAACTAATAGCTTATATTTATAACACCCTACTAAATAACGAGGTACCACCGACCGAACCATATAGATACAAATGGGAAAATGAAATAGGTCATCCTATCACGAAAGATATGTGGGACGAAAGTTTACAACAAATACATCAATGTTCATTAAATGCCAGACACACTTTAATACAATTCAAGGTCTTACATAGACTACACTTCTCTAAAATAAAACTAAATAGAATCTTCCCACAAATCTCTCCTATTTGTGATAAATGTCTACATTTAGAGGCTAATTTAACACATACGTTTGCAAACTGTATAAAACTTAAACATTTCTGGACTGATATTTTTGAAATAACTTCAGAAGTTATTAATACAAAACTGGACCCAGACACAAAATTAATAATACTTGGAATATCAGAACAAAGCTTAACACTCACAACAAACCAAAGAAATTTCCTCAATTACAGTATAATAACCGGAAAAAAATTAATATTAAAATTTTGGAAAGGCCCTACAACCCCCACAATTAAAATGTGGATTACGGAAATGTCGGAGACCCTTTACTTAGAGGACTTAGAAGCACGAGGACCCAGCTGAAACTTGAACTCAGGAATAGATGAAAAACTATACTTTATAACCTACGAACCTATCTCCATTGATGTATTACAGGTAACCCATTCCACCTCCCTTGTTTTTCTGTTGTGTTTTTTTTTGCTTTCTTTTTTATTTGTAACTTTCTACCCTTTCTTTTTCCCTCTTTCTATAAAAAATAAAAACACTAGAAGCAGAAGTAATTGATAATGGAAAATTTTAATAATGTATGACTGATGTATATGAAAAGTTTTTTTACTATAATATGTAACTACATTTTATAATATGTCTACTAATAAATAAATTAAAAAAAAAAAAAAAAAAAGAATATAATTTGTATAATTAAATTATTCCTCCCAAACAGAAAAGGATTGACATGGGGCATAAAACAGTACAGCACAGAAACAGGCCCTTCGGCCCACAATGTCTGTATCGAACATGATTCAAATTAAACAAATGCCTTCTGCCTTCGCATAATATGATATAAATAGAGTTTTTCTCTATAATTTAAAAAATGGTAACAATGGAGTTCACACATTAGGAGCTAATACTAAAATCTTCAATCTGTTTGCAGATGTGGAGTCTACCACCACTCCCAGCGAGAATATTACAGGAAACAATACAGGTAGGTGACAACTGTGATTTAGTACTTGACATGAACATACCTGGGCACAGTCTGTTCTAACATCACACATACAGGCCTCGGTGTGGTATTATTGCTGTATTCCTTGGGAGGATCATTGCTATTTAACATTCACATGAAAGTAGAGTATAAACTGCACAAAAAAACCTATAAAGAAAACCCCATAATACATAGTGGAATACGAATTTGGAAACAAATAAAAAAAGATTTAAAATTGAATAATATACCACTCTGCCTTCCCATTGTAAATAATCCTTTATTCGAATCATACTTTATGGACAAAGGTTTCACACAATGGAAAAATTATGGAATCAAAAATATAGGACATCTTTATGGGAAAGGTACTTTTCTTTCATTTCAAGAGTTACAACAGAATTATGGACTGCACTCAAATAATTTCTTCAGATATCTACAAATTAGAGATTATGTTAAATCTAATACACAAGTCTACAGGAATAGGGAATCAGAAATTCTTGATGAATGTCTGAACAAGCATCCTAATACTGAAAAACTAATAGCTTATATTTATAACACCCTACTAAATAACGAGGTACCACCGACCGAACCATATAGATACAAATGGGAAAATGAAATAGGTCATCCTATCACGAAAGATATGTGGGACGAAAGTTTACAACAAATACATCAATGTTCATTAAATGCCAGACACACTTTAATACAATTCAAGGTCTTACATAGACTACACTTCTCTAAAATAAAACTAAATAGAATCTTCCCACAAATCTCTCCTATTTGTGATAAATGTCTACATTTAGAGGCTAATTTAACACATACGTTTGCAAACTGTATAAAACTTAAACATTTCTGGACTGATATTTTTGAAATAACTTCAGAAGTTATTAATACAAAACTGGACCCAGACACAAAATTAATAATACTTGGAATATCAGAACAAAGCTTAACACTCACAACAAACCAAAGAAATTTCCTCAATTACAGTATAATAACCGGAAAAAAATTAATATTAAAATTTTGGAAAGGCCCTACAACCCCCACAATTAAAATGTGGATTACGGAAATGTCGGAGACCCTTTACTTAGAGGACTTAGAAGCACGAGGACCCAGCTGAAACTTGAACTCAGGAATAGATGAAAAACTATACTTTATAACCTACGAACCTATCTCCATTGATGTATTACAGGTAACCCATTCCACCTCCCTTGTTTTTCTGTTGTGTTTTTTTTTGCTTTCTTTTTTATTTGTAACTTTCTACCCTTTCTTTTTCCCTCTTTCTATAAAAAATAAAAACACTAGAAGCAGAAGTAATTGATAATGGAAAATTTTAATAATGTATGACTGATGTATATGAAAAGTTTTTTTACTATAATATGTAACTACATTTTATAATATGTCTACTAATAAATAAATTAAAAAAAAAAAAAAAAAAGAATATAATTTTTATAATTAAATTATTCCTCCCAAACAGAAAAGGATTGACATGGGGCATAAAACAGTACAGCACAGAAACAGGCCCTTCGGCCCACAATGTCTGTATCGAACATGATTCAAATTAAACAAATGCCTTCTGCCTTCGCATAATATGATATAAATAGAGTTTTTCTCTATAATTTAAAAAATGGTAACAATGGAGTTCACACATTAGGAGCTAATACTAAAATCTTCAATCTGTTTGCAGATGTGGAGTCTACCACCACTCCCAGCGAGAATATTACAGGAAACAATACAGGTAGGTGACAACTGTGATTTAGTACTTGACATGAACATACCTGGGCACAGTCTGTTCTAACATCACACATACAGGCCTCGGTGTGGTATTATTGCTGTATTCCTTGGGAGGATCATTGCTATTTAACATTCACATGAAAGTAGAGTATAAACTGCACAAAAAAACCTATAAAGAAAACCCCATAATACATAGTGGAATACGAATTTGGAAACAAATAAAAAAAGATTTAAAATTGAATAATATACCACTCTGCCTTCCCATTGTAAATAATCCTTTATTCAAATCATACTTTATGGACAAAGGTTTCACACAATGGAAAAATTATGGAATCAAAAATATAGGACATCTTTATGGGAAAGGTACTTTTCTTTCATTTCAAGAGTTACAACAGAATTATGGACTGCACTCAAATAATTTCTTCAGATATCTACAAATTAGAGATTATGTTAAATCTAATACACAAGTCTACAGGAATAGGGAATCAGAAATTCTTGATGAATGTCTGAACAAGCATCCTAATACTGAAAAACTAATAGCTTATATTTATAACACCCTACTAAATAACGAGGTACCACCGACCGAACCATATAGATACAAATGGGAAAATGAAATAGGTCATCCTATCACGAAAGATATGTGGGACGAAAGTTTACAACAAATACATCAATGTTCATTAAATGCCAGACACACTTTAATACAATTCAAGGTCTTACATAGACTACACTTCTCTAAAATAAAACTAAATAGAATCTTCCCACAAATCTCTCCTATTTGTGATAAATGTCTACATTTAGAGGCTAATTTAACACATACGTTTGCAAACTGTATAAAACTTAAACATTTCTGGACTGATATTTTTGAAATAACTTCAGAAGTTATTAATACAAAACTGGACCCAGACACAAAATTAATAATACTTGGAATATCAGAACAAAGCTTAACACTCACAACAAACCAAAGAAATTTCCTCAATTACAGTATAATAACCGGAAAAAAATTAATATTAAAATTTTGGAAAGGCCCTACAACCCCCACAATTAAAATGTGGATTACGGAAATGTCGGAGACCCTTTACTTAGAGGACTTAGAAGCACGAGGACCCAGCTGAAACTTGAACTCAGGAATAGATGAAAAACTATACTTTATAACCTACGAACCTATCTCCATTGATGTATTACAGGTAACCCATTCCACCTCCCTTGTTTTTCTGTTGTGTTTTTTTTTTGCTTTCTTTTTTATTTGTAACTTTCTACCCTTTCTTTTTCCCTCTTTCTATAAAAAATAAAAACACTAGAAGCAGAAGTAATTGATAATGGAAAATTTTAATAATGTATGACTGATGTATATGAAAAGTTTTTTTACTATAATATGTAACTACATTTTATAATATGTCTACTAATAAATAAATTAAAAAAAAAAAAAAAAAAAGAATATAATTTGTATAATTAAATTATTCCTCCCAAACAGAAAAGGATTGACATGGGGCATAAAACAGTACAGCACAGAAACAGGCCCTTCGGCCCACAATGTCTGTATCGAACATGATTCAAATTAAACAAATGCCTTCTGCCTTCGCATAATATGATATAAATAGAGTTTTTCTCTATAATTTAAAAAATGGTAACAATGGAGTTCACACATTAGGAGCTAATACTAAAATCTTCAATCTGTTTGCAGATGTGGAGTCTACCACCACTCCCAGCGAGAATATTACAGGAAACAATACAGGTAGGTGACAACTGTGATTTAGTACTTGACATGAACATACCTGGGCACAGTCTGTTCTAACATCACACATACAGGCCTCGGTGTGGTATTATTGCTGTATTCCTTGGGAGGATCATTGCTATTTAACATTCACATGAAAGTAGAGTATAAACTGCACAAAAAAACCTATAAAGAAAACCCCATAATACATAGTGGAATACGAATTTGGAAACAAATAAAAAAGATTTAAAATTGAATAATATACCACTCTGCCTTCCCATTGTAAATAATCCTTTATTCAAATCATACTTTATGGACAAAGGTTTCACACAATGGAAAAATTATGGAATCAAAATATAGGACATCTTTATGGGAAAGGTACTTTTCTTTCATTTCAAGAGTTACAACAGAATTATGGACTGCACTCAAATAATTTCTTCAGATATCTACAAATTAGAGATTATGTTAAATCTAATACACAAGTCTACAGGAATAGGGAATCAGAAATTCTTGATGAATGTCTGAACAAGCATCCTAATACTGAAAAACTAATAGCTTATATTTATAACCCCCTACTAAATAACGAGGTACCACCGACCGAACCATATAGATACAAATGGGAAAATGAAATAGGTCATCCTATCACGAAAGATATGTGGGACGAAAGTTTACAACAAATACATCAATGTTCATTAAATGCCAGACACACTTTAATACAATTCAAGGTCTTACATAGACTACACTTCTCTAAAATAAAACTAAATAGAATCTTCCCACAAATCTCTCCTATTTGTGATAAATGTCTACATTTAGAGGCTAATTTAACACATACGTTTGCAAACTGTATAAAACTTAAACATTTCTGGACTGATATTTTTGAAATAACTTCAGAAGTTATTAATACAAAACTGGACCCAGACACAAAATTAATAATACTTGGAATATCAGAACAAAGCTTAACACTCACAACAAACCAAAGAAATTTCCTCAATTACAGTATAATAACCGGAAAAAAATTAATATTAAAATTTTGGAAAGGCCCTACAACCCCCACAATTAAAATGTGGATTACGGAAATGTCGGAGACCCTTTACTTAGAGGACTTAGAAGCACGAGGACCCAGCTGAAACTGAACTCAGGAATAGATGAAAAACTATACTTTATAACCTACGAACCTATCTCCATTGATGTATTACAGGTAACCCATTCCACCTCCCTTGTTTTTCTGTTGTGTTTTTTTTTGCTTTCTTTTTTATTTGTAACTTTCTACCCTTTCTTTTTCCCTCTTTCTATAAAAAATAAAAACACTAGAAGCAGAAGTAATTGATAATGGAAAATTTTAATAATGTATGACTGATGTATATGAAAAGTTTTTTTACTATAATATGTAACTACATTTTATAATATGTCTACTAATAAATAAATAAAAAAAAAAAAAAAAAAAGAATATAATTTGTATAATTAAATTATTCCTCCCAAACAGAAAAGGATTGACATGGGGCATAAAACAGTACAGCACAGAAACAGGCCCTTCGGCCCACAATGTCTGTATCGAACATGATTCAAATTAAACAAATGCCTTCTGCCTTCGCATAATATGATATAAATAGAGTTTTTCTCTATAATTTAAAAAATGGTAACAATGGAGTTCACACATTAGGAGCTAATACTAAAATCTTCAATCTGTTTGCAGATGTGGAGTCTACCACCACTCCCAGCGAGAATATTACAGGAAACAATACAGGTAGGTGACAACTGTGATTTAGTACTTGACATGAACATACCTGGGCACAGTCTGTTCTAACATCACACATACAGGCCTCGGTGTGGTATTATTGCTGTATTCCTTGGGAGGATCATTGCTATTTAACATTCACATGAAAGTAGAGTATAAACTGCACAAAAAAACCTATAAAGAAAACCCCATAATACATAGTGGAATACGAATTTGGAAACAAATAAAAAAAGATTTAAAATTGAATAATATACCACTCTGCCTTCCCATTGTAAATAATCCTTTATTCAAATCATACTTTATGGACAAAGGTTTCACACAATGGAAAAATTATGGAATCAAAAATATAGGACATCTTTATGGGAAAGGTACTTTTCTTTCATTTCAAGAGTTACAACAGAATTATGGACTGCACTCAAATAATTTCTTCAGATATCTACAAATTAGAGATTATGTTAAATCTAATACACAAGTCTACAGGAATAGGGAATCAGAAATTCTTGATGAATGTCTGAACAAGCATCCTAATACTGAAAAACTAATAGCTTATATTTATAACACCCTACTAAATAACGAGGTACCACCGACCGAACCATATAGATACAAATGGGAAAATGAAATAGGTCATCCTATCACGAAAGATATGTGGGACGAAAGTTTACAACAAATACATCAATGTTCATTAAATGCCAGACACACTTTAATACAATTCAAGGTCTTACATAGACTACACTTCTCTAAAATAAAACTAAATAGAATCTTCCCACAAATCTCTCCTATTTGTGATAAATGTCTACATTTAGAGGCTAATTTAACACATACGTTTGCAAACTGTATAAAACTTAAACATTTCTGGACTGATATTTTTGAAATAACTTCAGAAGTTATTAATACAAAACTGGACCCAGACACAAAATTAATAATACTTGGAATATCAGAACAAAGCTTAACACTCACAACAAACCAAAGAAATTTCCTCAATTAAAGTATAATAACCGGAAAAAAATTAATATTAAAATTTTGGAAAGGCCCTACAACCCCCACAATTAAAATGTGGATTACGGAAATGTCGGAGACCCTTTACTTAGAGGACTTAGAAGCACGAGGACCCAGCTGAAACTTGAACTCAGGAATAGATGAAAAACTATACTTTATAACCTACGAACCTATCTCCATTGATGTATTACAGGTAACCCATTCCACCTCCCTTGTTTTTCTGTTGTGTTTTTTTTTGCTTTCTTTTTTATTTGTAACTTTCTACCCTTTCTTTTTCCCTCTTTCTATAAAAAATAAAAACACTAGAAGCAGAAGTAATTGATAATGGAAAATTTTAATAATGTATGACTGATGTATATGAAAAGTTTTTTTACTATAATATGTAACTACATTTTATAATATGTCTACTAATAAATAAATAAAAAAAAAAAAAAAAAAAAGAATATAATTTGTATAATTAAATTATTCCTCCCAAACAGAAAAGGATTGACATGGGGCATAAAACAGTACAGCACAGAAACAGGCCCTTCGGCCCACAATGTCTGTATCGAACATGATTCAAATTAAACAAATGCCTTCTGCCTTCGCATAATATGATATAAATAGAGTTTTTCTCTATAATTTAAAAAATGGTAACAATGGAGTTCACACATTAGGAGCTAATACTAAAATCTTCAATCTGTTTGCAGATGTGGAGTCTACAACCACTCCCAGCGAGAATATTACAGGAAACAATACAGGTAGGTGACAACTGTGATTTAGTACTTGACATGAACATACCTGGGCACAGTCTGTTCTAACATCACACATACAGGCCTCGGTGTGGTATTATTGCTGTATTCCTTGGGAGGATCATTGCTATTTAACATTCACATGAAAGTAGAGTATAAACTGCACAAAAAAACCTATAAAGAAAACCCCATAATACATAGTGGAATACGAATTTGGAAACAAATAAAAAAAGATTTAAAATTGAATAATATACCACTCTGCCTTCCCATTGTAAATAATCCTTTATTCAAATCATACTTTATGGACAAAGGTTTCACACAATGGAAAAATTATGGAATCAAAAATATAGGACATCTTTATGGGAAAGGTACTTTTCTTTCATTTCAAGAGTTACAACAGAATTATGGACTGCACTCAAATAATTTCTTCAGATATCTACAAATTAGAGATTATGTTAAATCTAATACACAAGTCTACAGGAATAGGGAATCAGAAATTCTTGATGAATGTCTGAACAAGCATCCTAATACTGAAAAACTAATAGCTTATATTTATAACACCCTACTAAATAACGAGGTACCACCGACCGAACCATATAGATACAAATGGGAAAATGAAATAGGTCATCCTATCACGAAAGATATGTGGGACGAAAGTTTACAACAAATACATCAATGTTCATTAAATGCCAGACACACTTTAATACAATTCAAGGTCTTACATAGACTACACTTCTCTAAAATAAAACTAAATAGAATCTTCCCACAAATCTCTCCTATTTGTGATAAATGTCTACATTTAGAGGCTAATTTAACACATACGTTTGCAAACTGTATAAAACTTAAACATTTCTGGACTGATATTTTTGAAATAACTTCAGAAGTTATTAATACAAAACTGGACCCAGACACAAAATTAATAATACTTGGAATATCAGAACAAAGCTTAACACTCACAACAAACCAAAGAAATTTCCTCAATTACAGTATAATAACCGGAAAAAAATTAATATTAAAATTTTGGAAAGGCCCTACAACCCCCACAATTAAAATGTGGATTACGGAAATGTCGGAGACCCTTTACTTAGAGGACTTAGAAGCACGAGGACCCAGCTGAAACTTGAACTCAGGAATAGATGAAAAACTATACTTTATAACCTACGAACCTATCTCCATTGATGTATTACAGGTAACCCATTCCACCTCCCTTGTTTTTCTGTTGTGTTTTTTTTTGCTTTCTTTTTTATTTGTAACTTTCTACCCTTTCTTTTTCCCTCTTTCTATAAAAAATAAAAACACTAGAAGCAGAAGTAATTGATAATGGAAAATTTTAATAATGTATGACTGATGTATATGAAAAGTTTTTTTACTATAATATGTAACTACATTTTATAATATGTCTACTAATAAATAAATTAAAAAAAAAAAAAAAAAAAGAATATAATTTGTATAATTAAATTATTCCTCCCAAACAGAAAAGGATTGACATGGGGCATAAAACAGTACAGCACAGAAACAGGCCCTTCGGCCCACAATGTCTGTATCGAACATGATTCAAATTAAACAAATGCCTTCTGCCTTCGCATAATATGATATAAATAGAGTTTTTCTCTATAATTTAAAAATGGTAACAATGGAGTTCACACATTAGGAGCTAATACTAAAATCTTCAATCTGTTTGCAGATGTGGAGTCTACCACCACTCCCAGCGAGAATATTACAGGAAACAATACAGGTAGGTGACAACTGTGATTTAGTACTTGACATGAACATACCTGGGCACAGTCTGTTCTAACATCACACATACAGGCCTCGGTGTGGTATTATTGCTGTATTCCTTGGGAGGATCATTGCTATTTAACATTCACATGAAAGTACAGTAAATTAATGTCAGAAAAGAGTGACACTACATGTTATTTCTTGAGCAGAAAATGTTTCTTGGTATACGTAGACTGTGTACAAATTAGGAGATACAAGAAAATGTAAATGCTGGAATCTTGAACACAAAAATAAAGTGCTGGAGTACACTCATCTCCTAATTTCCGAGTCCTAATTTCCCTTTCATTCCTTTTCATATTGTTACCATCTACACTGAGGGTAATATGTACCATGGCTGGTACAACGGTGCAATCAATATGCTGGGGGCATCTTCTGTCAGCTGATTTGTGTGATGGGGTGGGGGCTACATCCACCACTCTACAGTTTCTTACGGTCTTGGGAAGAGTATTTGCCAAACAAAACTGTGATGCATTCAGATAGGATGCTTCCTATGTTGCATCTACAGAAATTGCAAAGAGGTGTTGGGGACAAGCCACATTTCTTTAGTCTTCTGAGGAAGTAGAGGCATTGGTGTGCTTTCTTGACTAAGGCATCGTTGTGTGTTTTTGGATGGAGTGTGGCCTGTTTCCATTCAACCCAATTTGCAATACAACCCTTGTTGACTTGTGACACAACCTGACTTTACAAAGACATTTCTGAAACCAAGCATAGCAACATTGATCTCATACCTTCCACTATCTTTACAGATAACCAAACTCTGAGCATGATGACAGTTCCACCAAATTCAAAAGGTACTGAAAATGTGATCTTTAAAAACTTTGAGAAGTATTGAACACCTGGTAGCAAAATTAAGTATTTCAGATCCTTTGGAAATTGTTCACATGGTTTATTGGAAAAATGGTATCGGGCAGAATAAGCATGTATTCTTATTCTGGCTAATAGTACTAAGGAAATATTTAATTCCACCCCATCCTTTTCCCTCAGTGCTGCAGTCGCCTTCTTTATAAACTTATAGTCAACTTACTTTTGAATGCCAATATTAAGTCCACTTCAACACCCATATGCCTTAAGGACCTGTCCCACTTGGGCGTCATTTGTGCGACATCATTTACGCATCACGATGCACGACGCGTACGTCGTGCCTCGCACGTGATGCTTGCATGGTGCGCATTACGCGCGCATGGTGCGTGGTGACGTTGGCAGTGATGTGCGGTCGCGCGCAGTGCCCCAGGATTTTGGGATGTACAAAATCTTTGCGCTCCATCTGCGTGACGTGGAAATGATGCCCGTGGGACAGGCCCTTTATTCTACACCACAGTAATGTCCTATTTCAAAGTAATTTAATGTCATAGAGTCGTACTGCACAAAAACACACCTTTTGGCCCACCATACATACCTGTGCTTGCCATCAAATACCTATCAGAACTATTTCCAGGTTTTTCCAGCTTTATTTTGTTATATTGTGAATACTTTAACCTATACTTTTTGTTACCCTCTCTCATGCCAATGCAGTGTTTCTTTACTCTAAACCATGCAGAGATTTAAGTGTTTTGTTGAATCTTATCTTTCTCTGCTCTAAGAAGATCTTATTCTCTCACCATAATGATAGATTCTCCTTCTTTATGCTGTGGAAATAAATCATTGCACCCTCCACGAACCAATTGTAAAATCTGTTGTTCCAGAAGTATACAAATTACACCAGCTGCGGCCTACCAAGTGACTTTTAATACAATTATGAACATTTTACCAAGCAGTCATGGAATCTTTTAATCCACTTAAGAGTGGGAATACCATTCTATAATTATATTGTGATTGTTTTATAGGCATTGTCTGTTTTGTAATTTAACCAATCCACATGGGTAAATTACTTAAAGTTAGTCCATATGTTACTAGAAGTACGCCCACAGTTGTTTCTGGGGATTTCATACATTGTGCACACATTAAGCCAGGTGCTGCACCATCTGAGGGCGGGTGTAGGTTCTGTACTGGGCATTAAAAAGATCAGTAAATGGCTACTAATCTCAATGCCTGATTGATAAGACCGACTGCGATTTTCAACTCCATATGGCTTTACAATCAGTGGCCACCTGCCCTTGGACCACGATGTTGGCCTGAAGGCACTTTGTCCAGCTCCAGGTTCACTAATGTGGCCCAGTGCATCCTCATGCAATGCAGCCCCCCCTCCCCCCCCCCCCCCCATCCCCCATCCCAATTACTGCCTGCAGGAGTGGCTATGATTCTCAATGATACTCCTTCCCCAGGTACTTTGAACTTTTTGTAAATGGTGCCAAAATATGGCAAATCGTGCATGTGTGATCTATGCAAAAAGAATTTCACTGTGCTGTGCACTCGTGACAATAGAGAACCATTCAACCATTCTACCACATGGACTGTCAAAGCCACCACTAAAATTGAATGTTTACAAGTAAACTGATCCCTTCCAAAATTATATGCTTTCAAAGTAAAACATAGCCAACCACTCACACACCTTTTAAAGGAATTAAATATATTTAAACTAATTCAAGTGAATCAAAGGGGGTGGGAGATTGCAACCTTCACATGGTCCGCCATGTTTCGACTAATGCAATCAACTCGATGTGCACAAACGGAAGATCAAATAGAACTAGTTGTCCAACAACGTTAGGCTGTGCACGCCACATGAAAGAAGAAGAAGTGAATCAAACATAAAAAGTCTGCCAGCCAGAGTGGGAACCAGGATATCTGCAGAGGTTTGTGATATGCTTTATGTTTCCAAATCCTCTCTGGTTCTTTTCACATATGCTTCTATCAGCTACCCCAAAATAGCCAGGAGTGAAAGAAGGTATGGCAGCTCATAGTTTGAACTGAACTCTTTCCTACCCTTACAGGGCCCAGCTCTAGAAATGTGAAAGTAACTCAACCAGGTAACGGTCACAAGGATGTTCCATCCTACACATTCTTCCTTCAAGATATTTCCCAATACTTTGAAAATGCTGGGAATATTGATGAAATTGAGTCATTACAATCCTTAAGCCAAAGATACTGTCCAAAGAATAAAATAATAAATTCCAAATTGTAACTGCTATTGAAGAACCTCCTTTACAAGGAGGTCAATTCACTCTTGGGATGAATATTGACGGCCTTATCCAGTAATGTATCTTGTGTGCAGCTAATCACTATTCGTATTAAATTTGATAATTCTGTGACTTACCTTTGATTAGATATGTCACAGCCTCTGCCCATCTATACTATCAGAACTATTTTAAAATGTGGACATTTTGTTAAATCTAATTTTAAACTCACTGTTTTCTGCTATGGGTGGGCCTCACCTATTTCTTGCACTGCTTGACAAACAACTGAGGAATATAATTAATGATTATATGGAAAGGCAGAGGCTGATCAGGCATAGTCAACATGGATTTGTCGAGGATAGACCAATCTGTTTGAATTCTATGGTGAATAGAATTGCATAGAGTTCAATAAGGTCATTGACAAGGTTCCACGTGGGAGGTTGGTCCAGCAGGTTAGTGCCCATGGGATCCAAGGCAGTTGGCAAATAGGATATAAAATTGAATTTGCTATTGGAGATGGAGGGTGATAGCAGAGGGATTTTTTGTGATTGAATGGCTGTGACGAGGATCAGTGCTGGACCCCTTGCTGTTTGTAAGATACATGAACGTTCTGGATGTGGATGCCGGAGGCATAATCTGTAAATTTACACATGCCACAGCTGGAGGTGCTGATGGACTGGTCTTGGGCTACAGGGTGATATCATTTTGTTGGCGAAATACACTGAGAAATGGCACGGAATCTATTCCCAATCAATATGAGGTGATACTTTTTGAGTACTGATGAGACTAGAGCATACACCATGAATGGTAATGTCCAAAGGAGTATTGAAGAACAGAGGAACCTTGTAATGCAGGCCCAAAGATCCTTGAAGATAATGTGGTCAAGGAACTTGATATGTTGGCCTTTATTAGTCAGGGCTTTGAATAGGAATAGGGAGGTTATGCTTCCATTTTTAAAAATGCTTGTCAAATCCCAGTTGGAATATTGCATGAAGTTCAGATATCTACACGATAGGAAGGATGTCTTGGTCTGAAGAAGGTGCAGCATATATACACCAGGATGGGATGGAGTTTCATTTGTGAGGAGAGACTGGAATGACCAGGTTTGTTGTTCCTGGAGTGGAGAATGTTAAGAGGGAAATTAAGAGGGTATATATAGGGGAGATTGCAGGAAATGTTTCCCCAAATCGGAGGTGAATAAAACAAGGGACATAGATTTAAAGTAAGTGAAAATAGATTTAGAGAGAATCTGGGGAGGGCATTCTTTACCCAGAGTGTAACGGGTAACAGGTGCAAACAGAGTGTAACAGGTAATGTTATGAATTTGTTGCAGAAATTGTGCTGTGAAGAAATATAATGACATCTGAAATAACTTATTTTTATCTGTGTAGAAGTTTTGGCTTTGCAGGTGAGGGCAGCTTTGATTGGTATTAACCCTTCCTTTTCCCAGGGGATTATATTCTCATGTCTCATCTCATGTCTGCAGAAAATCATTCTTTGTAGCATTCTGTTAAATTGTTAAATGCCACTACAAGGCCTTCATCTTCGTTCAAAGAGTGTTTCCCTTGATTGTATGTACATGTGACAGCTGAGATACAATCAAATAAAATGTAACATGAATGTTTCAAATATTGTATCACATTCCCGCAGTCTTTCTCTCAGAAACATCTTATCACTGACGATGAAAATTTGAACTTATTCAGATGCACAAAATAATAGGATCGTTAGTCCAGTTGGCAGGTGGAGGGTGTTGTTCGGGAGATGAGAAACAACATTTCACTGCTGGTGGAAGGTTGGAAGAAGCGAGTTGATTTTCTGAGCACAGTACAACGAGATTTTGTGTCTGGTTGCAAGGAGAGGGAGTTGTGGGAAAATGGAATGGATTGGTGCTGGGAACTAAGCAAGCTTGATTAGTGTTAAAATATAATGATGTTTCCTTGGGAAGTGAATGAAAAACAAAGATGAATTTAAAACATAAAAAAACCCTGCAAATGTTGTTATGATAACTACTATTTCTATTCAGCTAGACAATGGATCAACTTAATATCATGAAATGTTGTAAGGACTTGTCAATATTTATTCAGCACTTACGAAAAAATTATTTTCGTCCAATACTACACGGGTGCCATATTCTGCAGACAGGTTGCAAAGGAATATCTCACATCTGACATGACAGTTTGTCTCATTAGAAACATTCCACTACCATTACAGGAAAGAACAATGGTAAAGAAACATGGGAGACTAATCATACAAAGACTACAGGTGCAATACATTTATTCTGTAAAAATGATTAATTATGTTGGAAACCTGTTGCAAATATTTTGTTGTTATCAATGATGGGAACTTCTCATGTGATTCGGTCTTTGCTAGCTCACAGTTTGTGGTGTGCCAACATTTATTTCCATCCCCAGCAACCTAAAATAAACGGCCAAATACTGCTCAGTTCACCGTGCCTCTGCACGGGCATTGAAACTGTTACCTCATTAGCATCAATATTATTGTTTTGAACACAGAATTTGCCTGTTCCCTTCAAAAATAAATCTAGTTATCTTTGTATAATCATAATGAAAGCGCTTGTGTCGTCTTTTAAGGGTGTGAGTAATAGAGGGTTAAAATCATTTAAAAAAGAAAATGTTATTCCTTCCTTCTCTAATCCTTGTATAAGTTACCTGAAATCCATAAAATGTGGTTACCTGGCAACCTGACAGTTGCCACCAATTTCTCCTTGTTACTTGATCAAAATCATTCAGAATTTTGAACCCCACTATGAATATTTTTCATAAACCTCCAAGTTCTCAGATGATTAGATTCGCTAGTAATCCCATGTATCTGAAGAGAGCAATTTGGTAAATCTCTCCTGTTCCTAATCCTTTGCCTCGATTTTATTTCTGTTTCATCGACTGTTTCCCTGAATTGCACATCAATGAACCAGCTGAGTAATAACCTGCGCGTTATAAAGTGCCAGCACTCTGAAGAAGAGTCCTGACCAGAGACATCACCTGTCTCATACCGCTCCGCAGATGCTGCCTGACATGCAGAGTCCCTCCAACAGTTTGCTTTTAGCACCTTAAAAGGTTTGAGCTATTGTCTATAAGGCGTTATCACAATACTTCCTTGTGGAACACCTTTTCACAGATGATGGAAAGTTGGAAGAAGACAGTTGTTTTTCTGAGCAACATCCGTGGCACAGTAAAATGGGACAAGATGTCCATTTGCAGGGAGAGGGAGTTGTGGGAGAATGGAATGGTTGATGCTGGGAAATAAACAAGCTTGATTAATATAAAATATGAATTTGTTTCTGTGGAACTGACTGCAAACCAATGAAGAACATTAACCATCAAAAATTACAAACCATGTCATGATAAACATTATTTTATTGAGCTTGGAAAATGATGCACTTTGGTTCCATGAAGTGTTGTCAGGACTTGTTAATACTTATTCAACTCTTAAGAAGAAAATCTTATGCACAATTAGCATCCAATACTATAGCGGTGCTGTAATCTGCAGGCATGTTACAAAGGAATATCTCAGGGGCATCACAGTGACACAGCGGAAGAGTTTCCACCCAGAGTCCCGAGTTCAATCCTGACCACGGGTGGTATCTGTACGGAGTTTGTACGTTCTCCCCCTACCTACGTGGGCTTTCTCTGGGTGCTCAGGTTTCCTCCCACACTCCAAAGACGTACAGGTTTGTAGGCTAATTGGCTTGGTAAAAATTGTAAATTGGCCCTAGTGTGTATAGGATAGTGTTAGTATGTGGGGATCGTTGGTCTTGGTGAGCCAAAGGGCCTGTTTATGTGCTGTATCACAAAACTAAACGAAACTAAACTAATCTGACAGTCTGTCTAATTTGAAACCTCCCACTCTCATTACAGGAAACGGAAATCGCCCGCCGTGGCAAACAACTGCAGGTGCCGTAAATCTCTTTTTTTTTTCCCAATGATTTGTAAGGATAGAAACCGGTTGCAGAAATATTGTTATTATAAAAGAAGGGACCTTCTAATGTGATTTTATCTTTGCTAGTTTACAGTTCATAAGTTTAGCTGGTGAGCCAACATTTATTACCCATCCCAAGCAATATAGAATAAAGACCCCAATACTGCTCAGTCTATCGTGCCTCTGCCTGGGCTTTGAAACTGTCATTTCAATTGCGTATTTTTCCAGAATTTTATCTGCTTTCTTCAAAAATTTGATTGGCGATAATGAAGGGCTTCTGGCACCTTTTCAATTAGTCCGTAACAGATTTTATAAAACATTGAAAACATATATTTCCTTTCATGTTCCCTTCAGTTTTTGTATAGGTTACCTGGAATCCATATTACCTGTTGCAGCCAGCCAGTTGCTACAAATTTAACATTTTTCTCTATTAAAACCAGTCACTGTTGAACCTCACTGTGAAAATGTCTTACAATCATCCCTTTCCTCAGGTAATTAAATTCCCCGCCATCCGTAGTACTGATCTGGTAAATGTCTCTGTTCCCTTGATTCCATATCATTCCTGTTTCATTGACTGTTCCCCTGAATTATACATCAATGAACCAGCTGAGAAATATCCAGCACGTTGTAAAGGTTTGAGCTATTCTTTAGAGAATATCATAGTCCTTTTCTGAGAAACACCTTTTTGCTGCTGATGGATAGCTGAAAGTAGACTTTCTGACCAGTATCCACCGCACATTATAATGTGACAAGCTGTCTGTGGTCGGGGTTTGGGATTGTGGGGAACAGGGAATGGATTGGTGGTGGGAATTGTTTAATATATTTTTTAAATTATCAGTTTAAAATGAAATAATATTTCAAAGGAATACTTCAAAGGAAGTTTTCTTATGTTAGGCATCACATCTATTTAGTTCAGACAATGCTGTACAATGTATTAAAGTTCTTTAAGGTATTATGGTGACTTTCAATGTCTATTTAATTTTCAAGAAGATTATCTCGTACTACAATATCCTCAGTGCCATAATCTGCAGCAATATTGCAGAGAGATATCAGACATCAGGCATGAGAGTTTGTCTCATAAAAAGCTTTCTATATCCATGTTAGGAAACAGGAAGCCTAATGTTACATTACTTCCAAAGAATAGCAGTGGCATAGTGAAATTTGTTTAAAAAAAATAGTAATCTTAGAAAACTGAGCAGGTATTTTGTCATTGAGAATCATGGGAAGCGTGAATATGATTGAATCTGTGCAGACACAGTCGACATTGCAGTTTGGGGCCAGCATCTATTTTCCATCCCTTGCACGAAATCCCCTTATCGCATATCTATGCACTTTAAATGGCTCAGTTGTAATTATGCATTGTCTTTCTGCTGATTGGTCAGCACGCAATCAAAGCTTTTCACAGTACCTCGGTGTGTTAAACTGAGTTATTTTGTCAATCTAAAGTCAATTTGACTCAAACGCTTGCAGCTGTTGAAATCGATTCTTTATTCAGCTGAGACTAGTCTCTGAACCTTCCAACACAGAACACCTTCTGCGGCAGGTCCAGAGAATTAGTGACTTTGATACAAACTCATGGCATTTATATAGGCATTAGACATTTCTGATACAGAGGGTATGACAAACTAGTAACCAATCATTTGAGTCCTTCTGGTGACTTACAACAGCAGTCACATGATCCCCCCTTCTCCACCTTATTTTACAACCTTTGTTGCCTGTGGTTTAACCTTGTTTAGAATTATTTTTATTTCAACACAGCAAAACCCCGGTAGGCTCAATTATCAAAGACCACTCCTCAAAATATAAGATACACACATATAATACAATGATCACACAAGTCATACAAACAAACACATTTTCCATACCAAGATTTCTATAAATATAAACAAAGTCTAATGTTTACAATCCTACTTAGACACAATACATTTCATAAATGGTTTCACTACAATTTTACAGTTTAAAATACTATTACCTATGTATTAAAAACATTAATTATATGTGTTCACCAAATTACACAGCTTCTAAGTTAAATTCAAAACCCACACACACCTCCCAACTCCAAGCATACATGGGTCGTAAATCTGTTAACTTAATTGATAAGTGTTTCGTGCCCTGCTATCTCTGGGAGATGGATTTTCTATCTCTCTGCAAGGCCTTTTACAAATATTACAGAACACAGGGTAAATTTACAACTTCAGACCATTACCTCAAAAGTACAGCTTCAAGATCCCTTATCTCAACCTCATTATAATTTAACATAGCCAAAGCTAACCACAGAGTCTATTATCTCTCAGCCTTGAATTCTGTCTCAAACGCAACATAAACAGCCATAACTCTTCATCTTTATGCCATATTCAGAGCTCAGGAATGTACCATAGAGAAAGAGCAGATGACCTCTGGCCTAAGAAGAGGCCCTATTCAGTAATCCATTCTTCAACACAAAATCATATCAAATACAATTTCCTCCAGCGTTATAATTGCCTCAAAGCAATAAACTAAGCTATGCAGGGTCAGATTAGCGTTTCCATGTTTTGATTCATCTGTTCCCTGTGTGAGTTTCTTTGTACTTTATTTCCTTAGGAGACATGTGTTTCTGAAAACCTTAAGCTTTTCTTTACCTAGCTTATATAAAATTACCTAGCTTATATAAAAGTCACTATCCAAGCGGTTCTATTATATAATATGTCCTCAGGTGTACACGTGATAATAAACTAAACTAATAATATTGGAATAAATAGCAGAGCTTTGTGCTTGAGTGGGTGCCTTGAAATAATTATCACAACAGGTTTGATACTCTTCTCACGCCAAACAACAACCTAAGTGGCAGGTAGAAGGGGGGGGGGGGGTGTGTGTAGGTGTGTGTGTGTGTGTGTGTGTGTGTGTGTTTGATTGGAACTGAACAACTTTAATTAGTATTAAAATCTGAAACGGTTTCTGTTTGCACAACTTTAGCCTCAAGGACAAGCTTTCAAAGGTTATGGGGAGAAGACATTAGAATGGGATTGGGAGAGGGAAAGATAGATCAGCCATGATTGAATGGAGGAGTTGATTCATGGGGCCTAATGGCCAAATTCTGTTCCTATGATTTATGAACATGAACACTTTACTGGGGATAGGTGTTATTCCTGTTCATTTCTGACAAGGATATGACTTTACTTCATTACATATTGGAGGGAGATGTTAAAAACTATTAAACTACAATGTCCCCAAATAGCACCCCATTACTATAAACTGCAGATAGAAACATAGAAAATAGGTGCAGGAGTAGGCCATTCGGCCCTTCGAGACTGCACCGCCATTCAATATGATCATGGCTGATCATCCAACTCAGAATCGTGTACCTGCCTTCTCTACATACCCCCTGATACCTTTAGCCACAAGGGCCACGTCTAACTCCCTCTTAAATTTAGCCAATGAACTGGCCTCAACTACCTTCTGTGGCGGAGAATTCCAGAGATTCACCACTCTCTGTGTGAAAAACGTTTTTCTCATCTCAGTCCTAAAAGATTTTTCCCTTATCCTTAAACTGTGACCCCTTTTTCTGGACTTCCTCAACATCGGGAACAATCTTCTTGCATCTAGCCTGTCCAACCCCTTAAGAATTTTGTAAGTTTCTATAAGATCCCCCCTCAATCTTCTAAATTCTAGCGAGTACAAGCCGAGTCTATCCAGTCTTTCTTCATATGAAAGTCCTGACATCCCAGGAATCAGTCTGGTGAACCTTTTCTGTACTCCCTCTATGACAAGAATGTCTTTCCTCAGATTAGGAGACCAAAACTGTACGCAATACTCTAGGTGTGGTCTCACCAAGACCCTGTACAACTGCAGTAGAACCTCCCTGCTCCTATACTCAAATCCTTTTGCTATGAATGCAGACATACCATTTGCTTTCTTCACTGCCTACTGTACTTGCATGCTTACTTTCAATGACTGGTGTACCATGACACCCAGGTCTCGTTGCATCTCCCCTTTTCCTAATCGGCCAACGGTTTGCAAAGGAATTTAACAAAACAGGCATTCCAGTTGGTCTCATGTGAAATCTTATACTTTCATTACAATGAAGAGCACATTAATTGCGACTAACCAACCACAGAATAACCCATGTATTCTTTGAAACTATATTAAAAGACTGATCCAGAAATTGTGCTGTTAAGAAATATTAGGACCACTGATGGGTTTTAGTATATATAGTAAATGGGTTATGGGCTTTGCTGGTGAGGCCAACACTAATAGCCCATCCCCAATGGTCGCAGAATAAAAGTCAAAAGAAGTATTTATTCCATTGCGTTTCTGCAGACTTCTTAAAGTAGTTTCCTGGAGAGGTTTAATCCCATCCTCTTATCAGTCCTGTCCCCTCTTGTGAAACATGTCCACTTCTCTTATGGAAGTTTATTCTGAAACAACTTCCACCATTTTTTCAGAGGTGCACTCCACATCTTAAAAATGATTCCATCAACATGATTACACCTCATTTCTCCGATTCAATAACTATAAATTTTTGAACCGATTGCATACTAACCAGCAGAAGTATTTGATTCCCATTGCACACAAAAATGCTGGAAAAACTCAGCGGGCGCAGCAGCATTTATGGAGCGAAGGAAATAGGCAACTTTTCGGGCCGAAACCCTACTTCAGACTCATTATTTACCAGATTCAAAATATTCTGTATTTGCAACGCAAATATCTATCAATGGTTCATCTAAAGATTCATGTTTCATGAGATTGGATTCTCCAGTGAATCCGCAAGTTTGAAGGCAATCAAATTTCCCACCCTTCAGATAAATCACACCTGTGACCAATTAAATGTCTCTATGGATTTCCTCATGTATGTTTGCCTCAATTATACATTACTAGACTAACGTCAACGATGGTTACTGGCTGTACGGTCTTTGTACATTCTTCCTGTGACCGCATGGGTTTCCTCCGGGTGCATTATGTAATGTGGGGAGATTTTAATCTTATCTTAAGTGTTAATCTTAATCTACTATGTTCTTTAATAGTATATCATTACTTTAAATTGTGGATGGTATATAAAGAAATATCACCCACTAGGCATTCCATCACCCATTAGGTTTTCTCAGGTGATTAGAGTCTCCAGTCATCCATGTATTTGCAGACAGTTGCCCTTTGTAGTTTTCAGGTAAATTTCTCCTGTACCCAAGATTGCTATTGGGTTTTTTTTCCCTGAAGTGCGTTTTTCTTAATTGTATTGTGTATTGAATGGAAATGCAAGTATTGTATCGAATGCAAGTATGCATGTTGCCAGTAAATTACAATGGAATGTTAATTTGACTATTATAGTATTGCAGTCCTTCTCTGAAATACATCTCATCGCATCTGTAATAGGATAGGATGTCCAGATGATGGGTGAACAATCTGCTTCACCTTGCAGTAGTGATGTTTAGCTGATGATTGATGTCATGTCTATTGACATCGGGCAAGGATTTTACTTTGTTTCATTATGTAATGCAGGGAAATGTTAATATCTAATAACATTTTAACATGCTAATCTTAATCTATTATATTTTCTAATAGTACATCATTAGTTTAAACAATGGACAGTATAGATAGGAATATCACCCACCAGACATTCCATTTGGTCTCACTAAAAACCTTGTACTTTAATTAAAGAGAGGAGCACATACACTGTGACAACACAACTACAAAATACCACAGGTACCGTAAAGTTGTTCTTTCAAAATGCAGCAATATTAGAAAATGGATCCAGAAATTGTGTTTTTGAGGAACATGAGGATTGTTGACACGTTTTGTAGCATCTTTTTCCCATCCTTAATAAATGTGGAATAAAAGGCAGAACAACATTATTTGTCCCATTGTGACTGTGCAGACTTATTTAAAAATCGTTGGCTGGAGAGATTTAATCTCCAGCCCTGTCTATGCCTCCTCTCGTGAAATGTATCCAATTCTGTTAAAGAAGTTAAGGGGCTGAACCACTGCGGTGACCTAATCCACAAGTTCAGAAGAGTGTCTTCGACCTTCAAGCTTGAGGACACTTGCCTGAGAAAACGCGAGCTGGATCGACCGTCATCGATGAAACCGCGAGCTGGATCGACCGACCACACACACACACACACATAAACACAAACACATTGCAAAGGCGGGGGGCCAGGGAAAGTGCCGGAGCGCTGTCTTAAATTCACACCCGCGGTGAAGAGGGAGGTAAAAGACGGCTGCACAGTGAACATAAGTCCTTTCGAGAGCGCGGGGGGGGGGGGGGGGGGGGGGGGGGGGGGAGAGGGGGGGGGGAGAGGGGGTGGAGACACTTTTAAAAAGTCAGACAACTTTTAATAAAGTTTAGCGGGCATTTAACCTCCGGTCGGTTTTCCTGGGTCCTGAAAACTCCAATGGGCCAATTAAAATGCCCGGTCAACGAAGGAGATTGCCTACGACTGACCTTGACTGCCTGTAACTACATAGCAACCCAACTCCACAGCACTACGAGTTCAAAAGAAACATGCCGACCAATTTTTACTCGTGGAAAATTTTTCAATTAACTGAAAGCTTTTCCGTGACCTAGCTGAAATATTCGGGAACTTCCCTCGAGCATGAAGGAGAGTTCCAGTGACCTCATAGGACCTCGTGTCGACCATGCTGCGAGTTTGAGTCGACGGAAACTCTTCTAAACTCGCAGATTAGGTTGCTGGAGTGGGACAGCCCCTTTAATTCTGAAATATGTTCCACCCCACTTCTAGTGGTGCAATCTAGATCTTCAAATTAATTCAATAAATATAATTTATTATTTTCGTCTTTGGGTTCATAATAAATTGCATTAAATCCATGATCCCAGATTGCAGTCTGACATGCTATGAGAATTAATTCCATTTATTTACCTGATTTAAAGATTTCAATACTCTAAAATCTCTGTAAATATTGTTCCTAAACATTTTCAGGAGATTAGAATCCCCAATCATCCATGTATTTGCAGACAGTTGCCATTTGTATTTTGCAGGTAAATTTCTCCTGTACCCAATGCAAGATTACTATCATTTTTTCCCCCTGAAATGCGTTTTCCTTAATTGTATGGAATGGAAATGCAAGTATTGTATGGAATACAAGTACGCATGGAAATTTCACCCGTAAATTACAAAGGATGCAGGAATGTTAATTTGACGGTATTATAATATTGCAGTCCTTCTCTGAAATACATCTCATCACATCTGTAATGGGATAGGATGTCCAGATGATGGGTGGACAATCTGCACTTTGCAATGACAAGGGTGAATTTTGAATAACAAAATAACATTTCACTGATAATCGATGTCATGTCTATTCACATCGGGCAAGGATTTGACTTTGATTCATTATATAATGCAGGGAAATGTTAATCTATATAATTAAAAGTCTAAACTTGACCACCTCCTGTTTGCACTCTATATTGATTTTAGAAAACACGTGACCACTTACGGCTGTGATTTTTGGCCACCTTACTCAGAGTCCCCCTCCAGCTGTCAGGGCCAGGAGATTTTTCCCAACGATGAAAAATAAATGACATTAATGTTTAAAAAATGTTGTGATTCGCGCTCACACCATGAAGGCCATGCCCCTTCTGGTGGGAGGGGGAGGAGCTATAAACCCAGATGTGTGGGTGTGGCTCAGTCTCTGCAAGATGGGGAGGGAGAGGCTCACGACTCTCAGTCCGAGCTAGAAATCTACAGAACACCGAGAATACTGACCTGTGAGTGCCATTTATGTGTTTTTAAATGGTGCCTTTTGCAACTGTGTGGCTATTGAAATGTGTGCCTATTGCAACTGTGTGCCTTTTGCAACTGTAAAAAAAGATGAAAATGTCTAAAATTGATTGTCCACCCTCTCCCTCTTCTCTCTCACAGTCTCCCACCTGTTTTTGACAGAGGTTCTGGCAGTTTCTGAGCTGCCAGCCTGCCAGGCCTGAGTTACTGAGCTGCCAGCCCAAGAATCCATTCGACCCACAATGTCCTCTAGAAAGCAGTCCTTTCAGCCCACAACACCCATGCTAGCACTCCAGAAAGCCACCCCCCCCCACACTGGCCTGCAATCTTGGAATTGGTGGAGAGGTGGAATATTGCGTTGGGGACCAGTCCTCCCATGTGAACATGGGCCACTTCGTGTGGTTATCTATATAATTAAAACTCTAATCGTGATCACTTCCAGTTTTCGCGGTATATTGGTTTTAGAAAAAACACGACCACGTAGGGCTGTGATTTTTGGCCACCTTACTCAGAGTCCCCCTTCAGCTGTCAGGGCTAGACGATTTTTCCCATTGATGAAATATAAAAGTCTTATTAATGTTTAAAAAATGTTGAGATTCTCTCTCCTGTCAATCACGCCATGAAGGCCATGCCCCTTCCGGTAGGAGGGGGAGAAGCTATAAAATGGAAGTGTGGATGTGCCTCAGTCTCTGCAAAATGGGGGAGGGAGAGGTCACGACTCTCAGTCTGAGCTGTGAATAACACTGAACACATGTCTACTAAACTGTGAGTGTGGTTTTACTGAGCTGCGAGTGCCCTTAATGTGGTTTGAAAATGAAGTTTGAAAGTGAAAATGTGGTTGGTTTGAAAATGTGGTTGGTTTGAAAATGTGGTTGGTTTGAAAATGTGGTTGGTTTGAAAATGTGGTTGGTTTGAAAAGTGGTTGGTTTGAAAATGTGGTTAGTTTGAAAATGTGGTTGGTTTGAAAATGAAAATGTGGTTGGTTTGAAAATGAAAATGTGGTTGGTTTGAAAATGTGGTTTGAAAATCTATATAAATAAAAGTCTAATCTTGACCACTTTCTGTTTGCGCTGTATATTGATTTTAGAAAAATCGCCATCCCGTATGGCTGTGATTTTTGGCCATCTTACCCAGAGCCCCCCTCCGCTCATCAGGTGCTGAGAATTTTTCCCATCAATAAAAAATAAAAGAGTTATTAGTGTTTAAAAAATGTTGAGATTCTCTCTCATGTCAATCATGCCATGAAGGCCATGCCCCTTCCGGTGGGAGGGAAGAGACTATAACACCCAGAAGTGTGGGTGCGGCTCAGTCTCTGCAAGATGGGGGAGGGAGAGGTCACAACTCTCTGTCTGTGGTGGCCTTGCACCCTGCTTGACATGACTTGAGAATTAAGGGACTGAAGTTTAGGGGTAACATGAGGGGGAACTTCTTTACTTAGAGAGTGGTAGCTGTGTGGAATGAGCTTCCAGTGAAGGTGGTGGAGGCAGGTTCGTTTTTATCATTTAAAAATAAATTGGATAGTTATATGGATGGGAAAGGAATGGAGGGTTATGGTCTGAGCGCAGGTATATGGGACTAGGGGAGATTATGTGTTCGGCACGGACTAGAAGGGTCGAGGTGGCCTGTTTCCGTGCTGTAATTGTTATATGGTTATATGGTTATATTATAGTATTGGAGTCTTGCTCTGAAATACATCTCATCACACCTGTAATGGGATAGGATGTCTAGATGATGGGTGGACAATCTGCTTTACCTTGCAATGGCAAGGGTGAATTTTGAATAACAAAATAACATGTTTCACTGATGATCAATGTCATGTCTATTCACATCGGGCAAGGATTTTACTTTGTTTCATTATGCATTGCCGGGAAATATTAATATCTAATAAACTCTTAACATGTTAATTTCAATCTATTATATTCCCTGATAGTACATCAATATTTTAAACCGTGGACAGTATATAAAGTAATATCACCCACCAGACATTCCATTTGGTCTCACTAAAAATCTTGTACTTTAATTACAGGGAGCAGCACATACACTGCGACAACACAACTACAAAATACCACAGGTACCGTAGGGGGGGGTGGATGAGGGGGTGCGTTGGGGAGGGTGTGTGTGTGTGGGGGAGGGGTGTGTGTGGTAGGGTGGTGAGGGGGTGTGGGTGGGGGGGGAGGGGGGAATGTGGGGGAGGGGGTGTGTGTGTGGGGGGGAAGGTGGGGGAGTGTGGGGGGGGGGGTGGGTTGTGTTGCGGAGGGGGGGGTAGGGGTGGGGGAGGGGTGGGGGGGGTGGGATGGGTGGGGGGGTGGGGAGGGGGGAGGGGAGGGGTGTGTGTGGTGGGGGAGGGGTGTGTGTGGTAGGGTGGTGAGAGGGGTGTGGGAGGGGGGTGTTGGGAAATGGTTGTGTGTGGGGGAGAGAGTGGTGTGTAGGGGGTGTGGTGGAGGGAGGGCGGTGGGGAGGGTGTGAGGGAGGTGGGGTGTGTTGGAAAGGGGGGGCATGGGGAAGGAAGTGTGGGGGAGGGGCAGTGTGGGGGAGGGTAGGTGTGTGTGGGAGGGTAGGTGTGTGGGGGAGGGTAGGTGTGTGGGGGAGGGTGTGTGTGTGGGGGAGGGTGTGTGTGTGGGGGAGGGTGTGTGTGTGGGGGAGGGGGTGTGTGTGGGGGAGGGGGGTGTCATGGAGGGGGGGCCGCCAGTGAATGACAGCGGGTGCTGGAAGGAGTGTCGCCGACCCGGCAAATAACAGATGAATAACTTTTGAAATGTTTCACTGATCGGAATAAAACTTGTTGCACTTGCAGCACAGGAGAATGTCGAGTAAGGTGGTGAAAAATCGTAGCACTATCGGGTACCGTTTTTGCGCAAATTTAGGAACAACACAAACTGGAATAGGACAAGATGAGAGTTAAATAATATGTAGATTTAAGATTTAAATACTCTTAAATATTGTTCCTAAATCTTCTCAGGAGATTAGTCTCCAGTCATCCATGTATTTGCAGACAGTTGCCCTTCTTATTTCTCGGGTAAATTTCTCCTGTACCTAATGCAAGATTGCTATCGTTTTTTTCTTTCTGAAGTGCGTTTTCCTTAATTGTATGGGATGGAAATGCAAGTATTGTATAGAATACAAGTATGCATGGAAATTTTGCCAAAGATTACAAAGGATGCAGGAATGTATTATAGTAACGCAGTCCTCTAAAATACCTCATCACATCTGTAATGGGATAGAATATCCAGATGATGGGCGAACAATCTGCTTCACTTTGCAATGACAAGGGTGAAGTTTGAATAACAAAATAACATGTTTCGCTGGTGATCGATGTCATGTCTATTCACATCGGGCAAGGATTTGACTTTGTTTCATTATATAATGCAGGGAAATGTTAATATCTAATAAACTCTTAACATGTTAATCTTAATTTACTATATTCTCTAATAGTATATCATTAGTTTTAAACTGTGGACAGTTTATAAAGGAATATCACCCAACAGATATTCCATTTGGTCTCACTAAAAACCTTGTACTTTAATTACAGAGAGCAGCACATACACTGCGACAACACCACTACAAAATACCACAGGTACCGTAAAGTTGTTCTTTGAAAATGCAGCAATATTAGAAAACAGATCCCGAAATTGTGTTGTTGAGGAACATGAGGACTGTTGACATGTTTTGTAGCATCTTTTTCCCCATCCTTAATAATTGAGGAATAAAAGGCAGAACAACATTATTTGTCCCATTGTGCCTGTGCAGATTTATTAAAAATCGTTGACTGAAGAGATTTAATCCCCTACTTCCTCCAGCCCTCTCTATGTCTCCTCTCATGAAATGTATCCAATTCTGTTAAGGAAGTTAATTCTGAAATATCTTCCACCACGCTTCCAGTGGTGCAATCTAGATCTCAAAATTAATTCAATAAATATAATTTATTATTTTCCCCTCTGAGTTCATAATAAATTGCATTAAATCTGTGATCCCTGATTGCAGACTGACAGGCTATGAGAATTAATTCAATTTATTTACCTGATTTAAACATTTATATACTAAAATCTTTGTGAATATTGTTCCTAAACCTTCTCAGGAGATTAGTCTCCGGTCATCCATGTATTTTCAGGTAAATTTCTTCTGTACCCAATGCAAGATTGCTATTGTTTTTTTTCCCTGAAGTGCATTTTCCTTAATTGTATGGAATGGAAAAGTTAGTATTGTATGGAATACAAGTATGTATGGAAATTTCACCAGTAAATTACAAAGGATGCAGGAAAGTTAATTTGACTGTATTATAGTATTGCAGTCCTTCTCTGAAATACATCCCATCATATCTGTAATGGGATAGGATGTCTAGATGATGGGTGGACAATCTGCTTCACCTTGCCATGACAAGGGTGAATTTTGAATAACAAATTAACATGTTTCGCTGATGATCAATGTCATGTCTATTCACATCGGGCAAGGATTTTACTTTGTTTCATTATGTAGTTTAAACTATGGACAGGTTATCACGGAATGTCACCCACCAGACATTCCATTTGGTCTCACTAAAAACCTTGTACTTTAATTACAGAGAGCAGCACATACACTGCGACATCACAACTACAAAATACCACAGGTACCGTAAAGTTGTTCCTTGAAAATGCAGTAATATTTGAAAACTGTGTTGTTGGGGCACATGAGGACACTTGCTGTGTTTTGCAGCATCTTTTTTCCATCCCTAATGATCGTGGAATAAAAGGCTGCACAAGATTATTTGTCACTTTGTGCCTGTGCAAACTTATTAAAAATCATTGGCGAGAGAGATTTAATCTCATCCTTCCTCCAGCTCCATCTATGTCTCCTCTTGGGAAATGTATCCAATTCTTTTTTGGAAGTTAATTCTGAATCATCTTCCACCACTTTTTCAGTTGTACAGTCCCAATCTTAAACACGATTCAATAAATAGACTTCATTTTTTTTTTCCTCTCTGGGTTGATAATATATTTCATTGAATCCATGAACCCAGACTGCTGACTGAAAGAGTGTTAGATAGCACTCTTAGGGCTAGTGGAATCAAGGGGTATGGGGAGAAGGTAGGAATGAGGTACTGATGGTGGATGATCAGCCATGATCACATTGAATGGCGGTGCCTACTCGAAGGGCTGAATGGCCTACTCCTGCACCTATTGTCTATGTATCTATGACCCGCTATGAGAATTCATTTCATTGATTTACCTGACCTAAAAATTTCAATATTCTAAAATCTCTGACCCTTCTGAGATTAGAGTCTCTGATCATCACATATATGAGGACAGTAGCCCTTGTATTTTCCAGGTAAACTTCTCCTTTCCCAAATCCAAGATTGCTATGTTTTTCCCCGATGTGTGTTTTCCTTAATTGTATGCAAATATATATGGAAATACAGCGAGTAATTTATAAAGCATGCAGGAATGTTAATTTGATTGTAATACAGTGTCGCAGTCCTTCTCTGAAATACATCTTATCGAATCTGCTAGAAACTTTTAAATAAAACCATTTTGCTAAATACTCTCAGAGGTAGTATATAATGGGACAGGGTATCCAGATGTTGAGTGGACAATTCATAAATGTCATAATAAATGTCCTTGCAATTAGGTGGTTGACAAAAAATACTATATTGCAATACCACATTCTTTCACTGAAAAATACTTCACCAGTGTTATCGAAAATTCAGAATGAAAACAGTTCTGTTTCTGGACATAATTGGGAGTTCAATGAGTTCAAGACCCAAGTGACTTCTTTCACTGGTAAGCCTGGGGTTCCAGGCTTTCAAGCTCCTGTATCTTCTCCCAAGTGGTAGAGGAGTAGCGAAATAGTCAGGGATCCTTGACCATACTTCAGCAGGTTCAGGCGGAGGAGTTACCATACCAGCTTGAGGTGCACCTTGGTTTGGATAGAGTTGATGTGGAGAGGATGTTTCCACTAGTGGGAGAGTCTAGGGCTAGTCATAGCCTCAGAATTAAAGCATGTTCTTTTAGGAAGGAGATGAGGAGGGATTTCTTTAGTCAGAGGGTGGTGAATCTGTGGAATTCTTGCCACAGAAGGCAGTGGAGGTCATCAGTGGATATAGTTAAGGCAGAATCGGATAGATTCTTAATTAGTACAGGTGTCAGAGGTTATGGGGAGAAGGCAAGAGAATGGGGTAAGGAGGGAGAGATTGATTAGCCATAATTGTATGGCGGAGTAGATGATGGGGGGGGGGGGGGGGGAAGAGGGGGTGGAGACACTTTTAAGAAGTCAGACAACTTTTAATAAAATTTAGCGGGCATTTAACCTCCGGTCGGTTTTCCTGGGTCCTGAAAACTCCAATGGGCCAATTAAAATGCCCGGTCAACGAAGGAGATTGCCTACGACTGACCTTGACTGCCTGTAACTACATAGCAACCCAACTCCACAGCACTACGAGTTCAAAAGAAACATGCCGACCAATTTTTACTCGTGGAAAATTTTTCAATTAACTGAAAGCTTTTCCGTGACCTAGCTGAAATATTCGGGAACTTCCCTCGAGCATGAAGGAGAGTTCCAGTGACCTCATAGGACCTCGTGTCGACCATGCTGCGAGTTTGAGTCGACGGAAACTCTTCTAAACTCGCAGATTAGGTTGCTGGAGTGGGACAGCCCCTTTAATTCTGAAATATGTTCCACCCCACTTCTAGTGGTGCAATCTAGATCTTCAAATTAATTCAATAAATATAATTTATTATTTTCGTCTTTGGGTTCATAATAAATTGCATTAAATCCATGATCCCAGATTGCAGTCTGACATGCTATGAGAATTAATTCCATTTATTTACCTGATTTAAAGATTTCAATACTCTAAAATCTCTGTAAATATTGTTCCTAAACATTTTCAGGAGATTAGAATCCCCAATCATCCATGTATTTGCAGACAGTTGCCATTTGTATTTTGCAGGTAAATTTCTCCTGTACCCAATGCAAGATTGCTATCATTTTTTCCCCCTGAAATGCGTTTTCCTTAATTGTATGGAATGGAAATGCAAGTATTGTATGGAATACAAGTACGCATGGAAATTTCACCCGTAAATTACAAAGGATGCAGGAATGTTAATTTGACGGTATTATAATATTGCAGTCCTTCTCTGAAATACATCTCATCACATCTGTAATGGGATAGGATGTCCAGATGATGGGTGGAAAATCTGCACTTTGCAATGACAAGGGTGAATTTTGAATAACAAAATAACATTTCACTGATAATCGATGTCATGTCTATTCACATCGGGCAAGGATTTGACTTTGATTCATTATATAATGCAGGGAAATGTTAATCTATATAATTAAAAGTCTAAACTTGACCACCTCCTGTTTGCACTCTATATTGATTTTAGAAAACACGTGACCACTTACGGCTGTGATTTTTGGCCACCTTACTCAGAGTCCCCCTCCAGCTGTCAGGGCCAGGAGATTTTTCCCAACGATGAAAAATAAATGACATTAATGTTTAAAAAATGTTGTGATTCGCGCTCACACCATGAAGGCCATGCCCCTTCTGGTGGGAGGGGGAGGAGCTATAAACCCAGATGTGTGGGTGTGGCTCAGTCTCTGCAAGATGGGGAGGGAGAGGCTCACGACTCTCAGTCCGAGCTAGAAATCTACAGAACACCGAGAATACTGACCTGTGAGTGCCATTTATGTGTTTTTAAATGGTGCCTTTTGCAACTGTGTGGCTATTGAAATGTGTGCCTATTGCAACTGTGTGCCTTTTGCAACTGTAAAAAAAGATGAAAATGTCTAAAATTGATTGTCCACCCTCTCCCTCTTCTCTCTCACAGTCTCCCACCTGTTTTTGACAGAAGTTCTGGCAGTTTCTGAGCTGCCAGCCTGCCAGGCCTGAGTTACTGAGCTGCCAGCCCAAGAATCCATTCGACCCACAATGTCCTCTAGAAAGCAGTCCTTTCAGCCCACAACACCCATGCTAGCACTCCAGAAAGCCACCCCCCCCCCACACTGGCCTGCAATCTTGGAATTGGTGGAGAGGTGGAATATTGCGTTGGGGACCAGTCCTCCCATGTGAACATGGGCCACTTCGTGTGGTTATCTATATAATTAAAACTCTAATCGTGATCACTTCCAGTTTTCGCGGTATATTGGTTTTAGAAAAAACACGACCACGTAGGGCTGTGATTTTTGGCCACCTTACTCAGAGTCCCCCTTCAGCTGTCAGGGCTAGACGATTTTTCCCATTGATGAAATATAAAAGTCTTATTAATGTTTAAAAAATGTTGAGATTCTCTCTCCTGTCAATCACGCCATGAAGGCCATGCCCCTTCCGGTAGGAGGGGGAGAAGCTATAAAATGGAAGTGTGGATGTGCCTCAGTCTCTGCAAAATGGGGGAGGGAGAGGTCACGACTCTCAGTCTGAGCTGTGAATAACACTGAACACATGTCTACTAAACTGTGAGTGTGGTTTTACTGAGCTGCGAGTGCCCTTAATGTGGTTTGAAAATGAAGTTTGAAAGTGAAAATGTGGTTGGTTTGAAAATGTGGTTGGTTTGAAAATGTGGTTGGTTTGAAAATGTGGTTGGTTTGAAAATGTGGTTGGTTTGAAAATGTGGTTGGTTTGAAAAGTGGTTGGTTTGAAAATGTGGTTAGTTTGAAAATGTGGTTGGTTTGAAAATGAAAATGTGGTTGGTTTGAAAATGAAAATGTGGTTGCATTGGAAAATGTGGTTTGAAAATCTATATAAATAAAAGTCTAATCTTGACCACTTTCTGTTTGCGCTGTATATTGATTTTAGAAAAATCGCCATCCCGTATGGCTGTGATTTTTGGCCATCTTACCCAGAGCCCCCCTCCGCTCATCAGGTGCTGAGAATTTTTCCCATCAATAAAAAATAAAAGAGTTATTAGTGTTTAAAAAATGTTGAGATTCTCTCTCATGTCAATCATGCCATGAAGGCCATGCCCCTTCCGGTGGGAGGGAAGAGACTATAACACCCAGAAGTGTGGGTGCGGCTCAGTCTCTGCAAGATGGGGGAGGGAGAGGTCACAACTCTCTGTCTGTGGTGGCCTTGCACCCTGCTTGACATGACTTGAGAATTAAGGGACTGAAGTTTAGGGGTAACATGAGGGGGAACTTCTTTACTTAGAGAGTGGTAGCTGTGTGGAATGAGCTTCCAGTGAAGGTGGTGGAGGCAGGTTCGTTTTTATCATTTAAAAATAAATTGGATAGTTATATGGATGGGAAAGGAATGGAGGGTTATGGTCTGAGCGCAGGTATATGGGACTAGGGGAGATTATGTGTTCGGCACGGACTAGAAGGGTCGAGGTGGCCTGTTTCCGTGCTGTAATTGTTATATGGTTATATGGTTATATTATAGTATTGGAGTCTTGCTCTGAAATACATCTCATCACATCTGTAATGGGATAGGATGTCTAGATGATGGGTGGACAATCTGCTTTACCTTGCAATGGCAAGGGTGAATTTTGAATAACAAAATAACATGTTTCACTGATGATCAATGTCATGTCTATTCACATCGGGCAAGGATTTTACTTTGTTTCATTATGCATTGCCGGGAAATATTAATATCTAATAAACTCTTAACATGTTAATTTCAATCTATTATATTCCCTGATAGTACATCAATATTTTAAACCGTGGACAGTATATAAAGTAATATCACCCACCAGACATTCCATTTGGTCTCACTAAAAATCTTGTACTTTAATTACAGGGAGCAGCACATACACTGCGACAACACAACTACAAAATACCACAGGTACCGTAGGGGGGGGGGGGGGGGGATGAGGGGGTGCGTTGGGGAGGGTGTGTGTGTGTGGGGGAGGGGTGTGTGTGGTAGGGTGGTGAGGGGGTGTGGGTGGGGGGTGTTGGGTGAATGTGGGGGAGGGGGTGTGTGTGTGTGGGGGAAGGTGGGGGAGTGTGGGGGAGGGGGTGGGTTGTGTTGCGGAGGGGGGGGTAGGGGTGGGGGAGGGGTGGGGGGTGGGGAGGGGTGGGGGGGGGGGAGGGGGGAGGGGAGGGGTGTGTGTGGTGGGGGAGGGGTGTGTGTGGTAGGGGGGGGAGAGGGGTGTGGGAGGGGGGTGTTGGGAAATGGTTGTGTGTGGGGGAGAGAGTGGTGTGTAGGGGGTGTGGTGGAGGGAGGGCGGTGGGGAGGGTGTGAGGGAGGGGGGGTGTGTTGGAAAGGGGGGGCATGGGGAAGGAAGTGTGGGGGAGGGGGGTGTGGGGGAGGGTGTGTGTGTGTGGGAGGGTGTGTGTGTGGGGGAGGGTGGGTGTGTGGGGGAGGGTGTGTGTGTGGGGGAGGGTGTGTGTGTGGGGGAGGGTGTGTGTGTGTGGGGGAGGGGGTGTGTGTGGGGGAGGGGGGTGTCATGGAGGGGGGGCCGCCAGTGAATGACAGCGGGTGCTGGAAGGAGTGTCGCCGACCCGGCAAATAACAGATGAATAACTTTTGAAATGTTTCACTGATCGGAATAAAACTTGTTGCACTTGCAGCACAGGAGAATGTCGAGTAAGGTGGTGAAAAATCGTAGCACTATCGGGTACCGTTTTTGCGCAAATTTAGGAACAACACAAACTGGAATAGGACAAGATGAGAGTTAAATAATATGTAGATTTAAGATTTAAATACTCTTAAATATTGTTCCTAAATCTTCTCAGGAGATTAGTCTCCAGTCATCCATGTATTTACAGACAGTTGCCCTTCTTATTTCTCGGGTAAATTTCTCCTGTACCTAATGCAAGATTGCTATCGTTTTTTTCTTTCTGAAGTGCGTTTTCCTTAATTGTATGGGATGGAAATGCAAGTATTGTATAGAATACAAGTATGCATGGAAATTTTGCCAAAGATTACAAAGGATGCAGGAATGTATTATAGTAACGCAGTCCTCTAAAATACCTCATCACATCTGTAATGGGATAGAATATCCAGATGATGGGCGAACAATCTGCTTCACTTTGCAATGACAAGGGTGAAGTTTGAATAACAAAATAACATGTTTCGCTGGTGATCGATGTCATGTCTATTCACATCGGGCAAGGATTTGACTTTGTTTCATTATATAATGCAGGGAAATGTTAATATCTAATAAACTCTTAACATGTTAATCTTAATTTACTATATTCTCTAATAGTATATCATTAGTTTTAAACTGTGGACAGTTTATAAAGGAATATCACCCAACAGATATTCCATTTGGTCTCACTAAAAACCTTGTACTTTAATTACAGAGAGCAGCACATACACTGCGACAACACCACTACAAAATACCACAGGTACCGTAAAGTTGTTCTTTGAAAATGCAGCAATATTAGAAAACAGATCCCGAAATTGTGTTGTTGAGGAACATGAGGACTGTTGACATGTTTTGTAGCATCTTTTTCCCCATCCTTAATAATTGAGGAATAAAAGGCAGAACAACATTATTTGTCCCATTGTGCCTGTGCAGATTTATTAAAAATCGTTGGCTGAAGAGATTTAATCCCCTACTTCCTCCAGCCCTCTCTATGTCTCCTCTCATGAAATGTATCCAATTCTGTTAAGGAAGTTAATTCTGAAATATCTTCCACCACGCTTCCAGTGGTGCAATCTAGATCTTAAAATTAATTCAATAAATATAATTTATTATTTTCCCCTCTGGGTTCATAATAAATTGCATTAAATCTGTGATCCCTGATTGCAGACTGACAGGCTATGAGAATTAATTCAATTTATTTACCTGATTTAAACATTTATATACTAAAATCTTTGTGAATATTGTTCCTAAACCTTCTCAGGAGATTAGAGTCTCCGGTCATCCATGTATTTTCAGGTAAATTTCTTCTGTACCCAATGCAAGATTGCTATTGTGTTTTTTCCCTGAAGTGCATTTTCCTTAATTGTATGGAATGGAAAAGTTAGTATTGTATGGAATACAAGTATGTATGGAAACTTCACCAGTAAATTACAAAGGATGCAGGAAAGTTAATTTGACTGTATTATAGTATTGCAGTCCTTCTCTGAAATACATCCCATCATATCTGTAATGGGATAGGATGTCTAGATGATGGGTGGACAATCTGCTTCACCTTGCCATGACAAGGGTGAATTTTGAATAACAAATTAACATGTTTCGCTGATGATCAATGTCATGTCTATTCACATCGGGCAAGGATTTTACTTTGTTTCATTATGTAGTTTAAACTATGGACAGGTTATCACGGAATGTCACCCACCAGACATTCCATTTGGTCTCACTAAAAATCTTGTACTTTAATTACAGAGAGCAGCACATACACTGCGACATCACAACTACAAAATACCACAGGTACCGTAAAGTTGTTCCTTGAAAATGCAGTAATATTTGAAAACTGTGTTGTTGGGGCACATGAGGACACTTGCTGTGTTTTGCAGCATCTTTTTTCCATCCCTAATGATCGTGGAATAAAAGGCTGCACAAGATTATTTGTCACTTTGTGCCTGTGCAAACTTATTAAAAATCATTGGCGAGAGAGATTTAATCTCATCCTTCCTCCAGCTCCATCTATGTCTCCTCTTGGGAAATGTATCCAATTCTTTTTTGGAAGTTAATTCTGAATCATCTTCCACCACTTTTTCAGTTGTACAGTCCCAATCTTAAACACGATTCAATAAATAGACTTCATTTTTTTTTTCCTCTCTGGGTTGATAATATATTTCATTGAATCCATGAACCCAGACTGCTGACTGAAAGAGTGTTAGATAGCACTCTTAGGGCTAGTGGAATCAAGGGGTATGGGGAGAAGGTAGGAATGAAGTACTGAAGGTGGATGATCAGCCATGATCACATTGAATGGCGGTGCCTACTCGAAGGGCTGAATGGCCTACTCCTGCACCTATTGTCTATGTATCTATGACCCGCTATGAGAATTCATTTCATTGATTTACCTGACCTAAAAATTTCAATATTCTAAAATCTCTGACCCTTCTGAGATTAGAGTCTCTGATCATCACATATATGAGGACAGTAGCCCTTGTATTTTCCAGGTAAACTTCTCCTTTCCCAAATCCAAGATTGCTATGTTTTTCCCCGATGTGTGTTTTCCTTAATTGTATGCAAATATATATGGAAATACAGCGAGTAATTTATAAAGCATGCAGGAATGTTAATTTGATTGTAATACAGTGTCGCAGTCCTTCTCTGAAATACATCTTATCGAATCTGCTAGAAACTTTTAAATAAAACCATTTTGCTAAATACTCTCAGAGGTAGTATATAATGGGACAGGGTATCCAGATGTTGAGTGGACAATTCATAAATGTCATAATAAATTTCCTTGCAATTAGGTGGTTGACAAAAAATACTATATTGCAATACCACATTCTTTCACTGAAAAATACTTCACCAGTGTTATCGAAAATTCAGAATGAAAACAGTTCTGTTTCTGGACATAATTGGGAGTTCAATGAGTTCAAGATGTCTAGGTGCAGGTGAGGGTAAGATGGGATGGATTTGTGGCAGGAAGTGTACAGCTTTGATGAATTTTAAATTCTGAAATTATTTTTGACCCAAGTGACTTCTTTCACTGGTAAGCCTGGGGTTCCAGGCTTTCAAGCTCCTGTATCTTCTCCCAAGAGGTAGAGGAGTAGCGAAATAGTCAGGGATCCTTGACCATACTTCAGCAGGTTCAGGCGGAGGAGTTACCATACCAGCTTGAGGTGCACCTTGGTTTGGGTAGACTTGATGTGGAGAGGTTGTTTCCACTAGTGGGAGAGTCTAGGGCTAGTCATAGCCTCAGAATTAAAGGATGTTCTTTTAGGAAGGAGATGAGGAGGGATTTCTTTAGTCAGAGGGTGGTGAATCTGTGGAATTCTTGCCACAGAAGGCAGTGGAGGTTATCAGTGGATATAGTTAAGGCAGAATCAGATAGATTCTTAATTAGTACAGGTGTCAGAGGTTATGGGGAGAAGGCAAGAGAATGGGGTAAGGAGGGAGAGATTGATTAGCCATAATTGTATGGCGGAGTAGATGATGGGCCGAATGGGCCAGTTCTGCTCCTATCATTTATGACCTTATGACCTTGTCAGAATACTGTCAGGGTGCATCTGTAGAAGCGTGACAGAATCCTCGTGGATATGCTGTATCTTCTCAGATGCCTAAGAAAGTAAATGTGATTTTTGATCACCACTTCAGTGTGAAGGGACCAAGTTAGTTTGCTGGCAGATGCCTATTCTCAGATAGTTATTCCCACATAGTGCAGCAGCGTGACAATCTTCAGACACATTGCAAAAGAATATCACACAGGGAACATCACCGCTACTCTGTCATCACAACCGCAGTTTACCAAAGGTATTGCCATTTTTTTAAATTTGCCAATATTAGTGATATTACAAACCTAATTCAGAAAATATGTTGTTCAGAAGTGTGAGGACTGTTCATGTGATTTACCTTTGTCTATGTCGAGGTGGAGGGAACAGTTATGAGGCCAACGTTTAATGCCCATCCCTTTAATAAAAGGCCAAACAAAGCTATTGTTCCTATGAGGTCTCCTTGAGATAGTTCCCTGAATATGTCCAGTAACTTTCTACCCTCAAATAGTCCTGTTATGCAATATGCCCGAATCGATTATGAAATTAATTCTGAAACAGCTTCCATTAGTCAGGTCTTGGTCTTAAAAGTACTTCCATAAACATATTCTCCTCATTCTCATCTGTCGCCTTAACTTCTTACAGTGAATTTATGAATCTGATTACCCACTGAACTGCCAGAGGAATCAATGGGTCAGGCTGCACTGACTTACTGAGTTCCTCTAGTTTTTTGTTTTCTGTTCCATATTCCAGTAATTGTAGTCTCTTATGTCTGTCTTGGGAATCTATTCCACTAATTTATACCAAATCAAAACTATTCAGATCTTCGAATAACTCTGTGAAAATATCCCTTTCTTCTAATTGAACCAAGATCATTACTTTCTCCAGATAAAGTCAGAGAGTCACAGCATAGAAACAGGCCCTTCAGCCCATCCTGACTATGCCGACCAACTTGCTTGTCCTCGTCCATCCTCTTGGTTGCCCTTTGGTTCTTAATATACTTAATATAAGAATATCTAAGGATTCACCTTTACCTTCCCTACCAAAGCCATCTCGTGTCCTCTTTTTGCCCAATACAAAATGCTGGAGCATCTCAATGGGTCAGGCAGCATCTCTGGTGAAAATGGATAGCTGACGTTTCAGAGTCCCGATCGGAATGTCACCTATCCATTTTCTCCAGAGATTTTGCCTGACCCATTGAGTTGCTTCAGCATTTTGTGTCTATCTTTGGTATAAAACAGCATCTGCAGTTTCTTTTTATTACATTCCAAGTGTTCAAGAGAGTTCAAGAGACATTTATTGTCACATCCACCAATTGGTACAGTTAGATTTGAATTACCATACAGCCATACGAATAAAAGGAACATAATGCATGATAGAATTCCCCTTTTTGCCCTGCTGATTACCCATTACTCGTACAACCCACATTTCTCAAAGGATTTGGTTGATCTGAGCTGCCTATATCTCACACATGCTTCCTTTTTCATCCTTATCAGAGCTCAATATCCCTTGTTAACCAGGATTCCCCAAACTGACCACCCTGAGTCTTCACTCGAACATGGACCTGCTGTTCATGCTCATGGTCTCTCATTATCTTGTTTTCAAAGGCCTTCCCCTTGCCAGTCCCATTTACCTGCAAAAAAGCCTTTACCAATCAACTTTTGCAAGTTCCTGTCTACTGCCATCAAACTTAGCCTTTAATTGTGGAGGACCAGTCCTATCTTTTTCCATAATAATTAAAAACTAATAGAATCAAGTTCACTGGTCCAATGGCAGGCAGCATGGTGGCATAGCGGTAGAACTACTATCTTACAGCACAAGACACCCAGATTTGATTCTGTCTATGGGTGCTGTCTGTATGGCGTTTGTACATTCTCACCGTGACCTGCGTGGGCTTTCGATTTGAACCCACACTCCAAAGACGTACAGATTTGTACGATAATTGGCTTGGTATGAATGTATAAATGTAGAAATTAATTATCCCTAGTGTGTGGAGGATAGTACTCATGTGCGGGGATTGCTGGTCGGTGCGGACTTGGTGGGCCGAAGCGCCTGCTCCCACGCTGTATCTCAAAACTAAACTAAAGTAAAAAGTGCTCCTCCATCAACACCTTGGTCACTTGCCCTGCCTTATTTCTCAATAGGAGGTTCAGTGTTGCCCCTCTCAGTGTTGCCCCCTCTCTGATAGGGCCATCTACATATTGCTTGAAATAGCAAATAAACCTAAACATAATTGACCGTTGCACCATCAAGTAAATTTCTCCCAGCCCGGACTAAGAATTTAATTTCCTTCTTAATGGGTGGTTCCTTTATTTTCCATGAAGTACACCAGCTGAGAATGAACCTGTACGTTTGAGTGATTTGAAAATAATTTATTCTTTTCTCTCTTGTTCGATAATCTGGCTTAACTGGTGGCCATGAGATAGGGTTGCCAACAGGACCTACCATAGGAAGTTATATCCCTCATTTCCCAATCGGTCATAGAGCCATACAGCGTGGAGCCAGGCCCTTCAGCCCAACTTGCCCATGCCGACCAACACGTCCCATCTACACTAGCCCCACTTGCCTTTGTTTGGTCCATATCCCTCTAAACCTATCCTAGCCATGTACCTGTCTAAATATTTCTTAAACGTTGCTATATTACTTGCCTCAACTACCTCCTCTGGTTGCTCATTCCATATATTTGCGTAAACAAGTTACCCTTCAGGTTCCTATTGAATCTTTCCCCCCTCACCTTCAACCTTGTTTCTCCTATTCTGGGCAAGAGACTGTGAGTTTACCCGATTTCTTCCTCTCAGAGGTCCTTTAAAATTTGGAATGCCTCTACGAAACGTTCTCTCAATTGCTCCTTGCTCTGGGGGAGTAGTCACTCCAGGTGCGCTAAATTAATTAAAGGCAATCAACCAGGTTGTACCCAATCCAAGGGCCTGACATCCTTCCTATTGAGTTGTTCCCTAGAATTGTACGCATATACACCATGTGAGATATAAAAACTAATTGTAAAGGTTTTGAGAATGTTTTGTAATTACAATTCTACTGTTGGAAATTAAGCCATACCTTAGTTTTTATGAGCACTATCAGAAGCACAACAAAATTGGACAGTGTTAGGGTAGCAGATCTGGGAGGTTGTGTGAAATGATCATCTGAGATTCATATTTAAACCTGAAATTTCTTCTTTTGTCATGATTTTAGTTGAAAAATCAGTATTAATACAAAGTTGAAATTAGCCCAGCGAACGTGGTAATGAGTTGGTAATGTAAAGTGCTGGAATGAACTGTGAGAGCTGACTAAGATAATGAAAAGCATAACATTTTACAATACAATCCTAGCACAGGTCCTTTATATTATAATCTCTGCTACTGTAGAATGGAATGCAATAACTCACGGCTGGCTGTGTATTACCTGTTCTGCAATGTTATGTTTTACTTACAGATGTCATCATTATCAATGTGACAACACCATCACATAATATAACAGGTACAAAAAATGTTGTCTGTGGAAATATTAATATTTGCAAAAACTTGTTAAATCATGCAGTTAATAACCTGGAGTCACGTGATGTAATTGGCCATGAAAATAAGCTGAAGGGTCTGTTGCTTTGCTGTACATTTCTATGTTCTATGTTTCCCCAGGGTTGGGGAATTGGGAACTAGGGGTAGATTTTTAAGTTAAGAAGGGAAAGATCTGCTCGGAACAAAAGGGGTAACATTTTCACACAGAGAATGGTGATTATATAGAATGAGCTACTGGAGGAAGGAGTTAATGCAGGTGCAATAACAACATTTACAGTAAAAGGCATTTGGACAGGTACATAGATGGGAATGTTTGAGAGGGATATGGGCCAAATGTAGACAAATTATCCCTTTGTGCAGATTTATTAAAAATCGTTGGCTGAAGAGATTTAATCCCCTACTTCCTCCAGCCCTCTCTATGTCTCCTCTCGTGAAATGTATCCAATTCTGTTAAGGAAGTTAATTCTGAATCATCTTCCACCACGCTTCCAGTGGTGCAATCTAGATCTTAAAATTAATTCAATAAATATAATTTATTATTTTCCCCTCTGGGTTCATAATAAATTGCATTAAATCTGTGATCCCTGATTGCAGACTGACAGGTTATGAGAATTAATTCAATTTATTTACCTGATTTAAAAATTTCTATACTAAAATCTCTGTGAATATTGTTCCTAAACCTTCTCAGGAGATTAGAGTCTCCGGTCATCCATGTATTTGCAGACGGTTGCCCTTTGTATTTTGCAGGTACATTTCTCCTGTACCCATTGCAAGATTTCTATCGGGTTTTTTTTTCCTGAAGTGCATTTTCCTTAATTGTATAGAATGGAAATGCTAGTATTGTGTGGAATACAAGTATGTATGGAAATTTCACTAGTAAATTACAAAGGATGCAGGAATGATAATTTGAATATTATAGTATTGCAGTCCTCCGAAATACATCCCATCATATCTGTAATTGGATAGGATGTCTAGATGATGGGTGGACAATCTGCTTTACCTTGGAATGACAAGGGTGAATTTTGAATAACAAAATAACATGTTTCGCTGATGATCCATGTCATGTTTATTCACATCGAGCTATTCGACTTGGACTTATATAATGCAGGCAAATGTTAATATCTAATAAACACTTAACATGTTTGTCTTAATCTACTATATTCTCTAATAGTACATCATTAGTTTAAACTATGGACAGGTTATCAAGGAATGTCACCCACCAGACATTCCATTTGGTCTCACTAAAAACCTTGTACTTTAATTACAGAGAGCAGCACATACACTGTGACAACACAACTACAAAATACCACAGGCACCGTAAAGTTGTTCTTTGAAAATGCAGTAGTATTTGAAAACTGTGTTGTTGGGGCACATGAGGACGCTTGCTGTGTTTTGCAGCATCTTTTTTCCATCCCTAATGATCGTGGAATAAAAGCCTGCACAAGATTATTTGTCACTTTGTGCCTATGCAAACTTATTAAAAATCGTTGGCGAGAGAGATTTAATCTCATCCTTCCTCCAGCGCCATCTATGTCTCCTCTTGGGAAATGTATTCAATTTTTTTTGGAAGTTAATTCTGAATCATCTTCCACTGCTCTTTCAGTTTGTACAGTCCCAATCTTAAACACAATTCAATAAATAGACTTCATTTTTTTTTTTCCTCTCTGGGTTGATAATATATTTCATTGGATCCATGAACCCAGACTGCTGACTGAAAGAGTGTTAGATAGCGCTCTTAGGGCTAGTGGAATTAAGGGGTATGGGGAGAAGGCAGGAACGAGGTACTGATTGTGGATGATCAGCCATGATCACATTGAATGGCGGTGCTGGCTCGAAGGGCTGAATGGCCTACTCCTGCACCTATTGTCTATGTATCTATGACCCGCTATGAGAATTCATTTCATTGATTTACCTGACCTAAAAATTTCAATATTCTAAAATCTCTCTGAATCTTCTGAGGAGATTAGAGTCTCTGATCATCACATATATGAGGACAGTAGCCCTTGTATTTTCCAGGTAAGCTTCTCCTTTCCCAAATCCAAGATTGCTATGTTTTTCCCCGATGTGTGTTTTCCTTAATTGTATGCAAATATATATGGAAATACAGCGAGTAATTTATAAAGCATGCAGGAATGTTAATTTGATTGTAATACAGTGTCACAGTCCTTCTCTGAAATACATCTTATCGAATCTGCTAGAAACGTTTAAATAAAACCATTTTACTAAATACTCTCAGAGGTAGTATATAATGGGACAGGGTATCCAGATGTTGAGTGGACAATTCATAATTGTCATAATAAATTTCCTTGCAATTAGGTGGTTGACAAAAAATACTATATTGCAATACCACATTCTTTCATTGAAAAATACTTCACCAGTGTTATCGAAAATTCAGAATGAAAACGGTTCTGTTTCTGGACATAATTGGGAGTTCAATGAGTTCAAGATGTCTAGGTGCAGGTGAGGGTAAGATGGGATGGATTTGTGGCGGGAAGTCAACAACTTTGATGAATTTTAAATTCCGAAATTATTTTTGACCCAAGTGACTTCTTTCACTGGTAAGCCTGGAGTTCCAGGCTTTCAAGCTCCTGTATCTTCTCCCAAGAGGTAGAGGAGTAGCGAAAGAGTCAGGGATCCTTGACCATACTTGAGGTTCAGCAGGTTCAGTCAGAGGAGTTATCATACCACCTTGGTTTGGATAGAGTGGACGTGGAGAGGATGTTTCCACTAGTTGGAGAGTCTAGGGCTAGTCATAGCCTCAGAATTAAAGGATGTTCTTTTAGGAAGGAGATGAGGAGGAATTTCTTTAGTCAGAGGGTGGTGAATCTGTGGAATTCTTGCCACAGAAGGCAGTGGAGGCCGTCAGTGGATATATTTAAGGCAGAATCATATAGATTTTTAATTAGTACAGGTATCAGAGGTTATGGGGAGAAGCAAGAGAATGGGGTAAGGAGGGAGAGATTGATTAGCCATAATTGTATGGCGGAGTAGATGATGGGCCGAATGGCCCAGTTCTGCTCCTATCACATGACCTTATGGTCTTATGACCTTGTCAGAATACTGTCAGGGTGCATCTGTAGAAGCGTGACAGAATCATCGTGGATATGCTGTATTTTCTCAGATGCCTAAGAAAGTAAATGTGATTTTTGATCACCACTTCAGTGTGAAGGGACCAAGTTAGGTTGCTGGCAGATGCCTATTCTCAGATAGTTATTCCCACATAGTGCATCAGTGTCACAAACTTCAGACACATTGCAAAAGAATATCACACTCCAGGCAAAGCTATTTATCTCTTGAAACCTTATCCTTTCATTACAGGGAACATCACCACTACTTTGCCATCACATCCGCAGATTACCACAGGTATTGCCAATGTTTTTATTTGACAATATTAGTGATATTACAAATCTAATTCAGAAAATATGTTGTTCAGAAGTGTGAGGACTGTTCATGTGATTTACTTTTGTCTATGTCGAGGTGGAGGGAACGGTTATGAGGCCAACGTTTAATGCCCATCCCTTTAATAAAAGGCCAAACAAGGCTATTTATTCCATTGTTCCTATGAGGTCTCCTTGAGATAGTTCCCTGAATATGTCCAGTAACTTTCTACCTTCAAATAGTCCTGTTATGCAATATGCCCAAATCGATTATGAAATTAATTCTGAAACAGCTTCCATTCGTCAGGTCTTGGTCTTAAAAACACTTCCATAAACATATTCTCCTCATTCTCATCTGTCGCCTTAACTTCTTACAGTGAATTTATGAATCTGATTACCCACTGAACTGCCAGAGGAATCAATGGGTCAAAACTATTCAGATCTTCGAATAACTCTGTGAAAATATCCCTTTCTTCTAATTGAACCTAGATCATTACTTTCTCCAGATAAAGTCAGAGAGTCACAGCATAGAAACAGGCCCTTCAGCCCATCCTGACTATGCCGACCAACTTGCTTGTCCTCGTCCATCCTCTTGGTTGCCCTTTGGTTCTTAATATACTTAATATAAGAATATCTAAGGATTCACCTTTACCTTCCCTACCAAAGCCATCTCATGTCCTCTTTTTGCCCAATACAAAATGCTGGAGCATCTCAATGGGTCAGGCAGCATCTCTGGTGAAAATGGATAGCTGACGTTTCGGAGTCCCAATCGGAATGTCACCTATCCATTTTCTCCAGAGATTTTGCCTGACCCATTGAGTTGCTTCAGCATTTTGTGTCTATCTTTGGTATAAAACAGCATCTGCAGTTTCTTTTTATTACATTCCAAGTGTTCAAGAGAGTTCAAGAGACATTTATTATCACATCCACCAATTGGTACAGTGAGATTTGAATTACCATACAGCCATACGAATAAAAAGAACACAATACACAATAGAATTCCCCTTTTTGCCCTGCTGATTACCCATTACTCGTACAGCCCTTATATTTCTCAAAGGATTTGGTTGATCTGAGCTGCCTATATCTTACACATGCTTCCTTTTTCATCCTTATCAGAGCTCAATATCCCTTGTTAACCAGGATTCCCCAAACTGACCACCCTGAGTCTTCACTCGAACATGGACCTGCTGTTCATGCTCATGGTCTCTCATTATCTTGTTTTGCAAGTTCCTGTCTACTGCCATCAAACCTAGCCTTTAATTGTAGAGGACCAGTCATATCTTTTTCCATAATAATTAAAAACTGATAGAATCAAGTTCACTGGTCCAATGGCAGGCAGCATGGTGGCGTAGCGATAGAGCTACTGTCTTACAGCACAAGAGACCCGGGTTTGATCCTGTCTACGGGTGCTGTCTGTATGGCGTTTGTACAATACCTGTGTGGGCTTTCTCCGAGATCTTTGATTTGAACTCACACTCCAAAAACGTACAGATTTGTACGATAATTGGCTTGGTATGAATGTATAAATGTAGAAATTAATTATCCCTAGTGTGTGGAGGATAGTGTGGAGGATAGTACTCATGTGCGGGGATTGCTGGTCGGTGCGGACTTGGTGGGCCGAAGCGCCTGTTCCCACGCTGTATCTCAAAACTAAACTAAAGTAAAAAGTGCTCCTCCATCAACACCTTAGTTAGGTATGTTGCAAAGCCTACCTGAAGCGTTGCTGAAAATCTGTCGCTGCGGGTGTGCGCGATTTTGGCGCCGTTTAGAGGGGGCGGGTTTAAAACGCGATTTTCTCTAGGCTGTTCAAATCGAAGATGTTCAGCCTTGTTAATTATTAACGAAAAATCGCTGAAAGACCCCGTCGCAAAAGCTATTATTAGTTTTAAAGGCCTCGTAAAATAGTTATAGTAGTTTAAAAATCAATCTCTAAACCCGCGACCACCAGCAACCGCAGGGTCTCATAAAGCAAATAAATGAAGGTATGCTGTATATTTTTACATAAAAAAGGGCTTCTAAAGATCCCTTTATACAAAGTTTAATATTGCGAGAAGCTCATTTTGGGCCCATTATATCCCACAGTATTTTTCTGGGCATTTGGGGCACAAACTACCGCAATGTGAACGTTCTAAACCAGCGCGTTCCACAGGGACCCACTGGAAAGCTGATTTAAATGGACATTTATTTACAGCAATTGAACACTAAATTCCTTCCATTTGGTCTATAAATTAATGTAAATGAGATTTAAAAATCATGTTTTATTGTGAATTATTTGTGAATATTATTTGGACATTTAGGCTATTTAAAAATGTTAATCATTTATTAAAAAATGGATAGATGTTTAGATCTAGTAATTGAAGTCTGAAATTAGCTACAATTAGGTAACTAACTAATTATATGCTTTAATTTCAGGTCATCCAAGTAAGATTATTTTATATTTGTTTCAGAATGCTTCAATCTATGATAACTGAAAATTTCATTCAGTTCTCTTAATTTTTAAGAAAGTTATGGGCTTTTGACTGTTCACGATCACAGCTTTTTTGTTATGTCCATAGAAAATCAATAGGGAACAAGATGCTCATTTCCCAGTATGAAAATGGCCATAACTTTTTAAATACTTGAGATATGAAAGTGAATTAGGTGTCAAATTAAACTTATTTTTATGCTTTATCTGATGGGATAAATTGCAGACTTGATTTTTAAAATCTCAAAATTTTGTAACATTGCTACCTTAGTCACTTGCCCTGCCTTATTTCTCAATAGGAGGTTCAGTGTTGCCCCCTCTCTGATAGGGCCATCTACATATTGCTTGAAATAGCAAACAAACCTAAACATAATTGACCGTTGCACCATCAAGTAAATTTCTCCCAGCCCGAACTAAGAATTTAATTTCCTTCTTAATGGGTGGTTCCTTTATTTTCCATGAAGTACACCAGCTGAGAATGAACCTGTACGTTTGAGTGATTTGAAAATAATTTATTCTTTTCTCTCTTGTTCGATAATCTGGCTTAACTGGTGGCCATGAGATAGGGTTGCCAACAGGACCTACCATAGGAAGTTATATCCCTCATTTCCCAATCGGTCATAGAGCCATACAGCGTGGAGCCAGGCCCTTCAGCCCAACTTGCCCATGCCGACCAACACGTCCCATCTACACTAGCCCCACTTGCCTTTGTTTGGTCCATATCCCTCTAAACTTATCCTAGCCATGTACCTGTCTAAATATTTCTTAAACGTTGCTATATTACTTGCCTCAACTACCTCCTCTGGTTGCTCATTCCATATATTTGTGTAAACAAGTTACCCTTCAGGTTCCTATTGAATCTTTCCCCCTTCACCTTCAACCTTGATTCTCCTATTCTGGGCAAGAGACTGTGAGTTTACCCGATTTCTTCCTCTCAGAGGTCCTTCAAAATTTGGAATGCCTCAGAGAAACGTTCTCTCAATTGCTCCTTGCTCTGGGGGAGTAGTCACTCCAGGTGCGCCAAATTAATTAAAGACAATCAACCAGGTTGTACCCAATCCAAGGGCCTGACATCCTTCCTATTGAGTTGTTCCCTAGAATTGTACGCATATACACCATGTGAAATGAAAAAACTAATTGTACAGGTTTTGAGAATGTTTTGAAATTACAATTCTACTGTTGGAAATTAAGCCATACCTTAGTTTTTATGAGCACTATCAGAAGCACAACAAAATTGGACAGTGTTAGGGTAGCAAATCTGGGAGGTTGTGTGAAATTATCATCTGAGATTCATATTTAAACCTGAAATTTCTTCTTTTGTCATGATTTTAGTAGATAAATCAGTATTAATACATCATTGAAATTAGCCCAGCGTACGTGGTAATGAGTTGGTAATGTAAAGTGCTGGAATGAACTGTGAGAGCTGACTAAGATAATGAAAAGCATAACATTTTACAATACAATCCTAGCACAGGTCCTTTATATTATAATCTCTGCTACTGTAGAAAGGAATGCAATAACTCATGGCTGGCTGTGTATTACCTGTTCTGCAATGTTATGTTTTACTTACAGATGTCATCATTATCAATGTGACAACACCATCATATAATATAACAGGTACAGAAAATGTTGTCTGTGGAAATATTAATATTTGCAAGAAACTTGTTAAATCATGCAGTTAATAAACTGGAGTCACGTGATGTAATTGGCCATGAAAATAAACTGAAGGGTCTGTTGCTGTGCTGTACATTTCTATGTTCTATGTTTTCCCAGGGTTGGGGAATTGGGAACTGGGGGTAGATTTTTAAGTTAAGAAGGGAAAGATCTGCTCGGGACCAAAGGGGTAACATTTTCACACAGAGAATGGTGATTATACAGAATGAGCTACTGGAGGAAGGAGTTAATGCAGGTGCAATAACAACATTTACAGTAAAAGGCATTTGGACAGGTACATAGATGGGAATGTTTGAGAGGGATATGGGCCAAATGTAGACAAATTATCCCTTTGTCGGCCTGGACAAGTTGGGCCAAAGGGCCTGTTTCTGTGCTATATGACTATGCTATATGCTGTGGAGGAAGAGATTTGCTAATTTGATGATTTTTATTTACATCAAGTTTTAGAGTACTAACATCTATTTACTTAATACGGCTAATTGCTGAGATGAGAGATATCAACAGCGGCCAAAGGAAATTAAAGTTATATTCTTTGGAACTTAGAAGGCGATCATTTTTAAATACATAGGATCCAGGGATGTCAGGGTGGACATTGACATTTTACACAGAAGGTAGCGAATCTTTGGAATATCCTACACTGGAGGGTTATGCAGGATAGATCAATGAAGGTATTTAAAGTGGAAGTAAATAAATCTTTGCGAGACCAGGTATTTGAGAGATATGGTGGAATAGCTCAGAAGAAGAGTTGATGCATGGAGCAAATCACCTGTAAAAAATAAAAAGTGGAATAGCAGGCAAAGCTTGAGGGGCTGAGTGCTCCTGTTTTCTTATGTTCTGAGTAGCTCATAGAGAGTGCTTTTAGTTCTATCTTGTTTAATTGAAAATAAAGAACATCTCAATCGTTGGGAGGGTCCATACCCGAAAGGTCACCTATCCATGTCCTTCAGAGATGTTTCCTGAAATACAGCATTTTGTATCTTTATTTTGCAAACCTATATGCATCTATAGTTTGTTCAAGAAGGAACTGCAGATGCTGGAAGATCGAAGGTACACAAAAAATTGCTGGAGAAACTCAGCGGGTGCAGCAGCATCTATGGAGCGAAGGAAATAGGAGACGTTTCGGGCCGAAACCCTTCAGATCTGCATCTATAGTTTATTGTATCAATGATTTATTATTCTTCGAAGATAGACACAAAAAGCTGGAGTAACTCAGCGGGTCGGGCAGCAATTCTGGAGAGAAGGAATAGGTGACATTTCGGGTTGAGACCCTTGTTCAGTTATTATTCTTTGCTGGAATCATCCTTTGGAACATCCTTTCTTCATTTTAATCATTGTTTTAACCTCAGACAGTACATCATCGGAGCCAACAACAACCCTAAACATTACAGCACTGGATGAGGCTGCAGTGGCTGCAATCGTGTCCCAGTTGGAGGAGGTTTTGCAAATGGAGGCTATTAGTACAGGCCTTGCAATGGAACTTATTGGCAGGATAAGCGCCCTCCTCAGTGCCTCCCCTGATGTTGTTGCTTCATTTTCCACAAGGTATAGTACAATGGCAATAACAACTCACAGTTGTGTAACATTTTTAACAGATAAAAATCTGCATCACATTTTATAACATTTTGGCATTAAGCCACGGAACTATGGACAGGTGCCCAAAATTCTTGTTCATAGCAGAAGGTATTAGTTCAGTTTAGAGATACAGCGCTGAAACAGGCTCTTGGGCCTACTGGGTCTGCGCCAACCAGCAATCCCCTCATATTAATCCTATCCTGCACCCACTAGGGACAATTTTTACATTTGCCAAGCTAATTAACCTACATGCCTGTATGTCTTTGGAGTGTGGGAAGAAACTGATGATCTCCAAGAAAACTACTAATCGGAAGACACCAAGAAAATGGAGCTTCTGTCAAACTTAACAGCAGGGCGCAGTTACCAGCTTTTATATTGATTAGTATAGTTGTCAGAGGTTATGGGAAGGGCAGGAGAATGAGGTTAGGAGGGAGAGATAGATCAGCCATGATTGATGGTCAGAATGGCCTAATTATGCTACTATCACATGATCTTATGATCTTATATTCACATCACAACCAGCTCGCAGCCAGCTTGAGAGGCTGCTTGTCCACGAGATGGGATAGCCTCCAACACAAGGAGTTGACCCTGAGCAGTGGAGAAACTCTAGGCTGAGTGGAACTGAGAGGTGTGGGAGTGGTATGAGCATGGTGCGAGCGGGGGATTGAGGTTTGAGGGAGAGAATATGTAATGCTTGCTTGAGGGACTATTGGGAAGATCTCCCACCAATCCAGGCTCATAGTTCCTGTTGGAAAAACACCTACAGGTGTGGAAGCTTCAGTTTGACAAAGCGATACAGCAGCTGTAGAGCACAATATGGAAACTGCAGTATGACAAGGTGAAGATAGCTGTACAGCACAACAACCTTTAGGCATTCATTGATGCACATCAATGTTCGTGATAGGTATTCATTGATGTACCCCAATGTTTGGGATGAGTACTCCTTGACACAAACTGCAAGGTTATTAATATCGAAAATTAAATAAAGGCTTAAATAGCATGTAGTTTTAGTTGCATTAGTGTTGTTGCATTTGTATTAGTGTTTTGAGAACGTATTGCAATTGATGATAAGAAATTAGAAAATTTTCACAATTCCAAGGGTCAAAATTTGTATAAAAATGTAATCGTTCCGAGTAGAATTTCAGAGTAGTACACCAATTGGGGCTGTGCTGCTCTCCTTGTGCACTAGTAAATATAGTTTGTTTCGAAATGAATGTAAGTTGTCAGAGTCCAGTTGATCAGTGACAACACAGGTACATTCAAATAGGTATAACAATCCATGGGTGATAGATTGATTATTAGTCAAACATTGGTGATCTAGCTCTCATTCCTCACTCCATTTAAACTTAGGGTAGGATCAGATCTGGGTTCCCGCGTGAGTGAGTGTGGCTCAAGCAGCCCTCAAGAAATTCTACTCCATCAAGGACAGAGGAACCCTCTAAAATAATGCTCTGTGCACCACTCTGAGCATTAAATCCCTCCTCTACAGGTCCACATTGTTGTGGTGCAATCCATCTACAAAATGCACTGTCGTTTTTACCCTAGCCGAGTCCTCTGACAATAACTATCAGATATGCATCCTACACTAAGAAGCACACGGGCTGCATGCTGGCAGGACACTACGACCTGCAGGCTCAATTCCATGTTACACACCACCATCCTGCCTTGGAAATATATCATCAACCCTTCATACTGAAACTCTGTACATGACAGAGATGTTTTATGTACCTTCACCAGAACGGTTGCAGTAGTTCAAAGTGGCGGTTCACCACCATCACAATGAATATTAGGGTCGAGCAATAGAAGCTGGTCCTTGTCAATGATACCCAAATCACCCAAAATGATATAAAGGAAGGTCTGTCACCCTCCTCCTGAAACTTTCTCATACATTGTTCATCATACATTTGCCCTAGATATCTACAGAACAATAAATAAGATCATATTGAGTATCTGTATTGTTGGTGGGTTTCTATCCACAAAGAACCCTAAAAATGTAGTTATCTTCCCAAGTGTTCCCAGATGAGGCATTTGATTTTTTTTTAATGCAGAATTTGTTAATTTATGCAAAAGTTAGTGGAGTTGTGAATAATGAAGAAGGTTGCTGCAGGATACAGCAGAATATAGATCAGTTACAGATATAGACTGAGAAATAGCAGATGGAGTTTATTCTGGGCAAGTGTGAGGTCATAGAGTGATACTGTGCAGAAACAGGCCCTTCAGCACAACTTTCTCACACCGGCCAACATGTCCCAGCGACATTAGTCCGACCTGCCTGCGCTTGGTCCATATCCCTCCAAACTTGTCCTATCCATGTACCTGTCTAACTGTTTCTTAAATGTTGAGATAGTCCCAGCCTCAACTACCTCCTCTGGTTGCTTGTTCCATATACCCACCACCCTTTGTGTGAAAAAGTTATCCCTCACATTCCTATTAAATCTTTTCCCCTTCACCTTGAACCTATATCCTCTGGTCCTCAATTCCCCTACTCTGGGCAAGAGACTCTGTGCATCTACCCAATCTATTCCTCTCATGATCTTATACACCTCTATAAATCACCCATCATCCTCCTGCACTCCAAGGAATAGAGACCCAGTCTACTCAACCTCTCCCTCTAGTCCTGGCAACATCCTTGTAAATCTTCTCAGAACCCTTTCAAGCTTGACAATATCTTTCCTATAACATGGTGCCCAGAACAATACTCTAAATGTGGTCTCACCAACACCTTATACAACTGCAACATGATCTCCCAACTTCTATACTCAATACTCTGACTGATGAAGGCCAATGTGCCAAAAGCTTTGTTGACCACCTTATCTACCTGCGACTTGACCTTCAAGGAACCAAGCACCTGCACTCCTAGATCCCACTGCTCTACAATAATTCCCCAGAGGCTTATCATTCTATGTGTAGTTCCTGCCCTTGTTAGACATCCCAAAATGCAACACGTCACACTTCTCTGTATTAAATTACATCTACCATTCCTCAGCCCACCTGGCCAATCGATCCAGATCCTGCTGCAAACTTTCACAACCATCTTCACTATCTTCAAAACCACTCACTTTTGTATCATCAGGTGTTGCAATTTGGAAGGCCAAATGAAAGGGAAAAGTCTAATGTCAATGGAAGCACCTTGTACATTCAATAATTTGCTGTGCATTCCTCTATCTACGTTTTAAAAAGCAGCATTTTTCGATGGAGTAAGGGTTGGTATTAATATTGATAAAAACTCAAACAATTGATTTGTGCTGATCAGCCTGCAAATAGTAGACATCCACTCAAAACAATTTCCAACTCTTTATTTCTGCTGCTTATTTGCACACTTAAAATCCTTCCAGCTGCTAACAGATATTGTTCTTCACTAGACTGATACGGAGTGTGGACACGATAGGGCTGAGGTTGAATTTCACAACTGAATCAGTAAACATCACCTCATCATCCTTGGCGCTGGCTGTGTCCAAAGTCAACGGCACAGGCTTCGGTGGGGCCGACTTCCGCATCCGTAACATTACCAACCTGCAGGTACCGTGCAGTCACAGTTTCCACCTTGTTTATAAATGTTTGAGTCAAAAAAGAAAGAAGTTTTGCTTGGAACTTAATGGTCCTTAGCAATATATATTTCTTGAAATGTAAATCTACAACGATATCTGTTACATTTATAAACTTGAAACTTGCTGTCCAGAACCTACAAACACTTCTTAAGAAACAGTCTTGCTCCCCGAGTCCCAATGATCTTTGCAAATACTGTATTTGTCTCATTTTGCAGGTTTCCCTGGATGAAGGAACCACTGAAGAAAACTTTGCAGCTATTAAACTTCCATCTTCATTACTGAACAACCTGACATCAGAGGATCAGGAGATAGCTTCAAGAGTTCAATTCACCTTCTATGAAAGAGCAACACTCTTCCAGGTAGAATTCCAGCTACTCTTTTTGTTTATCTTTGGTTTTAGAGTTTTAGAACTATACAGCATGGAAACAAGTTATTTGGCCTAACTCAGCCCTGCCGACCAAGATGTCCAGCTGAGCTAGTCCTACTTGCCAGTGCCTGGCCCAAATGTTCAACCTTTCTCATCCGTATACCTGCCAAATGTCTAAAATACGGTAATTATAACCCCCTTTGCTACGGTCTTTCTATGTGGTACAGAGGCACCACATACAGATGCAAAGGTATTTGATGGTAGATGCCATGATCAGCCATAGAGCAGCCATGATTGAATACTGGAGTAGACTTGATGGGCCAAATGGCCTAGTCCTGTTCCTAAAACTTATGCCATCAGATACCACTAGCATCTGATGCACCATCCTGTATGTGAAAACGTGTATTTTAAATCTTTCCCTTCTCACCATAAGCCTATGCCCTCTAGTTTTAGACTAGTTTTAGAGAACAAACTGTGATTATTCACCTTATCTATGCCCCTGGTAATTTTATATATCTCTGTAAGGTGACTTCTCAACCTCCTACGGTCCGAAAAAAAGACCTAGCCTATCCAACCTCTCCTTACAACGCAAACCTTTCAGATCCAGTAACATCTTTTTTTGCACCCTTTTCAATTTAATGAAATTTTCCCTCAACCTTAGACAAGACAACCCTAGGTTTTATCTGTTCAACACCACTCCTGTGAGCCCTAACATTTACTGAGCAAGTCCTGCACTGGTTTGCCTTACTAAAATGCAACAATTCGCATTTTTCGGAATTAAACTCCAGGTGCCAATCCTCAGTTTATTGACCAAGTTGATCACGATCTTGTTGAATCATGGATAATCTTCTTTACGGTTCTCTATACCATCAGTTTTAGTGCCATCAGCCCACCAACTAACAATGCCACCTATATCCATATCTAAATAATTCATAAAAATAACGAAGAACAATGGACCCAGCAAAATTCCTCTGGCACGTTATTTGTTACAGGCCTCCAGTCTGAAAAACAACTTGCTTGGTTTTGACCCAAAACATCACCCGTTCCTTCTTTCCAGAGATGCTGCCTGTCTTGCTGAGTTACTCCAGCATCTTGTGTCTATCTTTTGTATCCAAATGGCCAGCTTGCCCTGGATCCCTTGTTCATCCTTCGAGCACCCAGCCTACCTTGTCAAATGCCTTGCAGAAGCCCATGTAGACAATGATTTCTGTATTTCCCACATCAATCTTCTTGGCCAACCCTTCAAAAAAATTAATTAAATTCATGTAATTAATATCATGTAATATCCTATCCTCAAAGCCATGCTGATTATGCCTAATCAGTCCTTGCCTTTCCATAAGCAGGTAGATGATACAATGGACTCATTAATAATAATTATAAGGTCATGTGATAGGAGTAGAATTAGGCGATTCGGAACATCACGTCTACTCCGCCATTCAATCATTGCTGATCTATCTCTCACTCCTAACCCCATTATCCTGCCTTCTTCCCATAACCTCTGACACCTGTTCTAATCAAGAATCTATCTGTCTATGCCTTAAAAATATCCACTGACTTTCTGAAGAATTCCACAGATTCACCAGCCTCTGACTAAAGACATTTCTCCTCATCTCCTTCCTAAAATAAAGTCCTAAAATTCTGAGGGTATGGCCTCTAGTCCTAGACTCTCCCACTAGTGGAAACCCTCTCCACATCCACTCAATCCAAGCCTTCCACTATTCTTTTAAACTCCAGTGAGTACAGGCCCAGTGCTGACAAACACTCATCATAGGTTAACCTACTCATTCCTGGGATCATTCTTGTAAACCTCCTCTGGACCCTCTCCAGAGCCAGCACATCCTTCCTCGGATATGGTGCCCAAAATTGCTCACAATATTCCAAGTGTGGCCTTATAGAGACTCAGCATTACATCCCTGTTTCTGTATACAAGCCCCATTGAAATAAATGCTAGCATTGAGTTTGCTTTCTTTATTACCAATAGTTAATGGCCTGCTTCATTCAAATTGGACCAGAATTTCTCTGAGACTTGCTCCACTGAACACCACCATATGTGGTGTTACGTTTATTTTTTTACCAGGTGAAGGAGAGATATGCAAATGAAAGAGAGGAAGTTGCAGAGGTATTACTTTGGAGATATCAATGTTCGTATCATTGTATGGAAAGCTACCCAAGTAGAATATGTTGCAGTTCTTCCAGATTGTGAGTGGCCTAAGTCTGGCAATAGAGGTCGCCTGGATGAAAAGATTGACATGGGAATGGGAAGGGGAATTAAAAGAGTTAGCGATAGGGAGATCTAGTTATTGGTTGGGGACAATGTGACTCTTTGTATCTGACTTTACAGTTCTTATCATTTTAACAAATGTGTTCCATGTGTTATCAGGATCCCAGCATGGAGAATACAACTATCTTGAACAGTTACATCATTGGAGCCACCGTTGCAAACCTTAGTATCGCTAACTTGACGGACCCAGTCCAAATCTTATTCAGGAACATTGAGCCCACTGAGGTATTGAACATTGTGAGCATTGAGCCCACAAGATCGATGATTGCTCTTTAAAACACTTAAATAATATGCACTGGGTTCCCAGTCAGAGGTCGCTGGGAATTTTCTGCAGCTATAATAGAGCACAATATAAGAATCATATTTTAAAATATATATATATTTAATGTAATGTCACAAGGTATTAAGGAATATTTTTTATTTTGGACTGGTTTCTGGAAATTAAATTCAATAAATAATTTCCTAAATATTGCATTCAACATGCTTGCCTTTATTGCATATAAAAGTTGATGTCAATTTGCAGCTATATAAACCTTTGGTTCATGTTGAAGTATTTTTGTTCATTTTTGAACATTTGAAGCATGTTGTTCTAATTGAGGAAGCTTTGTAGAGGCTGCAGAAGGATTCACCAGGATGTTGCCTGGATTAGAGAATCTCAACTAAAAGAAGAGGTTGAACAAACTTGCATTTTTTCTCTGGGGTATCAGAAGTGACGAAAGGCCAGATAGAAGGACATACAATGATGAGACTCATAATCATGGTAGATAGTCAGAGTTTTTTTCACCAGGGAGGAAATGTCAAACCATGGAAGGCATAGCTTTAAAGTATGAGTATGAGTAAAGTTTAAAAGAGATTTACACTGAGAATAGCAGATGTATAAAATGCGCTTGGGGGAGGTGGTGGAAGCAGTAGAATCGCAATTTTTAAGATGCATTTTGGCAGGTGCATGAGTATGCAGCAAAATGAAGGTTATAGACCAGGTGCGAATACATAGGATTAGTTTAATTTGATATAATGGTTGGCACAGATATCGTGGGCGAAAGGGTCTGTTTCTGTGCTGTACTGTCCTGTTCTGAACATGGATGCAGGTACTGTGTACTGACAATGAAGAAGGGAATAGTTGACAGTTATCTACAGCAGTAGTCTGACTTGTCCTTCACTGTGACTACGATGAAACTGAGACAAAATCAGGTCAAATATAATTAAGAGTAAAATGTCAAATTGATTAAGGTTGAATGTGGAGCTGCCAATCTGAAGCATTTTATGTCATTCTAATTGCTCTGATGATTGGAATTGTGCAATCTATCGAGAAGGACTGTGAATAATAACACATGCTGTCGGACTGAAGTACTACATAGAGTGCTTTGTTACTTAAAGGCTCTTCAGCCTTCAATAGAAGCATTCCTGAAAGGACCTAATAGTGATTGATGAGTTACTTAAGGAGATAGAGAAAATAAATACAAACAAGAACATGACCTAAACCAGGTATGCTGTTTGAGAAAATTAAATAGGAAACATTTCTTTACCAGGGAATAAGTGAAAAGAGGATGTGTGTTTATGCAGTAAACCAAAATATCCCAAATGCTTTTAAGGAAATATAAAAGCCAATTTGTGCACAGATGCATCCACAGGCAATAATGACCAGACCAGTTAGTTTTTAATTATGTTAATGGAGGAATAAATATTGACCTGGGTAATTCCTGGACTCTTATTAAAAAAGAACAGGGCCTCAGTCCAGGTATGTCAGTCCAGAAAATGTTATCCTCAGTTCCCTCAGCATTATCCTGAGATTTACCTTGATTTTTGTCCTTCAGTGGGAATTGAACCCACAAACGTCCGACTGAACCATTGAACACACTTTAATAGGTATGTGTAGGGTCTGATATCTGAAAGGTTGATGAAAATAATTGATTCATCCAAATCCATTTTATGAGATACACATCCAGGTATTTGTTGTAATAAAATTCAATATGTTGATCATAGTTGAAAACTGTGGTTGGGAAAAATAGATAATTAATTCTATACAAGTCATGCCTATTTTACATTTTAATTCTGAACCAGAGAAATGAATAAATATTGTCTGCATTGTGTTCTATGATTGCAGAATAATACTCATGTACAGTGTGTGTTCTGGGACTTCAGTAAAAACAGTAAGTACTTCATGTCATATTCATATCTGCATAGCATTTTGTTTAACTTCCCAATTAGCAGTACTTTTACTTTCTTGCATTAACTTTCCATTGTTATTGTTCAATCCAATTCCATAATTTATCAAACTCATTCTGTATTCTTTAACACAACCCATTCTGCCTGCATGATATCTGGAGAGGAGCCAAAGGAATTTGCTTCTTGAATGGCAGAATTATTTTCAGATGGTTATAGTTATTATGTACTGTACCTTTGTACGTTTGCAGATGGTAGCGGTGGATGGAATTCAGATGGTTGCACAACAGAATCGATTTCTTCCAATCAGACAATATGTGAATGTAACCATCTCACACACTTTGGAATCTTACTGGTATGTGAACAAGAGTAAAGACTTCACAATTTGGGCGGCGGTAGAGTTGCTGCCTTAAAGCAGGTTTGATCCTGACTACTAGTGCTGTCTGTATGGAGTTTGTATGTTCTCCCCATGACCTGCGAGATATTTCTCCGGGTGCTCCAGTTTCCTCCCACACTCCAAAGACGTACAGATCTGTAGGTTAATTGGCTTTGGTAAAAATTGTAAATTGTCCCTAGTGTGTAGGTTAGTGTTAATGTGTGGGGACCACTGGTCGGCGTGGACTTGGTGGGCCGAAGAGCCTGTTTCCACTCTGAATCTCTATACTATACTAAACTAAACTAAACTAAACTAAATTAAACTAAACTAAACTCAATCACAAATTCTTGCCCTGAATTCAACCCGTCAAATATGATTGAAATGCCTGTACAATTTTCAAAGTACAATTATTAAAAATAAATAAAATAGGTTATATTCTAACTAGCTTAATGCCTGAAATTTTAATAGCCAATAAAAATATCTTATTATTCTTCCTGACTTGGAAAAGGCCTTTATGATCTCGGCATTTTGAACCTTTCTAACCAATGAAAGTCTAAACATATAAGGCTAATTCTACTTGATACTGGCCACAGAATGCCGCACAACAAGCTCTGACAAAAAAAAGATAGTAACTTGGGTGTTTATTATAGCTTGGATGTTTTGCAATATTTAACCTGTGGTTTGAGGCTGGTTAATATCATAAACAGCGAATTGTTGAACTCACAAAGTTAGTCATATTGTCAAAAAGTCATACAGCACAAAAGCGGTCCCATTGCACAATTTGTCTGTGCCGACAAGATGCCCCATCTAAGCTAGTTTCATTTGCCCAGATTGGGCCGTTATCCTTCTTAACCTTTCCTATCCATGCACATATCCAAGTATATTTTAAATGCTTTTATACAACCTGCCTCAACATCTGGCATCTCATTCCATATACCCACCACCCTCTGAGTTAAAATGTTGCCCCTTAGGCTCCTATTAAATGCTGCCAGTCTCCCCTTAAACCCATACCCTCTGATTCTTGAACGTTGAAACTGATTATTTTTTGGAGGGCTGGAGAGGAAGAGTTTGGGAGAATCCTAGCATGGAACATCAATTTTACATTGGGCATTTTACTGAGATTACGGGTCCTCCCAAGAGTCCCTTTCTTGTGAACTTTATGTATCCGAGACTTTTTGCAAATCAGAAATGCAGCTGCCTGGCAAGATATTGAAGTAAAACCAGAAGCCAGCCAAAGGCAAAGCATAGCTATATCAGGATATTTAACTCAACCTAGTGCTGCAGACTGAGTTCCCACCCGGCAGAAGATGCTAGCAGCTGCCAGCAAATCCATCCCGCTCGTATCCCAAATGCTTGCTCTTCTGTATGGGCTGCAATTTGCTCAGGTGTTGAAACCTGAGAAGGATCTGCATCATGGTAAGAAATACTTCCCAGGCAGATTTTTAGAGTGGCTACAGAATTGTGATCTTGTAAAGAGGATTGACGGTTGCGGTTTAGAAGCCTTAGAACCATTCATGGATAGAATCATAGAAAATTCATTGTGACCTACAGTTTAAAGAGGTCTGAACCTAGTCCCACCTCCCAGCAGTGGATCTACAGTGTCTGCAGGTCACAGCTTTTCATGTACTGTTGAAATATGGTGAGGATTTTCTGCCCCTCTAATCCCTCTTGGTAATGAATTCCACATCACGAACAGCCTCAAGTAGACAATTATTTTCCTCAGATAGAAATAAAGTGCTGGAGTAACTCAGCAGATCTGGCAAGCTATCTCTGGAGAAAAAGGATCTGTGATGATCAGGTCAGTCTGAAGGAGGGTCCCGATGCAAAACATCACCTATCATTTCCCCCCCGAAATGCTGCCTGACTCACTGAGTTACTCCAGCCCTTTGTGTCTATCTTTGGTATAAACCTGCATCGGCAGCTCCTTCCCATTATGATTCTTTTCCTCATCTCCTCTCAAATGCCTTTACCAGAGACTGTAAATCTAATTGCCATTGAGGACATCAGCGGATAAATAGCTGACAAGCTGCATACCTATTTAAAAGAAGCTGGTAGATACCCACATTAAAACAGTACATAGAGAAATGTTGGATGGAGAAATTAAATGTTTAAACACAAATAACTCAAATAATGATTTAACAAAAGGTATAGCATGGAGTTATTTTGCCGATACCTACCAAGATGAACTCCATGGAATGTAACATTGTAGTAACTCCAATTTTGCTGTTGTTTCCATAGGCCCTTTCCAGAGATCCTATCGATGAAAAGAACAACCAGATCCTTACTTTCATTACGTATATAGGCTGTGGCCTGTCCTCAATTCTGCTGGCTGTAACACTGGTGACCTACCTAGCTTTTGAGTAAGTCTTTTGTTTTCCTCATAGAACTTCTAACACTTCCAACACTGTTATTTCCTCCCCAACCCATTATATGACGATATTTTATATATTTTAAAGAAATCATGTCTGGTCATTGTATGTATCGTGTCCAGCACACCACTCCAAAGGTAAGTGTACTGCAGTATGCCTCTGGCATCTCAATGTTAGAAGGGGTTGCTTTTGTCCCCTGTTGGTCTTGAGTAGGTTGTTGTTGGAGGGAATGCAGCATTGTCAGAAGGGCTTCATTTTCAAACAAGGTCATATGAGCAGGTTGAGGCCACTCAGCCCCTCAACCTGCCCTGCCGTTTAATAAGATCACAGTTAATATGATTATTGTCTTTAATCTTCCTTCCTACCTAGCTTCAGTAATTTTGATCTCAGTGTTTATTGATTTACCTCTGCCATAAAAATACTCAAAGACTCTACTTCCACTAATCTTTGAGATAGAACGTTCCAAAGATTCACAAGCCTCTAGAGAAAAAAAATCGTCTCGTCTCTGCCTTAAAAGGACAAATTTGTTGTCATTTATTTGTCCGTATATTGTCCATTTACAGTATGTGATCCTTTAATTTCATTCTTAAACATCGATTCTTGATTCCGTACAAGTTAAAACAAGCTGACTAAACAGCCCAAACACTTCTATTGGAAAAGGAACCTCACAATGGCTATGACAACATTAATTGCACGATCTTTACTATCTAATTAAATGTCCCATTTCTGTTTGTGGTGTACAAATTGGCTGCAATATTGGCCACATCCTCTTAAGAAATAGCACTCCAAAAGTAATGCATGAACAGCCAAGTGCTTTGTGGTGCGATAAGGTTGTAAAAACTTTACATAAGACCATTTGTAAGAGAATTAGATCATTAGGGGCAGTCAGCGTGGCTTTGTTCAAGGCAGGGTCATGCCAGTAACTTGATTGAGTTTTTTGAGGAGGTGACGAAGGTGATTGATGGGTGAAGGGTAGTGGATGGTGTCTCCATGGATCTTAGTAGGGTATTTGATAAAGTCCTTCATGGTAGGCTAATCCTGAAGACTAAGATGCATGGAATCCACTGTAACTTGGTAACTTTCATTCATAACTGAATTATCCATTGAAGACAAAGAATTGGGGTGGAAGTGTGTCAATCTGTCTGTGACTAGTGGTGTTCAATAGGAATCTGTGCTGGGACCTCTGTTGTTTGTGATATTTCTATAAATGACATGCATAAATGTAGATGGGTTGGGCAGTAATTTTGCAGATGAATCAAAATTGATGGAGTTGCGGACAATGGGGACGGCTGTCCAAAGATACAGTGGGATATAAATCAGTTACAGATATGGAAAGAGAAATGACATCTTTTGCTTAATCTGAGCAAGTGTGAGGTGTTGCACTTGGGGAGGTCAAATGTAAGGGGAACGTATACAGTTAGGGATCTTGGAGTCCAAGTCCACAGCTCCCTGAAAATGACAACACAAGTAGATAGAGTGGTCGAGAAGGCATATGATATTCTCACCTTCATCGGTCGAGGCATAGAATGTAAGAGTCAGGAAGTCATGTTGCAGGTTTATAAAACTTTGGTAAGACCGCATTTGGATTATTTTGTGCATATCTGGGTGCCCCATCACAGGAAGGATGTGGAGGCTTTGGAGGGGCCCAGACGAAGTCTATCAGAATACTGCTGTGATTCGAGTGTGTTCGCTATAATGAGAAGTTTGACAAATTTTAATTGATTTTTCTTAGACCGACAGATGAAAAGGCAACATTTGGAGGGATCTAGGCTAAACGCGGGCAAATGGGACTAGCTTAGATGGGGCATTTTGGTCAGAATGGACTCGTAGTGCTGAGGGCCCTGGTTCCATGCTGTATGATACTATGACTCTGACAAAATAAAAACTTGCAGCAATATATAAAAGCCATTTTCTGTTTAAATTATTTTATTTAATTAGCTTTGGAATGGCAAGAGTAGTTCTTTCATTTATTTAGATTCAACATAAACACAACCAGTAGAAATGGTTTTGAGCAACAGTCTGGTGCATAACCCTATCTATGTTTTGCTTTCCACCTAGGATGCTAACCCCTAACCTCTTTTGCTTTCCACGCCTCGCTCTTCATCTAAGATGCTGCTTAAAAGCTACTCCTTTGTTAAAAAATTGGCAGCTATTACCCGATGTTTTGTAAACTTAAATATATTTTACTATTTATAAATGTGCAATTTTTACTTGAATTTTTTTTTGATACTCTGGCAAACTGCATACATCCTAGGTAATGATAGGTCGCAGGGCTTGGAGTACTCTCCTGTCACATCAGGCACCTAAGTTTCAATGTACTCCATGAATGCTCAGGTAAAAGCCTCGTCCAGTAGATGGATGTAACTAGTGAGGGAAATGTTTCTTTCAAATGCACTTCACCGACTGAGGTCTGATCTCAGGTAGTTGCTTGCTACCAATTTTGATGCATAGTACTGTAACTTCTCACGTAAGTGCTCTCAACAAGTCCTTTCCTGTGAGTGCTCAGTGTTTAGTGGTGTTCATATGCTGACTCCCATTCAACCTCACTTATTCCCAATCTGTTGGTTCGTTGCTGGGTCTCAGGAAGCAAAGGAGACCTATACATTTTGTCTGTGTTCTTACTGTCTCTGACTACATTTTGTCTCTATTTGCTTTGTTGTTACCTTCTCCCAGCTAACAATGATCAATTCTACATTTTCCTTGATCTCCATTCCCTTTGCCCTGTTTTTATACCCTCACACTTCCTTATCTATCTATCTCCCTCCCCCCTGATATCTGGCTGAAGAAGGGTCTCGACACAAACAGTTACCCATTCCTTCTCTCCCGAGATGCTGCCTGTCCTGCTGAGTTACTCCAGCATTGTGTGTCTATATTTGGTTTAAACCAGCATCTGCAGTTCCTTCATACACCTATACATGTCATGTTAGAGTGCCATAATTCAACTATTTCTGCCTTTTCCTTCCTCTCGTTTAAATTTATGTAATGTGGCATCATGGAAATGTGATTGCAAATGAATGAATGATTATTTACCAAGTTCATTCTTCTTTCAGCAAACTCCGCAGGGACTATCCTTCAAAAATCCTTATAAATCTCTGTGCCGCTCTGTTGCTCCTCAACATGACGTTCCTCATTGATACGTGGATTTCGGTCTACAATATAGATGGTCTATGTATTGCAGTGGCTGTACTCCTCCATTATTTCCTGCTGGTTTCCTTCACATGGATGAGCCTTGAAGCCTTCCACATGTACCTGGCTCTTGTTAAAGTTTTTAACACGTATGTGCACAGATACATGTTGAAATTCAGCATCATTGGCTGGGGTAAGTAAGTTCCAAAGTTTTCATTGTTAAAAAGAAAATGCCAAGCACAAAATTGACCCCTTTTACGTTGTGGGTGACAGGTTGCCAGAGAGCTTATTGTGCAAAAAAAACAAGACAATAGTGAAAGCGCTATTGGAAAAAAAAACAAAGTCCATCCATGGGAGTGCAAGAGATGGTCCACAGTGTTCCACTGTCAAAATAGGATTAGGATTGTGCTGTTCGGGTAAAGAACATGGTAGATGTAAGAAAGTCGTTGTTATTGAACCTGGTATGTTGGACTTCAGACTTCTGGATTCTCCCTCTGGTCGACCAGAGGGAGATTTCCCCTCATGTCGACCATTCCAGGTGCCAGTCCTTACCCAGCCACTTGCCCTCTTCCTTTTCAAAGACCTCCATCTTCATGTTCCACCACCTGTATAAAATCTACTTCCATCGATCACCGAATCCCAAGTCATAACCCAACTTAGAAACATAGAAAATAGGTGCAGGAGTAGGCCATTCGGCCCTTTGAGCCTGCACCGCCATTCAATATGATCATGGCTGATCATCCAACTCAGTATCCTGTACCTGCCTTCTCTCCATACCCCCTGATACCTTTAGCCACAAGGGCCACATATAACTCTCTCTTAAATATAGCCAATGAACTGGCCTCAACTACCTTCTGTGGCAGAGAATACCAGAGATTCACCACTCTCTGTGTGAAAAATGTTTTGTAAACTTAAATATATTTTACTATTTATAAATGTGCAATATTTACTTGAATTTTTTTTTGATACTCTGGCAAACTGCATACATCCTAGGTAATGATAGGTCGCAGGGCTTGGAGTACTCTCCTGTCACATCAGGCACCTAAGTTTCAATGTACTCCATGAATGCTCAGGTAAAAGCCTCGTCCAGTAGATGGATGTAACTAGTGAGGGAAATGTTTCTTTCAAATGCACTTCACCGACTGAGGTCTGATCTCAGGTAGTTGCTTGCTACCAATTTTGATGCATAGTACTGTAACTTCTCACGTAAGTGCTCTCAACGTCCTTTCCTGTGAGTGCTCAGTGTTTAGTGGTGTTCATATGCTGACTCCCATTCAACCTCACTTATTCCCAATCTGTTGGTTCGTCGCTGGGTCTCAGGAAGCAAAGGAGACCTATACATTTTGTCTGTGTTCTTACTGTCTCTGACTACATTTTGTCTCTATTTGCTTTGTTGTTACCTTCTCCCAGCTAACAATGATCAATTCTACATTTTCCTTGATCTCCATTCCCTTTGCCCTGTTTTTATACCCTCACACTTCCTTATCTATCTATCTCCCTCCCCCCTGATATCTGGCTGAAGAAGGGTCTCGACACAAACAGTTACCCATTCCTTCTCTCCCGAGATGCTGCCTGTCCTGCTGAGTTACTCCAGCATTGTGTGTCTATATTTGGTTTAAACCAGCATCTGCAGTTCCTTCATACACCTATACATGTCATGTTAGATTGATATCCCAGTAACACTCTCATATGAACTAAAGTGTCAAGAAGCAGAAGCAGGTCAATGCCTCTCTCGAACCTTCTTTACCATTCAATAAGATCACAGCTGATCCACTAATGGCCTCAACACTGCTACTTCCCCATTGCATTCCCTATGTATCCTAACCAGCCAGCCGTGCCTCCAAAGCAGACTCTATTACTATTTTTTCTTGCATGCTGCAATCAGCAAATCCTTCACTGGGCTTGTAAAGTCAGATCTTAATCAGTCATGGCTGACGTCATTGCTGTCATGCATCTCTTTGAATAAGTGCTTAACATATATAACACTTAGAGTCTATGACAAGTAATGATTTCTCATGTCACTTCAAAGTCATTCTATTTATCTTGCAAAAAAATGTTAGTTTGTGTTACAAATAAGTTAATTCCTACACTCTGTATGATGTGCAAAAGATAGATGGAACAAAAGCAGTAGAAACAGGTCGGCCTTTGGTCCCCTTTATAAGTTCCACCATTCAGCAAAGGTATGGCTAATCTTGTAGAACAGTTCATTTTTCCATTCCATAGAATTAACTGAATATCAGATAATCCACCACTCAGCTTTGAAGATAGTCACCAATTGGTTACCAGAATTATCTGTAAGGAAAGAATTTCAAAGACTCACAATCATGTAGTTGAAGAATATTCTCCTCATCAATGGCCTGGTTGTACATGTTGTGTGGGGCACATTGAATAACCAATTGAGCTGGAAAACTTGCTCAGTGTATTTTTCCCTACTGTGCTACTGACATCTTTCTGTCAAGACACAGCTAAAATCACCATGACCACTGTGCCCTTTAGTATCCTTTGTCCTTTGTAGAGCTGCTGTCACCTTTCTGGGCATGACACAGCTAAAATCACCATGACCTCTGTGTATTATAGTATCCGTTGTCCATTGTAGAGCTGCTGTGAAACCTGACAAGTTTGGATTAAGTTTCATTGAGATTGATCAATCTTCAATCTTCATTTCTCACTGCACCTCCACGCACATTTCACTCGACAAAACCTTTCAACCTGATGTCCTGTAACGTCGGTTCTCTGAAGAGGATGATGCAGCCATTAGGATGAGCACATAACTGCTGGTGCCAACTTTCACAGCTAATGGGTTTATATTTTTTAAAGGTAACATTTACCAAACTTTATAATAGCTTTGCACAGTAAGGAACAATTCAGTTGCCAGATAACCCTGCCATTTCTTTCAACATAGTATCCAAAGATAGAATGGGCGGCACAGTGGCACAGCTTGTAGTGCTGCTCCTTCACAATGCTAGAGGCCCAGGCTCATTCCTGACCTCAAACGATGTCCATAAGAATGTACATGTTCCCTCTGTGAAGTCTGCATGGGCTTCCTCCAGATTCCCTAATTTCCTTCCACTCCCACAGTTGTTCTGGTAGGCAAGTTACTTGTCCATTGTAAATTGCCCCTCGAGTCTGGGGAAGTGGTGGAGTCTGGAGAATGTTGACGAGAATGTGGAAAGAATAAAATAATGGGATTAGTTTAGGATTAGTATAAATGATAAATTGGTCAGTGCATACTTGGTGAGCCAAAGGTCCTGTTTCTATGGTGTATGTTTCTATGACCCTTTGTGTTAGAAGGAGGCCATTTGACCCATTGAGTCTATGCCAGTTCTCAGAGCAGTCCCATCAATCCCATTACCCACATTTATTTCTCTGCAACCTATTCTGTCTCACATGCCCATCAAGTCCAAGCTGATTCCCTTTTCACCCCTATACTAGGGATTATTCACAGTAGTGAATAACCCTACTCACCAGTGCAACATTGGGAATGTGTGAGAAAACCAAACCAGCCATTCGCAGGGAGAAGCAGCAGACACATAGACAACACTGGCAGTCAGTAACACCAACTCTTGTGCCATTGCATCGCCCTATAACATGATTCAATACATTTAATAGTAAATGTTCCAGAATTTTGTCTTAGTTTATTTCTAAACTGAATTGAGGGAGTGCTCATGGTGTAATATATAGCAAAGTTTATGTGTAGATTACAGCTGTACAACTGGTATTTATAAGCACCTTTATGACTGTAATTTTTTTTCTGTCTGAAATAGGTACTCCCATTATAGTGATTGCCATCGTCCTCATCATTAGCCCAAACAACTATGGGCTTGGAGATTATGACAAGAACACCAACTCCACCTATGACACATTGTAAGTGACTCTGCCTGAGGAAGGAACACGTTACCTTCCGTTGCCACTCCAATGATTACAGTCTGGACAGACCAATTAATTCACATTGGAAACATTATTTCTAATCATTCATTACCCCTTTTCTTGTGAAACGTTTCCTCTATCTACCACATGCAGTGTCCTCAGGAGCACATTTATTAAACACCTATTTGCAATTTAACAACATGTAGTCCAGGAAGGCAACAAGCACCTTGCCTGGGAAATAGACTGGAATGTGGAGAGGCAAACCTAATATTGGTTAACCTATTGGCTACAGTGACCTGAGCAAAAAAAGAGTAAAGAATGCAACCAAGAACAGGAACCTGATTTCTTGTCAATATATATTGTAAGAGCGGCGTAGAGGTGCCGTCTTTCTGTGCCAGAGACCCGGGTTCAACCCTGACTATGGGTGCCGTCTGTACGGAGTTTGTACGTTCTCCTTGTGTTTTTCTCCGGTTTCCTCCCACACTCCAAACACTACTGGTTTGTAGGTTTATTGACTTTAGTAAAAATTGTAAATTGTCGCTAGTGTGTAGGATGGTGCTAGCGTACGAGGTGATTGCTGGTTGGCGTGGACTCAGTGGGCCCTGCATCACTAAAACTAAAACTAAATATTTGTTTGGGGGAATGAATAAATTTAGTTCTGTAGTTTCTTACCATGTAATATACAGTATCTGATCTTGTTTGCCACTGTGGGTGGCTTGGTTGTAATCATGTATAGTCTTTCTGCTGACTGAATAGCACACAATAAAAAAGCTTTTCCTTGGTACACGTGACAATAAACTAAACTAAGTAATCATGGGAGTGCGTAGAACAGAGGAATCAAGGAGTACAAGCACAAAGTTCTGTTTCAGGACATAATACAATAAAACACTCCTGACTCTTGACTCTCCTGAAAGTGATATTGCAGAGAGATATGGTAGCAAAAGAGGCTTTTGGTTCTCAAGAGCACAGTTCATCAGATCCTTGGGTGTTGAACCTCACCAAAGTCTCTTGCACTTTTTTTTACTAATATTTATTTCCTTCTGTTCCTTACTCTCACTGGGCCACTGGGTTTCTAATATTTCCAAATGTTTTTTTGTGTCTTCTGTGAATTCTATGAAGGTGTCAGAGATTATGGCGAGGAGGCTGGAGAATGAGGTTAGGAGGGAGAGATCGATCAGCCATGATTGAATGGCAGAGTAGACTTGATGGGCCAATTGGTCTAATTCAGCACCCATCACTTATGATCTTATGAATTCAGATAGAAATTCTTTGTTTAGTTATTCTGTCATTTCTTTACTCCACTCCACATTGTAAGTTCTTCCATCACCTATATTAGACCATGCTAGACTCCTTTCTACAGTACATTCTTTAGAAATTCTTTAAAACCTTCTTACCAAACCTTTGGTTACTTATCTTAATATATGTAGCTCAGTGTGAAATAAAGTTGCTATGAAGATGGTTAGGTCATTTTACTGTATGAAGACATATTTTTATTGATCAATCAAATAAAGGAGATGTTTGACAGTATTGAATCCTGTTTTCTTATATTCAAGGTGTGCTTTTCTTCTGTGTTTCAGCTGTTGGATCAAAGATGACACTACGTTCTATGTTGCTGTAGTCGCTTATTTCTGTGTCATGTTCCTCCTGAACGTCAGTATATTTATTGTCGTGATGATTCAATTATGCCGGATCAAAAACCAGAAGCAGCATAAAAATACAGAGAGGAGCGTGTTACAGGACATGAAAAGTGTGACGGGCCTCACCTTCCTGCTGGGCATAACCTGGGGATTTGCCTTCTTTGCATGGGAACCAGTTAACATTACATTTATGTATCTCTTTGCCATCTTTAATACGTTGCAAGGTATGTATTAATATGTATTAATCTTCATTCATCAACAAATGTGAGTAACTGTGAATTGGACCCAATTCTGTTATCAAGATGTAATGATTCATTGGTTCCTGGCGGGGGAAGTCTGGGTTTTAAGGGACAGCACCATAATTCTGATCATGTTAGCAAAGTACCTCATAATTTTGATTTGTCCGCTAAATCTAGTCCTTTGTGCAATTTCCCTTTGGGAAGAGTTAACCTTGAAGGACATGTTTCTTCGTCCTCAAGCCAATCCACTGCACCTCAATAATGTTTGCTGCTCCACATATTATTATTCCAAACATTACTTGTACTGCCTCTATGCCCACAGCCTTTCCTTCAACCCTACCTTGTTTCATCAGTAAAAATAAAAATTATTGATGAAATTAATCAAGAGAGTTTATTGCCATGTGTCCCAGATAGGACAATGAAATTCTTGCTTTGCTTCAGCACAACAGAATATAGTAGGCATGAATACAGAACATGTCAGTGTGTCCATATACCATTATATAAATACATACACACATCAATAAATAAGCAGATAAAGTGCAAATAAACAGATAATGGTCTATTAATGTTCAGAGATTTGTTTCAGTTGAGTTTAGCAGCCTGATGGCTGTGGGGAAGTAGCTATTTCTGAACCTGGACATTGCCATCTCCTGTACCTTCTACCTGAAGGTAGCGGGAAGATGAGTGTGTGGCCAGGGTGGTGTGGGTCCTTGATGATGCCGCCAGCCTTTTTGAGGCAGCGACTGCGATAGATCCCCTCAATGGTAGGGAGGTCCGAGCCAATGATGAACTGGGCAGTGTTTACTACTTTTTGTAGTCTTTTCCGCTCCTGGGCGCTCACGTTGCCGAACCAAGCCACAATGCAACCAGTCAGCATGCTCTCTACTGCACACCTGCAGAAGTTCGAGAGAGTTCTCCTTGACATACCGACTCTCCGTAATCTTCTCAGGAAGTAGAGTCACTGATGTGCTTTCTTAATAATTGCATCAGTGTTCTTGGACCAGGAGAGATCTTCAGAAATATGCACGCCCAGGAATTTGAAGCTCTTGACCCTCTCCACCATCGACCCGTTGATATAGATGGGACTGTGGGTCCCCATCCTACCCCTTCCAAAGTCCACAATCAGTTCCTTGGTTTTGCTGGTGTTGAGAGCCATGTTATAGTGCTGGCACCATTTTGTCAATCGGTCGATCTCACTTCTATACTCTGACTCGTCCCGATCAGTGTTACATCCCACAACAGTGGTGTCGTCAGCGAACTTGATGATGGAGTTCGCACTATGACTGGCTACGCAGTCATGAGTATAGAGTGAGTACAGCAGGGGGCTGAGCACGCAGCCTTGAGGTGCTCCTGTGCTGAATGTTATCGAGGCTGACACATTTCCTCCAATACGAACAGTCTGTGATCTTTGAATGAGGAAGTCGAGGATCCAATTGCAGAGGGATGCACAGAGACCCAAATCTGAGAGCTTGGTAACCAGCTTGGAGGGGATGATTGTATTAAATGCCGAGTTGTAGTAAATGAATAACAGCCTGACATATGAGTTTTTGTTGTCCAAGTGGTCCAGAGCGGAGCGGAGTGGAGAGCCAGCGAGATCGCATCCACCGTTGATCTGTTGTGGCGGTAGGCAAACTGCATTGGGTCTAGGTTTTTGTCGAGTTAGGAGCTGATTTGCGCCATGATCAACCTCTCAAAGCATTTCATCATCACCGATGTTAGTGCCACTGATCGATAGTCGTTGAGGCACATCACCTTGCTCTTCTTGGGCACCGGTATAATTGATGCCCTTTCAAAACAGATGCATTGAACCCTACAAAGTTTTCAGTTCTATTTGTAACTCCAGAGATTAATTGGTAATCTATGTTTCAATGTATCAAGGCTGGGGATTTTCATAGTTGGGCTGATGTAGAGTAGATAACATTATTTCAGAATCAAATGACATAGTTTTAGAAAGGAGAAGAAGAGGGTTTTCTTTATTTAGAGGGTGGTGAGTCTGTGGAATTCATTGCCACAGACGGCTGTGGAGGCCAAGTCATTGGGTATTTGTAAGGCAGAGATTCACAGATTCTGGATTAGTAAGGGTGTCAAGTGTTACGGGGAGAAGGCAGGAGAATGGGTGTTGAGAGGGAAAGATTGATCAGCCTTGATTGAACGGAGGAGTAGACTCAATGGGCTGAATGGCCTAATTCTGCTTCAATGACTTATGAATATGAATTTATGAGCATGTGTGCCAATTAGATACCAGCATAAACAAGGCCTTGCATTTATATTGCATTTTTCTCATCCCTTTGCCAATGCTTCAAAGCACTTTATGGCAGAGCCATTGTGGTAATGTCAGGAGTGGAGGATGGGGGTTCCGAAATGTTCTTGTGCAATGAAACACAATGTTAGCAAGCAGTTGTAACAAGTAATAAATTGAAGTGGAATATTAACCTTTATTGCCAGCAGTTTAGAGATGGTAAAATAGACAGTTAATGTTATAATGGCCCCTGGTTCTGTACTCCCCCAACATTGGGAATGTTTTTCCTGCATCTAGATTGTCCATTCCATTTATAATTTTATATGTTTCTATAAGATTCCCTCTCATCTTTCTAAATTCCAATGAATCCAAGCCCCGTCTTTCCATTCTTTCCTCATATGACAGTCCCGTCATACCGGGGATTAACCTCTTGAACCTATGCTGTACTCCCTCAATAGCAAGGATGTCCTTCCTCAAATTAGGAGACCAAAACTGCACACAATACTCCAGATGTGGTCTCAACAGGGCCCTGTACAACTGCAGAAGGACCTCTTTACTCCTATACTCAAATCCTCTTGTTATGAAGGCCAACATGCCATTAGGTTTCTTCACTGCCTGCTGTACCTGCATGTTTACTTTCAGTGACTGGTGTACAAGGTCACCTAGGTCTCGTTGCACTTCCCTTTTTCCTAATATGTCATCATTGAGATAATAATCTGTCTCCTTGTTCTTGCCGCCAAAGTGCATAACCTCACATTTATCTATATTATACTGCATCTGCCATGAATCTGCCCACTCACTCAACCTGTCCAAGTCACCTTGCAACCTCCTCACATCCTCTTCACAGTTCACACTGCCACCCAGCTTTGTCATCTGCAAATTTGCTAGTGTTACTGTTAATCCCATCATCTAAATCATTAATATATATTGTAAATAGCTGCGGCCCCAGCACCGAGCTGTGCAACACTCCACTCGCCATTGCCTGCCATTCTGACAGGGACCCGTTTATCCCTACTTTTGTTTTCTGTCTGCCAACCAATTCTCTATCCATGTCAATACCCTACCCCCAATACCATGTGCTCTAATTTTGCACACTAATCTCCTGTGTGGGACCTTATCAAATGCTTTCTGAAAGTCCAGATACACTACATCTACTGGCTCTCCTTCATCCATTATACTTGTCAGATCCTCAAAAAATTCCAGAAGATTAGTCAAGCAAGATTTCCCCTTCATAAATCCATGCTGACTTGGACCAATCCTTTTACTGCTATTCAAATGTGCTGTTAGTACTTCTTTAATAATTGACTCCAGCATCTTCCCCACCACCAATGTCAGGCTAACTGGTCTATAATTTCCCGTTTTCTCTCTTGCTCCTTTGTTGAAAAGTGGAATAACATTAGCTACCCTCGGAGACCCAAGTGGCCACAACAGACCTAGATGTTCAGGGAAGCAATCGCCTCCTTTGGCCTGACCGATCTAGAGGAAAGTGCCTGTCCCACTTACGTGTCCTTGGCACGCAAATCACGCGACCTCGTGGTCGCGTTGAGCCGCGACGGTCCTGCGAAGGTCGGGCGCGATTTCATGCGTACGCACAGCCGTCTGGAGCGTGTGACGTCATTTGAAGATGGACACAAAGTTGGAGTAACTCAGCGGGACCGGCAGCATCTCTGGAGTGGCGTTTCGCTCGAGACTCTTCTTCAGTCTGAAAAGAAGGGTCTTGACCCGAAACATCACCCATTGCTTCTCTCCAGAGATGCTGCCGGTCCCGCTGAGTTACTCCTGCATTTTGTGTCCATCTTCAATTTTCTTGGCCCCGCTCTGGTAGTAGAAGTGGGGGCGGATCCGGACAGCAATGGCCGTGAGCCCCTGGCCGAGTTCGACGATCTTTTGCCTGCTTCTGCTGCTGTTGGAGGTGAGATGTTGCGTCGCGCCAGGGTCTTGGGCCTGTCCCACTTTGGCCGTCAGTCACGCGACAGGCCGTTGGCGCGCGAAGATTTTGTTTGCTACAAACATTTCGGAGCCCCGCGCGATGTCGCGCACAACTACATACCCCTCCGCGCTTCTCAGTAATCGTGTAATTTGCGTGCCAAGGACACGTAAGCAGAAAGAATGCTACCAAGTCATTCACGGCTGGTCACCAGACAAGAGGCTAACTACCTTATGTTTTATTTTTGCACAGGAGCTTTTATCTTCGCTTTTCACTGCCTATCCAAAGAAAATGTTCAGAAACAGTGGAGGAGGTATCTATGCTGCGGCAAGCTGAGGTTGGCCGAAAATTCAGGTACAAAAGCAACTCGGATCATAAACTCAGAGAGTGGTCACATCGATTAGTGTTCAACAACTACCTTGTAACCCCCACGAGGGGAGTGTGTGTGTGTACCTGTGTGTACATGTCTGTGTGTGTGTATGTATGTGTTTATGTGTGTGTGTATGTGTATGTCCGTGTTTGTATTTGTATGTGTGCATGTGTGTGTGCGTGCGCGTATGTGTTTGTGTGTGTCTGTGTGCATGACTGTGTATTTCTGTGTTTGTGTGTGTATGTATGTGTATGTGTGCGTGTATCTTTGTGTATGTCTGTGTATGTGAGTGTGTATGTCTGTGTTTGTGCGTGTATTTGTGTGCGTGTGCGTGTGCATGTGTGTCACTGGATATAAATTATTCAAACCCTATCCCATACACTTTTAACTCATGGTTTGTTCTCTAATATTTTTGAAGGCTGTATTGTCACAGATTTCAAATTAATTGCTGAAAAATCTTGAACTTAATACCTTCAGGAGCACAGACAAAGCTCAGCTTCAAGCTTGGCATCATTTTTATAATTACCAGTGATGTCAAGATTTGCATTCCTGTAGCCAAAAATCATACAGTACTTATCACTTCCAGAAAATGCTTGCCCTTTATGTAATTTTGTAGCAGTGCGACAAACCAAGCCCATTAGTTCATCAGTTGAACTTTGCAATCACCGTAAAGAAAATATTGTGCATCAAATTTAACCAGTGAAATAATTCTTATTAACTAATTAACCACATGTAAATAAGAAGAACTAGTTCATGATAAGCATTCCTCACACCTGGATTAACACCTGAATTTATACTGTGAAGCAATTTTTAAGGATGCCATCAATGATTTAGCTAATTCCTGCCTTTATACAATAATAAAGGCTAGAAAGAGAATAAAAAGCTAAATAGAAAGCTCATCCGAGAAAGCATGTTGAGCAATGGATTGATTATTTCCTGTGTACGGCAGCCCTGATTGTGGAATATTCTTCACTGATATCAGTTCTCTGCCTTCTAACTGAAGAGGTTATATTTTACTAAGCAGCACAATAACACAGTTGGTAGAGATGCTGTCACACAGCGACAGACACCCTGGTTCAATACTGACCTCAGGTGCTGTGTGTATGGAGTTTGCACGTTCTTCCCGTGAGCACCTGGATTTCCTCCAGGTGTCCGGTCTCCTCCATATTCCAAAGACGTGTGAGTTGGTATGTTAATTCACCTCTGTAAATGGCCACTAATGTGTAGGGAGTGGATAAAAAGGTGGAATAACAGAGCCGGTGTGAATGGGTGATCAATGCTCAGCATGGACTCATTGGGCTGAAGTGCCTGCTTCCATTCTGTACCTCTAAAGTTAAATGGCTGAAGCTGTTTCAGAGTTGGGTAAAAATTATACTCTGTGGGCCAAAGGGCTTGTTTTCAGACTGTATTTTTCATTCAATCAGCCAAAAACAGTGTCTTAAAGATAGCGGAGTCAGGAGATATGGGGAGAAGGCAGGAACGGGGTACTGATTGGGGATGATCAGCCATGATCACATTGAATGGCGGTGCTACCTCAAAGGGCCGAATGGACTACTCCTGCACCTATTGTCTATTGTCTATTGTCTAAAGTTGTTTTGAAAATCTGGTAAGGAAGAAAGACCGCAAATTCACAAATGGTTATTGAGCATTGAGAGCTGCTTCCACGTCTTTTGGGCTGATTTGCCTGTCTTTTTGATTTCGCATTGGCCTTAAAATTAGGTCTGGAGCTGCTGTGGCAATGATACAGCCCTGGCTGTCCAAAGCACCAGCCTGTTTCAGGAGATAAGCCCTTTTGATCGGGTTCTCTGGCGTAAGAATAATAGATATCCGCTTTAGGATACGCCTTGGTGGTGACTGTTTCTGTTCAATCTCAACTGTGAAACTGTTAACCACCAAGATTTGCTTTCATTTTGGCATCCTTCAGGTTCCACGTCAAACTGAGGTCTTCCAAAATAAATTACAGGAACCTCTGCTAGAATAAATCAAAATTGGCACCTAGGCTTTCAAAACATTTCCTGTCCGATTTTCAGAGGCCTGGATCTTCAGCTAATTTTTTCAAGCTCACTTCTTAGAGTCAGTTGAGTAGTTTTGATCTTTGAGTATAACACAATCAACAGTGATTCTCCCACTTGTAACATGTCTCTCTAACCGAAGGATCAAAGGGGAGAGATGCAGACAGGCACTGATCTAACATTAACTAACCCCCTGAGTTTAAAATATCCAAATGAACGTGGGTAAAACATAAAAGGTGGGAATTTTGATGGATAAAGGTAAGCAGCAATACATTGGTCAATTATTTTAAAATGCTATGGTTTGTTTTGTAGATTGGAGCAGAACGGCAACGAATAATACAAAGAAGCTGCAGCCCCTGGTCCAAGCTATGTCATTGTCTTCGACGTCGAATACCTCCTTACAGTCTAACTCCTCCTTATTTCTAGTTCAAGAGTACGGCAAACATCTCAAAATGAATGGTGCGTATGGTTGACTATGTAGGCCTGGGGTTTATGTGGATTAAATAGATTAATGGGCTCCGGATCGTTTCCAGATTAATCTCAGTGTCAAATCTGTTCGATAACAATGCTAGGAAACATGTCTTGAAGAGAGGAGGAGAACTTCTGCTGCACCCGCTGAGTTTCCCCAGCAATTTTGTGATGCTAGGAAACATGATGGGTTTGTATTTAATTTCGGAACTAATGCAAGAAAGATTAATATTACTCAGTATGTGTAATTCTTAAAGTGCAGCCAGAAAATCTTATTTTAAGAAAGGGCATTCCCGTGAAAATCACATTAGGTGAAGCAACTACAGACATTTGTTTTGTTCCCCTTAAAGTGGAAAGCACGAAGATATGGTTTAGCAACAGAAGCCTTATTGATGAATCTTAAGAGCCAAACACTTATTTTTCACTGATTTTAAGAATAAAAAAAGCACCTGGGGTCTTACAGCACCAGAGATCTAGTTTCGACCCTGACTACGGGTGCGTGTCTCTATGGAGTTTGTACGTTCTCCGTGTGACTTGATTGGATTTACTCCAGGTGCTCTGGTTTCCTCCCACACTCCAATGACGTTTATAGGTTAATTGGCTTTGGTAAATTGTAATTGGATTGCAGGGTAGTGTTAGGGTGTGTAGATTGCCGGTCGGCACAGACTTGGTGGGCCAAAGGATCTGTTTCCACACTGTACCTCTAAACAAATCTAGACTAAACTAAACTAAACTGAACAAAACTGAGAAAGAGCCACTTTGTGTTCTATGGAATATAAACAGTCAGTTCAATTGTACTCTTATTCCCAGTTTGCTGCAACACGTGAAACATAAACCTGGTCTTTCAACTGAGAAACATTGTCTACATAGGTAACATAAACTGAATATATTTAACACAGAGAAAGAGCTGGTCTGGCAATTCTTCCCTTCTACAGAACCATCAATGCTTAATAAAAGGGCTGCAAAGCACTTTGCCAGTCTGATCATCGTAGATGGGCCGCAGTTTATATATTGTGATCCTATGCTTTCATGGGTGAGAAAAGACTCCTGTGTGTGCCAGTGCCTATAAACAGTTTACAGTTCATTTGTTAAAGAAACAAGATGCTGCTCTGCTTCATTTTATTTTCCTCGAGGACATTAAAAATCGCATGCTTGAAATTTAACATCTATAGAAGTAGCATCAAAAGTAAACAAATAACTCCCAAGTTAAGTCCCATTTTATATCAGACCATACCGTGTTCAAATGTTTTTTAAAGTTGAAGGTTTGTTTATGTCAAAGCCCAGATTTTAATTGGAAACAAATTAACACGGCATTGGGGGTTCAGTATTGATGTGGATAGAGAACTGGCTGGCAAACAGGAAGCAAAGAGTAGGAGTAAACGGGTCCTTTTCACAATGGCGGGCAGTGACTAGTGGGGTACCGCAAGGCTCAGTGCTGGGACCCCAGCTATTTACAATATATATTAATGATCTGGATGAGGGAATTGAAGGCAATATCTCCAAGTTTGCGGATGGCACTAAGCTGGGGGGCAGTGTTAGCTGTGAGGAGGATGCTAGGAGACTGCAAGGTGACTTGGATAGGCTGGGTGAGTGGGCAAATGCACGGCAGATGCAGTATAATGTGGGTAAATGTGAGGTTATCCATTTTGGTGGCAAAAACAGAAAAGCAGACCATTATCTAAATGGTGGCCGATTAGGAAAAGGGGAGATGCAGCGAGACCTGGGTGTCATGGTACACCAGTCATTGAAAGTAGGCATGCAGGTGCAGCAGGCAGTGAAGAAAGCGAATGGTATGTTAGCTTTCATAGCAAAAGAATTTGAGTATAGGAGCAGGGAGGTTCTACTGCAGTTGTACAGGGTCTTGGTGAGACCACACCTGGAGTATTGCGTACAGTTTTGGTCTCCAAATCTGAGGAAGGACATTATTGCCATAGAGGGAGTGCAGAGAAGGTTCACCAGACTGATTCCTGGAATGTCAGGACTGTCTTATGAAGAAAGACTGGATAGACTTGGTTTATACTCTCCAGAATTTAGGAGATTGAGAGGGGATCTTATAGAAACTTACAAAATTCTTAAGGGGTTGGACAGGCTAGATGCAGGAAGATTGTTCCCGATGTTGGGGAAGTCCAGGACAAGGGGTCACAGCTTAAGGATAAGGGGGAAATCCTTTAAAACCGAGATGAGAAAAACTTTTTTCACACAGAGAGTGGTGAATCTCTGGAACTCTCTGCCACAGAGGGTAGTTGAGGCCAGTTCATTGGCTATATTTAAGAGGGAGTTAGATGTGGCCCTTGTGGCTAAGGGGATCAGAGGGTATGGAGAGAAGGCAGGTACGGGATACTGAGTTGGATGATCAGCCATGATCATATTGAATGGCGGTGCAGGCTCGAAGGGCCGAATGGCCTACTCCTGCACCTAATTTCTATGTTTCTAAATGGAAATACTCTGGTTCCATTGACTTGACTATAAGGTAGCCATGCCAATGAACTGGGCTGTACAAATTTATTCACTGTTCTTATTAGAATTTGAGTTCACTTGGACTGGTAGAGTAGGTATTAATGAGCATCAAGGCAGCCAAGTAATGGTTTGGTGTTCCTTCTGCTAGTAAGGATAATTATATCGAATAGAGCAAATTTAGTCAAGGGAAGGCGGCGCAAATTAATTTTGTTTGTCATTCCAAATATATGTTCTTTGGAAACACAAATTTGTGACTAGCCCTATTTTTAATTTAGATTTCCTGCAGATATGTGACTATGAGATCAATTATATTGTTGCCCGTGGGTTCTATCTTAATATTGCTGTTCAGTATTGCAAATTAACATGCTGGCCATCAAGCAGTGTTTAATGATGGTGAACAACACCCAGCTAACGGTAGTTGCAGCTACAATAAAATTGTTACCGCATAGCATGCATGGTTCTCAAAGGTGTAATTACACATAGTGTACACAACACCATAACAACCCCATAGCAACAAAAAATTCCACAATTCCATATTATTTTAATAAATTAACAATTTCCATATAATTAATAGCTAAACAATAGAACACATATAAGTCAGCAACACTATATTTAGTTAAATGTAGTTATATTCTTTTTGGATCTTTTCAGCTACAGTATAAACTCAATTTAACAATCCAATACTGATAAACCCAATAAATAACATGTTGAAGGTGTTTCAATCTTACAGTTTGAAGTAAAAAATTACTTTAAATGTATATTGTAATTGATTTTATTGATTTTATTAGACAAGTATGAAAACAAAACAAGTATGCAAATTACACGAGGAATCTGATTTGCCATAGTTATACCAAAAAACCAACAAAACACGCACCCACATAAACATTTAACATAAACATCGTTCACAGTGGCTCCTCCACATTCCTCACTGTGATGAAAGGCAATAAAGTATATAGCCAAGAACATGGCAAATCACTTATTTATAAATTTCCATCATAAACCCCACATTTATCACACATCCTCCACATCTGCCAATTATCCCACCTCACCTGTATCCACCCAGCACAGGCCAGTTTTTCCTCGCTCATTCCCTGTACCAATTTTCCCACTTTTACCCCATCAGTCTGAAGAAGGATCCTGATCCAAAATGTTGTCTGTCCATTTACCTCCACAGAGGCTGCCTAACCCCTTGAGTTCCTCTGCACTCTTTTTTTGATCTATCATATACAACCAGGTTTATTAACTATTATAGTGATTGAAATTATATATTGTTTTAAAGTATTTCCAAAAATCGTAAACCCAATAATAATAACATCAAATTAATTTTTTTCCATTGCTTCTTGTTCATACCCCATCTCACGTCGCAGTCTCCCTGTGACACCCTGGTCAGTGGGCCTATAGTGTGGGAAAGTCATTTGGTCTGACCTTCCCTCTCCTGTTGGCCCCTCCTGCATGCAACACACCCATTATGGTTCTTAACATCTTTGCTGCAGTTCAATACATACCAAATTAATCAAGTACAGGCCCATCACCGATTTTCCAGCAACTAGTGGTCCGGCACCTCCTTTAATCCTGACAAAATCACGAGAGTGCACTTGAACATCCCCCCCCCCCCCCCCCCCCCCTAGAAGTTCCCGCGAAAATGTGGCAGCTCTATCGGGTCAGGAGGCCGATCTAGACCTCATCGGGACTTCCATGGCCGATCGGTGGGTCGAGTCTATCCCTCTGTGGCTGAGGTTCTGGAACTTGGGCAGATCCATTCTCATAGCCGCCTTCTGAAGCCAGCTTTGTGGGCCGGTATCCCGCACCCCCCACCCCTATGGCTTTGGTAGATGGTTCCGGTACTGTTCGACTCCTCTCTGAGCCCGTGACCTCAGTTGGTCCAGCAAAACTGATAATCCAGCAAGCCTCTGGAACCAAAGATGCTGGAAAATCTGTGGTGGACCTGTATTGAAGTTATTTACATGAGAATGAATAATCTGAGTGTCTATGTATGTACAGTACATACTGTGAATCTGAATATGTACTGTGTGTAAGGAAACATTTGAACGATGAGTGATTTGATTTTCTGCTTGTGTTCTGCAGGTGCTAAGTTTTAAAGCAGTCACCTCACAGTGCCTCAAGCATGTAAGTTCATTCTGGTTGAGATGTATTGAAACAATTGCTTGGATTTATTAGATTCATATCTTAATACTCAAGTATCCAATAAAGCATGGTTAGGAAGACCGTACCTCAGTGAATGGGGTTTTACAAAAACCTGTGATTAAACCTGGAGCGTAATGGAGGAAAGAGAAGGAATTAAGGAATGATAAGGGTTGTCTGTAACATGTGAGGACTGGGCAACCTACTTTAGGAAGCTTTTGTTAAATTTGATTTTTACTGGAGAAACCAATAGTGGAAGATCTAAGAATTTCATTCAGTATAGAAGGCGTAGGACCTGCTTACCCTGGCAGTACTCAGTTGGAATCCATGTTCGGTACTGAATCTGACAGTACAAAAAGAGTTTAGTTCTGCAGTAATTGTCACACCACTCAGTGTGCTGGACCAACATCCTGCTGCTTTCCTCAGTGTCTTTGAATGAGGGGAAATTCAATCACAACGCCTTCTGAATATCCAATCACAATGCCTATCCAATATTTCTATGAGTGTGTGGTGACAAAGGAAGATTTGTGGATGCACACACAAATCATTAATACATTTTGAGTGGTGGTGAGTGAGGGAAGAGGGAGGGGAATAATTGTTTTTCAAGTTCCCCTTGCCTTAAACTTTCTCAGAGGTTTGAATGCAACCCCAACTAGTTTCCCATTTGGGTGGCATGGTGGAGCAGCGGTAGAGCTGCTGTCTGTATTATGTTTGTACGTTCTCCCCGTGACCCCGTGGGTTTTCTCCTGGAGCTCCGGTTTCCTCCCACACTCCAAAGACGTACAGGTTTGAGTTTAAAAAATGGTAAATTGTCCCTAGTGCGTAGGACAGTGCCAGTGTACGGGGTGATCACTAGATGGCACAGACTCAGTGGGCTGAAGAGCCTGTTTCTGCACTGTATCTCTAAGGTGTAAACTCTAACCTAAACTAGGGAAGTTCAACAACTATGGAAGGCACTGCTTGTGGACAAAGAGGAGCCAATCGGCTATTGCAAGTGGGAAAATTCTCCCCAACCCTCACAAATCCACGATCTCGCATCCTCCAGACTTTTAATTTGTTCTTGTACTCTCCCCTTCATACCCCAATTCATCATCATGACCTCCAGCATCCTACAACGGGTCCCAGTTGCCGGACATTGTCTCCATCTTTGGACTTTCACCTAAGGCTCTCTAGCTCAACTAATGGCCAGACAACGAGCCTGTCTATAGTCTAAAAGACATAGTAAAAGAAAAGACAATACAGTATAGTCCGTTCAATAAATTCAGCAATATCTCTGTTTGCAATATTTGATTACTACCTTCCCTCAAACTGTTGTTCTCCATCCTCTTGCATAAGAGCCAGGGCTTGTCCAACTATATCATGGGTCTCAACCCGAAACGTCACCAATTCCTTTTCTCCAGAGATGTTGTCTGACCTGCTGAGTTATTTCAGCATTTTGTGTCTATCTTGGTATTTGTTAATTATAGTGACTATGTTACGAACCAGAATGCATACAGTATTACTGTTAGTTACCAACCTAACACTATTCAAGCATTCTATATCACTATGGCAAGCCTGACACACCTTTGAAAGATATGTGACCATTCTCCTATCCATCCTTCCCTCATCTTCTCTGCAACTGAAAACTAACTTATTTCTTCCTCTCATTCCCCAGTTTTGAAGAAGGGTCTTTGACCCAAAATGTTTTTATTTCAGGTCTTCGAGTTACAGTAATCTAAACTGGACCAAAATGCTACTGTCTGATGGATTTTGCCCTTAGATATATATATGTGTGATACAATTGATACAATATATGTGCCCTAAGTAGAAAAGGCACATATATTGTATCAATCACACAGCTTGCCTGCAGATTTGTGTACATTTGCATGAAAAATTCAGATGGAATCTACCATCAGTTTGTATGTAACGCTTTTACTCTGATTAATTTAAGGAAATTTGCTGCTGTGACTGAGAAAATATGCCCTTCCCTACTTGCCAAGAAACTTCTAGTCAAATGTGGATCTTGAAGTGAGGCATGGACCACAAAATAGACCCCACACGAGGCAGCATTTGAGGAACCATGAATGAATGTGGAAACCAACCAACTTTATGAGAAGTTCCCAAAATAATTTTTTAACAAAGGTTTCATAGATGACATGCCAATGCATACCCAACATAACAGAGATGACAAACTGGATCTTCCTGAATAAACGTTGGAATGTACAGTGCAATCTTGATTCCAGAGAGAAGTTTGAACTAAAGACTTGATTGCATTTTGTTGCATATCCTTAGATCTTTATGGCTATGAAGGCTTAATGGCCGGTGTCTGCAAAACTGTTTTAAACAGTGTGACATTTTTGCAGTTCTTATTAGCTGTAATGAGATTTTATGCACATGGCAAACTTTTCTATGTTATTTTGTGGATGTTAATTTTAATGATAAAAGACAATTAGTTGGTGTTTATCATTGTGAGAACCTTGCTGCAAATCGCCCGTTATGAAGTCACTAGCTGCTGTTGAGATTTGACACAATTGCTGACAAACTGTAGAGTTTTAAATGTATATATGAAGTTGATATTGCAGTACTAGTTTTGTGGTGTGGTTGAATATTTATTTTTTGATAACTTCAGGTGATAGTTGATCAGAGCCAGACTGATTACACCTGATAATATCATTTCTTTGCAGTTATCTGGAGCAGAATCAGTCAGGAGGCCTCTGTGAGGTCCATCAGGATTATTTTGTATAATCGTACCCATTAATGAGTTCCTTCAACACAATCTTAGGCCAGCAATAGGGATACAACTAACAAAACCAACCCTGCTGCATCTTTCCTAATGTCTTTCACGAGTTTCCATGTGCTAGATTATTTGGAATGTTTGGGATTATTTATCCTGTCTGCACCATGTCAATGTATGAATGAAGCAATGGTATTGTCACCCATTCTTAAACTTTCAATTAAGCAGATTTAACTTTAAATTTCCACATATTCGTAGTTCAAGAGACCAACAGATTGGTTCATAGTTCTGCTCCATAAAGTATGCTTTCAATAACATTGCACTCTTCCATCCACTCCTAATGTTGTGCATGCCTGGTTGCCCAAATTAATTACTGTTTTGAGTCTATTTATTCTTCCCTAAGATTGCAGGGTTCCCTTAGTTAATTATCTATGTGTACAGCAATATATTGAGCAGATTTATAAGCGTAGAGGAAACTGAACTAAATAGAGTGCTGCATCTCAGGTGGCCATGTAAAATTTTCATCTAGTCGCTTTTGTGATGTTTAGCAGGAGCAGACACTAGTTCAGTCTCAGCTGCTGTTCTAAAGTCACAATATTGCCCAGACTGTGTATTGAACCGCAAAGAAATTTCAGAAATAAATTACAATGCAGAGCCGCTAGATTATTATGCATTCAAAATATGCATTATGCAAGCAATCAAAAACAGATTTCTAACCCAAAGAATATCTTAGATTGATCCTAACTCTCTTGGACTCCAACTCCTCACCCCCACCCTATCCCCATTAATAATCAGACAAAAAAAAAATAGACGTAGCACAACGTTAGGGATGAAGGTCCCAAATCCATTGTCCCAAACCCTCAGGGATGAATGAGCATTATCCACTATAACTGAGAGTTTTGTAGTCCTGTGTACATCCTTGCCTACCAACATGCTTCACAGCTGCCAGTCAATTATGCCAGGAAACCCAACAAGACTGATCCCCTCTCCCGTACCACATAGCTGTGTGTTTGTGCCACAGTGCGGTGTCAGAAAACTTGCAGGGAAGACTGGGAGTTATGGCCACCGACAAACTCAATGCGATCTGCCCCACTATTTTGTTGCCAGCTTGGTTGCAAACACTGCAAACTGCACGACCGAACTACACTACATTATATCAGTTCCACTACTGTACTTGTACCACCTGGGCACCCCTGTTCAGTGGCAATTGGAAAATGAGCAAATACTAAAAGGTACTAAATACTAAACTAAAAGATTTTAAAATATATATAACAGTAGTGAGGGAAGAAGAAACTTGATCTTTAAGGAGACCACCCTAACTTTGGGTGATAGTGCCTGCCCGCGTTTCGATTTCCATTGCAATAACAAATTTAAATTTAAGAGTGTTTGCAGAGTGCATTGGAGGCAACAGGACTCATATCAACTGTGCAACACACTCATACAAAATCAAAACGACCTGCAAAGAGTGTCACGTAAAAGTTTACTCATAAAGTAGTTTTTAATTTGATAAGCAGAATATTTGCCAGTAAAGTGAATATTTTAGTTTTTAAGATGAAAAGGATTTATCAATGCAGATTTGCAATCTATTCCGAATCACCTGCTCTGCACTTATTTTCATATTCTTACTTCTCATGGTGTAGGAGGCTATTCGGCCCATTCAGTGTATGCTGGTTCTCAGACAATCCTACTCCTCCATCTATTTTGCAGTAATCCACTCACCCTGCCACCATTGACACCAGGGGTAGCTTACAGTGGACAGTGAATGATACCCACATATCTTTGAGTTTAGTTTAGTTTAGAGATACAGCGCAGACACAGGTACTTTGGCCCACCGAGTCCTCACCAACCAGCGATCCACACACATTAACACTACTCGACATACAATTGGGGACAATTTTTACATTTACACTGCCAATTAGCCCACAAATCTTTGGAGTGTGGGAGGAAACTGAAGATCTCGGAGAAAACCCACGTAGGTCACGGTGAGGACGTACAAATTCCATACAGACAACACCCCTATTCAGGATTGAACCCGGGTCTCTGGCGCTGCAAGGCAGTAGCTCTACCGCTAAGCCACCGTGCTGCCAATCTTTGGGATGTGTGAGCAAACCAGAACCTCTGGAAGCTGAGTCAAAAGGAGAACAGGCAAACTTCACACAGGCAGCACCTGAGGTCAGGATTGAACCTGGCTCGCTGGAGCTATGAGGCAACAAAGCCAACCATTGCACTACTGTGCCTCCAATCTTAGACTTAGTAGCAATACTGCTTTTAAATAAGCATCCTGTAAGTAAGATTATTTAGCGTTTTGTAATATTTAACAACCCTGTGAAATTAAGATGATCATGCTAATCCATAAATTTGGATAAGGTATAAATACCGAGTGCATCCTTCGATGCTCGGTATTGCTTTAAAGCTCATCGATGACCAGATATGTTAAGTATTATTGTCGATCCAATGTAAGTGGAAAGAAAATCAATATGAATGATGACAGATAACTGTATATTCTTTTCATGAAAAATAAATAAATCACAGATCTCTTCATGTGCGTTAAGAAAGATTTTTTTAGGATGGCCAGTTAAATAAATTGTGCTACTTAAAGAGAAATGTACATGTGAAATTCTACAGCAGTCAACACAATGGTGCAGGTCCTGCACCCTTAACTCATTTAACAGCTTTTCCTCTTTACGCTTAAGTTTATTATTTGTCATGTTTACCAAGGTACGGTGAAAAAATTAGTTTGCATGCTGGTGAATGAAATTAGATAATACAATACTGTGGCAGCACCTGGTGGTTGGGCCACTTGCTACACGAACCCTCGGCAGTCGGGGGTAGGGTCACGTGACTGGGCAATGGCAGGGAGGAGTTGTCACAGGGTATAGGGGTGTGTCTTAGTATATATAACGAACCCCGGGTCAATCCTCTCTCTCTCTCACTTCGAGCTGACCAGCTCTCTTCGCTCTTTGGGTGAGTGTCCTGCCATCGCAGCAAGAGCTCAGCTACAGCCCACGAGGCAACAGCCTCGCAGCAGCAACAATGACATGTATATCTAACCTATAATGCCTGAATAAACACACCGTTTATTCACCACATTTGGTGCCTCTACAATACCTAAATACAATTAAGCCAAACTCAAGAACATTAGGTAGAACAAAGGGAAAGATACAGTGCAGAATATAGTTCTCAGCAATGTAGCGCACCAATTCCAGACAAAGTCTAATGTCTGGAAGGATGATTCAGAAGCCTGATAACAGAGAGGAAGAAATTGTTTCTGAGTCTGGTGGTGCAAGTTTCTGCAAGTTTCTTAAGCTCGACGGCAGCGAGGAGTAGAGGAATGACCGGGGTAGGCCAGTTCTTTGAATATGTTGGTTTGCTTTTCTGAGGCAGCGTGAAGTGCAGATGGAGTCAATGGTGGGGAGTCTGGTGTGTGTGATGGACTGGTCTCTCATCCACCACTCTGAAATTTCTTGATCCATTGTGGGGATCGAACAGTGAATAAGACAGGTGGATCACAATTCCTGGTCACAGTGGAGAGATGTCCATTGGGGAGAAATGTGTGAAGATTGTAGGTTTAAAAGAGAGCAGCGGTGGGAAGGGGCAGATTTACACCTACATGCAACCAATTCTTATGAGGTTGTTCGTCCCCCTTTTGGATACATTGATGCAGCTCTCACACTTGTCATGGTGTCTCCTGCTTGAGCAGACTATGCCATCTATGGACAGTGTAGGAACAAGGGAGTTTCATAGAAGCCACATGCAGAGACGCTTTGCATGCTGTTCTATACCTCTGCATTCACTCTGGCACCAACACAAATACTTCTGCAGTAAATTGAGACGATCGGCTTCCATTAAAAGCCTAATGCAGAGGGCATGTACAGTAACTATTGTTTTACTCAGTCCATTTTTTTCACCACATTGCTACCCTTGTATTTAATGTACACAGTGATACCCCAATTCTTTCATTACTGCCCTGATGACTACATTTGTCATGCGAATGCTCGCCAGGGATATATCTTGTAATTCAATATCTTGTTATCTTGTAAAATAATATCTTGTAATTCTCCTGCTCTCTTGTGGGGAATGAGCAGAAGAAAGCAGGGAAATTGCAGGTCAAGGTGGCAATAAATAACTTCTTCACTCGTCTTGAGCAGGTGTTCCTTGAATCGATAGGTGGAGAGAGGCAATGACATGTAACGCAAATGTATTCACTGTGCGTTCTAGGTACCATTCCACCACAGATTTTCTGACAATTGATGGTCTGGCACCTCCTTTAATCCAGACTAAATTACGAGAGCGCACTGGGCGGTCAAAGGTGGCATTGTGTGTTGCACTCGTTCTTTCAGGATGTGTGACTCCGTCCCAAAATAATTAGTGGGTCAGAGGTGTGTTTAGTTCAGTTTAGTTCAGAGATACAGCGCGGAAACAAACCCTTCGGCCCACCGAGTCCGCACCGATCTACGATAACTGCATATTAACGCTATCCTGCACACATTAGGCACAATTTACATTTATACCAAACCAATTAACCTACAAACCTGTACGTCTTTAGACCTGTGGGAGGAAACCAAATATCTTGGAGAAAACCCATGCAGGTCAAGGAGGGAACATACAAACTCCTTACAGACAAGTACTCATAGTCAGGATCGAACCCAGGTCCCTGGCGCTGTAAGGCAGCAACTCTATCTCTGTGCCACCGTGCCGCCTGTATTGTTGAATTATTATCACATGACCTCTGTTGGTCCAGCATAAAGGATAATCAGGCATGGCTCTGGAACCAAGGGTGCTGGAAAATTAGTGGTGAAACTGTAATTTAAAACACCTGATGGGGAAAAAAAGCCTTAATCATTAGGAACCGTTGTTCTCACAGATGGATGTTAATGAAGGTGGTGATTCAATATCAGATTCTGATGCAAATAACTGGATGTTACCCACAGTAAAAGCATGCCTGGGGAATGGATAGTAAGCAGGTTACTCTGCAGAACTGTATTGGAGGGCCATAGCTGACTGACCATTAATTTGAATCGGGCTCTTTGGTGCACTGAATCCACCCAACCATCGATCAACTGTTCACACTAGTTGTATATTATCTCACTTTTCACATCCACTCCTTACACACTAGGGGCAATTTACAGAGTTCAATTATCCTACAGTGCCACTCGTCTTTGGGGTGTGGGAGGAAAGTGGAGCAACCGAAGGAAAATCCATGCGGTCACAAGATGTGCAAACTCTACACATACAGCACCCAAGGTCAAAATAGAACCAGGGTTTCTGGCACTGTGGGGCAGTAGTTTTACCTGCTGTTCCACTGCACCACCCAAGTTGCAGCTTGAACATCACTGATTATTGTTCTTGTCCTGCCCCTGGTAAAACCACCATGTGAAATTGGATTGGAGATGGCTTAAATTATTCTTGCCGACTTTAAGCAATTTAACCTGTGGCACATCTGAACCCAGCCCACAATTAGGAGTTGAATTAATCCCACAGTTCTGGTCTGCAATGTCTGAGCAGCATGCACACTAAAGAGTTATGTCAAGAGAACATTACTGGTGCACTGAAACAAGAACCTCTCTGAAGAGGCCCTGTAGCACTCATCAGACCGCAATGCAGTGCCATCAACACTCAGGGGGAGTTCTTGGAAGGTTAGTTCAATGGAAGGTTAGAGGAGAGCAGTGGGACAAGCAGAGGATGAAAAGTGGACAAGACATGGAGGAGCCAACCTTTATCCTCTAGGCTGCAAATATGTACAAAAGCATAAAACTGCATTTTCTGGAAATCGAAGATAAGAAAGATAAAAATAGTGGCGCAGCTGATGAAGCTGCTGCCTCACAGGGCCAGAGACTCGTGTTCGTTCCTGACCTTAGGTGCTGCCTGTATGGGGTTAGCACATTCTCCCTGTGACTGCATGGGTTTCCTCGAGGTCCTCCCACATCCCAAAAATGTGCAAGTTTGCAGGTTAACCAGCCTCTGTAAAATTGCCTCTAATGTGTAGGGCTATGCATGCAGAATAACATAGAACTAATGTGAATGGGTGATCGTTGGTCAGTGTGGACTCAGTGAGCCAAAGGGCCTGTTTTCATGCTGTGTCACTGAACTAAACGAATGTTTGTAACGATTGTCCCAGTTAAAAAGCATGGCCTGTCCACTCTTAGTAACACTCAACACCTCAGTTTAGTGCTGGTGCACAATGGAGGCCTTGTGCCAATGAGGATGCACCTGCAGTGTTACACTGGAGAACTAACTCAGTCCAGGTAGGTCGAGAGTGCTGAGGAAAATTGGCAGGACTGAAGATGCACAGGACATAAACTGCAGAAATTAAAAATAAAACTAATGTCACACAATGTATGAAGGATATGATAGCACAATGGTTAAGGTACTAGACTGGCAGCTAGACATCTGGTCTGTTAATCCTGTGACATTCAAGTGCAGCCCTTACCTCTGTACTATCTTGCTGTGGCAATTCAACTGAGGAATTCTTAATTTGAGGGGACCTGATTGAAACATACAGAATAGTGAAAGGCTTGGATCTAGTGGATGTGGAGAGGATGTTTCCACCAGTTGGAGAGTCTAGGACTAGAGGTCATAGCCTCAGAATTAAAGAAGGTTATTTTAGGAAGAAGATTAGGAGAAATTGCTTTAGTCAGTGGGTGGTGCATTAGTGAAATTATTTGCCAAGGAAGGCTGGAGGTCAAGTCAGTGAATATATTTAATAGATAGATAGATTATTGATTATTGATTAATACAGGTGTCTCAGGTTATGGGAAGGAGGTAGGAGAATGGGGTTAGGAGGGAGAGATAGATCAGCCATGATTGAATGGCCGAGTAGACATGATGGGCCGAATGGCCTAATTCTATTATCTCTTATGATCTTATGAACCAAAGTATTCTGTCTGTATGATGCCATGGAAAAATAATCCAAGGTTTATTTAATCGAATGAATAATGGATAGGGTGGCAGCTTTCCCAGAGTAATTACACATGAAGCATAAATTGTGGGTCATACATATTATTTTTTTTTTTTTTTTTTTTTTTTTTTTTTTAATATTTTATTTTATTAGAAGTAAGTACAGTCATATGGCACCAAAGTGCCTAATATATATTTTCATAATACATTTTATGTACAACTTCTTTTTTTTTTTTTGTTACACTGAAAAAAGATTAGAATAAGAAAAAGAAGTTAGATAGTAAAGGATAGAAAGATGTGAAATATATAGTGTGTGAAAAAAGAAAACGAGTAAATGAAAAAAGTTGAGAGAGAGAATAGAGAGAAGAAAAGAAAAAAAGAGGAGATCATTATTTATAGTCTTGACCAACCCTCGTCCAGTCCTGAAACAGTTATTTTTTACAATTGTGTTGCACCATATGATTCCAAAAAAACGACGAATGGAGACCAACTCGTTATGAATTGGTCTGATTTATCCATTAGGAGGAATCGCATTTCCTCAAGATGAGCGGTGTCCAACATACTTGCAATCCACATTTTAAGCGTTGGTATTGATGTACCCTTCCAAAATTTAAGAATTAATTTTTTTGCTATTATTAAACCATAGTTAAGGAATAGATTTTGAGATGTGTTCAATTTATTCCCATCTTCCATTACGCCAAATATAATCATTTCAGTATTAGGTTCCATTCTTGTCTTGAATAATTTTGTAAATATTTCAAAAATATCATTCCAAAATCTATAAAGTTTTATGCAGGAGACTAAGGAGTGTGTTATAGTTGCCTTTTGGGCTAGACATTTATCACAAGTGGCGGATATATTTGGATAAAATTTGTTCAATCTTGTTTTTGAGTAATATAATCTATGTACAATTTTAAATTGAATTAAATTATGTCTTACATTAATTGAACATTTGTGAATATATATCAGGTATTTTTCCCATTTAACCTTCGTAATTTTTATCATTAGTTCCCGTTCCCACTCTTCTCTAAGTACCTCTGTCGATGGTAGGTCTATATTTAGAATACTATTATATAAATATGATATTAATTTTTGTGAGTCAGCTTCAATATTCATTGCCTCTTCCAATAAGTCAGGAGTTACTTTTTGATATCCTTGTATATATTTTTTCACGAAATCGCAAATCTGAAGATATTTAAAATATTGGTTGTTTTTCAATTTAAATTTTAATTGTAATTGTTGGAATGATAGTAAGTTTCCCATTTCATACATATCCCCGATCCTTCTAATTCCGAGACTTTCCCATTGGTTATATGTCTTATCAATAAGAGATGGTTTAAATAAAGGGTTATTCGCTATTGGCATTAACAGTGATAGATTTCTTAATTTTAAAGATAATTTTATTTGTTTCCAAATTCTTATTGTACCATATATAATTGGGTTCTTCTTATATATTGTGTTATTCAGTTTTTTTGGGGAGAAGAGGATCGTTCCTATATTACTAGGATGGCAATCCTCCTTCTCCATTTTTATCCATTCTGTCTGTTGGGTAGCACTATCCAACCAATAAATCATATTCTTAATATGCACTGCCCAGTAATAATACATAAAATTCGGAAGTGAAAGTCCCCCGACCTCTTTTGGTTTACATAAGTGTTTTTTGTGATTCTATGTGATCTATAGTCCCAAATATAATTAGTAATATTAGAGTCTAATTTAAAAAAAAAGTATTTTGGTATATATACCGGTATAGATTGAAATAGGTATAGTAATTGTGGTAGGAAGATCATTTTTATTGCATTTATTCTACCTAATAATGATAAGGGAAGTGTTTTCCAAAATTTAATCAACGTATTAAGTTTATTTAATAAAGGCATGAAATTAGCATTGAATAATGCTTTATATTTTCTAGTAATCTGAATACCCAAATATTTAAATTTTTCTGTTGCGATTTTAAAGGGGAACTTCAGTAAGTGTGTAGGTTCTTGAGGTTTTAATGTCATGATTTCACTTTTATTCCAGTTTATTCTATATCCAGAAAAAGACCCAAATTCCTCTATTAAGTTTAATAAATTTGGTATGCTCGTTTGTGACTTTGTAATATATAAAAGTATATCGTCTGCATATAATGAGATTTTATTCTTTGAGTCTCTGGTATTATAGCCCTGAATATTCGGATGAATTCTTATACTTTCAGCCAGGGGTTCTATCATAAGGGCAAATAGCAGGGGTGATAGTGCACATCCCTGCCTATTACCCCTTGATAGTTGAAATTTTTGAGATAACATGTTATTAGTTAAAATTCTTGCCATCGGTTTATCATATAATAATTTTACCCATCTTATAAAATTCTCTCCCATATTAAATTTTTGTAGTACTTTATATAAGTATTGCCACTCTACCTGATCAAATGCTTTCTCTGCATCCAAAGAAATAATTGATATATCTTCTTCCTCTACTTTATGCGAGTACATTATATTAAACAGACGTCTCAGATTATTAAATGAGTATCTTTTAGGTATAAACCCCGTTTGATCAGGGTTTATCAATTTACTAATATATTTGCTTAATCTTCTTGATAAAATCTTTGCTAAAATTTTCTGATCTGTATTTAAAAGTGATATAGCTCTGTACGAGCCCGGATCTTCTAAATCTTTATCTTTTTTTGGAATAAGTGTAATAGTTGATTCTGTTAGTGTTTCAGGTAGTTTGTTTTCTTTAAAAGCATGGGAGTATAAATTAAATAAATAAGGGGTTGTTATCTCCTGAAATTTTTTATAAAATTCATTATTAAAACCATCTGGTCCCGGTGTCTTACCATTTTTCAGCGATTTTATTGTTTCACCTATTTCTTTGATTGTAATTTGAGCTCCTAATTCCTCTTGTTCCAAAAGGTCCAGTATTGGAAGATTACAATTATCTAGAAATTTTTTTATTTTACTATCTTCTCTTTTAATTTTAGATGTATATAAGTTTTGATAAAATTGGGCAAATCTATTATTAATATCTTTAGGTAGTATTAGTAATTCTCCTTTCTCTGATTTAATTTTGGTTATAGTATTTTCCTTTTCTTGTTTTTTCAATTGGCGAGCTAAAAGCTTATGTGGTTTGTCACCAAACTCAAAATGTTCCTGTTTTGTCATTTGGAATAGTCTTATTACCCTTGCCGATAAAATTCGATTAAGTTTAAATTTCAGTAATATTATCTTATTGTGTTTATCTGTCGTGGAATCTTTGGCATTATCCATCTCTAACTGTCTGATTTCTTGTTCTAACAACAATTGTTCTGTCTTATTCTTTTTATTTTGAAAACTTTGATATGAAATTATAATTCCTCTCATAAATGCCTTAAAAGTTTCCCATAATAAAGAAGGCAAAGTACCTGGTATATCATTTGTATCGAAAAAAAATTCCATTTGTTGTTTTAAATATTGATAGCCTTGCACGTCATTTAAAATATGTGTATTAAACCTCCAAAAAAAATTTTTTCCCGGCATTCCCTCAAATTTTACTGAAAATGTCAACGGGGAGTGATCTGAGATACTACTAATGTGGTATGTTGGGTTGTTTGTATATGGCATTAATTTCATATCCACTAAAAAATAATCAATTCTTGAATAAGTTTTATGCACCGAAGAGTAAAACGAGTATTCCCTTCCAACTGGATTAGCAGATCTCCATACATCTATTATATTCGTATTTTTTATATATGTATTTAGAAGTTCGCTAGTTTTAGATTTTAAATTACTCTTCTTTTGTTTTGCTGATTTATCTAGATATGAATCTAAAACACAGTTAAAGTCCCCCCCTATTATCACATTTTGGTAATTAAACTCTGATATTATGTCAATAATTTTATCAAAAAAGTGGGGGTTATCAAAATTCGGAGCATAAATATTTATCAAAGTTAGTGGGGTTGCATAAATTTCACCCGAAACTATAATATATCTTCCCTCTTTATCTGATATGGTATTCTTTAATTTAAAAGGAATGCCTTTCCTAATAAGAATAGCTGTACCCCTAGATTTAGAAGTAAATGAGGAGTAGTATGTTTGGCCTATCCAATTCGCCTTTAATCTTATTTGTGTTTGTTGTTTCATGTGTGTCTCCTGCAAAAACATTATGTCGCTTTTCAACGATTTTAGTTGAGCAAAAATTTTACCCCTCTTAATTGGTTCGTTGGCACCCCGTATATTCCAACTACAAAATGTAATTCCTCCATTCTTTATTTGTCTATCGGGTCATACATATTCTAAGCTGCAACGTATAGTACAGAGGTAAGGGCTGCACTTGAATTAGACACAGTTCACCTTTCCAAGCAACCTTGATTAAGTGCTTTCAGTAGGAGTTGGCAAGAATCCTATTCAGTACAGGGATGAAGGTTACAAGGAGGGCTATAATCCTAGATGATAAAATGCCTGTTGAGTAGTTATTTCCAAACTTGCTGGAAGCCAAATGTAATTTAGTTATAAAGTGCATTAGATGGAACTTGCCTGGTCTCCACACCATAAATATTAGATTGATGTCCTGAAGAGTCTACCTGATTAGTTGAGCAGTTCAGAAGGAAAGTGGGAGGTTAGATAAATGGTAAACATGGATGAATTGTGCTTCGTTCAGTAGCACTAACAGATAAATTATATTCTCTCATTCTGTGTTTTACGTTACACCTGAGGTGCAGGAATTGTATGCAGTTCCGCATCGATGGTTCACAGCAGCAAGTCTAATCAAAGCAGTGGATAAACTGTGAGCAGGTGCTCGGAAGCGTTTTTCCATTTTTACTTCCCTGACGTGGAACATAGGGCAATGTGAATGTACATGTCCCTTGAAGTTGTTTTCCCATTTGAAAGCCTGTTGATGGAAATAAACATAATCCCTTTCTGACTATTGCAATTGTGTTTGCCCCCCTGGAAAGTAATTCAGAATTGTGACATGGTAGCATATAAAAAAATGTAATAAACTGCTGATGTTTTCTGATTTTATTCTAGCCACCATTGTTATATTCCTCACCACAGCCTTGGATATTTCCTTTTCCGCTGGTCTGAAAATACCCAACATTGTATCTCAGGATATGATATCTCAGGACATAGTGATAAGCATAGCTAAGGAAACCTCCTGATTACCATTACCCTCATCTGATAAATCAGTGCTGCACCATGTGGAAGAATGCACAGTTTGGCAGCACATGGAGCAACACTTAGTTGGTGCATTGAGTAGGTCGAGTACTCTAGAGGACTAGAGTAAGTCTCTAGTCCTCTGGAGACTTCTAGACTAGGTCTGAAACAATGGATCAAATAATTGAAACCTGAAATGTTAACTCTGTTGCTTGACCTGTTGAGTGTTTCCACTGTTTTCTGTTTTTATTTCTGCTTTTTGATTTTCAGATAAAGTATTCACTTAACTTCATCCACCCCTGGTCATTTGTCATTCAATGGTCCAGAACAGTGTAATGCCCCTGTCCCACTTAGGAAACCTGAATGGAAACCTCTGGAGACTTTGTGCCCCACCCAAGGTTTCCATGCGGTTCCCGGAGGTTTTTGTCAGTCTCCCTACCTGCTTCCACTACCTGCAACCTCCGGCAACCACCTGCAACCTCCGGGAACCGCACGGAAACCTTGGGTGGGGCGCAAAGTCTCCAGAGGTTTCCGTTCAGGTTTCCTAAGTGGGACAGGGGCATAAGTAAAGTGACCTACCTTCACAGAAAGGACACTCCCCCTGGCCCCTCTCAACCTGCAATGTGATATGTGGTATGACCTCTGAGCTAAATTGTTTAGATTCACAACATATCCAGCCGCTCAGAATTAGGCATCCAAGAGGCTCCATAGGATTGCCAAAATACTGTAATTCAGTAAATCAGCATTCACTGCACAAGCCGACAGTCTGGATTCGGGATGAAACATCACCCATCCTTTTTTTCCAAATGCTTTGGAAAAAAAGATGACCCGCTGAGTTACTCCAGCACCTTGTGTCTATCTTTGGTATAAATCAGCATTTGCAGTTCTTGTTTCCACAGTCGAGATGGTGATTGTGCCAGAGAGCTGAGTTTAATCCTGACCTCGGGTGCTGCCTGTGTGAGGTTTGTATTTTCTCCCTCTATCTGTGTGGGTTTCTTCCAGGTGCTCTGGTTTCCTTCTACAACCCACAAACCTGCAGATGTGTAGATTAATTGGCCTCTGTAAAATTGCCCTTAATGTGTAGAGAATGGATGTGAAAGTGGGATAACATGGAACTAGTGTATACAGGTGATCTATGGTGGGTATAGACTCAGTGGGCTGAAGGGCCTGGTTCCATGCTGCATCTCGAAACCAAACTAATGATTGTCATTACGGGTCCCAGTCAACATGCATGGCCAGGTCACTCATAGCAACACTCAACACCCCAGTTTTATGCAGCTACACAAGCCTATGAAGATGCACCCATTTCATAGTGTTGCATTGGAGAACTATTCTCAGTCCAGGTAGGCCGAGTGTGTGGAGAAAATGGGTGTAAAAACTTCCAGCAAACACCAGAATGTTCACATATTGAGTTGAACATCAATGAGGTGATATGCTAAATATTCTGATTTTGGCAATTAATTGTTATGCCAACTAAATAAAATGAATTCACAGAGTTGTGTTCACCAAGATGTTCATAGACACCTGAGAGGCAACTTCTTCAATCAGTGGGTACATGCCAGAGGTGATAGTTGAGGCAGGTACTATAACAGCATTTATAAGACACTTGGACAGGTACGTGGATCGGAAAGGTTTAGAGTGACATAGGTCAAACAGGAGCAAATGGGACGTGCTTAGAAAGGGCATTGTGGTCGGCATGGATGAGTTGGGCAGAAGGGCTTTATTCCATGATGTATGATTCTATAACATTTCATTTGCAAAGGGAGCTTGGTGCATTAAGCCCTGTCGAGTGATATCCTTCAACATTTGATTGCTATTTGTCAAAATAAATATCAGGAGAATGGTAAATGATTTTCCTGCTCCACTCATGCAAATTATGACTAAAGATGCATAATTGTCCTTAATCTTAAAAATATAATTAAGGTGTGACTGAATGATGGAAAATCAGAGACAAAACCCCGATTTATTCTTGGTTTTACAATCCTGAAGTGCACTTCATGACAATACATTCTTTGGCTTCATAGCGGATGCAAAAAATATCAAGGACAGCGATTTAAAAAAAAAAACACTTAAATAGAATACACTGAAGAAAAGTATTGGCAGGAAAGCATTCAACTTTGTTTACATTTGGCCATGTTCAATCACGTAATCTACTGGGTTTCATGAACCCAGGGTTTTGTGTCTCGTTTTAATTTCTTATTGCCATTTTGGTGGAGGTGGAATTTTTTGTCTCACAAGGTTGTGGAGGTTGTCAGTGGATATATTTAAGGCAGAGATAAATAGATTCTTGATTAGTACGGGTGTCAGAGGTTATGGGGAGAAGGCAGGAGAATGGGGTAAGGAGGGGGAGATAGATTAGCCACAATTGATAAGCGGAGTAGAGTTGATGGGCCGAATGGCCTAATTCTGCCCTTTATGACCTTATCATTTTGGCACTGGGACTGTTGTTTGAGTCAGTCATAATGGGTAGGTAAAGTTTTAAATTGTGCTCCACATTAGTCCCTTATGCAAAGCAAGGAGCAGAATATGTGAAAAACGAAAATACACTATTGAGGTTCAGAGGTTGGAAATTTAAAATAAAAGCAGAATATGCTGGGAATACCCAGCAGATGAGGCCTCACCTGTTGGAAGGGAGAGATTGGAGACCCTTCATAAGAAATGAAAAGGAAACTAAAGCATAGGTTGCTGGAGTATGGGACTGATGGAATACTCTGAGAACTGATACCAAGTAGCTGGGCCGAATGGCCTCCTTCTCTGACACAGGGAAATATGAGAATTTAAAAACAAATATTACAATGTATTCAAATCAAAATAAGAGTAAACTTTAAAATATCAGATTAAGATCTAGCATTTTCCAGGGCCATTCCAGACAGTCCCATACTTTTGTTCTGATGCATGGACATTTTATTCCACAAATTGTTAATATTGACCAAATTAAAGACACCATAAAATGGAGGATCCCTGCATTTGTCAGAATTGCTTAACTTTTGTCAGTGGAAATTTACAGGCTGTGGATGGCGCCAGCCAGTCTAAGCCCAGATTGATAAGCAGGAAGGTAAGAGATCCAGGTGTCCTCCTCATTTCCCCTTAATTGATAATATGTATTAAAACTCTGTAAATAAACTTAAATGCATTGATATGATTGGTTTGCTGCAAAGGAATTGTATATAGTGTAAATAATGTTGCAAGTAGTTACCCTGCTGTTTGTTGATTGGCCAAAGTGTTAAGCCCTGGCAGGGATGTTTTGAATTCCAGGGTAGATGTTGCATTATTCAGTTAGTTAGCTTCCTTCCAAAATCTTCTCCAAGGAACAATGTATGGGAGACTCTGTAATTGGTTTGGGGAACTGTCAATAATGTATTGATGTGATTAATATGTTTGATTGGACTGTAAAGAGACAACCCCTATGTAGTTCGGCCCCTCAAGGTTCGTGGACCAATAAAAGGTGGCTCCATCTTAAATCGAGGTCGATCTTCTGGAAGTGCGCTTGGGACTGCGTGACTTGGAGTGTTTCTGCTTGCACGAGGCTGAAGGGCTTGGCCAGGCAGAGACAGGGATCGAACCCACGGTGGTTTAGGTATCGTATGGGGGAATTTGCTGTTCAATCTAAAAATAAAATTTAGTTGTCCAGTGCTTGACAGTGTTTTTTGACTGAACTAGACTGGGGGGGTAAGCTTGAGAAGAGTGTATTTACAAAATCATGACAGGAATGTTTACTTTGCTGCAGTTATCCAACTTGATTATCGAATAATTGTTTAAAGACTTGCAAACAAAAAGGGATAAAAATAATCCCAGCACTATTTATCGAGGTTACTCAATCATGCTGAAGTGGCATAAAGAAAGTGTTTTAATTATTCAAGCCTGGTCGGCGCACCATGCAGTCCAATGAGTACTTTTACCACATTTAAACTGACAAATAGTGGGTGCAATAGTCAAAGCCAATAAAGAAAGTAGTAGGTTAATTTCACTGCCACATTATTGTCAGAGATTCGGGCAATGCACACTAGTGCAGTCTTCAGTAGAATTTTCTGGTACATGCAATGCAAATAAAAAGTTTGTATAACTTAATCAGACTGTAGAATCATAGAATCATTGAAATATGCAACAGAGAAATGGGTCCCATCAGCCTATTTTCATCCATGCCTATCAACCGTAATCCCAATATACTGTGGCCCTTCCTCAATTCTACTAGCCGTAACCAAGGTGGTCTACTTTGCCTTTGAGCAAGTCTTTTCTTTTCCTTGCATGTGAGACCACATCTAGCGTATTGTGTGCAGTTTTGGTCTCCTAATTTGAGGAAGTACATCCTTGTTATTGAGGGAATGCAGATTCACGAGGTTAATCCCTGGGCTGGCGGGACTGTCATAATTGGAAAGACTGGGTTGTATTCACTGGAATTTAGATGGATGAGAGGATATCTTATAGAAACATATAAAATTATAAAAGGACTAGACAAGCTAGATGCAGGAAGAATGTTACCAATGTTGGAGGAGTCCAAAACCAGGGGCCACACTCTAAGAATAAAGGGGAGGCCATTTAAAACTGAGGTGAGAAAAAAACCTTTTCACCCAGAGTTGTGAATTTGTGGAATTTTCTGCCACAGAAGGCATTGGAGGCCAATTCACTGTATTAATTTAAAAGAGTTAGATAGAGCTCTTGGGGTTAGCGGAATCAAGGGGTGTGGGGAGAAGGCAGGCACGGATTACTGACTGTGGATGATCAGCCATCATCACAATGAAGGGTCTCCTCCTGCACCTATTTTCTATGTTTCCCTTTACACCCTTTCTGCTGCAATTTGTTTCACCTGATTCTGCATGCCCTGATCTTATTTTTCAATCAATTACATCCCTTTCAGAAGTCAAGATAAATTACATCCACTTTATTATCCTTGATTACTTTTTCTGTTATCTCTTCAAAGAATGTAATGAGATTGGCCAAGCAGGGTCTACCTTTTTGTAATCTGTGCTGTATATTCATTGCGCTGGTTTTGTTTTAAATTCACTTTTAGTAGAGGATGAAAACTAAACGTTTCATTATTTTCCTACCAGCAAAAAAATAAACTGACTGATCTGCATTTTCCTGGACAAGCTGTTCTTCCCTTATTTAAATATACCGTTTTATCCACTATTTGCCAATGTTCCCATTTTTCAAACAAATTATAAATTGAAATTCAACCTCTTCCTTTCCATGTTCAGTTTTTTAAAAATATGAGGATATTCCAGATTTATCCTCTAATCTGGCTTACTTTATTTAATATTTCTACTTTGTATTTTAAATGTAATTTCTAATCTCATGAATTGGTGTCATATTCACATGATGTCTCCCTGATTATTTAATGTTACGCTCAGCTCTGCCTGTAATTCTGCCTGCCAATACCCCACTACCCTATTCCAAGACTTGTTTTGTTTATACATCTCTAGAATATTTTGCTATTACTTTGTTATAATTTAGTCTGAAAGGCTCCAAATTACCCTTCCTACTTTTTTTTTTGCATTACTGCTCATCTACACATTCCCCTCGCCATCCTCCCTCTATGCTGGCCATATGTTTCATTTGTGCCTCTATCATCATCATCCCAATTCGTGCCAGTTCGTGTTGACTTTGTGCTTATTTATTTTATTAGAACATAGTTTTCCCGGCCTCTAATGACCACAGTGTTTGCCTTTGGTGTTGTGCATTATTATTTGTCAATAGTATTGACAATTTTAATTGGGTTTATTCTCAAGGCATCAAAAGCATATTTTCTGCAACTTATTTATCATACTTACTTGTTACCATGCATATCACATTATGTTCTGGTAAATTTGCGAGCCACCCTTGCTTTTCTGATCTGTCTAATTCCATGTCTGTTAAAAAATCCAGTCGCAATTCCTTCCTTGTAAAATGTCATGATACATTGGGAAAGGGAATATCCAGACATTGTTGGAATATCATTCCCTTACCTTCTGGTAATTAATTTTGGGATTGTAAGTATTAATCTACGATTAGTATTCCATATGTTACGGCCTCCATCTGTGGCATGAATACATGTGGCTCAGTGACTTTGCTCACAACACTCTTTGTACTTTTCTTCCTCCATCTTCCATTCACCAGTCTGCAGATCAGTCCTTTTGATGTACCAGCCCTTTATATTCACATAGACACTACACATAGCCACAGCCATTTTGCGATTTCTATTAAGCATAGTAATTACTATCTCCTTTATATCCTCCTGTTTTAAAACTATTTTCTAAATGCCTTCTGCCCTGCAATGATTAATTCCGAGCATCATTTTTCTGTAGCCAGGACTGAGTAATCCTTTCTGTATATAACTCCTCACAAAGTACCACAGCCTCTGATTCCTTTGCTTTATCATGGACACTGTATGCATTGTTGTACAGACAGTCTGATGGAGATAAATTGTCTGATTGTGACCAAGATAATCAAAACCATGAATCTAAGTTGGCAAGGCAGAACCAGATACGCAATCATTTATTTTCTCTCATTTGCTGCTACTCTGCAGCTGGTAATTATTTGATGAAGATACCAGGTTGCTCCCAATATGTCATCTCCCGATGGGCCAGTAGATGTCAGTATTCTCACCTCTCACTCAGTTTGAGAAGGGATACAAATCCTATCACCAGGCACTTCAAAACAAATTCTGACTAGGATTCCTGGATGTTGAGGAGGTAGTACTTTATTGTTGGAAGTGCAATGTTAAACCAAGTCCTTCTGCATCTCTCAGGTGTGTTTAAAAGATCCTGTTATGCTGTTTAGGAGAATCTTGGGACCAGGCCTCTGTGTCCAGGCCAATTTTACCTCTCAACCAGCAGCACTAAAACACTTATCAGATCATCATTTTATATTTCACAGAAGCACAGAACGGGTCTATTCAGCCCATCAGGAATGTGCAGCTCCCAGCAGGACAATCCCATCACCATCCAATCTCCCTTTTCTTACTTCCTGATTCCTGCAACTTATTTTCTCTCACTCACTCACTCTCTCATACCGTCCACCAAGACAAAAGGGCCACTTGACCTGTCAGCACATCCTCGGGATGTGAAAGGAACCTGGAGCATCCAAGGGAAACTCACCCAGTCACAGGGAGAACATGCAACTCCACACAGACAGCGGTGGAGGTCAGACTTGACCTGTGTCTTCGGGGTTGTGTGGCAATGGCAAGATGGCACCGGAGTACAGTGACTCTTTGTACGCTGATCCCAGAGGAGGATCTTCTATCATCCAATACAACCGCACTACTCTTTTAAATCCCTTTTCTATCTGTAAACCTAGCATAATTTCTAATAGTTAACTATATTCTGCACTCTGTATCTCCTCCTCTGCTCTATCTATTTTGCCTGAATTTGGCTTGATTATATTTACAGTATATATAGAATTAACTGATTTGATTGCATAGACTGCAAAACAAAGCTTTTCACTATTCCTCAGTATGCGTGGCAATAATAAACCTAACCACTATAATACCTCATATGTATCATGGTTTTGTGAGCGCACACAGCAGTACAATAACAAAGATGTTTCCTATAATGTGACAACACTACATTTCAAACACATTGATGCCGTAAATCAGCACTGACTGCAGAAAATGCTCGTCAGGCAGATTCAGGGAGAAAGAGAGTCAATGTTTTAAATCAACCACATTGACAGATCAATAGATTGAATGCAAGTCCAGAATGGAAAGGTGGTGGTGGGAGGGGTTGGGAGGGGTTGGGTGGGAGGTTGGGGGGGGGGGGGGGGGGGGGGTGGGGGGGGGGGAGATGTTGTTATTCATTTGCAGTACATAGATGTTACTGGCAAAGCTCCCCTCTGTCGCATGTTACCTAATGTGCCACTTCGTTCTAGTGATCCCAGGAACCCAGGCACAGACCCAGTTACAGTGAGAGCTACACCTAGACTGAGCTTGTGGACTTCTTCAAGCTGGATTTCTGCTGCCTGGGCTAATCTGCATTTGGGAGTGACTCCGAAGACTTGTTGGGATTTGCTGCCGGCAACAGACGTCTGCCACTCAACAAGCCAAGGGTCACAGTGATCAGAGGACCATAGTGTTGGAGCAAGAAGGTGGTAGAGTCCTTGAGTCATACAGCATGGAAACAGGCCCTTCAACCCAACCTGTCTATGCAGACAAAGATGCCCATCTATGGTAGTTCCATTTGCCCACATTTGAGGTGACAGTGGCGCTGTGATCGAATTGCTGCCATACAGCTCAAGAGACTCGGGTTCAATCCTGACTACGGGTGATATCTGTATGGAGTTTGTACATTCTCCCTGTGACTGCGTAGATTTTTTCTGGTTGCTCTGGTTTCCTCCCACATTCCAAACTCGTGCAAGTTTGTAGATTAATTGGCTTCTGTAAATTGGCCCTACAGTGCAGAAAGAACTAGTGTATGGGCGATCGTTGGTCAGCGTGGACACGGTGGAACAAAGTGCTTGTTTTCACACTGTAACTCTAAACTAAACTGAACTATGCTTGACCCATATCCCTCTATACCTTTCCTATTCACGTACCTGTTCATAGTGTCTTTTAAATATTGTTATTGTAGCTGTTTCAACTACTTTGCTTGCTGGCTCGTTCCACATATTCACCATCCTCTGTGTGAAAAAGTTGCCCCTCAGGTTCCTACTAAATCTTTCCCCTCTCATCTTAAATCTATGCCTTTTCAATCTTGATTCCCCTATCCTTGAAAAAAAGGCTGTGTGTATTCACTCTATCTTTGCACTCTATCTAATCACCTCTTTGTATCCCAAGGTTCAAGGAATAAAGTCCCAGCCTGGCCAACTGCTCCCTCTAACTCAGTCCCTCAAATCTTGACAACATCGTTGTATATCTTTTGTACAATCTTTCCAGCTCAATTGGCATTTTTCCAAATAGGTAGTGTAGACAAGAAAAAAGGCCAAGGTTAATTGTAGACAGTTGTAAAATACAGCAGTCTGGAAGAGCAATCCTACTAATCAACACCCATTCCTCTCTACCAACATACACCATTTACCCCATTCCTTCCAGCCACGTTCAGGAAACCTCATCACACCCTCCCTCATGCTAACAACAAGCACAAAAAACAACAAATCAAACATAAGCAGCTTTCTTTACAATTGTCAATTCAGTGAACGTAATTATGTTTGTGTGACAGTGTCAAAGTGACTCACTTCCATCCATTCTACACTTTCTCACATACTCAAAAAGACCCCATTCGTATGGGTGACTGCTTTTTCAATCTTTTGTATTGAATTTACATCACACCAGTGCCCCCCCCCCCCCGTCCCCCCCCCCCCCCCCACCCCCCCCCCCCGTACCCTGTTTCTCCTATCACAAGCACGAGAGGTGAGACACTGCCTTCCTCACCGTACAGTAGCCGTTTCTTCTTTAGAAAATGCAGTCTCCTGTCCAAACCAACAAGGAGACATATACATGTTTAGAACCAGAGGACATAAGTTTCAGGTGAAGTGGAAAGAATTAATGGGAACCTGACAGGCAACATTTTCACACAGAAGGTGGTGGGTACATGGAATGATCTGCCAGAGGAGGTATTTGAGGTAGGTACTATAACAACATTTAAAAGACATTTGGACAGGAACATGGATAGGATAGGTATAGAGTGATATGGACCGAACACGGGCAGGTGGGACTAGTGCAGATCGGGCATATTGGTCAACAAGTTGGGTCAAAGGGCCTGTTTTCACGCTGTATGACTCTATGACTATGACTCTAATTAATGCATTGGTTTACCTTTGGCAAACGATGTGAAAAATTGCAATAGATGTAACAAATGGATTACTGTCAGAATCATGGTCTGAGCAGCCCTTGAATTATTATGATGTTATTTCACCTGAGAAAGCATTCAGGGCTGTAGAGTTGATCTCAACTCTCCTACATTTTGAGATTAAAATAGCCTAGGTTCTACCTGACTACTGATCGTGACTCCTGGTGTACATGAATGCGGTAGAAGTCTATGTCTGTACTTTATGGCTGGGTATCTGATGGGGGTGGGTGGGGTGGGGGGGGGGTCAACAGCAAGCACTCACGTGAGCAGGAACAGTCTTTCAAATGGTCAATAAAGAAATAAAACATTGCAAGTGTTAGCTCTGATGTTGATAGGCCTGCATATAGAGTCATAGAGTCAGTCATACACCATAGAAACAGGCCCTAGGAGTCTGCACAGACCTGATTGGGGCCCAATGGCCATGTTTAGTTTAGTTAGGAGATACAGCGAGGAAACAGACCCTTCGGCCCACTGAACCAATGTACACTAGTTCAACCAGGATACATTAGATCTATCTTACACACTAGGACAATTTACAGAAGCCAATTAACCTGCAAACCTGTACATCTTTGGTGTGTGGCAGGAAACCAGAGCACCCAGGGAAAACCCATGTGATCACTGGGAGAACTTACAAACTCCGTACAGACACAACCCATAGTCAGGATCAAAACCGGGTCTCTGGCACAGTAAGGCAGCAAATTTACCACTGCGCTACTGTGCTGCTTTTGTCCAAATGTTTTTTAATGTTGTGATAGTACCTGCCTGAACTACCTCCTGTCCCAACTCGTTCCATATACCTACCACCCTTTGTGTAAAAAAAGTTGCCTCTCAAGTTCAAATTAAATCTTTACAGAAATACATTATTCAGATTTCAAATGCTTCAGGTCAACAAATACAGTAAGATTGTGAGGCTATTTGCATTGGAAATAGAAATGACTTGTCACCTAGTCAATGAATTACATGAATATAAATCCCAAGGATTTACTATCGCCCATATCGAGTAGAAACAAGTGTAACAAACAAGAATGAAGAATGCGTTGAAACATAATTAATGATGGGTCAACTATCCTTTAGGAATATCCAAGGACCAATTAATTGACTTACACTGTTTTTCATATTCAAATGCAAACAGATCTGCTCTTTTCAAGTGAAGCTTTCACCATTTAAAGATCATATTTAAAATGAGATGTTGCTTATATTCACTGTTAAATTGAAATTGATATTGGAATTGGTTTATTATTGTCATGTGTATCGAAGTATAGTGAAAAACTTTGTTTAGTGTGCGATCCAGGCAAATCATACCATAATGAGTGCAATCAAATGATACAGATAGTACAAAAAGAGAAAGGAATGGAAAGAGTGTAGAATATAGCGTTCACCTACAGAGAAATTGCAGATGTTAAAAAAGTGCAAGAGCGTAATGATATCCTGACTATGGGTGGTGTCTGTATGGAGTTTGTACCTTCTCCCCATGACCTGCATGGGTTTCACCCAGTTTCCTCCCACACTCCATAGACGTACTGGTTTGTAGCTTTGGTAAAAATTGTAAATCGTCCCCAGTGTGTAGGATAGTGTTCGTGTGTGGGGATCACTGGGCGGTGCAGACTCGGTGGGCCGAAGGGCCTGTTTCTGTACTGTATCTCTAAACTAAACTAAACTAAACTAAACTAAATTCAACGGGTCAGGCAGCATCAGGAAGCATCTAGATGACCAAGACTGGAAGCTAGAACCTTGTTAAGATGGGAGCTAGAGGCTGGTTAGCTGAGAGCAGTGAGACTTTAACATGGAAAGCCTACAGTACAGCAGGTCATTTAACCCAACATAACCGAGGATGCCCTGCAGGCCAGGACTATTCCAGTAAACATCGAGGAACTGTTTAAACATTATGAAGGCTTCTACATCCATTCAGGTTGTAAGTTTTAAATTTCACATCCAGTCCTTCTCTATGTAACGATATACTGTTTGTATGTCTATGTATTATTTCAGGTTGCGGCATCACTGGCTACCAGCATTAAATTCATGTGTTATGTATATAATCTATGTAATTACTGTTGAAGACAACAGCAGATAAATAGCTAATATACCGGCCTATTTAAAATAAGCTGATGGATACCTGCATTAAAACAGATCATAGAGGAATGTTGGATGAAGAAATTGTGTTTAAATGCAAATATCTCAAATAATGATTTCTTGGCCAAAAAGTTTATCTGAAGAAGGGTCGCGAACTGAAACATCACCCAATTCCTTCTCTCCAGAAATGCTTCCTGTCTCGCTGAGTTACTTCAGCATTTTGTGTCTATCTTAAGTTTAACATAGAGTTACTCAGTCACTACCAACTAATAATGATGCATGAACTCCAAGGGATGAAACATCAAAGTAATTCCAATTTGGGTGTTTTCCAGATTTTTTTTTCTCCACAGAATTTAATGTACTTACCTTTGTTACATGTACAACCTGAAAGAATAACCAGATCCTTACTTTCAGTACATATATGGTCTGTGGCCCTTCCTCAATTCTGCTAGCCGTAACCAAGGTGGTCTACTTTGCCTTTGAGCAAGTCTTTTCTTTTCCTTGCATACCTTCTAAAACTTTTAAATGGGCTGTCCCACTGCGGCGACCTAATCTGCGAGTTTAGAAGAGTTTGCCCTCGACAAACTCACAGCATGGTCGACATGTGGTCATAGGAGGTCCTATAAGGTCACTGGAACTCTCTTTCATGCTCGAGGGAATCTCCATAATGCTCGCGGCCTCAGTTTGGTCCAGGAAAAATTTTCAGCATGTTGAAAAATTTCCCGCGTGTAAAAATTGGTCGGCATTGTTCTTTTGAACTCGTAGTGCAGTGGAGTGGGGTCGCTATGTAGTTATAGGCAGTCGAGGGCAGCCGTAGGCAATCTCCTTCGCTGACCGGGCATTTTAATTGGCTCATTGGAGTTTTCAGGACCAAGGAAAACCGACCGGTATGTTAAATGCCTGCTAAACTTTATTAAAAGTTGTTTGGCTTCTTAAAAGTGTCTCCACTCCTTCTCCCCCCTCCCCCCCCCTCCCCCCCTTCTCTCCCCTTCTCTCCCCTTCTCTTCCTTTCTCTCCCCCTCTCTCCCCCTCTCTCCCCCTCTCTCCCCCTCTCTCCCCCTCACTCCCCCTCTCTCCCCCCCGCCCCTCATGCCCCCTCTGCGCTCTCTAAAGGACTTACCGTACACTGTGCAGCCGTCTTTTACTTTCCTGTTCATCACGGGTGTGACTTTCCCTGGCCCCTGCCTTTGCGATGTGTGTGTGTGCGTGCGTGCGTGCGTGCGTGCGTGCGTGCGTGTGTGTGTATAAAATAACAAAACACACAATAAACACAGATTTAACATCCACCACAGCGACCCCTCCGGGTGATGGTAAGTAAGTCCCGCGGCCAAATCTGAGCTCCGCGGCCCGGGGCGTACGAAGCTGCCGAAGCTGCCACCCACCAGTCCAGCGGACGAAGCTGTCGTTGCGGGAGCTCCGGAAAACAAGTCACCAACCTGGGACTTCCCGCCGTTGTCGTCAACTGGGCCCGCAGCCGAGCCTCCGAGGCTTCGAAGTCGGGTCGGACATTGGGTTGCTGATGGAGAAGCTGGAGTAACTCAGGGGATCAGATAGCATCCCTGGAGAAAAGGAGTACGTGACGTTTCGGGTCGGGGCACTTCTTCAGAGTGTGTATTGCTCCTTGTGTTTGTAAAATATAAATGAGACTTAGTTCGTGTCCCCTTCAAAGGTAAATGAGTCAAATGAGTTAAAAGGACACCAGCACTGTCCTAACCTATGATATTATACACGTTTTAATGTTTGTTATTTTATCTCGCCGGTGACTGGCTTGGGAAGGAAACAGAGACGCATTTTCAACTATATACAGGATAAATATGACAGCCTGTTTTTTTTTTTGAATGAAGTTGGGAGTTATAAATTTATGATGGGACTGGGCACCTAGTTGAGAGTATAAGAGCAGAGAGAATTCCTTTGATAAGGGTTAAGTTAAACAAACGGAAATCTTTGTGAAAGATTTAGGTGGCTCCTATAGTTTGTTAGGAATCATGAATGAAGAAAGTTGGACACATAAAAGTTGTTTATAGCAGAGCAATTTGGTATGAAGATCACAATTTTTTTCCACAGGTCCTGTAACATAAATGAATTAGGGAGGGAAACAACCTATGATCCCTGACTATATGTTACAGGCAGGAAGCCAAATCACATTGATTTGAAATGAATGCAAGGGTGGAATCCTGCGGGGTGTCTGGATTTTGGAGAGATAGAGGAGAATCAGTGGTAACCAGATTGCAGGGGGCATTTATCTGAGGCTCTTACCCCAGAACAGCCTGACTACCTATCCGTAGCACAGAAAACACAACTATAGATGGGGTGGCACCTCCTAACGAAGCTGTCGATGAACTGCATAATATTTAGGTGTTCCTAGCATTCGCAGACATTAAAGAACTATTAAAATAAATGTTCAAAGAAATAAAAAAATAGTTAATCAAGCTGAGAACAATTACTTCACTTCCCTATTCAGAAAGTTGAGAATCCACATTCAACTACTTGGACTCTCCATTAAAAATATTAGGTCTGGCCTGGACAAGGACGTCTGTAGTTTTGTTTATAGTTACAGCGAGGAAACAGGCCCTTCAGCCCACCAAGTCCGCACCAATCAACGATCACCGCACACACTGACACTATCCTACATACACTAGGGACAATTTACAATTATATCAAGCCAAATAACCTACAAACCTGTGCGTCTTTGGGGTGTGGGAGGAAACTGGATATTCTGAAGAAAACCCACGCAGGTCACGGGGAGATCGTATAAACTCTGTATAGACAAGCACCCATTGTCAGGATCGAACCCTGGTGCCTGGCGCTGTAAAGGCAGCCACTCTACCGCTGCACCACCGTGTAGTGGAACAAAATAATAGACATGGTGGCATTTGTCATTCAGCAAGTTCAGCATTGCTTCAGTGAAAATTGTTGAAGGTAGTGGTAGATTTGCGCAGTAGAACAGTTCATGTGATCACCATACCTTCATCAGTACAATTGCCAAGGGTCTAATGGGCCAGAATGATTGCAATGTGTTAAATGAAAGAGAAAATAACATGCATGTGAAATGAAAGCTATATGGAGGACAACGGGTCAAATTGTTGCAGCAAATCTTGATTGAAGTATATAAACCTAATTGGATCTTAGAACTATTTGAAAGGTCAAAATAAGGAGTAAATCCATCCGGTTTATAAATAATCAGTGCATCTGTACTAAGAATGTTGTGCAATCTTTCGGTTGGCACAAAACAAAAAATGAAACAAACTCTTGCTGTGGAAAAGATTTAATGAGATCAACCAAAACTGATGAAAGTGTTAGATTAGGAGAAGTGGGTATGTAAACTAGCATGTCCTCCCTAAGAGACCGAGAACTAATTGATTTATTGTTTTAAGGATCCCAGAGGAATTCAGTGATGGAAAACATGATGATATCTTTCTCCTTGCCTGGAACTGAGGAGCCTAAGGATGTGGCCTGCACTTTGAGGGATACAAGTTTTTAAATTAATCTGCAGAATATTTTAGTGAGTGAGAGTTTAACGATCAAACGTTCTAGAAGCAATTTGTACTAATTGACATGAATAGGAGTACTTTGAGTCTACCAATGCTTATGTCCCAATATAGTGATATGAAATGCATCTTTTAAATAAACAGAGACAGGAGATATGGGTTGGATTGTATTCTTGAGATTTGGCTCTTGTATCGGCCTATGAAGCCCTTCACCGCTGGCATTTCCCAGCATCTTGTTTGGATGCATTGCTAGATGGTGATCTCTTCATTATCATTTTATTACTTTGCCAATGGAATGGTAGAGAGTAAACAAGATGGAGTTTGGAATCATACCAGACAAAGCTGAAGATACCCGGCTGCATAGACAGCATTTGTGGAGAGGGAAGCAGAGTTTATGTTTTAAGACCATGATCATCCTCATTTTTTTTCAGATCTGATCCAAGATCATTCACCTGAAACTTTGCCTCTGTTTCGCTTCACAGGTTTGGCAGTTTTTTGCTTTGCAGATGGAACTTGGCCTATTTCTGTCAAGCAATTCTTATCTCCCAATATATTGCTCAAACCTCTGGTATGAAGGTATCCAGTGGTTTCTTTCTTATCTCAGTGTATGGGAATCCTGTGTAAATCCCAATCTTTGGAAAGAAAAAAAATGTTTAACCAAATGGGACAAATGGTAGAGCAAGTTCATTGATATGATATAGTTTAACATTAAAAAACAAATCACATGGAAAAATCACTACTATTCTCTCTTCTGACTCTCAGTACTGATGCTCCTCTTTAAGTTCTGTAATTTTGACAATGTTTTTTTCTTCAGCAGCTTGATGTGACACAAAAATAAATTGTTTGTCACATTAACAGCATTTAATGCAATCTAAAAACACTTTAACCTAATGCTCTATTTTTCCAAAACAACAAATGAAAAAAATCCAAGCATTGCATAATCATTACTCCCCAATCAACTTTTCTTTTGAAAGTTTCTTTTTCTGAAAATTCATTTAAGAGTTTAATAACTAATTACTGAACTGTAATGGTATCATAAGTAACAAGAACAAGATTAGGCATGGAACCAGCTTCACCCTTTAATAGGATCAAAGGTGAACAATATCAATGTTATTTGCCAGTTAAATCATACTATATGTGAGTACAATCATGTACACCAGGTAGCACGAAGAGAACAATACCTGCGTTCAGAACATAGTGTTGCAGCATTGGAGTGTTACAATCACAGAGAAAACACAGATTTTAAAAATTGCAAGAGCTGCAATAGAGTAGGTTGGAAGATGGGAACTACACTTCAGCTAATGAGAGGACTGTTCAATAGACTGACAACAACAGGGTAGAAGTTGTTTATGAATATGGTGATATGTGTTTTCAAGTGTTTATATCTTCAGCCCTATGGGAGGGGGAGAATAGCTGGGGTGAAATAGTGCTTAATTACGTTGGCTGCTTTCCTGAGGTAGTGTGGTGTAAATGGAGTCAATGGGGAGGGGAGGGGGGAGGACAGGAGGGAGGAGGCAGGGCCGTATGTTGTATTTGGGTATATTCACAACTCTTTGTCGTTTCTTGTGGTCTAGGGCAAAACTTTTGTCTTCTGAGGAAGTAGAAGCTTTGGTGTGTTTTGGCTATAGCTTCAACATGGGTGAACTGGGACAAATTGCCCAGGAACTTGAAGTTCTTGACCAACTCCACTTCTGGCACCATTGACGCTGACTGGGGTGTGTGTACACTTTGTTTCCTTAAATTAATGATTAGCCCTCCCCCACTACCACATTCATGAACCATAGCCTCTGACCTCTTGTATGGGACCTGAAAATGTAACCACTGATATCCCTCTCTACTCTGCACAGAACACTTGGCAAACCACAATGCCTAATCATTGTGGTTTTCCAAGTGCTCTGACTATCCCTCTAATAATAGATTCCAGTAACAAAATAAAGATTAGACCTGACACATATCATGCCGTTTTAATTCAACCTCTCATTTAAGCTTGAGAACAACTATTATAAGAATATTTGCTATTAACTAGCATCAACAATAATTAGTCCTTTAATGGCTGATGCATCAGTAGATTCTCCCTTTAGTTATGTTAGAGAGAGAGAATAAACATTCTCAGTTGTGTACTTATTCCAGGGATTAATCATAAATCTTTTGACATTATGAAATGGAAAAATATTGACAGTGTGAACTGGCAAAACAAAAATACTATTTAACCTGGTAGGGAAGGAAAACACAGCAACCATCTTAAAGTAAAGTGAATGTTTGTCTTGATGCAATCTATATAAGTAACATTGTTTGAATGGTTTTGACCTCCCTATGCATTGACTTTCACAGATGTACTTTGGTCCATTATTTCCTTGGTCCCTGACATCACGGGCAAACTTGGAATCAATATATATTTTTAGATCATTTGAGCTTATAATTTCAAAACATCCATTAAATTGGATGTTGCCTAGTTTTGTCGGCTTGGCTTGTAGGGAGAGGTTGGATATGGTGGGACTGGAGTATGCTGAGGGGTGACCTTATTGAGGACTACAAGGAGTAGTGATACATCAGCCATTAAAATACTATTATTTTTGATAAAGTGAAAGCTCATAGTCTTTTTCCCAGGGTAGACCATTACAAAACTAAAGGGCCTAGGCTTAAAGTGAGAGGGGAGAGTATTAAGTAGGACCTCACGGGTAGTCCGTATCTGGAATAATCTGCCAGAGGAACCTATAGAAGCAGATACAATTCCAACTTTTAAAAGACATTTGTACAGATATACGGATAGGAAGGGTATTGGCCAAATGTAAGCAAATGCAATTAGCTCAGTATGCCAAATTGTTAGGCATGGACAAGGGCCAAAGGGCCCAGGGGCCAAAGGGCCAAATGGCCTGATTCTGCTCTGGATAGCTCTATGACTGTGAGTTATCTATGAGGCCCGGGAGTAACTTAAACACAGTAGAACAGTGAATTGGAAAGAACAGAGCAATCTGGCAATTATCAAATAACTGGCAAGTGAGTATATTTTTCTCAGATCTTTGGTAGCTCCAATGGAGGGGAATGTTTGCATTTTTGTCAATTACCACCTAAGTTTTGTAAAATCTCCTGATCCTGTTCAAAGCAGCCTCTCGTGAATGTGGGTTAATATTTTATCAACCTTTGCCTGTACCTATCCCAACAATGATATCTGATAATGTTTGGTATTTTAAACAATATAAGCTTTAAATCAACACCTTACTTGACCTTGGTCTTTGGGAACATTTCAGTGAGACACTACCAGTGAATGCTTATCAGTAGCTTGGTCACAGCTGCTGTGAGGCGTGGACAACATTCATTAGCTTTAGTTACCTGCTGAATTGAGAGTCTTACAGGATCATTACAGATGGAGTTGAAAGTCACAATGCATGTGTGCACTTGTGAGTGAGTGAGTGTGTGTGGGATGCGTGGTTAATATTTTATTAACTATTAAACTCACAGACCGGGACATGGATCAGGTAAGACACCTACTTTTTCTTCCCAGTGCAAAAAAACAATCCCTTCCCCATCCCCATCCAGCTTCTCCAACTCCTCAAATGCCCAAAGTTTCAATGCCTCCTCCAACCATCTATCCCAGTCAAACCTCTGATACTTCTCTACCCCAATAAGGAACCACAGCAAACACCAACTCTCTGCCTGCCACACTTCCCACCACAGTACATCTATCAACTATCCCTCACTTTGCCCCAGTGTCTCAGCCTACCATTCCAACCATCCATCACAGGTCTTCACCCTCCTTGGCGGCCATGGTAAGATGCAAGCTAATGCCTCCGGGACAATGGTGCTGCTCACTAAATACTGGTCCAGTAACTTAACCCATTTTGTCACTCCAATAGATCCACGGATATGATGTGAATGTGGAATATCTGCACTTAAGGGCCTGTCCCACTTAGGCGATTATTTAGGCGACTGCCGGTGACTGTCATAGTCATAACAGGTCACTAAAAAAACAGTGACTGGACCCCCCCTATGACAATGTCTTTGACAATGTCTACGACAAGCTACACCAACCTACCCCTAGTCGATGTCAAGCTACGGCAAGCTACCAACTACCAACGACCCATTAGGAAGTCCACCTATGACCACACAGGTGACAACCTATGACAACTGGTCAACCAACGTCCACCTGCGACAAGCTACAACAAGCTGCGACCCTGTCGGTGGCAACTGAAGACAACTGAAGACTATTCAGTCGCCGGTACCTGTCGCCGGTTGTCATAGGTTGACGTAGGTAGTCGCCAATGGAATTCACCGAAGTCAGCAATGGTGACAACCTACGTCACCTGGCGACAACCTGCGACAGCACCTACATCAGGAGAAGTCAAGCTACGCTCATTCGTGTCAACCCACTGTCACCGACTGTCACTGAAAATGTTTGAACATGTTGAAAATCCAGCGGCGACCAGAAAGACTCTACGACTCTTTGGGCGACTGAGGAGACTGCTCACGACCATACAGGCGACACCCCGGCGACCATGTGGCGACAGCCTAGTCGCCTGTAGTCGCGTAAAAAATAGCCTAAGTGGGACAGTCCCTTTACACCACCCACCCAACACCACTACACCAATACTGATATCACTGAAAATAATGAGAAAGAATCCTTGTAGGAAGTAAGTTCCCAGAGCACAACAAACTGATAACTCTGGCCTTGTGCAAAACACAACATTGACAGGCTGTTCAGATGGACAGGAACTAGCCTTCTCCGATCTTTGCTTATTAGTTCCTGGTGACATTAGCTTTACACTGATAGCAAGGTCCAAAGCACAACTTAAAATATGCAGCATGTTGATCGACATAATCTGATAAGGTTTAAATAAAGAGAGCAAAGCAAAGGAAATATAAGCTAATTTATGGACATGAAATGCTTATTTTTGACTTCAATCTCTTAAATTATTCACCACTTGCTCCATCCATCTGGTTCTTCATGTCACAAAGTTTGAATATGTTTTCTCAGCCTAGTAGTCAATCTGCTTTTGTGCTACAATAGGTTTTATATCTATGTTGAATTAAATCAGATCAATGGCTCCCTTTCTTAAATACCAATAGACTCTGATATTAATAATTTAACTTCCAATATTTGTTGATGGATTAAATGAGACAGCAATCACATAAAATCTACATGCATCAAGAATCTACACAAATTATTATTTTGAAATCACAATTAAATTGATTGGCATTTATTTATTTATGAAAATTAGCACTATTGTCAAACAAAATTAAAGAGCATGACAGGCAAGTCCTATTTTATAATTGATCGATCTTTTTTGGTTATTAGGAATCTTTACTGCATATTTTCAAACACATATGAAAAAGTGGTTCAAATAGAAGGAATTATGGAACACCAGATTTCTTTACAGCTTGATGCATCCAATGTGATTTAGTCTATTGTGATTTCTAGGTATCTACACCATGATTTATCTATCTATCAATCAATCAATCAATCAATCAATCAATCAATCAATCAATCAATCAATCAATCAATCAATCAATCAATCAATCAATCAATCAATCAATCAATCAATCAATCAATCAATCTTTCAATCCATTATTGATACAAAAAGCTGAAGTAACTCAGCGGGACAGGCAGCTTCTCTGAAGAGAAGGAATGGATGATGTTTTCGGTCAAGCCACTTCTTCAGACTGCTTAGGGATAAGGGAAATGAGAGATGTAGACGGTGATGTGGAGAGATGAAGAACAATGAATGAAAGATATGCAAAGGGTGAAAGTGAGAAGCTAGTGTGACTTGGGTGGGGGAGGGATAGAGAGAGAGGGAATGCCGGGGCTACCTGAAGTGAGAGTAATCAATATTCATAAGCTGCCCAAGCGAAATATGAGATGCTGTTCCTCAAATTTGCGTTTAGCCTCACTCCGACAATGAAGAAGATCCAGGACAGGAAGGTCTGTGTAGGAATGGGAATGAGAATTAAAGTGTCCAGCAACCGGGAGATCAGGTTGATTCACGCAGGCTGAGCGAAGGTGTTCCACAACACGATCGCCCAGTCTGCATTTGGTCTCGCCGATGTATAAGAGTCCGCATCTTGAACAACAGATACAGTAGATGAGGTTGGAGAGGGTGCAAGTGAACCTCTGTCTAACCTGAAAGGACTGTCGGGGTCCCTGGACAGAATCGAGGAAGGAGGTATAGCGACAGGTGTTACATCTTCTGCGGGTGCAGGGGAAGGTGCCTGGGGAAGGGGTGGTTTGGGTGGGAAGGGATGAGTTAACCAGGGAGTTGTGGAGGGAATAGACTCTGCGGAAGGCGGAAAGGGGTGGCGATGGGATAATGTTGCTAGTGGTGGGATCCCGTTGGAGGTGGCGGAAATGTGTTTTATGTGATGGCTGATGGGGTGGAAGGTAAGGATTAGGGGGACTGTCTCTGTTGCGACTTGGTGGGAGGGGGAGCAAGGGCGAAGCTGTGGGGTACCGAAGAGCCACGAGTGAGGGCATCATCTATGATGGGAGAGGGGAATCACCTTTCCTTAAAGAATGAGGACATCTCAGATATTCTAGTATGGAACACCTCATCTTGGGTGCCATGGGTGAAAATCCCGGGGGGGGGGGGGGAACACGTCCCCCTCATGTTTTGAGAGGTGGGGGAAAATCCCCCCCATGTTTTGTAATCTGGATTTTGAAATTCGGTGAAAAAAAAATCTATTAAATATCTCTGTAATCTGCAAGACAGTGGGGGTGGGACTGATGATTGAAGGAGGGCACCGGTTGGACAAGAGAGACATCAGTCAGCAGGCAAGTGGGAGGGAGGGAGGTTCTCGATGTTGAAGCCCCTGCCGGGCGATGGAAGGTCCCGCGGCTGATTTTAAGCAGTGCCAGGCGATGAAAGGCCCCACGAACGGGCCGATTGAAGCCCCACGATTCGGGGCGGACGGAGCTGCTATTGCTGGAGTTTGGAGTCGGTCACCAACCAGGTCAGCTCCCGATGTTACCGTCCACAGGGCCCACGGCTGAAGCCTCGCGCGTGTGTGTGTGCGCGCATGCGCGTGCGGCACCAAGGGAAAAAATGTGTCCCCCCCATGTTTTGATAGTGATTTCCACCCCTGTTGGGCGCAGATGCCCAATGATTTGTTGCGATTAAGATGGAATTTCACATCTTCCTATCCACACCCCTTTACATTTCCTGCAGAGACCACTACCTCCACAACTCCTTGCTTCACTCATTCCTTCCCCCACCCCAAAGCACCCTTTCTCCAGGTACAATCACCTGCCACCGCAGGGGATGTAACACCTGTCCCTACACATTCTCCCTCGCATCCATCCAGGGACCACAGCAGACCTTCCAGGTGAGACAGGGGTTTAACCTCTAACCTCATGTTCTTCATTCAGTGCTCCCGATGTGGCCTACTCTACATCAGTGAAATCAAGCTTAAACAGTCCGCCAAGGCCTGCTGGATCTCTTGGTTGCTAACCATTTTAACACCCCTTCCAATTCCATACTGAGCTTTCTATCCTGATACTCCTCCAATGCCAAAGTGAGGCCACACGTAAACTGGAGGAACAGCGTCTCGTATTCCTTTTGGGTATCTTACAATCCAACAGTATGAACACTGAATTCTACAGTTTTAGGTAACTAACCAACAACATCCATCCCCTCCCCCTTTTTGCTCCATCCTCTCTTCCCTGTTTCACACATGGATGTGCACCCATTTCTCCCACCTTCCGGCCCCCATTCCCCTTCCTCCATCCCATTTCAACTACATCCTTTCCTCTGGCCTCACAACCCACATTTTCTCTTCTTATCTCACAGCCGCCTGTTATCTCCTTTCCATCTTTAGACTTTAGATTTACAGTGCAGAACCAGGCCCAGCCCATCGAGTCCACGCCGACCAGCAATCATCCCGTTCAGTAACTTACACACATTTGGGACAATTTTTCAACTTACCAAAGCCAATTATCCTGCAAACCTGTACGTCTTTGGAGTGTGGGAGGATACCGGAGCACCTGGAGAAAACCTGTGTGGTCACAGGGAAAATGTACACACTCTGTACATAGAGCACCTGTAATCAGGATCAAACCCGGGCCTCTGGTGTTGTAAGGCAGCAACTTGCCACTGCGCCATTTTGCAGTCCCATCTCCGGCCTCAGTCCACTCATCTGCCAATCCACTCCTCTCACCTGTATCTACCTGTTACTTGCTTGGCTTTATCCCACCCGTATTTCTCTTCCAGCCTTCTCCCCCTACTACAATCAATATGATGAAGGGTCCCAACCTAAAACGTCGCCTGTCCATGTTCTCCAGAGATGCTGCCCAACCCGCTGAGTTACTCCAGCACTTTGTGATTTGCTCAACATTCTAGCTTCTGTAGTTCGTTGCACATATCATTTTTTTAATTTTTTTAATCTCCCTCAGCATAAGTACAACATAGTATAAATTAGTACATCTAAATAGCATTAAAACATAGGGAAATTAAGATTACATAGGTCTTATTGCTCATTGAGCGTACTCTGCCATTCAATAACATCACGGCTGATCGGAACTTTATTTTCAACTTCGCTTTCCTTCCAATCCCCATAAGTATTAATAAGTGGTAAATTATGATGTGGAACATTTTAATCAGTAAAGTATGCAGGCTTGTCATGAAAAATCCTGTTAAAAAGTCTCTGCACAAGGCAAAGGAGTTGCCAAGTGAGTTCCATTAGACACATTCAAGACATTTGTCTTTCTGGCAAGAAAAATCTCATGGGAGGAACATTATTTTTCTTAAAAATAAATTTGATGAATTTCTTTATAAATCAAGTCGTTGTTTCAATCTAATAATTCAATTTATTAGCATTTCTTAACAGGCATCTTGGTTCCTCTGCTGACATTTGCATTTAAATACACATGCAGATAAATATTCCGTCAGATCCACAAGAGCTGGGATTTAAAGAAACATTTTTTGAACCTCTTCCATTTTGACTGTGCCTTATAAAGGCAAAGTCAGAATCATGAGTACATAGTAGGGCAAAATAAAACTGGAAGAAGCCCTGGACAGCCAATGCCTCTACTGAGACTGAGAAGCCAGGGAAAGCCTGTCGCCAGTACCTCTTCCTGACCTCGGACAATGAGGGACTGTGCCCACACACAGAGGAAATAACTGAGCCATCAGGCTAAGTCTGAGACTGCTGGGTTTGCCTCTTCAACCCCAAAGAGGAGCTGCCAGGATAAACCTGATACCGCCAGTACCTCCTCTCGAGGCAAGGGTGAGCAGCAGGAAGAAGTGGTCCCATGTGGTCCTGGACTTTCTTGTCGCTGTAAATAAAACATATTATGTGAATTCACCTTACTGCCAGTGTCTGTGTGGTGACTGCCAAACCTGGCGGCATCCCCTATGCCACAGGACATTACTTCCGAATTCAGTTTCAGAATTGATTTCTGAAATCTTGTCTTCAAGTTTCTCTTTCTCATTTCAAGTCACTTTACTCCTGAGTAATCTTGTTAATTAAGGGGAAGGAAAGTATCTCTGTGGAATTATCACCCGTTTCACCCGCTTTAGTGCCATTTTTACAAAACGGATTTGTGATGTAGGAGTGGACATTCTTAGATGAGAAGGTAATAGAATTTATCTTCCCCTGGACATTATCAATGGTATTATAATCCATAAATCTGAGATTGCATGAGAGAGCAGTTGGCCGCTTTGTTGAGTGCTGTTGAACACTTTCATAACAGTCATAAATCATAAACGACAATTACTGTATGAGAATGCCATCTTAAGCAATCATGCATTACACGTAACCTGTATAGTACTGATCATTAGAGGCCCCAACCATTGTTGATCTTTAGAATTGATTGAGATGATATCAGTGCATATCTGAAAATCTCACTTCATCCCAACCTATTCTACTTCCAATCGAATGCTCAAGATGTATTCTCCCTGCAAAATGTGTATGGGGTTCCCACTTTGCAGACCACTCCTTTTCACTACAGTAGCAGTAGTCTGTGACTTTAATTCTCCATCCCACTCCCACACTGACCTCCTGCATTGTTCCAATGTAAGCTGAAAGAACAGCACCTCATCTTCTATCTGTCACACTGCAGCTCAGGACTCAGAATAGAATTCAACAATTTCAGATGGTCAACTTTCCCCGTTTGTGTCAGAACTGTTTAATCTTGTTGGACTTCCGGGTTGAACATGGAATGAACAGCTGTGTGTGAGCATGGCTCCCGATTTCTGCTCAAGTCTACTTGTTTATCTATATATTACTAAAAGTCTGTTCTTGACCGGTTTTGGCGATCTGTGCTGCGATTTCTGAGAGAACGCCGCCACCTACGACCGTCATTTTTGGCCACCTCGCTCAGAGCCCCCCTCCGCCGCATGTGTGCCGAGGATTTTTCCAGTCGATGAAAAATGACTGAGATATTAATGATTTTACAAAATTCCCCATGCTCTCTGTTGCCCCCGCTGGCAGCAGGGGGGATGGACTATAAAACCAGGAAGTGGTGTGCCTCAATTAGTCTGCAAGTTGGAGGAAGGCAGAGGGTCACGTTTCGCTGAGCTGTGAATAACACTGAACACATGTTCACACAACTGTGAGTAAGTACCCTTAATGTGGTTTGAAAATGAAAATATGGTGAAAGTAAAAAAGCACTGCCTACAAATGGTTGGGAAGGGTTTCGGCCCGAAACGTCGCCTATTTCCTTCGCTCCATAGATGCTGCTGCACCCGCTGAGTTTCCCCAGCAATTGTGTGTGCCTACAAATGGTTGTTTGGGGGGTTTGGGTTGAAATAAAAAGGCACTCTCTCTCCCCCCCTCTCCTCCCCCCCCCCCTCTCCTCTCCCCCCCCCTCTCCTCTCCCCCCCTCTCCTCTCCCCCCTCTCCTCTCCCCCCCCCCCTCTCCTCTCCCCCCCCTCCTCTCCCCCCCCTCCTCTCCCCCCCTCCTCTCCCCCCCCTCCTCTACCCCCTCTCCTCTCTCCCCCTCTCCTCTCCCCACTCTCCTCTCCCCCACTCTCCTCTCCCCCCCTCCTCTCCCCCCCCTCCTCTCCCCCCCCTCCTCTCCCCCCCTCTCCTCTCCCCCCTCTCCTCTCCCCCCTCTCCTCTCCCCCCCTCTCCTCTCCCCCCCTCTCCTCTCCCCCCTCTCCTCTCCCCCCTCTCCTCTCCCCCCCTCTCCTCTCCCCCCCTCTCCTCTCCCCCCCTCTCCTCTCCTCCCCCCCCTCTCTCTACCCCCCCCTCTCCTCTCCCCCCCTCATCCCTCTCCCCCCCTCTCCTCTCCCCCCCCTTCTCCTCTCCCCCCTCTCCTCTCCCCCCTCTCCTCTCCCCCCCTCTCCTCTCCCCCCCTCTCCTCTCCCCCCCTCTCCTCTCCCCCCTCTCCTTCTCCCCCCTCTCCTCTCCCCCTCCATCCTCTCCCCCTCCCCCTCCTCTCCCCCCCCTCCTCTCCCCCCCTCCTCTCGCTCATCCCCCTCCCTCTCTGAGCGCCCCCCCCCCGCTCTCTCCCCTCTTTGCTCCCCCTCCTCCCCTCCCTGCCCCTCCCCCACCGTCCCGCCCCTAAACCCCCCTCCCCTCCACACACCCGTACCCCCGTCCTTCCACCCCCCTCCCCCCTCCCTGCTCCCCAGCGCTCCCCCCCCCACCACCTCACCCCCCTCTCAGTCACCCCCCCTCCTCTCCCCCCTCTCCTCCCCCCCTCTCCTCCCCCTCCTCTCCTCCCTCTCCCTCTCTCCCTCCCTCCTCTCCTCTCCTCATCCTCTCTCCCCCCTCTCCTCCCCCTCTTCCCTCCTCTCCTCCTCCCCCCTCTCCTCCCCCCTCCTCTCCCCCCCTCTCCTCTCCCCCTCCTCTCCTCTCCTCTCCCCTCTCCTCTCCCTCCCTCTCCTCTCCCTCTCCCCCCCCCTCTCCCCTCCCCTCCCCCCCTCCCCTCCCTCCCCCTCCCTCCACCCCCCCTAGTCCCCCTCTCCCTCCCACCCTCCCTGCTCCCCACATCTCCCCCTCCCCTCACCGCCCCCCTCCCCTCACCTCTCCCCCTACCCTCTCCCCCTCACTCTCACCCTCTCTCTCTCCTCCCCTCCACCCCCACCTTTCCCCTCTCACCCACCCTCCCTCTTCTCCTCCTCGCCACCCCCTCTCCCTCTTGCCCCTCTCTCTGTGTCTCTGCCCCTTCTCTCTCTGCCCTCACTCTTTACCCCCCCCCTACCCCCCTCTCTAGATGTGACTGCAAGTTGGGGGCTATGCGTCAGTAGATAGGGTGGTTATGGGGTAAAAGGAGCAAATTAATAATATTAATATAATATCAAGGGGGGTAATTAGCGTGAGTGTGGGGGGGGGGGGGGATAGTTAGTGTGTGTGACGCTGCATGCCGCCTCCCCCCCCCACAACCGCACGTTGGGGGAACAGACCCAACGGGTCTGCACTTGGTCTAGTCTTTGTTATATTTTTGAGATAACCCACTATTAAACCCTATGAATTACTCAAGGCAGCAGTAAGCACCTGAAACAGTAAGTAAAATGAGCCGTCGAGCTAAAACCGGGGAAAAAGACGGTGAAGTCTCAAGCAAGAGTGCTGCAGCTTTGGCACTGCTGCCTGAAGCTGGCCTTGAACTACCAGAGGATCTCGAGAGGCTTCGTTCAGCACTCCTTGCTGATATGACACAAGCGGTTAACTTAGTCCTAAAAAGAGAATTTGAAGTGGCTTTGTCGCCGGTGAACACCAGTTTGGAGCAAGTTAAATCCTATTACGAAATGCATGATGAACGCATTTGCGAGGTTGAAGACGGCCTGAATGACCACAGTGACAGGCTGGTGAGTGCCGAAACTCCCATAGCTACATTACAGAGTGAAAACGCACTACTGAAAGTGAAGCTAGATGACCTCGAGAACCAGTCACGGAGATCCAACCTAAGGGTGGTCGGGATTCCCGAAAAGTTGGAAGGTTCAGACCCTGTTAAATTTATGACTGAGTTTTTTTAAGAAGTGCTGGGGGCTGATTTCTTCCCAAGACTTCTTATGCTTTCACGTGCCCACCGAATTGGACCTACACCAACGAACGTCCCGAATATCAAGCCATCTAAGCCAAGAGTGTTCCTGGTCCTCTTTCATTACTTCCAGGATAACATAAAAACATAGAAATATAGAAAATAGGTTCAGGAGTAGGCCATTCGGCCCTTCGAGCCTGCACCGCCATTCAATATGATCATGGCTGATCATCCAACTCAGTATCCTGTACCTGCCTTCTCTCCATACCCCCTGATCTCTTTAGCCACAAGGACCACATCTAACTCCCTCCTAAATATAGCCAATGAACTGGCCTCAACTACATTCTGTGGCAGAGAATTCCAGAAATTCACCACTCTCTGTGTAAGATTGTACCATCACCAAATGGAGGCAGGAGATGTCCTTCCGAGGGCACCGGGTATTTTTTCATGAGGATTTCAGCGCAGAGCTGGGGAGAATACGTGCAACTTTTAGACATAAAATCCCTGCTCTACGAGAAAGGGGTTCGGTTTGGCCTCCTGTATCCTGCCCGGCTCCAGGTCACTCATGAAGGTAAAAAGCACTACTTCGATACACCAGAGACTGCCAAAAAGTTTTACTACTCGTGCTGGGGAGATGACGGCCGTGAAGAACAATGACCTTTTAGGATATCCACGCGGCATTGGCACAGCCTCCTGCGGCGGTAAACTGTTAATCTTTGTAAGATTTGTTCATTCTTCAGTTTAATTTATGGAACTCGACTGAGCTGAACTGCCATCTACAGAATTTGAGTAGAGAGTCGAGGACTTTTAGCCAGCGAAAACGTAAATGTCTATAATTGCTCCAGCTTTGTTTTTATATCTCTCTCTGCTGCTTTTATGCATCTCCACATTAATATTTCTCCAAACAGTTTGGTTATAATTAACATTAATCTCCCTCTATTAGGCACACTAACAGTGCTTCCATTGTCTGGATAATCTGAGTTATACCCTGTCACAGACTTTCCTTCTTTTCATCCAACCACCACTGCCCCTGATAGACACAAAATGCTGGAGTAACTCAGTGGGACAGGCAGTATCTCTGGAGAGAATGAATGGGTGATGTTTTGGGTCGAGACCGGACAGTGCCACTGCCCTCCCTCCACATCTCTCCACCTTAAGCTACACTTGTTTTCCCATTCTTCCAGTATCCATTAAAAAATCGTCATTGCACTCAACCATTAACTGTGTTTCTCCCTCCACAGAAGTGGTCTGTGGTCTGCCATGCTCTGTATCTTCAACATTTTCAAATTTTACAGGGGATCTCAAAAGTTGAGTTGTGCACGATTAATTTGTAAAATATATAATCGAGACTTCAAAGATTTCATGTTCATAAGTGATAGGAGCAGAATTAGCACATTCAGCACATCAAGTCTGCACTGCCACTCGATCATGGCTGATCTATCCCATTCTTAACCCATTTCTCTTGCCTTCTCCCCATAACACCTGCCACCTGTACAAATCAAGAATTTATCTATCTCTGCCTTAAAAATATCCATTGACTTGGCCTCCACATCCTTCTGTGGCAATGAATTCCACGGATTCACTGCCATCTGACTAAAGAAATCTATATTACTAAAAGTCTGAACTTGACCACTTCCTGTTGTTCTGTATATTGATTTTAGAAAAAACGCTGCTACTTATGGCTGTGATTTTTGGCCATCTTACTCAGAGTCCCGCTCCGCTGTGCAGAACAAGAGGATTTTTCCCATTGATGAAAAATAAAAGAGTTATTAGTGTTTAAAAAATGTTGAGATTCACTCTCCTGAAGGCCACGCCCCTTCCGGAGGGACTATAAAACCGAGAAGTGTTGAGTGCCTCAGTCAGTCTCTGCAAGATGGGGGAGCGAGAGGGTCACGTCTCTCAGTCTGAGCTGTGAATAACACTGAACACATGTCTACTAAACTGTGAGTGTGGTTTAACTGGGATGTCAGGACTTTCATATGAAGAAAGACTGGATAGACTTGGCTTGTACTCGCTAGAATTTAGAAGATTGAGGGGGGATCTTATAGAAACTTACAAAATTCTTAAGGGGTTGGACAGGCTAGATGCAGGAAGATTGTTCCCGATGTTGGGGAAGTCCAGAACAAGGGGTCTCAGTTTAAGGATAAGGGGGAGGTCTTTTAGGACCGAGATGAGAAAAACATTTTTCACACAGAGAGTGGTGAATCTCTGGAATTCTCTGCCACAGAAGGTAGTTGAGGCCAGTTCATTGGCTATATTTAAGAGGGAGTTAGAGGTGGCCCTTGTGGCTAAGGGGATTAGGGGGTATGGAGTGAAGGCAGGTACTGGATACTGAGTTGGATGATCAGCCATGATCATATTGAATGGTGGTGCAGGCTCGAAGGGTCGAATGGCCTACTCCTGCACCTATTTTCTATGTTTCTATGTTTCTACTGACCTTGAGTGCTCTTAATGTGGTTTGAAAATGAAAATGTGGTTGGTTTGAAGTGAAGTGAAGCACTGCAAATGGCTGTTGGTGGTGGTTGGTTTGAAGTGAAGCACTGCAAATGGCTGTTGGTGGTGGTTACTTGACAACTTCCTGTTTGCACTGTATATTGATTTTAGATAAAATACTACCACTTACGGCTGTGATTTTTTGCCATCTTACTCAGTCCCGCTCTGTTCATCAGGTGCAGAGGAGTCTTCCCATCAGTGAAAAATAAAAGTGTTATTAGTGTTTTAAATTTTTTGAGAATTTCTCTCGTGTCAATCGCGCCATGAAGGCCACGCCCCTTCCAGTGGGACGGCGGAGGGATTATAAAACCCGATAGTGTGGGTGTGGCTCAGTCTGTGCAAGATGGGGGAGGGAGAGGTCACACCTCTGTCTGAGCTGTGAATCAACTGAACACACTGAATGTCTACTGAACTGTGAGTGTGGTGTTTATGTGGTGTTTTGTGTGGTTTTATGGTGGTTTTATGGTGGTTTCCACCCTGCTTGAAATGGTATGAAACTGCATTTGAATGTGGTGGCCTTGCACCCTGCAAGAAAGGGTTTGAAACTGCATTTGAATTTAGTGGCCTTGCACCCTGCATGAAATGGTACTAAACTGCATTTGAATTTGGTGGCTTTGCACCCTGCTTGAAATGGTATGAAACTGCACTTGAATTTTGTGGCCTTGCACCCTGCTTGAAGGGTACAAACTGCACTTGAAATTTGTGGCCTTGCACCCTGCTTGAAGTGGTATGAAACTGCATTTGAATTTGGTGGCCTTGCACCCAGCTTGAAGTGGTACGAAACTGCACTTGAATTTTGTGGCCATGCACCATGCTGAAGTGGCATGAAACTGTACTTGAATTTGGTGGCCTAGCACCCTGCTTGAAGTGGTAGGAAACTGCACTTGAGTTTGGTGGACTTGGACCCTGCTTGAAGTGGTATGAAACTGCACTTGAGTTTGGTGGACTTGCACCCTGCTTGAAGTGGTATGATACGGCACTTGAATTCAGTGGCCTTGCACCCTGCTTGAAGTGATCGGAAACTGCACTTGAATTTGGTTGCCTTACACCCTTCTTGAAGTGGTACGAAACTGCACTTGAAATTGGTGGCCTTGCACCCTGCTTGAAGTGGTATGAAACTGCATTTGAATTTAGTGGCCTAGGGTGCTAGGCCACCAAACGCTTGAAGTCGTACAAATTTTGTGGCCATGCACCATGCTTGAAGTGGCATGAAACTGCACTTGAATTTGGTGGCCTAGCACCCTACTTGAAGTGGTAGGAAACTGCACTTGAGTTTGGTGGACTTGGACCTTGCTTGAAGTGGTATGAAACGGCACTTGAATTCGGTGGCCTTGCACCCTGCTTGAAGTGATCGGAAACTGCACTTGAATTCGGTGGCCTTGCATCCTGCTTGAAGTGGTAGGAAACTGCACTTGAATTCGGGGCTTTGCACCCTGCTTGAAGTGGTATGAGACTGCACTTGAATTTGTTGGCCTTGCACCCTGCTTGAAGTGGTACGAAACAGCATTTGAATTTGGTGGCCTTGCACCCTGCTTGAAGTGGTACGAAACTGCATTTGAATTTGGTGGACTTGGACCCTGCTTGAAGTGGTATGAAACTGCACTTGGGTTTGTTGGACTTGTACCCTGCTTGAAGTGGTACGAAACTGCATTTGAATTTGGTGGCCTTGCACCCTGCTTGAAGTGGTACGAAACTGCACAAATTTTGTGGCCATGCACCCGGCTTGAAGTGGCATGAAACTGCACTTGAATTTTGTGGCCTAGCATTCTGCTTGAAGTGGTAGGAAACTGCACTTAAGCTTGATGGCCTTGCACCCTGCTTGAAGTGTTAGGAAACTGCATTTGGCCCACAATGTCCATACTAGCCCTCTGGAAACTAGTCCCTTCAGCCCATAACACCCATACTAGTGCTCCAGAAAGCCCCCCCCCCCATGTGAACATGGGACCCAACCGGTCCCACTTAGTCTAGTTTCTCCTAATTTCCTTCCTAAAGGAACATCCTTTAATTCTGAGGCTATGACCTTTGGTCCCAAACTCTTGTGCTAGTGAAAACATCCTCTCCACATCCACTCTATCCAGACCTTTCACTATTCGATAAGTTTCAATGATGTCCCCCTCATCCTTCTAAACTCCCGTGAGTGTCGTTTAATGCAAACATTTTAAAAAGGTTGAATCGATACAGGAATTAATTTTAATCGTTTTAAAATGTGTATTTAATAGTTGTATGCATTTCATTCAGACAGTCAAACCTATTATGGAGTGAAAGCAGCGGCAGGAAGGCAAGTCTTTAATGTAGATGATTGTTAAGAAGGGTTGACCATAAATAACCCAACATGGTGACATCATTGTAATTTATGCACATTCCCAGAAGTACACGTGTGCTGAGACCCATTTGTTTAGTTTACACAATCCGAGAATATATGCAGCAATCAAAAGCAGCAGCAAAACAAGCAAGCCTTTACAGAGAGAAGGCCTGCACTGTGCAACACAGTGGTGCAGTGATTAAGATACTGCCTTAAGGGCCTGTACCACTTTGCGATTTTTTTCGGCTACTGCCGTCATCATTGACTGACTTATCAGGTCACCCAAAAATTTGCAGCGTAATGCGGTGATGACGCGGCCTGATGACGTATGATGCACGGTGTTTTTTCAAGTGTCGCAACTTTTTTTCCGTCGACGCTGGATTTTGAAATGTTTTGGTGACACTGATATGACGCCGAGTCACCAAAAAAATTGCCAAGTGGGACAAGCCCTTTACAGCACCAGAGACCCGGGTTCGATCCTGACTACGGGTGCTGTCTGTTATGGAGTTTGTACATTCTCCCTGTGACCCCATGGGTTTTCACCGAGATCTTTAGTTTCCTTCCACACGCCAAAGACATACAGGATTGTAGGTTAATTGGCTTGGTAAAATTGTAAATTGTCCCTAGTGTGTGTAGGGTAGTGTTAATGTGCGGGGATCGTTGGTCAGTATGGACTCGGTGGGCCGAAGGGCCTGTTTCCTCGCTGTATCTCTAAACTAAACTACAGAGACCTTTTATGAAGTCTGTAGTGAATCAGTTAGCATCAGCAGCTCTATGTAGCCTTTGTGATTTCACAGATGCTTCACCAGATGATCCAGGTACACCCGTCAAAGCTGAATGTTTCGAAATGTCAGTGATATTCAAATCAACCAAAAACTATTTCAAACTATTTTTTTAAATTAAAATGATCAATAATTAAATATTAAAATATAGCACATAAAAACCAAGCATCAGTTAACTTTAAATAAACTCAAATTGTAAATTAATTATAACTTGCTTCCATTCTTGACAAAATGACACAAATTATGTTCCTGCTTTAGATCCAACTTGAGCTTTCAGGAAACTATTAACAAAAAAGTTTGATGCTGGCAAGTTTGCACGAATGTGTCCTGAAATTCTAAATTTGCAGCAGTTGGCGACAAATATGGGGAAATGTTGGCTGTTCCAGTCCCAAACATCTGAGTCATTATTATTTAGAGAGAGGTGGGAAGAGAGAGGGAGGAGGATAAGGGGGGGTTGGGAGGAGACAGGGAGTAAAAAGCTACATTAGTATGGAATGGGAACTAATGTTGAAATAAACTAATGATAAGATAAGCCAGAAGTAATGGTAGACCCAGAAAAATTGGTGAAGAGGCTGACAAAATGATTAATGTAAGTACTTGAGAATAATCAACACAAAAGATGTTACTTAAAAGAATGAGATTAAGAATAAAACATATTTTGCTAGAAATACTCAGCAGCTCAGGCTATATCGGCAGGTGGTGAAATGAGGGTTATATTAAAGGTCAAAGACTTTTGCCAAACTTTAACTCTGTCTTTACCCACAGGTGCAGCCTGTCCTGTTGAATATTTCTAGCGTTTTCTGTTTTTATTTTAAATCTCTAGCATCTCCAGTGCTTAATGCTTTTGAACGTAAGAATAGCCATTGACAGTGGAGAAGTGGGAAAACTGAAAAAGCAATGAACTAACTGCAACATCGCTGGGAAATGATGCTCGGTGTAATAATGCTGCTGTCATTTTAACACCTCCTTTATTTTGTCATTTTATTTTTAACATCTCTCCACAATGGAGACTCTGTGCATCTTAGTTTATGCCCACACTTGTCTTTCATGGACAAAGGAGCTGAATTCCAGAGGTGAATTGAGACTTGCTAGTTAGTTATAAGCAGGTAGACAAGTCATGGTCTTAGCAACATGGTAGGCAAAGAAAATGTAGACCGAAAGGCCTGTTCATGTGTTGTAAAATTCTATGTTCTATGTTCTATGGCTCCTCTCACATCAAGACAGCATTTTACAGGGAATGGTATTGGTTAACACTGGATAAATTAAAGTCAGTGGGAATTAAGAGGAAAACCCTTAAAAAGGAAATATGTCTGAGAAATATAAATGTAATTTTTGATGTTGCAATTATCAGAATAAATAAGGGTAAACCAATGCTTATGGTGTATTTGAATTCTAAAGCTATTGAGTCATGAAATAATTAAACAGAACTGGAAGTAATATTCTGAACTTTGCACACATCACTTTGACTTTACAGCAGCCAGGATTTATCTTTTATTTATTAAGAAAAATTAACAAACTGTTCCTCCTCAGCATAAAGTTGAGGGTCTGGGTACAATTTGCATTTGACCTTAGTTCACCACTAAGTGCTCCACCGTCTAGTCATCTAGTACTAGCATGAAAATAACTAGTACATGAATGGCAACGCCTCCCCAGTTTAATCATACTATTGCTTTCAAAGCTCCTTATGAGATAATAACTGAACAGATAGAACACTGTCAAAACCTGTGCTCATAAAGATTGTTGGGGATTCTTTAAAATGATGAGCAACACAAGTGCACATTTGTTAACTGTTGCTTGTGCAGAGTACAGTTCCATTTGCTCTCCCTATGACAATGGGCCATGTCCTCTTCTGGCCAGTGATTCAGGAGCAAAATTTGCCTACCTTTGTTTCCGCATCTATGTACTGCAACCCCCGAGTCCCTTAATGCTGAACCAAGAGGCCTGGTGAATTTTGCTCACAGCTTGGTGCTGAGCTACTTCTTTGTGTTCCCATAGACTCCAGTTTGATTGGGCACGCACTGCCGCACTGATATCCAGTGGGAATGTTTACACGTGGAGTGAGCAGCCATCTTGTTTGCTACCCTGTTTCTAAAGAGAGGGTGAGCCCTTTAGCTCTTTACCCACAAGCAGATACTCCAAAGGTGGAAGATCAAGAGAAGCTCAATGGAAAACCATCTTATCTCATATGTGATAAGATCTGAGTTTGGACCTGCCATAGTGGCCAAGCACAATAGAAGAATGGTCATAGCAATAGGCTACATCTGCAGTCATGGTAGATTTCAGGAGTTCAGGCTTGGGAAATCTATGTTTACTTAATTTCTGGCACTAGTACCCCAAGGGCAGCATTTGGAAATATGCCTTTGTGCTTTCAGGAATGAACTACAGCTGAGAAATAGAATCAATCTTTAAACCCAATCTCTTGGTGATAATGCAGTAGGATGTTAATTTAATGGAATTTTCAACTTGAATTTAAAATTAGTTTCCCATTTCTTAAAACTCGGAAATGCACTTAAGAATAATTTGGAGCAACATTCGAAGACTTGCCAAGTTTTCCCACAGTATGGCCTAAATAGATTTTAAATGAAATACTGGAGATTTCATTTTTTTCCTTGTGAAATGTTGCTTCACAATGAACATGTTAATATTATTTGCAGTGACTAAGACAGGATATTAATTCAATGGGTTCAAACTCATAATGATGTCAAGCTAAATGATCTTATGGTAACATATTGATAAAAAGGACAAATATTTCTATTAAATTAAACAAAGTTCTTATTTTCTTACAGTCACCAATCGCTGGAAAATGATACATTAATCCCATATTTTATTATCTGCACATTCTCTTAAACGCCCATCCTCCTAGATTCTTCCACAAACAGTGGAGGCAATTTACAATGACCAAACGGCATTCAATGTGGGAGGAAACCAGAGCATCCAGAAGAAAACCATTCAGACACAGGGAGAATATACAAACTCCACACAGACATCCAAGATCAGGATAAACCCAGGATCCTGGCACTATGAGGCAGCGGCTCCACCAGCTGTACAAATTAAAATCCAGATAGAATATTCAAACCCAAATAATAATAAAATTGTAAACCGGTATAATTCATGTTATTGCTGCTGGAACAATTGTATTCACTTGACTGAGGCAAGGCATTGGTTGGCTTTGTGCATGATACAACAGCAACAGTTTCACTGAGTCTTGGCCTGGGCGTCTAAACAGAAGGGTGCAGGAGCAGAATGCTTTTGTTTCAGAGGGTGACATGGGTTTTTTTGGTGGCACAGAAGATGACTAATGTAAATCAAGGATTCATTTTTCATTGTTTCAGAGTACATGGGAACCACTTGCAAGGTGGTTGTTGTGGTAAGCAAGATGATGCTGAGCCAATCCATTGCACTATTGGTGTCCAATGGTGAAGGCATTCCTTCCGTGGAGGTCAATAAAGAGGTCAAGACTGTTGATCTAGTGGGAATGGAGAAACGTTGATATATTTAGTGCAAGCAGGTTGAGCATGTGGCCTTGTGAGGAATTTGGATGTAATGCCCTTCCCAGTTGCTTGTCACCCAAGTTCTTGCAGATAGTAGAGATTGTGAATTTGCAAGGAACTAATGAAGAAGCCTTGGCTTCTCCATGGTCATAATGTGCAATGAGTGAATGAATGGGTTGTGAGTGGGGTGACACATGACAGGTGTAGCTTCCAATGGAGCAGCTTTATCCTGGATGCAGCCTTCATGTACTCCGCACTGTTTCAACGAATGCAATCAACCTGGCATGCACAATCAAATAAGATCAACTAGAACAAGTTGTCTGACAACTTTATGCTGTGCACGCCATACGCAAGAAGAAGAAGAAGTTCCTGGATGATGATGAGATTTTGTTGATTCTACACTTATCTGGCAAGAGGATAGTATGAGGAGCCTGCAGGTGAGCCAAGCAGAAGTGATTGGATGCTCTCCTGATGGAGATGGCAATTGCTCACTATTTGCGTGGTGCAAAATTCGATTTGCCATTTATAATCATGACCTTGGATATTGTTCAGGTCTTGTTGCATGAGCTTACAAATTCATCCACTGGGTTGGATCATACAGGATTTGGTCTGTTCTCCTGCAGGGGTCACCCACCTGCACTAGCCCAATCTCACAGCCTGGGCTGACCAAGTTGATCCTCCATGCTGAGAACCGTATTGCATCATCATCATCATCCTTTATTGTCATCATGCAAAGCAACAAATTGTACAGTGCAAAAAGAGAAGACGTTTCTCAGAAAATACCAGAGCATCGCACATAAAAACTTAAACATTTCACGCATAAATAAAAACAATCCAGTTCCTGATAAAAACAGTACGAATAGTTTTTTAAAAAGTGCAGGTAAAAAAGCAACATTAAAATACAATAAAAAAAGTCATAAAATGTCCAGGGCAGCTGATTTAAGTGACCTGAGCCAGTGCCAGAGTTATTACTCAGTGCCAGTTATTAAAATGTCAGTGCAAAAGCAGCAGAATCAGGTGGAGTGACTGTTTAGCAGCCTCACAGCCTGTGGAAGGAAGCTGTTTAGCAGCTGGTTGTCCGAGCTTTGATGCTACAGTATCTCTTTCCTGATGGCAGGAGATCTAGATGTGTGTGGAGGGGGTGCAGTCTGTCCTTTGCTATGCTCAGTGCTTTTTTCAGGCAGCGGCTCTGGAACAGTTCTTGTACCGAGGGTAGCGAGACACCAATGATCCTCTCTGCTCCCCTCACTACCCTCTGCAGAGACTTCTTGTCTGAGCAGTTACAGTTGGAGTACCACGTGTTCATGCAGTACGTGAGTACAGACTCCACCGTGCCCCTGTAAAAAGTCCTGAGGATGTTGGTGGGAAGTGAGACCTGTTTGAGTTTCCTCAGGTAGTGCAGTCGCTGATGGGCCCGTTTGACAATCCCAGTGATGTTCCTGGACCAGGTGAGACTATGTGTTATTTGCACTCCGAGGAACTTTATGCTCTCCACTCTCTCCACCGTGATGCCACTTATGTTGAGAGGTGTGTGACCTCCTGCGACCTCCTGAAGGTCGACAATCATCTCCTTTGTTTTTTCTCCATTTAATTCTAGATTGTTGTTGCCGCACCAGTCCACTAATTGTTTCACTTCCTCCCTGTACATTGTTTCATCCTCTCCACTGATGAGTCCCACCACTGTGGTGTCATCTGCAAATTTTATAATCCTGTTGTCCCTGAATCTAGCAGCACAGTCATGTGTGAGCAATGTGAACAACAGCGGGCTGAGCACACAGCCTTGAGGGGAGCCAGTGCTCAGTGTGATCGAGCCTGAGGTGTTCTTGCCAACACGGACTGACTGCGGTCTCTCTGTCAGAAAGTCCAGGATCCTGTGACACAGGGTGGTGTTGAGGCCCAGCAGGGTTAGTTTCTCCACAAGTCTCTGTGGGATGATGGTGTTAAAGGCTGAGCTGAAGTCAATGTACAGGATTCTGGCGTAGGTGTTCTTGTTTTCCAGATGAGTGAGTACTGTGTGCAGCGTAGTGGAGATGGCATCTTCTGTAGAACGTTTGGGGCGATAGGCGAACTGGAGGGGGTCTAACGATGAGGGGAGGCAGGCAGTAATGTGAGGTTTAACCAGGCGTTCAAAGCACTTCATTACTATGGGGGTTAGGGCGACAGTGCGGTAATCATTTAGGCAGGCCACAACTGATTTCTTCGCTATGGGGATTATTATGGAAGTTTTGAGGCATGTGGGGACAATGGCTTGACTAAGTGAGATGTTGAAGATGTCTGTTAGCACTTCTGCTAACTCATCCGCACATTCCTTGAGCACCCAGGGTGGAGTATAACCCCTCGGATATCTGGCCCTGAGACTATTGCCCCCGTTTTATAAGCTTGATGCAGGCTTTTAAAAATTGTTTAATCCTTGCTAGATCATTAAAAAAAACAGTAAAATGAAAGCGTCATTTAAGCGGTAACTAGACAGACACGTGAACAGACAGGGAAGAGGATACAGGCCATGTGCAGGCAGATGGGGTTAGTTTAGGTTGGCACATATGTAATGGGCTGAAGGGCACTATACTGTTTTATGCTCTATGCAGTAGTAAATGTGACTAAAGCTGCCTTAACAGGCCAATGGATATCAGTGCATCAGTGAATGCTCACCGAGGCTGTCTGGAGTGAAACTCATCACTTTAAAGACTTCTGAATGATCCTTATCAGCACAGGTTATGGCAGTGTGATATATGTTCAGTTATTATCTCACAAGGAGCTTTGAAAGCAGCAGTATGCTTAAACTGGAGAGTCATTGCCACTTGTGTACTAGATACTTTCATAACAGTACTAGACTACCAAACTCAATCCAACCTGTCTCACATTATCTTGATCCATTTATAAGATGAAATGTTCAACTGGAGCAGCATCCACATTACTTTCCCAAGAGAGAATAAGAAAGTAGGGTGTTCGATGGTTGAAGTTGACTCAGTGGCTCGAAGGCCTGTTTCCACGCTGTATCTCTAACCTGCATTCAATTTATAGCACAAATAGTTCATAAATTCACAAGTTATAAGAATAGAATTAGCCATTGGACCCATCGAGTCCACTCCGCCATTCAATCATGGCTGATTTTGCCTCGTTATCCCATTTTCCTGCCTTCTCCCCATAACCCTTGACACCCCATTCTAGTCTATTAATCTAATGGGGAGACATAAATTTGACCAATTAGCCGTAACAAAGACCAGGTTGTGTGGTGGCCATGCTTTGGATTGAAATACTCTAAGGTACTCAGAGAGGAATGACAAGATGGAAACAGTGGTGGTTTAGCCCTGATAATAAAGTAGAATTAACATGGCTCAGGAAAATAGTATGTGGAATCAGTACAGGTAGAGACAATATATAAAAAAGTGATCAAAGCTTTTGTGTCTCCACCAGATGCAACGGAAATGGGGAGAGCATTTATTGTAATAATAATACCAGAGCTGACACAATAATTACAGAGCGTTTTAAAGGAACCATTAACAGGACAAATCAAGTTGGTAAAAGTGGTTTGTAGGATGAGTTCAAAGAATGTATTGTGAGTGGGGTCATGGAACTTGGAAATACATTAATGGTCTTGCAGTATGGTGAATGGTGTCACAAAATGATAGAGGTTTGCATGCTGTACGGAAAGAACACCGATCCACCAAAAATTGGAGTCCATGGGTGGCCCGGTGGCCCTGCTGTATACTGTAGTTGCTGTCTTACAAAGCCAGAGACCTGGATTCGATCCTGACTATGGGTGCTGTCTGTATGGAGTTTGTACGTTCTCTCTGTGATATGTGTGGGTTTCCGCCGTGTGTTTTGGTTTCCTCCCACACTCCAAAGACATAGGCTAATTGGCTTGGTAAAATTGTAAATTGTCCTGAGTGTGTGTAGGATAGTGTTAGTGTGTGTGGATTACCAGTGGGCCGAATGGACTGTTTCCATGCTGTATATCTAGACTAAACTAAATTACCTTTTATACAATTAGATACAATTCACTTTGTAAAATTGAGAGATTTGTTGACATGGGTAGATTAGAAAATGACTTTGAAATGTTTATCAGCATATAAATAATGGCAAGCACTTGAAGAGATATTTCAAAACTCCAAACAAATGTACATTCCTCTGAGAAATAAATACTGTATGAGAAAATGGATCTATCTCTGGCTGCAGGTAAAAATAGTGTTTTGGATTGAAAGCAGAAGCTTATGATGTTGCCAAGAAAAATCGCAACTCTAAGGAGTGGGAAATGTTTAAGAAATGGCACCAAATGAGCAATGGGGAAGAGATGAGAAGTGAAGAGAGGAAGGTTGGGTGGGTTGACTAGGTAATGGTATGATAACTGAATGTTTTTGGCATGCGATAAAAGGAAAGGAAAATGTGCATGTTTTGGCTTCAGGTACAATGATGCCACAGCGTAGCCCTGTAAGTATAACACAAAGGATGTGATGGATGGGGGGAATTGTACAAACTGCTGAGGGAGGGGATAGAAGGAGCGTTGGAAGATGTCTTTGAGGCAGATGGCAGCCGTATTCATATTTGTTGAGCTTGTAAGATCACTAAACCTCGACAACAGCAATGATGCAGTAGACACTCTTTCAGCCCCCTCTATCCATTCGTATCTGGATATGTGTCTGTAGTCGCTGGCAATCAGTAGCTCTAATCAGGAACTCAGAGGCATTGGAAAACCTGGGTGTAGTCTTCTAACATTATTTCTTACTGAATTTTGTTCAGAGCCAACATGAAAGCTCACTTTGCCTCGTGCAATGCTTCCTTTAATAAGGTCTCCATCTATTGGACCAAAATAAACAGGGACAGGGTCAATTATGTGAAAAGGAAGGCTACAATTCATTTCTCCAGCACAAAAATCTCACTACTCATCTCATTTCGTGCCTTTTCAATTCACACCCTGACCTCCATTTGGGATAACCATGGATGAAAATGGTGCTCAGGGAGGATGGGAGGATTTTGTGACAATAGCAAAAGAAGGAAACGAGGGGTTATTTTCCCATACTGCTTTTCATAAACTCGGAACAAGCCAACAGACTTAACAATGGGTGATTCATATAATGGTAGCTGTACAGAAGGAGTTCATTTGGCTCTTCTAATCTTAACACTCTTCAATGAAGCTGTTCCCAGGCTCCCACCCTTTTCATTATGACAGCACTTTTTTTCCTTCCATTTGTAAAAGATGCCGCCATCATTTCATCTGGAAATGCAGCTCAGAGGCTTCTTGCTCACCACCTTAAAGCATTTATCTTCATGCTGGTTCTTTTGGTGATGATCACCTTAAATTCTCTTGTTCTGAGCCTTCTACTAACAGGGGCAGTTTCTCTCCATTTTCTTTGTTTCAATTAATTTGAACACCTCCATTATATGTTTGATCAACTTTCTCTGGTCTGAGGAGAACAATTCTCCAGTTCTTTTTTGTGGAAATCCTTTGTCTGGGGATCAATTTTAGTCAATCTTTTTGGCCCCCATTCCAAAGTCTTAACATAGAAACATAGAAAATAGGTGCAGGAGTAGGCCTTTCGGCCCTTCGAGCCTGCACCGCCATTCAATATGATCATGGCCGATCATCCAACTCAGTATCCTGTACCTGCCTTCTCTCCATACCCCCTGATCCCTTTAGCCACAAGGGCCACATCTAACTCCCTCTTAAATATAGCCAATTAACTGGCCTCAACTACATTCTGTGGCAGAGAATTCCAGAGATTCACCACTCTCTGTGTTAAAAATATTTTTCTCATTTTTTCTAAAGTGCGGTGATCAGAATTGGAAGAGGTACCCCAGTTGTAGCTAAACTTCTCTTTTACATTATTTCATTACATTTTCTTTCTTTTAGTACTCAGCATCAAAATATTGAAACCAGTGTATGATATACTTTTATAGCCATGTCCTCAAGGATAGAATCAAAACACTGGAGTAACTCAGCGGGTCAGGCAGCATCACTGGAAAAAGGAATAGGTTAAGTTTCGGGTCGGAACACTTCTTCAGAATTTCTGACTGAAACGTCACCTATTTCTTTTCTCCAGAAATACTGCCTGACCCTCTGAGTTACTCCAGCATTTTGTGTCAATCTTCAGTATAAACCAGCATCTGCAGTTCCTTCCTACATACTCCTCAATCTTACCAGCCCCATTCAAACATTGGGCTGCACACCCTTTTCGGGACTGTTCCTTTTTATGTTGTGTTGTTTCTTTGAGTTTCCCATCATTTTTTTTTTCACATTATACTTTTCGATTTTAAATTTCTACTGTCCATTGATGAAGTCTATCACTCTTCGCCTCACAGTTCAGAATACTGAAAAGTTTTACACCATTTGGGCATTTTGAAATTGCCCCTTGTTCATCAAATTTCAGGAAGAGGGTGTTCCTATCTTTTGGGCTATTGGAAACACCACTCTGCATCTTCCTTTTGTTTGAAAACAAGCTCTTCACCACAATGCTCTATTCTGACACAATGCCATTTCCTATCCATGCTGGCACTGCCCGCTTGCTTCCATGGGCTTTCGCCCTTTGAAAGGCTTATTATGTGGCACTTCATCCATCACTTTTTCCATATAACTACAACAATTACACTGCCCCCCATCATTCCGTTGTTACTTCATCTAAACAAAAATTCAGATCAGATTGTCAAAGCATGATTTCTTTTCCACAAATTTATTCCAACTTCCATTACATAATCCATGCTCATCCAAGTGATTGTAACATTGCTCCTGGATTAAACGTTCCAAAACGTTCCTCACCCAGAGGGTTAAACTGTTTGACAGTGGTTGCTGTGTTTATCATAATTCTCTCTGTTAAAGTGTGTGATGTTTGAAAATGATATCTAGTTAGCACACAAGCCAGTCTCACTGATTTATAATGTTCAGATCATTTGCTCTGGTGGTGTTGGTTGAAGGAGAAATACTGGCCAGACACTGGAGGGAACTGTTCAATGTCATTTCCAAACAGCAGACTTCGAACCAAAAATGCATGGAGGGGAGTTGATGGAGAACAGACCTGCTGTCTTCCAAAGTTCACATTTAGGAAGAATCAAGCTCACAAATTCAGCTTCCTGACTGTTGTTCATAGTCTTTCAGTTTAACTTAAACTTGTCAGTACAACCGTGGACATGCTTTTGCTAAAACAATATGAGTGAGGAAATGTTCTTAAACCAAAAGAATGTAAGTTACCCTTTAACAACCTGAAATTTATTAGGAATTAATATTTTTTCAATGCTAATTTGAAAGTAGCTTTTAAATTTCAGAATGGGCTAATGCACTTTCTTAATCAGTCTGAGCAACTATTGATATTGATTATCTTACACCCTTGCTTAGTTTTATTGTCACTGGCCTGATGCCTCTTTTGATGTAATCTCCGCAAGGTTGCGTTGCTGCACACCATTTCTGTCTTTCTAGTGCCGACCCACTGCAATTTTACTGCATTGCTGCTTGGTTCTTGCTGCATCTAATTCCCTTTGGTTCCATGAATCCTAAGCTGCCATCATTTAGGTCCAGCATGGTGATGCTGTTGTTACCACTCACAAACCCAAAGCCAGTTCATTGACACTGTTTTGAGCTCAGTGTAAATGCTTTCTCTGTGTAGGTAAGTGGCAAAAGAACCAAAGGGTGGTGGATAAGTGTATGGGAGTTTGCTAAGAAGAGGGAGGTGGTGTGGGACTGATGGAATTGCTCTATCAGGAGTCAGAACAGATATAATAAGCTCCCTTCTTTAGTTTAGAGACACAGAGATACAGTGCGGAAACAGCCCCTTCGGCCCACTGGGTTCACGCCGACCAGCGATCCCCCCCCCCCCCCCCGCATATTAACATTATCCTACAGTCAATTACCAATTAACCTACATACCCTTTCGACCTTATTCTGAGCCAGAATAAGTGATCAAGTGAATAGTTTAAAAAAAACAGTTCTGTTCAGGAAGTGTTGTGCCTTTCTGTAATGGTGCATAGTTACTTTTAGCCACCAATGTTATTGCAAATCTAGTTTTGAGTAGGAAGACGAATAGACGAATAGTAGGAAAACTAGATTAGTGATGAATAAAACGTGATTGATTGATTGATTGATTGATTGATTGATTGATTGATTGATTGAAGAGGTTTCTGACATTTCATGTCATTCATTACATTACTTCTATAACTGTTACTTTCCAAAGACCAGCATGCTGATATAGGCTGTACAATGTGGATAAACAGAATGTAATTCAAAAACTGGCCAGTGTAATGGAGAAAGGGTTAATAGTATATCAATAAAAGGACTTCCAATGGGAATGATGGTTTGATTTTTAAGGTATGTGCAACCTGTTGCATCATGATATTCAAAGTGATTCTCTAAATCTTCAGAAAATCATTCCCTAGAACTTCTTCTTATGCTTGAAGACATCTGAAGAGGACAGTTCTATATCATACAGGTTGAACTGCTGTCTTCTTTGTTATTTATTTGATCACAGATTATCAAAATGTGGAAGAAATATCATCTGAAGATTTAACTTTTGGAAAAGAGTTTGGTGATTATCTGTTGTGGAATGGGTTTGAAGATCATGAGGAAATGCACAGCTTGACAAGGGAGGTCAAACACAAAGTGTTAGAGAAACTCAACGGGTCAGGCAGCATCTATAGAAGGAATGAATAGGTAACGTTTCAGGTCGGAATCCTTCTTCAGAAAATTAATGGTCTTTAAATGTTATGACCAACTGGTATGATATAGAAATTACAAAAAAAAACAAACACGATAGGGTTATAATGAAGGGCTTCAATAGTTTCATTATAAACTGGGATAGTGATAATACTAATTGCAAAATGGGCAAAGAGTTTCAAAAATATGTCTAAGGTGATTTTTCTTGAGCAATACACTTCTCATCCACCAAAGGAGATATTTCCAGATTAGTTTCTAGGGAATGAAGTGGAATTAAAAATTGACAGGCAAAACTGTAGCAGAGCAATGGGCTGCCTTTGCAGAAGAGATTGATCAGGAAAAGTTGAGGCACATTCTCATGAAGAACAATGGAAGAACAAACAAATCCACAGATCCCTGGCTGCATCTCTCTGGAAGAGATGCAGAGGAAGATAAAAAAGTAAGAAAGGCCAGATTCAAGTTGTAAATACCAGCAAGAACCAGGCTGAAGACAAAAAGAATTTAAGATAAGATGCTAACATAAATGAGAAACCAGAAGGCATATGCATAGTAAAAGAATAATACATGAAGGAGTGGAGATATTAATGGCAAAATCAGAATATTGCACATGAATGCAGTGGTGTTGAGGTGCTAAATGAATACTGTGCGTCTATCTTTGACAAGGAAGAGCATGTTTCCAAAATAATAGTGAAGGAGAAGATAGTTGCGATACTAAATATGTTAACATGGAAGTATTAGTAAAGATAAAGTAGGTAGGTCACCAGAACCAAATGGGATGGTTCCTAGAACTGTAAATGAAGTACAGGGGGAAATCTGGGACACTGGCCGTAATTTTTTAATGCTCTTTAATAATAATAATAAATTGAATTTATATAGCGCTTTTCAGGGACTCAAAGTCGCTTTACAAGGCAAGGCAAAAAACAAAAACAAAAACAAAAACAAAACAAAACAAAACAAAAAATGAGCAATTCAAGCAGAGATGAAAAGGGAGGGGGACGTGGCACTAAGGATAGGCAGAGGTGAAGAGATGGGTCTTGAGGCAGGACTGGAAGATGGTGAGGGACTCAGAATGGCGGATCAGTTGGGGGAGGGAGTTCCAGAGCCTGGGAGCTGGCCTGGAGAAGGCTCTGTCCCCAAAACTGCGGAGGTTGGATTTGTGGATGGAGAGGAGACCGGCTGATGTGGATCTGAGGGACCGTGAGGGTTGGTAGGGGGAGAGGAGGTCAGTGAGATATGGGGGGGGGGGGGGGGGCCAATGGTGGAGGGCTTTGTAGGTGAGGACCAGAATTTTGTAGGTGATCCGGTGGGAGATGGGAAGCCAGTGAAGTTGTTTGAGGACTGGAGTGATGTGATGCCAGGATTTGGTGTGGGTGATGAGTCGGGCGGCTGCGTTCTGGACCAGTTGGAGTCGGTTGATGTAGCTGGAGCTGATGCCAAGGAGAAGTGAGTTGCAGTAGTCCAGTCGGGAGGAGATGAAGGCATGGATGAGTCTTTCAGCAGTGTGAGAGAGGGCCTGATTTTGGCGATGTTGTGGAGGTGAAAGAAGGAGATTTTAATGACATGGCGGATGTGAGGCTCAAGGGAGAGGGTGGAATCAAAGATCATGCCAAGGTTGCGGACCTGGGGAGATGTGGAGAGTGACAATTAGATACAGAGTGAGGTGCCAGAGAACTGGAGAGTGACAATTTTACTTCGGAGTCACGTGAGTGACTACGTGAAGAACCCGCTTCCAACGCATGCGTGCCATATCGCTACACGCATTGCACGAGTCAACAGAAGGGTGGAGGACATCCCCCAGTAACGGGAGAAGGAAAAAAGGACCAGCAAAAGGCAGGTAAGGACTCTGCATTTTTATTCACAGAAAAATGGACAGAGTGAAAAGGAAGCGGTCTGCAAAAAAGCTGCCCGAGAAACGCGTTGTAAACGTGGATGAACGGCAGAGACAGCAGCCGTCGGCTCTAGAGGCCTCGGTAGAGGAATCAGCTGTGCCAGAAATCATTCTGGCACCGACGAAACTTACTCACCGGCCGGGAGGCAAAGTTCAAACAAAAACGCACCATCTAGCAGAGCCCGACTTGGAGCAGCAGCGGGCGACCAGCCCGTATCAATATCGGACCAGGGCTGAACGGGTGCGGCAGACGGAACAAACCCGTTATGAGTGGCTGCATATGGAGCAGCCAGGAGAAACAGACGTGGACCGACAGTCAGGACCGGTGTGGCCAGCGGCGGGACGAGGAAAGCCCGCAAACCAGCACCCGTGAGTACCGGGGACGGGAACAGCTGGGATACAAAGAGCAGCACACTGCTGAAAGGCTGCAGGAATGGGAGCAGCCAAAAATAGCAAGTGCAGCTCACCGTCTAAAGGAGCTGCTGGAGGAGCTCCTTCACAGTGGCAGTCCCATGAATGTGGAGACTAGCCACAGTGGGCAGACAAGCCCCATATGGGTACCCCGTGAGGGACCCCCTGAAATCTCGACCTCTTCGGAGGAGAGTGGGCAGGACCCTGATGGGCCAGACCCTGATCACACAGCTTCCCATGATCCTGAATCTGCAGAAAAACATACACTGCTGGACATGGTGGCTGATTACTTCAAACCAAGTCAAACAGGGGCAGACTTGGATTCCAGGATGGCAGCCAGTATTAACTACATGTCTGGCCATCAACTCCAACAACAAATATTCACAGAGACACTGGCCAGACATCTGCCACCTGGTAACTGTGATGTATTACAAATCCCCAGTGTCAACCAATGCATTTGGAAGCATATGGGGAAGGAAATCAGGAACCATGATCTCAAAATCCAGAAAGCCTTAAAGGGGCTTACGGCAGGGATCACAGCTTACATCCGCACCCTGGACAAAACAGAGCAAACTAAAGGCCACCAAGACGCACTAGCCCTGTTCTGTAATGTACAATATGAGCTGAATAGCATGCGGAGGGCGGCTATTCAGCCAGCACTGGATCCTAAATATGCAACAATTTGCAAACAAAGAGCCGTTAAAACCCCAACCCTTTTGTTTGGGGAAGCCAAGACACTGGGGCTCATCAAAACCAGCGCAAAGGCTTATTTTGGATCACGGTACCAGCCACATGGAAGACCGAAAAGTGTGGCTTATATCAGTGGCAGTGCCAGAACCCAATATAACCCGCAGCAGCCTTCTTTTAGGGTATGGCCAGGGACGGCCACCCTGCAAGATGCGGAAGCCTAAACCTCCAGTACAACCACGAACACGAATAAAAACAAAACCCCCTTTTTTCAAAAAACAAAGAAAATAATACAACCACCAGTAACCATGGAGGTAGGTGGGTGTGGTTCTTTTGTAAAAAAGGGACCCACGACGGTGGGAGGGAGGTTGCAATACTACAGTGACGAATGGTGTAAAATCACTACAGACTCGTATGTTCTAAGCAGTATTCAGGGTTATCTGATAGAATTTACTCATCCCAATAACCATCCAGTACAACATACACCAGAAAGGCATTTCGTCCTTACAAAAACCGAACAATCTAAAGCCCACATGGAGCTACAACGATTGTATACAAAAGGTGTGATTGAGCATACTACTCATGAACAATTAAAATTTGTATCAAACATATTTATTAAAAATAAAAAAGATGGGGGTTGCAGGATTATCATTGACCTTTCAACCCTAAACACATTCGTACAATATGTTCATTTTAAGATGGATACCTTTATCACTGCTAAAGAATTAGTATCAGCTGGTTTCTATATGACAAGCATTGACTTAAAAGATGCATACTATACAGTACCCATCAAAGGGGAACACAGACGGTAGTTAAGTGTAAATTGATACCAGAAACGAATATGGATTATCTAGGATTCACCATTAACACGGTCAATATGTTAGTAACTTTACCAATAAATAAAGCCGCAGCCCTACAGGAGGATTGCAGCGAGCTTCTTAACACCAACAGACCCTCCATTAGACGGGTAGGCCGGATAATTGGGAAGATTGTGGCTACATTCCCGGCCACACATTTTGGGCCATTACATTATAAAAATTTGCAAAGAGCAAAAATTAGAGCACTCAAATTTAACAAAGGTCATTTTGATAGACCTATGGAGCTGCCTACGGAAGCTATAATTGAACTACAGTGGTGGGAACAAAGCATTAGGTATTGCTCCAACCCCATCATTATTGACAACTCGTCTATGGTATTACAAAATGGTGTATCCAAAGAAACATTTGGATATCGGCAACATAAAGGTAAGCTAAATTCAGTGGCAGACACCAGGTCATGCAAATTTAATGAAAACACGGAATGGATGTTAAATAAAATGTATTTGCTGAAATTACAGCAAAATATGGTAGACCAGATATTGATAATTTTGCGTCCAGGTTGAATCACCAATTACCAAGGTATGTGTCCTGGGAACCAGACCCTGGGGTAGAAGCTACAGATGCTTTCTCACTGCATTGGGGGAAATGGCGTTTTTTATGCTTTTCCCCCATTCTGCATCATCAATCGGGTACAAAGGAAAATTCAACAATATTCGGCATCTGGGATTCTCATAGTACCCGATTGGCCTACTCAACCGTGGTATTCGGTCATACAGGGGATGGTGTTAGAACCATGTTCCATTATTGGACATAGCCCGAATTTATTAATTCATCCAGTAACTGGAGGGGGGCAGTCACCCATGCCATAAGACTATGGATTTGTTGATTTGTAGAGTCTGAAAGATCCACTACACGGCATGGGGCTGTCAGACAGGACGATGAATCTCATCACATCCGCACAAAGACTGTCAACACGGAAGCAGTACCTCGGACACATCAAGAAATGGGGCATATACTGCTTTGACAACAACCTAGACCAAAGGGCCAAGAATATTCCGGCCGTATTGGAATTCTTAACAAACCTCCATTATGATAAACGATTGGGCTACAGTGCCATCAATAGTGCCAGAAGTGCACTCTCCAATTACCTATCACAAGGAACGGAGCGGCACACGGTGGGAACGCACCCCCTGGTAACAAAACTTATGAGGGGCATATTCAATGCAAATCCCCCTAAAACCAGGTACTCCAAAATCTGGGATGTGGGTGTCGTTTTAAACATGCTGAGGAGCTGGTAGCCCATAAACAGCATTATCACTGCAGAAACTGACCATGAAGATGGTTATGCTCATGGCGTTAGTTACTGCACAACGAGTCCAGTCATTAAGCAAACTGAGCCTGGACTCCTTGATCATCTCACGAGAGAAACTGGTGTTTGTCATACATGAGTTAATAAAACAAACAGACCAGGTTCATCGGGTCAAGTGATTGAATTTATGGCATATCCATATGACGAACGTCTGTGTATAGCAAGACATATCCAATTATACATGGAATATACTAAGAGCATTCGAGGTCAGGAAATGGCTTTGTTAATTTCTTACAAGAAACCGCACAAAAGGGTCACGACCCAAACTATCTCAAGGTGGCTCAAATGTGTCCTAAAGATGGCAGGAATAAACACTAATGGTTTTAAATCTCATTCCACCAGGGCTGCAGCAAAATCCGCAGCAAAAATTCTGAGGTACCCACGGACCAAATCCTCAGAATAGCAGGATGGTCATCCGAAAGGACTTTCCAAAGGTTTTATAATAAACCAGTTTTTTGGAGCCATCATCATTTTCGGAAAGCATTTTACGTTCAATATTATAATTTGCCCGAAGGGTTACAGGGCTATGATTTCAATTAATAAATGTATTTTCTCGTTATATCACACAAGTCTTTGTATAAGTGTGTCTAAAATTGCTAATGATACTCTCTCCCGATACCCAAGGCAGTTGTGAAGCATGGACTCGTTCCACGGCATGAGGTCACAGAGCTTTGAAATCTTCACGTAGTCACTCACGTGACTCCGAAGTAAAATAGTAAGATTAAACGAGAACTTACCAGTTTGAAGTTTGATCTGTATTTTATGAGGAGGAACGTTGAGGGAATACGTGCCCTCCGCTCCCACCCTCCTATGATCATATCAAAACTGGTATCTCTTTGATAATCTTACTATGTTAGGTCATTATAGTTTCTGTGACCTCACACCGCTGCTTTGAAGAATGGCACGCATGCGTTGGAAGCGGGTTCTTCACGTATTCCCTCAACGTTCCTCCTCATAAAATACAGATCAAACTTCAAACTGGTAAGTTCTCGTTTAATCTTACTATTTTCACTCTGTTGTTCAAAGGATACGACCAACAACTACAGACCAGTCAGTTTACTCTGTGAGGTGGGAAAGTTTGTCGAAATATTGAGGTCACTTAGAGGTAACAGTCACTGAGATGAAAATGGATAAATTATGGCAAGGCAGCTTGGACTTGTTAAGGCCAAATCACATTTAATTAATTTAATGTCCCGTTTTGATGAGCTGATGGACAGAGTGAATGGATATAGTCTGGTACTGGGAATTTCAGGAGGTTTTAGATGAGGTACAGCAAGACTCACTGATCAGCAATCTTCAAGCTCTGGCATAATTTATGACATGAATCAAAAGTTGGCGAAGTAACAGACCACAGAGAGATGTAGTGAGTGGATTTCTTTCAGGCTGGACAAAAATGAATTCTGGCATTCTCCAGGGATCAGTATTAAGGTTATTGCTTTTCTTGATCTATATTAATAACCAAGGCTTGGGGTATAAGCCACAATTTCTGTATAGGAACATTGTGAGCTGAAAAGAGAACAATTATACTGCACATTGCCACATGATATAATGAAGCTGATGGAAGGGCAGACATGTGGCAGCTGAAGTTTTATGTGGATAAATGTGAGGTGATCTACTTTGGTAAGAAGATTGAGCAAAGCCAAGTAGAACAAAGGGGCTGTTCTAAAATGTGTGCTGGAGCAAACATACCATGGCAATTGAAATTGGTAGGGCAGGATGAGAAATTGGTTGATAGCCATATATTATCCTGGACTTTATAACAGAGACATGGAGTATGAAGGTAGGGAAATCATGCTGAACCTTTTTAAAGGATGACTGGAATATTGTGTTTAATTCTGGTCTGCTCATTGTGGGAGGGATGTGGAGGCATTAGAGAGTGTTCAGAGGAGATTTAAGAAAATGTTTTCTGACATGAAGGATTACAGATGTCCATTATTGTTTCCATTATGGTGTTCAGTTTAGTTTATTCAGTTCAGTTCAGAAAAGAATTGCAGGGTTGTGACAGAGTGGGACCAGAGGAGTGGAACTACTGAGTTGCTCTGATGGAGAGATAGTATGGACACCCATGGGCTGAATGGTCTCTTTCAGTGCTGTTAATTTACCAGGGCTTCTTCAAAAGCACTTTCCAAATCTGGAGCCTCTACCGTCGATAAAGAACAGCCAGCATGAGGTTTCAGAACACCACCATATTTAACTGCCCATCAAGGTATGAAGGTATGAAATCATTTTTTACGCAGAGAGTGGTGAATCTGTGGAATTCTCTGCCACAGAAGGTAGTTGAGGCCAGTTCATTGGCTATATTTAAGAGGGAGTTAGATGTGACCCTTGTGGCTAAAGGGATCAGGGGGTATGGAGAGAAGGCAGGGATGGGATACTGAGTTGGATGATCAGCCATGATCATATTGAATGGCGGTGCAGGCTCAAAGGGCCGAATGGCCTACTCCTGCACCTATTTTCTATGTTTCTATGTTCCTATGAACTATATATAATTGTTTCTGGGTTGGTATCCAAGAGATGCATCTCCAACCTCACAGTGTAATTCCCTTCACCAGATGGATTGCATCATTCAAGAGGGCAGCATATAAAGTCCTTCCCAAGGGCAATAGAGATGTTTCCCCATGGCAATGTAAATACTGGCCTTTCTAGCAACACCCACATAAGAATGAATTAAAGAAAATAAACTTCATAAACGTTTGTCTAAATCTATGCCCTATAAGAAAATGGACATTCTTTTAACCTTGTTACTTTTATTGGATTGAAAACTATATTCTTCATCTACAATTACTTAAAAATGTCAATGAGGAAATAAAAGGATGATGGGAGAAGAAGGCTAATGAATAGAATTTAATCCAATGTACTTTGCATATTGTTTGTGTTTTAGATGATTTTAATTACAATTTGAATTAAACATCCCTCCTGATTTTAGGCTAGTTTAATTTGTTATTGCAGAGAGTGGGTGTAGATGGCTTTCGGCTTTGTAGTGAGGTAATGTTCTTGCTTCTGTAAATTAACAGTTCTGTGCTTTCCATATTTCCTAAGGATCCTCTAACTCTGTGCTTGGTAGGAATGAATCAGAAAACGCAACAGACATTGCACTAGCTCTCAGTGCATCAGCTGGAAGCAGGGTTGGCTTCATGAGCAAACCCAGGTAGGGATCCAATTGCTTATTTGGATCCTGAAACATTATCACTGAGCTGCTCAGCGGTAGCCCAGTCAGATATAAAATCGAAGGAATACAGCTTTGCAAACTGACAGAAGCTGCATAAATGAAGCTCTGACCTTGCTGGAGTCCAGCCATTAGAACATGTGCTGTTTTTCTTTCCCATTTCTGCTCACCATGAACGTTTACAAGACTGATGCAGCTCCTCCTGAATCTCCTCTTTAGGATACCAGCTTTAGGACGTCAGAGGGACTGATCTGTTTAATCTGTTTCGGAATGGGATTGTTGTTTGTACTTTACTACGGGTACCTCAGAACAGCAAAAAACAAACTGAAGGTTTGCCTTGTGTACCCGTGATGTACTCCAACCCCAGAGCCCCACCTCTCACCAATGGCAGAAGTGAACTTGTGGAAGCCATATACTCAATGTAAGGAAAAGGAATATAGATGTTGGTTTATACCAAAGATAGATTCTAAATGCTGCAGCAACTCGGTAGGTCAGGCAGCATCTCTGGAGAAAATAGATAGGTGAAGTTTTGGGTCATATTTCATCTTTCCCATCCTGAAACATCACAAATCCATTTTCTCCAGAGATGCTGCCTGACCCATTGAGTTGCTCCAGCATTTTGTGTCTATCTTTAGTATAAACCAGCATCTGCAGTTCCTTTTTAATATATTTCAATCTTCTCAAGGTAGGCCTACTTTAAAGATGTTTTTTTCCTCTCTGCGATGGGAGTTCTGCAAGACCCTTCTCTCACTGCTCCCTCTCTGTAATTCCTGCTGATCTCCGGCTCTACGACCACTTTTTAACCCGGACTTACTACCACAGCCACATGATTTCCTTGGCGCGTTTGCCTGGACCTCCACCTTGTGCCTCGTGGTTTCCAACTCCGGTTCCAGACCTCCCAGTATGGGCCTAACCTGGATTACAGGTACCGATGGTCAATCCACCGCTTCTCACAACAGTTCTCCTTCCATGCCCTGTGTTCCACACTGGCCGTCATATGCTGGCACCAGCAGGCCTTCGCTCTAACTCTCCCGCAGCTCCGGGCCTCACTCACGCACACTGTAATGGACCCCAACTTTACTCCATGACAGATCCACACCTTCAATAAATGCTTCCTCACCTACCTGGACTCCACTAAGTATCAACATTTTATCTAAAAGAAGAAGGGTTCCAACCCAAAACGTCATCTATCCATTTTTTCCACAGATGCTGCCGGACACACTGAGTTATTCCAGCATTTTGCATCTCTCCATATACTCTCTTTCTCCAGATGCATCAGGCAGCAGCGCTACCTTAGTGGATGTCATGGCAATAGAGGATTACAGTTTGTCATCAACCCTCTGTCAATAGCTGCATACGGCTACTTTGGAAAAACCCAGGAACAGATTGACAAGTGGTGACTCAGTCCTCTCCTCAGTAAATGCCCGAAGATTAGGAATGTGGAGCTGGAGAATATCCAGAACTTGAGAAGCAACCTCATCAAGTAAGTGGAACACAGATTCTCCAAGGCTGCAAAAATGGCACACAACATGGAGGACCATGAACGTGCATGGGGTTACTTTGTGCACCACTCTCCCATCCAAGGTGGTGGATTTCCATGTAGAAAGACCTCAACTCAGCTCTTTAGCTAATGGAATCCAGAAAGGTCCCTTGGATACAGCACCAGACCCAGTGGCATCAAATCTTAAAAAAAACAACCCACTAACCATTTTCTGATTCCTTCTCCAAGTCAATTTGTATCCAATTTGTTAGCTCAACCTGGATTCAATGTTATCTGGCCTTCTGGACCAGCCAACCACAAAGGACCTTGTCAAAGGCCATGTAGACAATGTCTATTGACCTGCCCTTGTCAAGTCTCTTGGTCATCTCTTTTAAAAACTTAATCAAATTCATGAGAATCATTAGTAAAGAAGTAAGAAGTGATGATTGTTATGATATTGATAAATTGAGCATTCATATTAGAAATAAAATGTAAAGTTGCAGAGTTGGAGGGTTAGTTATTTGATTATTAACTAAAGTCCAACATGGACAGGAGTTTTATATTGTCAGTATGAAATGCTTAGTGGAGATTAAGGATTAGCAACCCTTAATGAGAAAGGATTTAGGAGTAATAAAAACAAATATGTTCTAAAATGAGATGGGATGTAAATCTATTTCAAATGGAAATAACCCATTGAGATCAAGATGAGGACAGAGGTATTACTGATGGAAAGCCAAGGATAAACACTGGGAAATAAACTTATTTGGAAACTAGGACCGACCCAAGACAGGAGTTTCCCACAAAGGCTGACCACTGATCAAATGTAAGATCTATAAATGAATTTAGAAATGTTCTGTAATTTTACAAACTAAATATTACTGAATAGTAGCATATAGAATAGGGAGGAGGCAGGCAGTGAAATAACTCTTATCCCTGGAGGAGAAAACCTTTCCCGTTTGGACAGGAATAGAGAGAAAAGGGCAGCTCAAGGACAAGCAAGATAGATAGGCACTTTTGGATACAATCAGAGTGTGGTTGATGCCATGTGGGGTACAGGAAAATAAGTTGGGGAATGGGATTGGCAGGAATGGTCTGAGACCAAGCATGGATTTGAAGGGCTGAGTACCCTCTTTCTATGGAGTAATGAAATATAATATGAAATGTCATATTGGAAGAGAGAATGTGTAGCAGTGGCAGTAAAATGCAGACAACAAACTGAAGTGTAATCTGAAATATGACATTGATATATGTTGAGAGTAAGAGGCAGGACCTCGACCTGAAATGTTGTTTCTATTTGGACTTTAGACTTTAGACTTAAGAGATACAGCGTGGAAACAGGCTCTTCGGCCCAATGAGTCCACGCCGACTGGCGATCGCTAGCACTAGTACACTATTACTATCCTACCCACTAGGGACCATTTTCAACGTTACTGAAGCCAATTAACCTGCAAATCTGTACGCCTTTGGAATGTGGGAGGAAACCAGAACACCTGGAGAAAACCCACGCGATCACAGGGAGAATGTACAAACTCCATACAGATAGCACCCGTGGTAAGAATCGGACTCGGGTCTCTGGAGCTGTAAAGCAGCAACTCTACCACTGTGCCATTTAGCTGCCCTTACAATAAAGGAACAATTTATCTCAATATCCTTGAGGTATTCCATATTGATTTTATGCTTGCAGATAAAACATACTATCTGTTAAGGTAAAAAAAGCAGAGCTGCACAATATGTACAGCTGGGTCCCCCATGTAGCCACCCTTTGATCCAATGAGGGGCTCATGGATTGAAGGCACATCAGATGGTTGGATGAGCCATAAGTGAAGTTATATGAAGGACTGGCGTATCGTAGAAGGTATTTTTCCCATTAATTATGGATGTAGTTCAGTGAAGGTTTACTGGACTGACATCTGGAATAGGCAGGTTGACATAACAAAAGATTGAATGGATTAGATTTGTATCCGTTGGAGAATAGAAAAGTGAAATGAGAGGATTAAAACATGTAAGATGCTGGCGTGTCTTGATAGGGTAGATGTGGAGAGAATATGGCAGAATCTAGAAGCAGGTAATGAAAGCAGAAATTTCAGATCCATAAATCTGAAAGAAAATCAGAAAATGATGGAGACACTCAGTAGGACAGATGAAATATCATAAATCTAAATTGATAACTGTTTCGCTCTCCAGAGAGACTGCCTGATTTGTTGCTTATCTCAAGTACTTTCTGATTTTAGAACTGGGAGTCACTGCTAAAAATAAGTGTTCATCCATTTAAAATAGAGATAGAGGATTTTATTTTTTCTCTCAGACATCACGAGCCTTTTGAAAGCTAATTCTTAAAGACAACATAAACCAAGTCTGAATATTTCTCAAGGCAGAGATTAACAGATTCTGATAAATAATGGGACAAAATGTTTATGGGGGCGGGGCAGAGGGGGGGGGGGGGTGAAAATCACAATCACAGAGCTTGGAAACGAAGCTCCCACTGATCATCAAGCATTGTTTCATACTCATCCTGTACCAGTCCCATTGCATTCTTCCCACCTTCCCATCAACAGCCCATTTGTGCCCCACTCCAGATTGCACCAGTCCATTAAGCACTAGAGGCTGATTGCTGTGACCAATCTGGCCTACTAACACATAGCTTAGTTTGTGTTTTGATCACTGCAAAACAACTGGTGCAAACTTTAATAATTCTCTTTGGAAGAAATGAAAAAAAAGAATCAACAATTTCTCAACAGCGGTTATAATTACTCTGAGAATGAATTATATTCAGTGTTGTACACTGGCACAAAATCAAAACATTACACTTTGTTTCTGCAAAATAGCAAAATTAGCTTTGAATATTGATAAATTATTCTTGAATGTGTATTAACCAAGAAAACAGTGCAGTAGAGGCACAATTCCTTTTTATTAATATGTTTACCAGTTATCTTCAGACTCAGGAAGTAGAAGATAGTATATATAAATATAAATATATAACTAGTTAAAAAAAATCAAGGCTGCGGAGAAAATTATGGGAGATGGAAATAGATAGCTGTTCTTGTAGAGGGCCGGAATGGGAATGATGGGCTCAATGGCCTGTACTATTAGCGTTCTATGTTTCAATTATAGTTTTTGCCACCAACCCAGCATGAACACAATGGAAGGTACACAAAAATGCTGGAGAAACTCAGCGGGTGCAGCAGCATCTATGGAGCGAAGGAAATAGGCGGCGTTTCGGGCCGAAACCCTTCTTGAACACAATGGAACCTTGTATACAAAGTCATGGATCCAAGGATGAATTGAAATTGAACTTCATTTGAATAATTAAGAGAAACCAGGAGTTTCAAATCTTTCAATGGCATCTTGCCCACTTTGAATGGCACAAATGATCACCAGCCCTCAGGCACATGCAGGATAGGAGGTAGTGACAGAACATAGAACATAGCACAAGAAGAGGTCATTTGGCCAACAATGCCTATGTCGAACATGATGCCAAGACCATCTCTTACCTACATGCACATAAACCATACCCCTCCAATCCCTCCATATGCCTATCCTAAAGTCTCTAAAATCCAATCGGATCTGACTGAACCACCAAACTCAGCAACATGTTCCAGGCATTCAGTACCCTCCTTGTAAAAAGGTTGACCTGTATACCTCCTTTAAACTTTGCCCTTCTCACCTTAATGCCTTCTTTCTTTCTCTGTCCTTGACGTTCTAAATGCCAACTCTTTTAAAGCAACACTTTGCACAACACTTAAAGAGACATCTTTGTGGACATCTTACACTGTCAACCCTACACATCTTTGCATCCTCTCCAGTGCAATCGTTCTTTCTATAGCGTGGTGAGCAGGACTGCACATAGTATTCCAGATGTGGCATAACCAAATGTTTATTAAAATTGTATCATGACCTCCCTGCTCTTATTTACTTTGTCACAGCTAATGACAGCCACTATCTTGCATGAGTGGTGGATGGAGATGTGTGACCATTTTGCAAGGTGTCCTTTACAGACGACCTCAGCCAGAGTCCAATGCGAAAGGCAAACTTGCCTTTCAAGTCAGGTCCCATTAGATATAGTCTGGCCTCAAGTAACCTTCTATCCAGAATAATTTCACTTATTCGGTTAAAATAATTAGACTTCAAGAAAATAATTCATTAAGTGAAGAAAGAAACAAAATGGTGGAGTAACCCAGCGGGTCAGGCAGCATCTCTGGAGAACATGGATAGGTGACATTTCAGGTTGGGACCCTTCATCAGACTAATTGCAGGGGGTGGGGAAAGAAAGCTGGAAGAGAGAAGAGGCAAGATAGAGCATGGCCGGTAATAGGTGAACACAGATAATGTTTTTTTCTCTATTAAGTGACCTGATTCCGGGTTCCCTGCATGGAAACAGTTCTGGCTGATCTATCTGAACAACTCCGCATTCTCTTGTTACATCCTATGATCAGGAAATGAAAGTAATATGTGCCAATTTTGATGTTCATTATGATTAATCTGGAGGGTTATTTTGGAAGTTTAAAGCAGTGCAGTGCCTTATCCCAAATGGCTTTTCAATGAAAGTAAATTACAATCCACTCTGCCTGCTTCATTTTTCAGAATGTCAAAACGATACTGGACAGCTGAAGATGAGAAAGCCAAGCGAGGACATCCTAATTTGCTTTTTGTTTTAGCAAAATTAGACGCAGATTACTGGCATGTGTGTGGACAGCGAAAAAATATTCACTGTTAGTTAATATCAGATGGGATAAAAAACATGAAATTGCTCTGACTGTGAAAGAATAATGATTTATTAATAGTGTGCCGTTGTGATTAAATTTCCAAGAAATAATGGAGTGAATCATGCCGATTCATGTGTTTTGCCATAATTTTTTGGCACATTCACCCCACAGTCAACTTCTGTGATAATTTTTCTTCATTATCTCTTCTCTGCCAATAATTTGTGAGGTATTGCTGCATTTACCAATTTATTGGACTGGCATCCATTCCAAGCATCTATCATAGATCAGTGAATTAAGCCAGAGTATTGAACTTAAACACCACGCTCAATTAACGATCTGCACTACCAAATATATTTGAAAGGAGTATTTTTCAATGGGAATTATTTTCCATACATGTGATTTTATTTTTTAGTGATGTGTATTAGCGATGAATGCGATGCTGTTACTATGATGTATGTTCGTCAAATATTCAGTGTCAACAATTAATTGCAGTAAATCTAAATCAAGGATAAATTTCAGTTTAGATGGGTGGAGAGTAAAATACCGTCTTGAGAAGAATAGTCAAAGTTCTGGTTACTTTAAATATTCTGTACATGTCATTTTCATAGTTTAATGCCCAGTGAGTTTGATGGTGTTTTAATAGCCTAAGTTGCAAAGGGACCCATTTACCCTTCTCAAGTAAAGGACTTCACATAGCAACTCATAATCTATTCCAGTAAGCGTGCGTATGGGGGAAAGGTTATCTGTGTGGTTTTGTGTTTATCTTCAGATGGGGGCTAAGAAGGATGTATCTAGAGAATATGAGGCTGAATTACAGGAATAGCCAGAGCACTTAAGTCCAGGGAGAATATATAGTGCAAAATATTTTGTAAAATGTATTTCTTATTCTTTTTTCAGTATCTACACACTGTAGGCATTATTACCAATTCTTAGTCGCTCTTAAGAAAGTGATGATGACCTGTCTTTTTGAACCACTGCTGTCTTCTTGTTAAGGTATTTTCACATTCCCTGTGTGAAGTGAGTTCCAAGATTTAGACCCAACAACAATGATAGACCCGCGATATATTTCTAAGTCTGGATGTGATTCGGATGGGATCTGGCATCCATCCACTTGCTGCTCTTGCCCTTCATGGTGGCAGCATTTGCAGGTTTGCGAGGTGTGTCAGAGTAACCTAGGCTGGCAAATGTAATGCATTTTGCTAATGCTACATACTGCAGCAGCTTCACATTAATGATGGATAAAAGGAATATTTGAGTGGCTACACTAAATGCCAACCATGCAGGCTGCTTTAGTTTGGATGGTATGAACTTAGTCATAGTCATAAAGTGATACATTGTGGAAACAGGCCCTTCGGCCCAACTTTCCCACACCATCCAACATGTCCCAGCTATACTAGTCCCAACTGCCATCATTTAGTCCATATCCCTCCAAACCTGTCCTATCCATGTACCTGTCTAACTGCTTCTTAAATGTTGGGATAGTCCCTGCCTCAACTACCTCCTCTGGCAGCTTGTTCCATACATCCACCACCCTTTGCGTGAACTCCTGAGAGCTGTTGGAACTGCATGTATTCAGGCAAGTGAAGAGTACTCCCCCACACTCCTGCTTTTGGAGCATCAGGAGGTGAGTCACTCACCACAGGATACCCACTCTCTGACCTGCACTTGTTTTGGTGGGGTCTCAACAATGCCTTTGGATGTCAAGATATTTTGTTGGAATCACTCTTGTTGGAGAGATCATTGTGGCATGGCATTTTTGTGGCATTAATGTTATTTGCCTCTCATCAGGTCATGCCTGAATGTTGTCTAAGTCTTGTTATGTGAGGCATGAACTGCAATTGTGGAAACATAAGTAGACATCTCCACTTCTGACCCTATGATGGAAAGAAGATTGTAGATGAAACAGATAAAGATAGTTAAGCCTAAAACAACTACCTGCTGTAATCAGCTGGTGCTGGGATGCTTGGCCTCTGACAACTAAATATGCTTTCCTTTGTGCGATGTATAATCCAACCATAAGAATATTTTCCCTTTGATGCCTATTGACGAGTTTTACCAAGATCTGTTGACCTATTTATACCTGTCTGAAGAAGGGTCTCAACCCGAAACGTCACCCATTCCTTTTCTCCAGAGATGCTGCCTGACCCGCTGAGTTACTCCAGCATTTTGTGTCAACCCGTTTACACCAATTATATATATTATCCCACTTTCATCTCCTCCCTAAGCACTCAGGACAATTTACAGAGGCCAATTAACCTACAAGCCCACATGTCTTTGAGATGTGGGAGGAAACTAGAAACCCACATGGCCACAGAGAGAATGTGCAAACTCCACACAGACAGCACCAGAGGTCAGGATTGAACCCAGGTCTCTGGGGCTGTAAGGCAACATCTCTAGCAACTGCATCACTGTGCCGTCCTTGTATGTATGGGACTGTACGGGATAGATTGTAATGAGACTAATTTAAGGCAAAAACAAAATGGAACTTAGTGGCTGTGTAAAATAGTTTGCACTGTATTTCTAAATCTGCTAAATATTTTAAAATCAATCCTAGGATGCTTCATAACAAATGGCTGAACAAACAGAATTAAATCTGTTCCTGGTGTCAGTTTGTGAAGTTGAAAACATGCAAAATAAATAGACTTGTACATTTAATGCACTCAGCAAAATGTGTTTTTTTGTACAATAGACATTGTGCCATCTGTGCAAAGCTATTTATGATCTTCATAACATGAAGGAATGTAGCTGATGCTCTATTTAATGTACATTTATTTCCACCCAGGTTTGATTTTAATTATACACTTTGGTTTTAACATGCACTATATGATCCAGATATCCTACAAAGCTTTTGCAAGTCTTATTTATTTCCACATCCCACACAATAGTGCTTGGGTGCTAGGGGGTAGAGACAGATTATGAAAATGTGTAATATAATTGCCACGGGGAATATGCAGTCAACAATGGGTTGCTCAAACTTTCAGCTCATAAATTCAGACATACATGAGGGATGATCCCAGTGGGAATTTCTGAAAATCATTGGGAAGAATTCTTTGTGACAAAGCCATGCAAGCTAAAAGGGGCATGCAGGTTGCAATAGAATCGCCTGGAGAGACCAAAGCAAGGCGAGGAAAATGTTTGTGTGTCAGCCAAGCGACACCCCCTTACTGGTAATCAAATCTGTCAAGTATTTAAAAGACTAAATATCTCTGAATGTCTATGTCAACATTTAACAATTTGGAGGAAACAACTCTGAACTTAACTCAAAAAAACTCTTAAGGGCCTGTTCCACTTAGGCAATTTTTTAGGCGATTGTCATAGTCATAGCAGGTCGCCGAAAAACCGCGACTGGACCTCCCACGACAATGTCTACGACAATGACTACGACAATGTCTACGACAAGCCACAACAACCTACCACCTAGTCGATGCCAAGCTACGGCAAGCTAACCACAACCCATTAGGACATCCACCTATGACCACACCTACGACAACCTACCACCACATAGGCAACAACCTACATCAACCGAAGTCAACCTATGTTCACCCGCAACAAGCTACGAAAAGCTACGACCCTGTCGGCGACAACTGAAGACAATTCAGTCGCCCGTACCTGTCGCCGGTTGACGTAGGTTGACGTAGGTAGTCGCCAATGGAATTCACCGAAGCCAGCGCTGGCGACAACCTACGTCACCTGGCGACAACCTACGACAGCACCTACATCAGGAGAAGTCAAGCTACGCTCATTGGCGTCAACCCACTGTCGCCAACTGTCGCCAACATTTTTTGAATATGTTGAAAAACCAGCGGTGACCAGAAAGACGCTACGACTCTTTGGGCGACTGAGGAGACTTCTCACGACCAAACAGGCGACACCCCAGCGACCATGCGGCGACCTGTAGTCTCCTAAAAAATAGCCTAAGTAGGACAGGCCTTTCAGACTTCTAAATACTATTCGTCATCTTTTAAGAATCTGTTATTATTCTAATAGAGGTCTTATGAATATTGGAAAGAGCAAAAAAGAGATTGTATATTGAAAACCTAAAAATAATCTAATATTGCAAAAAAACACATTTGCTGCACAGTTTGAAAAATAGAAATCTTTCCACTGCAACATTATCGATTTCCAGTTTTATTTGTTGAAAACATTTGCAAGAATTAAACTTCCTAACCTCAACAAAAACCAAAAGGATTATAACTAGTGGATTCCCACAAGCAACAAGGACGGACTGTCAGGTTTTTATAGTCTATATTTATGAGTTAGTTGAAAATACTTTAAGTTTGCTGATGATGTAAAGCTGAGTGGGAAAGTAAACAGTGAGGACACATGATGATTATAAAATGTTGAGGCAGGGAATAGAAGTTGAAACTAATATGATAAGTTATTACGTTTTGTGGGAAGGATATATAATAGTAAGATTAAACGAGAACTTACCAGTTTGAAGTTTGATCTGTATTTTATGAGGAGTTACGATGAGGGATTACGTGAAGAACCCGCTCAGCACGCATGCGCGGCATACTTCAAAGCAGCGGTGTGGAATCACAGATAGACACAGTTATTGAAGTAAACATAGATCCAAGATGGCGGCGCGCACAGTCGCAGCGGCTCGAAGCTCTCCCTTTCGGTGCTTTTTTTGTATGTCTGTTTGACAATGTTACGTTTTGTCGTGCGAATCTCACCTTCAGCCGACAGGATCTTCTGATTATCGGATTACAGTGTAAACAGGCAGTTAAGTGTGTTTTTCTGCATTCACGCAAAATACCTGAGGAGATAGCCAGGACACCGGGCTCTCCGTGGATTGTTGTCGGCCCCAGCAAACGCCGGAGACGGAGGAGGCACAGGAAGCAAAAGCGTGGTCGCCGGTCCGGACTACTCGCTAGGCTAAGGCAACAACCACATAAACCACCGCTAACCAGCATCATTCTCACCAACGCCAGATCTATCACCAACAAAATGGACGAACTAAGACTACAGGTCGCCGCAAATAAATTCATCGCGGACAGTTGCATTCTGCTAATAACAGAGTCGTGGCTACACGCACTTGTACCGGATGGAGCCATTGAGCTAGCAGGCCGCACAACATTTCGCTGGGATAGAAACAAAGACTCCGGTAAGAGCAAAGGACGGGGGTTATGCATCTACGTTCACAACAACTGGTGCACAAATACCACAATCATTGACAGACACTGTTCTGCTGGTTTGGAGTACCTGATAGTTAGATGCAGGCCTTTCTACCTTCCACGTGAGTTTACCGTGGTCATAGTTACAGCTGTGTATATCCCACCGGATGCTAATGCTAGCATAGCCCTAGGCTACCTCCATAGCGCTATCAGCAAACAAGAGAACACCTACCCCAAAGCAGCCCATATCATAGCTGGTGATTTCAATCACGCAGATTTAAAATCAGTTCTCCCCAAGTTTGAACAACACATCAAATGTGCAACCAGGGGAGAAAATACATTAGACAAGGCCTACTCAAACATCAAGAAGGGGTTTAGAGCCACACCACTACCACACTTAGGCCAGTCGGATCACCTATCCATTCACTTAGCACCAGCATACACCCCCCTCAGGAGAAAAGCTCAACCCACCACCAGGACTGTTAAAACTTGGCCTGAAGGAGCTTCCTCACAGCTACAGGACTGCTTTGAAAGGACAAACTGGGACATTTTTGGAAATCAGGACTTGGAGGAGTACACATCCACGGTACTCTTTTACATCCAGAACTGTGTTGACAACGTCACCGTCGACAAACTCATCCGGGTGTACCCCAACCAGAAGCCGTGGATGACAAAAGAGGTCCAAACTCTCCTCAAGGACCGCAACACCGTCTTCAGGTCTGGCGACAGAGCCCTGTAGAGCGCTGCTAGAGCCAACCTGAAGAAAGGCATCAGGGATGCTAAAGCGGCCCACAAGAGGAAGATAGAGGACCACTGTAACAACAACGATCCACGGCGGGTGTGGCAGGGCATCCAGCACATCACCAACTACAAGCCCAGCAACAGCACGATGGCCAACGGCGACGCCTCACTGGCAGAGGAGCTGAACTGCTTCTTTGCTCGCTTCGAGGCAGAACCAGAAGAGCTCGTCACCATTCTCCCACCAGCCCCTAACAACAACAACTACACCCTCACTGTGCAGGAGCATGAAGTGAGGCGGGTGCTCAGGGCAGTGAATCCGAGGAAGGCTGCCGGCCTGGATGGCGTGACAGGAAGGGTTCTGAAGGAATGTGCAGACCAGCTCTCCGACTTCTTCACGAAAATCTTCAACCTGTCCCTGTCCAAATCCATCATCCCACCGTGCCTGAAGTCTGCCACAATCATCCCACTACCAAAAAAGCCTGTTATCAGCGGCCTTAACGACTACCGACCGGTCGCTCTCACACCAGTCATCATGAAGTGTTTCGAGAGGCTGGTCCAGCAGCACATCAAAGCCAGCCTCCCGCCCACCTTCGATCCACACCAGTTTGCCTACAGAGCAAATAGGTCCACTGACGATGCCATCGCCACTGCTCTTCACACTGCACTGACCCACCTCGAACACCAGGGGAGCTATGTGAGGATGCTTTTTATTGACTTTAGCTCCGCCTTCAATACCATCATCCCCAGCAGACTGGTCACCAAACTCATGGATTTAGGACTCTCCCAACCCATCTGCCTCTGGATCAAGGACTTTCTGTCTAACCGCCCCCAGACCGTCAGACTGGACCATCACCTCTCCACCCCCATCACACTCAGCACCGGCTCCCCACAGGGCTGTGTGTTGAGCCCCCTCCTCTACGCCCTCTACACCCACGATTGTGCCCCCGCCCACTCCACCAACACCATCGTCAAGTTTGCGGACGACACGACTGTGGTTGGACGTATCTCAGGAGGAGATGAGACAGCCTACAGGGAGGAAGTCCAAAGACTGGCAGCATGGTGTTCAGACAGTCACACAGCAGTCATCCTAAACACCACAAAAACAAAGGAAATTATTATAGACTTCCGTAAGAACAGTGCAGCCCCCAAACCCCTATTCATCAATGGGGACTGTGTGGAAAGGGTCTCAGACTTCAGATTCCTGGGCACACAAATTACGGAGGATCTCTCCTGGACTACAAACACCACCACAGCAGTCAAGAAGGCCCAGCAGCGACTCTACTTTCTGAGGATCCTCAGGAAAAACAACCTGGAGGAGAAGCTGCTGGTGTCCTTCTACTGCTGCTCCATCGAGAGTGTGCTGGCGTACTATATAACCACATGGTATGCCAGCTTCTCTGCAGCGGACAGGAGAGCCCTTCAAAGGGTCATCAACACCGCACAAAAAATCACTGGCTGCCCACTGCCCTCCCTGAAGGACATCTTCAGCTCTCGCTGCCTTGGCAGGGCAGCCAACATCCTGAAGGACCCTTCCCACCCTGGACACAACCTGTTCCACCCGCTGCCCTCTGGCAGACGGTACAGGTCTTTCAAAACTCACACAAACAGACTCAGAGACAGCTTCTACCCCATAGCCATACGTGAACTTAACAATGCAAAATAAGAAATAACACTCACATTCAACTGAATGGTTCTACCTCAGCTGCTATTGTTATTTATCTGTAATTTTTTTTTTTTATATGTATATATTTCTACCTTTTCTTATATATTTAAAATTGCTCTTGTGAATCGCACCGTGGGATTGACTTTTAAATTTCATTGTACCATGTGCAATGACAATAAAGAGATTCATTCATTCATAGTAAAGGCAAGGAGACATCAGTTTATGAATTTGACCCATATTATTGAGGGTGGGAGCAGAGGGCACGTAATCCCTCATCGTAACACCTCATAAAATACAGATCAAACTTCAAACTGGTAAGTTCTCGTTTAATCTTACTATTTTACTTCGGAGTCACGTGAGTGACTACGTGAAGATTTCAAAGCTCTGTGATTTCAAACCGTGTAACAGTTATTACTACATCACTGCCGAAGTCTTTGAGGAAGTGTGTTATCGTACCAATGAATCTATTTATGAAAAACAAAACGGTATTTATTAATAATAACAACAAAAAAGAAAATTGCTCCCCCGGGCTTAAATTAAATATTTGCAGACTGTAAAATTGTTTCTGCATATAACACAGGTTTTGCCAACAGCTTGTGATAAAAAGTCCTGAACGTGGTTTCCCTTGCCCATCCTGCTGTAGCCAGGATGTGGTCCATCGGCACGTTCATTCTTTCCACCGTTGACGTGGATGCTGCCCTGGTGGAGTGAGATTTATACAAGTTAGTGTCAATCCCGGCAGCTTTTAGCACCTGCTTGAGCCATCTCGAAATGGTTTGGCTCGTCACCCGACCATGAGGTGTTTTATGACTGACCCACAAGGTGTTTTCACTCCCTCGAATATTGTTAGTTGTGTCTATATAAGATAGTAGGTGGGTCATGACACATAACCGTGGTTCTGGTGGGTAAGCCCGGAATACCACGACTGGACTTGGCGTTCCTGGCCTGCTCTGTTTGATCAGTCCCTGGATCATAAACGAGATCTGGTCTGGAGCTGTAATCATGTTGTCCAGTCGTAACCGATGTAGAGACTGGACCCTCTGTGCGGATACAAGTGCCATTAACATGAGCGTTTTGAGTGTCAATTGTTCCAGGCTGAGGGATCTGGCTGGTGGCCATCCCCTGAGGTAAGTCAGGACCTCACTGACATCCCATATATGGGTGTACCTTGGTCTAGGGGGGTTGGTATTGTAAATGCCTTTCATTAATTTTACCACCAGCGGGTGAGATCCCATGGCCTGTTGTCCTGGTGCTAGTGTTAAGTAGGCAGACAGGGCACTTCTCGCTGTGTTGATGGCACTGTAGCTGAGTCCTTCTTCATAGTGAAGTTTGGCCAGGAATTCCAGTACGTTGGTGACTGATGCAGTTGTGTAGGTGGTTCCTGTATCCAGTACTTTTCCCATTTTTTAATATCGGTCAAGTACTGTTTTTTTAGTGGATGTTCGGAGGGATGCTGACATGGTGTCGACAGTTTGTTCTGATAATCCCAGTCCCAGCAACCCAGAATCTGCAACCCAGGAGTTTGATTTTTTTCATGGCATGGATGGCTTATGCCTGACACTGGGTGTTTTAATAATTCTGGGTCACTGGGAAATGTCATCGGAGTTCCAACAACTATGTCATGGAGTATCGGGAACCATGGCTGCGTAGGCCAGTCAGGTACTATCAAAATACCTGAAGCAGAGTCCATTTGTATTTTGCGTAATGAGGCAGAAGGGAGGAAATGCATAGAAGAAGAAATTTCCCCAATCCAGCGCGAACGCATCTACCGCTGCTGCCTCAGGGTCTGGTTCCCAGGCGACATACATAGGTACCTGGTGATTTAGCCTTGATGCGAATAAATCGATATCTGGCGTGCCATATTGCTTGACAATTTTTGCAAATATTTTGGGGTTTAACATCCATTCGATGTTGTCATTAAATTTACGTGACCTGGTGTCTGCCACTGTATTTAGCTTACCTGGTAGGTAAGTTACTGATAGCCAAATATGTCTTTCGACACACCATTGCCAAATTGTGTTAACCAACTTGTCGCATGATAACGATTTTATGCCGCCCATATGGTTAATGTAGGCCACCACCGTAGTATTATCTATTTGTAACCGAACATGCAAGTGATGCATATTTGATGCATATGCTTTTAAACCATAGAAGGCACCCAACATCTCTAGATAATTTATGCCCAGTGTAAGTAGTAATGACGACTCAGGGTTAGTCCATCTACCACCTGTGCTGGATATGGCGTTAGTTGCTCCCCAGCCTTGAGCACTGGCATCTGTTTGGATAACTAGCATAGGGTTAGTGATGATAATAGGGCTGAAACTATGCCAAACGTTTTTTGCCCACCACTGTAGTTCTGATATTGCTTCAGTGGGTAACTTCATGACACGATCATAATGACCTGCATGTCGTTTTAGTGCCTGTACCTTTGCTCTTTGTAAGTTTTGATAGTGCAAAGGTCCGAATTGCGTAGCCGGAAATGCTGCTACCATTTTCCCAATTACTCTTGCTACTTGTCGAATAGTTGGTCGTTCGTTGACCATTAGATTGTTGCATGATTGTGCCAATGCAACTGTTTTGTCTCTTGGCAAAGTTACAGTCATATGGACTGAATTAATTGTGAAGCCCAAGTAGTCCATAGTTGTGGATAGCTTCAACTTAGATTTATCTGGATGTAAGACAAATCCCAAGGTTTCGAACAACTGTTTGGTAGCTGATACAGCTGACATAGTCAATTCCATGGTTTTGCCTACTATTAAGATATCATCAAGATATGCCATGACAATATGTTTTTGTCTTCTTAATATTGCCAAGGCTTGTTTTAGTATCTTGGTGAATAATCTTGGGGCTGATGTTAATCCATTGGGTAACGCTTTAAACTGCCATTATTGCCCCATCCAGGTAAACTTCAAGTATCTGCGCTGATCCTTGTGAATAGGTACTGAATAGTAAGCATCTTTAAGATCAATGCTTGTCATGTAGTATCCTTTGGAAATTAGTTGTTTGGCAGTAACAAACGTTTCCATTTTGAAATGTATATACTTAACAAACATATTTAGTGATGTTAAGTCAATGATGATGCGACATCCATCTTTTTTGGTTTTAGTGAATATATTTGATACAAATTCCAAGGGTTCATGTTTTGTTTTTTCAATGATACCCTTTGTAATTAGTCTCATCAGTTCAACTTGCCCCTCTCATTTTTCTTTCACTGAGAGGGAAAATACCCTTTGGGGTAAATGTTGAACTGGTGGCAATTTACCTGTTATGAATTGTATTTTGTATCCACTAATGCCATTGAGTATATACTGATCACTTGTGATAGACTCCCATGCTTCTTTAAACTGGTGTAATCTCCCCCCTGTTAGTATTAAGCCCCTTCTTTCTATATGCTGGTAGGAACCAGATCCACCTACCTCCATGGTTATGGTTATTTCCTCTGGTTCCCGCCTGTCCCACGAGGCTTGCGTGTTGTCTGATGTGGCGTTGACGTTGGGGGGTGGCGCATTTTCCATGGGATCCGCTCTGGGCCCTGGTCTAAAAAAGACTTACGGTGATAGAATGCGGACCCCGAGCTTTCATCAGTCCTATATGGTGGACGTCGACTGGTGGACGCGACGGGGTGCTGCCACTTGGTGTTTATTGCTCTAGGTTTGCTCGTCCCGTGCCCTGCCTTCATGAGACCGAAAGTTTTTGAGGCCTCGGCCATATCCTTCATTCGCTTAGGGAGGTCATTGCCAAAGAGCAGTATGTCTGGCTCAGAGGCACAACCCCGCAAATTTAGGATTGATGGCAGGTTTTATTATTTCTTTACGCAGGTTGTTAATCTCAATTTGCGTATTACACAACAGCGCGAGAGTATCCTGTTGAGTGGTGGTCATCTTGGTGTTGTCCACGGAACGAGCAAACGAAGTGATGGCTGACGTCAGGAGCCTGAGGATCCGCTGCAGTTTTAGCTCGTGGTGTCGGATGTTTGTCCCAACGTGCCCCCAGATTTGGCTGTTCACAGCTGGCACTTTGAGGGACTCACAGTTCTCAGGCGCTATATATGTTTCTAAAGCATCATTGACCACCTGCTCCTGTGGAGCCCTGTTGGAAAGGTGGTTGATGCTGGCCGCTAGTTTGGCTTCTAACGGTCTTCCTGCACGTGGGGTTGCCACGTAGTGGTCCACTACACCAAGCAGCTCTTCCTGTTCCTGCACCCCTTGCATACTCCCGAGATCTTCAGCCATCGTCCCCTCTTCTTAACCAGCCCAGTCCTGGTCACCAAAGCTACCCTCGGGTAAGGAGGAAGCAATGGACAGTGCACAAGGCACTGTGGAGGGAGTGCCTGACCTCCCTCTGCGAGAGCGCCCCTCCTGGGGCGCACCTTGCTGGAGCACCTGCTCCAGGAGCCGCTCCATGCGGCTCACGCGGCTGTCTCTCCCCCGCCCAGGTGGAGAGACGTCCCCAGTCCGACGTGTCGGAAACCACCGGCCGGGCGCTTTTCCTGGTAGCTTTACCTCCAGCCCGCTGCTCAGGCGCTAGCGGGGCTGGGCTCGGCACGGTGTCGGGGATAGCGGAGCGCTCGGTTAGCGTTCCTACCGCCAGTTGCTGCCCCCCCCTGATGGAACGCTCGTCTGGTGGAGTCGAACGGGGGACAGATTTCTTTGAGTGCCTTGTCTTTGGTGTACTCATTCTGAAAGAGAAATCAGACGGCTCTTCTTTGGTAAGTAAAGCCGACCTCAGTCCACTTACCTGACGGTCCGTCTTTTAAATTGCAGCCGGAGCGCCTGACTCCCGCTGTAGCCGCTTGTTGCACTGCTGGCGTAATGCCGCGCATGCGTGCTGAGCGGGTTCTTCACTTAGTCACTCACGTGACTCCGAAGTAAAATTGAATTATTTTAACTTGTGAGGAGCTAGCAAATTTGGATGTCTGGAGGAATTTGACCGTACAGAGAAGCTAAGGAAAGGTTCCCAATAAGGTTGGCAATTATCATGTTGGTCTTTATTGTAATAGGGTGGAGTACAAGAGCAAGGCAGAATTAAAGGATGTTGTGAGACCTCATCTGGAATACCGTGCAGTTTCGGTCTCTGAGCCTTAGAGAGGACATAGTTTCCTTGAAGACCACACAGGAAATCAATTAAGTTGAGATGGGGGGTTGGTCCCGTGGGAAGACGGATTCAAGATTGAAAGTGGGTGTCATTTCTTTACTTAGAAAGTTGTGCACTTTGGATTATCTAACCCAGAGGATGGTAGATACTAAATCATTAAGTATATTCATGACTGAGGTAGATAGATTTTTGGAATCGATGGATATAGCGATCAGGCTGAAAAGTAAATGAGGTCCTGATAATAAATCCTGATAGGAAAGAGGAACAAATGATGTACTATATGTAGGTACACAAAAATGCTGGAGAAACTCAGCGGGTGCAGCAGCATCTATGGAGCGAAGGAAATAGGCAACATTTTGGGCCGAAACCCTTCTTCAGACTGATGGGGGGTTGCGGGGAGAAGAAAGGAAAAAGGAGGAGGAGGAGCCCGAGGGCTGAGGGATGGGAGGAGACAGCCCGAGGGCTGAGGAAGGGGAGGAGACAGCAAGGCTATCAAAATTGGGAGAATTCAATGTTCATGCCCGCAGGATGCAGACTCCCCAAGCGGAATATGAGGTGCTGTTCCTCCAATTTCCGGTGTTTCTCACTCTGGCCATGGAGGAGACCCAGGACAGAGAGGTCGGACGGGAGAGTTGAAGTGCTGAGCCACTGGGAGGTCAGGTAGGTTCTTGCGGACCGAGCGGAGGTGTTCGGCGAAACGATCGCCCAGCCTTCGCTTAGACTCACGGATGAAGATCAGCTGACATCTAGATGAGGTTGGAGGAGATACAGGTGAACCTCTGTCGCACACGGAATGACTGCTTGGGTCCTTGAATGGAGTCGAGGGGGGAGGTAAAGGGACAGATGTTGCATCTCTTGCGGTTGCAACGGAAAGTGCCCGGGGAGGGGGTTGTACGGGAGGGAAGGGAAGAATTGACAAGGGAGTTACGGAGGGAGCGGTCTTTGTGGAAGGCAGACATGGGGGGAGATGGGAAGATGTGGCGAGTGGTGGGGTCACGTTGGAGGTGGCGAAACTGACGGAGGATTACTTGTTGTATGTGACGGCTGGTGGGGTGAAAGGTGAGGACTAGGGGGACTCTGCCCTTGTTGCGTGTGCGGGGATGGGGAGAGAGAGCAGTGTTGCGGGGTATGGAAGAGACCCTGGTGCGATCCTCATCTCTCACCCCCAATCAGTCTGAAGAAGGGTTTCGGCCCGAAACGTTGCTTATTTCCTTCGCTCCATAGATGCTGCTGCACCCGCTGAGTTTCTCCAGCATTTTTGTGTACCTTCGATTTTCCAGCATCTGCAGTTCCTTCTTAAACACGATGTACTATATGTGATGGGCTTATAGTGTGATGATATAATGTTCAATGACAGTTCACAGAAGCACCATCAAACAAACTCTGATGCCAAGTCACATAGGAAATAAAAGTTTGTTCAAAAATATGGATTTGAAGGAGCACCTTAAAAAAAAAGAAGCAGAGAGGCATAGATATTCAGAAATGGATATGAAACTTTGGTGGCAGATGGCTCAGCTCAGGTGATGATCAAGAGGCCAAAATCAGAGGAACACAGATCTTTGAATATTTAGCAAGAGGAAGCTACAAAGGCAGAGCAGGCATGGTGGAAATGAATACAAGAATGAGAATCTTAAACTGGGGTGCTGCTGAAACAAAAGTCAATATAGGCCAGCAAGCACAATGTTGATGGATGAGTGGCATTCACAGAAGGCTAGTACACATGTATGAGATAAATGGCCTCACAGTTATTAAAGGCCAAAGACAGTTGTCTGGCAAGCGATGGAATTGTGAAACCTTGAGGTAGCAAAGGCATGGAAAAGTGTTCCAACAACAGATAAAGTGGTGCTAAGGGACTGGGAGGCAAAGTTAGGGAGGTGGAAGGAAACAGTGCATAAATAGTACTGCTAGTGTGGTTCAAAGTTGAAATCAAGGTCAAAAAACACATCAGGGTTGAAAACAAGAACAGCTTCACAGTTGCCAGGGAGAAAGATGGAGTGAATAGCTAGGGAACAGAGTCTGCGAAACCACAGCAAAGCTGGTCTTACATCATGTGTCAACAATCAAGTCCTGATCCTGCAAGCTGAATATCTCCAGCAATTCCCAAACCGTGCTCTAAAGTTAAACTCCACATAGAATTCAAAAGCCCAGTACAAACACAGCAATACCTCAGCTTGGAAACTTTGCCAGCTGAAATTCAATCACGTTGATTTGTGCACAAGTAGAGGGAGGTGCAAGTACAATGGAAATTGTACTTGCAACAGCATCACAGGCACATAAATGCAGATAACATGCAAAAACATAAATCATATATAAATTACACATAAATTCTACATGCCAGTGAAAAGAAAAAAAAGAATGTGCAAAGACAAAAAAGACAATAGTGCAAAATACAATTGGAAAACAAGTCCATGGTGGTACAAGAGATTTAGTTTTCTTTTGTTTATTGTCACATGTACCAAGATACAGTGATAGCTTTTTGTTGTGTGCTTTGCACTTAGCGAAAAGACTGCACATGATTACAATCGAGCCATCCACAGTGTACAGATACAGAATAAAGGAAATAATGTTTGGTGTAAGATAAAGTCCAGTAAAGTTTGATTACTGATGAGGGGCTGCCCCACTGCGGCGACCTAATCCGCGAGCTCAGAAGAGTGTCTTCGACCTTCAAGCTCGAGGGCACTCGCCTGAAAAACCTTGAGCTTGATCGACTGTCAGCGGTGAAACCGCGAGCTGGATCGAACGACTGCACACACACACACACACACACACACACACACACACATCGCAAAGGCGGGAGCCACGGAAAGCAGGGGAGCGCTGTCTGAAATTCACACCCACGATGAAGAGGAAGATAAGTCCTTTAGAGAGCGCGGGGGGGGGGATAGAAGGGGAGAGAGGGGGAGAGAGAAGGAGTGGTGACACTTTTAAGAAGTATAATAAAGTTTAGCGGGCATTTAACATTACCGGTTGGTTTTCCTTGGTCCTGAAAACTCCAATGAGCCAATTAAAATGCCCAGTCAGCGAAGGAGATTGCCTACGACTGCCCTCGACTGCCTGAAACTAAATAGTGACCCCACTCCACTGCACTACGAGTTAAAAAGAACCATGACAACCAATTTTTTTTCGCAGAAAAATTTTCAACATGCTGAAAATTTTCCGCGACCTAGCTGCAGTGGGACAGCCCCTATAGTCCATGGGTCTCCAATGAGGTAGGTCCATACGACTACAAGAGGTGTGCAAATGTGCCCCCCCCCCCCCCCACAGGCAGAGATAGTAACATATGTAAAAGGGAATAGGGAAATAGCAAAGACATTGTTTCTACCCGCAGACGCTGTTTAACAAGTTGAGTTCTTCCAGCAAAACACAAAGTGCTGGAATAGCTCAGCAAGTCGCCCTGTCACTGAGCTATTGAGTTACTCCAGCACTTTGCCTTCAGCTCAAGATTCCAACATCTGCAGTTCATTGTATCTCCAACAAGTTTTTTTCAGCTCAGATTCCAACATCTGCATTCTCTTACAGATCCATCGGTAACATGTTTCTGCTTTATTTATCACCTGCATTTAACACTGACCACTCCTCGTTTTCTTTTTAGAATGCAACTGGAGATGGAAAGCTCCACATTTATCGAGGAAACTGAAAATAAATAAACTCTAAGATGCTGGAAATTCGAATAAATGAATGAAGTTCCTTCTGATGACCTGAGCCGTGAACTTGACGTCCTTTTCGACAGGGGCTGTCGGATTCCGCTAAGTGTTAGACACAAAATGCTGGAGTAACTCAGCGGGTCAGGCAGTAGAAAGGATGGGTAGGAAGGAACTGCAGGTGCTGGTTCAAACCGAAGATAGACACAAAATGCTGGAGTTGCTCAGCGGAATAGGCAGCATCTCTGGAGAGAAGTAATGGGCGACGTTTCGGGTCCAGACCCTTCTTCAGACTATCAGGGGAGAGGGAGATCCAGAGATAAAGAAGTGTAAGGTGTGGAAACGAGACAAAGGAGATGGCAAATGTAGAATAGATCGTTGTTAGCTAGGAGAAGGTAACAACAAAGCAAAATGATAGGGTGACGTTTTGGGTCGAAACCCTTCTTCAGACTAGAATCCAGCATGTTTTGTCTATCTTCGGTGTAAGCCAGCATTTGCGTTTCCTTCCTTCCCGTTCCGCTGAGTGTTGCCCGCATTGGCCGCTGGCAGGGATGGGTGTGTGTGTGGAAGGGGCGGCGGGTTTCTCCAGCAGGTGGCCGTGTGTCCGGGTGTTACCAGCGGCAGTGGCTGCTGTTGGAGCAGCCTATGTGTGGGTGCGCGCTGCGAGTGACGCCAGTGCGGGGACGCACGCTGAGAGCTCGCACTTTAAATGTTGCCGCGGCCGCAGCTGGATGGCAGCGCAGCAGAGAGGCGATGGGACCGAGTCCAACGGGCCCTCGGGGGAGCCCGCTTTAAAGTAGGGGGACACCCCACATGGGCGGGTGGCAGGGAGCGGCAGCCATCTCTCAGCCCGCGGCAGCATGAGCGCGGGCGACCTGTCCACATCGGACTGGGAGTTGCTGGAGTTCAACCAGTCGTACAACGAGAGCTGGCCAGCGGCCGAGCCCGGCTTCCCGTTCCTCTACGCCATCCCGGCCGTGTACGGGCTCATCATCCTGGTGGGGCTAGTCGGAAATGTGACCCTCATCAAGATCTTCTGCACGGTGAAGTCCATGAGGAACGTGCCCAACATCTTCATCACCAGCCTGGCGCTGGGTGACCTGCTGCTTTTGCTCACCTGCGCTCCCGTGGACGCCAGCAAGTACATTAGCGCCGAGTGGCTGTTCGGCCGGGTGGGTTGCAAACTCATCGCCTTCATCCAGCTGACCTCGGTCGGGGTGTCGGTCTTTACACTGACGGCGCTCAGTGCGGACAGGTTAGTGCCAGCGCACCTTATCTATTCTCCCCCCTCCCCCTCCCCCCTCCCTCCTCTCTTTCCACTCCGGGTGTGGTTTGAGTCAGGGGCAAGTCAAAGGGTTATCTGCCCGCGTCCGTCCCGGTTCCTCTGTCTGCGCTCAGCGCCGGATCCAAGCACACTGTGCTGTAGTAACTCAGCGGGTCAGGCAGCATTTGTGGAGGGAATGGACAGGGACGGACAGCGTTTCGGATCGGGACCCTTCTACTCAAGACTCCAGCATCTGCCGTTCCCCTCGTCTTTGTTCTGGATGTCTGTTGCACATGAACCCATCTGCATTGTACTTCTCGTTGAGTGTGATATGTGTGCATGCTTTAAATTTGTTTTGCTGACTTCGCGCGTTACAATATAAGAGACAAGTGGTTGGCAAACTCACCGTGACTATCCAAGTCTTATTAAATCTTGTAAGGAGCCCAGGCGGTGAGGCGCAAGGAGGTGCTGTTGTAGAAGGGGGTGGTAAATATGTTACAAAACTCGGACTGTGACCACTAATAGCCCTCGGTGACAGAGGCGAGGGCAGAAGCGGCGACAGCCGTTCAGATCATACTTTCGCCTCTTTAAAAATATATATTACAATCCAGTATCACAGCGCGTTATCTTCGCATGTCAGATGGGAGAGTTTAACTGCGCCGCGAGAGTTTTAGCGTTACGCCGTCTCTCTCCTGGTACGTGTGTTCCACTCTTTAAAAAACTCCAGAGTCGTTTTTCATCCACTCCCGCCATGAATGTCTTTTTAACGAGTCGTGCGCGCCCGCTGCAGTCCCGAATAGGAGCGAAATGCAACCGATGTAAAACGTATTGTGACCCCCCCCCCCCCCCCCTCCCCCCCTCGATGACCAAAGAAAGGTGCCCACCTTTCTCAGCCTGTCCGCCAGCCGGCTCGTTTTATTTCATACTGTTTGTGCTGGGAACACACCGTCCCGTCAGCTAACAAGAGAAAAAAACACAGCCGCAGTCTGCCGGTCTGTCTCACTGTAACTGCGCGAATCTACGGTCTCAATTCTATCAACCTGGATATATTAGAACTGTCAATGGCAGGACTTTCATATGAAGAAAGACTGGATAGACTCGGCTTGTACTCGCTAGAATTTAGAAGATTGAGGGGGGATCTTATAGATACTTACAAAATTCTTAAGGGGTTGGACAGGCTAGATGCAAGAAGATTGTTCCCGATGTTGGGGAAGTCCAGAACAAGGGGTCACAGTTTAAGGATAAGGGGGAAGTCTTTTTGGACCGAGATGAGAAAAAAAATTCACACAGAGAGTGGTGAATCTGTGGAATTCTCTGCCACAGAAAGTAGTTGAGGCCAGTTCATTGGCTATATTTAAGAGGGAGTTAGATGTGTCCCTTGTGGCTAAAGGGATCAGGGGGTATGGAGAGAAGGCAGGTACAGGATACTGAGTTGGATGATCAGCCATGATCATATTGAATGGCGGTGCAGGCTCGAAGGGCCGAATGGCCTACTCCTGCACCTATTTTCTATGTTTCAACCATATGACACGCTGGATATCTTTGGGTGAGCTTCGTGAACATGTTTAAGTGATTACTTTGTGGCCGCACGGAACAGGCTCATGCAGCTTAAACTTGTGTTTTGATTCTGTCAATGAACCTCGCAGTGTACTGTTATATTAGCAAAGATTCCCATCTGTTAGCCATCTAGCAACAGATGGGGAAAGAGCCCTTGGTCAGGTTGGTAAAGTGAAGGCTCCTGCAGGGGTTCCTGCTGTGGCATCGGGGAATTAGTGGGGGCGTCTGCTGCTGTTGGGATCTCCGTGAGAACCGGATCGAAATATGGTGGACATACATTAATTCTCCAGATAGTAAGCTCTCGTCCCGGCTGAAAACGACGTGGGAAACGTGGTGGAAATAGCCGTGGAATCATAGTCATGCAGGACGCTAACAGGTCCTTCGGCCCATCTCGTCCGTGCCGATATAGATGGCCATCCAAGCTGGTCCCATTCGCCCGCGTTTGACCCATATTTCTCCAAACCTCACACTAAATCCTATTTACTGCCGGGGTGGCGATGAAGGCAGAGACGACAATTGCGTTCAATAGACTTTTAGATAGGTACAGGGTAGTGCGGGAAGATTTATGGGTCGTGTACAGGTAGATGCGATCACTTTGACTCGGCATCGTGTTCGGCACAAACATTGTGGGCCGAAGGGCCCGTTCCGTTGCTATACTGTTCTCTATTCGATGTTCTATGTACCCATGTTGCTACCCTTTTTTTTTTAACGCCCTTTACCTCTTCCTGGTTGAGAAAGAATACGGTGACATTAGCAATGTTGGAAGAAATCACAGATCTGAATTACAAAAGCAAGATTATTTTTTACCGCGAGACAACTTTTGCGAAGTACTCTCTGTCATCAAGAACACAAAGTACTGGTGTAACTCAGCGGGTCAGGCAGCATCTGTGGAGTGAAATGGACAGGCGGCATTTCGGGTAGGGACCGGTCTTCAAACCCCAAACATCGCCTATCTATTCCCTCCGCAGATGCTGCCTGACCCGCGGAGTTTCTCCAGCACTTTGTGTTTTGTTCAAGTTTCCAGCATCTGCAGTTCCTTGTGTCCCTGTGATTAGGTGTTGTTGATGGTGATCTCGGTAGAAATTAAAATGGAGCAGGCGGGGAACTCAGTCTGTTTTTGCACCATTGCGCAAAGGCAAGATTTGCACCCAAGTGTCTCATGTAGAAAAGAAAACACACATTGATATAACGCGCCGAGTTTATTTCATCATCGTTAGTGTGTTCGCCTTCTTCCTCTAATAATCCGCTGCTATCTGTGTTCGAGAGCAAAAACTTGCAAAGGGCAGGCACGGTTCCTCGCCAGCGGAGATGGACACAGAATGCTGGAGTAACTCAGCGGGACAGGCAGCATCTCTGGAGAGAAGGAATGGGTGACGTTTCGGGTCGTGCCCCATTCCTTCTCTCCGGAGATACGGCAACAGCACAGCACAAAACCAGTCTGAAGAAGGGTCTCGACCCGAAACGTCACCAATTCCTTTTCTCCAGAGATGCTGTCTGCCCCGCTGAGTTACTCCAGCATTTTGTGTCTATCTCCCATGGCTTATAATGTCACCTCACATTGTAAAATCATTATCTGAAGAAATGTCTCCTCGCTGGCTCAAACATACTCTTAGGTTTAAGCACAGAATGCACATGGTCGTACGCTGGTAAAACGTGTGTGTGAAGCGTATGCAACTGTGGTTGATAGTCTGATAGCCCTCGGAGATATTCATCTCACTATAGATCCCAGGTCAACCAACAGGTATGGGAGTAATACACTTCCTTTCAGAATTGATAAGCAGTTTTAAGTAATACATTTCCTTTCTTGCTGCTGGTAAAGCGGTCACTGCCATCTGTGGTCTATTATATTAACACTGAAAATAACTCACTGCCTCTCTTCACTTGCTGGCAACAAGTTCCTTGTTGTTCACTCCGCCTGAGATACACTGTGAAAATTATGTTCATCGTCTGTCTCTGAACGGACAGAACACGCTGGAAGGAATCAGCGGGGTCGGTTCGCTTCCAGTTTCAGATTGCCAATGTTTGAAGCATTGTTGAGTTTGTAATTTATCTTCATTGATCGTACAAGCAGTTTGCATCAAATGTCAGCGCGGTGCGACAGTGGGACTATGACGTATTCATTGATTAAGAATGCAGGATGTTTAAAACTGAAACATGCGAAAACTGTATCTCATGTAAAACGCTGTTGCTTTGTGCTCGCTCAGTTGCTCAACATAAGCAACAGATGTGTAATTATCCTGTACTGGATGATCTTATACTTCCCGGAGTATGAACGGACTGCAGTATAAACCCTCGCACATTTCTCAAACGGTTTCTTCATTGCTTTAACCATTATCCGGTAACATTAAACAAGGTCTCGAACCGAAGCATCACCCATTATTGCTTCTCTCCAGAGAGTTGCTCCAGCATTTTGTGTTTATCTTCAACATTAAAAATCAGTTCATCGGAAGGCATCGTGCGACTCAAGTTAACCAGGCAATTTTTGATCATGTTTGACTGAGCAACGCGCCACTTCAGCGTGGCATATCCCTCACGAATTATGAGATTTAAAACTGGCCTCTTTATTTTATTTGCGAGTGGAATACAGTTGATAGAATAAACGATGGCAGATTTTTTGCATTGATATGCACTTCACGTCGGACAGCTGCCCTCTTAATTTGCATATGGCCTCGCATTGCAGAATCCTGGGATATTTTCCACATGGCAGTTATCTTATTTATTAAGTTTATTGTGGAGATACTTGGGGCCAAAGTTTATCATTCATTATAAAGAGTGTTAGCTCACGCCTTGAATAACCCGCACAACTCCCTCATGCATCATAATCGGAGCAAACCAACTCCAAGCAGCGTTTTTCAATGTACATGTGCAGACGAAGTTAACTCCTGCTGCTCGCCATATGTACAATCGCGAGGCATCTGCACACAGAGACATCCCTTGTGGAGCTGTAGATATGAACATTTAACCTCTGATAAATATAAGATAATTTCCTTTGTTTTGGGAATCCTGGAGCACTTTTAACAGAGATGGAGTTCAGTGCCACGAAGATGCACCCTTGGTTGAATCTGTTATTGTTGATTCAAGAGCCTTTATGGTGGAATGAAGATTGTTAGTTGTGGTTCTTCAGCTTCACTGTAATGTCTTTTGGAGGTCAGAATACATTGAGCACACATGCCTCTCAGTTGAAAGTAAAAGCTCCTTGGCACCCTGCCTGCACCAAAGCAACCGGTTTTGTAGAAAGGCAGTGAGCCACGAACGCAAACAGCATTCGGCCCATCAAATGGCACCAGCCACCCATTTACACAAAACTGTCATTCACGTTTTCATTTCCCCACAATCACAACACACCGGGGTGGGAGATTGCAACCTTCACGTGGTCCACCCTGTTTTGACGAATGCAATTAACCTGGCGTGCACAGTGACCAATTAACCCACCAACTTGCATGTTTCTGACGTGGGAGAAATCCAGAACAACCAGCGAAAACCCACATTGTCAAACAGAATATGCAATTTTCACACAGACAGCACCCCAAGGTCAAGATTGAACCCAGATCCCTGGCACGATGGGGCAGTGACTCCACTGTGCCATTACACTACCCTCACTTTCAGCCCAGACTTTGTTGACCTTTATCCCTGAACCAAAATTGAAAAACAATTTACCTGACCATTATCTGGAGCTGTTTGTGGAATCTTGCTGTGCAAAGTTGACTCCTGCAATTCCTACATTACAATTGTGGCTATACATTCAGAGTTTTCTATTAGCCGTCAAATGTTTTGGGACATACTGAGGTTGGGCAAGGCACTATACAAATGCAGAATGTAAAATGTGGTAAATTGTCTTCCAGTAACTTAAGAACCACTCCGTAGAATTTGATCATGTAAACCTTCGGACTCTTTGACTTCTAAACTTCCTATTTCAGTGATGCTTCATTGGGGATATACAAACATCCCTCTTGAAGCTGAGTGGCTTTGCTTTAAGTGGAATATTCAAGTTATTAGCATGCCACGGCAATACATGTATCCATATAAGGGAAGGTATATTGGAAGTCTACTATTGCTTCCAGTAAGAATTCCCAGATGTATCTGGTAGTTAGCAGCAATGCGTCCTAAAAGATTTCTCTGACCAGAGGAACGGAATTATTTCAGGGTGATGGTCGATTTTACATAGTAACTTTATCAACCAAAACCTACTGCAATGTACGTCATGTGAAGTACAGATCCAGGGCCCCATATTCTGTGATTTACACAGCATCTACTAATTTCAAACCAAACTGCATGTGCAGCCAGCCTACAGTTTTATACTGAATCATTAGTGGAGAGAGTTAAGAGCTTCAAATTTTGAGGAGTTAACATCTTGGATGACTTGTCCTGGGCCCAGCACATAGATGTAATCAGGAAGAAGGCATGCCAGTGTTTCTACTTTTTTTGAAGGCTAAAGAGATTTGGCATGTCACCAAGTACTCTTAATAAACTTCTAGACTCACACTGTAGAAAGTAAACTGACTGGTTGCATCATGGCCTGGTATGGCAATTCCAATACACATGAACGCAAGATGCAGTGGTGGATGGTAGACAGCCAGGTCCATCACAGACACAGATTTCCACACTATCAAAAGCCAAAATAAAATACAAGGATGGGTGAATCAGACGTTCAAAAAGATGGATTTAAAGGGGAATTCTAAAAGGCAGGAATGAGATGAAATGGTTTAGGAAGGGAATAGCAGAGTTTCTGACTATGTAGGCTGAGCGAGGAATGCATCGCTTTCAGAAGCTTACAGGACTGCAGGAGGTTGCAAAGACAGGGAGGAGCAGGCCATGAAGTAAGCTGGAGGTACCAGGTTATGGGAGTCACTGATTGGTGAGTCAGTGATGGCAAAGTCATTAAGGGCTGCAGCCATGGTCTGAGTGTGAATACTATCAAGTATTCCAGAGGGGAGGTGAGAGTGACTGCCCTTGGCATCTAGATGGCTTGCCACTGATTGCAGAAACCCCAACAGAACTGAAGACAACGGGGGGTCTCCAGCAGCTGACAAAATGTGTAGGAAGATGCTGGCTTAAATCAAAGAGAGACACAAAATGCTGGAGTATCTCAGCAGGACAGGCAGCATCCCTGGAGAGATGCCGGTCTCGACCCAAAACGTCACCCATTCCTTCTGTCCAGAGATGCTGCCTGTCCCGCTGAGTTACTCGAGCATTTTGTGTCTAACCAGCAGCTGGCAGTTCATTATGGTTATTAGGTGGCACAATAGTCCAGCTTGTGGAGCTGCTGCCTCACAACCAGTGACCTGGGTTCAGTCCTGATCTCCAATGCTGTGTGTGTGTTTGCACCTTCTCCCAATGACATTGTGGTTCCTTGCTGCACCCAAAATATATGTTGGTTAATAGGCCACTTTAAGTAGCCCCTATTACGTATATAAAAAATGGAATTTGGGGGCATTTAATGGAGGTGTTAGCCGAATAAAAATAGGATGTGTGAATGGGTGCTCGACCTGAAATGTTCTTGTTTCCCTATCCCCGGACTCTCAGTCTGAAGAAGGGTCTCAACCCAACGGATCATCTCTTCCTTTTCTCCAGTGATGCTGTCTGACCTGCTGAGTTGCTCCAGCATTTTGTGTCTATCTTTGGTTTAAACCAGCATCCGCAGTTCCTTCATACACAATGGGTGCTTGATGGTTGACATGAATTTAGTGGGCTGACGCAGAGAGCAGTGCTGAACTACTATCTACCTCTTTGGTGACCCTCAGACTGTCCTTGTTCGGACTTTGCTGGCTTTACTTTGGACTAAACATTATCCCCTTTTCATCCAGCTAAATGGATCTATTGTAATAATGTATTGTCTTTCTGCTGACTGGTTAGCACACAACAAAAGCTTTTCCCTGTACCTCAGTACACGTGACAATGAACTCAACTGACGGACTGCTTCCTGACTGTAAAACTCTATAACCTTTATCTTAATGGCAGGGCACAGCCACAGGGAAGATGTCTCTTCCCAACTGGCGACAAAATGCTGGAGTAACGCCTCTTCCCAGCTATCTTCAGTTATTTTATTACTGAACTTCTTTCACTCTGCCTTAAAAATACAACTACTAACTTAATCACCGTGTTATGTAGCCCTTCTTTATGTAGTTGGGCCATAGTGTAGCCAATCAATCAATTAAGCCTTGCATCCCAGGAACGGATACGGCAAATGGGATTAGCTGACATTTTGCACCAGGATGTTAAGTATATTTTCCATCAAATGGAGCTTTTATCATGACTAATCCTTGATCAAAGAGTAAGCATGACAATAAATTAGATAAATTGTCTCCAACAAGTACTTTGAGGAAAATCAGTTGAACACACTTCAGAGAGTAGATCACCCTGTCTTAGTCTATAATGCTGGCACAGTTTGTTTCTGGCATAATTGCAACAAGACAATATTTATAACCTACAAAAAAGGAGTGCATTGAAGGTGACAATTTATTCATTTGTTTCAGACAATATTGATAAATTGTTTAGGTTTTTTAATGCTCTATGACATGATCCATTCACTGAAACATAATGCATTAACTCAGTCCAAGTAGTTGACAGGTCTTTGCAGTGAAAGCTTGCCTTAAATATAGTCGTCGAATGATAATTCAAAGGCTGCACATCATTACACTCACTTTGAAGTTTGTAAAATGATGACTGGGACAATCAGCTGTCTGAGCTTTCTCAGCACTGTGCAAAATACCTCTGCTTTCATTCTCCATCATCTACCTGTTTTGCATGACATTGTAACATTGCACAGCATACTGTGGGAGGAAAATTGATTGTCAAAGTAACTATCATTTGAACGATGCATGCAGTTCACGTTGCCTACTCTGTTAGTGGAGATGTTTACATTGCTTATCATGTTAATAGGGAAAGCAAATTAATATACGTATGTGCTAATATTGCACAGTGTGATCCCAAGACCCAAAACATTTGCTGAGGGGAAAATATCCGTCACCTTGAAGGAAAGGAAGCATGGATGGCCATTTTACCTTCCTCGTATTAAACAAACAGACATATAGAAGCAAGAGGAGGGCGTTTTAACCACTTAACTCTGTTCTGTTGTTTAGTGAGGTCCACGGACAGCAATGGCTGGAGGCGCGCAGCAGTCTGGGACTTGTCTGGAACGGGCAACGCTCATAACAACTAGAGCGCCTGCTGGACTTTGAGAATGGCACCAAAACATGGCACCTCTTGCATGCGGGATCAGTGGACTATTTCTGTACCCTTGCTAATTGGGGATGTGCTTGGTTATGACAATACTCTACTGGCCTGTTTGTAAGAAAATAATTTATCTGTACATTTGCACTTCGCACATGTGATAATAAAAGCACCGTCATGGCTGACCTGTGACATTGTCCAATCTTCCCTAACATCTTTGGCTAACAATATTAAATACAGACACAATGTCTTTATTTCATTCTCCTCTTACTTCTTCTGTTTGTTTGAAAGTTATCCCTCAGTTTACATTTTCTCCTTGAGATTTCACCCAATAAAAATTTCTCAATGCAAATTCTTCCTGTTCCTTCAAACTGGCTGTCCCGTTTGCCTATATTATAAATACTTTAGTGGTCCTTCATTAGCTGTGAGCTGATTTGGGGAAATCCAGAATTGTGAAACATTACCTTTAAATACAACATTTTTGTTTTTACTCACAAAGCAGCTTGATGTTCCAGTGTAATCAAAATGGTAAAAATTATAGACTTTAAACTACTTCTACATGTGCCTTTCTTTGATTTCTCGCTCTGTAACTGTCCTCATTAATCTTTCATCTTTGTCACCATTGCAAATATGGCCTCACATATTCAAGGATATATACTGTATACCCTTTATCCAAACCATTACTCCCTCTGTACCTTAAAACGAAGTTATTTTATTTTCCTTTTCCAGTTCTGATGAAAGGATTTGAACCAAATATGTTAACACGATTATTCTTTCCATGAATGCTGCCTGAGCCACTAAACTTTCCAGTGTTTACTGTTTTTGTTTCAGATTTCTATCATCTGCAATGTTTTGATTGATGCTGATTTGCTTGATAAACCCAGATGTTCACCATGGAGATGGTGGATATGGTGCAAGTGGAATATCTATTGATGTACATGAAACTTTGCAAAACTCTGTTCAGTGTTTAAGATCCTACAGGGTGTTGAGAGGATGAAGGCTGAGGTGATAGTTCCTTATAATGAAGATAGACACAAAAAGCTGGAGTAAGTCAACGGGTCTCTTGAGAAAAAAGCATCTCTTGAGAAAAAAGAAATGTGATGTTTTGGGTCGAGACCCTTCATCAGATTGAGAGTCAGGGAGGGGGACACTAGAGGTATGGGAAGGTACAGAACAAAGCAGAGCATGCATCAATGATTCAGAAAAGGTGGAGCCCACAATGGTCCATTATTGGCTGAGGTGATAATGAAGGAATACAAATGATGAAATTAGCAAGAGAACAAAAGTGAGGGGAGAATGTAGAAATCCATTGGCTACTGATTGAAAATAGGAAATTGTCCATTTAAAACAAACATTAATTGCTAGTTGAAGCGGAAACATTTCAATGTTTAAGAATATGTTCTTAATAAAAGAGACATAAAGAAGTATGAGAACAAAGTCCAGTTTTAACTTCAATATAATCTTGTTAGTCACAATTGTTTTTACTGTTCAAATACTTAATTGTTTGGGTTCATAATGGTCTACTTCAGTTCATTTAGCAGAAATAATTCTCATCAAATCCTCAGCATTGCAATGGAATTCAGTTAAATGTTCAAGGCAGAGGTTATTTTTAATTAGCTCCATCATTTTGTTATTAAAAATCATAAAACCAAACTGTAGCAGCTGGAAACATAAGGCACAACAGAAAATACTCGAAATACCAAGGCTACATATGTGGGAAGATAAACACAGTCAATATTTCAGTTTGGAGACCCTTCTTCAGACCCGAAAAGGAGACTAGAGAGACACACAAAATGCTGGAGTAACTCAGCGGGACAGGCAGCATCTCTGGGTAGAAGGAATGGGTGACATTTCATGGGTCGAGACACAAAACGTCACAGATTCCTTCCATCCAGAGATGCTGCCTGTCCCGCTGAGTTACTTCAGCATTTTGTATCTATCTTCGGTTTAATCCAGCATCTGCAGTTGCTTCCTACAACAGGAGACTATAGAGACATGTCAAGCTGCAGAGAGAGTGATGGTGATGGGTGCCTGTGTTAGGTTAAAGCCAGGATAAGCAGGGAAGGTTATCTGGTCCACAAGTAAATGGGAACAGTTAGAGGTTGAGAACATGGACAAAAGAAGACAGCGACACAAGTAACTGCAGTTGCTGGAATCTTGAGCAAAACACAACATGCTTGAGTAACTCAGTGGGTCAGGCAGCATCTGTAGAGGGAATAGACAGGCGATGTTTCAAGTCGGGACCCTGCAGATTCATGTGGTAGTTATGAAATGCAGAACAGGAGGACAAAGCCAACAAGTTATAATGGGCCGAACTCCACTCCAAGAGAGTGAGAAAAAAAGGAAGGAGAAAAACAAGCTGAGTTGATATCATAAACGGACAACAGATAGAGACCAAGCAACCAAGTTACCTGAAGCTGTAACATTCCATATTGAGTCTAGAAAGCTGCATTTAGCTCAAATGCACAGTGATATGTTGTTGCCCCAAGGTTGCATTGGGCCTTACTGTGAGAGTACAGGAGGCAAAAGATCAATAGGTCAAAGTGAGAGTGGGATGGGGAATTAAAAGGGAAGCTCAGGGTCATTCCTGTGGAGTGAACACAGATGCACCATACAGGACCACTTCATCTGCATTTGCTTTTTTCCAATGCAGTCCCCTCTACACATGAGTTCTGGAGAAGGGTCTCCAAAATGAAACATTGACCCCATTTTTCTTCCCACGTTTGAGGCCTGACTCGCTGAGTACTTCCAACATTTTTATTCTGTTATAATTTAATACTTTATTGCCTACAATCTCACCCCCTCAAAAGATGCATGTCATAAAGAGAAAGTAATGAATCAATTGTCTGCTTAATGGATTCTGTGACATACAACACAAATGTAGTTAAGGATTGCAGAATAATGTTTCACATTAATTCTATTTCATTGTTAATATTGTAACATTTGAAGGTGGACAAAAATGCTTGAGGAACTCAGCGGGTGAAGCAGCATCTATGGAGAGAAGGAATAGGCGATGTTTTGGGTCCAACCTCACCTACTGCATCCGCTGTTCCAGGTGTCAACTTCTCTACATCGGCGAGACCAAGCGCAGGCTCGGCAATCGCTTTTCTTAAACAACTTGTAACATTTGAATGTTTGTTTCACAGTGCCTGTATATTATACTAATGGCCAGTCCTGAAATAATGAATGAGACATATCTGCATCATTCGTTTATCTATTTTAAGATATGGAATGCAGATGATTTTCCATTTTGATTTCCTAGTGTTTTGGGCCTCTGGCAGTTTCATAATCTTTAGAAGCCAGGATTCAATAAATGCAACATCCTTTCTAACAGTTTTGAGACAAAAGTCGATGCTTTATCAAACCTTTTTTTCTTGCAAAGTATTTTGTTGCATTCAATATTTCTACTTTTTTCAAATGCGTCACAAAGCATCACAGGAATTGTTATACTTGTCCCATGTGCACTTTAAATATTAATGAGAAGTAGTTGTAGTTCACAGTAACTCATGCATTTGTTCCATTGTTTCTCCAATACCCCCTTTTTTTTTAAAGTCGTTGCGGGTTCAGGATACATCTCTTGAAATATTTGTTAGACTGACAGTCGTGTAATCACATAGCACCTATTCAGGCTATTTAGACCAATCCATCTGTGCTGATTCATTTAATGTAATGATGGGTTATGTTAATCTCCATTTAGACTGGTCAAACCAAATTAGCAATAATACTGTGCAGCATGAACTTTTGGAATATAAATGGATGGAGTTTTGACCAGTATGTTGAGGAGCCAGCTGATAAATTGGTTATCCTAGGTTGGTGCTGTGCAATGAGAGAAGTTAGTTCATAATTTTGTCGTGGGCGGTGCTTTCGGGAACAGCGGTGGCAACATGATAGAATTTTTCATTAACTTGGAAAACAAAGCAATTCAATCCAAAACAGTGGTCACAAAGCTTAACAGGGGAATTATGAAGGAATGATGAGTGAGCTGGTCCTGATAGATTGAGCAGCGTCATTGAACGACATGACTGTGGATATGCAATGGATAACATTAAAGAACCAAATACAACAGTTAAACACTTATTTTTTATGCAAAAATATAAATTGAAAAATAACCTAACATAATAATTGTTAAATCAAAGAGGAGTCATACAGTGTTTAGAAAAACTAGTCGTCTTACAGATTCGGACTTCATTGGAGACCTTCGGAATATCTATGATCGGACTTGACTGGACTTTATCTTGCACTAAATGTTATTTATGTTTTTCCCTTTATTATGTACCTGTACACTGCGGATGGCTTGATTGTAATCGTGTATCGTCTTTCCACTAGTTATCATGCAACAAAAGCTTTCCACTGTACCTCGGTACATGTGTTACTGACAGGCAGGCTCAAAGCACTAAGTCATGCTCCTACTTTCCAAAGTTTCCACTTCTATTCCAAGAACCATACAATCACCTAGCTCTCTTCTTCTACTTCTGCAATGTTTTCCCCTTCAGGTCTTTATCTACAGACATTTTGATGGTCAGTATTCTGTACATTTCTCTCATTCCTCTCCTTCCTTTACTTCCTCAGAAGGCTAAGGAAATTTGGCATGTCTCCAATGTCTCTTACCAATTTCTATAAATGCACCAGAGGAAGCACCCCATTGGGTATGATAACTGCTCTGCTGAAGACTTCAAGAAAATGCAGAGAATGGTGAACGTAGCACGTTATTGACTCCATCTATATTTCACATTGTCGTGGGTAGCTGCATAATTAAGGACCTCTCACTCCGTCGTTATTCCCTCTTCTCACCTCACCCGTCAGGCAGAAGATACAAAAGTTTGAAAGTACGCTCCACCAGATTCAGGAAAAGCTTCTTCCCTGCTGTTATTTCATTTTTGATCTGCACTTTCCCTGCAGCTGTAACACTAAATATACACTGAATGCACTCTGCTCATTATCATTTTTGCGCTACCTGCTCATATATGATATGATCTTCCTAGATAACATGCAAACCCAAGTTTTTCATTGCACATGAAAACAATAAACCCGTATCAATACTAGTTTGGTTTAGTTTATTGTCACGTGTACCAAGGTACAGTGAAAAGCTTTTGTTGTGTGCTAACCAGTCAGCAGAAAGACAATGTGTAAGAAGGAGCTGCAGATGCTGGTTTAAACCAAAGAGAGACACAAAAAGCTGGAGTAACTCAGCAGGACAGGCAGCATCTCTGGAGAGAAGGAATTGGTGACCCTTTGGGTACGTCACACATTCCTTCTCTCCAGAGATGCTGCCTGTTCCACTGAGTTATTCCAGATTTTTGTGTCTCTAGCAGACAGGCAATACATGATTACAGTCGAGTTATCCATGGTGTACAGATACATGATATAGGGAATAACGAATAACGTGAGTAATGTTTAGTGCTAGATAAAGTCCAATAAACTCCGATCAAGATAGTCCAAGTGTCTTCAATGAGGCAGATTGTAGCTCAGGACTGCTCTCTAGTTGTTGGTAGAATGGTTCAGTTGGCTGATTACAGCTGGGAAGAAACTGTCCTTGAATCCGGAGGTTTGCATTTTCACACATCTATACCTCTTGCCTGATTGTAGAGGGGAGAAAAGGAAGCACCTCATCCTTGATTATGCCGGTAGTCTTGCTGAGCCAGAGTGTGGTATAAATGGAGTCAATAGAAGGGAATTGTGTGATGGACCACAATTCCCTGTAATTTCTTGCAGGCTTGGATGAAGCTGATTCCCAAACCAAACTAATACCAATACCAATTCTTTCTGGCAGTATATGATTGGCGGTGCTGGCTCAAAGAGCCGAATGGCCGCCTCCTGCACCTATTTTCTATGTTTCTATGTATACTCCAGGTTATAACAACTCAATTTGCAAAGGAAATTCTGTTCCTTTCCTTGAGTAGCACAGTGGTCAGTGGTCGAGATTGTGCCTTACAGCACCAGAGACCCGGGTTTGACCCTGACTTTGAGTGCTGTCTGTACAGAGTTTGTACGTTCTCCCAGTGACTGTGTGGGTTCTCTCTGGGTGGTTCTGTTTCCACCCACATTCAAAAAACGTGCAGGTTTATATGTTAATTGACCTCTGTAAATTGCCCCCAGTGTGTAAGATAGAACTAGTGAATGGGTGATTGCTGGTCGGCGTGGACTCAGTAGGCTGAAGGGCCTGTTTCGCGCTGTATTTCTAAAACTAAAACTGAATCTCTCTGCATCTGGTACCAATTACCTGCGACTTGCACTCAGTGGTTACCGAGACTCCTGCCAGTGAAAGCAGATTTGTCTTATTTATTTCATCAAAATCCCATATAAATTTTAATCTCCACTTAATCATCTCTTCTCTGAGAATGATTCCAGGTTCTCTCTAGTCTTTCCACAAATGGGTTGCTAATTAAAGTGCAGATGTGACGCATACTAACAATTGATGCAAAAGCTATGTAACGGTGAGCCAAGCTGCCCTGGAGCCAGCAACAGTGCATTCATATTTTGTGCAGACAACGGCATGAAGGCAACAACCAAAACCAAAATAGCATGTGACCTGGAGGGGAAGGGACAGTGATGGGTGGCTTCAGACCTTGGACAAGAATCAGAGATTACACAGCATGGAAAGCTGTTCGAGTAATGCTTTGTGTAGCTGTCTGAGTTTCAAGTGGGATCAGTAAACCAGGAGGGCAGTTATCGAATCAGTTACCTGCACAACCTAAAGGACCCAGCCTGCTACCTACTTGTGATTCAAAACAACACACGGTGGCAACATTTTGAACCAACTGCATGATGCACTCCAGCAACTCGCTCAAGACGCCTTAGACATTACCTTCCAAACCCATGACGACTACCAGCCAGAAAGATAAGTGCAGCAAAATCAAGGGAAAGCACCACCTGGAAGTTGCTCTTCGAGCCACACGCCATCATGACTTGGAAATATATCAGCGTTCCTTCACCTGGGTCTCCACTCTGGATGTTTCCACTGGTGGGAGAGTCTAGGACCATGGGTCATAGCCTCAGAATTAAAGGGCAATCTTTTAGAAAGGAGGTGAGTAGGAACTTCTTTTGTCACAGGGTAGTTAATCTGTGGAACTCATTGCCTCAGAGGGCTGTAGAGGCAGCATCAGTGGATATTTTTAAGGTAGACAAATTCTTGAATGGCCTAATTCTATTCCTATAACTTGTGAACCTGGATCAAGATCCTCAAAATCCCTTCTTAACAGTATCATGGGGAGACCCACACATCAAGAAGTGTCATAGAGTGTCATAGAGTGATACAGCATGGAAACAGGCCCTTCAGCCCAATTTGTCCACATGGAACAACATGTCACATCTACACTAGTCTCCCCTGCCTGTGTTTGGCCCATTTTTCTATAAAAATGTCCAATTCATGCACCTATTTAATTGTTTCTTAAACATTGCAATAGTCCCTACCTCAACTACCTCCTCTGGCAGCTCATTCCAAACAACCACCACGCTTTCTGTGAAAAAGTTACCCCTCAGAATCCTATAAATCTTTCCCCCTTCACCTTAAACCTATGTCCTCCGGTTCTCAATTCCCCAACTCTGGGCAAAAGACACTGTGTGTCAACCCGATCTCAAGTCAAGTCAAGTCAAATTTATTCATCACATACACATACGAGATGTGCAGTAAAATGAAAAGTGGCAATGCTTGTGGATTGTGCAAAAAAACTACAAAACAGAATGGAACAGAATCACATATTCACATATTACATATTTGTGGGAGGAAAAAAAAGAAAAAACTGCAATTTTAAAAAGACACCACACAACAATAAATTGGTACAGTAAGTCAGTCCCTGGTGAGATAGGAGTTTACAGTTCTAATGGCCTCTTGGAAGAAACTCCTGCTCATCCTCTCCATTTTCACAGCATGGCAATGGAGGCGTTTGCCTGACCGTAGCAGCTGGAACAGTCTGTTGCTGGGGTGGAAGGGGTCTCCCCTGATCTTGTTGGCTCTGGAGTTGCACCTCCTGATGTATAGCTCCTGCAGGGGGGCGAGTGAAGTTCCCATAGTGCGTTCGGCTGAACGCACTACTCTCTGCAGAACCTTCTTGTCCTGGGCAGAGTTATGCATTACCCAAGCCTGTGAACCCCATAAATCTGGAATAATTTAAAAAATATTAGTTGTTACTGGATATCCTTTCTTAAAGGCAATGATAAGAGACATCTTTGGGGGCAGCTGCTTTGCTTGCACTTGTACTGGATCTCTGATCAATTGTCAGGAAAATGGACGGTGCCAATGAAGATATGGGGTAAGATTCCATGGTGGATGGAGTGACTGGGATTGAGAGAGGGGAATTCCAGGGCAGTAGGGCTGAAGGCTTGAGGATACAACACTGAATTAAAGGGATGGTTGGTTTTTAAACAAAGAATTATTCATGCTTCAGTATTACCCAAGGACCTGTTGGTGGCTTGTGCTAAAACTACCTGCAGCAACTCTGCTGTGAAACAAACATGTTGTGCTCCAGAGCAGCCAGATTTAACCACCATTCTTGTTCATTCCAATTAGTTAACAATTTGCAAGTGGGTCAGTCCAATTATCGCCATGTTTCAACAGGTTAATCAGTCTTCCAGCGATTAAAAGATTATCACACAAAAGTGTGATAAAACCACTCTGTATTAACGCAAACATTGTGTGCAAATATCACGTTGTTCTGATAATGTTATTTAACTGAACTTTCAGTTGTAACACCAGAGCATTAATAATGCTGCAAAGAACAGCTTATCACAATGGTATTGCATTGCATCAATACCAAAGCCCTGCAGGCCCTTTTATAAGGCTGTCTTCGAAGGTTGCAGAGAATGTGAAGCTGTAAATGTTTGATTCACCCTAACTACGTAAATACGAGTTGTAGGATCGTGAATCATAGATAACAGTCATAGATAATCTTGTGGCTAGATTTGCTGGGCATTAAAGGGTACATTGCAGGTCAGTGGAGAGTGTACTTTTCTGCTTATGATGTTGTTTCAGAGAATTGCACCCTCCACCCACTTCTTTATTGACATTTTGTATCATTGTTATATTCATAATTTAAAGGGGCAGCTGTAGGAATGACAGCAGAACATTGTAGGTTCTAAAAACATTTGGGAGAAATCCCATTGGTGTTAGGTAAATCGATCACTTCGGAATCTTTCCATGGTTTTTCCCAAGAATAATATGCATTATAAGTAGCTAGCTTCACTGTCGTTCTGGTGAGTTTCATTGTCTGCATAACTCGTTTTTATACAGCCCGCAACTAACAATGAACCATTTCCTTCATCATCGTTACTTTTTTGCATGTCTTTCATTCATTTGTTTTATCTATGTTACTAAAAGTCTGATCTTGACCACTTCCTGTTGTTCTGTATATTGATTTTAGAAAAAACGCTGCCACTTACGGCTGTGGTTTTTGGCCATCTTACTCAGAGTCCCCCTCCGCTGCGCAGGACAAGAGGATTTTTCCCATCGATGAAAAATAAAACAGTTATTAGTGTTTTATAAATGTTGAGATTCTCTCTCCTGAAGGCCACGCCCCTTCCGGAGGGACTATAAAACCTGGAAGTGTTGAGTGCCTCAGTCAATCTCTGCAGGATGGGGGAAGCGATAGGGTCACGTTTCTCAGTCTTAGCTGTGAATAACACTGAACACATGTCACTAAACTGTGAGTGGTTTTACTGACCTGTCAGTGCCTTTAATGTGGTTTGAAAATATAGTTTGGAAATGCTAAAGCTGCGTTGCCTTTGGTTTGGAAATGCTAAAGCTTTGTTGCCTTTGGTTTGGAAATGCTAAAGCTGTGTTGCCTTTGGTTTGGGAATGCTAAAGCTGTGTTGCCTTTGGTTTGGAAAAGCTAAAGCTGTGTTGCCTTTGGTTGGGAAATGCTAAAGCTGTGTTGCCTTTGGTTTGGAAATGCTAAAGCTGTGTTGCCTTTGGTTTGGAAATGCTAAAGCTGTGTTGCCTTTGGTTTGGAAATGCTAAAGCTGTGTTGCCTAATTAAAGTTGCCTTGCCTAATTAAAGTTGCCTTGCCTAATTAAAGTTGCCTTGCCTAATGTTGCCTTGCCTTCTATATAATTAAAAGTCTAACCTTGACCACTCCATGTTTGTGCTTTATATTGATTTTAGAAAAAAACGCTATCACGTACGGCTGTGATTTTTGGCCATCTTACACAGAGTCCCCCTCCATTCATCAAGTGCCGAAGACTTTTCCCATCGATGAAAAATAAAAGAGTTATTAGTGTTTAAAAAATGTTGAGATTCTCTCTCCTGTCAATCACGCCATGAAGGCCACGCCCCTTCTGGTGGGAGGGGGGAGGGACTATAAAACCCAGAACTGTGGGCGTAGCTCAGTCTTTGCAAGATGGAGGAGGGAGAAGTCACGACTCGCTGTCTTTTGTGTCCTTGCACCCTGCTTGAAGTGGTATGAAACTGCACTTGAATTTGGTGGCTTTGCACCCTGCTTGAAGTGGTAAGAAACTGCACTTGAATTTGGTGGCCTTGCACCCTGCTTGAAATGGAATTTCAAGGAATAGCCGTGGGTCAACTGCCAGCCCACCAGCCGTGAGTGAGTGAGCTGCCAGCACAATAGGCTTGAGTGACTGAGCCGCCAGCCCAAGAATCCATTCGGCCCACAATGTTCATACGAGCCCTCTGGAAATTAGTCCTTTCAGCCCACAATACCCATACTAGCGCTCCAGAAAGCCCCCCCCCCCCCCCCCCCCCACTGGCCACCAATATTGGAATTGGTGGAGAGGTGGAATATTGCATTGGGGGACCAGCCACCAGTGCGATGCTGGGACCCAACAGGTCCCACTTAGTCTAGTATCTCTCTATAATCACCGTCTATATCTCTTGTTTCCCCTTTCCTTGACTCTCAGTCTGACGAAGGGTCTTGGCCTGAAACATCACCTATTCCTTTTCTCCAGAGATGCTGTTTGACCGGCTGAGTTACTCCAGGCTTTTTGCATCTATCTTCGGTTTATAGCAGCATTTGCTTCCTACACATAAGTAGCTTTTAATTCTCTGCCACAGAAGGCAGTGGAGGTCAATTCACTGGATGTTTTCAAGAAAGAGTTAGATATATCTCTTAGGGCTAACGGAATCAAGGGACATGTGAAAAAAGTGGGAAAGGGGTACTGATTTTGGATGAGCAGCCATAATCAAATTGAATGGTGGTGCTGGCTCGAAGGGCCGAATGGCCTACTCCTGCCTATTTTCTATGTATCTATGTTTAATTCATATTAGGAATGTGGGTACATGATCTAATTATTACCCAAGTGCTGAGAAGCTGGAGAGGTTCCCTCTTCTTTGAGCCCCGCAATGAGTGCATTGTAATCTATTTCTTTGTAATCATTTGATCTAAATGGCACCATTTAGAATAGTTACATACTGTCCATTTATTCCTTTTGCAGGTACAAAGCTATAGTCAGACCGATGGATATCCAAACCACCAATGCTCTGATGAAGATTTGTGTGAAGGCGGCTCTCATCTGGGTGTTTTCAATGCTGCTGGCTGTTCCCGATGCTGTGTATTCCGACCTGCATCCTTTCGATGACCCACATATCAATAAAACTTTTAAGGCATGTGCCCCGTACCCGCACGGCAATGAGTTGCATCCTAAAATCCACTCCACGGCATCCTTCCTGATCCTCTACGTCATCCCACTCTTCATTATCTCCGTGTATTATTTCCACATTGCCAAGAACTTGATCAGGAGTGCTTACAACATTCCAGCAGAGGGCAATCAGCACATATTGAGACAGGTAAGCCCACAGATTTCAGGCTGCTCAGCTTCAGAGGTGATGCCACTGCATCAGTACAAAATGAAGGCCATTTTCAGTCGAGACTGACAGCACAGAAATCTGCTTGAAATCAAGCAGTTCACTTGGAGAAATCAATTTCCATTCACTCTAAAGATCACAGTAAGTACAAAGCCTGCATACAATTAACATTTTGGCCTGTACTTGTGGGCCTAGATTATTTGCGTGACCTTTAAAAGCTCTTCTTCTCCTGGTACTCTTGTCTAATATTATCTGATATTCATTCAGTATGATGCAGCATGATATGATCGTCAGCATCTTATTTCACTGACGCCTGATAGCAGAACTCCACTGCTCACAGCTGTCGGAGAGGTCTAGTGATGATAAGGTCGTAAGTGATAGGAGCAGAATTAGGCCATTCAGCCCATGAAGTCTACTCCGCTATTCAATCATGGCTGATCTATCCCTCCCTGCAAACCCCATTCTCCTGCCTTCTCCCCATAACCCCTGACACCTGGACTAAACAATAATCTATCTATCTCTGCTTTAAAAATATCATTGACTTGGCCACTACAGCTTTCCTGGCAAAGAATTCCACAGATTCACCACCTTCTGACTAAAGAAATTATTTCTTATCTCCTTCGTAAAGGAAGTCCTTTAATTCAGAGGCTATAACCTCTAGTCCTAGCCCTCCCACTAATGGCAACATCCTCTCCACATCCACTCTATCCAAGCCTTTCACTATTCGGTACATTTCAATGAGGTCCCCCCTCATTCTTCAAAACTCCAGCGAGTACAGGCCCTGTGCAAATGCTCATCATCAGTTAACCCATGCATTTCTGGGATCATTCTTGTAAACGTGCGCATGTAAACATTCTTGTAAACATGTGCTCAAGAGTTCCTGGGGAGTTCCTTGCACTCTACGTAAACCTGGAAAAGCTCACATCATCTCTTGTCTAACAGCTAACAAGTGATTGTTGTCTAATAGGTGGGGGTAATAGGCAAGATCTCTTATAATTGAAGTGAGTCTGTGAAGGCTTTTGACAATGGATTTGCTCATCAGGTACCTTAGTCCAACTGGTCTGCAAGCTTTTGAAACTGGTTTTGCTCAACTAGGTAGTAATAGCCTTGATTTGACACAAGAAGCAGAAGTGGGAGTAGGCCATTTGATCCTGTGTGATCATGATTGATCTTTGACTTCAGCATCACTGTCCTGCACTAACCCCATATTCACTTTGTATCTAAAAATCCATCAAGCTCTGTGTTGAATACAAGCAGCAACTGAGCCTCCACTATCTTCAAGGAGGAGGAATTTCAACCATTCACTACTCTCTGACTGAAGAAACGTCTTCTCATCTCATTCCTGAAAAGCCAGCCTCTAATTTTGAGACTAGATCTTCTGTTGTTGGATGCCTCAGACACAGAAATCTTCCTTTATCCTTTTGAGCCCTATAAGAATAAGGTAATTAAATCACTTCTTATCTTCCAACTTCAGAAGAGTACAGGCCTAGTCTGCTCAAGCTCATCTTGTAATACACCCGCTAGATTCAATCGGGTAAACCTTTGCTGTAGTTATCCTAGTTTGCAGAGAAATATTGGGTACTGTTTCTTGTGCACCTGATGTAACTGAGGAAGTTATGTGTGTATATATTTATATCATGGTATATGGACACATTTATCTGTTTTGTAGTAAATGCCTACTATTTTCTGTGTGCTTAAGCAAAGCAAGAATTTCATTGTCCTATACAGGGACACATGACAATAAACTCACTTGAACTTGAACTTGAGTTATAAATTCCGGTCCTGGAGTTCAGCATGGGACCAGGATGTTACAGCAAGGAAACGCCTTGCACAAAGAGGTTGTTTTAAATGGAGAGCTGAGCTAAGTGTTAGCATTGTTGATTGTTATTTTTAACTATGTAAATGTTCTAGTCATAGAGCTACAAAGACTGGAAACAAGACCTTCAGCCCAACACATCCATGTTGATCAAATTGCCCCATTCGTGCTAATTCTATTTACCAGCATTTGCTTCATACACCTCTAAACCTTTCCTATCCATGCACCTGTTCAAATATTTTTAAATGGTGTTTTTGTACCTGCCTTAACCACTTCCTCTGATAGCTTGTTCCATATATGTACCATATATCTGTGTGAAAAAGTTGCCCTTGGGGTTCATATTAATTCTTTCCCTCCTCAACTTAAACCTATGCTCCCTAGTTTTTGAATTCCCAACCATGGGAAACATACTCTATGCATTCACCCTATCTATGCCCCTCTTTATTTATATGCCTCTATATCACACCTCAGTCTATTAAGTTCCAAGCCTGCCCAATCTCATCTTATAACTCAATTTAGGTGTTTATTTTTTAACTGAATAATTAAAAATAACTAATGGTTTTTGATTAGTTTGGAATATTTACAACAGGTTTGATATTTAACTAAACCTAGGTGGTGGGAACCTGGCTTAGCCAGCTAGCATTTTGGTCTACTGCTTTGTGAGTGGAGTTTGTATCATACAACTCCACTCCCAGATGACGTTATTCACAGGAAGGCCATCTCCCCTTGAGCTTCCCATGGACATCTGCACATAGAGTGCCCTGTGTTGATCCGTTCTGACCAGCATACACCAGCACTATCCTACATTCTAGTGGTAATTTACAATTTTTACCAAAGCCAATTAACCAAATAACTGTGCGTCATTGCAGTGTGGGAGGTAACCGGAGTACCTGTGGAAAACCCATGCCAGAGAGAACGTACAAACTCTGTACAGACAGCATCTATGGTCAGGATCAAACCCGGGTCTCTGGCGCTGTAAGGCAGCAAATCTACCACGGCACCACCGTTCTGCCCTTGCATTAATATCCATAGATGAGCCATGCCTCCCCCAAAGTCTATTATGAAAATTAGTTCACATACATAACACCATGATTCAATGCACTTTGAAATTAATTTTCATTGTAAACTCAGTCGCAAAGGCAATTGAGAACCTATTGCAAGTTGCACTGTCCATGGCTTTCCTTCCAGTTCCTCCATGCATGGGATATGTTAATGCATGGAGCATCCTGGTCAACTGCCAAGGCAACGAGACTGAGTGAAGAAATATGTATGAAACAGAGACTGCTGCAATGGTCATGGGAACATTCCTGCAGAAGCAGATCTTCATGCCATTTATGAGACCCGTTGCATAGGGCAGCTGGTCAAAATGCCTGGCTCTGAGACCCCATTCCTTGGGTGTTCCTCTGAAAGTGATCTAATTACCTGGCTCTCCCAAAGGATCGTCTCCTCTTGCAACATCTCTGCATTATCACCAGCCTCCTCATTCACCACCTTGTTCTCAGCGAGCCGACTGACAACCAATCACCCAATATCCTTCCACTCCCACTGGCTATCCCCAACTAACTTCCCTATCAAACTAGCTGACCCCAACTGTCTCCAAAACTCAACCAAGCAGTTCCAATGACTGCTATCGATCCTGACCTGATGATCATTCTCGCCATTGTAGACACAAACTGCTGGAGTAACTCAGCGGGACAGGCAGCATCTCTGGAGAGAAGGAATGTGTGACGTTTCGGGTCGTGACTCTTCATCAGACTTATATCAGGGGTGTGGGCGGTACAAAGATAAAATGTAGTCAGAGACAGAACAGATTATACTCGCCATTGTGCCCTGCTGCCCTCCCCTTGTGATCTCTGACTATCAGTCCATGTATCACCAACCATAGGCATCTCTCACACCTGGTTCCTCCACCCTTCTGTATAGGTAGGAAAGACGATATTAATTCAATAACTGAATTTCTGAAACGGAGACTGCTGCAATCGCCTGGCATTGATGAGTACTAAGCTCACTGACATAGAAATATTTATTAGCTTGTTACCATAACACAAAATAAACAGTCAAGTTTAAACTAAATCCCAAAGATGACCAATGTGGTGTAGGAACCAAGTTGTAAAATGCGGACGCTTTAATGTGTTTATATGGAAGTCTTTTACTTGTTGTTGTAGATAAAGCTTTGCTTTATTTATAACAAGTGGGACCATGTGTTGTTAAAATAGCCCACAAAAAAATTTCTGCAGGCTTTTTAATATTTTCTGAGTAACACCCAATGTACTCTCAATCCACTCATTTCTTTAACAAAAACACTTATGAGACATGATATTAAAATGTAGCCAGGTTTCAATTAATCTTTCTTCTTCTGTATAAATTATACTGAAAAAGAAATCAAAGCACTTTCAGAGTATTTCTTGTTTCACGCCTGTATCTGAGATATATAATTGAAAGTAAAGAGTTCAGCATTTAACTTTAAGAGGATTCTTATTGTGATGCCACAACCTTTATGCCCAGCTCGCTAGAACTGACAGGAGTTATGTACAACCATATGGATTAAGCTGGGGTACTATGACAGTACTTAATGCAGCTGATGGTGACAGGAAGACTTGTTTATAGTGGGCAATAAAACAAACCAAATATTCTTACATCTCTGCTCTGAGTCGAGAATATAATACTTGAGCTATATACTAAGATGTCATAAAGCAGCAATTACCCTCATTTTCAGCACGGAGAATTATAATGGCTGTTAAAAAAATTCTGACATTATTGTATCACATGATCAGCATACTGTTTAGGCTGAATACCTCAGTTTAATGAGCATATTCTGCTGTGCGAGAAAGCTCTGTGCAGTGAGAAATACAATAATCCCCAAGCCAGAGTTCACAGAGCAAAGATCTAATGCACAGAGATCTGCTCCCCAATCTCAACCACCACCCCAATAGCCCAGTAATAGGAGCAAGTTTAGAAGGAGAAATTTCAAGATTAGAAGCCATTAACTACCTAAGCTTAAAACAATAGCGGAGAATTAAATAAAGTCTGGGGCATGCAGTGAACAAATAGATGGAGCACTTTGTTTTTCTGAGATGACTGCAAAAGGCAATGCAAAGAAGAAAGGTTATTAATCTGTAAAACTGACCTTTTTGAAATATGGTACTAGACTAAGTGGGACCCGTTGGATCCCATGTTCACACGGGAGGGCTGGTCCCCCAACGCAATATTGTATCTCTCCACCAATTCCAATATTGGTGGTCAGTGGGGGGGGGGGGCTTTCTGGAGCACTATTATGGGTGTTGTGGGCTCAAGGGACTGGTTTCCAGATGGCTAGTATGGACATTGTGGGCTGAATGGATTCTTGGGCTGGCAGCTCAGTCACTCAGGCCTGGTGGGCTGGCAGCTCAGTCACTCAGGCCTGGTGGGCTGGCAGATCAGTCACTCAGGGCTGGTGGGCTGACAGATCAGTCACTCATGGCTCCAAACTCAATTTCACAGCATTTCAAGCAGAGTGCAGGCCACCAAATTGCCAAACAACTAATTGCATTGTTATTAAGGGCTAACAAATCATTTATTGCAAGAACATTGCAGACTCACAGTTCAGTTGATTCACAGCTTAGAATCACAGTTGTGGACTCTCCCTCGCGATCTTCCAGAGTGACTGACTCACGTCCAGGCATCCGGGATTTCATAGTCCTCCCCCCCCCCCCCCCCCGGAAGGGGCGTTACCTTCATCGTGGTGATTGACAGGTGAGAGGACCAATCAGCTGATCTCAAGATTTTTTAAACACTCATAATGTTTGTTTTTTTTTTCATCGATCAGAAAAATCCTCGGGGCTGCCTCAGCGGAGGAGGACTGTGAGTAAGATAGCCAAAAATTATAGCGATATATGGTAGCATTTTTTCTAAAATCAATATACAGCCCAGACAGGAAGTGGTCAAGATGAGACTTTTAGTTATATCGATGCAAAGTTAAGCAATATGGGGATTAAAGCAAATCTTGCATTTCTGTAGCACCTTATCAGGTCTCCCAGTTGCATTCAATGCTGCAGTGGTGCTAAATGAAAATAAAATGTTTTTAACAGTGATCCAAAGTACCACAATATAAGACCATAAGATCATAAAACATAGGAGCAAATTAGACCATTCGGCTCATCAAGGCAGCACATTGGTGCAGCGGTAGAGTTGCTGTCTTACAGCGACAGAGGCGTGGGTTCGATCCTGTTTAAGGGTGTTGTCTGTAAAGAGTTTGTACAGTCTCCCTGTGAGCTGTGTGGGTTTTCTCCAGGTAATTAAGCAGTTGAAGTCAGATTAAGCTTCTGTGTCTGTGTAACGTATTACTAATGGGAAGGTTGTGAAATATGCCTCGTGGGCCTGACTATAGAAATAAATAATACTGGACTCATTATAGGAGTCACCAGGAGAAAGGATGTTTCATAGCAAGGGACATCCTCCTAGGTAAATCACTTTAGACTGGATAAGAATTGGGAGGAGGAAATGAAGCAGAGAAGCAAATAAAGTCAGACCACAGCAGCACGAGAGCAGGACAGGAGAGCAAGATAGGTTCCTTCTCTTTTTTGAAGATAGACACATAAAGCTGGAGTAACTTAGCGGGTCAGGCAGCATCTCTGGAGAGATGGAATATGTGACATTTCAGGTCGAGACTCTTCCTCAGACATCTTCTCTTCTTTATTGCACTTCATCCAACAGAATCTCAATGCCATGTCTGAGGACCTCTTTGTTTTCTCACTTGATCCATGAGCACTGCAACCAGTACACTCTACACCTTCAGTGAAGGGAATGTGTGAAACACAAAGACTGTGTTGAATCCTAGTTTGAATGCTAAAGTTGCAGGTGCCTATATTTGAAGCTCTGGCCAAGCTCATCTAATCAGCACTACACCAATTCAGCATCCTTTAGCCAATTATCCAGTTCCCCATACCCCCACAATCTGCACAGTAGTACATGTTTGTGCTGAAATGACAATTCTACCGAATAAAGTGTGAAAATGTCTTCTGTTACGCGTCTACAACGCTGCAAGACAATATGAAGTAGAAAAAGTTCCTACGTTTCCATGCCTCGTGATCCTGAGGCCTTTTGCAAGACCCTGCTACCACTATGGCTGAACTCAGCTGACAAGGAATGCATTGCTTTATATAGATGGATATCTCAGTGCGTGTAATTTATCCATTCAGAAATTAGAGCTTCATAATTATTTATCCACTTTCCCTATTTTCCCTGTGCCATGTTAAAAGCAAGGCTTTCATTTCCACGGTTCCTTTCATGAACACAGAGCCTTACAGCCAATTTAACATTTTGAAAAAATGTAGCTGCTCACTAATGCCGGAAACATAAAAGTTAATTTTAATGTAGCGTGCACTCACAAAAAGCAATGCAAATGTGACCAGATAATCACTTCTTGTTTAATGACATAGCTTGAGAGAAACATATTGGACTTCTTTAAAATAATTCTGAAGCTTCTTTAACATCTGCTTGAGAGAATAGTTATGGCCTTTCTTTAATGTTCCATCAAATGGCTGGATTTAAATGCCTTGGATTTGCCCAAAGGAACATAATAGACTATTTACCCTAAGGAACTTAATAGACTATCTTGTTACAACGTTCTAACTGCTCCCTTTTAATTCTGCCAAGTGTACGGTCAGATTATTTTATTTTATGCCAAGAGGCTGCAGTTTGTGAATCATTGTGGTGCTTTGATTATTTACACCAGATCTGTAAGATTTATTGAGTTATAAAAGTCCAACGTCCAGAATTATAATTCAAGAACATGATTTGAAAAGCAGCATGTTTTCATAGCAGCCTATGCCAGAGATGGTCAGAAAAAGAGATGGAAAACAAATAAAATTTTCTGCGTGTTCACAACATCTCCTTTTCAAGCTATTTCTACCATTCTGCAATAGTCAGGGCCAGCTGCTGATAATATATTCACCCTTCAGATGTAACATGATGTAGTGGATTTACTTTATGTGAGCACATGGCCTACAGTGTAAATACTGCCTGATACTGAAGTTAATAGGTGTGTTGCTTCTGGAGCGAAGGAAAGACTTGCATGTATAGGGGGAGGGGGGGGGGCTTCCACACAGTCACTGAAAAGCAAAAAACTGCACATGCCTGAAATTTGAAAAATCAAAAAACACTGGAAACACAGCAGGTCAGACAACATCTGTGGAAGGTGAAACCGAATTAACATTTCGGTTTGAAGACCCAGGGAAATTAATAATTAAACTATGCTTGTTCCTACACTTTTTCGGTTCTGGCAAAAGGCCACTTACCTGAAACATTAACATAATCCTTCCACAGATGCTGCATGACCTGCTGAGTGTCTCTGGCATTTTCTCTTTTAACTATAACATTCACTCATCATTGCACCATTGTCCTCAAGACTCCGGAGTCAGACTTAATTCCACAATTTACAGACTCAGGGACTTAAAATGATCACAATTAAGCTATTACCATGTAAGAGAACTAGAACTGCTAAATCTTCTTAACACCTCTCAGTTATTTCAAACTTGGACGTCCATCCTTACGCACATGCATTCAACTTTAGAACAAGAAAAAGGCTTTGCTTTGGCTTTTAAACTCATAAAACCAAAACCAGACACGTTTTAATTTAGACATACGTCAATGAGTATCGGAGAATCATTTCAAAATACTGCATGGAAGCAGGCCCTTCAGCCCATTGAGTATATACTAATCATCGAGCACTCATTACATTGAATACATACAGGACACTTTGAAGTATAAAAAGTTCTCTCCCACTCCTTGCCTCGTGATCCGGAGGCCTTTTGAAAAACCCTGCCTGCCACCACTATGGCTGACCTCAGCTCCAGCAATACATTGATCCCAATTTATTCTCCCCACATTCCCATCAACTCCCCCCCCCCAGATTCTATCATTCACCTGTATCCCGGTGTCTTCATTATGATAGGATTAATAACGCAGGGATCCTTGACAAACAATGCAGTGAGAATGCCTCACCAACCACACATAGAGTAGCAGTCATCTTCTCATAATCCACCCAGTCTGGGCAATAAATCCTATCTTTGCCAGTTTGTCATCTAATCCAGACATTTTAGAAAATGCTCTGAATTTAACTGTAAATGCAGGTTAAATAAAAATGGCCGAGCCTACATCAATTGGACCAACATGTTCCAACCAAAGGAAACAAACCATCAGTTAATTATATCTTAAGAAGAATATTAGTTAATTGAGCGAGGAAATATCGATTCCAACTGATCTAACAGTGAGTTAAAGATGTTACTGGGCAAATGAACTACTTACAGAAAATAATATTGTGGAGCACTCATGAATGGGCTATAATATAGCTCAAAGGAACTGAGCTGTTTTTAATCTTTGAGCATAGCTCACACATGCATGAGTTGTCATATTTTGGCGGCATTTACAAAGGTCCAAGGTCCTGTCCATGTCCTCAATGTACTGGAGCAGCTCCCGATCCAGGTAAGCCCCAGTCCACTGCAGGGACTCCTCTAGGGGGTGACGGTAGAGCAGCCTGGGGCTCACCTGGATTGGGAGCCTCTCCAGTACATCAAGCATGTGGACTGGACCTTGGAGCTTGGACCTTTATAAATGCTGCCAAAATATGGTGACTTGTGTATGTGTGAGCTATGCACAAAGAATTTTTATGTACAGTGCATACGTGACAATAAAGAACCATTTAAGCAATTGGGCGGCATGGTAGAACAATGGTAGAGTTGCTGCCTTACAGCGCTTACAGGTTCGATCCAGGTTCGATCCCGACCACGGGTGCTGTCTGTATGGATGTTTTACATTCTCCCCGTGACAGTGTGTGTTTCCTCTGAGACCTTCTGTTTCCTCCCACACTCCAAAGACGTACAGGTTTGTACGTAAATTGGCTTTGTATCAATGTAAAATTGCCCCTAGTGTATGTAGGATAGTGTTAATGTGTGGGGATCACTGGTCGGTGCGGACTCAGTAGGCCAAAGGGCCTGTTTCTGTTCTGTATATCTAAACTATTTCATTGAAAGAACCTAAAGTTCGGGAACAAAGAAGAAGGACTATTGGGTGACTTCAGTTCTAAGAATAAAAATTAATGACATCAATGAAATTGAAAACTGGTGGAGAGATTATCAATCCATAAATCAAGTTCTACACCCAAGTGATGCTAAAAGTGATGCAAGTTTTAATAAGAGCCCAGGTCCTCCAATAGGTTGATAAGTGATTCCAAAAAATATCAGCACAACTCGAATGCACTGCTGGGGAGCTGAGAACCAGGGAAAACATCCACAGATAATAGGGAGTGGGAACCAGGAAGAATATCCCAGTCAGGGTGCTCGCTGGGAATATCTACCATGTAGGAAATCTTAAAAACGTTAACAATATTCATCGCTTTAATGACAGCTCACAGATCTTGAAAAGCCAAATACTGCAGATGCTGGAAATCTGAAATAACAAAAAATGCTGGAAATACACAGCAGTTCGGGTAGCATGTGTGGAGAGAGAGAATCAGAGTTAAGGGCCTGTCCCACTAACGCGACCGTTTCGGCGACTGCCGGCACCCGTCATAGGTCGCCGAAAATTTTCAACATGTTGAAAATTCAGCAGCGACCAGAAAGATGCTACGACTCTTTGGGTGACTAAGAGGCCTCTCACGACCATACAGGTGACCCCCTGGCAACATGCCACCTGGTAACACCCCGCGACTCCCGCGACATGTCGCCAGGGGTCACCTGTATGGTCGTGAGAGGTCTCCTAGTCGTAGTGTCTTTCTGGTCGCCGCTGAATTTTTAACATGTTGAAAATTTTCGCCGACCTATGACGGGTGCCGGCAGTCGCCGAAAAATGTCGGTGACCTATGAGGGACCATGGCCTTCAAGGGAATTCATGCCCAGGGTATAAATAGGAGAAATTAAAATAAGAGAAAAGTTTTTAATAAGGACACTGGGAAGTGCATGAGATTGTGCTGCTTTTGATTTATCCCTCCATTGACTTTTCTTTCCTTCACATGGCTCATTGCAGTTATTGTAGATGAGTCAGCTGTGATAAGATTTTGTGAGAACAGCATGCACAACTATTACGAACCAAATGCACTATTTAATTAATTGCATCAAAAAATCCAGGCGTTGGAAATCCAAAAGAAGGTCATCGGGCACCCGTGTGGTGACTAACAGAGTCAATGTTTTAGGTGAAGGAACTTCATCAAGCATGTTTGACTTCTCACATTTCTAATCCTAATGAAGGTTCATTGGCATGAAACAGCATAGAAATGTGAAAACATAAAAAATAAGTGCAGGAAAAGGCCATTCGGCTCTTCAAGCCAGCACCGTCATTCAATATGATCATGGCTGAGTGATCATCCTAAATCAGTACCCCGTGATGCTTTCTCCCATTATCCCGTTGGCCTCCACTGCCTTCTGTGGCAGAGAATTTCACAGATTCACAACTCTAGCTGAAAAGTTTTTCCTCATCTCAGTTCTGCTGCAGCAAGTAAGAATTTAATTTTCCCATGCGGGACATGACAATAAAACACTCTTGACTGTTAAATTGCCTCTTATTCTTAAACTGTGATCCCTGGTTCTGGATCCCCACTGATCCTTTTAAAATTCCAGTGAATATAAGCCCAGTCGATCCATTCTTCATCATATGTCAGTCCCGCCATCCTTGGAATTAACCTGGGATGGAAACTTTGCTTCCCCCTTCACAGTGGCCGTCCGGCCTATTGGGTTCTACCAACCTTTGCCACTGTTGTTTGGTGGGGCGATGGTGAGACACAGCAATGGGACAGAGTGTTAGATCTGAGGGTTGCAGAAAAGAAATGTACAAATTTTAACAGATGATAGTACAGCTGAAATAAGTCTACAGAGCTTTGGCTTTCTCAAGAGGGGATCGTAATTCAAAACAAGGAGCTGACAGTACAAATCCACAACTCACAGGCAAGGCCCCCACTGGGCACCAGACTTTGAGCAGGATGCTGTGCCTGAGGAGAACGTAGTTAGATATTCATTGGGAAGTCATCAGGGAGGCATAACTTTCTCTATATGTAGAGATTGGAGAAGCTCTGCCACTAACAATAAAGTTTCAAAAAACACACAAGAGGGTCAGGGGACACTTGAAAAGGAACAAAAACAAAAACAATAACAAACAACGTTAAAAGAACGAGATTATCAAGGAGTTATCTCTGCAGATAGACCGCTGTGCTTCCTTCAGTACAACCGTATCTAACATTTAAATAACATTTCATGGACTGCAGCTTTTGGGGTGTTCTTGGTCATGAAATGTGCTAAGTAACTTCACAATCTTTCATTGTATAACGAAAATGATTGGAGCTGTGCAGAATGATATGCTGTGTGTATGATTATCTTGGCCATAGCTGTCATAGCCTATTATGCAGAGCCTTTAGATTTAGCCCTCATTGTGACATGCTCATGTAAATTTTCTGAGTCAGTATAGCTGTGAATACAGAAAATGAGTTACTCCAGCATTTTAGAAACATAGAAAATAGGTGCAGGAGTAGGCCATTTGATCCAGCACTGCTATTCAATATGATCTTGGCTGATCATCCAAAATCAGTACCCTGTTCAATAGACAATAGACAATAGGTGCAGGAGTAGGCCATTCGGCCCTTCGAGCCAGCACCACCATTCAATGTGATCATGGTTGATCATCCCCAATCAGTACCCCGTTCCTGCTTACTCCCCATATCCCCTGACTCCGCTATCTTTAAGAGTCGTATCTAGCTCTCTCTTGAAAGTATCCAGAGAACCGGCCTCCACCGCCCTCTGAGGCAGAGAATTCCACAGACTCACAACTCTCTATGAGAAAAAGTGATTCCTCGTCTCCGTTCTAAATGGCTTACCCCTTATTCTTAAACTGCGGCCCCTGGTTTTGGACTCCCCCAACATCGGGAACATGTTTCCTGCCTCTAGCGTGTCCAAACCCTTAATAATCTTATATGTTTCAATAAGAGCCCTCTCATCCTTCTAAATTCCAGAGTATACAAGCCCAGCCGCTCCATTATCTCAGCATATGACAGTCTCGCCATCCCGGGAATCAACCTTGTAAACCTACGCTGCACTCCCTCAATAGCAAGACGTCCTTCCTCAAATTAGGGGACCAAAACTGCACACAATACTCCAGGTGTGGTCTCCCTAGGGTCTTATACAACTGCAGAAGGACCTCTTTGTTCCCCTTATCCCTTGATTCCGTTAACCCTAAGAGCTATATTTAACTCTCTCTTGGAAACATCTGAGTGAATCGGCCTCCACTGTCTTCTGTGGCAAAGAATTCCACAGATTCACAACTCTCTGGGTGAAAATTTAGTTTGTATCTTCTGTTTAAACCAGCATCTGCAGTTCCTTCCTACACATTTCATCTGTCCCACTAGGAAGGTTTATTGTTGAGTGCCAGGGTCAGATGAAGTCTCAGCTTCAGAAGTCTCTGCAAGATTTGTTTTCTTTTTCTTGTGGCATCTGAGCATTGATTGCCCATCTCCAATTGACCTTGAGAAGGTGGTGGTGAGCTACCTTCTTGAAACACTGCAGACAATTACTGCAGTTCTAGGCTTTTGGCCTGGTGTGAAGTTACTACATGTTGTTTCATTATTTTTTTTGAAAAAATGGTTGAAGCTGCTTAAAATGGTCTGCTGGAACTCAGTACCTAATGATACACAGAGACGGCGGGGGGGGGGGTGTATGGAACCAACTGCTGGAGGAGGTAGTTGAGGTAGGTAGTTTTGCAATGTTTAACAAACATTTGGACAGGTACATGGATAGGACAGGTTTAGAGGGATATGGGCCAAACGCAGGCAGGTAGGACTAGTGTAGATAGGACATGTTGGTCAGTAGGGGCAAGTTGAACCGAAGGGCCTGTTTCACACTGTATGACTATAGCTCTAAACAGTGCATTGTTTCAAAAAGGAAAATACCTACACCCTCTCAGTGGTAATTAGAGATGGCCAATGAAGGTTGAGGATGCCACAAACACTAAGAACCTAGTGCTAGTGAAGAACAGAGGTATATTTCCAAGTCAGACTAATGCAGTGTTTGGAACACAGCTTATTCCTCTGGGTAGACGCTTTACAGGTTTCTCATGTGTTGTCAAATAAATTGCTCCAGTGAATTTTGTACACGTCTTACATAGAAACAGGGAAACATAGAAAATAGGTGCAGGAGTAGGCCATTTGGCCCTTCGAGCCTGCACCGCCATTCAATATGATCATGGCTGATCATCCAACTCAGTATCCTGTACCATACAATACACTTACAATACACTACAAACTCCAACTAAACTCCGAACTACGAACTGCATTAGCACCAAGGACTTTGGGCTTTCTTTTGTTTTTGCACTATATTGTATTTTTTAATTTATTAAGCATCTTTTATTGTTTGCCTGTTGTGTTATCGATTGAGTGCTGCGTTTACAAACCTACTGCGCTGCCACAGCAAGTAAGAATTTAATTGTTCCATTTCAGGGCGTACATTGATAAAACACTCTCGACTATAGTGGTGTTCTGGTAATGGAAGGAGTGAATGTTTTAGGTGCTGCTTGAAATAGCATTCGTGGATTGCTTTGCCTTGGATAATATAAAGTTGCTTGAGTTAAGCCTACTTTGCTGCCCCAGTGCCAAGTTATAATTTAAATCAGCACATTATCACCACGGACCCTATTCATCAATCTTAAGTGTGCCAAGAGGATCAGAGAGTTGTTAACAACTGAGACTCCTATGCCCAGTCAGTAGCAAGGACTACACTCGACAGTAGCAATGGTGCATTGTGTTCAGCCCCTCAGCTCAGTTGTATTGCCTTGAGTTGAATGCAACCTTGTAATGAGGGAATATAGGTTTCCAAGAAGGAGGAGCAAGTGAAGCATTGAATGAAACTTTTTCCGCAAGGCAGGGTGTGATGGGTGATGTTCCTCATGTACCTGCATTTGTGCCCTTCACTTAAAAAAAAAAAGCTGTGTATGGATGAGTTCCATGTCCAAATAGGTTTGTAGGTTTGTAGGTTAATTGGCTTCGGAAAGGAGGAATGAAGATACAGTAGGAACTGTGAGGTATGTGGAGGAGCCACAGTGGTGGGTGTTTTTGTCAATTTTTATGTCGATGTGTGTCTTGTTGCTTTTTTTTTGTTATGACTGTATGGCAAACCAAATTCCTCGTATGTTACAAAACATACTTGGCTAATAAATTATGATTATGATTATGATTACTGCCGGGGGAGATGGCCGCCCTGCCGGCAATGTTAGTTTTTTCATCTATCATTGGTAACTTCTAACAAAAAGATTAGGTAAATTGAACATTAACGTTATTTCCCCCCCCCCCCCGACAGCAAGGTCCGTAGACCAGAGGGATAGCAGTGTGTGTCTCTCTACTCACCCAGTATGTCCGTCAGAGCAGCCGTCCCACCGTCGCGACTTAAACTCTATAAAAAGCAGTGGCTCAAAACATTGCTGTTTGGGCAGATCTTCCCAAAAAACACCCTTTTCACACTCACCCCAGCCCTGGGAAACAAAGTTTTCAGAGCACTACAGTCACCCCAGCCCGCCCGCGAACCTCTGAATGAAAGACAAAGCTCAAACTCTGCACCGAGGTCAGGATCGAACCCGGGTCTCTGGTGCTGCCAGGATGATAAAAAATTATCAATTAAAAGAATTGAAAGCAAAAGCTACTGATGATAAAATTTTATCAGTTAATAAACAGCCGAAGCAACTTGAGAAAGTTTAATTGATAAAAAATGTCCTGTCTGAATTGGTTTAAATCTGGTATTTTTACCCATCTTTGGTGTGTGCATAATGAGGTGTGGAAGGGACAGCTCTGACCTTTAGTCGCTCTTGTTATGCACTCAACATGCAGGACTATTTGGTTCTTTTTTAATCTTTATCCTGAGATAGAAGAAATAAACAAAAAGATTGATGTTGACATGCTCTGAGTCGTCATCTATCCATGCAGAAATTACCACGCGGTTAATATAATTGTTAGTGGCAGCTTTTTAAATCCTTCTTCCCCATTTTGTCACAATAACCATTTTAATTTTGCGCATTGTTATTCTTGTTACCTTGGATAAAATATTTTTATCCCATAAATAAGAACCAATAATAGTGAGGTGCTTGCTTCCGATTCTTCTGTTCCTCTGATTCTCTCTCCTGTCATCCTCTCTGCTCTCCCTTCTCCCCCTCCCTCTCTCCCCCTCCCTCTCTCCCCCTCCCTCTTTCCCCCTCCCCCTCCCTCTCTCCACCTCCCTCTCACCCCTCTCCCCATCCCCCTGCCTCTCCCCTCTCCCCCTCCCTCTATCCCCTCTCCCCTCCCCCCTCTACCTCTCCCCCCTCTCCCCCTCCCCCTCTCCCCCTCCCCCTCTCCCCCTCCCTCTCTCCCTCTCTCTCCCATCACCCTCACTCCTCTCGTCCCCCTCCCTCTCTCCCTCCCTCTCCCCCTCCCTCTCTCCCCTCTCCCCTCTCTCCCTCTCCCTCTCTTTCCCACTCTCTCTCTGTACCATAGTTTGTAACATAAAGTGTGTATAAATTACGCTAATCTATGCACCATGGCTGTAGGGTACACCCTGGCTTGCTCAGAGAGCCTGTTTACTCCAGTAATGGTGACGTGACCTGTTGCAGTGAGAACATTAAGAACGCAGGCTGTACAGGCAGCCAACACTGAGGGGGCCGATCGATGGCTTATCATTTCAATGATATAGTGAGAGAGAGCACGGGTTAAAGCTAACTCGGATGACTTGCAGCATGGTGCACTTTGAGGCAGTGGGGAGGGGGGGGGGGGGTGGGGTGACTTAGTACGGGAGACAAGTGTAGGAGAGGTGTACTGACTGTGTGGGCAGACACTTTGGTAGTGATTGCCCAAGGGGTTCACTGTTGAGGATGTCATAATGCAGAGAGCATTATAAACAGTTGCCGCAAGAAAAGATTTTGTGTGGATCTGGTATATCTGGGTATTGAAGGCGCTTCTGGTCTGCAGTGTGCAATAGTCACCAAAATTCATTGCATCTTTAGAAAGGAAAATACAAAACATGTCAATCCCACTGGATAGGCCTTAGTCATGGTGCTGTACAACATGGAAACAGGTCCTTCGGCGCAGCTTGGCCATGCCGTCCAAGTTGGCGTCTTGGGATAGTCCTATTTGCCTGCATGTGGCTCATAGCCCTCTAAACCCTTCCCATCCATTTATCTGTTGTTAATAACCTCAAGAAAATATTAAGTCTACGTGAGTCTGCTTCAGTTTCCTGGGTCCAACTCAGAGAGAAGTCTCCCCCCTGTCCAGAGTTAATCGCTCCACTGTTTATAATGCTCTCTGCATTATGAAGTCCTCGAGAGTGAACCCCATGGCCAATCACTACCAAAGTGTCTGCCCACACAGTCAGTACACCTCTCCTACACTTGTATCCCGTACTAAGTCACCTCAACCTCCCCCCCCCCCCCCCACTCCCTTCCCCTCCACCCTTCCACCCTACCCCCCCCCCCCCCCCCCCACCTTTCCCTCCCAACTCCAGTCCCGTCCCGACCCCCTGGGAAACTGAAGGGAGCGATACTCAACTGCCACGGATACAAATAATGTCATACACAAGAAAGGGCAGATGCTGTTTGACAAAAAGTGTAACACAAAGACGCAGCAGAATTTTGGAAACGTCATCCCGTCACCCATTCATTCACTCCAGAGATGCTGCCTGTCCCGCTGAGTTAAAGAGTGCCCACGGTAGACTCACGAGTCACTACGGTAAACTCACGGGCTACTTACGTTCTTACAACGAGTTTAAAAGTTTAAAATTATTTACTTCAAGAGTAAATTTGACTCGTGGAAATCTTTCATCATGTTGAAAGATTTTCACGAGTTAACAAGCCGTTAGCGTTATGCGTGGCTAAGTTATGTCCACGAGTTCCGACGTTCCCGCTACGTTAATTCTACGTGATTACCACGAGTTTGATTTGTTTTAAACTTGGGATCACTCTTGGGTGGACTCGCACCGTGAGACAGGGGTTTAAAGCAGTGGGAAAACAAATCAATATAGCCCAGGTGCAACATATAATCGCAAAGGTCCATGGACCATTAGACACTACCTGCAAGAGGTTGGAATTCCTTGCTAGGGAACCTGGAACCTGCTCCTGGAAAAACTGGGATGCTGAGACACTTGCTATTATCGAGACAAAAATTGATAGATTTGTTTTTCCTTATGGGTGGGGAAAGGAATTAGAATACAACTAGATTAATGGAATTGACTGAGAGAGACTGAGTTGAATGGTGGAACATGCTAAAGTGACTGAGTGTCCAGCTGCTGTTCTTATGTCCTGGCGAGACCTCCCTTCCCTTAGCTTGCAAACATAATTCTGTTTTACATTTCTCCACCATTCCTCAAACAACTCTATTGACAACCAGGAGAAAAGTGAAAACCTACGAGGTTTAAAAAAATACATTGACATGTGACTGAAATGTGCATCAGCTTGGATTGACAGAATGTTGTGAATGTCATGGAATAAAAGCAAAAGGCGATTTCATGAACCTGGTGGAGAGGTTAACTGTAATTGTACTGAATAACTAGTTTAGGTGGTGGTAACACCCTGCAGATTAACATTTTAATAATCAAAGTGCAATATGTATTGCAAAATTCTGCATCGTGGAAGATGTTATTATGCTTGTAACAAAATTAATTGAAAGATATATCAAATATAATTTTTCTTCAGACTTAATGCAAATACTACATATTTACAACTGTTTTTAATATTTAATGTTAAATAAAATACTATATCAATTCTCCAGCAAGGATAGATCTGCCCTTTATTCTGAATGTAAGGGCTTTGGCCTTTCTTGCATCTTCAATACTTGCTTGGCAAGTGCATCTTTAAACTGCAGCTCCCTCAGTGAAGATGGCTTCAGCCTACTCTACACAGCACACAGCCTTCCAGGTATAGATGGCATCACATGGAGGAACTAGGTTAAGCCCAAAGAAATGCTTTGACAAACTGGCTAAATCAGCCATCAGAAGTGAAAAAACATCAAGTGCTGGAGTAACTCAGCAGGTCAGTCAGCATCTCTGGAAAACTTAGATAGGCGACGTTTTGGGCCGGGACTCTTCTTTAGACCTGAACCGGTCCCGATCCAAAACATCATCTTTCCATATTCTCCAGAGATGCTGTCCAACCCTCTGAGTTACTTCACCACTTTGTGTCCTTTTGTGTAAGCCAGCATCTGCACTTCCTTGTTTCAGCGTCAAAGCTGTAAAGTGCCATGAGGGCACAACAAACTGCTTTACTTGTTTCTGAAAGTCATTGATTCAAAAACATTAAAACCTGTTAAGAATTAATCAAATTAATAAAACAATTAAACCTCCTTAAAAATTAAAACACTTCAAATGATTTTAAATCAATGTTGACTCAACTCATTCAATAAATTGTTAATTATGCAGGGAGTTATCCTTGCCCCGAGCAGCTATATGTTTCCATTGATTTGAGTGGAGTTGCTTAATCTGTTGCATGGGTTCACTAAGCAGTTTCCCCAGCGTGACTGGTGAGGAATTGCAGGAAGCTGGGAGTCTGCCATTGGGGGATGTAGATCAAGGGAATACTGGAAGATTAATATCTTCCAGAATACAGTATTCATGACTTCTAATTTTGTGCACAGAAGTCTTGAGACTGCAGACATTTACAGAGGGAAGCTCTGGCAGTCCCAAGTGATATTTGTCAGGAACATCCAATGTTGAATCAACAAAGGGCGGAATCTGACAAAATATTGAAAGGGCAGATTCCCTGACCAGCACTTTTGACAGAAGGCTATCTGTTTGTAGGTTTGCTCCAATGGATTGTGCATTTGCACGTTGGCATTGCGGGTTAGTTGCTGCCTTATAGCCCCTGAGACTTGGTTTTGATCCTGCTTACGGGTGCTGTCTGTACGGAGTTTGTACGTTCTCCCTGTGACCGCATAGCTTTTCCCCAGATGCTCTGGTTTCCTCCCACATTCCAAAAATGAACAGGCTTCAGAAAAAAATTGTCAATTGTCCCTAGTGTGTTGGATAGTGTTAGTGTGTGGGGATCGATGGTTGGCAGGGACTCAGTGGGCTGAAGGGCCTGTTTCTGTGCTGTGTCTCTAAATGAAACTAAACTAATCTGGTGCTTGTGATCTTCTGGTAATTTAAGTAAAGAAAAAGATGTCCAGGACTTCCTGAATTGTTTTAGAGTCAGAGTGTTATACTACATTTTTGCCTATCTACACTAATCCCATTTACCCACATTAAGACCATGAATATTCCTTTCCATTGCCCTAACATGCTTCATTGGGTCAATCAGGAAGATTGCATGGCAGCATCAGTAATTTCTGATCTTTTTCCCCTTAAGCCTCTGTTAAAGTAATCTGCCCAATAAATCCAGTGTTCTGTTACTGTAGCTTCCAGACACACTGCCATATAAACCTACAATGATGCAAGGCATTGGTAAGTTCATACCTGGAGTACAGTACGCAATTTTGGTCTCCTTACTGAAAAACGTATACTCGTCCTAGTGGGACTGCTGGAAAGATTCACAAGACTGGTTTCTGAGATGGGATATCTATTAAACTGAGTGGCCGAGAACCCTTCTCTCAAGTTAAGAAGAACAAGAGGTGACCTCACTGAAAGGTAGAAACGGCTAGAGGCTCCAATGGGTCAACGTAGCCAGTTCTCTTCCCTCGTCTGCGTTAAAACTATTATTTTAATGAATATTTACATTTTGGTGCACAAAAAAATACGGGAGCCTGAAACGGTAGCTTAATGGCACCTTTACACGGGGCGACTTGACGCAAGAGTTAACCAGAGTTCAACATCGTGGGAACCTCGTGCGATAACAGTGCGGCATTCGTGGACCACCGTGGACCACCGTAGCGCTAACGGCAGGTCATCGTGTAACTTGGTCACTCGGGAGAAAATTCAAGAAAATTTGAATTTCTCCAAGAGTGACTTGTACACTTGTGGTTGAGTATTGCAACATTATATGAACGTAGTGGCCAGTGCGATATCCGTGCGATATCCGTAATAACTCTTGCGGGTACCGTGGGAACTCCTGCGAACGGTGAACCCGGAAGCTGGACAGAGGGGACAGAAGGTGATTACAAATTATCTTCAGTGGGATTGAATTTAAAAAATAAATAAAAATAAAGATTTACATCCGCATATGGACATCAACTTATTCATGAGTTATGTCAATGAGATTCAAGAAAATAACTATAATCTTTAAAAGGGACTTTAAAAGGGACTTTACTGAAAGGTTACGCATTTTTATGGTCCGTGAGATATTTTTCACATGTACTTCTTTGAGAGATACAGGTCGGAGTCCTCGGGTCCAGGGGTCCGGAACGCTACCAATCAATGTTGTGCAGAGACCCGTGTAAGGAGTGAACTGCACATGCTGGTTTAAACCGAAGACAGACACAAAAAGCTGGAGTAACTCAGCGAGTCAAGCAGCATCTCTGGAGAAAAAAAGCTGATGTTTCGGGACGAGACACATCTTCAGACTCAATTCCGATTAGGATGTCTGAAGAAGGGCTCCGATTCGAATCGTCACCTATTCTTTTTCTCCAGAGATGATGCCTGACCCGCTGACTTACTCCAGCTTTTTATGCTTTTCTTCCCAGATCTGACTTACCTGCTGAGTTACACCAACATTTTGTGTCCTTCTGTGCATATTAACCAGCATTAACCAGCGTCTGCAGTTCCTTTAGACATTACATAACTTCAGATTTTAGAGATATAGCGCGTGGGAACTCCTGCGAACGGTAAACCCGGAAGCTGGACAGAGGGGACAGAGGGTGACTAAAAAAGGTGGTCTCAAAAGGACACATGGGAACATGTGTCCTTCGAGGACGTCCCACCTAATTGTCATTGTTGGATAATCTTTTTAACAGGAACACTTGCAGAGATGGCTCCCAGAAAATCTCAAAGGAAGGGGGTAAAGCGGGTCAGAGATGTTTTTGCCATGCAGGAGAATGAGGAGGAGACGCAGCAAGAGAGACAGGTGGAGAGGCAACAGGAGATGCCACAGATAACACTGCCTGTGGGCTCCTTGGAGCAGGGAGAGGGTGAGCAAGGTGCAATTCAGATTGCCTCCCCAGTAGCCGTTGTAAGAATAGCCTCTACAGACGTAGAGGGAAGATGGCAGAAGGTAAAGTCATATAACTTCACCAGGGAACAAGAGGGGGAACTTGTAGAATGGTTCCAATTTAACGAGATTCTGTACGATAAATCCAGAGAGGATTATAGAAACAGGGAGAGAAAAAGGAACCTGCTGGAGACGAAGGCTGCCGAGTTTCCCGAGTGCTCATGTGAGTTTATATAACGATATATAAGTTCATCAAGAGGAGAACCATTTAATGTTATCCAAGATTTAAAAACATACATTGCTATTGATGTAAAAGTGCTGTGTTTGCAGTTAACTTAAACTTCTCTTATAAGACTGTCTGTGCCCTGCAGCTGCAAAGTAAAAAAGTCGCAGACAGCGCGTCAATGAAAAAAACCACCATTCTGTACTCGAAATTATTTCGTAAAGGCATGTCTCCAAATGAGCCGATTCAACCAAGGGAGGATATATATAGTGTGTGAAAAAAAAAGTTACATCATTTGTGTCACGTGTAGTTCACGATGTTCATTCAAGATTTAACGCGACAGCTCGGGAAACGGCCAAGTCACTCGCACGAATAACATAAATGCCGAGTACCGTGGGAACTCTTTATCTACTGCCGTTATATCGTGCGAGACTCGTGCTGGACCACGACCTCTTCACTCTGGTGACATCTTGCGTCAACTCGCCCCGTGAAAAGGCCCTTTAAATAATTGAAGCAAAATCCTCCATCTTGGGGGCTCGCAGTTTCTAATGGGTAGGCCATTTCAACAAGAAATGTCAAAGGTTGGTGAATCATTGGAATCAGACACTGCTTACATTCAGAACTGAGACTGAGAGATTTATGATACTGGAGGAAACAATGTGAAAGGAGTTGATGTGTAGGATCAGTCATGATCTTGCTGAAAGGGAACAAGTATCCAAGGGGCTAAATGATCTACTCCTGTGATTATTTCTCACTTATTTGAGGAATGAAAATATGGCCTAATGCAGCGTTTTCTACATTCAGGATCTAGATGAACTTTTAAAATAGGGCAGAAACAACTTGATGTTGAATTTAACTTTTTGAACCATCATGAGTACATGATGCTATTGCCAAAAGAAAGTAGGATATCTCGTGGTCAGCAGAAAATGTTGTTCTTTGAGCATGAGAAACCTAGATATGTGGGTTCATTAATACATGAGTCATACATCATGGAAACAGTCCCTTTGGCTCAACTTGCCCACACTGACCAACATGTACCAGCTATACTAGACCCACCTGCCTGCATTTGGACCATATCCCTCTAAACGAGTACCTGTATAAATGTCTCTTAAACGTTGCAATAGTTCCTGTGGTATTAGGAACTAAACTTGCAATATTCCAGGTGCAGACTGAAAGTAAATCTTTTAGAGACACATGAAACTGCAGATGCTAGTTGACAAAAAATGACACAAAGTGCTGGAGTAACTCAGCAGTTCAGGCAGTATCTCTGGAGAACATGGATAAGTGACGTTTCAGGTCAGGACCTTTCTTCAGATTCACAATATTTAGTTATAATATCCTGTGGAGTAAGTGCATACTAAAGATTGCTCTGGTATTAGGAATTAAACTAGCAGCTTTCCAGATGCAGATGGAAAGTTAACCCAAAGCAATTTCACTGTAAATTAATATCCCACAAAGTTCATTTTTTGGGGCTTGTTCTTATTTGTTGAGGATTCTTTAGTTTAAAATATTGATTACTTACTTACTTACTTGCTTTTTATTCCAGACTCAAGGTCCAGATAAAAGACAAGATATTACATAGAATAAATTGCATACAAAAGCACAATAAATGGTTTAAGATCAAGAATAAACAAAAATAGAAAGATTAAACGAGAACTTACCGTTTGAAGTTTGATCTTTATTTTATGAGAAGTTGAAGTGAGGGACTACGTGAAGAGCCCGCCAGTGCGTAAATCTATAGAGCAGCTGTATGAAACCACAGACTAGTTCCTGAACTTAAGCTATAGAAAGATTAAAGACCTTAGAATTACCAAATTATCTTTATGAGAAGTAGGGTTGGGAGTGGAGGCCACATATTCCCTCACTTTAACTTCTCATAAAATAAAGATCAAACTTCAAACGGTAAGTTCTCGTTTAATCTTTCTATTTTATTTCGAAGTCACGTGAGTGACTAAGTGAAGACTTCAAAGCTCTGTGGTTTCATGCAGTAATCCAATCTGTGTGTGAAACACTTAAACAGATAAACCATTAATGGTAGAAAAACATGGGTTATTAATGTACCTTGCATACATGGCCATTGTTCTTAACCGTACCATAGTCCCAATTCACTTTGAGTTAGACAATAATTCATGCAACACTGTGCAGAATTCTATCTGCAATATCCAGACATATTCAACCAAATGTTATAATTTATTAACACGCACTATGTAAGCCTCTTGCTGTATGATGAAAGGGAACTATCCATTCTATTGGCCGCTAATGAGCCATCAGCATTATCTTGAGACTATTGAATTACAATAAAGAAACTATCTTTCATCTCATAGGTACTAGCAAGCTCAGTGCACTTGTATACCTAATGACACCCCCAATCTCTGCTCTGGTGGGTATGCTGTCAACTTCAAATGTACGCAATCATGCTCATTTTGCTTATGAGATCATTCCCATAACAAGCTACCCTAATGTCAGTTAGGACCCAGAGACTGAGCCAGAGATTGAGTAAAGACTGTGTTCTTTGTGCTGAGATCAGTTGCTGAAAGCATAATCATCTTAAAAATACTGCTCCCATTAGGAATACAGTAGAAGAATATTTGCATAATAATTTACTGATATAACCATATAACCATATAACCATATAACAATTACAGCACGGAAACAGGCCATCTCGGCCCTACAAGTCCGTGCCGAACAACTTTTTACCCTTAGTCCCACCTGCCTGCACTCATACCATAACCTTCCATTCCCTTCTCATCCATATGCCTATCCAATTTATTTATAAATGATACCAACGAACCTGCCGCTACCACTTCCACTGGAAGCTCATTCCACACCGCTACCACTCTCTGAGTAAAGAAGTTCCCCCTCATGTTACCCCTAAACTTCTGTCCCTTAATTCTGAAGTCATGTCCTCTTGTTTGAATCTTCCCTATTCTCAAAGGGAAAAGCTTGATCACATCAACTCTGTCTATCCCTCTCATCATTTTAAAGACCTCTATCAAGTCCCCCCTTAACCTTCTGCGCTCCAGAGAATAAAGACCTAACTTATTCAACCTATCTCTGTAACTTAGTTGTTGAAACCCAGGCAACATTCTAGTAAATCTCCTCTGTACTCTTTCTATTTTGTTGACATCCTTCCTATAATTGGGCGACCAAAATTGTACACCATACTCCAGATTTGGTCTCACCAATGCCTTGTACAATTTTAACATTACGTCCCAGCTTCTATACTCAATGCTCTGATTTATAAAGGCTAGCATACCAAAAGCTTTCTTTACCACCCTATCTATATGAGATTCCACCTTCAAGGAACTATGCACGGTTATTCCCAGATCCCTCTGTTCAACTGTATTCTTCAATTCCCTACCATTTATCATGTACGTCCTATTTTGATTTGTCCTGCCAAGGTGTAACACCTCACATTTATCAGCATTAAACTCCATCTGCCATCTTTCAGCCCATTTTTCCAAATGGCCTAAATCACTCTGTAGACTTTGGAAATCCTCTTCATTATCCACAACACCCCCTATCTTGGTATCATCTGCATACTTACTAATCCAATTTACCACCCCTTCATCCAGATCATTGATGTACATGACAAACAACAAAGGACCCAACACAGATCCCTGAGGCACCCCACTAGTCACCTGCCTCCAACCCGACAAACAGCCATCCACCATTACCCTCTAGCTTCTCCCATTCAGCCACTGCTGAATCCATCTTGCTATTCCTGCATTTATACCCAACAGTTTAACCTTCTTAACCAACCTTCCATGAGGAACCTTGTCAAAGGCCTTACTAAAGTCCATATAGACAACATCCACTGCTTAACCTCGTCAATTTCCCTAGTAACCTCTTCAAAAAATTCAAGAAGATTAGTCAAACAAAATATACATCGCACACTACAATGAGTGTAGGTTTTTAGAATGGTCATATAAAAGACACCCTGCATAACGTTAGTGAACAGCGGGTGAATAACCAATCATTTATTGTCCACCTTATGGTACTACAGAGTATGACAAAGCAGCACAAGCAGTGGTGATTGTGCTATCACATAAATGCTTCTCTAGGCTCAAACTGAAAGCCACACAAACCTCTGTTATTTCCATTTAAAAGTAACACATATTTCGTTCACAAACTTCCCATACAACCGTGCAGAGCTAGCTGCCCGAGAAGACAGGCTGCCCCAGCCATCACTTGTGGCTGAGCCAACGCATCACCAGTTCCTCGCTCCCCTCCATTGAGTCTGTCCAAAGCAAGCGTTGTCTGCGAAGGGCACTCAGCATCGCCAAGGACTGCTGTCACCCCAACCATGGACTGTTTACCCTCCTACCATCCGGGAGGCGCTACAGGTCTCTCCGTTGCTGGACCAGCAGGTCCAGGAACAGCTTCTTCCCTGTGGCTGTCACACTACTCAACACTGTACCTCGGTGACTGCCAATCACCCCCCCCCCCCCCCCCCCCCCCCCCCCGCCGGCCACTACTCCCACAGGAAAAACACTATGACTGTATGCATGTAAATAGATTTATTTATTGAAATCATATTCTATGTCGCTCTTCCAGGGAGATGCTAACTGCATTTCATTGTCTCTGTACTGTACACTGACAATGACAATTAAAGTTGAATCTGAATCTGAATCTGAATCTGAAATAGGAGTTGCTTCAGCCGCCTTACCATGACCTGAATGAATAGGCAAAATTGGCACTATTAAATTTCATGTTGCCTCATTCTTAATATCGCAAAAGGTATCTTACTGATAACCCCTAAGTTTTATCAGCTGCAAATTTTGCATATTATCTAAAACTCGATGACACAATGCCCTTTGATCTGAGTAGGGCAGCATTAGCTTCCACCACTGGCTTTGTTATCAAAAACACCAGATAATCGGTGCCTCATGTGCATAGAAATGGCAAAGTATGCATCTTCAAGATCGATTCTCTGAATCAGTTAAATTGCTGAAAGCCAATCATCCATCTTAAACTGGGTAACTAAACACATGATCAGATTAGCCAAATCCTAACCTGATTCGGCATGCTCCATGTTTCTGTAATCTTGAGAAGTATCAGAAATATACCCTTCTTGTTCTTGGGCAGAGCACTCAGCCTCCATGAGATGTCACTGATTCCATTGGGAACCACCGTTCCTCTATTGACCATATGGACAGAATTTTTTTTGGCTTCTCTTGCCATGGAAGATGCATTATCGAGTTATTCATACATTTTGCTGATAACATATAATCAGAACCTTACGACTAGAGCTGAAAACACAGTCTCCCCTTAATGTGGGAATACAAGTTCACTGTCAACTCTTTACTATAAGAGTCACCACGAATTCTCAGCGTTCTTCCTCAGTGGAATTTAGCATAATGCTTCGCAGTCTGAAACTGTCTGACTGAAACCACTTGTCTGAGTCGGCAGAGTGCGCAACACAATCTCTTCGACCAGCCACTCAATTAGGAATACTGGTATTGAGAGCCTATGGATATTATAAATACATTATTGATTCACAACATGAACCTGCAGGTCAGATAAAAATATTATATGCCAGACCAGCTTCCTGCTGGTAGCTACCTATCCCAGAGAGGATGGCAATGATGTTTCCAATGAACTGGCAACTCCACTAACTGAGCAGAAATTTAAACATGTGTTGAGGGAGACTTCAACTACTTCATTCTACTGAGCAGCCTGATAACCTCAATCACAGATGTTGAGGCAGTGCTTCCCTGGTCAATATGCCCCATATGGCCAGCCAGTTCCATGATGGTGTACCCTGAACCAGGGTAACCAAGCTGTTCCTACTTTTGAACTTACAGAGGTTACTATGCAAGGCACCCTGCCAATGTCTCTGCATCAACCTAATCTTTCCCAGAGACAGTGAAAATATACTAGACAGCCCATGCTGCCAGTAAACCCAAACCTGGGCCAACAGACTGCTCCATTTCGGAGTTTTACGGCGGTTAATAAAGAGACCTTACCTGCCAGCGTCTCTGAACCCGGGTCGATCTGCTTGTTGGAGTTTCAGCGAAGTTCCATTTGCAGACCCTGTCTGACCACATCTCCTTCAGCTGGTGTGATGTTAGGTCGCTGATGTCGCTGGCCAACTCCTCTTGTAGTAGCTTGCCCGTCCCCGAGGGAACAGCAAATTTAGAGGCAAGAGCAGGAGCCTCCATGGCGGCCTAAATCCGGCCGCCCCTGCTACTCCGGGCCCGCTGTACCACAGCGGCCCGCTGAAAACAAATTAACTTACCTGCCAGAGCATTTTCAAACTGCTCTGACTCGCGCGCCATGCGTCAACGTATTGACGCGCATGCGGCTGGCGGGCTCTTCACGTAGTTACTCACGTGACTTCGAAATAAAATTAGTATCCCACCACGAGACAACTAAACCAATGTCTCCACAGCTGGGATTGGTAGCATGTAATGCTAAACCTTATGTTTGATAAAACCAAGATGATTTCATTTTCAGTCATTAATCCGACAAATACATTTATACTTAAGATTTCTTAAGACAGTTTGTAAAGTATTGATTCCTGCAGCCACAAACATTTCACTTGCACTGCACCATCTAGGTATCTTAAGTAATATTCCCATGGCATTATTATAAGTTTCTCATGGCATCACTAAGTCTCTGTGAGCTTACTTTGACGTAGTTTGACCACAGGTGTGCAGTATAAAGTGGTGTACAATATGCTCTGAACAGAAACACCTTTATAATGATTGATAATTATTTCTGCAGAGCATCTTGGAATGTGCGATACATCAAATAATCTACATAATCAGTCTGAAACAGTAAGAATTTATGTTGACCAAAAATGTTGGCAATGGCATCGTTGACTCAATGGGTTAAATTCAGCGTAAAGCTGTTCCTGCCCTGTTCTGCCAGTCCTTGATCCTGAGTTAAGAACTTGCTCCATTAGGTCATATTTTCATTTCCGAAAACAGCTATTCCCGAATCAATTAGACGAATTGGAGAAATTAGTATGAAATTGTAAGAATTTTTAAGTCCTGTTCACACTGAGTAGTGCCCTGATTGCTTATGGTTAACTCACGGAGAACACAACAGAGTGAAACATTCAACGTTCTGTTCTGGGCTGCATTTTACCCTGGCTTACAAAACACCACCACTCTCCCTCCCCAAAGCCCCTCTTCCTGAATTCCCATTAGTGCAGCCTTCCCTCTGACAGCCTCGTGCTCTAGTTCACCAATTCTGGTTAGCTCATGTTAGAAAGTACAATACACTTCACCTTTAATCTGTACTGAAGCTGGGTCAGATGCCTGACTCGCAGACCTGTGGATTAACAATCTTCTCCTCAGAGTTTATAACTCTGCAGATTAAGTGGGCAAAGTACGGTCAAGGTGAAGCTTATGATGAATGCTTTGTAGGCATTTTGCCCTGGCTTACACTTCTGGGCCATATGTTCACCAACAAAAGCCAGAAAATTAATTTGTCAAAGCTCTCTAGAGTTCATTACTTCGCAACACAGATGTCATTTTGGGTCCACTCTAATCTAAAATTGGCTGATGTGAGATAAAGGTGCACAGCTGCACTGTTAAGAGCTATGAGTAAACCTTGTCTTGGTTGCAATTTTTAAGAATTAGTATTCCTGTCACAGATTTCTGTATGACACCAGCATCTTTTAGGGATTTGAATAAAGAGATCAGTATATCTAATTCACGTGCAACTTTATTTTTTATCGATTCATTTTTAATGAGAACAGGATGTGCACTGTGATTAGTATGTGTAGGACGGAACTTGGAGCGCAGGAGGATGAGGGGTGATCTTACAGAGGTGTACAAAATAATGACGAATAGATCGGGTAGATGCACAAAGTCTCTTGCCGAGAGTATGGGAATCGAGGACCAGAGGACATAGGTTCAAGGTGAAGGGGAAAATAGTTAACAGGAATCTGAGGGGTATCTTCCTTCTGCTTTTGAAGAATTGAAGCTGCTATTGTCAAAATATTCCCAGAGATGTGTTGAGCTGGGGGAAAGCGTATATCCTTATTCAGAGGGTGTGGGTGCATGGTTTACTCAGAGGGTGGTGGGTGTAAGGCACAAGCTGCCAGAAGAAGTAGCTAAGGCAGGTACTATAATAGCATTTAAAAGACACTTGGACAGGTGCATGGGTTTGAAAAGTTTGGTGGGATACGGGCCAAATGTAAGCTAATGAGACCATCATAGACGGGGGATCTTGGTCAATGTGGATGAATTGGGCGGAAGGGCCTGTTTCTGTGCTGTGTGACACTATGACTCTAGATTTCTAACACCAATGTTCAATAGTTTCATGTCATGTGCGAACACAGTTAAAACAATGGTTTAGGCAAGTGCATAAAAAACTGACCAATCAATTTCAATAGACTAGTAAATTGAAGCATAAATTCAAATCAATTTTATTTTTCTAGTGATTTATTATCAGCTAGTACATTACAGAACAAACAGATCCCACAGTACTGTAAGGGATTTGAGCATTTGAAATGTAACACGGAATGGGAATTCTGACACCCAGTCAAGATGCGGGAACGTGAACAAGATCACTCAATCAGAATGTAGATGTGGGAATGGAAACTGATATGTTCCTACAGGTTGTAGGAATGGGAGTTGTGTCCTAGGCCCAGGATGTGGGCAGGAAAACAGAGATATGGTCCCAGGAATGTGGGAATGGGAATTGTGACATTACCTGTGATGTGGGGATTGAAGCTGTGACAGTCAGGGGGGATAGGTAAACAGGAATCGTGGTGCTTTTTCTGATACTGGAAACTGTACTTGAATGATTTAATTTGAGATTAGAATAGAAATGAAGACAGAGCATTGAGGCAGTGGGTGATTGGAAGTGAGCAGAGAATGTTAACACAGGTCCCAGATTGGAAATAAAGATAAAAAGAAAGAATGAAGACATAAGGAAATGCAAATTCTGGAATCTGGTGTCGAGCACAAAGTGCTGGAGTAAACTTGGCGTGTGAAACATCAGTGGGGGACATGGATAGGTGACATTTCGGGTCAGGGAACGGTTCTTCATATTGATTGTAGAGGGGTAGATAGCTGGAAAAGATGTTAATACAGGACGAAGCCTGGCAAAGCCTCAAAAAGAGGAGTCCTGCTCCCAGCTTTCACCCCCTACTACAGTCACTATGTGTGGAAGGGTCCCAACCTGAAATGACGCCTAACCATGTCCTCCAGAGATGCTGCCTGACCCACTATTCCAGCATTTTGTGCTCTACAAAAGAATGACTTAGATTTATGTAACTTTAACCATGTCCTCAGGATGTCAAAACTGACAGAGCCAGTGCAGTACTTTTGAAATGTTTATTTTGTAAAGAACTTTACGGACAATCTGTGGATTAGTTTAGTTTAGTTTAGTTTAGAGATACAGCGCAGAAACAGGCCCTTCGGTCCACCGAGTCCATGTCGACCAGCGATCCCTGTATGCTTGCACTATCCTACACACTAGGGACAATTTACAATTTTTACCAAAGCCAATTAACCTACAAACCTATATAACTTTGGAGTGTGCAAAGTAACGGGAGCACCTGGAGAACTGTCACAGGGAAAATGTACAAACTCCATATGGACAGCAACCGTAATCAGGAATTAACCTGGGTCTCTGGCACTGTAAGGTGACAACTCTACCGCTGCGCCACTGTGCAGCCTTAAATGCATGGAAATTGATACCACTCTATTGTGTCAGCAAGGAAACTTTCCTTTTCACTTTGAAATTACTTTCTACAAATGCTAATCCATATCATAACAGCTGGGAACACTGGCTGGATGACAGGCCCATCTCCCATTAAATGTATAGTATTAATCAGAAGGCAACGGGCCAGCTGCTGTCTCTTGCTCTCCACTGAGAATCAAACCCTGTGCTAAATGTTCAGTATAAGTCACTTAGATTTATTCATTAAAATGGAGTGCAACTTAATTATACGATTAATCAAGAAATTACGAGTAATGGGATTTCACTGTGACAATGTTCTGGTCCTGCCACCAGTTGCCAACATTTCGCATGCTGGGAGTGATAGATGGCATAAACCAGTTGTCAATGAACAAAACAAAATTCATCACTCACTATGAGAATTTTCTTCAAGCTGAAAGTCATCTGCTGAACTGCAGTTCTCAGGCCTGGCCAGTGTCAGTGACTAACCGGCAGCACTCACCATTTAAAAAAAACGACAGGAGAAACTCAGCCGGACAAGCAGCATAAGCGGAGGCAAAGACATCATCAATGTTTCGGGTCAAGTCCCTGAATCAGTCCCTGAATCAGTCCTTTAGTTTACTTTAGTTTAGAGATGCAGTGCGGTAACAGACCCCTCAGCCCACCTGAGTCTGCACTGACCAGTGATCCCCATACACTAGCACTATCCTACACAAGTGACAATTTACAGTTTTTATCTAAAGCCATTTAACCTACAAACCTGTTTATCTTTGGAGTGTGGGAGGATACCGGAGTACCCGAGGAAAACCCATGCGGTCACGGGGAGAATGTAACATACAGACAGCACCCGAAGTCAGGATGGGACCTGGGTGTCTAGCGCTGTGAGGCAGTAGCTCTAATGTTGACCATTCCTTTGCCTCCACAAGTGATGCTCAACCTGCTGAGTTTTTCCAGCAGTTTGCTTTTTTGCTGCGGTTTCCAACATTTGCAGTCTCTTCCTTCCCCAGTCTACACTTACCACTGACATGCTAAAAAAGTTCCTACAATCTTGTGCAGAAACTTGCTTGAGGGAATAATCAGGATCCTTGCTGTTGTGAGGCAAATGAAACTTTACTCGTAATTTACTTAACTTTATTTAAGCTTTAAGCAACTTATATCTTCAATACGTAAACTGAGAAACATCTAGCAAACATGGCTGATTCCGCAGGCCTTTCCTGCCCGAAATACCCCGCATATGCGCACACTCTGGAAAAGCCCCGCACATACGCACACTTCATTCTCCCCTCCTATTTATAAGTTGAGACGGTCAGGAGGTTTATTACATCTTGATGACCGTCGCAGCACTGGAGCTTCAGGAGATAATGGTGTTTCAATGGCTGGTGGTACATATATTGCTTGGTCATCAACTTCACTCATATTGTTATTTAGATTTACAATTTTAGAATTTCTCATAGAAGTTTCCATAGGGGGTGGACTTCAGTCAACTGTCTCACTAGATGGAAATGTTGGAGGAAGTTCTCGATTAATGTTATCAAGAAGTGACGGAGCTGACGGAGAAGACGGACAAGGTGCTAGGTCACGAAGTGAGACAGTTGACTGAAGTCCATCCTGAAACTTGATAGTTGCATAAGAAGAGTTGACATCAGTCAGTTACACTGCATCAACAAAAGGCTCATTCTTATTTGATCGAATATAATGATGAAGCAACACAGGCCCAGGGCTAGTCAACCATGATGGCAGAGAAGTACCACTAGAAGAACGCCGTTTGAAGTTAAAGAACCGCTCATGTGGAGTAGTATTGGTTGCTGTTGACAGTAGAGATCTGATGGAGTGTAATGTATCTGGTAGAACACATTCCCACTGCTGATCTGGTATGTCATTTGACTTTAAAGCCAGTTTCACTGCTTTCCCAATGATTCCATTATTCCTCTCAACCTGACCATTTCCAATAGGATGATATGGTGTTGTTTTACTTGTTGCAATTCCTCTATTAGAAAGATAGTCTTTTAAATCTTTTGACATGTATGAGGTGCCCCTATCAGAATGTATATAACTTGGAAATCCACAGAATGAAAACAGTTGATCTAAACATTTGATAACCGTAGCAGCTGACACATTTGGACAAGGAAAGGCAAATGGAAACCTTGAATATTCATCAACTAAGTTAAGTATATAAACATTTCGAGGAGGTTGGTAAAGGCCCTTTGAAGTCAATACTCAAACGTTCCATAGGTTGAGTAGCTTTGATCAATCTTCCTTCTTCAGGACGGAAGCACCTTGGTTTTAATTCAGCACAGATTCTACATGAAGCACACATCATCTTCACATCTTCTGTAGAGAAAGGTACGTTTTTGGAACAAACATAGTGTAACAAACGAGTGACTCCAGGATGACACAGCCCATTGTGGAGATCAGTGAGTGCAGAAGAATGAACAGAGGCACAAAATGTTCGAGTTAATGTATCCGGAGCAACATCATCCTTACCAGGGCGGTACTCAGTTGAATAACTATATGCAGATAATTCAATCCTCCATTCATGAATTTTACTGTTTTTAATCTTCGTTCGTTTCCGATTATCCAGCATAAAACCTACTGAACGCTGATCTGTAATCAAAGTGAAGTACTGGCGAGCAAGGAAATGACTCAATTTTCTCACTACGTTAATAATTGTTCTAGCTTCCTTTTCGACGGGTGGGTAGTGCAATTCACTACGTTGGAGAGTACGAGACATGAAAGCCACTGGTCGTCCTCCTTGATTTAATGTTGCTGATACTGCTAAATCAGAGGCATTACATTCAACAACAAAGGGGAGATCCTCATCGATGGCGTGTAATGTCGCAGATTCCAATTGTTTCTTTAAAGAAGTAAAGGCATCAATTGCTGTAGTCAAGGGGGAAAGATTTTGCTCTAGTCAAAGGTTGAAATTTGACAGAAAAATTTGGTATCCATTTAGCATAATATGCAAACATCCCAAGAACCATTCATAGGGAGTTTAATGTAGCTGGAACAGGGATCTCTTAGAGTGGCCGAATCTTTCTGGACCAGGCTTGATTATATCATTTCCAACCCAATAACCAATTAATTGGTGACACTGATGTTATTGACAACCTCATTTGATGATAGATTTTTAGAATGTACAACATCTAAAAACCGTTGTACATTTTCATCGTGTTCAGCTTCGTCTTTTCCTGCAATAGTTATATTATCAAGATAAGGGAAAGTATCTTTAAGGTTTTCCTGTTCAACAAGTTTGTCCATCTCTCTCTGAAAAAAAGCCACACCATTAGTTACACCAAAAGGAACTCTGCAGTAGTGGTATAATTTCCCATTTGCTTCAAACGCAGTGTATTTCTTCTCTGATTCCTTCAAAGGAATTTGGTAGTAAGCACTTTTTAAGTCAAAAGTAGAGAATATATTATACTTAGCCAATATATTGATAATCTCTTCTATACGAGGTAATGGATACGAATCAAGCTCCGTGAACTGGTTTATAGTTTGAGAGTAATCAATGCATAGTCTCTTTCTATGTCTCTCCAAGGGGTCCTTAACCATGACAACTTGTGCCCTCCAAGGGGAAGAGCTGGGTTCTATGATACCTTCTTGTAAAAGATGAGTTACTTCTGTGTTGATAAAGTTCAAGAGTTCAAGTTCAAGAGAGTTCAAGAGAGAGTTTTATTGTCATGTGTCCCTTAAAGGACAATGACATTCTTGCTTTGCTTCAGCACAATAGAACATAGTAGGCACGAACACTGAACAGATCATTGTGTCCATATACCATTGCATAAATATATACACACATGAATAATTAAACTGATAAAGTTCAAATAAACAGATTATTGGCTATTAATGTTCAGAGTTTTGTCCGAGCCGAGTTTAATAGCCTGATGGCTGTGGGGAAGATCTATTCCTGAACCTGGTAATTGCAGTCTTCAGGCTCCTGTACCTTCTACCTGAAGGTAGTGGGGAGATGAGTGTATGGCCCGGATGGTTCTTGGTTCTTGGTTCTTGGTTTCTTGGTCCTCCAAAATATTCCAAATGGAATTTAAACTGGAGGTGGTGGGTCCTTGATGATACTGTCAGCCTTTTTGAGGCAGCGACTGTGATAGATCCCCTCGATGAACGGGAGGTCAGAGCCAATGATGGACTGGGCAGTGTTTACCACTTTTTGTAGTCTTTTCTGCTTCAGGGCGCTCAAGTTTCCGAACCAAGCCACGATGCAACCAGTTAGCATGCTCTCTACTGTGCACCTGTAGAAGTTAGAGAGTCCTCCTTGACATACCAGCTCTCCATAACCTTCTTAGGAAGTAGAAGTGCTGATGAGCTTTCTTTATGATTGCATCAGTGTTCTTGGACCAGGAGAGATTTTCAGAGATGTGCACAACCAGAAATTTGAAGCTCTTGACCCTCTCCACCATCGACCCGTTGATATAAACGGGACTGTGGGTCCCCATCCTCCCCCTTCCAAAGTCCACAATCAGTTCCTTGGTTTTGCTGGTGTTGAGGGGGAGGTTATTGTGCTGACACCATTTGGTCAGTCGGTCGATCTCACTTCTGTACTCTGACTCGTCCCCATCAGTGATACGTCCCACAACAGTGGTATCGTCAGCGAACTTGATGATGGAGTTCGCACTATGACCGGCTACGCAGTCATGAGTAAAGAGTGAGTACATCAGGGGGCTAAGCACGCAGCCTTGAGGTGCTCCCGTGCTGATTGTAATTGAGGCTGACACATTTCCACCAATACGAACTGACTGTGGTCTGTGAATGAGGAAGTCGAGAATCCAATTGCAGAGGGATGCGCTGAGACCCAGTTCTGCGAGTTTGGTAACCAGCTTGGAAAGGATGATTGTATTCAATGCTGAGCTGTAATCAATGAATAACAGCCTGACATATGAGTTCCTATCATCTTTACTAAAATGTCTTGATTTTGTAGCAATTGGCTTGCACTTAGAGGAAAAAATAGTGAATAATTAAGGACAGTCAACAGATGCAGCAGAAAAACCACACAATACTGGTGGTTTTGACAATACAAGATCAGGCATAGTTCCTTCATACATTATTTGAAGTGTTCTGTGCAGTTTCTGAAAATCCTGACCTAGAATTATATCGCTACACACATTTTTCAAAATACCAAGAGATACAGATTTATAGCTAGTTTTGTTCAGAATAAATTCTACAAAACAAGATCCAATAATTTGAGTATTGAGAATTGTCAGAGCCATCGAGATTTCTTTATTTGAAGGAATTATAGTTTGATTTAGTCGAGACACAACTTGTTCACTTATAAAACTTTCTGAACTGCCAGAATCAAGTGTATGACCATTGATGGATACCGTTGTAGCTGCATGAGACAAGCTCTGAGGAAATGCAGCTGGAATTGCACGTAAAGAAGGCGTGTACATGGCAGCAGTCACAATTTTACTAGTTACTTTGGACTTGCATATTCTAGAATAATGTCCCTTCTTGCCACAACTATTACAAGTTGCCTCTTGAGCAGGACATCTCTCTCTCTTATGAATATTACCCCCGCAAAAGTAACACTCCCTTTTTGAATAATTATATGCTGCAGAAAGGGCACCTTTATCAGTAGAAATTGTTTCAGCTTGGCCCATATTGGTACTTGGGTGAAATTCTTTTGTAGTAGTTGCAGCAGAATACACATTAGATGAGCCATAAGCATCTGAATTTTTCTGAGCCAAGTCTAATGAGTAAGCTTGATTGTAAGCTGACTGTAAATCCTAGGTTTTGTTTTCTAATAGTCTCTGCCTTATTAAAGGTGATGCCAAACCATTGATAAAAGAGTCTTGAATAAGTTCCTGTTGATATTGATCAGCCGTAACTGCTTTGAAGGCACAGTCTTTACTAAGTCTTTGAAGTTCTTGTAAAAAATTATCAAGTGACTCACCAGGTTTTTGTTTCCGAGTAGCAAGGAGGTGTCGAGCAAATATCACGTTTGGTGTCTTAACGAAGAGTCTGCTTAGTACATCAATAGCAGAATCATAAATTGTACATTCCTCTATGTAATCATATACATCAGAAGAGACGGAGCTTATTAATGTCTTGAGTCTATCTGGTGCATCATTGCCACACTCATCAAATAAGTTATTTAGTATACGGAGCCAGTGCTTCCAATCCTTTGCAGCAGCAGGTGAGTTGGGATCCAGATCCAAGCGCTGTGGTCTCAATAGTTTCTCCATCTCGATGTCGCACTGCTTGACTTCTAAGAATAAGTTGCTTAAATTGTTTTGAGACAAATGAAACTTTACACTACTCGTAATTTACATAACTTTATTTAAGCTTTAAGCAACTTATTTCTTTAATACATAAACTCAGAAACATCTGGCACACATGGCTGATTCCGCAGGCCTTTCCCGCCCGAAATACTCCGCACATGCGCCCACTCTGGAAAAGCCCCGCACATGCGCACACTCTAGAAGAGCCCCGCACATGCGCACATGCGCCTGCTTCATTTGCCGATGAGCCCTACATGGTGACAGATCCTTCCACCAACTTAATATCAAGAGACCTCAATAAACCGTCTCCACAAACAACAGAAAAAGTCATGCCCTTTTCTTAACCAGCTGAACCAGAAATGCAAAACTAGTCGAAACATACTATTAGTCAGAAGAGTGAATAGTCCAGAATAGTGAAAGGCTTGGATAGAGTGGATCAGGAGAGGATGTTTCCACTAGTGGGAGAGTCTAGGACTAGAGGTCATAGCCTCAGAATTAAAGGATGTTCTTTTAGGAAGGAGATGAGGAGAAATTTCTTTAGTGAGAGGGTGGTGAATCTGTGGATTTCTTTGCCACAGAAGGCTGTGGAGGCCAAGTCAGTGGATATTTTAAAGGCAGAGATAGATAGGTTCTTGTTTCGTACATGTGTCAGAGGTTATGGGGAGAATGCAGGAGAACGGGGTTAGGAGCGAGTAATAGATCAGCCATGATTGAATAGCGCAGTAGACTTGATGAGCGAATGGCCTAATTCTACTACTATTCCTTATGACCTTAAAACCCTCAGGAAAGCAGTCAACATAATCAAGGGCCATTTTCACCCCGGTGTGGAATGAGCTTCCAGTGAAGGTGGTGGAGGCAGGTTCGTTTTTATCATTTGAAAATAAATTGGATAGTTATATGGACGGGAAAGGAATGGAGGGTTATGGTCTGAGCGCAGGTATATGGGACTAGGGGAGAATACGTGTTCGGCACGGACTAGAAGGGTCGAGATGGCCTGTTTCCGTGTTGTAATTGTTATATGGTTATATGGTTATATTCTTCCCTCTCCTTTTGGGCAGAAAATGCAACAGCTTGAAAGTACATATCACCAAATTCAAGGATAGCTTCTTCCCTGCTGTTATCACATGACTGAATGGTCCTCCACACGCTTAGGTGTAGATCCTAACCTACATCATTGCAGACCTTTCACTTTGTCTCTGTAACTGAAATGCCGTACATCTGTAGCTTTGGTATTTGTATCTCTGCTCTCTCTGTTGTGCTGGGCATGGTTTGATTGTACTCATGTAGATTATGATTTTACTGGATAGCATGCAAAGCTTGTCATTGTATCTCGGAATACGTGAGATTAATAAACCAATACCAATACCTCGCGGAACACTTTCCCAAATTGGTCACAAGCACTCTACTACGCCCATCACTCATATGCGGCAGCTAAAAATAAAACTCTTGCCATATTGCTTGTAGCTACTTTGAGATACCGTTACATTTACAGTGACATTCTCCTTGATGTTTGATTCATATTTAACTCTGAAGAACAGATTCTCCATTCATTTCGTTTTATAAGTATAAACTTATTGCGAATAAATTGTCTGGTTAGCTGTGGTGCACCTGACATTACCCTTTGGAGTTGTAAGCTGTGAAAATCTCATGTTCCTAGTAAAAACGTGTTCTGAAAGAAAAAGGTTATTACAGCATTGAATTATATGCTGCAGTTATCTCCGTGAATTAAAATGAATTAAAGCTGAGCATTTTGAGACAAAATGTAAATCCCCAATGGATTATAAAGTACCAGTTAGACCCCTGATCGTATTGCTGTGGGTTCCATAGTTAGCCTTAATTAGATATAAAAACTTGTGGGGATTAGAACATCTATTTCAGAATATAGTGAGTTCTATTTTGCATTTATTTTATATTTAATGTGATACTGCAGCACAACAGAGACCATTCTCTTTAATGAGGTTGCACTGGTTTTATCAAAAAGCAAACCAGTTATTCCCATCCGCCTCATCTCCCCACATCTTCTCCCAAGCTTTATTCGCCAACCATTCATCCAAGTCTCGTTATAGGCTCTTATTGGATCCTGTACGCTCCATACTATGAAGTAGTGCATTCCAAATCTTAAAAGACAGATCCTAAAATTACTTGTCTTTGCATCTCCGTTTCATTTTGCCAGTCACCAGTGTGTATCAACTACTTCAGCCACTGAAGGCAGCTTTTCTTTACTTCATCTAACCCATTATGATTTCATTCCAATCTTACCATGCATTCCCTGTGCAATGTATATCAACCCCAGCTTCTCCTTTCCATCTGTGTAACCATAAACTCCTTCCCCCAGCTTGTCTTGCAACTTCCCAATGCTGTTTTAATTGCACATTTTTTTCTTTTATTCACATCTTTACTCTATTATTTGTCTCTGTTTAAAAATTCAGTTTAAACAATGTGAGCAGAATTTTGGCTCCTCAGAGCTCACCTCGGTTCCCACTGACCTTCACCTCTCTATAATAGTAACCCGCCCATAGTCTGTTGCACTAGAAATTGCTGTATAGCCACCCAATTTATTTATTTCCCTGCTGAACCAATTCCTGAAGGTCTGGATTTAAAAGAGAGTTTGTCTCAAATGTGTTTTTCAAATTGGGAACATAGTTCCAGCAGAGATGAGGAAAGAGTAGTATACAGTAAACCCTTGTTAATAACAGATCATGAGGGGAGGGGATGGTGTCCATTATTGACGATTGTCCTCTATAACCGAGAAAGAGATTACCGAATAACAGAGTATCATTGTATGAGTAGCAGAAACAAAGAATTGCAGATGCTAGTCAAAGTGGTGGAGTAACTCAGCAGGTCAGGCAGCATCTCTGGAGAACATGGACAGGTGACATTTTGGGTCGAGGTCCTTCTTCAGACTCTCGGTCTGGAACTGGGCCAGGAATCCAGGTGAGTTGACGGCCCTGGCCTGCTGGCAGCTGGGGGAGGAGCGAGGATTGGTGGAGTTATTGGTGGTGGCACATGGGCGGCCGGAGTACATGGAAAGGGCCAGTGATGGCACAATGGTGGGCATGGGCGGGAAGCAACCGATTAAGGTGTGTGGGCTGGTGGTGGCGACAGTAGTTCGGGCCTGGAAGTGGCCAGGGAGGCGGTGCAGGCCGGGGGTGGCGTCGGCAGCACAGACTGATGCTAAAGGTTGGTAGATCTTTCCGCTATAACCAAATTCCATTATTAAGAGGTCCGTAATAACAAGGGTTTACTGTATAAACTTTCAAAGCAAACTTATGTTGGAAAGGTTGGGCCATTTTAAATGTCAATGAGTGCAATCAAAAGCCGATACTTCATCTCCCTGTTCTGTGCCCTGCTCATAAGCAAATCATGGAATCATCAGCACAGAAAGAGGACCTTCAGCACACCAAGGCCACACTGACCATTAAGCACCCACTGATCCTCCACAAATCCTGTTCTACTCTCCCCATGTTCGCATTAGTTACCGTCAGCTTTGGTCAGTCACCTGCAAAATTTACCAGCCAATTAATCTACCCGTAATCCTGGACACCAGCACTAATCAAGAATCTATCAATCTCCACCTTCAAAATAGCAATTGATTTGGCCTCCTGTGGCAATGAATTCCACAGTTTCACCACCCACTGACTAAAGAAATTCCTCCTCATCTAATTTCTGGAGGTACATACTTTTATTCTGAGGCTTGGGCCTCTGGTCCTAGACTCTCCCACGAGAGGAAACATCCTCTCCACATCCACTCTATCCAGTTATATCTCTTTAGTTTCCTCCCTGCACAGTTGTTCCTTATGTAGTCTTCTTCTACAACTTTAATTGATAGAATCATGTTGAATGTTCACTATAGTCTTATGGTTTACACAAATTGCTAATTCTTTAGAAACTTTCAGTCTTTCAGATTCAGATTCAATTTTAATTGTCATTGTCAGTGTACAGTACAGAGACAACGAAATGCATTTAGCATCTCCCTGGAAGAGCGACATAGCAAATGATTTAAATAAATAATAATAAGTGATAATAAGTGTCCGGGGGGGGGGGGGGTGATTGGCAGTCACCGAGGTACGTTGTTGAGTAGAGTGACAGCCGCCGGGAAGAAGCTGTTCCTGGACCTGCTGGTTCGGCAACGGAGAGACCTGTAGCGCCTCCCGGATGGTAGGAGGGTAAACAGTCCATGGTTGGGGTGAGAGCAGTCCTTGGCGATGCTGAGCGCCCTCCGCAGATAACGCTTGCTTTGGACAGACTCAATGGAGGGGAGCGAGGAACCGGTGATGCGTTGGGCAATTTTCACCACCCTCTGCAATGCCTTCCGGTCGGAGACAGAGCAGTTGCCATACCATACTGTGATGCAGTTGGTAAGGATGCTCTCGATGGTGCAGCGGTAGAAGTTCACCAGGATCTGAGGAGACAGATGGACCTTCTTCAGTCTCCTCAGGAAGAAGAGACGCTGGTGAGCCTTCTTGATCAGAGTTGAGGTATTGTGGGTCCAAGAGAGGTCATCGGAGATGTTGACTCCCAGGAACCTGAAGCTAGAAACACGTTCCACCTCCGTCCCGTTAATGTGGATGGGGGTGTGCGTGCCGCCCCTGGACTTCCTGAAGTCTACAATGAGCTCCTTGGTCTTCTTGGAGTTAAGGGCCAGGTTGTTGTCAGCGCACCATGCTGCTAAGTGCTGGACCTCCTCCCTGTAGGCCGACTCATCGTTGTTGCTGATGAGGCCAATCACCGTTGTATCATCTGCATACTTGATGATGGTGTTAGTACCATGTACAGGTGTGCAGTCATAGGTGAAGAGGGAGTAGAGGAGGGGGCTCAGCACACAGCCCTGTGGAACGCCGGTGTTCAGGGTGAGGGTTGAAGAGGTGTGCTTGTCTAACCTAACAGACTGGGGTCTGTTGGTTAGAAAGTCCAGTATCCAGTTGCAGAGGGAGGGGTCGATGCCCAGGTTACCGAGTTTGGTGATCAGTTTTGATGGTATAATGGTGTTGAATGCTGAGCTGTAATCGATGAACAGCATTCTTACGTAAGTGTCTCTGTTGTCGAGGTGGGAGAGGGCGGAGTGAAGTGCCGTTGAGATGGCATCCTCCGTACTCCTGTTCTTGCGGTAGGCAAACTGATAGGGATCCAGTGTGGGGGGTAGGCAGCTTTTGAGGTGTGCCAGGACCAGCCTCTCGAAGCACTTGGTGATGATGGGGGTAAGTGCAACTGGGCGGAAGTCGTTGAGGCTTGCCGCAGTGGAGTGTTTTGGCACTGGCACGATGGAGGTGGATTTAAGGCACGTGGGGACAACTGCTTGGGCAAGTGACAGGTTGAAGATGTCAGTCCAGACGTCTGTCAGCTGCGCAGCACAGGCCCTGAGCACGCGCCCGGGGATGCCGTCAGGGCCAGCAGCTTTACGTGCATTAGTCCTACTCAGTGCCACGAATACGTCGTAGGGGGTGAGTGTGAGGGGTTGGTGATCGGCAGGTAGCACAGCCTTGATGGCTGTCTCTAGATTGTCCCTGTCGAAGCGGCCATAGAAGTGGTTAAGCTCCTCAAGGAAGGAGGCGTCGCTGGATGTGGGGGTGGTGTTGGAGGGTCTGTAGTCCGTGATGGCCTGGATGCCTTGCCACATGCGTCGGGGGTCGGAGTTGTTGTTGAAGTGCTCCTCAATCCTGAGCTTATGGCAGTGCTTGGCCTTCTTGATGCCCCTCTTCAGGTTAGCCCTGGCTGAACTGTAGGCTCGAGCATCGCCTGACCTGAAAGCGGTGTCCCGTGCTTTCAGCAGTAGCCTGACCTAATTTCTGACCTAATTTCTTTGATTAGGCTTTACATTGCACTAAACGTTATTCCCTTATCATGTATCTAGACACTGTGAATGGCTCGATTGTAATCATGTATTGTCTTTCCACTGACTGGTTAGCACACAACAAAAGCTTTTCCACTGTACCTCGGTATACGTGACAATAAACTCAACTGAAATATCTTTCCGTTTCATTTTATTCACAGATGGAATCCAGGAAAAGACTTGCAAAGACGGTGCTGGTATTTGTGGGCTTCTTTGCTGTAAGCTGGCTCCCCAGTCACATCATCTACCTGCACCGCTCCTACCACTACAAACAGGTGGACACCTCCATGGCGCACCTGATCGGCAGCATTTGTGCCAGAATTCTGGCGTTCAGCAACTCCTGCATCAACCCCTTTGCCCTCTACCTGCTGAGCAAGACCTTCAGAAAGCAGTTCAACAACAACTTGTTTTGCTGCAGGAGCCACCTGCTCATACGATCAACCAGCATGGGCAAGAGCACCACAGCTTCGCGGATGACCTCCCTCAAGAGCACCAACCACTCGGTGGGAAGCTTCAGTCTAATCAATGGGAACTTTGTTCACCAAGAAGGTTATGTATAGGGCTGCCAGGCAGCACCAAGAGACGATGTATGTGCTGCACTTTCAATCATTGTCATACCCAGGGATTGCCAGTCTCGGTGAAGTGAATGTTTAAAGAATCTTCGGGTCAGGTGGAGAATGTGAGGACTTGGTACAATAGGTTTCAGTCGAGTTTTTGCCAAATCAAAGGATATAATTCCGATTAAAACTATTTATTTTGAAATGTTGGGAGTAGTTTTGATATACGGCAGGTCCTCCCTATAAGCAGGGAAGCAATCAGGAAGCTAATGGTGTACCAAAGATATGCCACAAAAGTAGGCATTTGCCAGACCCTCTCTCAGGTCTCTGCACGTTGTGGGAGGCAATAAGCAACATTGTTACATTGTTACAGAAAAACTATTTTGGTACTGTTAAAGCAAGGACTAGATGCGGTATTTGTCAATATGAAAGATGGATACATGATGTGTAATGCTGTGGTATATCAGTCACGTGTATTATATTGGAAGGTACAATGGCACTCATCATTGAGTGATGAGATGCCACCCACACAGACTTCCTTATCTGAACTGTGTAGCAGTCAGGTCCAATTTATCTCATTAAACGTGCATTGTAGTAGATTATGTATTTATATTCTGTTTTTAGAAATTCAGTTCCATCCACATCAGTAGAATGACATTTCACTCATGGAGTGCAACAAATTTATATCATGCTTTTGGTGCACATACCGTAACTACAGACAGATCTCCATCCATAAATGTTGCACCAAAAAAACTAGAGAAAGGTAGAACATCTATGTTCGTGGTGAACTGTAGTGCTATTTTTCCAAGATAAGTGGAAGAGAAAAGTGATAAATAACATCATCAAGCGAGATTTTGTGTGCTCAGTTTAAATAAGAACCATTTTATAATACATGGCTGCAACACCTGATCATCATCCACCAACTTACATTTGTGAAAGTGCCTCACAGCACCAGAGGCCTGGGTTCGACCTGACCTTGGGTGCTGTCTGTGTGGAGCTTGCACATTCTCCTTGTGACCGTGCAAACCTCTGGGTGCTCCGGTTTAGAGTCATAGAGTAATACCGTGTGGAAACAGGCCTCTTGGCCCAACTCGCCCACGCTGGCCAACAATGTCCCATCTACCCTAGTCCCACTTGCCTGCGATTAGTCCATAACCCTCCAAACCTGTCCTTTCCACCTACATCCCAAAGATGTGTGGGTTTGTTGGGTAATTGGCCACTGTAGAATTGCCCTGAGTGTGTAGGGAGTGAATTAAAAAAGTGGGGTAATATAGAACAAGTGTGAATGGCTGATCGATGGTCAGAGTGGACTTAATGGGCCGAAAGGCCTGTTTCCATGCTGTATCTTTCCATCAATCAATGAGGAAAGGGCTCAACCATGAGGGCCCCAGAGTCAGGACCACACTGAGTCCCAGAGTTTTGTTCACCTGTGAAGGATGGGCAGCAATCAGGGTATCACTTGGGAGCAGACATGCAACAATATTAAACAACATTTTCCGATTTGAAGAGAGAAGCAGTTATAAAATTGGAAGGTAGTAGAATAGGTCATGGTCATTCAGGAAGCTGTTTTATTTTACTTGAATGATGTGGTACATTATGGAGATGTCTGGTGCTGAGGGTCAAGGACTTGCACGTGGTCTGTGCAGTGTGTCTCCAGAGTGACAAACAAAATGACAAAGATGCATTGAAGGTGAACTGGATTTTGCTTCCCAGGAATGAGCAGGTATGGTTTTGGTATTCGAGTAGGAATTGGCTTTTTGAATAAGAAGGCACATTGGATTGTGAAGGCTATGGGCATACATGTTAAGAAAACCTTTTCTTAAATGAAGCAGCTGAACTTTACTACTGGCAGCCAATAGAAAATGTAAATAGTTATCGCCACAAGTATTTTTCACTTGCAAAATGAAAACATAATTCAAATATTTAATCAATGTTAATACACAGTTTCCGATGGCAGATAGAAATATTCGGCATAGTGGGGCTATGACATCACTAAATCACTAATTTAATAAAAGGTATATATATATATATATATATATATCATGAGGATACCATTTCAAAGATACCTCTTGATGAAATGCTATTAATTGAATATCTTTGTTAGTTTAGCAAAAGGCAATGCTGTTTCTGCCATTTCACCCGGTGGATGATAACTGCAAGACTTTTCCAGATCCAAATTGAACCTGCTCCATCCCCCTGGATACAAACACAACCATGTTTTATTATGGAAGATGCTGTTAGTGCCAACAAAAACTCATGGTATTAAAAGCAAGAACGTGTTTGGATTCTCACTGCCATTGGATAATGCCAGAGTTTGGTTTGACTTGTAGTGATCAACCATTCATTTCAGTGTAATCTATGTTATTTTCAGGAAATTCTATCTCTTAAGTTATGCTGTTCGATATAGTCAATGAAATATTAAGTCTTCAACCTAGAGGTTATCTCCACTTACGTTAAATAAATAATGGCTCCACAAAATTGCAAGGAAGAAGAATTTGCATCCGTGTTCCTTTCCTTAGTCTGAAGAACAGTCTCGACCCGAACGTCACCTATTTCTTTTCTCCAGAGATGCTGTCTGACCCGTTGAGTTACTCCAGCATTTTTGTCTACCTTCGATTTTTCCAGCATCTGCAGTTCTTTCTTAAACGTTACTCTAGCTTTTTGTGTCTATCGTTGGTTTAAACGAGCAACGGCAGTTCCTTCCTACACATTACTTTCCCACAGCTGACTTGCTGTAACTATGAGATGCACTAGTAAACTGTTCTTCATATTGCTCTTTTTTTTTTTAAACCCAAAATGTCACTTATCCATGTTCTCCAGGGATGCTGCCTGACCTGCTGAGTTACTCCAGCACCTTGTGTCCTTTTGTTCACTTATTTTAACGTTACTTGCAAATATTTGATTTTCCCACGGTTCAATTGAAATTATCTTAATTTAATGTTTGTATAACCAGTAATCTGAATGAAGTAAACTAGACTTAAAATAAATAGATGGTAATATTATCAGCATAAATGAATATAACCCAGAATTAACTTCACAATTAATTTGTGTAGGAAGAAACTGCTGGTTTACACCGAAGATAGACACAAAAGGCTGGAGTAACTCAACGGGACAAGCAGCATCTCATAAGAGAAGGAACGGGTGACAGTTCGGGTCGAGACCCTTCTTCAGACTGAAGAAGGGTCTAAACCCGAAATGTCACCCATTCCTTCTCTCCGGAGATGCTTTGTGTCCCGTTGAGTTACTCCAGCATTTTGTGTCTATCGTCACATTTAATTTGTTAATTTGTTAATTGATTACGTTTACAAGTTAACAAGTTGTCAATATGGACATGTTTTTTCTCCCCATCAAATTAGTAGATTTACACTGAGGAAGTTGTCCCCATTCTCTGGCATTTGTTGGATTTTTCCCAATATTACTGAGCATCCTATGTCCTTTTAAAAAGCCAGGATAAACCTAACTGAAAGCACATCTGTGTATGTCAAACCAATTGTAAGCTCTCTTCTTAGATATCGATAGATCTGGAATTCAAAGGAACATTCAAAGCTTTTCTTCTTGGTAAGGAGTGCAGGTAACTCTGACAGATGCCAGATACATAACCCAAAGTAAAATTGAACCAGGCAGTTATTGAAATCACTACAGATATCAGAAATGAAAGATGATCAACTTTTTCCCAAGGGTTTATCGCTGGAAGGTTTGGAAGATATAAATATAGTCATTGCGTCACTCCTTGTAAACTTTACATTGTCATAAATTTATAAGCTCCAAAACCAAGCCTGCCAAACACACGGCGTACCATGTCTGTTTTTTAATACCTTGGTGTTATAAATGCACAATGCAAGCATGCTATGCTTGAGTGATAACATGAGAACCAACCCTGTAGATTCCATTCTAGTGCTGACCCCAGCATTTTCAAGGCATTCAGCCTTGTTATTGTGCTAGTGTTTCAATACACTTGAAGGCTCAACAATGGATTATCATCTGAAAATGGGTAATAGAGGCAATTCAAAGATCTTTTACATTTTTCTCCATTTACTTACATTTAGGCCATTATTCCTCTATTCCTCAATTTAATGTTTGGATGATACTGCATTGGCAAAAAAAAGTCCAATATTGGTTAGTACATGATTTCAGTATTGAGCAAATCAATTATTGATTATTCTGATACTTTGTGTTTTTGACAATACTTTGTTATTGATAGAATACAATATGATATCATTTTAATTTTAATTTTCAAATCTGAGCCTGATTAAGTGCATTGTTCCCTGTATGAAACTCTCAGCTGTGTGCAAGAACAATGATTAGCACGTTCAGTTCTCAACAATATGCTTCTTGAAGTAATGACAATCTATATGTTTGTTGCATCTGACTAATGTGGTAACTGTAAATAAATTGTGTGTGCACTTGACCGAAATACGTTTAGGAAATGATGCATTCAAGGAGATTGTGATGTCAATGTTTGTACGTTTGGTTTTGTTGGACCTAGCAACCACTAGCAACCAAAAACAAATGCTGTCATGATAGGAAGGTGCAATAGTGAAGGTAACAGTGACCCCCATCATTCTCCGTAGGTCTGATGTGCATAATCTGCACATTTCATGATGTAGAAAATGCAAACTGGGCAAATCTTTTTCAGAATTAAAGCAGGAGGTTTTTGATGACACAAAATATTGTGCAGTCCTCTCTCTGAATACTGAGGTGAAATGTTCCTTTTATTTCCATGGGTCTTTAATGAAATGGCTCAAGTCAATATTAGTCCCTGGTGGCTCCGCCCAGCTGTTACATTCATTTGTCCTCCAGGCATTTTCCAATTCCATCCGACTTGCCGGCCAACAGTGTCACCACAGGACTCTTGATTTAACATCCGCTTATTTCTGTTGAATCAGGCGTTCTCAAATCCTCTGCTTACAAACCTATCCTAAGCTTTACTAGTAATAACAAGGAACTGCTGATTCTGATTTAAACCAAAGATAGGCACAATGCTGGAGTAACTCACCGGATCAGGCATCATCTCTGGCGAACATGGATGGGTGATGTTTCAGGAAACATTACCTATCCACGTTCTCCAGAAGGTAGACAAAAATCACCGATGTAGAGCAACTGACATCTAGAGCACCGGATCCGCTGCTCTAGATGTCAGTTGCTCTACATCGGTGGGACCAAGCGCAGGCTTGGCGATCGCTTCGCCGAACACCTCCGCTCGGTTCGCAATAACCAATCTGATCTCCCTGTGGCTCAGCACTTCAACTCCCCCACCCATCCCGAATCCGAACTTTCTGTCCTGCACCTCCTCCATGGCCAGAGTGAGGACCACCATAAATTGGAGGAGCAGCACCTCATATTTCGCTTGGACAGTTTGCACCCCAGCTGTATGAACATTGACCTCTAATTTCAGGTAGTCCTTACTTTCTCCTCCCCTTCTCAGCTCTCCCTCAGCCCTCAGGCTCCACCTCTTCCTTTCAACCTCCACTCCCCCCCCCCCCACACACACACACCCTCACATCAGTCTGAAGAAGGGTTTTGACCAGAAATGTTGCCTATTTCCTTCGCTCCATAGATGCTGCCTCACGTGCTGAATTTCTCCAGCATTTTTGTCTACCTTCGATTTTCCAGCATCTGCAGTTCCTTCTGAAACACGTTCTCCAAAGTTAGCGCCTGACACACTGCGTTACTCCAGCATTTTGTGACTAACTTTTACTAAGGTAGGGTACCATCAATTTCCGTCAAATCTACTTACAAACATATTTTTAGTGTTGCTTCACCTCAACCTCATTATCTCAATTTCCTATTATTTTTTCTCTTTATTCTCTCCCATCTTCTGCCCTTCATGTTACACATCACATTCTCACACTCTCCTTTCGGGTACTTGGAATCCCCAAATTCTTACTCCAGAATTTCAATATGGGCCAATAAAGCATTGATTGTTTAAGAAGGAACTGCAGATGCTGGAAAATCGAAGGTAGACAAAAGTGCTGGAGATACTCAGCGGGTGCAGCAGCATCTGTGGGGCGAAGGAAATAGGCAACGTTTCGGGCCGAAACCATTCTTCAGACTGAAAACATTGATTGGATACTTTCTGAAAGGTGAGTAGCATTAAAGAGTAGAGCTCCAAATCCTTCGTGCTCAAGGATAAGAATGAAAAATAATCACAAAAGCTAATGAAATTCTGGCCTTCAAACCTAGGGCACTGGAGTACGTCACTCTACATCTATTACAAAACCCTAGTGGTGTGATGCCTGTTGAGAAGCTTATAAACAGCATACCTATGGAGGAAAAATTGACAAGTAGAAATGATACTTGAATCCCGTCTGAAGAAGGGCTTGACCTGAAATGTCACCTATTCCTTCTCTCCAGAGATGCTGCCTGTCTCGCTGAATTACTCCATCATTCGGTGCCTGTCTTGAATCCCAAGGAATAAGTTCCAGACAATTTGGTAAAATTTAAGGGGTTTTTCTTTGGCGTTCCCATCTTCCAACCTTCAGGACCGGAGACTCAATATTTTTAAGCTCGCTCATCAGATTTCCAATCCACTAATTGTTTTGCCCATTTCTATTTCCATAACATACTCCAGCCCATAATTCCAGAGAACTAAGTTTATCAATCCTTTCCTTATTTCCCTCCAATCTTCACCCATCATTAATGCCAGAGCTTGCAGCTTGGACATTTCTATCTAAATTTCTAGGTCTTTGCAATGCTACACAAAACATAGAACATAGAACAGTACACACAGGAACTGGTCCTTTGTCCCACAACGACTGTGCTGTACAGGATATCAAATTAAATTAATCTCCTTTGCCTGCATATGATCTGTATCACTCCATTTCTGCATATCCATATGCCTTTCTAAAAGTCTCTTAAATGCCACTATCGTATATCTGCCTCCACCTCCGCCCCTGGCAGTACATTTCAGGCACCCATCACTCCCTGTATAAAAAACACATCTATCACATCTCCGTTAAACTTTGCCCCTCTCACCTTAAAGCTATGCTGTCAAGTCTTTGTCATTTCCACCCAGTGAAGAATGTTCTGACTGTCTACCCAATCTGTGGTTCTCATCAGTTTATATACTTCTATCAAGCAACTAATCTAGCCCATGCACAATCCAGATGATATTTAGCATTGGGAGGTCATCCCCTGCTTTAACAAAAGGAAATGGGCTACTATTCTCCACTGTTAAAAGGCATGTTCACTGACTTGTAATAATGTGCAGCATTGGAGTTTGCAAGTCCTGAAAAAGTAATCAATTGCAAATGATAGAGCTGTTCTTCTACAGAAATGTTGACTTTCCCCCTACCCAATATTTTAATCTTCACAAAATTATAACTTTATAAAATTAAACAATGGCCTATATCTTAATATATTTTGTCTAAACTAAGTTCCTGTTCAAAAAACGACCAATGAAATTAACATTTTTCATGCCTAATCACAATAAGGCAGAGCTTCACTCATAAACGACAAACTATTTTATTTTGTTATTTATTCCAGATACTTTTTAACTATGGTCCGATGATTGTGACAAATGCATTCAATTATATTTTTTGTAAACAGGTAGTTTTATTCTGCAGTGAAAGCCTGAAGACCAAAGGAAGAAGATGGATGTTGTTTTGGGAAGTTAAATAATACAATGCTGGTTTGGGATTCAAAGGCTGATGCAAATGGATTTAATGAGCAGTATAGTGACGCAGCAAGTAGTGTAGTTGTGTCACAGCTCCAGTGTTCAAGGCTGGAGATAGATGTTCTTGGTGTGACCACATAGGTTTCCCCTAGTACTCTGGCTTCCTCCCACATCCCAAGCACAGGCTAGTTGGTCAGTTAATTTACTCTTATTGATCACCCCCAATATGGGAGGATGGTGGAAGAATCAGGGGAGTTAATGGGCATGTGATTGAGAACAGGTGACAGAGAAATAAATGGGGAATAGGACCAATGCAATTGGTCTGAGAGCCACCATAGACTTAATGGGCCAAATGATCTCCTTTCATATCATAAGAGAATAACATTTTTCCCACTGCATTTGTAAAGTTTACAATTCAGCTAATACTCAAAGAATTGTGGGCAGCGGATAAATTATTTCACGCCACATCTCAAGATACAAGATATAATTCTTTGGAAGGAAAGGTTGCTCACAGGACAGACAATAACTTTCCTTCCAGTTCTGTTAAACAGTATTCATATACATATTTCCAATAAACTTCATGTGTCTGCCACTTGCAACTCCTGATTCCACTCCCAGTTCATAGAACAACATGTTAACAGGCAAGGCTCCAATCACAAACTGAGCGCTCAACAACACAAACCACCTTTTGCCTATCATATACCACTGAAAAAGATTGAAAATCATGGCCAAATAATTGGGTTGTATTTTGTAACAAGGCCATCAGGATTTAAAGTGGTAAATTAAAGCAACATTAAATGTGGAAATCAAGCTTGTGGTGAGGCATTGCTCCTGACCTGTCTGTATACATGCAACACAGAGACTCATCGTCTGTGATTTATGACCTGCTTCTGTGTCTGCTTTACCTCTTCTTCTTTGTGGTTTAACACAGAGATCAATACGTAAGAATCTGTGGCTGTCCAATTGTCAAGTGAAGTAGCTTTGGAAAGCAAAAGCTACAATCACTAGCCGTCCTTTTCATGCATTTTTCTTCCAAAGAATTAAGCTTGTAAAATGCTAGAGATATTTTTTTTGCCAAAATATATTGAGAGATAGAGAGAGAGAGAGAGAGAGAGAGAGAGATAAGAATAGAAGAGAGAGAGAGTAAGTATGGAAGAGAGAGAGACGACTCTATAAGAGGAAGAGTCGATCGAGAACGGATATCATCTCTCGCTCAGCTACTCTTCTATCTCTCGCTACTCGTCTCTACTCTTCTCCTCTCCTCTCTCTCTCTGCTCTCCTCGTCTCTCTCTCTCTCTCGTCTCTCTCCTCGCTCTCTCTGCTCTCTCTCTCTCTCTCCCGTCTCTCGCTCCTCTCGCTCGCTCTCTCCTCTCTCTCTCCTCTCTTCTCTCTCTCTCCTCTCTCTCATGTTCTCTCTGCTAGCTCAGTCTCTCTCTCTCTCTAGTCTGCTCTCTCTCTCTCTCTCGTCTCTCTCTCTCCTTCCTCTCTCTCTCTTCTCTCTCTCTCTCTCTCTCTCTCTTCTCTCTCTCTCTATCTCTCTCTCTCTTCTCTCTCTCTCTCTCTCTCTTCATTCTCTCTGCTCTCTCTCTCTCTCTCTCTCTCTCTCTCTCTCTCAGCTCTTCTCTCTTCTCGCTCTCTCTCATCTCTTCTCTCTCTCATCTGCTCTTCTCTCCTCTCTCTCTTCTCTCTCTCTCTCTCTGCAGGATAAACGGTAGAGAGAAAGAGTCCTACAAACGCGGCAAAAGCGCTAAATCGCATGAGAAGGAAGACTCGCGTGAGAAGTCTATCACGCAATCTAGCTGTCTTAATGCCCATTAGGAGCTGAGACCGTCCGACTCTCTGAGCCTTCGGGGATGCCCTGACCTCTCTTCCTGCTTGCTCTCTCGCGCTCTCGTCGTCTCAATCATTGCGGGTACCTTTTAGGCTCCGGGTGCGAATAGTCGCTCTGAAACTTTGTCTGTCGGCTTCGTGATCTCACTCGGGCTCTCTCTCTCGTCTTGATCTCACTCTCAACTCTTATCTGACTCCTGCATTTTCGCTCAACCTCGCCATCTCGTCGTCTCCGAGTGTGAGAGCTGGCTCTCTCTCGTCTCGGGGACTATTCTGTTAGCTCGCTTCTCTCCTCTCTATCTCTCTCTCTCTCTCTCTTTCTCTCTACTCTCTCTCGATCTCTCTCTCTCCTCCCTCTCTCCTCCGAGAGAGAGAGATTAGTACCAACCAATTTTATTATTGGGAAAATAATGACAGAAGTATTAATTGTTTTGTACTTTCATGTACGTCTTGTAAGTGAGGTGACTATTGTCACACACAACAATGAATCAGAGGCACTGCATTTGATGTGTGCTTATTATTTTAGAAGTGTTTGCACTGAACGAATGCAGAATGCTTTGTGTGCTTTCTTGTTTATATTGTGCCTGCTGCTCAGCTTTTACAATAAAACAAAAGTGACGTGAAATAGCACTTGTGAGTCATTTCCGTCCTCTCCTACTGTTCTTATCTTTTCTGTTGAAACTTGGTTCCTTCCCCAATACAGAAAATGCCAGTACAATAATCCTACTGTGTTTCCAGGCTTTTCTTCTCATTATACATTCTTCTGAATTCACCAGTGGGAGCACATATTACATAATCATGGCCTTCTGAGTCCAAGCTGACATTGTTTCTCTGTTATCCTCTTGGCAGGTTTAAACCTAAGATAGACACAAAATGCTGGAGTAACTCAGTGGGACAGGCAGCATCTCTGGATAGAAGGAATAGGTGACCCGAAACGTCACCCAGTCCTTCTCTCCAGGGATTGTGCCTGTCACTCTTAAATTTAAATTTAAATTTCTTATTTATATAGCACATTTTTAGTCAACTTGCATTGACCCCAAAGTGCTTCACATAATTACATCCACACACACAGGCAAAGGTGGGTGAAGTATCTTGCCCAAGGACACACACAGGCAAAGGTGGGTGAAGTGTCTTGCCCAAGGACACAACGACAGTATGCACTCCAAGCGGGATTCGAACCAGCTACCTTCCGGTTGCCAGCCGAACACTTAGCCCATTGTGCCATCTGTCGTCCCATAACTCTTGAGTTACTCCAGCATTTTGTGTCTATCCATGACTTCTTATCCCATTGCCAAATTAATATGAAGAGAGCATGCCAGTTCATTAAAGGGACTTAAAAATGGGTCCCACTGTCCCACTCCCTTCATTGTCCCACAAATACATATTCTTGCAAATCTGCTTGTATCAATCTTTCAGAGAATTCATTACATTTAATAATTCGCTGTCTAAAATAATTCCTCATCTTCTAGTTCTTCTACCAATTATTGTAAAGCAGCGTCACCTGATTATGTTGGCCTCTGACAATATGAATAGTTTCTCCCCATCTCCTCTATTAAAGCCAACTCAAGGAAGTCCTTAAGCATGCATGATACTTTTGTCCATCATCTGCAGTCAACGGATACCACTCGCTCTGCTATGGTCCATCATAACGAAGGTTCACTGTAAATGGACCATCGTGATATCCAATATTGGGGGGATATTAGGGGAGGGGAGGGAGGGGGGGGAGGGAGGAGGGGGGTGGGCGTGGGGATGGAGAGGGGGAGGGGGGAAAGGGCGGGGGGAAGATACCAACTGGACAGTGCGACGGGAGATGCAGGTGGCGATGGTCAAGTGCGGAGCAGATAAAACCACTGCAGACAACAAAAAACAGCAGCAGGTGAGAGGGGCTCACTGGCGCACCTTGCGAGTTGGGGGTGGGATCGGAAGTCGGAGCTCTAAACGGCTGGGGAGATGGGGATGGCTCAGCAGGTTATTCCACTCACATTCAGTTTACATTTTATATTTGTAGGAAGGAACTGCAGAGGCTGGTTTAAACCGAAGATAGGCACAAAAAGTTGGAGTAACTCAGTGGGACAGGCAGCATCTCTGGAGAAAAGGAATGGGTGACGTTTCGGGTCGAGCCTGAAGAAGGGTCTTGACCCGAAATATCACCCATTCCTTCTCTCCATAGACGCTGCCTGCCCCGCTGAGTTACTCCAGCTTTTTGTGTCAATCTATTTTGTATTTTTGTATTTTGTTAAGTTTCTGGCACTCCATGGTGTTTTAGAGACATGGGAGGGGTACCATTAGTGGGCCAGGGTGTATTATCATTCCATTATCGTGACCTCTGTTGGGCCGAAAAAACAGAAAATCCAGAAAGGCTCTGGAACTGAGGATGCCGGAAAATCAGCGTTCAATCTGTATTCCCCACCCACTTGTCCTGCACATCTCCTTTAAATGTCGCCCCTCTCTCCTTAAAGCTATGCCCTCTAGTATTTGATATATCCACCCCGGGGAAAAGGTTTTGACTGTCTACCCTATCAATGCCTCTCATCATTTTACATGGTTCTATCAGGTCACCCCGCAACCTCTGACATCCCAGGAAAAGCAATTTGTGTGTCTATTCTCTCCCTGTAGTTAATACTCTCGAATCCAGGAATCATACTGGTAAACATCCTCTGCACCCTTTCCAAAGCTTTCACATTCTTCCTGTATTGGGCGATACACAGTTTTAAAACTTTCCCTTCTTCACCAAATCTGACCCAAGGAAAACAATTTCAGTTTACTTATCTTCTATCTGAAGCCCTCCTACTCTGCTGACAGCTAAGCACTCTGAAATAAAATTAAACTTACCTTTACTGTTAGGCACATTGGTTCTAATTTTAAAATGCACCACTTTAATTCTGAAAGCAAATCCAAATGTAGAGCTGGGTTTATAAATAGATCCTCAGATCACATCAGATCAGGTGGCGACTCCTTGCTCTTCCTGCTGACCAAGGTCCCTTAACCCTCTTGCCTCTGGATCCATCCAAGGGTCTTTGAGGACATGTCCACCATCTGCCAGCAGGTTGCCCCTAAGGGCACACAACTGGCCTTAACTCCTCCATTCTCTCCACTATTGTGGAGAGTGCATTTGGTGTACATATTCTGTTGTGCTGCTGCAAGTAAAAGAATAGAATAGAATAGAATAGAATATGTTTATTGTCATTGCACAAAACTGAGCAACGAAATTCCATTTGCTTCTCCTCCGTTAAAAGAAATACAACACAACAACCAATACACATATGTACAGTTAATAGTAAAATAATAGATACATTTTTTAAAAGTTTAAAAGAATTTAGCGGTATTCCTCGAAGCTACTTCTTGCTTCCCAGTGTTCACTATTGGAGTTAAGCTCTTTTACCGCACATGGGTAGAAACTATTTTTTAGTCTACCGGTGCGAGCCTGCAGAGACCTGAGTCGCCTCCCCGAGGGTAGCAGAGTAAAAAGGTGGTTGGCAGGGTGGGATGTGTCCTTCTTGATATTTATGGCCCTGCGCAAGCATCGGGCCTTGTATATGTCATCCAAGGAGGGCAGGTTAGCGTTTGTAATGCGCTGCGCAGTTTTTATAATTCCCTGCAGCGCCCTCCTCTCAGCCACAGTACAGCTGGCAAACCACACCAGGATTCCATAGGTGAGGATACTTTCCACGGCGCATCGATAGAAGGACAGCAGCAGCGGCTGTGAGACGTTAGCTCTCCGTAGAGACCTCAGGAAATACAGCCGCTGATGAGACTTCTTCAAGAGAGTGACGGTGTTCATTTGCCATTTGAGGTCCTGGGAGATGTTTATTCCCAGGAACCTAAAGTCGTTGACTCTCTCCACCATGTCTCCTTTGATGTATAAGGGAGCAGGTTCCTCTCTCCTCTTCCTCCTGAAGTCAACGACAAGTTCTTTTGTCTTTGATGGGTTTAGTACCAGGTTGTTTTTGGTACACCAGACGGTCAGTTTTTGGACTTCATCCCTGTAGGCAGACTCGTCATCGTTGTTTATCAGTCCCACCACAGTCGTGTCGTCCGCAAACTTGATGATCCTGTTTGTACTGTGTGTTGGTATACAGTCGTAAGTGTATATTGTATACAAGATTGGACTCAGCACACATCCTTGTGGCGCACCTGTGCTAAGCGTCAGGACTGGGGAGTAATTGGACCCCATCCTGACAGTCTGTGGGCGGTCTGTTAAAAAGTCCTTAATCCATCCACATGTGTTTGCATTAACACCTAGATCAGACAGTTTGTCCACCATTCTGCCGGGGATGATAGTATTAAATGCAGAACTAAAATCTACAAATAACATCCTCACATATGAGCCAGGACGCTCCAGATGTGCCAGTGCAGAATGTAGAGCTATGTTGACGGCATCTTCCGTTGACCTATTAGCTCTATACGCAAATTGATGCTGATCCAGGGTGGGTGGGAGTGAGGATTTAATGTGGGCCAGGACCAGCCGTTCAAAACATTTCATCACGGTCGAAGTGAGAGCAACAGGTCTATAGTTATTCAAGCTCGTAATGAATGTTTTTTTGGGTACAGGTACGATGGTAGCAGTCTTAAAGCATTTAGGGACAGTGCACGTTAACAGAGAGAGGTTAAAGATTTTACTAAAAACCTCCGCCAACTGGTCTGCGCAGTCCTGCAATACTCTCCCTGGGATGCCATCTGGTCCAGCAGCCTTCCTGGGGTTGACCCTGCGGAGTGTTCTTCTGACGTCCTCCGTACTCACAGCGAGTGGCGGGTTGTCAGTGCTGGGTGCGGCTGCAGGTGCAGGCTCTGCCTCATTCAGCTCAAACCGGGCGAATTTCATTGTTTCATATCTGGAACATATGACAATAAAACACTCCTAACTATTGACTTGGCAGCTTGGCAGTCAGTAACTGATGAAGCTGGCATTCAATAGATGGGGGAAGTGCATTCAATAAGAATGACTTTGCTGTAGATTAATAAAGATTGGGGTGGGTGGCGGTAGAGAGTTTTACATGATTGCATTATCCCTTATTGGACACAGTGTAAAAGCACCAGAAAATCGGACCAAGCTTTGGATGATAGATGAACTTCTAAATGTCCAGGTTGGAGGAGGGGTTGGCACCAAGTTAACCCATTGCTTTGAATGTCTGTATGATTCGAACTACCTTGGATTATTCCAGCCAGTCCCTGTGAGTGCACTGTTTGCTTTGTTGATGCACTCGCTACCTTGACAATTATTAAGATGAAGGCAGCTTATGTGTGGGAAGGATAGAATTGTGTACGTACAGCTCAGATGTTAAATGAGCAGTTTTATAATTTGTTTAATTGCAACAATTAATTTTGGCCTTTGTGTTTCACATCTCTGAGCTGTAGACGGAGGTGTGATGGCATAATGGCAGCTGTGGAATGACTGGCAAATAGAATTAAGAGATATTTCACAACTATCGTCGACGACCATTTGGTGGTGTGGGGGAATGGTTTAAAGACTGTTCATGCAGGTTGCTTTCCCCAGCAAGGGTTGCAGGAAAGGAGTTGATCTTGGCAAGGGGGCTTGATTATTGGAAGGGGAGAAAGTGGAAAATAAGTAGGAAGATAGTGTTCAGTACTTGGATTCCTACAGAGAAATGGTTTAGTGATTTAACTGGCTTGGGAAAAGTTAATATTAGTACCAATTAAAAAACATTCTGCAATTTAAATCGCTCCCATCATTTATTCTCTCCTGACGTTGATAGAAATCTGTGTGCACACATATGAGCTTACTGACAAACCTTTAGGGTATTATCTCAAGTACCTGAGATATTTCTGAGAGGATACAGTGATGCTTACATTTCCATCTGAACACTTGCTTCTAATTCTTTGTCAGTTTTGTGACCAGACAAAGTTAAACTGAGAGACTCTGATAAAAGTTAAACTGGAATGCAACTAAAAATAAAACACAAAAGTCTCATCTATGTCATTTGAGGGTGTTAAATAACCAATTTGTACTTGATTGTCGAGTAGTTCAATGGCTACAGGATTTCTTGCCAACATGCAAATTTAACCAAGAGGTGGGAGTGTTGAAAGTAGTTTGCACCGATCAAAAATATCAAAACATTTAATCTTTTCACCCACACTTGGAGATTAAATTAATCTCACGTTTTCAATTGTTTAAAATTTGTTTCTCTGGAGCATGTCATTGCTGGCATCCTAATTACGCTTGAGAAGATGATGGTGGGTCATCGTCTTGAACTGGTACAGTCCTGGTGAGAATAAAACTGGAGGAAATAGATTCAGAATAAATGGCAGCAGATTTAGTGGTAACATGAGGAGGATCTTTTTTACCCAGAGAGTGGTGGTAGAAGCAGAGTTACTGACGGACTGATTGATGGTTGGCGCAGATTCGGTGGGCCGAATGGCCTGTTTCCACACTGTATCTCTAAACTAAACTAAGCGAGCATTTAAGAAATGTGTAGATGAGCACTTGAAACATACTGTAGAAGGCTATGGGCCAATGCTGGAAGATGCAGTTAATAACGGATGGGTCCCCATTATTTGGGTGGAAGTGGTGGGTTGAATGGCCTTTTCCCATGCTCTATGACGCAATGACTCTATGACTCTTTGAAATACTCTCACGATGCTGATGGGTTGAGAGTTCCAGGATTTAGACCTAGCAATGATGACGGACTCACAACAATTTTCCAAGTCTGACTGATGTGCAAATTGTTTAGATACCTGCAGGCAGACAGTTCTGGTTCAATATTGTTTAAAGCAGCATCTAACAGTAATGATAAGGTGTAGCCAATATTCTTAGAAGTACATCAAATCTTATCAAACTGAATGAAAATGGATGTGTGAAATTGAATAGTTCTTTCGGCACCATAATGCAGGTTAGTTTGGGCAGTCAGTGGAAAATGAGTGATAAACTAACACATCCTGCAGCAAAAATTGAACATTCCTACAATTCAGAAACTCCAACCCAACTTTTCAACAATACCTCAGTTTTCAGCCTAGCTCTGATGATTAAAAGGAAAAGTTCATCAAATGCACTGTGATGTAATGACAAGTTTAGTATACTTTGATTCATTTCTAGAGATTATTTTACAGTCCTTCATCTGTTATCTCTAACAGTCTGAAGACATTGGGATTAATTTCTCATCTCATTACCTTTGCTACAGACTCATAATCTTCCCACAAGACAATGATGAGATTATCTGCTGCAACATAATAGCTAGAAAGGCAGGGCCTTTCTGAAGAAGGGTCTCGACCCGAAACGTCGCCATTTCCTTCTCTCCATAGATGCTGCCTCACCCGCTGAGTTTCTCCAGCATTTTAGTCTACCTTCGATTTTACCAGCATCTGCAGTTCTTTCTTAAACATTAAGCCTTTTGGTGAGTTTACAAGGTTTTGGACCTGGGTATCCTTATACAAGAATTATTTTAAAATAATATTCAAATACTGCAAACAATTAGGAAGTAAGTTGGCCATTATTACAAGAGCGCATGAGTGTAGCTGCAATGGGTGGCAGAGCTGCACTGCTAGAAGATCTGTTCTCCCACAGCTTCAGTGATGCACATTCAGTTCTGACTTTGGGTGCTGTCTGTGTGTGCACATTGTCCCTTTGACTGTGTGACTGTCTGCCCAGTGCTTTGCTTTCTTCCACATCCCACAGACATGAGGATTGATAGGTAAATTGGCTTCAATAAATTGCCCCGAGTAAATAGGTGAGTGATAGAATCTGAGGGAAGTTTATTTAATGTTAGGAAATAAAATGGGATAAGTATAAGTAAAAATGGGTGTTTTTTTTTACCACCATGGTTGACATGGATTCAGTGTTATAGAGACATTTGGTCCAGGGGACCAATCCTTACTTATAAAAATGTGCATATAGCTGGTATCTCTGCTTAATGAAGAATATAATAGCAAGAGAATAAGTGCAGCAAAGGATCACCAAATTGATATTGGGATGGGAAGTTTGTTGTACAAGCGAAAGCCTAACAGTGGAGGACAGTACCAGGGGTAGCAAGGTTTCAAAGGGATATGGGCAAGGTTCCAACAAATGAAACTAGATTGGACGGGGCATCTTTGTCAGCATGAATGGGTTAGACAGAAGCGTCTGTATCTGTGCTGTATGACTCTATGACTCTATGACCTGCTCTTTCGTGATTTGAATAGAATGAAAGCTGATACATTGGAATGGACAAAATTCTTATGGGTTTGCTCGGACAGATACAGAATGATGGTTTCCTTTATACAGGGATAGGAAAACAAGGATAGGGGTGTGTAAAACCAGGTATTACAGACTAAAAATAAGGACAGAAATAGGAAGACATTGCTTCACTCAAAGGGTAAACACTCTTTGGAATACTCTATCCAAGAGGGCAGTTTAGGCTCAGTCCGTGAGTATGTTCAAGATAAGAGACCAAGAGATAATGAGGGAATGAAGGAATGGAGTGAGATAAGGAAAGTTGTACCAAGGCATAAGATTGGATGTGATTTAATTGAATGATGGAGCACGAATGAGTAACTGGTGGCATTTCTTGCATTCTAATGAAATGTTATTCTTGTCCAGAACCCGATGAGCAATAAAAGTCTCCCTTCTTGACATGTGCACTTTGTGCAACCCATTAGTTCCAGTTGTTTTGTTCCCTTTAAACAGCCAGGAAATTAACCAGATGGTACCTTTGACTTCACTGTTTCACAACCTTCACCTTTGCCAAGCTGGCCTCGGTAAATGTCCTCTGAAGTACCAGATATTTTATTGCCTCGTCAACTCTTGAATCTCTGCAAGTCCCGGGCACTTCCAAAAATGTGAACGTTTCCCATTTTGGGGGAACTTCTGCTAGAATTTCTTCTGTACTCTAAAGTATTTGTTCTTTCATTCCCTTCGACCATCTATCCATATTCCCCTCATGATAATTTTCTGCCTCTGTTATGTTCTGCATTCAGGAATCTACTGTCCTTCCTTTTCCCTTCTTAAATCCAAATAAATTCTCAGTATTTTTATTTGTCTTGCTCAGTGTCCTGAAGCTGATATTTATGAGGCCATCAGGATGCTCTCTGTCTTTTTCAGTACGTCAGGCTTGTTGATCTCTTTTCCTTCTTCACAATGATAACGTTTTTCTTCACTTTCCTGTGCTTTTATGACCTGCTGTCTTTGAGTTTGAGTTTAGTTTGTTGTTAAGTGTGCCGAGGTAAAGTGACAAGCTTCTGTTATGTGCTAACCAGTCAGCACAAAGGCAATACATTCTTTCTCTGTGGGTCATGACTGCTTACTAATATGTTAAAAATATTCCCCTCCTCAATATAAAGATAAGAAATAGGTTCAGAAGTAGACCATGCAGCCTTTACACATGAGGGAAGCTAAGGCTGCAAGCCTGCCCTGCCATTAAATATGATTAATAATAATAATAATAACAATAATAATATCTTTTATTGTCATTGCACGTCAGTGCAACGAGATTTAGTATGCAGCTCCAACCGATGAAAAAGAAAAGTAAAATAAATAAATAGGCTGTGTGTCGTGGCCATCCGAGGGAGACAGTCCAGTGGGGGGGGGCACTAAGCAGGGCCGGTTCAGAGCCGCTATAGCTCTTGGAATAAAGCTGTTTCTGAGTCTGGAGGTTCGGGCGAAGAAGGCCTTGTAACGTCTGCCAGAGGGAAGTAGTTCGAACAGTCCGTTACAGGGGTGTGATGAGCCTTTATGGATGCTGACGGCCTTCCTGAGGCACCGTGTGTGGTAGATGCCCTCCAAGGCTGGTACCTGCTGCTTACTGATGGTGCAGCTGTGCTAGTGCTAGGTTAGCATTAGCCTGCGGTGGGATGTATATGGCCATGATGATAACCACAGTAAACTCCCGAGGCAGGTAAAACGGCCTACATTTAAGCAGTAGGTATTCCAGGTCTGGGGAACAGTAGTTCTCTACTGCAGTGTGGTTGGTGCACCAGTCATTGTTGATGTAGATGCAGAGCCCGCCACCCTTGCTCTTACCGGAGTCCTTTGTTCTATCAGCACGATGCAGTTGGTTAGGTCCACAGCCCCATCGGGAACCAGCGCGCTGAGCCAGGTCTCTGTGAAGATCAGCACACAGCAGTCTTTCAGGGATCGCTGGGTGTTGATTTAGAGCCTTACCTCATCCAGCTTGTTGGTGAGTGACCGGACATTCGCAAGAAAGATGCTTGGGAGCGATGGTCTTTGTGGAGCCCTCCGTAGCCTGTCCTGCACCCCCGCTCGCTTTCCACGCTTCTGCTTTCGCTCCCGGCGCTTGCTCCGTCTCCTACCCTCTGGAGTGGTGATCCAGGGGGCTGTTCTGCCCAGCTCCATCGGGATTTTGGTAAGGGTACTGTAGTACTCACACGCCAGTTTCTCGCAGCCACGTCCGATGTTGAGCAGTTCCGTGCGGCTCCATGTGCGACCCGTCGGGATTGCGATGTGGGTCCTGGATTTCCTCGTCCTGTAGGTGAGTTTCTTCCAATGGTTTCTGGGGTTACTGGGGTTTCTAAGGGTTCTAAGGGTTCTAAGGGTTCTGAGGTCTTTAATTACCTTACTTTCACAGCCGCGTTCGGTGCCGGGCTGCTCCAAGTTAACTCGGACTTGTGAGCGCAAAGCCGCTGCGTCTGAACGCGCCGCCATGTTGAGATTGTGTTTGATCTGCCCCATGCTTCAGCTTTCTTCTGTGCCAGTTCCAAGTAACCATTAATTCCCCGATCTTTCAAACAATTACTCCCATCTCTTTAAAACCCTCCAGTGAACTAGTGTCCACAATCTTCTAAGGTAGAGAATTCCAAAGATTCCCCACCCATTGCAGACAGTGGTACATATTTCCCAGTCCACCTTAGGGATCTAGAGCAAGAAGGCAGCTAATATCATCAAAGATCCACATCATCCTGGACACGGTCTTATCTCACTGCTACCATTGTGAAGAAAGTAAACATAGAAAGGGCCCTGAGAACCATTAGCTCCAGGTTCCAAGGGTACATGGTTTCTCTTTGAAGCAGGTTCCTGCCAGATGAAGGTTTCTGCTGCCATTGGTTTAGGCTAAGTTTGGGTTTGTGTTTATTGTTAGGTGTACTGAGGTACAGTGAAAAGTATTGTTTTGCATGCAATCCTATCGGATCAGATAATAACATACATAGATATAATCAAGCAAATTCAAGTGAAATAGATAGAGCAAAGACACAGAATGTAAAATATAGTTCTCAGCATCATAACACACCAGTTCCAAAGATAAAATCCAATGTCCTCAATAGGGTAGAGGTAAATCGGTCAGTACCCTTGCATATGGAAGGACCGTTCAGAAGCCTGATAACAGAAGGAAATCTGTTACTGAGTACGGTGGTGCGTGCTTTCAACCTTTGGTATCGGGGTGATAGGTGGCCTGTTCTTCTCAGCTTGTGAGGACAATATCTGATTTTTCACTATGTCTTCGATGTGCCTTTGTAGTATTCAGTTTCATTAGCTTGTGATCAATAGACTTGTTCGAACAGGCAGCATTAAACTTATCTTCGACTGACAATATTGATCCTTGTGATCATTACATCTGTCAGTGATATTGGCTTAGGTGAAGACACGGTTGTTCATGCAATGAAAATGAGAAATGCTGGAAACACTCATCATGTCAGGCAGCATCTGAGATTTAAAAAAAGGGAAGCATATTGTTTCATGTCCACGATCTCTTCATCGGAGTCTCAGCTGCAAGGAACTTCAAAATAACTGTGTCAACTGTGAAGTACATTCAGACTAAGGTTTTATATAAATGCAAGCTTGCGGTTTCTTTCTTCAGCTGAGATGCAGAATTCCACCAATTCCAAGAACAAAGAGAATCAATCACAAATGTTTCACATTTGCTTCTAGTAACTCAACTGAACCAGAATTTAACCCACTGAAGGTGCTTGCTGACATCTTCTGATGTTATAAGCAGAATGAATTTGACTGTATCACATTTATTTTAAGTGGTAATTAATCTGTTACATCCAATCTGCTCTTATTAAGTTTGTCTTTGCAATATCATTTAAGAAAGCCAGGCACTTATTATGTAATTCTGCTACACTGTTGCTTAATGTAGGATAAATTTAAGCGGGCTGCTCTGATCTGATAAATGGCCTATGAAAAATTGTCGACTTTTGAATATTCTTGAATGCATTTAAACTTCCTATTCATCACAGATGTGACATTCAGTCCTTTACAATAACTGCTTTTGCATTTCTAAATGCAAATTTACTAAATCCAAAGTACTTGTAATCTTGAAAACCTCAATCATTTGTCCTTCACTCTCTCAATCTAGCTTGCATTTTACCACATTGAATAACTCTTTGTTCCTAGTAAATAGACGAATGAGCTGTTTAGTTATGCTTATTGTTGATCTCCACTGCACAAGCACTCCAACACTGAATGTAGGAGTAAAGCTGAGCAGAATGGTGATGATCCAGCATCAAGCATTAATGATTTAAATTGCAAACCAAAAGGACAAAGCTACAGGAGATGACAATATATACATTTTCCTTTGCTTTGTTAGATTTGCCACTCCCATTGCCTACTTTATGGACATTGATTGTAGAGGTTTAGCAGAATATTGGAAGGGGAACAATTCTATTTATCAAATGTGCGATATGGTAAAGAAATGTTATTTGTCAAAAAGTGACAGAAGGCCGCTGAATACTGTGGAAAATAGGGCTGACAAGTAGAACATAATGGCTTAGAAATTTCTATGTGCCATTTGGAGCCATAAAGTCATATAACACAGAAATAGACACTTCGGCCCACTGAGTCTGTACTGGCCATGAAGGATTCGGTTTGGCACAGTGGCACAACGATCAAGTTGCTGCATCACAGTGCCAGAGACCCGGGTTCGATCCAGACTGTGTGTGCCATCTGTACAGAGTTTGTACGTTGTTCCAGTGACCATGTAGATTTTCCCCGGGTGCTCCGGTTTCCTCCCACGCTCCAAAGATGTACAGGTTTGTGGGCTAATTGACTTCAGTAAAGATTGTAAATTGTCCCTAGTGTGTAGGATAGTGCTAGTGTATGGGGATCGGGGGTCGAAGGGCTTGTTTCCGCACTGTATTTCTAAACTAAGCTAAACTAAACTAAACCAATTTACACTAACCTCATTTATTCTCCTTGCAATCCCATCAACTGCACCTAGATTCTACTATTCAGCTACACACAAGGAGAAATTTACACTGGCCAATTGCCCTATCAACCTGCATGTCTTTGGGATGCAGGTGGAAAATGTAGGATCTGGAGGAAATACACATGGTTACAGGGAGGACATGCAAACTGCACACAAGATACTCAAGGATCATTAGGACTGTGAGGCAGCAGATCTACCAGCTGTTCCTAGCTATTGGCAACATTTACCTGTCAAAATGTTGCAAATCACCATAAAATGGTTTCGTTTAGTTTAGAGATAAGGGGCTGTCCCACTGTGGCGACCTAATCTGTGAGTTTAGAAGAGTTTGCCCTCGACTCAAACTCGCAGCATGGTTGACACGTGGTCCTAGGAGGTCCTAGGAGTTTCCGCATACTCGCGGCCTCATCTAGGTCGAGGAGGATTTTTCAGCATGTTGAAAATTTTTCCGCGAGTAAAAATTGGTCGGCATGGTTGTTTTTAACTCGTAGTGCAGTGGAGTGGGGTCGCTATTTAGTTACAGGCAGTTGAGGGCAGCCGTAGGCAATCTCCTTCACTGACCGGGCATTTTAATTGGATCATTGGAGTTTTCAGGACCAACGAAAATCGACCAGTAGGTAAAATGCCCGCTAAACGTTATTATACTTCTTAAAGGTGTCTCCACTCCTTCTCCCCCTTACTCCCCCCCTTCTCTCCCCCACTCTCCCCCCCCTCCCCCCCCTCTACCCCCCTCTCCCCCTCTCCGTGCTCTCTAAAGAACTTACCGTTACTGTGCAGCCATCTTTTACCTTCCTCTTCATCGCGGGTGTGAATTTCAGACAGCGCTCCCCCGCTTTCCCTGGCCCCCGCCTTTGCGATGTGTTTGTGTGTGTGGTTGGTTTCATTGCTGACGGTCGATCCAGCTCGAGGTTTTCCAGGCGAATGCCCTCGAGCTTGAAGACCGAAGACACTCTTCTGAATTTGCGGATTAGGTCGCCGCAGTGGGACAGCCCCTTTACAGTGCAGAAACAGGCCCTTCGGCCCACCAGGTCCCCGCCGACCAGCGATCCCCGCACACGTAAGGGCCTGTCCCACTGTACGAGGTAATTCAAGAGTTCTCCCGAGTTCTCCCCTGATTCGAGCGCGTGTAATGTATGTAGCGGGTATGGACGGGCTCGTACGAGTAAAAAGTAACCATTTTTTTCATCACAAGTATTTTTTTACTCGTGGACATTTTTCACAGTGTTGAAAAAACATCACGAGTTTACCGGATATCCCGAGAACCTACCGTTACTCGTACGAGCCGCTACGTGACATCCACGAGCTCCTACGTACTCGCTACGTACATTACACAAGCTCGAATCAGAGGAGAACTCGGGAGAACTCTCGAATTACCTCGTACAGTGGGACAGGCCCTTAACACAATCCTAGACACACTAGGGATCATTTTTACATTTATACCAAGCCAATTAACCTACACACCTGTACGTCTTTGTAGTGCGGTAGGAAACCAAAGATCTCAAAGAAATCCCACGCAGGTCACAGTGAGAACGTACAAACTCTGTACAGACAGCTCCCATAATCAGGATTGGACCCAGGTCTCCGGTGCTGCAGGTGCCGTAAGGCAGCAACTCTACCACTGCGCCACCATGCCGCCCAAGGTTGTAAAATTTTAAAAAAGACATTGTGATATTTAATTGTAACACTTAAAGAACTGCTTTGCTTGTTTTCATCACATACCATTTACAGTTTTTTTACAAAACATGGAATTTCATACAAATCTCCAGTTAAATTTTTCTTAGTACTTAGCCACACCGCTGCCACCTGATCAGTCAGCTCTTAAAGGTTCAAAGTCACATCATGTTTAGCACTCTCACCGCCACTGGAGACTGAAGCTTACTTGTAGATGACTGCACCAGTGATTCTTAAGGGCATGGCCCAGATTCAGCAAAAGAGTCCTGGAATGGTTAGTTGAATACTTCACCTGTGGGAGAAAGATTCTCTGTTCAAGTGAGGCATTGAGACCATCAAGGGGTTGCTACTGGTTACACAGAGGCCACTGATAGAATCAACAAGGTTGATCAAAGTGTAAATATGCTCCTAAAGCTTACCCTCCTTAGTCTAGTTCAGTAAAAAGGCTGAGTCAAGCAAGGGACCAACTGAATTTTATTTTTGAAGGAATAACAAATTCCCCTATATGAAACCTAAACCACCACGGGTTCAATCCTTGTCTCCGTCTGGCCAAGCCCTTCAGCCTTGTGCAAGCAGACACTACCAAAAGGACACACAGTCCCAAGCGCCCTTCCAGAAGATCGACTACGATCCAAGTGGGGGCTACCTTTTATAGGTCAACGAACCATGAGGGGCCGAACTACATAGGGGTGGCTCCCCTCACAAGCCAATCACATGTATCAATTATATTAGTATTATTGACAGTCTCCCAACCCAATTACAAAGAGTCCCAATACAATGTTTATCCAGAAGCTTCTGGAAGGAAGTCAGCTAACTGAATAATGCAACATTTACCCTGGCAGTACAAACAATACAGCCAGGGCTTCACACTTTGGCCAATCACCAAACAACAGGGCAACTCTCCTGCAACATTATTATCATTATTTACAATCCCTTTGCAGTAATCTAATCAAACCCATGCATCTACAACACCTTATAGTCTCTCTGCAAAGTCCTCATACATATTATCAATTGCGAGGACATCTGGACCTCACCTTATCTGATGTATTGATCTGGGACCTAGACTTCCTGGCACCAGCTTGCAGCTTGAGGCTTCTCACAGAAAAAGGCTAACATGCCTTCCAGAAGCATAAATCCTTTACTTTATTTTAGCTCTGTTTTGGCCAGGATTTACAAAGGCAAATCCACACAATTTAAGATTGTTTCTTTACTTCTCCAATTCCTGCCTCCAACCAAACACATGGATAGGTGACATTTTGGGTCGCGCCTTCGTCAGCCTGCCTGCTCTGGAGGACCGATAGAGAGCTTGATAATGTTAGGTCTTGACTAGAAAGCATAAGTGATCTCCCTGTTGCAGCAGAGATAAATAAGCTCTCATGAGAGCTTACTTATCTGTCCTGAGAAAGGGCAACTTTCTCCTCCAAAGAGTAATGACAAGAGCTTGGTTCCCTGGGTGGAAAGGTATAGGGACCTGAGCTCTTGCATGTCTCCGGTTACGCCATCTCTTTGGCTGTTTACGATGCTTGGGAGACATCTTTTGTGGATTCATATCATCACGTTAGCCTGGTCAATGAGCACTGGAAGGCAGTTATGATTGCAACAAAGTGCAATGTGCAGAGTGAGCATTGTGAGTGTAAAGTGGAATGACTACAACAGTCCATGTTATGAACACTCTAATTAACGTTGTTTTGCAGCTGTCACCCTTGATAAAAAACTGGTTCCCCTGTAAATGAGCAGCGACTACCACCTTTAGACCAATATGCTTGAAGGAATCGTTCATGATGAAATTTGGGAGTTGTACCGGTGGCGGAACAGTGGTGTAGTTGTTGCCTTACAGTGCTAGAGACCCAGGTTCAATCCTGACTACGAGTGCTGTCTGTGCAGAGTTTGTACGTTCTCCCTGTGACCTCATGAGTTTTCTCCAGGTGCTCCGGTTTCCTCCCACATCATAAAACATATGGGTTTGCGGGCTAATTGGCTTCTGTAAATTGTCCCTCGTGTGTAGCATAAAACTAGTGTGTGTGTGATCGTAGGTCATTTCCGCACTGTATCTCTAAACTAAAATAATCATGAATGACTTGGACAGGTTGAACTCCAGAAGGAACAGAACAAAGTTCTCAGCCAAAAATTAGTGTTGGAAGAGTTTGTGTATCTGTCCTGCACACTCAATTTAGGAGTCAGTCACCATCTTAATTACGGTTCAGATTGGGACAGCACAAAAAAAATCTCAGATAGACAGAAACTGCTGGAGTAACTCAGCGGTTCAGGTAGCATCTCTGGAGAGAAGGAATGGGTGACGTTTTGGGTCGAGACAATTCGTCAGACTCGTTCGATCGCTCGTGTGTCTGACGATGCAGCTCACTGTTGGCTTCTGTCGCCATCCAACATGTTGACAGAATTGTCGCCCAACGCGACACAGAGTGCATCGCGTCGTCGCTTCCAGGGATCGCCACGAGGAGGCTTCTGTCATGATCCCCAATGACTGATGTCAAGAGAGTGGATGGTGCATAGATAAGAAAGTGTATAGATAAGGAAGTGTATGGTGTGAAAACTGGAGAACAAAATCTCATGTCGCAGTGGCGAGTGTCTCCAACAAGTCAGTTTATTCGGACCATATCGTAGCATATATTGGAGAGGGTTTGTGACATCTAAAAATTATTCGACTGTTCCAAAATGTCTACTAGTATTTAGTAGTTTTTTTTTACCACAATAGTTACCATGCAACTTCCACCATTTCACCATAAATCATCACGATCCTGTTGTTAATTAGGCATTGTGATTATTAATTATTGATTAACGCAGGACTTGCTTGACAACAGTTCCCCATGCCTCTTGAGGGAACAATGACCCCTCCTCTGACCATCTGTGACAGAAAAAATTGTGGGTTTTCTTTCCTGCCCTTATCCTATCTTGCTTATGCTGTAAATAGCTCTTCATTTTAACACCCATGCATAGGTATCTTTGCTTTAATTAACTCTGCCTTGCAGACTAAGCATTTTTTCTTCTCTGATTACTGCACTGGATTTTTCTAATGTGACCTTTAAGATACCTTTTCTAAATTAGCCGAATTTCCCTTCATCCTTTTCCAGTATGTAAGGCTCTTGTCTTGAAGATACTACAAATCTCTCATATTTTCTGATAATTCCTGGAGATTCCTTCTTCAATGAGCAAATGATCACACCTGGAAACAAAATGACAGCGTTTCTAGTTAACACAATTTTCCATTTTATAATCCTGTTATTTTTGCACAAACACATTTTGAACCCAATATGTCTGAAGAATAATCCTGATCCCGAAACGTTACCGATCCCTTTTCTACAGGGATGCTGCTTTGCCCGCTGAGTTACTCCAGAACTTTGTGTCTATCTTTGAGCCTAATATCATTGCCAATCCTCTGGTGATCAATGGCCTCACATTCCATTGCATGGTGGAGATTTCTCTTTCTCCTTTTATGAAGGTTGTATGTATTCTCAATCGCAAACGACTGCCAAGATTAAGCAGGGGCAGTGTGAGACCTCATGTGAGCCTTAGAGTGTAGTAGCTATAAACAGTTACAAAGCTCAATTTAATAAAACCTAATACCAATATATCAATTACTTTGTTTAATTAAAACATGTTGTGGAGAGTAACCTTCTTCAAACCTATTATATATCAGGGAAGGAAGTGTGGAGATTTGCAGATAGTTTGTGAAGTAAGCTTATTGTTGTCTCATCACTATGACCAAGGTTTCCCTCTCCGTGATCCTGCACCTGACCACAGCTACACAATCCTTCATGCCTCGGAAGGGGAAAAGGCAGGCTCCTGGATTACCTTCCTGCCACACCTACTATATCAAGCTCATTCCTATGTGGATGGCCCAGACTTAGACCTTGGCTTCATTTGAGGACTTGTGGGGGCCTCATTCCAGTCTTCAGAGCAGTCAAGTTTGCCCACTAGTTATCAGTGTGACTCCAGCATTTCTTTCCCTGCGTGGGTTGGATCTGCCTTAATGTCATTGAGCCTGTTGTGCATAGGTAATGACCACTACCAACCTCAGAAGAGCAGATGTGGAAAGGCAACCAAAATACATCCTTTCCCTGATCCCAGAGAAGAAGGCCCAAGCCTTCATGTCCAAGTTACACTTTAAGAATTTCAATACAATGCATTCAAAAAGCATACTTCAGGTAGTAAACCCCAAAATAAGAAAAAATCACAAATGCTCAAAAAGTGAGGCAAAAGCATACATGGGTTACATAGCATATAGAACGACATAGGCCCTTCAGCAAACAGACACAATAACCATGGTCTCAAGATATTTTCAAGCAGAAAAAGTATTTCATTGTGGCCACATTGGATTCACACACTGTGAAGGTCCCTGTAGAGATACCATTGCCACTGCTGTCTATTTGGCCCAGAGGAGTAACAGCAGGTTTGGTTTTATTGCAATCTAATCTGTTAGCAGCAAGACATTTTGATTTAAAAGCAAAATTATAATAAAAATATGCCATTCCATGAGATAAAGCCAGAAAATTATGATACTTAGGGAAACTATATTGTTTTAAATATTATGTAAACAAGGTGGCCTTTGCATGCCACAATATATCTAAAAACATATTTAAATCAACTGTTGAGCCATAGGAATAACAGGTAATCACATCAGTAATAAAAGAGGGAAATGTAAAGTGTTTCTGATTCTGCACAGTTTACATTTCCTATAATTTAGTTTTAAATGATTTGCCAGCATTTGTATTCATTCTTCCACTCATAGTCATAGTCATAGTGATACAGTGTGGAAACATGCCTTTCGCCCCAACTCGCCCACAAAGGCCGACAATGTCCCAGTTACACTAGTCCCACCTGCCTACGCTTGGTTCATATCGCTCCAAACCTGTCCTATCCATGTATCTGTCTAACTGTTTCTTATACGATGGGATAGTCCCAGCTTCAACTACCTCCTCTGGCAGCTTGTTCCATACACCCACCACTCTTTGTGTTAAAAGTTACATCCTTGTAAATCTTTCCAATAACATGGTGCCCAGAACTGAACACAATATTCTAAATGTGGTCTCACCAACGTCTTATACTGTACAACTGCAACATGACCTCCCGACTTCTATACTCAATACTCTGACTGATGAAGGCCAAAGTGCCAAAAGCCTTTTTGACCACCTTATCTACCTGCGACTCGACCTTCAAGGAACCATACACCCGTACTCCTCGATCCCTCTGCTCTACAATACAACCCAGAGACCTACCATTTACTGTGTAGGTCCTGCCCTTGTTTGACATCCCAAAATGCAACACCTCACACTTCTCCACATTAAATTCTGTCAACCATTCCTCCACTCACCTGGCCAATCGATCCAGATCCTGCTGCAATCGTTCACTTGCAGTTTCTTTAAAATGGCAAATACTCAAGGTGTGAAACCAAACCATAAAAGAGTGGAAATCTAAAGCTTCAGTTCATTAAATGACACAAAGAGCTGGAGTAATTCAGCGGGCCAGGCAGCATCTCTGGAGAACATGGATAGGTGACGTATTGCGTCTTGAGCTCATTGACCTTCAATGAATCAAAAGAGTTGCACCAACAAGTAGAAGTCATTAATTCTGATTTTGGTAGTGGTTAGTTTATTGATACCCTTGGAGGGAGCAAGCAAGCAGTAGAGACTAAAAGTTAGGAAGGTGGGAAATTGAATCACTGTTCAGTCTTGTGCCCAGCCTGAAAAAGAATTGATCAAGTATTGAGTAAGAGTACAGGACCATCAACATTACCAACACTGCTGGAGATAGCAGTATTGACCACAGAGGTTGGTATTGCATTTCACACTCATCTCACCACAGGCTGACTGGGCTACTGCAATCTACACCCTTTGTTTGATATTTAGTATAGCACATAAGAAAGAAAATGTAATTATATCAACAATAAAGTGATTACAAATTTGGTTGGAGGAAACCTCAGAGAAACATCTTCATTTTGGAAGATATTATATCAGTTTGATTACTCATTACCCATTTCAAAGGACTTCATAAGTGGTGAATACCATACAAACTGTTCAAAGGGTTGCCGAGCAAATTTGCCTGCTTTGCACCATCCATCTAGGTTAGATCCGTGTCCCTGCCGAGTCTCAGGAAATGCAAAGGAACTTCAGGAATGTACACGGGGTGGTGAGAGACATGATTAAGACTGACACAAGAGAGAGGTGATTGAAGTAACCCAGTAGGAAGGTCTAGTCAGGGAACAAACTGCAACATCCTGTCCTGCATAAATCCAATGACAACACAGGAGTTATGAGGTTGATTCTTAATGTTGACCCTGAAGCATTTGGAAAGGCAAGAAAACTAGTGAGGAGAAATTCACCTTTGCTAGCTAACACTAAATACATGTGAGTATGTTGGCTACCAATAGTCCTTTGCTTTGATAGATCAATTCAATTGATTTCTTTGTTTCAAGATGTCTCCATATGGTGGCACAGTGGCACAGCTAGTTGAGCTGCTGCCTCACAGTGCCAGAGACCCAGGTTTAATCCTGACCTTGAGTGCACCAGTGTGGAGTTTGCACGTCTTACCTGTGACTGCATGGGTTTCCTTCGATTTCCACCCACGTCAGAAAGACATGCAGGTGGAATAACATAGAACTAGTGTGAATGGGTGATTGATGGTCGCCACGGACTTGATGGGCTTGAAGCACCTCTTTCAATGCTGTATCTGTAAAATAAACTCTAAACAAATGCTTCACAGCCAATGAGTTCCTTTAACATGCAGTCACCATTGTTTTATAAGCAGGACAGTGTAAGTGCAACAATAAAAGCACCAATTGGATAAGATAACACTCATGTCCATCCCTTCCCAAACCCTATGGGAACACAGGAGTAGAATGAAGATGACTTTAGACTATAGAGATACAGCACGGAAACAGGGCCTTCAGCCCACAGAGTCCGCACCGACCAGCGATCCCTGTACACTAATTAGGTATGTTGCAAAGCCAACCTGAAGCATCGTTGAAAATCTGCCGCTGCGGGTGTGCGCGATTTTGGCGCCGTTTAGAGGGGGCGGGTTTAAAACGCGATTTTCTCAAGGCTGTTCAAATCGAAGATGTTCAGCCTAGTTAATTATTAACGAAAAATCGCTGGAAGACCCCGTCGCAAAAGCTATTATTAGTTTTAAAGGCCTCGTATAATAGTTACAGTAGTTTAAAAATCAACCTCTAAACCCGCGAACACCAGCAACCGCAGGGTCTCATAAAGCAAATAGCAGAAGGTAGGCTGTATATTTTTACATTAAAAAGGGCTTCTAAAGATCCCTTTATACAAAGTTTAATATTGCGAGTAGCTCATTTTGGGCCCATTATATCCCGCAGTATTTTTCTGGGCATTTGAGGCACAAATCTACCGCAATGTGAACGTTCTAAACCAGCGCGTTCCACAGGGACCCACTAGAAAGCTGATTTAAAATGGACTTTAATTTACAGCAATTAAACACTAAATTTCTTCCATTTGGTCTATAAATTAATGTAAATGAGATTTAAAAATCATGTTTTATTGTGAATTATTTGTGAATATTATTTGGACATTTAGGCTATTTAAAAATGTTAATCATTTATTAAGAAATGGATAGATGTTTAGATCTAGTAATTGAAGTCTGAAATTAGCTACAATTAGGTAACTAACTAATTATATGCTTTAATTTCAGGTCATCCAAGTAAGATAATTTTATATTTGTTTCAGAATGCTTCAATCTATGATAACTGAAAATTTCATTCAGTTCTCTTAATTTTTAAGAAAGTTATGGGCTTTTGACTGTTCACGATCACAGCTTTTTTGTTATGTCCATAGAAAATCAATAGGGAACAAGATGCTCATTTCCCAGTATGAAAATGGCCATAACTTTTTAAATACTTGAGATATGAAAGTGAATTAGGTGTCAAATTAAACTTATTTTTATGCTTTATCTGATGGGATAAATTGCAGACTTGATTTTTAAAATCTCAAAATTTTGTAACATTGCTACACTAATACACCAGGGACAATTTACAATCTTTACCAAAGCCAATTAACCTACAAACCTGTACATCTTTGGAGTGTTGGAGGCAACTGTAGCACCTGGAAAAAACCCACGCAGTTACAGGAAGAACGTACAAACTCCATGCAGACAGCACCTGGAGTCGGGCTCGAACCCGGGTCTCTGGCAATTTAAACAGCAACTCTACCACTGTGCCACCCGCTGTGCTGATTTCACTATTTCTGCGACATTTACTTTGAAGTTGCCTCAGAAGAGTCTGAAGAAGGGTCTCAACCCGAAACGTCGCTTATTTCCTTTGCTCCATAGATGCTGCCTCACCCGCTGAGTTTCTCCAGCATTTTTGTCTACCTCAGAAGAGGTAATGGTAAGTTAACATCAGCATGACAAAAGTGTTAGCTTGCTGTTATGCCGAAGAGAGAGAACCAAACATTTCTCATGTCAATCAACCTGTTACGGATAATCTACGTCTAACAATTTATGGAATTAAGATTTAATGCTAATAGCAAAAACATGTTAACACATTCATAAGGCACCCCTCTGCCACTCAACTGCAGAAACTAATGCTTTTAAATTTTAAAAAAAAACACATTTAAATCTTAGCTTTTTCCTATGGTCTTTTAAAAGTGGTTTAGCCTGAGGCAAATGCAGATGGCCATTATGAAGAAATTATAGTGGCTGAATTAAGATCAAGGAACAGTGGGGAGGTTAGGATTTCCTATTCAATCCCCTATATCCATTTCAGAACACAGATTAAAGTCAATAGAATTGGTGTCGCACAAAAGTCATGCTTAGATGAGTTTCTTTCTTTAAAGTACCTTCAAGAACAAATTGGATTTCAACCATCAATTGGTGATGCCACGAGGTCACACTTCATAAATATAAAGCAGAGATTTCAATCTCCTTCTGATCTATTATCTGTGCTTAGAGGGGTTTAATATGTCAGTATGAAGTCGCAATAGCAACTAAATTTCCCTAATTTCCGTCGGAAGCGGCAAAAATTTCAGAGGATTATGTGTTGTAGGCGACGGCTGATGAGGTGAAAGGTAAGGATTAGGGAGACTCTGTCTCTGTTGCGACTAGGGGGAGGGGGAGCAAGGGCGGAGCTGCAGGGTACCGAGGAGACATGAGTGAGGGCTTCATCTATGATGGGAGAGGGGAACCCTCGTTCCCTAAAGAACGAGGACATCGCGGATGTTCTAGCATGGAACACCTCATCTTGGGCGCAGATGCTGCGTAGACAGAGGAATAGGGAGTAGGGAATAGAGTCTTTGCAGGAGATAGGCAAAAAAGGCTGGAGTAACTCAGCGGGATGGGCAGCATCTCTGGAGGGAAGGAATGGGTGACGTTTCTGTTCAAGACCCTTCTTCAGACTTTGCAGGAAGCAGGGTGGGAAGTGTAGCTGAGTTAGTTGTGGGAGTCAGTGGGTTTGTGATAGACGTCAGTCAATAGTCTTTTTCCAGTGTGAGATCAAGATAGGAGAGGGAGGTGTCGGAGATGGTCCAAGTAAATTTGAATGCAGGATGAAAATTGGTGGTGAAGTTGATGAAGTCCATGAGTTCTGTATCGGAGGCAGCGCCGATGCAGTCATCAATGTAACGGAGATAGAGTTCAGAGATGGTGCCAGTCTACGCCTGCAACAGGGATTGTTCAACGCACCCTACAAGAGGCAGGCATGCTGGGGCCCATGCGGGTGCCCATAGCTACGTCTTGGGTTTGGAGGAAGTTGGAGGAGTCAAAGGAGAAGTTGTTGAGGGTGAGGACCACCTCCGTTAGGCGAAAGTGTTAGTAGAGGGAAATTAGGTTCTGCGGTCGAGGAAAAAACAGAGGGCTTTAAGGCCTTCCTGGTGGGGGATGGAGGTGTTATGTGACTGAATGTCCATAGTAAAGATGAGGGAGTGAGGGCTCGGAAAGCCGGTCATTAAAGAGACAAAGGGCATGTGACATTGACATGTGACATTGACGAAGGGTATGTGACATTGACATGTGACATTGACGAAGGGCATGTGACATTGACGAAGGGCATTTGACATGGGTCGGGAGAGAGTGGGCCAGGGGGGATAGGATGGAGTCGATATGAGGAGATCATTCCCTTGGGACAGGAGCAGGCAGAAACAATGGGTCTGTCAGGGCAGTTGTGTTTGGGGATTTTGGGGAGAAGGTAAAAACGGCTGTGCAGGGCTGGGAAACGATAAGGTTGGAGGCTGTGGAAGGCAGACAACCAGAAGTGATGAAATCAGTAATGGTGTTTGAGATTAAGGCCTGGTGCTCATCTGTGGAATCATGGTCCAAGGATAAGTAGAAGGAGGTGTCTGAGAGTTGTCACCTGGCCTCAGTCCGGTAGAGATCAGCGCGGCAGACTACCAGGGCACCTCCCTTGTCAGCAGGTTTGATTATGATGCCAGGTTTGCTGCAGAGTGAGTGGAGGGCTGTACATTCTGAGGAGGTGAGGTTGGAATGGAAAAATAAGCTTTATCGCTGAAAATATATTCTATCACTTGCTTCACTTTTACTTGAACAATGTTTTTGGAATTGAATATTATCACAATCCTCTTGCACTTCATTTTACAAAATCTGTTTTACTGCATTATATTGTTAATAATTTGACCATCTAACAGATTATTTGAACTAAACTTTAAACGTTACATAATGAGGAGTTTTTGCACGAAGGATTTGCAATTAAACATTGCCTTTCATTAGAGAGCAAGCTCCTACAAACAGCAGGGAGATAGTAAACTGTAACCTGGTCCAGGGACACAAAGTGCAGGAGTCGTGTGTGGATGGACGTCGAAGGACGAGAAGCCGAAGCCAAGAAGTGGAAGCCAGGATAGCGAACGCACACGACGTCGAAAGGATACGAACTCGAACGGACACAATGCCGCAAAGACAAAACACAGAATGGACATGATGTCGAAAAGCCGCAAAACGGACATGACATCTCCGGGGACGGGAATTGTCCGAGACCGAGATTGGTCCAGACCCCCGCGTCCATCACATCACTGGCCGGGGGGGGAGCTTGAATTTGCATTTGTAAAATGGTGGCAGTGACTCCAAACTGCTGCGATTGCCACAGAGGCGGTGATGTGATGGACGCCGCGGGGGTCTGGACCAATCGCTGACCTTTGTCGATGACTGACAAGGTGTCGGACCAATCCCGTCCCCGGAGACGTACAAGGTACAATTTAACTATTTAAAAACGTAACAAGGTACAACAATTCTTGCAGCAAATATAGATTTTTTAAAGTGTTTCAATATTTCATAACTATTTATCATTTCGGCTTCATGTGCGTTCGGCATCAGATTGTTTTTCGGCTTAAAATCTGACGAGGACCGAACATGACGTCGAAAAGCCTCTGTGGCAATCGCAGCAGCTTGGGGTCACTGCCACCATTTTACAAATGCAAGCTCAAGCTGCCCCCCCCTCCCCGGCCAGTGGTGTGATGGACGCAGGGGGTCTGGACCAATCGCTGACCTTTGTCGATGACTGACAAGGTTTCGGCCCAATCCCATCCCCGGAGACTTCATGTCCTTTCGGTGGCTTTTTGACGTCATGTCCGTTCTGCGTCTTGTCCTTTCGGCGTGGTGTCCTTTTGGGATCATATCCTTTCGGCGTGATGTACTTTTGGTATCTTGGCTTTTCGGCGTGATGTACTTTTGGTATCTTGGCTTCGGCTTCTCGTCCTTCGATGTCCCATCCAGGCACTGCAGGAGCAACTCAACAGGTCAGGCGGTATCTCTGGAGGACATGGTGACGTTTGGGATCGAGGTCCTTCTACAGTTTAAAGAAGAGTGTCGACCCAAAACCTCACCTATCCATGTTCTTGAGAGATGCTACCTGACCTACTGAGTTACTCAAGCACCTTGCGTCCGTTTGTGTATTAACCGGCATCTATAGTTCTTTATTTCTACCACCTGATTCAGAGGGATGGTAATTGATGGACAAATATTGACCAGGTTACCAAGAAAAGTTCGAATGAAGAGTCTTTGATCTAAAACATTCACTTTGTTTTCTCTTTCCACAATTCAATTTCTAAGCTATAATATTCCTCCTGTGTTAACAAAAGTAATCAGTACAATGCTGAGCTGTCAGCTGAGTCTCCATATGTAGCTCACCCATCTTTGAGTCACAAAGCACGTGGACTTAGAACCGTACATGGACTCAGAAAGTAATTTAAGTTGACACATTGACACAATGAGAGGACATGCTCCTCTGCTAGGTGTGCCTCTTTGGAATCAAATGTCAAAACAAAATTCAGCTGCCTTCTCAAAAAGATGCAAAGGATCTCATACATGTATTACGGAGCAAGTTGTTTTTTTGTTCATAGTTTATCTTTTATTTTAGCAAAAACTAATTGCTTACGCTTTCCTCTGTGGCGTGGTTTTATTTTACCGTGTGGACTTTGTTATTTTCTTCAGCGTAGTGGTTCGATCATTCTTGTTATTATCATTTTGAATTAATTTAAGTCTGTTGCTCCATTCCTTTTATAAATTACTTTTAGTTTCATACCAAATCCACATTTGATAATGTTGAGAAGTAATTCTACATCCTAACGTTTATCCAGCCAAAGCTTAATCCCTTGATCATAAGATATCACATATTAATTAATAAAGGAGATAGAAACTGTACATTAGGTTCTTAACGGGCATGAAGGAGAAGCTTGCTCATTCAATACATTGAATCTTATCTGATTGTCGTAACAACTACGAAATACATTTCTAGGAATGGCTACAAATATTTACTTCTGACTGAATAGATTATTCAAATGTATATCCAAAATCACAGAACATTTAATCTCAAACCTGAATTTTTAAAACTGAATAAAGCAAAATGTGCTGTGAGCTGATGGTGGTAGATTGTGAAAATACATTAAAAGTTTTGACAGTTAGTGGCTGACTTGTAAAGAATTAATGCATTGTTTACGTATTGATCAGGAATACAGGTCAAGCCAATAGACAATAGGTACAGGAATAGGCCATTCGGCCCTTCGAGCCAAATGGCCTTTGCTATCAAGATCTTTTAAAGGTGGTGTTAGATCAAAGAAAAATACAAACAAAGCAACGATTCAAAGATTGGAGACATTTCTGAGCAGCAAAGGACCAAAACATTGATTGGCAAAGGGAGAGGAGAATACAAGAGTTGTCTAGAAAGACATATTAAAAAGATTGGAAGTCGCTTCTACGGGTATGCAAAAGGGAAAAGATTAACACAAGATGCTTACAGACTGAGACAACAGAAATTATATTGGGGAATAAGATAGGACGGAGAAATTGAACAGTTATTAGTTGTCCGCCTTCACAAAAGAAGACTTCTCAAAAATGGTCAAGAATTGCAAGTATGGAGTTATTGAAGAGCTCATAGAAATTAACATTAATTACAAGGTTTTTGAACCAATAAAGTGATAAGTTCCAAGGAGTGGATGAGGAGCACCCTAGAGTTTTAAAACATACTAGACCAAGTGCAGACCCGTTGGGTCTGTTTCCCCAACGGCGTTTTGCAGGGGGGGGGGGGGGGGGGGGGCTGCGGCATCAAACTCATATTAACCAACCCCCAAACACACAGGGGGGGGGGGGGGGGGGGATGTGAAGAGGGGAGGGAGGGGAGAGGAGGTGGAGGAAATGGGACAGATTTGGGAGGGAAAGGAGAGCGGGGTAGGGGGTGAGAGAGGGGGATGGGGAGAGAGATGTGGGGGAGGGGGAGGATGGGGAGGTAGGGGAGGAGGGAGGGAGGGGGAGAGGGGTGGGGGAGAGAGGGGAAAGAGTGGGGAGGGAGAGTGGAGGGGGAAGGGGGAGAGGTGGAAGAGTGGGGAGGGAGGTGGAGAGGGGGTAGGGGGAGTGATGGAAGAGGGACAGAGGGGTAGGAGGAAGGGGGTGGCGTAGAGAGGGAAGGGGGGTGGGGGAGAGAGGGATGGGTGGGAGAGGGGTGCGGAGAGGGAAAAATAGAACCATTGAAATTAAGTGCAGGAGTAGGCCATTCGGCCCTTCGAGCCTGCACCACCATTCAATATGATCGTGGCTGATCATCCAACTCAGTATCCTGTACCTGCCTTCTCTCCATACCCCCTGATCCCTTTAGCCACAAGGACCACATCTAACTCCCTCTTAAATACAGCCAATGAACAGGCCTCAACTACCTTCTGTGCCAGTGAATTCCAGAGATTCACCACTCTCTGTGTGAAAAATGTTTTTCTCATCTCAGTCCTAAAAGATTTACCTCTTATCCTTAAACTGTGACCCCTTGTTCTGGACTTCCCCAACATCTGGAACAATCTTCCTGCATCTAGCCTGTCCAACCCCTTAAGAATTTTGTAAGTTTCTATAAGATACCCCCTCAATCTTCTAAATTCTAGCATGTACAAGCCGAGTCTATCCAGTCTTTCGTCATATGAAAGTCCTGACAACCCAGGAATTAGTCTGGTGAACCTTCCCTGTACTCCCTCTATGGCAACAATGTATTTGAACATTGGGCATTGTGACATCACACAATGGAACGTTCACCAAGTGCTTGTGCTCCTGCAAAGGCATATGTAAATGGGTCCATTCCGATTGGACATCTGTGAGCATAGGGCATTGTGACATCACACGATGGAACGTTCACCAGGGGCTGGGGCTGGTGATGCTTCTATGGGTGAGAAGCCAGTTTATTTTTGAAATATTGGGGGGGGGGGTGAAGGATTTGATTAAAAACGTGCACTTAAACACGACGACCAATGGCAAACCCGTTGGGTCTGATCCCCCAACGCAGCCGTACCCTACCCGTAGCCCCCACTGGGGGGGGGGTGGGGGGCGGCATCACACACACTAACCACCCCCACACACAGAGTTGGAAAAGTGTATAAAGACCGTTCCCTACCTGTAGCCCCCAGGGGAGACGTGGTCGTCGAAGTCGGGTTCCGGCCGTCTTAAAATAGCGTATCTTGAAGTCGTCGAAGTCGGGTCCGTCTCGGCAACGCGGGGGGGGGGTGGTGGGGGGGTTTGCGGTGCGGCATCACACACACGAAGCTTCGACACACACAGAGCCTTAAAAGTGTAAATGCCCGACCTCTTTTCCGTTTTTCTCTAATTTAATTAAGATGTGCAGGTGGTGTTCTTATCGAGGTTCAGGGGTGAATGACGTAAATATTTTCACACAATATGGGAACATCTCATGTTGTCTTGAAGGCTCCTCGGCCCACATCTGACTCTCTGTACTGTCACTGGAACGTTCACCATTGGCTGGGGCTCCTGCATAGGCATATGTAAATGGGTCCATTCCGATTGGGCATCTGTGAGCATCGGGCATTGTGACATCACACGATGGAATGTTCTCCAATGGCTGGGGCTGGTGATGGCATATGTAAATGGATCCATTCCGATTGGTCATCTGTGAGCATTGGGCATTGTGACATCACACGATGGAATGTTCAGCAGGGGCTGGTGCTGGTGAGGCTTGTGTGGGTGAGAAGCCAGTTTAGTTGTGAGATTTTTGGGGGGGGGGGGGGGGGGGGGGGGGTGGGTAAGGTTTTGATTTAAAACGTGCGCTTAAACACGACGGAATGGAATGAGAAGCGCATACTTAGAAAGAAAAGCGAAATCTCTGCCGAAGTTGAAAAGACGCGGGCGGTCCTGCGTCCGGTTTTGGAGTTGCGGAGAATCAAAGGGAGCGCACCAGCAAAGGGAGTGGGCCAGGCTGCCGGACGGACGGCCGGACGGAGTTCCGTTTCGGAATCTGGGGCGAGAGTTTTATATAATAATAGATAGATAGATAGATGGCTATGGAGATTAGGAATGGCTGGTTAACATCTTGCCAAACTATAAAAATTCTAGAGCTGTTCCCACAGACTAGAAGTACCGAACCATAACTGCACAGTTTAAGAAAGGAGGGAGTGTTTTAAGTGGTCCCCAACCAGAAACCTTGGATAAACCAGGAGGCCCGTAATGTTCTGAGGACCAGATCTCACGCATTCCGGTCTGGTGATGCAGAGTCATATAAGAAGTCCAGATACAACCTCGATAAGGCCATCAAAATGCTAAAAGGGACTTCTGCTCTAAACTGGAGGAAGAGACAGATGGCAGGCAGCTGTAGAATGGCTTGCATGCCATCACTTCCTACAAAGCAAAATCAAGTGGCAGCTCAAACGACAGCGAACCATCACTCCCAAATAAGCTCAATGTATTTATGCACGCTTTGATAAGAGGAACACTGATGTGCCTTCTTGGGCCACTATAGATGGTGTTGCAATCTCAGTCACAAAGGCCAATGTCAGAAGATCCTTCAGGATGGTGAACACTCGGAAAGCACCTGGACCTGATGGTGTATCTGGTCATGGACCCAATTGTTTAAAGGATTAAGGAGCTTTGGGGAAAGTGGTACTAAAAAAACAGCTATGATCTTAACGAAGGGCGGTGGAGGCAGGTTCTCTGGATGCTTTCAAGAGAGAGCTAGATAGGGCTCTTAAAAATAGCGGAGTCAGGGGATATGGAGAGAAGGCAGGAACGGGGTACTGATTGGGAATGATCAGCCATGATCACATTGAATGGCAGTGCTGGCTCGAAGGGCCGAATGGCCTACTCCTGCACCTATTGTCTATTGTCTATTGTACATTGAATCACACTCATGAGTCCACTCCCTATAAACCCCAAATATATTCCATTCAGACTGTGCATTCTATTCATTTGCAACTGTAGATAATTATTTAGTATTAACCTTGATATAGTTTCTCAATCCCTTGATGTCTCTTGATTTCTCCAAATAGATGACAATTTCTTCTAAAGAGTCTTAGAGTAATACAGCATGGAAACAATCCCTTCTTCATTGAAGTCACCATAGAGCACCAGTCCACATTAATCCTGCACAAATCCTGTTTTATTCTTCCCACATTTCCATCGACTCACCGCAGATTCTACCACTCACCTTCTAGCTAGCAGTCATTTAAGTGGCCAATTAACCTACCAATCCGCACATCTTCACATTGTGGGAGGAAGCCAGAGTACCTCAATGGAACCAACACCATCACAGGGAGAACGTGCCATCTCCACTCAGACAATACCTGAGGTCAGGATTGAACCTGAGCCATTGGAGCTGTGAGGCAGCGGCTCTACTAGTTGTGCCATGCTGTACCAATAGAAAAAAAGACTGTTTAATATTAAAAATTTATATTCTGAGCTGAAAATTGTATCTTGAGCTGAAGATTGATTTTCCCAGGAGAAGAGTTTCTATTTTTTATTATGTTTATATTTTATTCCATTAATTATTCTCGAAACAATTATCATATATTATCCAGCTTAGTTTCTTAGTGAGCTTTTCAGTGGAAGTGTTTTGGATATCTTTAACATTAAAAAACAGCAGAGACTGAGTCTGTCCTTGAGCTAGGTTATTTATTTTCCTCAGCTTTTTGAATACATGTATTTGTAGGTAGGCGGGTTGGGGAAACTTTTTTTTATCTCTTTCCTCGACGGAGATGCAACTTTTTCCATGTCGTATCTCTGTCCGCACTGCGGCCTAACATAGAAACATAGAAAATAGGTGCAGGAGTAGGCCATTCGGCCCTTCGAGCCTGCACCGCCATTCAATATGATCATGACTGATCATCCAACTCAGTATCCTGTACCTGCCTTCTCTCCATACCCCCTGATCCCTTTAGCCACAAGGGCCACATCTAACTCCCTCTTACATATAGCCAATGAACTGGCCTCAACTACCTTCTGTGGCAGAGAATTCCAGAGATTCACCACTCTCTGTGTGAAAAATGTTTTCCTCATCTCGGTCCTAAAAGATTTCCCTCTTATCCTTAAACTGTGACCCCTTGTTCTGGACTTCCCCAACATCGGGAACAATCTTCCTGCAACTAGCCTGTCCAACCCCTTAAGAATTTTGTAAGTTTCTATAAGATCCCCCCTCAATCTTCTAAATTCTAGCGAGTACAAACCGAGTCTATCCAGTCTTTCTTCATATGAAAGTCCTGACATCCCAGGAATCAATCTGGTGAACCTTCTCTGTACTCCCTCTATGGCAAGAATGTCCTTCCTCAACATCGTGGAGTTGACGGCCTCTTGCTGGGACTTCTAGAGTTACAACCGCGGGAGCCTGCGGACTTTACCATCTTGGAGCAGGTGATCCCTTTTCCAGGGGTCGGCCTTTGGTGCTCCAACCTGCAGGATCTGTGGACTTTAACATCGTGAAGCTAATGGTTCCTGGTTCGGTACCGATTTCGGGTACTCCAAGCTGCAGGAGTTTCGACCATCCCAATGCGAGAGCTTAGACCACCCCGATGTGGGAGCTCGATCACCTGCTGTGGATGGTTCGACTCCCCTGACCACAGGAGGAATGGAGGAAAGAAGATAAGACTTTATTGCCTTCCATTACAGTGGGGAATCGCTGTGGTGGATGTTTATGTCAAGTTTTTATGTAGTTTGTGTCTTGTTGCTTTTTTGGTATGGTTGTATGGCAAACCAAATTCCTTGTATGTTGCAAAACATACTTGACTAATAAATTACGATTATGATTATGATTACTGCCGGGGGAGATGGCCGCCCTGCGGCAATGTTCGTTTTTTCATCTTTCATTGTTGAAAGTGTGTTTTAATGTTGCTCGGTTTGTTTTGTGTGGGGCGAGGGGAGAGGGGATAGGGGGAAACTTTTTTTCTGGTTCTTACCTTCCCGGAGGTGTGATAATTTATCAGATCACATTCTCCGGGCTCTGCGGCCTTCGATCGATGGAGCTGGAGGCCTCCTCGGACTGACGTGAGCCCCACCGCAGGGCACGGACTTACCATCGGAGCTGATCCCTTGCCTGGGATCGCTCCCACCGCGACCACTGCGGAATCAACACCAAGGGCTCGCAGTCTCGGGTGAGGCTAATCGGGAGCTCCAACGCCGCAGAAGGTTTGTCCAGCCCCAACGCGAGGTTCGATCGGCCGGCACGGGGAAGCTGACATCCCCTCGATGCGGGCTACGGGAGTCAAGACCGTCCCGTCAACGGGGGCTCGAGGCCCACGACCGAGGTAGAACTAAGGGAAAGGACTTTAACTTTATTTCGCCTTCCATCACAGTGAGGAGTCAGTGTGTTGGAAGTTCATGTTAAAATGTGTTTTGAGTGATCTGTTGCTTTTAATTGTATGACTGACCTGGCCAGTAAAATTCCTCGTATTTTGTAAAACATACTTGGCGAATTAAATCTGATTCTGATTCTGATGATTATTATGATTATGATGAAGCAGTCCTTGCAAAGCCTAACCAAATATTTTGTTCTCTATTGATGAACAAAATAGACACATAATAAGCCCCCAAAATGACCTACTGTTTTGGAGAACAACTGACAACCAAATACATTCAGCTTTACATATATTGCGATATTTCTTCCCTTCCTGCCAAGCTTAATTCAACATTATATAATATAATTTTTCTAATATGCTGGAGATCTTTTCGTCCTGGTGTGTCTGACATGTAAACATAATCATATTACACCTGATCCACATGCAACTTTTACATTCCACTGTCTGATTTGTACTTTTAGATGTTCGATTGACTGCACCTAGGTTTATATACCTTCACATGTAGTCATCTCCAGCATCAGTAACTTTGTGAGCCTTTCCAATATAATTCCCAGCTTTGTAAACAACAGTAAACTCATTTGCTCTCAAGGTCAGAACCCATCCTTGAACTCATGGGGAAACCACTTAAGGCACTAGCTTAATCAGATGGAACAGCGAACTCAGGTGTTAGCGATCTGTGAAATGTTCATAAATGTACTTTTGGAACCACTGCACTCCAAATATGACAGCTACACATTCTTTATCCAGCTGAGAGCGCCTTTTCTCTGCAACAATCAGTGTTCTGAACAGCACAGAATCATCCTCCATTCAATGGGAAAAAACAGATTCAACACTGTACAATACACCTATCATTTAGTCGACCAACATGTCAGCAGATGATAGCAGTTCTTTGGAGTGAACAAAAGGCCTTTCTTATACTTCTGCACCACATCTTTTCACATAATTTAGTGCAATGGAGCTAGAAGTGGAACTAAATTTGGCAAAAATGTATTAAAATTCATTAACAATCCCAACTGTGGTTTCAGTTCAGTTACATGAGTTGGGCACGTTGACTGGCAATGATTGTCCTCGTCACGTTAACTGGCAGCAATCCTTTATAGTCCACATGATGTCCTGCGTACTGTACTTCATTCATCAAGAAGGTTCACACGCTTCTCTATCAACTTGTGTCTGCCTTTTCCATTCTCCTAACTGCTTCTTCCAGATTCCAAAAGAGTTCATCTCTATAGCTTTCCATGGCCAGGACATCATTCAAGTGTACAGGATGCTTTGAGAATGCCGTGAAATAACCCATCCATGGTTATCAGAAAGCCATTAGAAAACTACCCGATTATCTGTGAACCAGCCCATGCACAGATGACAGAAATTTGAAATAGAATCAAATAACGCAGGAAACACCCAGGTCAGGCAGCATCTTGGCAAGAGAAGCAAAACTAATGTTAAGGCAGCACTGCAGCATAGCCAGTAGAACCACTGCATCACAGACCCAGATTCAATCCAGACTTCCAGTATTGTCTGTGTGGATTTTGTATGTTTCCTTTTATATCCGCAAAGTTGTACAGGTTGGAACGTTAATTAGCCACTGTAAATTTCCCCCAGTGTGTAGTTGCCTGATGGAAACTGAAGGGAGTTGAGGGAATATGAAGCCAATACAATGTGATACAATACAATGATCTTATTGAAACATATAAGATTGTTAAGGGTTTGGAAACGCTAGAGGCAGGAAACATGTTCCCGATGTTGGGGGAGTCCAGAACCAGGGGCCACAGTGTAAGAATAAGGGGTAAGCCATTTAGAACGGAGACGAGGAATCACTTTTTCTCACAGAGACTTGTGAGTCTGTGGAATTCTCTACCTCAGAGGGTGGTGGAGGCAGGTTCTCTGGATGCTTTCAAGAGAGAGCTAGATAGGGCTCTTAAAGATAGCCGAGTCAGGGGATATGGGGAGAAGGCAGGTACTGATTGGGGATGATCAGCCATGATCACATTGAATGGCAGTGCTGGCTCGAAGGACCGAATGGCCTACTCCTGCACCTATTGTCTATTGTCTATTATGTTGGTTTAAGACTCATGTTAGAAGGAGTGCCCAATGTAAGCACGATGGGTCTAAGGACCTGTTTCCCTGCTGCATGGCTTTAGGACCATATTTCTTCTTTTCTGTTAAAGGGTCTTGGATCTTTAATATTCATTCTCTTTTTCTTTCCATGGATGCTGTCCGACCTGCTAAGTATATCCATAATGTTTCTTGTAGCTTCATAGATTTATACTGTTCCTTGTAACTTCATGGGATCATATAGTGAAAGAACACAGAAACAAGCCCTTCTACCCACCTTGTCCAGGCTGATCAAGATATCCATCTGAGCTAATCCCATTGGCCCGTGTTTGGCCCCTATCTCTCTAAATCTTCCTATCCATAGCTGTACACATGTCTGTGAAAATCTTACTCTTCAGATCCACTTTAAATCTCTCTGTGCTCACCTTAATCCTATGCCCTCTAGATTTAGACTTGCCTAGGAAATCCTGGGAAAAAGACTGCGATGGTCTATCGATGTTCCTCATAATTTATAAACCTCTAATTAGGTCTATATAAGGTCTACAACCTCTATTTTACTTCGGAGTCAAGTGAGCGACTACGTGAAGAAGCCCGCCAGGATGCATGCGTGTAATTGCGCTACACGCATTGCAACTCGTCATTGTTGGGAGGAAGGACGTTCCTCCCAAACGGGAGAGTTTCGAACCTGCAACAGAAAGGTAAGGGAACGTCGTTATTTACTTACCTTTTCCTACAGGAAGGCTGTTGAAAGCTGGCAAGGGAGGAATCTGCAACAGCAGGTAGCCAGCAAACGGCCACTAGCACGACAGTCCCTTAGCGGGAGTTCGTGCGACTTCAGCTGGGGGGAAAAGAACGCAGACAGGAGTACCCTGGAGCCGTCAGCCCGACATCTCGGTAACAGCCCAAGGACCTACGCTACGGGGTCCGTGGGGCTGCGGGAGGAAGGACGTTCCTCCCAAACGGCAGGCTGAGAACCAGCACAGGTAAGAGAATTCTCCTTACCTTTTCTTTACAGACGTCGCTACCGTTTCTGAACAACAGCAGGCAGCAACTAATGTCGGCACCAGCATCTCCCATAAGGGAGCAAGTGCCAAAACTTCACCCCAAACGGGTAGAGGATCAGAGCCAACAACCCACAGAGACAGTGGGTTGTATTTATGTTCTGTCCCCTTTTTTTAAAACAAGGGGACATAGGAGAATAGAAGGCATGCTAACTCCCGTTATGGGAACAGCTGTGTCCAACTTTCTCCCGACTCGCTCCCACATCGGTCAGGGCGGGAGAGGGAGCAAAACTAATGTTTTTCCCCGCATGGGTCTTTACAGAAGGGGAAGCTGGACAAAGGAGTGTCCACAAGTGCTACTAGTGAAGCTGGCTGGGGAAGACAGCGGAATCGCAGGCAGCCAGCAGCAGCTGAAGGCACGTTTTATCTCCCGCTTTAGGAAGAGCAGTGCCGACTTTTGGTTTCCACTCCGGCCAGAACACCACGGCCGGGCAGGAGACCATTCATATTTACTTCAAGTTTACTTTTGACAGTCAAGTAAGGCAGCAGACGGGGTGGAACGACGTTCACCTGTAGCAATGATTTAACTTGGACCTGCAGGTAAGAGTTGCAGTCTTTTTGTATTTCCTTGCTAATTGCAGGTGCAGAAACAACGGGCTGCGGTAAAGCTGGTGGGCTAGATCAATGAAATCAGCTGTGCCAGATGTCCTCCACACGGGCCATATCCACTCCACGGAAGAACAGTAAGGCCAAAGCTCGAAACGGAGGACCGCGGAGCAGCGGGCAACCAGCAGCAGCCAGCGGCACTTGGATCACCCATAGTGGGATCAGCTGTGCTCAATGTCGCCTCCGCACCAGCCAGGTCCACGTGGCTAGGCGGGAAGGCTAGACACAAAACAAACAAGGTCGTGGACTCAGAGGAGTCTGACTTTGAATTACCGCAGGTGGCCAGCGCCCGAGAGCGCTGGAACGGAAGAAGCGGTGTATGGAGCTTTGCTCCAATATGACAGACTCTGGGAGATGGAGTCGGGTCACTGTGGGCCCTATGATAAACCCACAGCAGTACCTCTTTGAGGGCTGCACAATACTTCTACCTCGTCAGAGGGGAGCACTGCGGGTCAGTTCTGGGCTGACCTGGAAGAGGGGTCCGCAGAAGAAAAGATAAGCTCGAAGGACTGGTATCCAAAACATGAGTCTTTTAAAGGCCATGGCCCAGGCCGGCCCTTCCTGGAAGCTGCAGACCCCCATCGCCGAACAAAACCGAAAAATCCAGACTCCAGCGCTACAACAGCAGCGAAGAACCTACAAGAGGTAAACCTGCCACTAGAAACTGTGGAGGTAGGTGGGTCTGGTTCCCTACAATATACAATGGGAACGGAGATTGGGAAGAGTTTACACACTTTTTTCTGAATGCATGGAGCATGATTAAGCAGTATCCAGGGATATACAACAGAGTTTACACACTAGTACAGCCCTCCAGTTCAATATATACTGAACCGAATGTTCATGCTTTTGATAAGGGAATCAAAAGCGCAAGCTGAACTGAAGCGGGTTTTCACATGACAATGTAATTGAGAAACTCAACGCGAACTATTAGAATTCGTGTCCTATATATTTATCAAAGACAAAATAGATACCTTTGTTACTGCTTAACAATATAACCCAAAGGTTGCTTCAATGGACAGCATCGATTTAAAAGATGCTTACCATTCAGTGCCTATACGAGGTGACCACAGATGTTACTAAAAAATTCTACTGGATGGAACAACTCTGACAGTATTAAGCACTGCCAAATGGGTATCATCAGCCCAGGCTGTACATGGCATATTTAAATGACATACTCATTATGGGCAAAACTTTGGAATTGGCCAAACTGTAACAGCCACAAAAAAGTTATTTGGAAAACTGAGATTTATTTTCATCCAGTTAAATCTAAATTAACGTCTTCCACTACTATGGACTACCTGGGGTTCACCTTTGACTCAGTTCACATGTCGGTGACTCTGCCTAAGGGAAAGGCGAGAGATTTAATAGAGGTTGCAATAACCTCACTGACATCAGCAAACCATCCATCAGATTGGTAGCAAAGCAATTGGCATAACAATGGCTGCCTTTTTTCCAGGCACAATTTTGGACCTCACTACCAAAACAAACAGAGAGCAAAATACAAGCACTCTAAATTATGCAGATCACTTTGACAGATCTGTGAAACTACCAATCAAGCTAAAATGGAACTAAAATGGTGGATAGACAACATCTGGCCTTGTTCCTATCCAAGCATTGTCAGTAACCTTTCCCAGGTACTACAATCTGATGCCAGTGCACTTGGGTGGGGAGCCACCAATACCAATACCACCGTGGTAGCATACAATAACCACAGAATGGAAACAAATCAACATCATGTGACAACCTGGCTATACAAATTGGCAATGGTGTATCCAGAGAGATATTTGGATATCAGCCACTTACCTACCAGGAAGACTAAATTCAGTGGCAAATACCAGGTCACGCAAATTATGGAAAACACCAAATGGATGTTGAATAAAATAGTATTTGCTGATATCACAGCAAAACATGGAACTCCAGATGTCGATTAATCCGCGTCCAGACTTAACCACCAGTTATCAAGTAATGTTACGCGGGAACCAGACCCTGAGGCAGCGGCGACAGATGTATTTTTCGCTCCATTAAGGGGAATTGTTTATTTACGCATTTTTCCTTCCTTTTTCCTGCCTCATCAGTCGGGTATTAAGGAAATACAACAAGACTCTGCATCTGGTATTAATAGTACCCGATTGGCCTACAACCACGGTTCCCAGTGGTATCGAACGTGGAATCAGAGACATGAACATTCAATCTGTTCTGGAATATCTGGCAGGCCTCCAATATGATGAGGGGCTCAGTTACAGTGCCATCAACTGCGCCAGAAGTGCCCTATCGACTTACCGATGGCAGGGGACAGAGCATTACACTGTTGAGACTCACCCACTGGTACAAAACTTATGAGGGGAATTTTTAATACTATCCCCAAGAACCATACTCCCAAATATGGGATGTAAGAATATCCTGAAGATGCTCAGGAATTGGTCTCCAGCAACAGTTCTGTCCCTAACCAGACTGACATTAACAGTCATACTAAAGGTATTGGTCACGGCACGAAGGATACAGTCACCACAAACACTAGACTGGACAACATAATTTCTCAACAGATAAAATTAAGTTTCATATCTTTGAGATAATAGCAGAACAGAAAAAGGGATCAGCAGGCCTCAATATACAATTAGGTCATACCCAACAGATGACCGTCTGTATATAATAAGACATCTGTCGTTATACATGAAGAAAACGAATATCCTAAGAGGCTATGAAAAGGCACATTTTGGTCAGCCACTAGCAACCACACCAAGAGTGACGGTCCAGACCATCTCAAGATGGCTGAAACAGTTGCTAACCCAGGCTGGGGTGGATACTAAAATGTTTTAAAATCTTTTCCACCAGGGCTGCAGCTACATCGGCAGCATACAGTTGGATGTACCAATGGACCAAATCCTCAAGGCAGCAGGATGGTCTGGAGGGGAAACATTCCAATTATTTTGTAATAAACCAGTAATGAAACCTGGAACGTTTGCAGAAACAATTTAAGTTCTGTAAATTAAATTAAACCCATAAAAGGGGTTATAAACTTGTGTTAAACATTTTATGATTTCAAAGTCGAATTCATGTCCAAATTATGTTAACACAATTCCTCCCACAGTCAAGGCAGACGTGATGCATGGACTCGTTCCACGGCATGAAATCACAGAGCTTTAAATTCTTCACGTAGTCACTCACGTGACTCCGAAGTAAAATAGTAAGATTAAACGAGAACTTGCCAGTTTGAAGTTTGATCTGTATTTTATGAGGAGTTACGATGAGGGATTATGTGCCCTCCGCTCCCACCCTGATCATATACTTAACTGGTACCTGTTCTCTAATCTTACTATGTTTAGTCATTACAGTTATCTGTGATCTCACACCGCTGCTTTGAAAAATGACACGCATGCGTCCTGGCGGGCTTCTTCACGTAATCCCTCATCGTAACTCCTCATAAAATACAGATCAAACTTCAAACTGGCAAGTTCTCGTTTAATCTTACTATTAAACTATACAACTCCTCCCCCTTCTGTTGTGGGGTTGACTAACTCCCCTTCCCCCCCCCCCCCCCCCCCCCCCCCCACCCCCACTCCCTTCCCAAACTTTACACAACCTCAACCCTTTCCACTCGTTACTTTAATTTCATGTTTCATGAGTTTTATGATTGTTGGCATACCAATTTCCCTCCTGGGATGAATAACATTCTATCGTATCATATCATATGGTCACCCATCAACCTCCTTCACTCAAGAGAAAACAATCCCAGCATATCTAATCTCTCCTTATAACTCAAGCTCTCCTGTACAGACAACCCGCTTGTGAAACTTATCTGCACCCTCTCGTTTAATCACATCCTTCCTGTTAAAGTGGCAACAAAATGACACGTAATACTCCAGGTGCGGAATACTCAACATTTTGTACAAGTTTAACATATGGCCCATTGACAATCAAAAGCTTTATCCATCTCTATTCCATCTTTGACTTGAACCCAGCTACTGCAGCAGAACTGCAACAGCTTCACCACACCAGTGCCACTGCGCCACCCTATTGTGTATTGAAAGGTTAGTCAGTTGGTCAAAGGAAAAACTGTTCCATCAAAGAATAAGACCCAGCCATCTTGATTGCTCAGACCTTGCAGATAAAAGCTTTTTGCTTAACCTTTTGGGACCCTCGTGAGATGATTGCTGGTTTTGATGTTTGGAGCGACTCGGACACATAACCCAGAAAGTAGGTTGCTCGTATAGCCTTGGGATACTCTGTGACATACGGGACCAGGCAAACATGTGCTAATGACTCAACCAACTCCAGTTAAAATTGCCATCGGGTAGTATGGTTAAGGAGCAGCAGAGTGAATAGCAGAATGACTTCTCATTATTCCAGTTTCCACTGAGCAGGGAAAGTTAAAACAGCCACTGAAGTGTTGGGTTTCTCGATTTTCTCACAGAGTACTTTCAACACTTGTAACTAATTTGTGCTTTGAAGAATTTTTCTTCAGAACTAGGATTGTTCCACTGGTGTATAGAAAGGTTAAAGGAGTTTTAAGATCTGATTCATCCTCTTGAGGTGAAAAATAGACTAGGATAAATAATTTCCACCTCCACTTAAGGAGGCCTACCAGAAGCTGCAGATTTAAGATAATTTACTGAAGTGAAGGGGAGATTTTATTATTTGTGCTTTTAGTGTTTTTAGATTTCTACAATCTTTAATGTACTGTACTCAGTCATGGGGCATTGGATAAGTAATTGAATGGGAACATTTTTCAGCATCTTGGGGAATGGGGTAAAAAATTGGTCTCTTTGTGCAGAACAATCAATGAGTCACTAAATCTCACTGACTAAACCCCTTCTATGCTGACAATGGCTAGTGAGGGAATAAGTTCATAATTTCATGAGCTACATGAGCAGAATTGGGCCATTCGGCCCATCCAGTCAACTCCACTATTCAATCATTATCGATGTATCTTTCCCTTTCAACCCCATTCTCCTGCCTTCTCTCATTAGCCCCATATAATGTGAAGAGGTCAGACAGTCCAGACGGCTTGGAAGACGATAACATGTATGTTACACTGGAAGGATCCCATGCGTTATAAAAATAGATCCAATATTGAGTGGGTGGGAAAAGCAAATGGTGATGTGACTGCAAGGCTGTTTCCAGGCTGGGGTTGGACTGGCCTCAGTACTCTGTTTTTTTGCGCTGCAAAGGCCATCAATGTTTGAGACTTAAATACCAGACCCATGAATAAGAAATTTATAGATAGTAAAATTAAGAGTCTTCTTGTTGCTCATTGGGTATTTTTAAGGTGGAGATTGACAGGTTCTTGATTATTAAGGTTGTCTAAAGTTACGGTGAGAAGGCAGGAGAATGGGGTTGAAAGGGGAAAACTAGATCAGCCATGATCAAATGGTGGAGCAGACTCGATGAGCCGAATGGGCTAATTCTGTTCCTATGTCTTGTGGTCTTGCATAAGGTTTTGAGAAAAGGTTTTGCACTTCACGAAGCTCAAGTCAAGTCAAGTCAAGTCAAGTCAAGAGTCAAGAGAGTTTATTGTCATGTGTCCCTGATAAGACAATGAAATTCTTGCTTAGCTTCAGCACAACAGAACATAGTAGGCATGAATACAGAACAGATCAGTGTGTCCATATACCATTATATAAATATATACACACATGAATAAATAAACTGATAAAGTGCAAATAAACAGATAAAGGGCTATTAATGTTCAGAGTTTTGTCCGAGCCGAGTTTAATAGCCTGATGGCTGTGGGGAAGTAGCTATTCCTGAACCTGGTCGTTGCAGTCTTCAGGCTCCTGTACCTTCTACCTGAAGGAAGCGGGGAGATGAGTGAGTGGCCAGGATGGTATGGGTCCTTGATGATCCTGCCAGCCTTTTTGATGCAGCGACTGTGATAAATCCCCTCGAGGGAAGGGAGGTCAGAGCCGATGATGGACTGGGCAGTGTTTACTACTTTTTGTAGTCTTTTCCGCTCATGAGCGCTCAAGTTGCCAAACCAAGCCACGATGCAACCGGTCAGCATGCTCTCTACTGTGCACCTGTAGAAGTTAGAGAGAGTCCTCCTTGACATACCGACTCTCCGTAATCTTCTAAAGGAAGTAGAGGCGCTGATGTGCTTTCTTTATAATTGCATCAGTGTTCTCGGACCAGGAAAGATCTTCAGAGATGAGCACGGCCAGGAATTTGAAGCTCTTGACCTGACCTCTGAAGGGATCGAAGGAATAAGCAGAAAAAGGCAAGAGGAAGTGAACCTAGAGAACTAAGAATGAACCTGGAAGGAGAAAGGTTGACAAACAAATGTTGGGATATTGAGAAATGAGAATGGAAAGCCCTTAGTCAGCCTGTTCACAAATAAGCAGGAAGCCGATGCATTTAATGAGCCTCAAAGTATGCATTCATTTATTAGTGAGGTATAAATTATCAGAGTAGGAAGGTTATAGAAAACACAACAGAGCCCCTGTTGGGATACAGAGTGCAGTCCTTGCCCCATATCACAGCAACCACATTATTTCACAAGAGAGGATTGAGGGTAGGTTAAGGTGAATTTTAGTTTTCCGTTAAAGAAGTGAAGTCGAATGCTGATTTAATGAAATGTACAACATGATGAAGTGTCTGGATAGGAACAAGATGTCAATAGCCAAAGGACTAGGTTTTTCATAATTGATAAAGATTTTGTGGAGATTTTATTTTTACTCAATGAATGCTATGGTATTGAATTCACTCCTTGGAAGGGCAATGCAACAGACAACATTACCACATTTTAAAAATATAGTTGAATATTCACATGAGAAGATACCAGACATTGGCCCAGTGAGTCTGATCCGCCATTCGATCATGGCTCATCTATTTTTCCCCTTTCAACCCCAGTTTCCTGCCTTCTCCACATAACCTTTGAGGCCCTCATTAAATAAGGACCTATCAATCTCTGCTTTAAAAATACCCAGTGACTTGGCCTCAACAACCATCTGTATGCGGGATAGTTATCTAAATCAACAAGTAGAGGAACCAACGAGAGAGCAGGCTATTCTAGACTGGGTATTGAGTAATGAGGAAGGGTTAGTTAGCAGTCTTGTTGTACGTGCCCCGTTGGGCAAGAGTGACCATAATATGGTTGAGTTCTTCATTAGGATGGAGAGTGACATTGTTAATTTAGAAACAATGGTTCTGAACTTAAAGAAAGGTAACTTTGAGGGTATGAGACGTGAATTGGCCAAGATTGACTGGCAATTAATTCTAAAAGGGTTGACGGTGGATATGCAATGGAAGACATTTAAAGACTGCATGGATGAACTACAAAAATTGTTCATCCCAGTTTGGCAAAAGAATCAATCAGGGAAGGTAGTGCATCCGTGGATAACAAGGGAAATCAGGGATAGTATCAAAGCGAAGGATGATGCGTACAAATTAGCCAGAAAAAGCAGCATACCAGAGGACTGGGAGAAATTCAGAGACCAGCAGAGGAGGACAAAGGGCTTAATTAGGAAAGGAAAAATAGATTATGGAAGAAAACTGGCAGGGAACATAAAAACTGACTGCAAAAGTTTTTATAGATATGTGAAAAGAAAGAGATTAAAGTTAAAACAAATGTAGGTCCCTTGCAGTCAGAAACAGGTGAGTTGATCATGGGGAACAAGGATATGGCGGACCAATTGAATAACTACTTTGGTTCCGTCTTCACTAAGGAAGACATAAATAATCTGCCGGAAATAGCAGGGTCAAAGGAGTTGGAGAAATTGAGTGAAATCCAGGTTAGTCGGGAAGTGGTGTTGGGTAAATTGAATGGATTAAAGGCCGATAAATCCCCAGGGCCAGATAGGCTGCATCCCAGAGTACTTAAGGAAGTAGCTCCAGAAATAGTGGATGCATTAGTAATAATCTTTCAAAACTCTTTAGATTCTGGAGGGCAGTGACTAGTGGGGTACCGCAAGGCTCAGTGCTGGGACCCCAGCTATTTACAATATATATTAATGATCTGGATGAGGGAATTGAAGGCAATATCTCCAAGTTTGCGGATGACACTAAGCTGGGGGGCAGTGTTAGCTGTGAGGAGGATGCTAGGAGACTGCAAGGTGACTTGGATAGGCTGGGTGAGTGGGCAAATGTTTGGCAAATGCAGTATAATGTGGATAAATGTGAGGTTATCCATTTTGGTGGCAAAAACAGGAAAGCAGAATATTATCTAAATGGTGGCCGACTAGGAAAAGGGGAGATGCAGCGAGACCTGGGTGTCATGGTACACCAGTCATTGAAAGTGGGCATGCAGGTGCAGCAGGCAGTGAAGAAAGCGAATGGTATGTTAGCTTTCATAGCAAAAGGATTTGAGTATAGGAGCAGGGAGGTTCTACTGCAGTTGTACAGGGTCTTGGTGAGACCACACCTGGAGTATTGCGTACAGTTTTGGTCTCCAAATCTGAGGAAGGACATTATTGCCATAGAGGGAGTGCAGAGAAGGTTCACCAGACTGATTCAGGATGTCAGGACTGTCTTATGAAGAAAGACTGGATAGACTTGGTTTATACTCTCTAGAATTTAGGAGATTGAGAGGGGATCTTATAGAAACTTACAAAATTCTTAAGGGGTTGGACAGGCTAGATGCAGGAAGATTGTTCCCGATGTTGGGGAAGTCCAGGACAAGGGGTCACAGCTTAAGGATAAGGGGGAAATCCTTTAGAACCGAGATGAGAAAAACTTTTTTCACACAGAGAGAGGTGAATCTCTGGAACTCTCTGCCACCGAGGGTAGTTGAGGCCAGTTCATTGGCTATATTTAAGAGGGAGTTAGATGTGGCCCTTGTGGCTAAGGGGATCAGAGGGTATGGAGAGAAGGCAGGTACGGGAAACTGAGTTGGATGATCAGCCATGATCATATTGAATGGCGGTGCAGGCTCGAAGGGCCGAATGGCCTACTCCTGCACCTAATTTCTGTGTTTTCTATGTTTCTATCTATGGTAATGGATTCCAAAGACTCACCACCCTCTTGCTAAAGAAATTCCTCCTCATCTCCATTCAAAAGGAACATGGTTTTATTCTGTGGCTGTGCCCTCTGGTCCTGTACTGAAAACAACCTTACCACATCCACTCTATCGAGGCCCATCCATCTATGCTATGTTACAAGGTAGTATTCTATTGTTCTTATTGTATTGTTCAACATGTTAAAGGCTTCAGAATAGTCCTACAGAATTATTAAATGAATTCAAGAAGAAATTAGATACTAAGCTGAAGGAACACGGGATAATGCAAGAAAACTTGAATAAGGTATTCAATTTGGCTAATCATCAGTGGAGCCAGTTTGAAAAGCTTAGTGGCCTACTCCTGCTTCTAATCTGATTCTACAATTCTTTATCAGCATTCTTGAAGTTACTGGTCAGCTTTCATCAATGTTAATCATACTTACATACATTCGGGACAGCATGGTGGCGCAGTGGTGGAGTTGCTGCCTTACAGCGCCAGAGACTCGTGTTCGATCCTGACCTCGGATGCAGTCTGTACGGATTTTGTATGTTCTCCCCATGATCTGCATGGGTTTTCTCCAGAAGCTCCGGTTTCCTCCCACTCTCCAAAAGACATGCAGGTTTGTACGCTAATTGGCTTCTGTAAATTTGTAAATTGTTGCTAGTGTGTGTAGAATCATGTTAGTGTGCGGGATGATTGCTGGTCGGCGCAGACTCGGTCGGCCGAAGGGCCTGATTCTGCGCTGTATCTCTCAACTAAACTAAACATGTTGTTGGTATAGGTCACGAAAATGCAAAGTACAGAGGAGCTGGCACAATATTTACATATACTGTAAATACTTATCACTGCAGTTCTGTGCTAAGATGAAATACATGGTGACATGAGCATGAATCAAGTGCCTCCAAATAAAGGCCTTGATGAAATGGCTGATTCATCCCACTCAATCATTCTTCAAACATAATACACAGCTTGCCGAATGTTCAGAGTTTGAACAAGTACCCCTGATAACTGCAATGCCTTTGATACAATATTTCTGAAGAAACAAAACAATAGCTGATAAAAAATAATCCGGTTATTGAATGCATGATAGAGCTATTGTTGAAACGGTTTGCAGATTCATTAAAAGGGGCACAGGTTAACCACAAAATTAGAGGAACCAAACTGTGAGTTCTCTGTGATGTTTAAATAGTGAGGTATATGAGGGGCTTTTGGTGCTTTCTTGCTCCATAATTATGCTTAAAACTATTTCGTAAGTGGAAGCACGTTGCTCCACAGTCAATATACATTCTAGCGTTAATCATGGATTTATTTGTAAACCAACTTCTTTCTTAGAACATCTTGTTCCGGTGGCGCTGCGAGTCGTCTGCCTCACCTGCAGCGGGTTCGTTGTTTCGACTTTTTTGTTTTTTTTGGTATGTCCAAAAGTATGTTTTAGTGTTTCTCTGTATGTCTTGTGTGGGGGGTGGTGGATGGGGGAATAGGGGGAAACCGCTTTCAGGCACCTACCTTAATGGAGATGCGACTTTCTTCCTTGTCGCTTCTTCGCCCCCCTCCTCGCGGCCTTACAACTGGTTTGGTGCGGCCTTTCCCGGAGTCGGGCCCAGAGCTTCAGCGGCGGTGCAGCGGGGACTTTAACATCATGGGCCCAGAGCTTCAGCAGCGGTGCAGGGGGGACTTTTAACATCGCGGGCCCAGACCTTCCTTCTTGTGTCCTTTTTTAATTGTAACACTGCATGGTAAATTACATTTCACTGCACCTTATGGTGAACTTCAAATTTAAGTCAAATTCATTACAATATGAAGGCACAAGTGATTGCAGAAGCTGTATTCTCGAGCAGGACGCGATCTGCTGGATGATCTCAGCACGTCAGGGGGGGAAAGGCATGATCTATGTTTTAGATGTTTTAGATCGAATGCCATATGAGGAAGTGTTGCAGGAGACACATATCTCCTCTACAGAGGAGGAGATTCCAAAATAGTGATATGAGACCATGCAGATGCTAGGATCCTGAGCTAAACACAAAGTGCTGAAAGAACTCAGCACATCAGCCAGCATCTGTGGAGGGAATGGACGGATGCTTCGTGTCAGGACCCTTTAGATTGATTAAAAAATGTTGGTTCCAGTCAGCGGGATTCCATGACCAGTTCTTATGTTGGATTTACCTCAGAATTGAATGCTGTTCATAAGAAAAACGGCTAGTCCATGTAAAAACAGTAATACAATTATGATGCAGACGAAAAAAAAGAAGAAAAAATAGCCAAATCGATGTTAAAAGAAACCTGTAGATAAAAATGCTTTCCATCAGTTACTATATCTCTGAGATTCATGAAACAATCTTGTACAAGAACAAATCAACTGAGGCTGAAAGTTTGTTTTCATTTTGAGAAGAAAAAATGGAATAATGTCTTGCCATTACATTTCCCAAAGATTAAAAGAATGTCTGGCAATCTTTTGTACGCTGGAGAAAAAATATATATTTGAAAACTGAAGAAATGTAATAACGCTGTAACATAAATTTCCACAAAAGCACATATCCATCCAAAATATACACTGTAAATTCTGGCATTCCTCAAAACTGAAATCAGATTGAATGTTCTCTAAAGATAGACACAAAATTCCGGAGTAACTCAGCAAGACAGGCAGTATCTCTGGATAGAAGGAGTGGGTGACGTTTCGAGTCGAGACCCTTCTTAAATCCAAGCAACCATATTCACATAAAAACAATGTCTTTCTTTATGAACATCGCAAATTTTGGGATAAAGTTTACCTTATGTTCTGAAAAAAGTTGCTGTATTGTGAAATGATGGGGCAGTGACTTTTTTAGGCAGATCATCTGTTGCCCTGCAAGTGCTGGCAGCTTGTCCCTGTCTTTGTAGATAGCCCTGATCACAGTCTTCCAATGGGAGTTTGGCTGTGAGCCACCTAGGGGCTGTTTCTGCTCAGGCAGTATCTGCACTCAGAGAATGGCTTTACCGATTAGTGAGGCCGAGCTCCCATGTTTACTGATTGCTAAAATAATCACTGTTATGTAACATTTGCAAATAGCTTTGAAATTCATTAACATTCTGAATCATTTGAGATGTATTAAAAGTAGAAATGTTAAAAAGAACAACATTTTTTTTTTCTTGATAGGGATACAAAAGTGCGCCACCTGTCTATCTCTGCAGCTGATTTCTTTCTGGGACCACGACTGTACACCTGTAGGTCCAATCCCGTAGGACTCAGTAGGACTTCCTAGTCCGCCAGCTGAGGAACTTACCACTGCCACACACAATGCAGGTGGCATTGCAGAGAATCGTGCAACTGGCTCTGGTCTATGCCAGTGCGGAAACTTGGGACTTCTGATGAGAAAGGGAGATTTACAATTTACAGAAGCCAATTAACCTACAAACCTGTTAGGCCATTGAGTCAACTCCGCCATTCAATCATGGTTGATCGATCTTTCCCTCTCAACCCCATCCTCTTGCCTTCTAGCGACAGAGACCGGAGTACAATCCTGACCTCAAGTGCTGTTTGTATGGAGTTTGTACGCTCTCCCTGTGACCACATGGGTTTCCTCCGGGTCCTTTCGTTTCCTCCCATATTCCAACATTGTGCAGGTTTGTGCACTAATTGGACTCTGTATCATTGCCCCTAATGCGCATGGAGTGGATGAGAAAATGGGATAACATAGAACTAGTGTAGATGGGTGATCGATGGTCAGTGTGGTCTCGATGGACTACATAACTCATTTCCATGCTGTAACTCTAAAACTAAAAATTAAATCACCATGTCACAAGTGTATTTTTGTATCGCCCACTGAGATATAGAGGAATAATGACAGGTCATCCACTTTGGTAGAAACATATCAAAGCATTGTGTTTTTTAAAAGGTGAGAGATGAAACGTTGTCTCTTCCAGAGGGACCAGTTTGCCCCCGAACACCAGTCACTGAAGGTTAATGTACTTGTTCAACAACCAATTATGGAAGCACGTAGTATGATATGATGTGAGTGCAAGAACAGTAAGATCTTGTTCCAATTATGTGAGGTTCTGGTGAGACTGGAATATTGTGTGCAGGTCTGATCTCTCTATCTCAGGAAGGACAGAGGGATAATGGCAATGGCATGCTTGAGGGTAGATCATCTAGACTGGTCTCCCTCCTTTGAGTTTAAGAGAATGACAGGACAATGAGATCTCACTGTAACTTTCAAACCTTTAATGGGGCTCGAATACTTGGACATGGAGCCTCACTGAGGTGCCCACAACCACGAGACCTTGCTCAAGAATAGCACACAGGTAAATGATCAGCAATGATTGCAGTGAATGGTCTAGCAGACATGAGGGGCTGAATGGCCTACTCCTGTTCCCACTTGTGTTCTTATGTTCAGATGCGAAGACCTGCCTTTATCTTGCACAATATCACAAAGTGTTTTCCTGTATCAAAGTGTTTTGGAGAATTGCTGTAGTGCTGGGAAAAAAGCCACTATTGTGCACATTAAAAGCTCCAAGAAACAAGGATCTTATGGTCTCTTCCTTCATTTAAAGACATTGGCAGAAGGATAACTATTCCCATTGTAGGAGCTTTGACAGCCTCCTGAAAGATCAGGCAGATTCTCAGTTAAATAGTTCATTCCAAAGATTGTGGTGGCACAGTGATGCAGTGGTAGAGCTGCTGCCTCACTGCGTCAGAGACCCAGGTTCGATCCTGACTTCAGGTTCTGTCTGTGCAGAGTTTGTACGTTCTCCCTGTGACCAGTGGGTTTTCTCCAGGAGCTCAAGTTTCCTCCCACATTCCATAAAAGTTTACATATCTAGGTTAATTACCTTCTGTAAATTCTCCCCAATGTGTAGGATGGGAAAGTGGCATAACATGGAACTAGTATACAGGTGATCGATGATTGACGTGGACCCGGTGGGCCAAAGGAACTGTTTCAATACTGAATCTCTAGGTAGAGTTAGTGCTCAGGTCGCCGGAGATAGCTTGAAGCTGAGTTTTACTCAAGGCTACCAAATGGGTCATGGATGACACTTGCTTCTAATCCCAAACAAACCATTTATCCTGATGCTAAACCTATTAATGAGAACATGGATGTTAGGTCTCAGAAGTTTATCACCCCCCCCCCCCCTCACTGTGGTAAGATTTTAGAATGAGCCAGGTAGAAGGGGATCATCTGACCCATTGCACCTGTGCCAGATCCTTAAACAAGGTATCCAAATAATCTTGCCACCTGTCCTTTCCTCATTGCTCAGTAAATTCTTCTCCTTTGAAGCACATTACGGAAACACCCTCCCTCCTTCCAGGTGCAATCCAGTTCACAACTAATCCCTACTTTCAAATAAATCTCTGCATGTTACTCTTTGGACCTGCATCTTCCAACTATTGGTCATTCTGTTCCCATACCTTATCAAAATCTGTCACCATTTTCCTAATCTCTACATGTTTAATGTATTCTGCTCTGGTGAAACAACTCCAGCTTCTCTGAATTCCACGTAACCCAGAGCCCCGTATCTCTTGTAACGGTTTGGTTAAGTTCCTCTGCACAACCTCTGAGACCTTGACAACCGTTTGGGGTCCAAAATTGGCCAAGAAATGCCCGGCAAGAACAAACCAATAACGGTTCATCATAATTTCCTTGCTTTGTGCTCCATGCTTCAGTTCACAAGTTAAGGATAAAATAGTATTAATTTGCTTCTCAACTTTCATGCCATCTTCATGGAATTGGACACCCGTGCCTTTATTTCACCCTTCCCAGCATGATATTTAAACTTGCCCTATTAAACTTATGTCGGCTTACTCAGTGTATCCATTGTCAGAGTGAGGCCACATGCAAACGGGAGGAACGGCATCTAATTGTCTGCTTGATACATTGCAACCCAGTGGTATGAAGGTTGAATTCTCTAACTTCAGGTAACACCCCCCACCCCCATTTTCCTTCCCATGACCCCATTCCCACCCTGGTCACTCCCATTTCTCGCACAGTCTTTCAAACCCCATCCCATCATCCTGCTCCTTTCCCACTTTTGTACACTCATCTCCCATCCCCAAGACCCCATTTTCCTTTCAACCTCCCCCTTACCCCTTTCTCCGTCCCCTTCCACCCAAACACCTCTCTCCAGCTTTACATTTCACTCCTCCTCTCCTCTCCTTATCTGACACCCTTTTGTCTCCTTTTCACCTCTAATCTGTCATTTCCTCCACTCATCTGCCTGTCAAACTCCACTAACCTGCATCTACATATCACTTGCTAGGCTTTGCTACCTTCACCTCTCTTTTCCAGCTTTCTCCCGCCTATCAGTTTGAAGAAACGACCTGACCAGAAATGTTGCCTGTCCATTCCTGCCACAGATGCTGCCTGACCTACTGTGTTTGAATTTTACTTATCTTATATTGTCTTGTCTTAGTTAACAATGAAGACAAGATTTTGATCTTGCTGAATACAATTTATTTTGATTTTCATTATCCACACCAATTATTCATGATGAAATTTGTATTCCATGTGTAAGACTGCTTCAGGAACAGAATATTTAATACTGTTCTGTGTTGAATGCTAATTTCATAAAATATTAGCTTTAATTGAAACCTAGCAAGAGGTGCGAGTGCTTTATCAAGGAGTGAGGCATAAGAAATATAGATCATCTTAGTACTTTAGATATTATAATTTTCCCCATTTGATTCAAATAGCCTAATTCTAAATGGCAGATATTAATTATCCCTCGATGTTAACCAAGCAGTTGCCTGACATCAGTGGTGGGGAGATGCTGGAGGCAATCATTAAAGAAATAATAACAGCGCATTTGGATAGCAGTAAAATAATTGGTCCAGGTCAGCATGGATTTATGAAGGGGAAATCCTGGATTAATCTTCGTGAATTGTTTGAGGGTGTGATGAATAAAATGGATGAAGGAGAGTCAGTGGATGTAGTGTATCTGGCCTTTCAGAAAGCCTTTAATAAAGGTCCCACACAGATTAGTGAGCAAAATTAGAGCAAATGGTATTGGGGTGAGGGTGTTGACATGGATAGAGAATTGGTTGGCAGACAGGAAACAAAGAGTAGGAATAAATGACTCGCTGTCAGAATGGCAGGCAGCGGCAAGTGGAATGCCGCATGGCTCGGTGCTGGGCCCGCAACTATTTACAATATATATTAATGATTTAGATGATGGAATTAAAAGTAACACTGGCAAATTTGCCGATGACACAAAGCTGGGTGTCAGTGTGAACTGCAAAGAGGATGCTAGGAGGTTGCAGGGTGACTTGGACAGGTTGAGTGAGTGTGCAGATGCATGGCAGGTTAGATTAGATTAGATTTGTTTATTGTCATTCAGACCTTTCGGTCTGAACGAAATTTCGTTTCCCTGCAGTCATACATATAATTAAAAAATGACAAAAACACACAATCAACACAAATTTAACATTCACCACAGTGAGTTCACCAAACACCTTCTCACTGTGGTGGAAGGCAAAATCTTAACGTCTCTGTCTCTTCCCTCTTTGTTCTCCCTCTGCGCCGAGGCGACGGTTCACACTCCGCGGGTGGTCGCTGCCGCCGCCACAGCTCCGAGGCCGAGTCGGGTCTCCGCTGCCGCTGCCACAGCTCCGAGGCCGAGTCGGGTTTCCGCTGCCGCAGCCGCTGCCGCCGCAGCCGCCGCCTCCGCCATAGCTCTGAGGCCGAGTCGGGTCTCCACTGCCTCCGCCACAGCTTCGGGGCCGAGTCGGGTCTCTGCTGCCGCTGCTGCCGCTGCTACCGTCGCTACAGCTTCGGGGCCAAGTCGAGTCTCCGCTGCCACTGCCGCAGCTGGCACCGCTACAGCTCCGGGGCTGAGTCGGGTCTCCGCCATTAGGCCTTGGCGCAGACGGAGACGGGGACGGGGAATACGACCAAAATAAAAGTCGCATCCCCTGAAGGAAGAGACCAAAACATGTTTATCCCACCCCACCCACACACATACCCAACTTAATAAAACAAAATTAACTAAAACATGACAAGGAACAAAAAGAAAGAAAAAAAAAACAGACGGACTGCAGGTGGGCCGCAGCTGTTAAGCCAGCGCCGCCATCTTGGTAGATATGGCGCTGCATAATGTAGATAAAAGTGATGTTATCCACTGTTAGCAAGAACAAGGAGGCAGATTATTATCTCAATTGTGCCAGATTAGGAAAAAGGGAAGTGCAACGAGACCTAGGTGTCCTTGTACACCAGTCACTGAAAGTAAACATGCAGGTACAGCAGGCAGTGAAGAAAGCTAATGGCATGTTGGCCTCACCATTCCTCACCAAAAGAACTACCCCCCCCCCCCCCCCCCCCCCCCCCCGCCCCTCCTCTGCCCACCTGCCTGTCCTTTCTATAGGATGTATAACCCTGAATATTAAGTTCCCAGACACGATCCTCCTGCAGCCACGTCTCGGTAATCCCCACAATGTCATCAGGGAGAGATGAACAAGAAACTGTTCCCCACAAATTTTAATTATCCAGAAAAGGACACAAAGTGCTAAGTAACTCAGGTTGTCAGGCAGCATCTCTGGACAACATGGGTCGGCAGGTGAGCAGAGGAGGGGCGGGGGGAGGGACATCCCGTCAAGACTTTAATCTTTCAGAGATTAAGACCACCAAGGGCGCAGCACGATTGGCAGCCCCGCCAACAGTCTGTTTTTTCATCTTTTTTATAATTTTTAGTGTGTGTTAAAAGTTTGTGTAAATGTTCTCTGGTTTGTTTTATGTGGGGGGGGGGGGGGGAGGGGTCAGGGGAAACCTTTTTTTCAATTTCTTACCTTGCCAGAGATGCGATTAATTTTCGGATCGCATTCGCGGGAGCTGGAGGCCTCCTCGGACTGACCTTGGGCCTCACCGTGGGACGTGGACTTACATCGGAGTCAACCCCTTGCCTGGGATCGCTCCAACTGCAGCCTGCGGACTTTACATTGGGAGATCGCAGTCCCGGCAGAGGCCGTGGATGTCGGGAGCTCCAACGTCGCGCAAGGTTCGACCAGCCCCGACACGTGGTCCGATCGCCGGCACGGGGGAGCTGACATCCTCCCGATGCAGGAGCTGATCGCCTCGACGCGGCGGGCCTGCCGCTGGCTACGGGAGTCAAGATCAAAGATTATAGAGGAGCTCTGCTATAAGATCTTTGGTCAAGGTCATCCCGTCAACGGAGGGCTCATGGCCCTCGACAGCGAGAGAGCAAAGGGAAGAGATTGAACTTTTTTTCGCCTTCCATCACAGTGAGGAATGTGGAGGAGTCGCTGTAATGGATGTTTATGTTAAAATGTGTTTTGTGTGTTCCATTACTTTTTATTTGTATGACTGACTTGGCAAATGAAATTCCTCGTATGTTGCAAAACATACTTGGCCAATAAAATATTATTGTGATTGTGATTGTAATTGTGCTTGGGCAAGGCTTCCAGTTGTTGGTTTGCAGTGGACCAGTGAAAACCTTTTGTTTGAAGGATATTTAAGGGAATCTCCAAAGCAAGCAATGCTCAAGTGGTCATACACCTCTCTTGGAGTCACAGGCTGGATAAATGCCAGGAAGTAAAAACAAGGAACTGCACATGCTAGTTAACACAAAAGGACAAAAAGTGCTGGGGTATCCTGGATGGGCCCAAGAGCCCATTTAGGGGGTCTGGTAGACCCAAGGTGGCAGATAATTGTTCTGTCATAGGTCATTTTATATTCCCCAAGGTGTGGTACATCATTTAAACTTGGTTTCAACTGGTACCCACAATATCTTGGCTTGCCTATTTGGACAGCAGGGTCTAGGGTGTCCATTTTTGGGGTGTCTGGTACCTGTAGTGCAGCGGATTATTTGTCTGGCGTAACCCATTTTGTACTCTATGAGCTCAACTTGTTCATTTGGCATTATTTTTGAGTGGTACCTTGCTCGTCTATATGCAAGACCATTTTTTAGGCCCTTTGTGGGGGGTCTGGCAGGCCTTTTGCAGCAGGAACAATTTCTGCCGTTTGTGTTGTTGATATAGGCATGGCAGTGAGCACACCATGGTAGTGGATTTAAGTGGTACATCACTCATCTATTTAGCACCCATTTTTTGGCCCCTTGGAGGGTCCCCCAGGTCTACACGCAGCGGGTGGTATCCGGCAGACTCCCAATTCTGTTTATTTCAGGTGACCCCCTACACACTCCCATAGTCAGATATTGGTACCTAGTTCGTCTAACCTAATGTCTCTGGGCTGAAGGTCTAGCTTCAGCTGCCAGATAAGCTTCACAAGACAACATGTTCCTGTGTTTAAGAGAATAATTGATTCATAGAATTATACAGCTTAAGACTGTTTGGCCCATCAAACTCACTCGACTCATTAAATATTTATTCAATTTCCTTTTGACTATTATTGAATCTTCTTTCACAACTGTTTCAAGCACTGCAGCTTAAATCACAAAAGCACAATACAGACTTTGTTTCTTCTCTTACCTTCTGGTTCATTTGTTCATCATATTATCTTCAGCAGAGTCTTTCCTCTGACATTTCCGCCCAACAGATAATCCTCCGACATTTTCGCCACTTCCAACGAGATCCTACCACTTTGTTTGGGCAGCTAACACCCCAGTGGTATGAATATTGACTTCTAGTAACCCTTGCTTTCTCTCTCCCTCTATCCCGCCCCCTTCCCAGTTCTTCAACCAGTCTGACTGTCCCCGATTACATTTTATCTCTGTCTCAGTCTTTCTCTTTTTAAGTATTAGTGGAGTTTCTTAAGAGAAGTAAACAATTGTTTATTACTATCACCACTCATATTTGAGTGCATAATACCATGGTGTGCAGCGAGTGAAACATCATTTAACATTTCATGGGTCAATGATTTGTTAATCAGTTATCTTTACATTTCATTCCCTCTCTACCCAGAGCAAAAGAACACATAACACAACCATACGATGATGGCTTACATGCAATATGCTCTTTAACACAACCATATGATGATGGCTTACATGCAATATGCTCTTTGAACTTACATCTCAAATAAGTCTTCCAGGTGTCCATACACATTCCTTCAATGATCTATGTAGGAAGGAACTGCAGATGCTGGTTTACACCAAAGATAGACACAAAATGCTGGGGTAACTCGGGACTGGCAGGATTTCCAGATAGAAGGAAAGGGTGACATTTCGGGTCGAGACCCTCCTTCAGACTGAGAGTCAGGGGAGAAGGAGACACAGAGATAAGGAAGGATAAAGTGTATGAAAACGAGACAAGGATAGCTCAAGGAAAACATAGAATAGATCATAGTTAGCTAGAAGAAGGTGGCAACAAAGCAAACAGAGATAAAATGTAATCGAGGACAGTCAGACTGGTCGAAGAACTGGGAAGGGGGTGGGATGGAGGGAGAGGGAAAGCAAGGGTTACTTGAAGTTGGAGGTCAATATTCATATCACTGGGTTGTAAGCTGCTCAAATGAAATATGAGGTGTTATTCCTCCAATTTGTGCTGGGCCTCACTCTGACAGTGGAGTAGGCCCAGGCCAGAAATGTCTGTGTGGGAATGGGAGGGGGAGTTAAAGTGTTTCGCAAACGTAGGTAGATGTTTAGCAAACTGATGTTTAGGCAGACTGAGCTACTTACGATATACTAATATTCTTATTAATCACTCTCTTTTTGACCTTAAAGCTTGATGACATTCACAATATTTTCAAATAATTATCACTTATCTATCAAGCTAATGGTGCTAGTAATGTAGACTTGATTACAATTCCTGTCAAGGCTAATTCCATTAAGGATACGCCACGTATCTGAATTCAGGGCAACACCATTCATCCAATCATCATTCCAATCATTATTTGACTTTTAAGCTACTCCACCATTTAAGAATTTAGAAAGCAGAGTCTTTTCTTCAAGATCTCGATCCAAATTCAAAAATTACTTTGTGTCATTTTATTGGTTTTCTTATTTATAATTCCATATTATAAAATGTCCTTGACGTTTCAAATTGAAAATAATTTTAATTCTTGAGAACTTGATACAAAAAAACTTGAGTAGCAGCAATCAGACATGATTCAATGCTTAGTGAGCCATGTTCCAATAATCTGCAAGGAGTGGACCTTCTTAAGAATACAATGAAATGTGTGGGATGGGTAAAAGATGATGAAGGTGGATCAATGCAACATTTTCTGGATGTTCAATGCATTTCTAAAAATAATTTTCAACCAGAATCATGTAATTGCATCCCACATTTCTGCTTGGTTTTCTGTGTAACCTTTCAGAATTTGAACAATAACATAATGTGTATAAAAAAGAGCTACAGAGTATTGATGAGGGAATGGGTAATGAATACTAATAACCCCCACAGCTCAAGAACTGATGCACCATTTCAAAAGGTAAACAGAGTTGAGAAGGAAACAAATTGTTTATCTAAAATTTAGAAAATAGAGCACTTACAGCTCTATTGTTGCTTGGACTCCGGGGGGGTCTTTTTTTTTAATAGTGCAGACTATGGACTTCCAAATCCAGTTTTTATTCTTGGGAAAACCTTTCATCCTCTCAGCAGAGCTCACTGTTAAATTCTAAGCAGCACAGGAAGAATGTAAACTGACATATTTCTGTTATTTGAATGACAATGGTGCTTTTTTTCAAAAAACACCATCATGAAAACTAGGATGCTCTGAACTTCAATCAACTATGGGTTAGTTCTCGCAGTGCACCTTTTAATCACTGCCCTGCTAAAACCTTTGTAACAAAACAGTCCTACGCTGTGTGAAGATAATTACAATAGCAAAACGGAGATGTGTCGGAGCACCAAAAGTTCCTCATACAATAAAAGTTAAAATTCTGTACACCTTAATCATTACCTCCGATGATGACTAATTCAAGCAAATTAACACAATACCACTTTTATATTTCCTGTCAGTTCATTTCAATCCTGGAAATTAGCTTGAGTCAAAATATACATCTGACACTGAGAGTATATGGAGTAAAAACTAGCAATTATTTTGATATTTACAGGGGGTTGTTAGTTTTGAACTGTGATGGTTTATCGTAATGGGATTAGGTATAGAGAACATCTTTTCAGTAATATTCTCCAGCAGACCTAGCAGGGATCCTGAAGGTATTGATTAAGTAAGAAATGTTGGCCAAGAAACAGAAAAAAATATGAATTAGGAGCAGGAGGACGCCACTCAGCCTCTCAAGATTGTTGTTTGTTTTTTTCTCTTCATAATGATATTGGATTGTTAAGATTTAAATGGCTTCATAGGAACTGGCATGTTTGATACCCAGCTGCTGAATAGAATATCTATTAATACAGAACCTCAGTAGAACTAGACATCACTGAGGCTGCATTTGGAATATTGTGTTCAGTTTTGGTCACCTTGCTATAGGAAGGATATTGTTAAGCTGGAAAGGATCTAGAGAACACGTACAATGTTATTGCCTAGTCTCGAGGGCGTGGCCTGCAGCTAGAGGTTGGGCAGGCTGGGACTTCATTCCTCGGAGTGCGGATGACGGTTGATCTTACAGAGGTTTATAAAATCATGAGGGGATAGATAGAGTGAATGCACAAAGTCTTTTACCCAGAGTATGGGAAACAAAAACCACAGGACAGAGGTTTAAGGTGGGCTAGCTTCAGGATAAAAGGTTTGTGATCTATAAAGGAGAATTTATTCCCTCCAAAAGTTGTGAATCATTAGAATTCTCCAAACCATTCAACTATGGAGACAGGGCCATAAATAAAATATGTTCAAATCAAGAAGAGACTTTTTATTAAATAGTAGAGGGTCTCCAGAGGAAGAATGGACTACTCCCGATCCGATTCCTAATATAACAGTCGAGAATTTAAACCAGCAGCTGCAGTTCTTTCTTAGTCTTGAATCTACAATCTTTAACTCAAAGGCTGAGTGCTACCACCTGGTATTTCTCTATCATTTGGTACAATACCTCATTGACGTGAAATGTTCAATACTAAAGTTTGTCTCACTATCTCACTATTCAGGCAGCACAGTAACACAGGGTACACAAAAATGCTGGAGAAACTCAGCGGGTGCAGCAGCATCTAAGGAGCGAAGGAAATAGGCGACGTATCGGGCCGAAACCCTTCTTCAGACTGATGGGGGGTGGGGGGGAGAAGGAAGGAAAAAGGGAGGAGGAGGAGCCCGAGGGCGGGGGGATGGGAGGAGACAGCTCGAGGGTTAAGGAAGGGGAGGAGACAGCAAGGGCTAGCAAAACTGGGAGAATTCAACGTTCATGCCATCCGGACGCAAGCAACCCAGGCGGAATATGAGGTGCTGTTCCTCCAATTTCCGGTGTTGCTCACTCTGGCAATGGAGGAGACCCAGGACAGAGAGGTCGGATTGGGAATGGGAGGGGGAGTTGAAGTGCTGAGCCACCGGGAGTTCAGGTAGGTTACTGCGGACTGAGCGGAGGTGTTCGGCGAAACGATCGCCCAACTTCCGCTTAGTCTCCCTGATGTAAATCAGCTGACATCTAGAGCAGCGGATGCAGTAGATGAGGTTGGAGGAGATACAGGTGAACCTTTGTCGCACCTGGAACGACTGCTTGGGTCCTTGAATGGAGTCGAGGGGGGAGGTGAAGGGACAGGTGTTGCATTTCTTGCGGTTGCAACGGAAAGTGCCCGGGGAGGGGGTGGTACGGGAGGGAAGGGAAGAATTGACAAGGGAGTTGCGGAGGGAGCGGTCTTTGCGGAAGGCAGACATAGGGGGAGATGGGAAGATATGGCGAGTGGTGGGATGCTTGGAGGGATGCTGCCTCTCCGACCAGGCAGGTGACTAAGAAATAAAGTTTCCCCCTTCCCCACCCCCACCCCCCACATAGAAGACCTCCACTAACATTTTTTAACAGGACTTAGAATAAAATAAAATAAAACCCTCGAGCTGTCTCCTCCCATCCCCCCGCCCTCGGGCTCCTCCTCCTCCCTTTTTCCTTCCTTCTCCCCCCCACCCCCCATCAGTCTGAAGAAGGGTTTCGGCCCGAAACGTCGCCTATTTCCTTCGCTCCATAGATGCTGCTGCACCCGCTGAGTTTCTCCAGCATTTTTGTGTACCTTCGATCTTCCAGCATCTGCAGTTCCTTCTTGAACACAGTAACACAGGGGTAGGGTTATAGCCTTACAGCGCCAGAGACCCAGGTTCGATCCTGACTATGTGTGCTGTCTGTTTGGAGTTTACACATTCTCCCTGTGCCCACGTGGGCTTTCTCCGTGCGCTCCGGTTTCCTCCCACACTCCAAAGATGGACAGGTTTGTAGGTTAATTAGCTTAAGTAAAAATTGGGAGTTGTCCCTATAGGTAGGTATGTTGTAAAACGTACCTGACGCGTCGTTGAAAATCTGTCCCAGCCCGTGTGCGCGATTTTGGCGCCGTTTAGAGGGGGGCGGGTTTAAAATGCGATTTTCCCTAGGCTGTTCAAATCGAGCTTGTTCAGCCTAGTTAATTATTAATGAAAAATCGTTGGAAGATTCCTTCGCTTGAACTATTTTTACTTTTAAGGGGTTTATTTAATTGTTATAGTAGGTTAAACATTAACCTCTAAACCCGCGACTGCCGACAACGGGCCGGATCTCATACAGGGGACAACGGACGGTACGTTGTTTATTTTTACGTTAAAAAGGGCTTCTTAAGATCCCTTTATACAAACTTTTATGTTGCGAGAAGCTAATTTGGGCCCATTATATCCCGCAGTATTTTTCTGGGCATTTGGGGGCACAAATCTACCGCAATGTGAACGTTCTAAACCAGCGCAGCCACTCGAAAGCTGATTTAAATGCCATTAATTTACAGCAATTGAACACTAAATTCCTTCCATTTGGTCTATAAATTAATGTAAATGAGATTTTAAAATCATGTTTTATTGCGAATTATTTGTGAATATTATTTGGACACTTAGGCTATTTAAAAATGTTAATCATTTATTAAGAAATGGATAGATGTTTAGATCTAGCAATTGAAGTTTGAAATTGGCTACAATTAGGTAACTAACTAATTTTATGCTTTAATTTCAGGTCATCCAAGTAAGATTATTTTATATTTGTTTCAGAATGCTTCAATCTATGATAACTGAAATTTTACTTCGGAGTCACGTGAGTGACTACGTGAAGAACCCGCTTCCAACGCATGCGTGTCATATCGCTACACGCATTGCACGAGTCAACAGAAGGGTGGAGGACATCCACCAGTAACGGGAGAAGGAAAAAAGGACCAGCAAAAGGCAGGTAAGGACTCTGCATTTTTATTCACAGAAAAATGGACAGAGTGAAAAGGAAGCGGTCTGCAAAAAAGCTGCCCGAGAAACGCGTTGTAAACGTGGATGAACGGCAGAGACAGCAGCCGTCGGCTCTAGAGGCCTCGGTAGAGGAATCAGCTGTGCCAGAAATCATTCTGGCACCGACGAAACTTACTCACCGGCCGGGAGGCAAAGTTCAAACAAAAACGCACCATCTAGAAGAGCCCGACTTGGAGCAGCAGCGGGCGACCAGCCCGTATCAATATCGGACCAGGGCTGAACGGGTGCGGCAGACGGAACAAACCCGCTATGAGTGGCTGCATACGGAGCAGCCAGGAGAAACAGCTGACCGGGAACAGACGTGGACCGACAGTCAGGACCGGTGTGGCCAGCGGCGGGACGAGGAAAGCCCGCAAACCAGCACCCGTGAGTACCGGGGATGGGAACAGCTGGGATACAAAGAGCAGCACACTGCTGAAAGGCTGCAGGAATGGGAGCAGCCAAAAATAGCAAGTGCAGCTCACCGTCTAAAGGAGCTGCTGGAGGAGCTCCTTCACAGTGGCAGTCCCATGAATGTGGAGACTAGCCACAGTGGGCAGACAAGCCCCATATGGGTACCCCGTGAGGGACCCCCTGAAATCTCGACCTCTTCGGAGGAGAGTGGGCAGGACCCTGATGGGCCAGACCCTGATCACACAGCTTCCCATGATCCTGAATCTGCAGAAAAACATACACTGCTGGACATGGTGGCTGATTACTTCAAACCAAGTCAAACAGGGGCAGACTTGGATTCCAGGATGGCAGCCAGTATTAACTACATGTCTGGCCATCAACTCCAAAAACAAATATTCACAGAAACACTGGCCAGACATCTGCCACCTGGTAACTGTGATGTATTACAAATCCCCAGTGTCAACCAATGCATTTGGAAGCATATGGGGAAGGAAATCAGGAACCATGATCTCAAAATCCAGAAAGCCTTAAAGGGGCTTACGGCAGGGATCACAGCTTACATCCGCACCCTGGACAAAACAGAGCAAACTAAAGGCCACCAAAACGCACTAGCCCTGTTCTGTAATGTACAATATGAGCTGAATAGCATGCGGAGGGCGGCTATTCAGCCAGCACTGGATCCTAAATATGCAACAATTTGCAAACAAAGAGCCGTTAAAACCCCAACCCTTTTGTTTGGGGAAGCCAAGACACTGGGGGCTCATCAAAACCAGCGAAAAGGCTTATTTTGGATCACGGTACCAGCCACATGGAAGACCGAAAAGTGTGGCTTATATCAGTGGCAGTGCCAGAACCCAATATAACCTGCAGCAGCCTTCTTTTAGGGTATGGCCAGGGACGGCCACCCTGGAAGATGCGGAAGCCTAAACCTCCAGTACAACCACGAACACGAATAAAATCAAAACCCCCTTTTTTCAAAAAAAAACAAAGAAAATAATACAACCACCAGTAACCATGGAGGTAGGTGGGTGTGGTTCTTTTGTAAAAAAGGGACCCACGACGGTGGGAGGGAGGTTGCAATACTACAGTGACGAATGGTGTAAAATCACTACAGACTCGTATGTTCTAAGCAGTATTCAGGGTTATCTGATAGAATTTACTCATCCCAATAACCCCCCAGTACAACATACACCAGAAAGGCATTTCGTCCTTACAAAAACCGAACAATCTAAAGCCCACATGGAGCTACAACGATTGTATACAAAAGGTGTGATTGAGCATACTACTCATGAACAATTAAAATTTGTATCAAACATATTTATTAAAAATTAAAAAAAAAAAAAAAAAAAAAAAAAAAAAAAATAAAAATAAAAAAAAAAAAAAAAAGATGGGGGTTGCAGGATTATCATTGACCTTTCAACCCTAAACACATTCGTTCAATATGTTCATTTTAAGATGGATACCTTTATCACTGCTAAAGAATTAGTATCAGCTGGTTTCTATATGACAAGCATTGACTTAAAAGATGCATACTATACAGTACCCATCAAAGGGGAACACAGACGGTAGTTAAGTGTAAATTGATACCAGAAACGAATATGGATTATCTAGGATTCACCATTAACACGGTCAATATGTTAGTAACTTTACCAATAAATAAAGCCGCAGCCCTACAGGAGGATTGCAGCGAGCTTCTTAACACCAACAGACCCTCCATTAGACGGGTAGGCCGGATAATTGGGAAGATTGTGGCTACATTCCCGGCCACACATTTTGGGCCATTACATTATCAAAATTTGCAAAGAGCAAAAATTAGAGCACTCAAATTTAACAAAGGTCATTTTGATAGACCTATGGAGCTGCCTACGGAAGCTATAATTGAACTACAGTGGTGGGAACATAGCATTAGGTATTGCTCCAACCCCATCATTATTGACAACTCGTCTATGGTATTACAAAATGGTGTATCCAAAGAAACATTTGGATATCGGCAACATAAAGGTAAGCTAAATTCAGTGGCAGACACCAGGTCACGCAAATTTAATGAAAACACGGAATGGATGTTAAATAAAATGTATTTGCTGAAATTACAGCAAAATATGGTAGACCAGATATTGATATTTTTGCGTCCAGGTTGAATCACCAATTACCAAGGTATGTGTCCTGGAAACCAGACCCTGGGGCAGAAGCTACAGATGCTTTCTCACTGCATTGGGGGAAATGGCGTTTTTTATGCTTTTCCCCCATTCTGCCTCATCAATCGGGTACAAAGGAAAATTCAACAATATTCAGCATCTGGGATTCTCATAGTACCCGATTGGCCTACTCAACCGTGGTATTCGGTCATACAGGGGATGGTGTTAGAACCATGTTCCATTATTGGACATAGCCCGAATTTATTAATTCATCCAGTAATTGCAGGGGGGCAGTCACCCATGCCATAAGACTATGGATTTGTTGATTTGTAGAGTCTGAAAGACCCACTACACGGCATGGGGCTGTCAGACAGGACGATGAATCTCATCACATCCGCACAAAGACTGTCAACACGGAAGCAGTACCTCGGACACATCAAGAAATGGGGCATATACTGCTTTGACAACAACCTAGACCAAAGGGCCAAGAATATTCCGGCCGTATTGGAATTCTTAACAAACCTCCATTATGATAAACGATTGGGCTACAGTGCCATCAATAGTGCCAGAAGTGCACTCTCCAATTACCTATCACAAGGAACGGAGCGGCACACGGTGGGAACGCACCCCCTGGTAACAAAACTTATGAGGGGCATAGTCAATGCAAATCCCCCTAAAACCAGGTACTCCAAAATCTGGGATGTGGGTGTCGTTTTAAACATGCTGAGGAGCTGGTAGCCCATAAACAGCATTATCACTGCAGAAACTGACCATGAAGATGGTTATGCTCATGGCATTAGTTACTGCACAACGAGTCCAGTCATTAAGCAAACTGAGCCTGGACTCCTTGATCATCTCACGAGAGAAACTGGTGTTTGTCATACATGAGTTAATAAAACAAACAGACCAGGTTCATCGGGTCAAGTGATTGAATTTATGGCATATCCATATGACGAACGTCTGTGTATAGCAAGACATATCCAATTATACATGGAATATACTAAGAGCATTCGAGGTCAGGAAATGGCTTTGTTAATTTCTTACAAGAAACCGCACAAAAGGGTCACGACCCAAACTATCTCAAGGTGGCTCAAATATGTCCTAAAGATGGCAGGAATAAACACTAATGGTTTTAATTCTCATTCCACCAGGGCTGCAGCAAAATCCGCAGCAAAAATTCTGAGGTACCCACGGACCAAATCCTCAGAATAGCAGGATGGTCATCCGAAAGGACTTTCCAAAGGTTTTATAATAAACCAGTTTTTGGAGCCATTATCATTTTCGGAAAGCATTTTACGTTCAATATTATAATTTGCCCGAAGGGTTACAGGGCTATGATTTCAATTAATAAATGTATTTTCTCGTTATATCACACAAGTCTTTGTATAAGTGTGTCTAAAATTGCTAAGGATACTCTCTCCCGATACCCAAGGCAGTTGTGAAGCATGGACTCGTTCCACGGCATGAGGTCACAGAGCTTTGAAATCTTCACGTAGTCACTCACGTGACTCCGAAGTAAAATAGTAAGATTAAACGAGAACTTACCAGTTTGAAGTTTGATCTGTATTTTATGAGGAGGAACGTTGAGGGAATACGTGCCCTCCGCTCCCACCCTCCTATGATCATATCAAAACTGGTATCTCTTTGATAATCTTACTATGTTAGGTCATTATAGTTTCTGTGACCTCACACCGCTGCTTTGAAGAATGGCACGCATGCGTTGGAAGCGGGTTCTTCACGTATTCCCTCAACGTTCCTCCTCATAAAATACAGATCAAACTTCAAACTGGTAAGTTCTCGTTTAATCTTACTATTTTCATTCAGTTCTCTTAATTTTTGAGAAAGTTATTGGCTTTTGACTGTCCACGATCACAGCTTTTTTGTTTTGTCCATAGAAAATCAATAGGGAACAAGATGCTAATTTCCGAGTATGAAAATGGCCATGACTTTTTAAATACTTGAGATATGAAAGTGAATTAGGTGTCAAATTAAACTTCCTTTATGCTTTATCTGATGGGATAAATTGCAGACTTGAATTTTAAAATCTCAAAATGTTGTAACATTGCTACTATAGGGAGGTTGCACGGCAGTCGGGTCACGACCCATGACCCGTACTGTTGCCACGCAACGCCAACTGGATGCAGTGAACGGCAAGTAAGCACTTACCATGGATTCCAGTGTAGCAGGCCCGTCTTCTGTCCCAGCATCTGGACTCCACGCCTACCGGTTCCACACTCGCGGATCCCGGGCCGTCTATCCCCGAGGTGGGGGGGTTTGGGGGGGGGGGTGGTCGTGGGGGAGAGGGTGGGGGTAAGGTCTGGGGGAGGGCGGGGAGTGATGGGGGGGGGGGGGTTCCGATGCAGCACGGTCAGTGACTCTGGGTGGGCAGAGGGACCAGACTGTTGCCAACTCTACTGCAGCTGTCGGGGACATTTCCGGGTGGTCAGTGGGGGTGGGGGGGTGGTCGGGAGGGGGTGGGGGGGAGTCAGTGACTCTTGGTGGGTGGAGAGACCAGACTGTCCCCAACTTTGCTGCAGCTGATGGGGATGTTGCCAGGTTTTCGTCCCCGCGTGTCCGCTGTCCGGAGCTGCGGCCCCACAGCCCGTGACAGTGCGGCCGCACAGGGGGAGGGTGGGTGGAGGGTGGCCGTGGCCAGACAACGCTGACCCAGGGGGGAGAGTGGGAGCTGTCCCGAGGGATGTGCTCCTTTGGCCGCTTACACCTTGGTGCTCGGTTTAGAACAAAAATACTACAGCATTTGGTTCAGAGCACTCAGTCACCCTCCACAATTATTTACAGCGCAAAAATAGGCCATTTCGGCGGTTTTTAACAGGTAAGAAAGTACTGTTTCGTGTATTAACAGTGTATGCCGGTAGCTGCCATGTCCTCCAGATGGATTGGGCTGCTCCGTGTGTCACGCCCTTTGACCCGATAAACTTATGTGCATCCCCCCTATTGTGTAGGATAGTGTTAGTATAAGGGGGTGATCACTGGTTGGCATGGACTCGGTGAGCCGAAGGGCCTGTTTCCGCGCTGTATCTCTAAGCTTTAAAATCTGCTTTCTGCAAAGGTTAGTAAGCATCAATCATCACAGAAGAAATGTTGTTTAAAGCTTTGATATATTTTTACACCAGGGTCTAAACATTCTCTTGGCCAAGTTAAACATTTCAGTTCTATTAATACAACCTACCTTGCTCACCGGTCGTCTAAATAGTGACAGGAATCACAAATGGGAGTAGGACTGTTCTCCTGCAGCTAAATGCTTTTCATTACAAAGCTCATCGGATATAACCTGAAATGATTTAACTGAATGTCAGCAGAAAACAGATCTACTTGATGTGCGTCACTATATTCACTAATCTTTTCAATAAACATAGGTTGATTTAATGGCACTGCTTGCTATCAAGCAGGCTGAGAAAGTCTGAAAGCATTTAATCTCAAGATACGCAGACTGCCAATGCATCCTGGATACATTTGGACTCCGAGCAGAACTTAATTTTCATTCATTTTGTAGCACGGACAAAGTGTCCTACGCGATAGTCATAACTCGATACATTAGATAGCCCAAAAAGAAATGAACTAGAAATTGAATCCCACAATATCTATTTTACACAGTATCTCTGGCATTACCCACTCTCATTCCACGACGTTCCTTCGGCATGAGTGAGATCACTGAGAGATGGAAAATAAATTGAGGTGCGATGATGACAGGGAGAGAGAAAATAGAATTCTGGTGTCACAGAGCTTGGAAACAGGTCTTTCTGCCCACTGAATCTGATCTATTGAAAAATGTAACTGTTGTGTACACATTTACATAATACCCCGGTCCCTTTCCTATCAGCCCACTCCTCGTGCCCGTTAATCATGAACTTTTGAACCGATTGATAGCATATCACAAAAGTGACGGGGAAGCAGACTCACGCCTTTGGTTCAACTGTCCAGAGGTGTTCCTCGCAGTAGGACAACTTATTGAGGTCAAATTGGATGTTATATCGTGGAAGCATAGGTTGATACAGCACAGCAGGAGAACAGCCAAAAGTCCTATTCAATAATACCAACCCCTTTACTCAATCACTCACCCCTACATCTTGCCTCCATTTCAGATAAACATCCAATTCACTTCGGAAAGCAGCTTTTGCGTCTGCATCCTTCTTGCAGCCAAGCATTGCATTCATTTCAGCCCGGTGAGTCAAATCATTTCTCGTCATCTCCCTAGTGGTCCCTTTACCAATGATCCTAGAAACTGGTTACTGACCCACTCACTAGTAGAAATGTATGGCGTGCAGGAAGATCGGATGTCTTGAGAAGAAACCCTCATGAGCCTGTCCCACTTAGGCGACTTTTTAGGTGACTGCAGGAGCTTATAAATTTATTTTTATACTGTCCCTGACTTCCATTGTCAGCCATGGTCACCCCTTACTTCCCTTGGAATCTTTCTTCCTCTTAGGAATGAACTGATCCTGCACCTTCTGAATTATTCCCAGAAATACCTGCCATTGTTGTTCCACTGTCATCCCTGCTACGGTCTCTTTCCAGTCAACTTTGGCCAGCTCCTCCCTCATGGCTATATAGTCCCCTTGTTTAATTGTAATACTGACACTTCCAATTTTCCCTTCTCCCTCTCAAATTGTAGATTAAAACATCATATTATGGGCACTACCACCTGATCGCTCCTTTACCTCGAGTTCCCTTATTAAATCCGGTTCATTACACAACACTAAATCCAGAATTGCCTTCTCCCTGGTAGGCTCCAGTACAGGCTGCTCTAAGAATCCATCATGAAGGCACTCCACAAACTCCCTTTCTTGGGGTCCAGTAACAAACTGATTTTCCCAGTCTACCTGCGTGTCCTCAATCTTCCCATCTCAAGGGAATGTTCCCAGCACTGCAGTCCTCCTACTCAGCTATCAATTCAGCCAACTGTTAAGAATCTTTAAAGGCAATAGATAACAAAGGCAGTGCGGCAATCGAGCAGCTCAAAACTAAGCTGTTGTCAGCGAAATGAGAAACAGAATCATTATCAGCTATGCAGCAAAGCTGATAAAAGAAGCCTGTCAATTACTTTAGAAATGTCCTTGCAAATGTTTCTTAAAACTTCATTTTTTTACACTTTTTAAGAATACGGAGATCATTACCTCAGCTATATTCCAATTCTTTATTATTTTATGTGTATGTATTAATATAGCTAAATATATGTTTTATCTATCACAAAAAAAACTGTGTTGGGATTAGTCATTGAGTCATCCGTCCCATCGTTTTCATGCTGACCATCAAGTATCTATTTATACTAATCCCATTTACCATCCCTTTGACGGCAGCTTACTATGCCGGAGCAATTCAAATGCCCATTTTTATGTTTCCTCGATTGTAACGCGTGTTTGCAGATCTACTTCAGTGACTAGCAAACAGCTCCAGCTTTTTGTGTCTACCAGAAAGGTTGACTAACTGTTGGTTCCGGTGGGCGGCGCGACTCACGTCGCAGCGGCCTCTGCAGTCCGTTTGTCTTTTTGTTATTTTTTGTCCCGTTTTAATGTAGTTTTTATTATTTTTTTGATGGGGTATGTGTGTGTGTGTGTGTGTGTGTGGGGGGGGGGGGGAACTTTTAAAATCTTTCCCCTGCACGGAGAACCCGACCTTTTCCCTGTCGGGTCTCCGTTGTCATTGGGGCTGCAACGTGGAGCGGCCTCCAGCAGGAACTTCCTGGGGCTCCAGTCATGGAGCTGGCCGAGTCCGGAGCAGGTGGAGCTGTGGTGGCGCGCTGCTGTGACCCGACCCCCGGAGATTCGGAGGCTTACCGCAGGTCAATGATAACTGGTGGCGGCGCGACTCGTTGCAGCGGCTCCTACAGCCTGTCTGTCTTTTTTTTATTTTTGTCTAGTTAAATGTAGTGTTTGTGTTTTTTTAAGCTTGGTTTTAAATGTGTATATGTGGGGGGCGGGGGAAACCGTTTTAAATCTCTTCCCTGTACGGGAGACCCGACCTTTTCCCTGTCGGGTCTCCGTTGTCGTTGGGGCCTAGCACCGTGGAGCGGCCTCCAACCTGAACGACCCGGGGGCTCGGGAGTCTGCGGAGCTGTGGAGCTGCGGACTACTCACCATCGTGGGGCTGGCCGGCCTCGGTGCGTGGGGAGCGGTGGTGATTCGCTGCTGCGACTCGACTCCTGGGGCTCGGAGGCTCCAGCAACGCAGCCGCAGGTCCGGTGGACTGGGACATCGGGAGCTCGCGGGTCCGGGGGGAGAGAGAGAGACCGCTTCCCGGAGCTCCCGCAACGCGACTTCTCCAGCCCGTGTCGCGGGGTTGGAACGACCTGGAGCGGGGTCATACATCACCCGGCACGGCTTCATGGCCGTGGGACTCACCATCGCACGCTGGGGCTCCGACCTTGTACTTTCAGACCGGGAGCGGGGCCGTAAATCGCCCCGCGCGGCCTAAAATGGCCGTGGGACTTATCATCACCCGCCTGGGGCTTGGACATCGGGAGAGACATGGAGAGCAGGGGAGAGAAAAGACTTTGCCTCCATCACAGTGGGTTCACTGTGATGGATGTTTGTGTGAACTTAATTGTGTGTATGTCTGTAGGACATTGTCTTTGTTTGTATGGCTGTGGAAACAAAATTTCGTTTGAGTCTCACTGGGGCTCAAATGACAATAAATTGTATTGTATTGTATTGTATTGTATTGTATTGTGTATTGTCTGGCAGACAGTAATATCGGGAGCCCGCGGGTCCCTGGTGGGAGACCGCTTTTCGAGACTTCTGCAACGGCGACTTCACCCGCCCGAGTCGCGGGGTCGAGGAGTGCCTGGAGCGGGGCCTTACATCACCGCCCGGCGCGGCTTCAACGGCTGCGGGACTTTGCTAGAGCCCGCCGGGGGCTCCAACAACAAGACTCGGAGCGCGGCCTTGCATCGCCCGGCGTGGTTTTAATGGCCGCGGGACAATTGCCATCGCCCGCCGGGGGCTTTGCCTCTGACATCGGGAGGGGAATGGGGAGTGCAGGGGAGAGATAAGTTTTTTTGCCTTCCATCACAGCGAGGAGGAGATGCGCTGTGATGGATGTCTGTGTAAATTGTGTTGTGTCTTGGGTCTTTTTTTTCATGTGTGTATGACTGCAGAAACAACATTTCATTTGAGCCTCTATGAGGTGCAAGTGACAAATAAATTGTATTGTGTATTGTGTGTATTGTGTATAAAGAGTTGGCTGCCTTGGGCGCCATCTTGAAGCTTGTGAGAATCTTTGCCACCACTACTACCTCAGGCACTAAATTCCACAGACTTAAGGGCTTGTCCCACGAGCATGCGACTCCATGCGGCAAGCGCGACCTAACGTGGTCGCTTGAGCCGTACGGCCTCGCGGGGCCGGTCCCACTTCGATCGCCGGAGCCATTTGGAGTAGTGCGGAGCTGGTCCGGACATTGCGCGGGGCTCTGAAAAACTGGCCGTGTTCAAAAATTCCACGCGGCAACGGCCTGCCGGCCCACAGCCACCTCGACGCCGTACGCACCGCCTCGACGGGCATGTTCAGCGTCTCGACGCCGTATGCAGCGTCTCGACGCTGTACGCAGCATCTTGACGGCGTACGTCACACATGAACTTCCCACGGACTTCGCTCGAACTTCACGTCACTCACGCGACCTTCGCGCGGCCCCCGCTTCTGGTTTGGTTGCGCTCACCACATGCAGGCACATGCTGGTGGGACCGGCCCTGTACGGGGATCACTCGACCTCCGCGCAGCCCCCGCGCAGCGCCCGCTTCCAGTTTGGTCGCGCTTGCCGCATGCAGGTCGCATGCTCGTGGGACAGGCCCTTAAGAGTCTTCAGAGGTTGTCGAGACTGGTGTAATGGTTGTTTTTTTCCTATGCAAGGGGATCGGCTGATTTGAGTTAATAATTTGAATAAATTTGAATAAATATATTTGAGTAACAATGACACTGTCTTCACCATTCTGATGAAGGATCTCAGACCTGAAACATTAATGGGCCTGTCCCACTTGCGATTTTTTAGGCAACTGCCGGCGACCGTCATAGTCGCAGCAGGTCGCCAAAAAAACGGCGACAACCTACGTCATCCTGGCGACAACCTATGACAGCACCTACATCAGGAGGAGTAAAGCTACACTCATTGGCATCAAACCCACTGTCGCCGAATATTTTTCAACATGTTGAAAATTTAGCGGCAACCAGAAAGACGCTACGACATTTTGCGCGACTACTCCCGGCGACCAGCGGCGAACATGTGGCGACAAACTAGTCGCCTGTAGTTGCCAAAAAAATTGCCTAAGTGGGCATTTTCTGTTAGTTATCTGTTCCCATAACTCTGTTTCCCTATTCACAGATGCTGTTGACCTGCTAAGTGTTTGTAGCATTTTTATTTTTATTTCAGATTACCAGTCCCTTATTTGTATTTTCTCATCCTTCACGGCTTCCTTGCTTTTGGAAGTGGAGCAGAGCAAAATGTTGACAGTGCCTCCCAGTGCCTGAGGTCCAAGTGGAGATCCAAAAATGCACTTCATCGTATTGCAAAGAAACAAATGCACTGACCAAATGAACTGTCCATGTTTCAACCTCCTCTCATCACCTCAAGAATCTGGATGGAAGTTAGTTGCAACTATACTTGTACTCCCTGCCTTGACCTTCTCAGCATCTCCTTGCTTCATTGTTGGAATTTCCAGCCATCAAGGATCCACACTGCATGTAGTCGTCCTGAGATCCTTTGTTCCTTTGTTTAAACCAGTATCTACAGTTCCGAGTTTCTACCGTTTGGCTTGCTATCTCTTCGATGTTTTGAGAGGATCTCTGAATATAGTTTTCCACCAAACTTTTGCTCAGTTCCCAAACATCTTCCTCTGATTCTCAGCATTTCTTTATAACCCCATCTGAAACCTATTGAGATGCTTCAAGATGATGATTGTATTTTGCGTTCAAGTTGTGAAAACAGCGTGCATTTCAGATTTCTATATGACTAAAAGTCTCATCTTGATCACTTCCTGTCTGCGCTGTATATTGATTTTAGAAAAAACGCTACCATATATATTGCTATGATTTTTGGCCATCTTACTCACAGTCCTCCTCCGCTGAGGCAGCCCCGAGGATTTTTCCAATCGATGAAAAAAAGAAAAGTTATGAATGTTTAAAAAATCTTGAGATCAGCTGATTGGTCCTCTCGCCTGTCAATCACCACGATGAAGGTAACGCCCCTTCAGGGGGTGGGTGGGGGGCAGGACAATAAAACCCCGGATGCCTGGACGTGAGTCAGTCACTCTGGAAGATCACGAGGGGGAGGTCACTGCTGTGTGTCTACTGAACTGTGAGGCTAACCTTTATGTGCTTTATGTGGTTATGCGCTTTATGTGGTTATATGCTTTATGTGGCAATGTGGTTATGTGCTTTTTGTGGTTATGTACTTTATGTGGTTAACCATTTATGTGCTTGCAATAAATGGATTGTTAGCCAGCAATGTGCTTGCAATGAATGATGATTTGTTAACCCTTATTGTGCTTGCAATAAATGATTTGTCAGCCAGCAATGTGCTTGCAATGAATGATGATTTGTTAACCCTTAATGTCCTTGCAATAAATGATTTGTTAGCCCTTGATGAAAAGAAATGAGTTGTTTGGCCTGCCCTGTGCTTGAAATTGAAATGGAAATGGAAATTAAATGAAATGAGTTGTTTGGCCTGCCCTGTGCTTTTGCTTTTGCTTTGCCTTTGCTTTGCTTGAGCTCACCTGAAATTATAGCAAATGGATTGTATTGTTGGCTGGCTCCGCCTGCCCTGTGCTTTTACTTTTGCTTTGCCTTTGCTTTGCTTGAGCTCACCTGAGATGAAAGCAAATGGATTGTATTGTTGGCTGGCCCTGCATGCTCTGTGCTTTTGCTTTTGCTTTGCCTTTGCTTTGCTTGACCTCACCTGAAATGAAAGCAAATGGATTGTATTGTTGTCTGGCCCAGCCTGCCCTGTGCTTGACTTGACGATTTGAAATGGATTGATTTGACATGAAATGGATTGTTGGCCCTGCACTCACTGTGCTTAACTTGTCTTGACCCACAACACCCATGCTAGCGCTCCAGACCCCCCCCCTCCCCATCCCCACTGGCCACCAATATTGGAATTGGTGAGGTGGATTATTGCGTTGGGGGACCAGCCCTCCTGTGTGAGCCTGGGAGCCAACGGGTCCCACTTAGTCTAATAGGAAGGTATGTCTGCGAGTCCATTGTAACATAAGAGACTTAACTGCAAGAATTGGTAAACTATAACAATCATAGCAAAAAATGACAAATCTATTAAAGAAAAGCTATTGTTAATAGTAAACAATACAGAGGAAAACCTTGGCACTTTGAAGACTGAAATACCTCTGGTGTGCAGTTATGCAGTAATTAGAAAGCAAATGCAGAATTCCTCCTCATTTCAGTCTAGTGCTGTAACTACACACCTTATCCTGAGACTATACTCACCAGTTCCAGACTTCCTCACCAGAGAAATGATCTTATTGTCACCTAGAGTCATGCTCCTTTATACTGCATATGTTCCACTGAAATCATTGAGTAGACTCTGCTCATTCTATCTTCATTAGACCAGCCATTATCAATCTGGTGAACCTTCAATGCACTCTCTTGTTCTAACCTTCCTTGAACTAAACTATCCTCGATATTGGTTTTGCCAAAGGCCAGGACACCAAAATAGTGGCAAGGCAATCTTACTTTTGAACTCAAAAGTTTAAAGGAGATGTGCGCAGCAACTTCTTTACACAGAAGCAGCTGAGTGCCTGGAAAGTGCTGGTGGAGGCAGATACCATATAAGAGACGCATGGATGTGCTGGGAGTGGAAGGATATGGATCATGTGCAGGCAGATAAGAATTAATCTTAGTATCATATTAGGCAGAGATATTGTGGGCTGGGCCTTTTCCTGTGCTGTACTGTTCTATGTTCTATGTTGTCGAAGTGCTGGAGTAAGTCAGTAGGCCAGGCAGCATCTCTGGTGGACATGGATAGGCAACCTTCTTCGGTTGGACCCTTCTTTAGACTGACTGTAGCAGATGGGTGAATGCTGGAAATGTTTTACTTTTGAACTTATTCCATTCTACTTTTAAACTCACTCATCTCAAAGTTAAGACCAACAATCCCTCTTAAGGGCCTGGCATACCTATTAATGTTAATGCATCTTGCATCAGAACACCCAGATCTCTCCAAAAAGTGATATTAAATAGCTTTGCGATGTTTCATGAATGATCTGATTTGTCGGATATTCCTGCCAATGTAGATAAGATCATAATTCCCTTCATAATATTCCACCCTTGCTCCATTCAATTTAATGAGGCTCAATGTCTGTGGATATAAGGCTGATGATCCAGGAAACACTAAGCTGATCAGGCCACAGATGTGGGAAGATAAATAGAGTTTACATTTCAGGTTGAAGACCCTTTGTCAGAACTATTTTAGATTTCCAACCTTAGCAATTTGTTTTAATTTTCACATATGCCTGCATATGAATTTTGCCCCTTTCATTAAATAATGCGTGCAAAATAAAAATAATCGCCCTTTTTGATCCCTTGGTGTAGCTAATAATTCCGGTATTTATATCCCTTAGTCCGTTCAGTGAAAACACCGACTAGAATACTTTAAATCATTCTTTATTTCACCATGGTTACCAGGTTTCTCTGTACCGCCCTGGGAAGCTCTCCTAGTAAGCAATCACAGAGAAAACATGTGCTCAAACAAAGGAATTTGCATATATATATGGTTGATACAGTGGGAGGTAACTTACAATGGGCAGTAATTCTAGACCAATAACTACAGTATCACATGGTTATACAGGTGAGGACAATCTTTCTCCCCAATTACAATCATACACAGTATAATACATCTTAGCCAATCACAATAGCATTGAACATCACATGTTTTCCAAGAAAAATTATGTCAAAGGAAAGTGAAGATTAACTTCTAACTTCAATCAGCCCTTGATCCTCAAAAACAGAATACTTAACCCTTTAATCCTAGAGTATCCCCGGTTCTGCATATTCTCATTCCTCCCTTTTATCATTCCATGATAACTCCCCATTTCTACTTATTTCTTATTTCTATCCTTCCCAGTCATTCAAACTCTTCCTGCACCCTATCAACATACTCAGTCTTTCTTCATCACATACTTCATCTTGTCTTACCAGTAACTTTCTCAGAGCACCTATGCCTTCCAGTGCTGTCTGCATTCTCCCCAATGCACATTTTACAACTGCTAATTCTACAAAAATACAAATAATCACAATAGCTAGGTACATAGCCATGTTGATTATCAGTCTGACCAGCTTCCAAAGCCCCAATTACCCCAGTCACTTGCTTCCTTCATGTTATCCAACTGTTCTCTTATTAGCACCGCCATTCAATATTATCATAGCTGATCATCCACAATCAGTACTCAATTCCTGCTTCTAGTGTGTCCAATCCCTTAACAATCCTATATGTTTCAATAAGATCTCCTCTCATCCTTCTAAACTCCATAGTATATAAGCCCAGCTCTCCAAAACAGCACAGAATACTCCAGGTGTGGTCGCACCAGGGCCCGTACAACTGCAGAAGGACCTCTATGCTCCTAAACTCAAATCTTCTCGCAATGAAGGCCAACATGCCATTAGCTTTCTTTACTGCCTGCTGTACCTACATGCTTACTTTCAGTGACTGATATACATCACACCCATGTCTCGTTGCACCTCCCCTTTTCCTAATTCGGCACCATTCAGATAATAATCTGCCTCCCTGTTCTGGCCATCAAAGCGAATAACCTATACATTATACTGTATCTGCCATGCATCTGGCCATTCACCCAACCTATCCAAGTCCCCCTGCATTCTCATGGCATCCTCCTCACAGTTCACACTGCCACCCAACTTTGTGTCATCTGCAAATCTGCTAATGTTACTTGTAGGTGAACAACAGCGATATGTCCATCGTGATGTATCCTAGAAAGGGATATCTTGAAAGAAAGAAGAGGCTAGTGTTTCATGCCTTAGGCACCATACTGACAATCTTACAGTGGTGAAAGTGAACCCACGCATCTCTTCCCTCTACCTTAGCTGTGGTAGGGGTTGTTAGAAGGACCTTGTAAGGTCCTTCCCACTGAATGTCCAGTCTCTTCCTCGTCCAATTCTTGATCATTACATAATTACCAGGTCCAATTTTAGATTGTTATAGTGTAGATCTCTCAATGCCCTGGTTATTGATAAAATATAGTTAGTCATTTCCATTATCATGTGATGAAAGTGAACAGCCTTTGGACTATTCTGGTTCCATGGGGTTCTGAGTGGATGGCCATATACAATCTCTGCTGGACTCAACCGAGTCTTCCCTGCTGGGCTGGTGTGCATCTGGAATAGCGCCACAGGGAGTAGTTTAAGCCAATTGGTCCCTGTTTCAATCTGTAATTTGGCAAGTTTATTTTTCAATGTTTGATTGGCTCGTTCAACGAGTCCAGCAGCCTATGGCCGATAGGCACAATGTAATTACTGTTGGATGCCCATCTGAACAAAGAATTCTTTGGTCACCTTTCCCACAAAATGAGGGCCATTATCTGAACTCAGCCCAGTTGGGATTCCATACCTGGATATAATTTCTTTCATAAGTACTTTAACAACCGTAGAAGCTTTGTTGTCCACGGTAGGATAAGATTCAATCGATTTACTGAAGGCATCTACAATAACCAATACATATTTATAACACTGACATCTTTCCAACTCAATGTAGTCCATCTGGAGGTTTTCAAAGGGACCCATGGGTAAGGAGGTTATACCCTTCCCGGGGTTATATTACTGACAGGTCAGACAACGACTACTAATCACCTGTGCCAAAGTCGACAACTTTGGATGCCACCATGTATCTAAAACGTTTTACCAGTTGCTCGGGCACCACAGTGAGTTGCAAAGTGTATACATTCAATAACCCACATCGCGAGTTCATCTGACATACATGTTTGCCCTGCCGGGGTAACCCATAATCCCGACATGCAATCAACTTTACAACCGAGCTGTTTCCACATTTCTATATCTTGGCCAGGAGCATCCTCCTGTAATCTAAAAACATCTTGGATGGTTGGCATTGGTTTTTCCGAGGGAGACTTGTCTTTGTCTATGCTTCTAGTCTGCCTCATCATTTTAAGTACCACCCCGCACCCTTGGGACACATCCTTTGCTTCTTGGTCATTTGTTTTGCTCACATAAGGGCTTGTAACAGGTCTGATATCAATTTCTGGTGGGATATCTGTGTTCCTGCTGAAGTCAAGAATCCCCTGTTTTTCCACAACTGACCGAAGTCATAGACCACTCCAAAAGCATATCTGGAGTCAGTATAAACATTTATTCTCAAGTCCTTCCCTAAAATGCAGGCTCTTATCAGGACAAACAGTTCGCTTGTTGGATAGAGAATGGTGTTTCAAAGGCCGCCGCCTCCACACAAATGCCATCCTGATCTATAATTACGTATCCTGAAAGTCTTTCACCTAGGAGTCCAATTGAGGCACTCCCATCTACATACAGAGTTAAGTCAGGGTTTGTCATGGGAATATATGTCAAATCTTCCCGAACAGAAGTATCTTCTTTAATCACAAACATGCAGTCATGCCCTAACTCAGCTTGTTCCTCCGGTAGTTTGGCGAGAAAGGATGCCGGATTGATGGTGATACAATACTTAAATTACAAGCTTGCCTCTGCTTCAGCAGGTACTGTCATATAGAGGGCAGTATTAACTTTTCTGCGGAGCTACTTGGATGGGGTTAATCTGGACGCATCCTACTTGAGTAGAGTCTTCTGCCCACACTTGTGGATCCACATACTCTGTTACCTCACTCCCCAGATGATGGCGTAGCTGCGTAGTAACCCTCCTTGGTGACTGATAAAATTGAACAGTACAATTATTAGACAGTTCTTGGTCCTGGCTCGTGTTTGGATTCGCCAGACCAATCGCTTGCTTAACCATAGCTCCTAAATCCTTTGCATGAGACGGAAGTTCACTTTCTTTGTTATATGCGGGGCAACCTCATAGTCCAGCTTCCACAATTCCAAAGGCACCTCAGCATATTCTGCTGTTCCCTGTTGTCCGGTTACTAATGCCAAAAGATTTACATCCCATCTAGTTCCTTCATGGGATTAAAAAAAATGTTTCTAGCTCTTTATTCCCGCCACTGCAGTCATAGGCTAAGGTGATATGGAGCAGTGGCTCATCATCCAGTGTTAGGGATCACCATTGGTGTGTTACTGACGAGTAACACTCTCTTTATTGTCCAGTTATTCCAGTATCTCCACATACGATCTTTAACTGAAATATACATAACAAATCTCAGCCCAGCAGATCACAGTCAAGGCCTGGGGTAATCACAAACTTATGCTGCACTGTCTCAATTACTTTGACTGGCATAGAGATGGGGTATTGAAAGATCTGTCCTTGGAATCCAGATAATCTCCGAGTCTTGTCGGATTTGTGGAGGTTGTTCGTGGACTGAATGGATGCCCCTGTATCCACAATGAAGGTACACTGTTTTCCCGCAACTTGTAATACCAGAACAGGTTCCTTGTCAGTGTAACACCCATTCACCACTAAGTTGGCTAGTCAGCATTGAGGAAATTGATGAGCCTGGGAGAAGTGTACCTCCCTTGTCCTTGATCTCCTTGCCAACCTCCCCTTTGTTCTTGCTGATAACTCCCTCCCGCTTGTCTCCGCCATGGGCACTCCTTACTTCAATGGCCTTGCTGGATACAATTGAAGTATCATTTAACTGCACAGGCCATTTGGCTCTGAGAGTTGTCAGTCCAGTCCATATTATTAGTTTTTTTTTGCATCTGCGACAGTAGCTGGGAGACAAAGTACTAGGATAGCACAGTACTGCGGTGAATTCTGACTGTCTCCATACCTATCATCCCCCGACTGACATGTATATCTCTGAAAATCTCTCCAAAATTCTTCTGCCCCCTCTCTTTTCCGGGGTCTAGTATCCAGGAATTTGTAGATGTCAATAGTTTTTTTTTAATCAAGTGCTAATAAGGACGGTAAGGATTGCGTCCTCTCGGGTCAGATTCTGGGCATGTTGATCATGGGTTGGGGACCCCAAATTAGCTAGGAATCTTGCGTGTTCTACTGGGGTTAGAACTTGTTGCACCAGGGCCCACAATTCTCTGGAATCAACATTATAGACACGTATAGTGGTTCTGAGGGAGTATACAAATGAGGCGGGTGATTTATTTTTATTTGGCAGCGACTTCCAAGTGAGGTAAATGCCCATATTGACACCAGCTGGAACTGCTGGGTCAAAAGCGACTGGGTAAGTGGAAACAGGTAGTACTGTAGGGTTGGGGGTATTGGAATGGTGACGGTTGCCAGAGCACGTGAGCACTAGTACTGATTCCATTCTCCCACTCATCCAAATCAATCCTCGTAGTCTCTCTCTATCAAACCAAAGCCAACCATTAGATCATGCAAGCTGCTGCTTGAGTCTTTTCTAAGACTAAGAAAGTGGATCACATCATTCCAGTTTTGAGGTCTTTACACTGGCTTTCAATCTGTCAAATAATTGATTTCAAAATATTACAGTTGGTTTATAAAGCACTGAATGGTCTAGGGCAAAAATACATTTCTGATCTTCAGCTATGTTATGAACATAGAAACATAGAAACATAGAAAATAGGTGCAGGAGTAGGCCATTCGGCCCTTCGAGCCTGCACCGCCATTCAATATGATCATGGCTGATCATCCAACTCAGTATCCTGTACCTGCCTTCTCTCCATACCTACCCCCTGATCCCTTTAGCCGCAAGGGCCACATCTAACACCTTCTTAAATATAGCCAATGAACTGGCCTCAACTACTTTCTGTGGCAGAGAATTCCAGAAATTCACCACTCTCTGTGTGAAAAAAAAAATTCTCATCTCGGTCCTAAAAAACTTCCCCCTTATCCTTAAACTGTGACCCCTTGTTCTGGACTTCTCCAACATCGGGAACAATCTTCCTGCATCTAGCCTGTCCAACCCCTTAAGAATTTTGTAAGTTTCTATAAGATCCCCCCTCAATCTTCTAAATTCTAGCGAGTACAAGCCAAGTCTATCCAGTCTTTCTTCATGTGAAAGTCCTGCCATCCCAGGAATCAGTCTGGTGAACCTTCTCTGTACTCCCTCTATGGAAAGAATGTCTTTCCTCAGATTAGGAGACCAAAACTGTACGCAATACTCCAGGTGTGGTCTCACCAAGGCCCTGTACAACTGCAGTAGAACCTCCCTGCTCCTATACTCAAATCCTTTTGCTATGAATGCTAACATACCATTTGCTTTCTTCAATGCCTGCTGCACCTGCATGCCTACTTTCAATGACTGGTGTACCATGACACCTAGGTCTCATTGCATCTCCCCTTTTCCTAATCGGCCACCATTCAGATAATAGTCTACTTTCCTGTTCTTGCCACCAAAGTGGATAACCTCACATTTATCCACATTATACTGCATCTGCCATGCATTTTCCCACTCACCTTGCAGCCTCCTAGCATCCTCCTCACAGCTAACACTGCCCCCCAGCTTCGTGTCATCCGCAAACTTGGAGATGTTGCATACAAATCCCTCATCCAAATCATTAATATATATTGTAAATAGCTGGAGTCCCATTCTGAAAAGGACCCGTTTACTCCTACTCTTTGCTTCCTGTCTGCCAGCCAGTTCTCTATCCACATCAATACTGAACCATCCAGAACTCTGAGGTCATCTAGGACAGGTGCTTTCTGTCACCAGTCAGAACTAAACATGGAGAAACAGGGTTTATTTTTTAACCACATATATGAAACAAACTTCCATAAAAATCCAGGTCCACTCAAATTAACAATGCAGAATACCAATGGCATTAAGTATTGTCCCAAGAAGCATCAGCCATGTCCTAAATGTTGTTATTCTGTACCAATTCATTCTGTTCCCTTTTTAGTTCTAATTACCTTAACAGAGCCCCTCTTATCTGCTCCACTAGAGAAAGCCTGTGTGAGAGAAATGCAAAGCCACTTGATCTTCTCAAGTATCTCAGCAAGCAATGCAATAGCAATTAGCTCTTTCATGCCTTGTTATTCATTTTGGCCAAAAATTTCACACAAAACAATTAGATTCCCACAACACAAAATTTACATATCAAAATAAATTCCACAATAAAATAAATTCCACAATACCCCTCCACAAATCTCAGAGTATTAAAACAACAAATGTTAACAATGCAAGATCAACTGAAGAATGTGAGTCTACCGCTTTAAGTGAAAGCACTCGAAGGTAGAAGAATGCTTATCAGCAAAGGAATTATCAGAAAAATAGTGTATCCTCCTTCAATTTTAAAGCAAAAATCACACAAACTTAAATGAAAGCATAAGCAAACGTAAGTAAGAATATAAGCAAACTTAAGCAAAAACATAAATCACTATATACAAAATTAAACCACACAAACTTAAACAAAAGCATTCAATAAAACACTTTGACTTAACAGAATTTAGAGCAGCAATCTTTTTATCGCAGTCCTGCAATACCACAGACACCCCTTCCCACTTCTACTTTGGCGCTGGTTTTGATGTAATTTGTCAATTTCTACTCAGCCCCAAAACCCCTTCCCAAACTTTTACACAGTGCAGGCTCTTAAAGTAATTAATCAATTAACTTATCCTGACTTCCTACCTCGAAGCTGATTTTAAAGTAATTTGTCAAATTATTACTTCAGCCCGAAACGTATTTCCAATTACCTCAATACCGAAATGTTCCCTCAGCTGAACCCTTTATCAATTAAAGCGACCCAATATCAGTATTCTTCGGACTACTAATCTCAGTCTCTTCGGGACGTCTATCGAAGGCCAGCGAATTGCTGAGCAGCTGGATCAGCGAATCGGAGGAAAACCGATGGAGTAAAATCACTCATCGGGGGCCTAATTCCTAGATCCCCTGACCCGACAACTCAACCCTTTTATCGCAAACCTGCGAGGGCCTCCTCTGAGACCCCGGACGATGCCCCCAAATGACGAATCCGGTATTTATATCTCTTAGTCCGTTCAGTGAAAACACCGACTAGAATACTTTAAATCATCCTTCATTTCACCATGGTGACCAGGTTCTCTGTACCGCCCTGGGAAGCTCTCCCAGTAAGCAATCACGGAGAAAACATGTGCTCAAACAAAGGAATTAGCATATATATATGGTTCTTCTTCTTCTTTCGTGTGGCATGCACAGCTTAAAGTTGTAGGACAACTTGTTCTATTTGATCTTCTGTTTGTGCACGTCTAGTTGATTGCATTAGTCGAAACAGGGCGGACCACGTGAAGGTTGCAAACTTCCACGCCATATATATGGTTGATACAGTGGGAGGTAACTTACAATGGGCAGGAATTCTAGACCAATAACTACAGTATTACATGGTTATACAGGTGGGGACAATCTTTCTAGATAATTACACAGTATAATACACCTTAGCCAATCACAATAGCATTAAACATCACATGTTTTCCAAGAAAGAAGATGTCAAAGGAAAGTGAAACTTAACTTCTAACTTCAATCTGCCCTTGATCCTCAAAAACAGAATACTTAACCCTTTAATTCTAGAGTATCCCCAGTTCTGCATATTCTCATAGCCAAGGTTCCCTTTCTTTGCCATCCTTATCCCTCTTTACGACTGGACCATGCAGGTTCTGAACTTTGATCAACTGGTCTTTAAGATGATTTCCACATGGTAGGTAGACTTAACCAATAACAATTGCTACCAGAGTACCTTTCCGAGGTCCTGCCAAATAAAGTTGTAGTTAGCTATTACTCCAATTTAGTGTTTTCATGCAAGGCCCTGCCTTCTCTCTACTCAAAACAATCTTAAAACTTATGAAGCTGTGATTATTATCCTTAAATTGGACTTCCACTGTAGCACTGGTCACACGGCCAGGCTAATTTCCTTTCAGTATACATATCTGTTGTACATATCTGCTCCTCTATCTCCTGCTTGCTATTGGAGGGCCTATAGTATAATCATATTAGAGTGTTCGCACCTTTCTTATTTCTAAGCTCTACCCCTATCGCCTCTTTGGATGAACCATGCAGTATGTCCTCTCTGAGTGATGTCATGACAGTCTCCCTAATTAAGAGCACCACTTCTCCTCCTCTTTTGCCTCCCTCTCAATCACGTCTGAAACATCGAAACCCCGGAACATTGAGTTGCCAGTCCTGTCCCTCTAGCAATCACATGTCTAAAAATGCCACAGCATCATAGTCCAAAGCACGGATCCAGCTCTGTTCATGTTTTCTCCACAATACTCCTTGCATTGAAATGAACATATTCCTTCACCTCTCTCTCTTTCTGTCTTTCTGTTGATTTTACTGATCCTAACCTCTACATTTCCATCACTCTTACCAGTTTCTGAAATACTACTCTGATTCCCACCCTCCTCCCTCTCCAGTTTAACCCCTCCTGAGTAACACTAGCAAACCACCTGCAAGGATATTGATCCCCCTCCAGGTCAGACATTTTGGAATGTTTCATTCCGGCACCTAGATACTTCTACCCAAAGTGAAAACGTGCCTTCGACACAGGTGGAGAAAATATCAATGACCTCTTAGAATGGATAAATATATAGATATTCAGGCAACTGCCAAATAATTATTTTGTGAGCTTACCTGCTGGGATTTTTCATTTTCCTCCTTTGTCATATTTTAACCTGAATTAAAATTTCCATGAAACCGCTTCCTTGAAAGTTGCATCGTAAAATTTAATTCTCTTAATCAAAGCAATGGCTGTAAGAACCCTAGATTATGGACATCAAACCTCTGCCAGATGTAGTAAAAATTGCCAAGACCGGAAAGTTACAGCTATGAGGAAAGATTGGATAGTCAATGTTGTTTTTGGAACAGAAGATGCCGAGGAAAGACTTGACTGAATTATGAGGGGCCTGGACAGAGTCAACAATAAGGCCCTGTTTCTTTTAAACCCAAGGCCTCTCAAGGGAGGCCAAACTACTTGGGTCTGCATTCTTTGTAATCCGGCAGAATGAGTGGTGTTCTTGTGGAAATATTTACGACCATAAGAGAGCCTAACTGGGTAGATGTTATATGCTTTCACCACTGGGAGAATCTCAAACCAGGGAACATAGATTCAAGATCAGAGGCCATCCATTAAAACTGAGATACTTAGAAATGTCTTCACACAAAGTGTGGCAAATCTTTATAATTCTCTTACCCAGAGAGTTATGGAGGCTAAATTATTAGAAGTATTGAGTCATAGAGTCATCGAGTCTACGGCTCAGAAACAGGCTCTTTGGCCCAACTCATCCATGCAGACCAAGATGCCAATTCTATGCTGGTCCCATGGAAGCTAGTACTTAAACTGGAGATAAATATATTTTTGATAGATCATGGGACTTTGGGTTATGGGAACCTGGCACAGAACAGGAGTTACCATCTGAGATAGATCGTATTGAATATAAGGGTAGGATTGTGGGACCATGTGGCCCACTCCTGCTCCTATTTGTTTCTGTTAAAAGATATGCTGTTTGGTACCCCAGCAAATCTTGGCTTGGTCCCAAATTCTGGTGCTGTCTGTGTAGAGTTTGCATGTTCCCCCTGTGACTGCATGGATTCCTTCTGGATGCTCCACTTTCCGCCCATCATGCTGTCTAATACTTTAATTGGATGGTGTAATTTATTTCTAATGTAGCAGGGTGGTAGGAGAATCAGGACTGGGTTAAAAAGCATGTGAGAGAGAATATTTCTAGTGAAAAAGGGAAAAGCAATGGTATTGAATGGATTTAATTAAAGGTTGGCATTGACCTAATGTGCCAAATGGACATTTTCTTTATCAAGAGAGAATGAAGAGTCAGGAGTATTTAATTGTCACATGTACCAACAAGAAACAATGTAATTCTTACTTGCAGCAGCATAACAGGCCTGTAAATACAATATAAAATACAAGAATCCGCCATATAAAAGATAACAATAGAAAATGCTGAAAGTATTAGAACATATTTGCAAAACCAAATAAAAAACAGGAACATTGAATTAACAATTTGGATTCAAATCTTTCAAAGCTGATTTTTTCTCTGCTCATTGCGAAAGTAACCCTCTTGAGAACACATTAAATGTAAAGGAAATTGCCTGTGCTTACTTTGCACCTCAACGTTCTCTATGATTTTCCAATCTGTGTGTCAGTGTGAATTCTGCACTGATGCCTGTCACAGATCACTGCACTCAAACTTCTCTTCAAACAAGGTGGAAAAAGAAAACAGGTTTTCAGAGCTGCTGTTCAGGTTCCTCAAGAATCATGCTGTTCTGTGGAATACTGGAATACTGATATATCTTTATATCTTCTGTGGAAAGGCATAGCCAGTCTCGTTCCCATTTTTCCTTTTCAAAATATGGGTCATTTGGAAGAAATAAAGGGAAAGGAAACATAAAGCCTATGGCAAGCTTGCCTTCATTGGTCAGGGCATTCAATATAAAAGTCAGGAAGTCATGTTGCAGCTTTATTGGACATTGGATAGGCTGCATTTGGAGTATTGTGTACAGCTCCGGTCACCCCCATTAAAGGAAGGATGTGGAGACTATGGGGAGAGTGCAGAAGAAGTTAACAAGAATCGTGTCATGATTTGCAGGTATTAGCTACGAGGAGAGGTTGGACAAACAATTGAACAATTTCTTTTCTTCGGTATTCACCAAGGAGAAGGATATTGAATTATGTGGGGTAAGGGAACAAGGAGAGTAGCTATGGATACTATGAGATTCAAAGAAAAAGAAGTACTGACACTTTTGAAAAATATAAAAGTGGATAAGTCTCCAGGTCCTGACAGGATATTCCCTAGGACATTGAGGGAAGTTAGTGTAGAAATAGCAGGGGCTATGACAGAAATATTTCAAATGTCATTAGAAACGGGAATAGTGCCCGAGGATTGGCGTACTGCGCATGTTGTTCCATTGTTTAAAAAGGGTTCTAAGAGTAAACCTAGCAATTATAGACCTGTTAGTTTGACTTCAGTGGTGGGCAAATTAATGGAAAAGATACTTAGAGATAATATATATAAGCATCTGGATAAACAGGGTCTGATTAGGAACAGTCAACATGGATTTGTGCCTGGAAGGTCATGTTTGACAAATCTTCTTGAATTTTTTGAAGAGGTTACTAGGGAAATTGATTTTTTGTATTGTATTGTATTGTATTTTAATGACCACACAGCCAGGCTGGTGGAATTTGTTATCAATACAGCTCGGTACAGGTTCCAACATTTCATCAAACATTAAACTTATAACATAGATATACATACAAACAGACACATTTCATAATACATAAGGGCCATGCTTATTCGTATTTCCTCACCGTACAGAGTTTAAAAAGTTAATTGCAGTGGGAATGAAACTGTTTTTGAAGCGGTTTGTTTTGGAGGCAATTGACCTGTAACGCCTCCCAGAGGGCAGTAGCTGAAAGGCATAGTGTGCAGGGTGAGTGGGGTCAGAGATGATCTTGCGGGCTTTGTGAAGTGTCCGTTTGTGGTAAAGTGATTCAAGGGATGGTAGGGGTAAGCCAATAATTTTGATGAGGGTAAAGCAGTGGATGTTGTCTATATGGACTTTAGTAAGGCCTTTGACAAGGTTCCTCATGGAAGGTTGGTTAAGAAGGTTCAATTGTTGGGTATAAATGCAGGAGTAGCAAGATGGATTCAACAGTGGCTGAATGGGAGACGCCAGAGAGTAATGGTGGATGGCTGTTTGTCAGGTTGGAGGCAGGTGACTAGTGGGGTGCCTCAGGGATCTGTGTTGGGTCCACTGTTGTTTGTCATGTACATCAATAATCTGGATGAAGGTGTGGTAAATTGGATTAGTAAGTATGCAGATGATACCAAGATAGGGGGTGTTGTGGATAATGAAGTAGATTTCCAAAGTCTACAGAGAGATTTAGGTCATTTGGAAGAATGGGCTGAAAGATGGCAGATGGAGTTTAATGCTGATAAGTGTGAGGTGCTACATCTTGGCAGGACAAATCAAAATAGGACTACATGGTAAATGGTAGCGAATTGAGGAATGCAGTTGAACAGAGGGATCTAGGAATAACTGTGCATAGCTCCCTGAAGGTGGAATCTCATGTAGATAGGGTGGTAAAGAAAGCTTTTGGTATGCTAGCCTTTATAAATCAGAGCATTGAGTATAGAAGTTGGGATGTAATGTTAAAATTGTACAAGGCATTGGTGAGACCAATTCTGGTGTATGGTGTACAATTTTGGTCGCCCAATTATAGGAAGGGTGTCAACAAAATAGAGAGAGTACAGAGGAGATTTACTAGAATGTTGCCTGGGTTTCAGCAACTAAGTTACAGAGAAAGGTTGAATAAGTTAGGTCTTTATTCTCTGGAGCGCAGAAGGTTGAGGGGACTTGATAGAGGTCTTTAAAATGATGAGAGGGATAGACAGAGTTGATGTGGACAAGCTTTTCCCATTGAGAGTAGGGAAGATTCAAACAAGAGGACATGACTTCAGAATTAAGGGGCAGAAGTTTAGGGGTAACATGAGGGGGAACTTCTTTACTCAGAGAGTGGTAGCTGTGTGGAATGAGCTTCCAGTGGAAGTGGTGGAGGCAGGTTCGATTTTATCATTTAAAAATAAATTGGATAGGTATATGGATGGGAAAGGAATGGAGGGTTATGGTCTGAGTGCAGGTAGATGGGACATGGGGAAAATAATTGTTCGGCACGGACCTGTAGGGCCGAGATGGCCTGTTTCCGTGCTGTAATTGTTATATGGTTATATGGTTAAACTTGGATTGTTTTCTCTGAAGCATCAGAGGCTGAGGGGGATACATAATAGAAGTCTATAAAATAAAGATAGGTACAGTGAGGGAAGGCACTCAGGGAACTGGTGAGAAGCCCCCTCAGGAAAGGGGAAATTGTGCTATATACCTTCAGGGGTGACAGAGGAAGATTGCTCCTATCAATAATGGACTAAAATAAGTTAATTATAAATGGCTACATCATGTTGCTACTCATGGTGTACAAAACCCCCCTGCACCATTGACCTGGATCTACAATGGCAGCACGAACAGGGAAGCTGGAGTTATGTCAGTTTTCTTGTGGATCTTGGGTGTGAGAAAAACGTATTGTCTGTGTATAACTGAAGGTTGACAGCATGGAACGTTGAGTTTTTTTCTGAAAACCCTTGACAATTCTTTTACTTTTGAGCCAAACTTATGAAGAAACTAAGTACTCTGTATGCCAAATAACAAATTGGAAATAGTCGATGAGGAGGTAAAACATTGTTTTTGCTGCATGGTACTTCATGCAGACCAAATATGAACTGGAACAAAGAAATTCTTACTTGCTGCAGCTTTGCAAGCACATCAAACAATAGTTTCAGCGTTAATCTGCACAAATCATGCAAGTATTCAACATCTCCTTAACATGAATGACAATCTGGATCAGATTGCACAAATTCTGCAGACTAACTGGTGAAAATCACATTGAAGCCATTAAGTATTCTGCCATCAATCCCTAGTGTTGTTCTCTAGAATCACATGAGAAAGGTTGTTGTTTTGTTATCAAAATGAAAAAAAAATCCAGACATTGTAAATGTCCAGAATATGTTGGAAAATGCAGGTCATTCAGCATTTATGAAGTGAATGAGAATTAACATGAGGCAAATTATGTTTTGTAAGAGGTGGGAAATGTTATCTGTTTTCAAAATTTCCCAATTCTTATGTGGGGTCATCAACCTAGAATGCTGAAGATAGACACAAAGTGCTGGAGTAATTTAGTGGTTCAGGCAGCATCTCTGGAGAAAAAGGATGAGTGACGTTTCAGATCAGAACCCTTCTTCAGATTTCTACAACCTAAAATGCTGACTGTTTCTCCACAGATGTTGCCTGACCTGAGTATTTCCAGCATTTCGAGTCCAGGCTTTTATCCTGGTCTTCATTTATGCTCATTTACACAGACTTTGTGTTGTCCACTCCTGGTGCATAGAAATTGTTTTATTTTTCTTTAGCCTATCAAGTGTCTGTTATAGAGCCAGAGGAAAATCAGGAAAATGGTATGGGCGACAGAAACAAAAACTGTACAAGAAACACATCCATAACGAAAGGACTTGAATCTAAGGTTGGCCATTAATTTGAATACGAGCTTAATTGCGAAACTGGAACTTCCAAATTAATAGCTGAATGAAAATAGGCAGCAAAGGAGCGTCCCAAGGCAGCAGGTGAAGCCGTTCTTTGCTCAGAAAGTGGCATGCCTGAATGGAGTTCCTAGATGGATTCTGAAATTGTGCGTCAATTGACTGATCTCAGTCTTTGCCAACATCTTCGACCTCTCTTCTATAGTCCCCATCTGCTTCAAGAAAAGCTTCATTATTCCAGTCCTTAAAGAAAGAGAAATGGCCCTGTCTCAATGATTATCACCCCATAATTTACATTAACCATAATGAAATGCTGTGAACGATTAATAATGGTCCACATGTGTGCCAGTCTAACAGATATTCTGCAATCCCATACAGGAAAATATAGCTCTACAAAGCACACATTTAGCCCTGGATCATGTTTAAAATAAGAACACCCATGTCAGAATGCTATTCATTGACTACGCTCTGTCTTCAACAATAAATAACCTCATCCCCAAGGATTCTGGTTTAGGGGGGACTTAATCTGCAATTGGCTACTGGATCTCTTGACTGGCAGACATTAGTTGATTAAAATTGATCATAACATTTTCTTCACAACCCTCAACAAAACACTGGTGTTCCTCAGTATTGTCCTTGCTCTATTCCTTGTACATTACCGTGCGGCCAGGTACAACACCAACTCAATCCTTAAGTTCGCTAATGTCACCACTGTTTTCGGCTGGATCTATACCAAGGATGAAATGAGGTGCCACAAAAAAAATTAAGAACCAATTGTTATGGTCTCAGGACAATCACCTAGCCCTTAACAGCTAGAAGAAAGAGTTGGCTGGTGGCCTAAGGAAGCAAGGGGGTGAAGACAACCCTGTCTTCATCAATGGAGCTGCTGTAGAGATGGTCAACAATTTCTGGTTCTGAGTCATCCATATCACCAGCAACCTAGCCTGATCTCATCACACTGATGCAGTGATCCAGAAAGCACAGCCACGTATTTATGAGAAGATTCAGCATGTCCACAAGGATTCTCTCGGACTTCACAAAGGCACTATAGAAAGTAGCTTGATGGGTTGTATCTCAGCCTAATGTGACAACTGCCATGCTCTTGATTGTCGGAACCTGCAGAGAGTGGTGAACACAAGTTCCCAGTTCCTCACAGGCTCATCACCTCCTTCCATCCAGTTCATTTTTACACAGTGTTGCACTGAAAAAGCCAAAGGTCAAGTATACCTGCCATTCCCTTTTCCCTCGTCTACCTTCCGGATGATGATACAGGACGTTGAAGCTTAAGAAAAGCTTCCTCCCCACTGCTATCAGAATCCTGAACCATTCACCTCTTTCACACCCCATTTCCAGAGGTGCTGTCATGTATTCTTATTCTTACCTCTACCTCATACTCTTATTCCTTTATTGCTATTTAATTTTCTTTTGCATTCCTCAGATTTTGCACTGCATATTTATTGTTATATTCATCATTACTATATGTATACGGCTTACTTTGTGAACATCTTGTGAACGAGGAATTTTGTTACACCTTGGTGTATAATACAATAAACTAATCTGATCGGATGGGAAAGGTAAGCTGTTACATAAATTAGACTCTAATAAGTCTTTAAAACCATTTGTCACGTATTATTTGGACAGCTGCGTAATATGGGTTAATATCACAAGACCATCATGACCTATGATGAGCGTTTGACGGCACCGTGCCTGTAGTCGCTGGAGTTTAGAAGAATGAGGGGGAACCTCATTGAAACGTACAGAATAGTGAAAGGCTTGGATAGAGTGGATGTGGAGAGGATGTTTCCACTAGTAGGAGAGTCTAGGACTAGAGGTCATAGCCTCAGAATTAAAGGACGTTCTTTTAGTAAGGAGATGAGAAGGAATTTCTTTAGTCAGAGGGTGGTGAATTTGTGGAATTCATTGTCACAGAAGGCTGTAGAGGCCAAGTCAGTAGATATATTTAGGGCAGAGATAGCTTGATTCTTGATTAACACGGGTGTCAGAGGTTATGGGGAGAAGGCGGGACAATGGGGTTAGGAGGGAGAAATAGATCAGCCATGATTGAATGATGGAGTAGACTTGATGGGTCGAATGGCCTAATTATCCTATCACATGATCTTATGATCATATGATCTTATGATAAGTTCAGCCACTGAACAGAAAACTTAGGTCTTTGTGGTAACTTTAAATTAATTTTAAATATTTCCACTGCAACAGTAGTTTGCAAGCATTGATGACAAATGTCAACATATTCTAAATATCATTGATAACGTACATTTTTTGGGGGGGAAAAATATCTTGATTTTATTAATAAAGAAAAATTGTTACCACTGACAGGAGAGCAGAGCATATATTTTATTCTTTTAATGGTCTTTTACTGTGCTCTCAGGATTCCAGGATTCAATGAGGGGTTATTTAATAATAATAATAATGGATGGGATTTATATAGCGCCTTTCTAATAATCAAGGCGCTTTACATCGCATTATTCATTCACTCCTCAGTCACACTCGGTGGTGGTGAACTACTTCTGTAGCCACAGCTGCCCTGGGGCAGACTGACGGAAGCGTGGCTGCCAATCTGCGCCTACGGCCCCTCCGACCACCACCAATCACTCACACACATTCACACACATTCACACACAGGCAAAGGTGGGTGAAGTGTCTTGCCCAAGGACACAACGACAGTATGCACTCCAAGCGGGATTCGAACCGGCTACCTTCCGGTTGCCAGCCGAACACTTAGCCCATTGTGCCATCTGTCGTCCCTGTCGTCCCCGTTTACATAACGTTATCAGGAGTTAATGACCTGAGGGAATTGTGGTGTAGATTCAATAATAGCTTTGGAGAAAGAATTGGACATTTGATGGAAGAAGACAAAAATGCAGGTTTTGAGGAAAGGGTGGAAGAATGGGAATTATTAAACTTCTTAAAAAAGAAGGGGTAAATGGGTTCATTCTATTCCATATCATCCAAGGAGTCGATGATATCCAGATAACCTTTTTCTGAGTTAAAGTAATTTCAACTAAAACATCACACTCACCATTGAGATGCATTTACTTGGTTCATATTCCTCCAGAGCCATTCAGAATACACTGCCTATGTCAACAATAAATAAACAAGAAAGCTTTCCTAGCCTGTTATATTTTTGACTTCTGAAACCTTGGGTAGAAATCCCCAGATCACTACAAAGCTTCAGACTTGTCTAATAGACTTTTATTAACAGTTGACAATATAAAGATTATGGGTTTAAAGAATGTATTCGGAAGAATACATTTTTTTTTTCAAATGCATTGGGAAAAGACACCATTGTTATGTTGCTCGGTCAGTTATCAAACATGATGAGTGAGAAAGTCCCCAACACCGCACTATGCACCAACGCAGCAGAGGAATGTTTGATTAAGGTACATTATATTGTAAAGGTTAAGAAACGTATATTAGAATGACAACATTTTCAAAAAATAAAAAATTCTGAATAAAGAGGAACTTCAAACTTATTTTCATGCAGTGATTGTATTAATCAGTTTCATTCAAAACAAAGCAAAGCACATTATGTATTATATGTATAATTGAATGCAATTGTGGAGAGAGCAAGGATTGATTGCACGTTGAGATGATATGATGGTGAGTTTAATCTGTTAAAAAGTTTGTTAACCCCATCAGCATTTCCTGCTATAACAAATTCAGTGTTTATGTAGTGAGGAGATAACTATGGGTCATATGTAAATCATCATGTTCAAAAATCATAGGAGCAGAATCAGGCCATTTGGCCCATCGAGTCAACTCCACCATTCAATTATGACTGACCAATCTTTCTCTCTCAACCCCTTTCTCCTGCCTTCTCCCCATAACCTTTGACACCCTTACCAATCTAGAATCTGTCAACCACCGCTTTAAAAATACCCAGTGACTTGGCATCCACAGCCGTCTGTGGCTGTGGAGACTAATCACAAACAGTTATTGTTCAACAAGCCCTGTGCTCGGCTTTGAAATGGCGGTAGAGTGATAAAACTGTTCTGAACTAGCTCTCCCCATAGTCCTCCAACTTAAAACTCCCCAGGTGCAGTCTCTCAAAAAGGCTCCCTTGTTCTGACAACAGAGCTCTGGATTAATTTATTTATTAACCCTTCTTTTAGACCAGAGCAGCAAACCACAATAATCTAAAATGTAAATTACATTGGAAACGTTCAACCGATCAGGCAACTTCCACGGAAATATAAACAGAATTAATGTTGCATCTCAAAGACCCGCCAGAATGCTTTGATTTTATTTCAGATTTCCAGCGTTTACAGTTTTTGTTTTGCTTTTACAATAGGTTATTTTGTTCGCCTTGAATAAATCTGAACATTTAACAGCAGAGAACAAAACATTAGAGTCATTAACTTAATATACGCTTCACTATCAAATCTTTCAAACTGAACAATGGTTACTCACTTCAGGGATTTTAATTTCATTTCCCGCCTTGCCAGCGACAAGTTACTGATGCTTTAATGGACTCAATGAAGCAGGTTCTCATACTGTTATAGTTATTTCCTCATGGGTTAGAGTTTGTTCCTTATTTACTTGAATGGAAAAAAAAGCCATAGAAAGTATCCACAGTTTTTATTATTAAGATTATACTTATAAAACAATTCTCCTATACAATTGCCTACAACGTGCAGGTTCATTTTATGTTGAATGCCTCTCATTAGTGTGGAAGGGATACAAAATATTCTCAATTATTTACACTGCCAAAAATTAAAGTTTAAAAAATATTTTTTTTCTTGAAAGCAAATTCATTAAAATGTTGTAAACGTTAAGTACCCATGGAGAGAGAATCAGAATTAATATTTCAGATTTCGTTCGCTCATGTGTCAGACGACGTATAGCTCACTGTTGGTTTCTGTCGTCGTCCAACATGTTGACAGAATTGGTCGCCCAACGCGTCACAGAGTGCATTGTGTTATCGTTTCTGGGGATCGCCACAAGGAGGCTTCTGTCATGATCCCCAATATTTCAGATAAAGACACAAAGTGATGGGTTAACTCAGCGGGTTATGCAGCATCTCTGGAAGATACGAGTAGTTGACATTTTGGGTTGGGACCCTTCTTCAGACCCAAAACGTTGTCCAGTCTGAAGAAGGTTCCCGACCTAAAATATCAGTTGAGTCCGAAGAAGGATGCTGATCACAAACCTATCACCTGATGAATCCTGGTCACCCTTGATATGCTGCCTGACCCGCAGTTACTCCAGCACTTTGTGGATTATTTCGTAAACTAGCAATTCCTTGAGTCTAATATTTCAGATCAATGATTCTCCATCTAAACTGGGGGGGAAAAAATCAAAGTGAATGTAGTCATACATTGCAGAGAAGGGGGAAAGGTATATCTACATGGTGGAGACCAAATGATACTTATGCTGAAACTGAGTGACACAGCTGAAATGCTGGTCTTTAAGGGGAATGGACATTTTGAAGTAAATCATCCATTTCATTCACAATCCTGACATTATCATATCTCTTTCCAACCATTTGCTTGTGTGTACTTCCCATTCTTGCTCCAGCTGCTGACCTGCCCTTTTATAAGGTCTTCATGAATCAGTTCCATTCCAGGCTGGAACCATATTTCTGTTTGCTTTCCTGAATGCAACCATGTTTCACATTTCAAGTTTCAGGGCATCACAGTGGCACAACGGTAGAGCTGCAACCTCACAGCATCAGAGACCCAGATTCGATCCTGACTATGGGTGCTCTCTGTGCAGAATTTGCATGTTCTCCCTGTGACTGCGTGTGTTTTCTCCGGGTGCTCCTGTTTGCTCTCACATCCCAACGACAGGCAGGTTTGTAGGTTGACATAAAATGCTGGTGTAACTCAACGGGTCAGGCAGCATCTCTGGAGAAAAGGGATGGGTGACGTTTCGGGTCGAACCCCTTCTTCAGACCCTTCAGAAGAAGGGTCTCAACCCGAAATGTCACATTACTTTTCTCCAGATATGCTGCCTGACTCTCCAGTATTTTATGTCTATTGTTGTTATAGACCTACAACTGCAGTTCCAGCCTACAGGTTTGTAGTTTAATTGGCTTCTGCGAATTGCCCCTAATGGGTAGGAGGCAAAGCTGGGATAGCATAGAACTAGTGCACGGTTGATCAATGGTCAGATTGGGCTCGGTGAGCTCAGGGGCCTGTTTCCTCGCTGTATCTCTGTATCTAACGATACAATAGAAAGAAAAGTGTTGTAAATTGCACTTGTAGAAAGGGAAAGAAAGGGAACATTTCAGTTTGTTCAAAAAATGTTATGGATTGATATTAGCTGTTCCTCAATTGACAGTGCTTTAATTTCTGAGTCTGAAGATTCATGTTTCAGGTCCATCTCTGGGGCCCAAAAATCTATGCGGAGGCAGTGCTGCACCGTCATGGGACTGTCTTTCAGATGAAACATTAAACTGAGCCTACTATTTCAGAGAAAAGTAGTGGATGTGACTAGTGTGGTGCCTCAGGGTTCAGTGCTGGGCCCATTGCTGCTTGTCATCTATATCAGTGATTTGGATGAGAATGTTCATGGCAAGATTAGCAAGTTTGCAGACGATACAAAAGTGGGTGGTAATGCAGATAGTGGAGATGGTTGTCAAAGAAATTGCTGCAGGATCTTAGTCGGCTGGTCAGATGGGTTGAGGAATGGTTGTTGGAATTTAATACAGAGAATTGCGAGGTGTAGTATTTTGGAAAGTCTAACATGGGCAGGACCTACACAGTGAATGGTAGGGCTCTGTAAAGTGTCGTGCAGCAGATGGATCAAGGATCAAATGGTCTAAAGTATTAAGAATAGAAGCTCGGAGGTCATGTTGCAATTATATAAGACGTTGGTAAAGCTGCATTTAGAATATTGTGTTCAGTTCTGGGCACCATGTTATAGAAAAGATGTTGTTAAGTTAGATAGAGTGCAGAAAAAATTTACAAGTATATTACCAGGACTCAAGGGTCTGAACTATAGGGAGAGGTTGAGCAGGCTGGGACACTTTTCACTCGAGTTCAGGAGGATGATGGTGATTGCAGAGAGGTGAATAACATTATGAGAGAAATAGATGGGTAGAGGCACACTCTTGCCCAGAAAAGGGGAATCGAGAACCAGATGGCATAGTTTAAGTGAAGGGGAAAATATTTTATAGGAATCTGAGGGGTAACATTTTCACACAAGGGGTGGTGGGTGTATGGAACAAACTGGCAGAGGAGGTAGTTGAGGCAGGGTCTATCACAACATTTAAGAAGCAATAATACAGTACATGGATAGGTCAGGTGTAGATAGATAAGGGCCAAATGCAGGCAAGTGGGACTAATATAGATGGGACATGTTGGTCCGTGTGGGCAAGTAGGGATGAAGGGCCTGTTTCCATACTGTATGACTGTATGATCTATGACACAATATATCAAATTAACTTCCATGTCTCTTAATAACAGGAATTGTACTTCCAAAGTGCCTCACTGACGGGAAGGTGTTTTGGAGCACGCTGAAAGGAACATGGAACATGGAAGGTGCTACATAGATTTTTTTTTTAAACTATTGAAAGGAATCAGTCATTTGCCATGCAGTCATGCAGTTAGTCAGCAGATCAACAAATATAAAAGCAGCGTTGATCTCCCTCTAAAGACATTGACAACTACCTCACCTTCTCATTAGCGAAGGCCCAGGTATATTTAATTGCCTTCATAATAACATCTGACCATACACCCACATCTTGCTGCAGAGTTCCTTACATTGGATTATTAGTCTTGAGTTACTAAAATGAGCAAATAAACAAATAAATAAAATCAGTTTTTAATTAAAAAGAATGAGACCATTCCTTATTTTCATGCAATCAACGACATCAGATCAACTCTTCCACATTTTATCAGACCGAGGGAGATGCTTCTTCTGCAGAAAGTATTAGTGGCTGCTGAGTAAAGCAAAAATACACTTTGTACTTCTTCACATTTCAGCTGCTTGTCATCTTCCAATTTCCATCACGCCTTTTCACAGAGACTTTACAGCAATTCTATTTGTGCACTGCCACAGTAGATGAGTGATCACATTTGAATTATTTTGCAGATATCTGCAAAACATTAGCATATACACTTCAGAGGGTTGACATTAGAGGGAACTAATAAAAATACCACTGTCAGGTTAACAATTGGAAATGAACAAAAAGCAAAATACTTCAAATAAATAGCTAAAACACAAACTTAAAAACAGCGGAATTACTCGGTAGATCAGGGCAGGCAGTATGTGTAGGCAGAAGAGATAAAACCTACAATCTATCACATTCCTTGTGTCTTTGATCATAGGGTTTACCAACATCATCTGCCAATTGAACACATTCAACACCATTGCAAATGGAAGCATGGTTTGTCAAGCTTAATTAAGGAATTGTTTTTAGTTTTAGAGAAACAACATGGAAACAGGCCCTTCAGCCCACCAAGACCATGCTGACCTTCGGTCACCTGTTCGCACTAGTTACATAGAAACACTAGTTCTATGTTATTCCATTTTCTCATCCACTCTCTACACAAGGGGCAATTTACACAGGCCAATTAACTGACAAACCTGCATATCGTTGGGATATGGTTCATGGCAAGACACTTAACAGCATGGATGACAATAGACAATAGGTGCAGGAGTAGGCCATTCGGCCCTTCGAGCCAGCACCGATATGCAGAGCGATTATGAAGCCCAGGTTCATAACTTCCCAAAAATGGCATCACAAGCAGATAAAGTAGGAAAGAAAGCAGATGGTATGCTTGCCCTCATCGATCAGGGCATAGAGTATACAAGTCAGGAAGTCCTGACATAGCTCTATAAGACTTTAGTTAGGTCATATTTGGAGTATATTGTGCACTTCTGGTTGCCCATTACTGGAAAGATATGGAGACTTTGGAGAGGGTGCAGAAGAGGTTTAGCAGAATGGTGCCTGGATTAGAGGGTATTAGCTACAAGGAGAAGTTGGACAATCTTGGAATGTTTCCCTGGAATGCCGGAGGTTGAGCAGAGACCTGTTTATAAAATTATCGTAGGTATAGATAGGATAGCCAATCAGAAACTTTTCCTGAAGTGGAAATATCAAAGAACTAGTGGGCATTGCTTTAAAGTAAGAGGGGGCAATGTTTAGGGGAAATAGTGTCATAGAGTGATCAAGTGTAGAAACAGGCCCTTTAGCCCAACTTGCCCACACCGGCCCAGCTATTGTATTTGTCTCTCTTACCATCCCTGCCATCGTGTTCGAATGGCCTACTCCTGCACCTATTTTCTATGTTTCTATGTAAGAGAGACAAATACAATAGTGGTGATCAAGAAGCTTTTGGATAAGAACATGGATATGCATGGTTTGGAGAGATATGGATCCTGTGCACGCAGATGAGATTTGTTAATCTTGGCATCATGTTCAGCATAAACAGTGTGGGCCAAAAGATCTGCCCCTACGCTGTACTATTCCGTGTACTATGTTCTAATCCATACAGCATTGGGAAATCAGAGTAGAGACAGAATGAGATCGGAAATGTCCTACAAAAATCTTTTAATTGTTTATCAAAGGAATTTTGATAAACCTTTCATTGATAGCTACTGATACTTTTTTGGATCTTAAGCTCCTTAACAACCTAATTGTTAATTGGGAATTACTTTTAAAACGCAATACATTTTAAATATGCAAAACCTTCCTAGAGTGAAATGTAATCATTTCCGTGAGTGCCACCTTCTTCCTTACTATGTTTATTGTGCCTTACTTAGTTGAACCATTATGTGTTATTCACTTGACAAATGACCTATTGAACCAGCCCTGCTTCTCCAGGGGTTGTTTTGCATGAGACACAAAGTGTGAGATTAACACAGTCGGTCAGGCAGCATCTCTGGAGAAAATGATGCGTGCTCTGATTCCGACACATTAACAGTCATCACAATGTCAATGCGACTCAGTGCTCCCCTTGCTTTTGGGGTCAAGCCTTCTCAGAAATGTTCTAAAGGAATATATTTCTTGACCAATCCGTCATTTTGGAAATGAACTTTTTACTTCTGGAAAGTAACCAAAAAGCACCCAATTTCATCACTTGATGCTTTGTTCCTTGGAGATTACAGTGTTGTGATTAGGATCGTTAGCTTGTATATTTAATTTTAATTTCAATGTGTGGCACCCTCTCATTCCCTGCCTATTAGATACCCCAGGTTTTTGACCCAGTCGCAATCTGTTCTCTGAACTGGAAGACTCTGGATTTATTTCCCGCCTAAAGAGATTTAGGCACAAAATGTGGGTGGATGTCCCAGTACAGTACTGATGGCGTGCAGCCTGTTTCTTAGTTCATGTTGAACTGAGGTTTCTCGGGCAAATGTAAGATCCCATGGTCTTATTTAAAATCAAAGGAAGAGAGGTTTCTCCTATGTACAGACCAATGCCTATTGCTTAAGAAAACGCACTCTAATATGATCATTATCATACTGGTGTTTGTGTAAAAGTTTCTGCGCACAAATTGGGTGCCTCCATTCCTGCCATGGTGAATATATGTCAGAAGCTCTTCATTGTCTACTTGGCTCTCAGAGAGCATACCCATAATTCTTATGACTGGCAAGAAATTCTTTCATCCCATCGAGTCTCTGCCAGCTTTCAGAATAATTCCATTCCCCAAGTTATTTTCCTGTAATCTATTTCTTAAATACTCATTAACTGCTCCTAATTCATCTACCTCCCGCTATAATGAAGGTAATTTCTGGCTGCTTTATCTCATTGTATGTCTCTTGTTAAAGAATAGTTATTCAGTGGGCTTGCAGGATTGTTACCTCAATGGACAATAAACATTAACTGGTACACCAAAATTGCTAACATAAGGAACTTCAGACAATTGCAAAATAATGAGTGCTGTAAACTGAAACATTTAGAAGCTGTTTTCATCAGCAGTGCCTGAAGGCCATGTGCTGGATATACTGTACGATTGTTAAGTCAACAGCATTTTTTCTATTGCTTTTCGGGCAATTGGTCTCTATCTGACTAAAGAAGACCAAATAACCTTTCAGGTTGCAAGCTCATCATTGTCAAATCCTTGTAAACTGAAATGTTTTTACTTTAGTTCCCAAATCTCCAGTGCTGTAGTTTACAGAACTATCTGTCCTATGGGACAGGCTGCTACCATTAAGGAAGCTTTCTTTGGATGAAGACAGATTTGTCACTTCAATACACCGTTAGCATTTTTCTCTTTTGTGAAATGGCCTATTTTCAGCAAGATGGGTGCATAGTGGAAGTGGAAGCAATGTTGCTGTCTCACAGCGTCAGAGACCTGGGTTCAATCCTGATCTTCAGTACAATCAATACATTACAATACAATCAGTTTTATTCGTCACTTGCACATAAAGTGCAAGTGAAATGAATTTGCCAGCAGCGGTACAATGAAAAAGAACACACAAAAACACAATAAAAATTCAACACAAACATCCACCACAGCATTCATCACCGTGGTGGAAGGCACAACATTTGGCCAGTCCTCCTCCATTTTCCCCCGTGGTCGGGACCTCAACCCTCCGCAGCCGCCGCTGCGGGCGTCCAGATGTGCAGACAGGTAAGAGTCCAGGTAAGTCCTGAATCGGTGCCTCCCCCACCGGAGGCCGCGGCTTCAGGTTGATGTAGGCCGCAGGCTGGCGGTCGAAGATTTAAAGTTTCCGCCGCTCTGCAGCCAGAAGCACCGCAGACCGCAGGGCCGGCGGTCGAAGCTCCCCTCCAGAGATCCCCGGTGAGGGACCCCGCTCCTGATGGTAAGTCCACGCTGCGCCCGCAGTAGAAGTAGGCCGCGGGCCGGCGGTGGTGGCTTCTTCTTCTCCCGGGTCCCCAATGGGGGATCCCAGGCTGCGGACTCCGCGCCGGCTGGAGCTCTGCAGACCGCGGATTCAGGCTGCCACGGGCCAGCGAAATGGAACGCTCCTATCCAGCGAGCCCGCGGCTGAAGACCCAGGCGCGTCTCCGGGAAAGGTCGCACTGATCCTCGATGTTAGGCCACGGGGGAGGCGACATGGAAAAAGTCGCCTCTCTGTGGAGGAGGCGACCGAAGCGGTTCCCCTCTTACCCCCCCCACACAAGACACACAAAGAAACATTAAAAACCTACATTAAATCATACTAAAAAAAACAAAAAAAGTAGAAATAAACGGACACGCTGCTGACAGGGCTGCCAGCTTGTAGCGCCCCCATGGACCAGTACTGACTATGTGTGGAGTTTGCATGTTCTCCCTGTGATTACGGGGATTCCCTCTGAGTGCTTCAGTTTCTTCCCACATACAGGCCATCCATGTTAACCCCATCTTCCAGCACTTGGCTGATGGCCTAGTTGAGCTGGACTTGCCAAGTGTTCATCTGCTTCTTGGATAAAGTGTCCAGCTCCTCCCCATTCATCTGTACTCACCTGGAGTGTGTGTGACAACCTTAATGAATTGGCCCCCATTCCCCCCACCTCATGCCCGCAGCAGTGAGTGGACATCAGTACACCCCACCCCGACCTCCCCCATCCCTGAAATGACATGACTGCCTTTTGGGAGAGGGTAAGGTTGTGGGGGGCGTTTTCCTTCGGTCAAAACTGTCAATGCATTTCGCAGTTCTTATCTGTCTCTGGTGTCAAAACTGATCATAGTTTAAATGATCTTTTAATAAATTATTAATACATCAAAACAAAATTGATTAAAACACAAGATGAATAAACAAAAACAATAACTGATTACTTTTATTCTTCTAATCTCAGCTCAGGAACCGCTATTCAAACTAATCGGGACTTCGATCACATGCCAACGCCAACTTTAATTGAATGGGTTTTCGGATGCATGTCTCCCCAGCGGAAAGCTGCGGAAACCCAACATGAATGGACTCCACGGTCATTTTTCAGAATGATGGATTCAACAGGGCTGCTTAAGTCTAGGATTTAATTACCCTGGGAGCAGATGAACACCTTCCAAAGTGTCAGCTACTGTCTATGCTCTTGGCCCAAGGGTGAAAATAATTTCTCATTTTTTAAAGGCAGGAGCTAAAAATAAATGTAATTGTAATAAGCTTTGTTGTCACGTGTTCAAGAATCAGAACAAGTGTTTCATACAAATTCAATTATGTCTCGGTCACTGAACACAAAGGTTGCAAAGTCTTGCTTTCATCATTTATCTGCAGATTGGTGGAACAAAATAAACACATGATAATATATCTAATTCAACGGAAAGCTGTCAGAATTGGATTTTCTAAATGAAAAACTGCCCCTCGCATTCTATAAACTCGAGTACTGTGTTTACAGACCAGTCATGCTGCTGCAAGTAAGAATTTTGTTGTTCTGTTTCAGTACATATGACAATTAAACACTCTTTATTCTCCTGAAAGGTATCTATGGCCACTTTCCTGGTGATAGTATTAGCCTCATTCTATCCTCTCTTTGGGTAAATGGGGTTTTCCCAAACTCGTTTCTGGAATAATTGCTGTCCACTTTATGTTTACGAGCCCTAGTTTTTAGATTCCTCCACAAACAGAAATGCCTCAATATCTGCCCAGCCCAAATTCAAGCAGGCCATTGTTTCCAAAGAAAAGACCCCCAGCTGTAGAAATGCATTTCCGTACTAATGTAAGAATGCTTTAACAGAAGTATACCATTTTCACTGCTCACAATGGAATCTCCCAGGGCGAGGGGTGGTTGAGGAGGATCCTTGCAATGGCTTTCCCTGTGGAATAAAGTTGTATTTTATCAGTATATTCGTTGACTAAGCCTAAATATTTCCCGAGTGAGAAAAAAATGCTTTCAACAGATGCCCACTCAGCAACTGGATGGTTTGCTACACAATATCAATCCATTTAGTGTGACATTTTGCACTGCGCCAGACCAAAATGTACTTGGCTGAATGATTCCTTTTGGTGCGTTCAAGGCCTGTGTGGGAGTCGTGTGATGATAACCGAAAGCTTCATTTTCCATTAGGAAAGTCCATCAGCAAGGTTTTGAGATGACGCTGTCATTTTTAGAGTTTAGTATTCTGGGCACCAAGATTCCCCGCACTCATGGTCAGAAATTTGTACAAAGCAAAATTCTGACCAAAAGCAAGTATTCCCAAATGGACATTGTGCATATACAAGTCATGATAGCTAAACAGTTCAAGGTTTATTCAGAGAAGTAACAAGACAAGTCAAGTTTATTGTCACATGCGCAAGTAAGTGAGGTACAGGTACGAGGTACAATAATAATCTTGCTGCAGCATCACACGTACACATACTCAGACAAAACACATAACCAAAGCCCAGATGTTTCAGCACTAAAAAACTCTGAAATAGGCAGGCAAAAAGGCATAATAAAATTACAAAAAATGCATTTATTGACAAAAAAAGGCATAAAAAGGCACGTATTTCCACCACCAAAATATGGTTAAAAATGATAATATAAAGGTATACTACATTAAATGACCAAAGTTGCCTGGTTGCACATAATTACTAGCATTTTTGTCATGTTATCTGGTGTTAAACAATGCCGTCTGTCAGACAGAATATGCTTCAGTTGTGAAAAACTTATTTCTACCTTAGCTGAGGTGACTGGTGCATACCCGAAACAAGCTACAGACTCTATATTCATGTCGATATCTTGTGCATAACAACTACCTTTGAGAACTTTAGCTATGTTTTGTATTTCTTCAAGATCTTTGTTAGCACTCTCACATTTTCCTTGTATGTCTTTGTATTCTTTGTACATCACCAGGAATTTTACGAATATCGTCATTTACTTTGTTGAAAACCTGCAAGTTTCTAATGTTTTGCCACATTTCTCAAGGGAAGTGATAGCTTGTGGGAGGTTTGCAAAATTGGAAGTAATAAACACAAGATCACGGTGGAGGGATCTTTTCTGCATGATTTCACTGATGATCCTAACGGCAGCAGATTCTTCTTTTTCAAAACAGTTGACGATTTATTTAATCTTTTCCAAATTTGCAGCATAGTAGAGTACAACAGAGAGCCATGTACCCCACCTAGTCAAAACGGGCTGAAGAGATAGCGGAACCTCGGATGTCATTTCCTTGAACAACTGCACACGTGACAGTGCTTTGAGGAAGATTTTCTTGACATTGGAAACTAGGCGATCGACATTTGGAAACAAGCTACGTATGTGCTTGGCAATTCTATGAAGTCCTTGAGCTAAGCATGTCAATTGCAACATTTTGGGGAATAAAACTTTAAAAGCACAAGCATCTTTTTTCATGTACGGAGCTGCAACAGTCACAAACAGAAGAACATTCTCGTGTTTTATACCTTCTAGCCAAGGTACAGCAAGTGAAGATGTCCGTTGGGTCCCAGCATCACACGGGAGGGCTGGTCCCCCAACGCAATATTCCACCTCTCCACCAATTCCAATATTTGTTAGGAGAGGAATGGAGTTAGGAGAGAGAGAGATAGATCAAACATGATTTCAGGGTGGAGTAGACTTGATGGGCAGAATGGCCTACTCCTATCACTTATGACCTTATTACTTAATCCAGGCAGCATTAAGGTAAACATCGTCTGCACCCTCTCCAAAGCACCCACATTCTTCTTGAAATGGGGCAATCAGAACTGCACACAATACCCCAACAGAGGCCTAACTAAAGTCCTACAAAGCTGCAAGTAGTTAAATGGCTGTGTTGAGATTGATGAAGAACGACTTTAAAAGCTGGAAAGCAATCATTTGTCTGTGCTAAAGCACACACCAGTTACAGCACAAGACTTAGGGAGCTATTAATCCCATTTTTATAAACTTGCAATTTCCCGAGAAACAAATTATTGCTTCAACATCCAATGAATCTGAAACTAAATCAACCAGATGGTGAACTTGGCACAAACAGCATAAGGAAAACTTAAAGTATGTAATATTTCCCATCAACTGTAAAATGCTTAAACTGTAAATTTTCTTATATATGTTCAGCAATTTCTCTATCTGCTGTCACTTGCCTTTGAAATATACTGTTGTTCACCAGGAGATAGTTTTAGGATTTCAGAATAGACTGCAATTATTGAGCTATCTTTCACAATTTGATTAATACAACCATAATAAGTGTAGAAGCTATGGAGTATTTTCCCTCGTTTGAAACATTCCAAAACCTGTACTGGAATGAGAGAGGAGATTCAGTAGAGAGATCACATGAAGGCTCATAATGGAGAGTGAATATCCCCACTGGAGTGTGAATGACCCTACTGTAGAGTGAACATCATGGTCAGCTTTCATAAGATCATAAGATCATAAGTGACAGGAGTAGAATTAGGTCATTCGGCCCATCAAGTCTACTCCGCCATTCAATCATGGCTGATCTATCTCTCCCTCCTAACCCCATTCTTCTGTCTTCTCCCCATAACCTCTGACACCCGTACTAATCAGTTTTGTTGAGAACAAAAATAAATCAGTCAACCTGACAACTGGGGTGGCACGGTCACACAGCAGTAGAGTTGCTGCCTTACAGCGCCAGAGACCCAGGTTCGATCCTGACTGTGGTTGTTGGCTGTATCGAGTTTGTACGTTCTCCCCATGAACACGTGGGTTTTCTCCAGATGCTCCAGTTTCATCCCACACTCTAAAGACATACAGATTTGTAGGTTGATTAGCTTTGGTAAAATTGTCCATAGTGCGTAGGATAGTGCTAGCGTACGGGGATTGCTGGTCGGCGCTAACTCGGTGGCCTGATGGGTCTGTTTCCATGCTGTATCTCTAAACCAAATTAAACTAAACTGAATGAGACGTTTAAATGCCCTAATCCTGTGCATTCCTATTCTTGTGCCCATCTTCATTGTTCTCATTGTTCCTTCTTCCCTTGAAACAGAAATTGCAGGGGATTGTATTATTTTGGGGCAACATTTCTATGCATTTTATCAAATAATAAATTTACATTTAAATAGCATCTATCCTGCATTTCTGACTTCCCTAAGTGCTTCACAACCAATAAATTAACTATGAAATGAGGATACTGTTGTTTGGTGCCAGCTAACTTACATACAGAAAGATCTTGAAAAATGAAGTAAATGATCAAAAGATTATTTTAATGGTGTTGGTTAAGAGAAAAAAAGTATAAATTGCTGAAATAACTTGGGGTAAAAGATCTGATTCAAAATGCTCATGTTCATTATCCAATCCACAACACCAAATGTACAGACCCACCACAGATTCATCGTAGCAAACATTTTCTAGTTCTGTGACAAAGGACGTACGCAATTTTATTTTTAGAATTATAGAATTGACTGAATATAAACATGGAAATGAATGAGCTCATAGACTGCAGCTCACACAACCCAATACAGACCTCAGGTAGTTTTGCAGAGAAGTTAATTCCTGAAGTTTGGATTGTTAGTACAATACGTTGATGTTTGCCAGCAACCATGTTGATGCACAAATTGGACCCAAATGTTTTAGACTCATGTTGTTAAGTGTGCCAGGTTTGGAGTGGCCAAGGAAAATATCAATGGCAAATGATCCCTAAACGTCAACAAATTTACATAGAATGCAGAGACATGCCTGGTTTTAGCTGGCGGGTTTATAATTGCATTACATGGTAGAAAACAAACCAGTTTTAGAAATAAAAAATACGCGAGAAGGCATATATTTTTATATATTTTTCACACAGCCCTCTGGCACCTAGATGTATTGCAACATCTTTGTAATGACATGGAGCCCCAGCATAGGCAGAGGCAGAGGTTTATTGACAAGGCATTAAGGGCCTGTCCCACTGACGCGACCTTTCAGCGATTGTCTTCGACCGTCAAGCTCGAGGGCACTCGTTGAAAAACCTCGAGCTGGATCGACCGCCAGCAAAGAAACCGCGAGCTGGATCGACCAACTACACACACACACTCACACACACACACACACGCACACGCACACGCACACGCACACAAACACATCGCAAAGGCGGAGGCCAGGGAGAGCGGAGGAGCGCTGTCTGAAATTCAGTTTAGAAGAGTTTGCCCTCGACTCATACTCGCAGCATGGTCGACACGAGGTCCTAGGAGGTCTTTGTAACTCTCCTTCATGTTCGAGAATAGTTCCCGCGTACTCGAGGCCTCAGCTAGGTTGCGGCATATTTTTCAATGTTGAAAAATGCCCGCAAGTAAAAAAAGGTTGCGATGGAGAAAATCAATATTTTTTTTACTCGTAGGTTTAGTCGAAGTAGGTCGTAGTAGGTCAGCATGTTAGTCGTAGGTAATCGAGGGTAGTCAAAGGTAGTCGAAGGTAGTCATAGATAGTCTTCAACATAGTCGAAGGGAGGTCGAAGGAGATCGAAGGAGGTCGTCTTCACTCTCCACTATTTGGTGTCCAATTTTCCCAAAGCTAGTCGGAGCTGGTCGAAGCTAGTCTTCAACATAGTCGAAGGAGGTCTTCTATATAGTCGAAGGAGGTCTTCAACATGACACTTTTTCAAACTCTCCTAAACTCTTCTAAACTTGCCAATGAGGTTGCCGCAGTGGGACAGCCCCTTGAGGCCGCGAGTATGCGGGAACTTCCCTCGGGCATGAAGCAGAGTTCCAGTGACCTCATAGGACCTCCTAGGACCACGTGTCGACCAAGCTGTGAGTTTGAGTCGAGGCCAAACTCTTCTAAACTCGCAGATTAGGTCGCCGCAGTGGGACAGCTCCTTAACGCTTGCTACTAACACGTGAAGTCTTGATGCAGACTGAATGTTCAATAACTGACGATGTAACTTTTCTGCAAAATCGACACGTATCAAGATACTCTCCTGAAGCAGTATGATCACAATTCTGATACAAAGGGAACAGCAAGCTCGTGCTTAAAGCAAAATTATGCCATTCTTCATGCTTTTGTCAGACAGCAGTGGCACTGAGATAGAAAAACCCCAAAGGAAGACTGATTCGGTAGAGATTCGGTAAGGATTCGGTCCCCTCTCCCTACTATCCTACTGGCCAACGTAGAGTCACTTGAAAACAAAGTGGAGGACTTAAGGGCAAGGCTGCTTTATCAAAGGGAGCTGAGGGAATGCTCTGTGTTCTATTTCACAGAGACATGGCTCACCCCCAGCTACCCAGGCGCAACGGTCCAGCCTGAATGGTTCTCCATCCACCGTATAGACCGTACGCAGGCATCTGGGAAAGGGAGAGGAGGGGGATTCTGCCTCATGGTCAACTCTGTGTGGTGCTCAGACGTGGCAGTCCTGTCCAACTCCTGCTCTCCACACCTCGAACATCTGGTGGTGAAGTGCCGCCCCTTCTACCTTCCGAGGGAATTCACCTCCATCATCCTGACCACGGTCTACATCCCACCCCAGGCAGACGTCTGTCTGGCACTGGAGGAGCTGCACACCGTGGTCAACAAACACCAGACGTCTTACCCCGAGGTGTTTATCACCATAGCTGGGGACTTCAACAAAGCAAATCTCAAGAAATCGCTCCCTAACTTCCACCAACATGTCTCCTGCTGCACCAGAGGACCAAACACCCTCGTCCACTGCTACACCACCATCAAGGATGCCTATCGCTCTATCCCTCGCCCTCACTTTGGTAAATCCGACCATACCGCGGTGCTGCTTTATCCTGCCTACAGGCAGCAATTAAAGAGTGCACCCCCAGAGGTGAGGACTGTACAGAGCTGGTTGGGGGGGGGGGGGGGGGGGGGGGGGGGGCGGGGGCAGAGGAACAACTCCAAGACTGTTTGGAGTCTGTAGACTGGGCAATGGTTAGGGACTCGGCAATGGACCTGAATGAACACGCCACAGTAGTTACAGACTTCATAAAGAAATGTGTGGAGGACTGCATCCCAACAAAAACCTTCCAAGTGTTTCCCAATCAGAAGCCTTGGATGAATTATGAGATCCACACTCTTCTGAAGTCCAGACACTGGGCATTCATACTGAGGACTACAAGACCAGATACGACCTTAGTAAGATCATCAAAAAGGCCAAAAGGAACTTCTGCTCCAAGCTGGAGGATGAGACTGATGTTCGGCAGCGGGCCTGAATGCAATCACCTCCTACAAGGCAAAATCAGGAGGCAGCACACATGTCAGTGAAGCATCATTCCCTGACGAGCTCAATGCGTTTTACGCACGCTTTGATAGGGAGAACACTGATGTGCCTTCTCGAGCGCCCATTCGCTGTGATGGTATTTCAGTCACAGTCATAGAGGCTGACGTCAGAAAATCCTTCAGGGGGTGAACCCTCGAAAAGCACCTGGACCTGATGGCATACCCGGTCGTGTTCTAAAAACCCATGCGGACCAACTGGCTGGAGATTTTACGAACATTTTCAACCTCTCACTTCTGAGGGCTGAGGTTCCCACCTGCTTTAAAAGGACATCAATTATACCGGTGCCCAAGAAGAGCAAGGTGACGTGCCTCAATGACTATCGACCAGTGGCACTAACGTCGGTGTTGATGAAGTGCTTTGAGAGGTTTATCATGGCGCAAATCAACTCCTACCTCGTCATAAACCTGGACCCACTGCAATTCGCTTACTGCCACAACAGATCAATGTTGGATGCGATCTCGCTGGCTCTCCACTCCGCTCTGGACCACTTGGACAACAAAAACTCATATGTCAGGCTTTTATTCATTGACTACAGCTCAGCATTTAACACAATCATCCCCTCCAAGCTGATTACCAAACTCTCGGAACTGGGTCTCTGCGCATCTCTCTGAAATTGGATCCTCGACTTCCTCATTCACAAACCACAGTCTGTTCGAATTGGTGGAAATGTGTCAACGTCGATAACAATCAGCACGGGAGCACCTCAAGGCAGCGTGCTCAGCCCCCCTGCTATACTCACTCTATTCTCATGACTGCGTAGCCGGTCATAGTGCGAACTCCATCATCAAGTTCGCTGACGACACCACTGTTGTGGGACGTATCACTGATGGAGATGAGTCAAGTATAGAAGGGAGCTCGACCGTTTGACCAAATGGTGCCATCACAATAACCTGGCTCTCAACACCAGCAAAACCAAGGAACTGATTGTGGACTTTGGAAGGGGTAGGATGGGGACCCATAGTCCCGTTTATATCAATGGGTCGATGGTGGAGAGGGTCAAGAGCTTCAAATTCCTGGGCGTGCAAATCTCTGAAGATCTCTCCTGGTCCGAGAACACTGATGCAATTATAAAGAAAGCTCATCAGCGCCTCTACTTCCTGAGAAGATTATGGAGAGTCGGTATGTCAAGGAGGACTCTCTCGAACTTCTACAGATGCACAGTAAAGAACATGCTGACCGGTTGCATTGTGGGTTGGTTCAGCAACTTGAGCGCCCAGGAGTGGAAAAGTCATTAAAAAGTTGTCAACACTGCCCAGTCCTTCATCGGTTCTGACCTCCCTACCATCGAGGGGATCCATCGCAGTTGCTGCCTCAAAAAGGCTGCCAGCATTATCAAGGATCCACACACTCATCTCCCCGCTGCCTTCAGGTAGAAGGTACAGGAGCCTGAAATCTGCAACATCCAGGTTCAGGAATAGTTCTTCTCCACAGCCATCAGGCTATTAAACTCAACTCAAACAAAACTCTGATCATTAATAGCCCATTGCACTTTATCTGTTTATTTATGTGTGTATATATATATTCTTTGGTATATGGTCTCGCTGATCTGTTCTGTTCTGTTCTGTTCTGTATTTATTTATGCCGACTATATTCTGTTGTGTTGAAGCAAAGCAAGAATTTCATTGTCCTATCTGGCACACATGACAATAAACTCTCTTGAATCTTGAATCTTGAAGGGTCATAATGGAGAGTGAATATCCACACTGGAGTGTGAATGATCCTACTGTAGAGTGAATGTCCTCTACATCACGGTCAGTTTTCATAAGATCATAAGTGACAGGAGTAGAATTAGGCCATTCAGCCCATCAACTCTACTCCGCCATTCAATCATGGCTGATCTATCTATCTTTCCTAACCCCATTCTCCTGCCTTCTCCCCATAACCTCTGCATCCGTACAAATCAGTTTTGTTTGAAAAACAGTTATTGGACTAGAATCATAGTTATTCATTACTTATCAATGTAGTATCAAAATAAACACCACCCCAATGCACACACCTTTCTTCTATTGCTCCCAACACCCAGCTCCTTTTACTCCTTCGGCTCATCCTAGCTCTCGTTACTCCATCCCCCCATATCCCTTTTATTCCCCCTCTTTACCCTCCCTACAGTGGCCTTCCACCCATATACCTCCCTCTGAATTTACATTTCAATCCTTCTCCTCTCTTAATCTGAGATCCTTCTGGCTCCATTACCCTTCTAGCCTTTGTCATCATGTCCCCTTATCTGTCCATAATCCCCTCAACTGTATCCACCTATCACATGTCAGGCTTTATTCCACTCTTACCTCTCTTTCTTCTCCCAGCCCCATCTGTCTGAAGAAGGATCCCATCCCAAAATGTCCTCTGTCCATTTCCCTCCATCTACAGTCCATTGTGTCTCTATGACAATATGACATTGTTTCAAAAGAGGCAGACCACAGGACTATCCTGTCCAATTAATCATGAAATGAATGCAGAGACCATGTTGAAGAGATTCACACTGAAGATATCCACAGTGGGCAGATCAGACTATTGAAGGGCCTGCATCACCGGTATTGTATGTAATCTTTGTTATATCATGGTACGTTTCATCCCATTGTATTTGTGCAGAGGGCAAAAAATTAATCAAAGTAATCAAAAGGCAGACATTTAAAAGAAATTAGAATTTTGTAGCTTATTTCCTTCATAGAAACGTTTGCTAGATATGGTGACTAATTCTGAGAAAATAGCCAGCACAAATATGCATGGAATGAACTCATTCGCACAAAGTAATAAATTCAAGCTACAAATTTGCTGCAAAAAAAATAAAGCTAACACAATGAAAGACAGAAGTGATTGATACACTTTAAGTCTTGTATGTGTCCAAAGAACCAGACAGCTATTGCATGGATCATTGGCATCTGACTCTGATACTGCATCATTCCATGATAATGACTTGGAATTTGCAGTAATTGAAAACAAGACAAATTGTACTCCTTTGTTAGTCAATAAACTGGGTGACAGTGTCCAGTATCTGCACGTTCACAATTAATTATGAAAATTAGTAAGCTGCTGTCAGAGTTGTCAGTGCAGATCCTGTCTGAGGGAGATACTATAATGGCATTTAAAAGGCACTTGGACAGGTAAAATTTAGAGGGACAAACGTGACCAAATGCGATCAGCTTATTTAGGGCATCTTGGTCGGCCTGGACCAATTCGGCCAAAAGATACAGAATTAGCACATTACCAGGACCATACAGAATAAAGGGGAGGTCATTTAAGACTGAGGTGAGAAAAATCTTTTTCACCCAGAGTGTTGTGAATTTATGGAATTCCCTGCCACAGAGGGCAGTGGAGGCCAAGTCACTGGATGGATTTAAGAGCGAGTTAGATAGAGCTCTAGGGACTAGTGAAGTCACGGGATATGGGGAGAAGGCAGGCACGGGTTATTGATAAGGGACGATCAGCCATGATCACAATGAATGGCGGTGCTGGCTCAAAGGACCGAATGGCCTCCTCCTGCACCTATTTTCTATGTTTCTATGTAACATCCTCGCAAATCTTCTCTGCACTCTCACCAACTTAATAACATTCTTCCTATAGCAGGGTGACCAAAACTGAATACGATACTCAAATGCGGCCTCACCAACATCTTGTAGAATTGTAATATAACATTCCAACTTCTATACTCAATATCTTGACTGATGAAAGATAACGTACCCCGCAACTCTTCTTTACCACCCTATTAACCTGTGATACCATCCATTCTCTCTAAATTATGCCCATGATCTAGAGGTATCCTTTGTCAAGGGATGGAATATTTACAATCTTGCTTCCATGTGGTACAAAATAATCCAGGTTGGTATATTTTTTATCTACCCCATATTTCTAGAGACACAAACGACACTAGATGTTGGAATGTTGAGCTAAAAACAGTTTGCTGGTGAAACTCAGTGGGTCAGGCAGCATCTGTGGATGGAAATGGACAGACGATATTTCAGGTCAGGACTCTCCTTCCGACTAGAAAATAGACGCAATGTGCTGGAGTAACTCAGCAGGTTAGGCAGCCTCTCTGGAGAAAAAGGATGGGTGACGTTTTGGGTCTGGGCCCTTCTTCAGGCTGAAAGACCTTCTTCTGTCTTGCTACATTCCCACCACCGATGTGCATCCAGACAAATTCATGGCAGCACTTGAGGTTACGCGTAAAAGGATCTATGAGCAAGTGTTTGCAAATTGGGTGCCAGGAGTTCAAGCATTTGGATATAAATAAGCTCTTGTAGGAAACTGACCCTTCATATACCATATATGTGCTCTAATTTAAGATGACATTCACTTCCCTTCAAAAGTTAGTGCAAAGGTTAATTCTTAATATTTAATAGGAACCTGAGTGGCAACCTTATTTTTCACACAGATAGTGGTGCGTATATGGAACAAGCTGCCAAATTTGAGATACTGTAGGTACTATTATAATACTTAAAAGACATTTGGACAGGTATATACATACTGTAGGAAGGGTTTAGAGGGATATGGATCAACATGGGTACATGAGATTAGCTGAGCGAGCTTTTTCATTGGCATGGAAGTGTGGACTGGCCTTTTGATGGTAATGATTAGGCTAAAAGCCATCACCAATGCAAGCAACCTGGAACTAGAATAGCTAGGAAACAGAATATGAACGGAATAATTATTAACAATGATTTAAACAGTCGGTTTAGCATGCAGTTGGCATCCAAACAGAAGCACTGAACTGAAGGCTATAAGGTGGCAAAAAGCCAGATGAGGCTGAAACACAGCTGCATTAAGAACCATATAACCATATAACCATATAACAATTACAGCACGGAAACAGGCCATCTCGGCCCTACAAGTCCGTGCCGAACAACTTTTTTCCCTTAGTCCCACCTGCCTGCACTCATACCATAACCCTCCATTCCCTTCTCATCCATATGCCTATCCAATTTATTTTTAAATGATACCAACGAACCTGCCGCCACCACTTCCACTGCAAGCTCATTCCACACCGCTACCACTCTCTGAGTAAAGAAGTTCCCCCTCATGTTACCCCTAAACTTCTGTCCCTTAATTCTGAAGTCATGTCCTCTTGTTTGAATCTTCCCTATTCTCAAAGGGAAAAGCTTGTCCACATCAACTCTGTCTATCCCTCTCATAATTTTAAAGACCTCTATCAAGTCCCCCCTTAACCTTCTGCGCTCCAGAGAATAAAGACCTAACTTATTCAACCTATCTCTGTAACTTAGTTGTTGAAACCCAGGCAACATTCTAGTAAAGCTCCTCTGTACTCTCTCTATTTTGTTGACATCCTTCCTATAATTGGGTGACCAAAATTGTACACCATACTCCAGATTTGGTCTCACTAATGTCTTGTACAATTTTAACATTACATCCCAGCTTCTATACTCAATGCTCTGATTTATAAAGGCTAGCACACCAAAAGCTTTCTTTACCACCCTATCTATATGAGATTCCACCTTCAAGGAACTATGCACGGTTATTCCCAGATCCCTCTGTTCAACTGTATTCTTCAATTCCCTACCATTTACCATGTACGTCCTATTTTGATTTGTCCTGCCAAGGTGTAGCACCTCACCTTTATCAGCATTAAACTCCATCTGCCATCTTTCAGCCCATTTTTCCAAATGGCCTATATCACTCTGTAGACTTTGGAAATCCTCTTCATTATCCACAACACCCCCTATCTTGGTATCATCTGCATACTTACTAATCCAATTTACCACCCCTTCATCCAGATCATTGATGTACATGACAAACAACAAAGGACCCAACACAGATCCCTGAGGCACCCCACTAGTCACCTGCCTCCAACCCGACAAACAGCCATCCACCATTACCCTCTGGCTTCTCCCATTCAGCCACTGTTGAATCCATCTTGCTATTCCTGCATTTATACCCAACAGTTGAACCTTCTTAACCAATCTTCCATGAGGAACCTTGTCAAAGGCCTTACTAAAGTCCATATAGACAACATCCACTGCTTTACCCTCGTCAATTTCCCTAGTAACCTCTTCAAAAAATTCAAGAAGATTAGTCAAACATGACCTTCCAGGCACAAATCCATGTTGACTGTTCCTAATCAGACCCTGTTTATCCAGATGCTTATATATATTATCTCTAAGTATCTTTTCCATTAATTTGCCCACCATTGAAGTCAAACTAACAGGTCTATAATTGCTAGGTTTACTCTTAGAACCCTTTTACAAGAACAACTAACCATTAAGCATTAACCAGTAAGCAGTTTCCCAATTTTATCTTTTACCCATTGGGATCAGCTATTGAATGGCGGTGCAGGCTCGAAGGGCCAAATGGCCTACTCCTGCACCTATTTTCTATGTTTCTATGTTTCTATCCAACAAGGCATCCAGTAATGAGAAATGAACAACGGTGAGAATGGGGTAGGGGGCCTTAGCCACCAAAATAATTACAAAAATGGTAAAGATAAGTATTAAAATTGGATAAACTATAAGCATGACAATGAAAAAAAAAATCTTTTAAAACTACAGGACACAGGCATATGAGAATGCACTATAAAAAATCAATTTGGAGAATTTAATGACAAGGAAATGGAATAACAGCAGAAATTTTTTAAACAGTGATTTATGGAATCTAAGAGAAATTAACCCCAACATAAAATTGCCTGTTCTGACACACTCTGGATGAGTTAAAATAAAAAATACTATGTTGAAATTGGCTGATATGAGTCCATTTACAACAGAAGAGAAGATGCAAATAGGAACAAGATGAGTTAAGAAATGTCAAATAACAGACACAAGAGACTGCAGATAGATACAAAAAGATGGAGTGGACAAGCAGCATCTCTGCAGAGAAGGGATGGGTGAAAATTCAGGTCGAGACCCTTCTTCAGACTGGTTAGGGATAAAAGAAACGAGAGATATAGACGATGATGTAGAGAGATAAAGGACAATGAATGAAAGATATGCAAAAATGTAACGATCTTAAAGACCGCAGAAACTGAAATGTGGCAGTAAAATACTACTCGGTGGGTCAGCCAGCAACTGTGGAGGGAAAGGAATGGCTATCTCCATTTGATCCTGATGCAGGATCTTGATTTGAAATGGGGACCATTCATTTTCCTCCATGGATGCTGCCTGACCCACCAAGTACCTCCAGCAATTTGTATTTAACGACTAATAACACAAATCTAAAATTGACAGATTTTTCAGAGAGCTCTAAACCCAGAGAGCCCATGAGTGGCAGTGCATTCATAACATAGCTGCAGAATGCAGTAGGTTTAATATGATGGTGCCATCTTCTGCATTTATCCAAAGGAAACAGCTTCCTTCCATTCCCCCTCTCAATACCATTCTTCATCTTGTACCTCAATAGAATATACTGTACTGCCATCTCATTAACACTATCGGCCTCCATACTCTTTCATGAGCAGTTTCATTTACAAATCTGAAGCTTTTTCTTACTTGGTCTGTGGATTTCAGTTTTCTCCTCTATTGCTCCTTATTGTCATTTCTCCCTGGTCTACTCCCATTATGTGCCATAGACCTACTGTAAGGCAGTGAGTTTTTACTCCAGAATACATCAAGGACGCTGCTTTAGAAGGAGTCTAGCTCATAACCATGTTTGAGATTCTCTACTCTGCACAGCATTTAAGGATGGCTCAATTTTGGGACCATGAGACTGCATAGTTAAACCTTTCACACATAAGCTATTCATGTATAGAGGGTACCATAGCCAAGCCGGATCCTGTGCAAAAACACATACTGCTGAAGGACGCAGCATCTGTCATGACTGAGGGATGGTCAACATCTCAGTTTCGAGAGACCTTGCATCAGGACTCATTTAGGGATGGCACAGTGGTGCAGCAGTAGAGTTGCTGCCTTATGGCACCAGACACCCTGGTTTGATACTGACTATGGGTGCTGTCTGTACTGAGACTCCCTGTGGCTGCGTGAGTTTTCTCAGGGTGCTCTGGTTTCCTCCCATACTCCAAAAATGTACAGGTTTGGAGGTTAATTGGCTTTGGTTAAAAAAAATGTAAAGTATGGAGGATAGTGCTAGTGCACGGGGTGATCATAGGTCGCCGGGGATTCGGCCGCCTGAAGAGCCTATTTCCACGCTATATGTATAAAGTATAAAGACTGCATCCTGTTCCTGTTCTTACCCTGACTTCACATGAATTTTTAGGAATATAGAATAATGTAAGAGGGAAAAATAAATGCAAATAATGTTGGAGGGTGATCTGAAATAATCTCAAAGGCGTGGATTGATAGTTGGACAGAATGGTCTTTCTCAATGTTGTGAATTCTGTTTAATTCAATGCAATCTCACAGCTAAGATTGCTAAACACCCATCACATTTTGTTCTGCCATTAGCTGATGCAGTTAAAAGCAGAATTTTTCTGAAGCTTCTCGTAATAAAGCAGGCTGCACAGTTTTCCTGGAAAAGGCTATCAGTTTGTGACATTAAAGGACATTCATGATATGATTTCATGTAGCCTCCACTGTGAGGGATGCTCAAATAGTTTTCAGTCACAAGAATTCAAATTGTCTACAGAAACATAACCCAAAACATAATCACATTAACATTTCTAATAAAAATGGTCTTAATCCTAGATTATCTTCCTTAGGCTATTATGTATAAAACCTCATCAAATTAAAATGCGCATTAAATGAAATATCAAAACAAATATACAACTGTGTTGTAAAGCAATGGAGTGTAGATTTTTCTCTGGAAACCTACAGAGCTAACTACAACCAATTTTTCACTAGGATTCTGCATCTTCATTCTCCATAACTGCACAAACTCGAGAGAGTATTGGAAATTCAAATTAGATTATTCATAAATATTTCAAAAAGTTATTTGCAATCCCTTGTTGTCAGATCTGCAGGTCATCAAATGTATCTAGAAATGGTTTGTGAAAATGAAGAATAAAACACCACTTTTTTTGTGGTATATATTAACAAAAAAAGGGGCTGCAGGATAGAATTTTAAAATCTGCAATGTAACCAATGCCCAAAGAGGCAGAAAAAATAAATGGACTGGCAGAACGGGCAGACAATCAACAGATGAAATTTACCACGTGAAATATAATGTTTATAATATATATATATATATAAAATATATACACACACGCATATATATGTGTGTGTGTATGTTTGTGTGTGTGTGTGTGTGTATATATATATATAAGAGGAGGCAAGCTAATCGGCAGAGTTCTATCTAAATGTTGTGAAGCACGGGAGACTCTAATTTGCACAATCTCCTTGTGACCATATAGATTTCCTCTGGATACTCAGGTTTCCTCTCACATGCTAAAGATGTGTGGGTTGGTAGGTTAATGGGGCACTGTAAATGGCCCCTAGCATGTAGGGAGTGGGAGAATCTGGGGAGATTTGATAGGAAATAGGAAGAATAAATAGGATCAGTGTTGGATTAATGCAAATGTTGATGGGCAGGCTCGGGGAGCCAAAGGGCTTGTTTCTGTGATGAATGATTCGATGACTCCCATCATTATAAATTCTTGACACTGGCAGGAAATGTTGAGATAGCAGTTTGTAAAGTTAACTTATCTCTTTAATATGATGAATGGTATTGATCTGCAATTCACTGCAGTGGAAACAAAGTTAGTCAGGACTCGTGAATAGGGAATTGACCCTGATGGAAAGGAATTTTGGGTAATGTGGGAAAGCATTTGGGGCTGGCTGGGAGAGAACAGGGCCGATGTGATGGCCCTGCAGTATGATTTGTGGATTCAATGGGCCATTTTGATACGATAATGCTCTTCTGCAGCAGTATAGTCTCATGGAGAAACTACACTTGTTAATGCAGATTATTCTATCCCTGGCTCACAGTTTAGTTTAGTTTAGTTTGGTTTATGGTCACGTGTACTGAGGTACAGTGAAAAACATTTTTGCGTGCTAACCAGTCAGAGGACAGTCAATACATGATTTCAATCGAGACATTCAAAACGTGCAGATACATGATAAGGGAATAACGTTTAGTGCAAGATAAAGACAGTAAAGTCCGATCATAGATACTCTGAGGGTCAGCATTGAGGTAGATAATAGTTCAGGACTGCTTTCTAGTTGCGGTAAGATGGTTCAGTTGCCTGATAACAGCAGCTTATATCTCAGGGGGTTGTGGTGGCACAGAGGTAAAGTTGCTGCCTTACAGCGCCAGAGACCCGGATTTGATACCTGACTAAGGGTGCTGTCTGTATGGAGTTTGTACGTTCTCCCCGTGACCTGTGTGGGTTTTCTCAGGGTGCTCTGGTTTCCTCCCACACTCCAAAGACGTACAGGTTTGTAGTTTAATTGGCTTGGTAAAATTGTAAATTGTCCCTTGGATAGTGTAAGGGTGTGGGGATCGCTGGTCGGCGCAGACTCGATGGGGTGAGGGACCTGTTTCCACGCTGTATCTCTTAACGAAACTAAACTAAGTTTTTGCGTCTAATGCCAAAGACTGTTGACTTCCTGAAACCTCAAATGGTCACCCAATGCAATACCAAGGGAGTCCTGCATTGTCAGAACATTTGTCTTTTAGATGAGGTATCACATCAAGATCTCCTGTCCCTTCTCCAATGCACACAACAGATCCAGCGGTACCACATGGCAGGAGAAGAGTTCTCTCTGGTCAATATTTACCCTTCACACAACAGCATCAAAAGCAGCTAATCTGGTCATTATAGAAAGATAACCTGGTCACAGTTTAAGGATAAGAGGGAAGTCTTTTAGGACCAAGATGAGAAAATCATTTTTTACACAGAGAGTGGTGAATCTGTGGAATTCTCTGCCACAGAAGGTAGTTGAGGCCAGTTCATTGGCTAGATTTAAGAGGGAGTTAGATGTGGCCCTTGTGGCTAAAGGGATCAGGGGGTATGGAGAGAAGGCAGGTATGGGATATTGATTTGGATGATCAGCCATGATCATATTGAATGGCGGTGCAGGCTCGAAGGGCCGAATGGCCTACTCCTGCACCTATTTTCTATGTTTCTATGTTTCTATCATGAAAAGATAATCTGTTCGTTATCACAATACTGTTTGAGGGAAGTTGTGGTGTGGAAATTGCTTGCTGTTTCACTACATGATACCTGACTATACCTGTTGGTGACTACTGTTGAGTCACCAACAGCAAACCACCTTGTGAAGTCCTGAGTTCATCCTCACAGAATTAAAATTGTCCATTTGCCAATTCTGTTGGAAGTTTATTGTGTCTTAAAAAACACGTTAATTCTGTCACATCCACTGGAGTAGGTGGAAATACAGGGTGCCTGCATTAATGATTAATCTCTGCTTGATTTCGGCATGTTTCATTCAGATAGGCCCCGGACTGAGGAGCTTTATTCTGCAGTTTCGTGACCCAAGTCACCATACTACATGAAATTTTCACATATTGTGTAAAAAAATCATATAAATCACCCCTGAAACTCGTCATGAACAAGACTTGCACATTTTTATTAAATTAGAGAAAAACCGGAAAAATTTCGGGTAATTTTTAGTCCAATCAAAGCACGTTTAACATTGAGTTGTCTGCCAGTTGGCCAATCACGCGCTTTGCTTCAGGCTAGCACACAAAATGGCTAAGGGGGCTTCACAGATGCCTGTTTTACTGGAGATTCCGATTTGTTGTTCTGTGGAATAAATGTCGTGGAAAGTTGCAGTAAGTTAATTGAATTTAGTGAGAAAAGCATTAAAAAGGCTGAAGAAAGTGCTGTTAAGTGGATGGAAGTGCAAGAAAGCCTTGAAAGCAAAGTCGCTGCTGAGGTGCTGGAACACAAAGATTAAGAGCCAGGAATCAACTCTAACTGAAAGGTAAGATCTAAAGTCTAAATTTATGAAAATCTATCTGTATGGACTTTAATTAATTTAATTGCACCCTTTTATAATGTGAATAAATTCATTCATTCACTTCATTCATTCATCCATTCATTCATTCATTCATTCATTCATCCATTCATTCATTCATTCATTCATTCATTCATTCATTCATTCATTCATCCATTCATTCATTCATTCATTCATTCATCCATTCATTCATTCATTCATCCATTCATTCATTCATTCATCCATTCATTCATTCATTCATTCATTCATTCATTCATTCATTCATTCATTCATTCATTCATTCTTCATTCACTCATTCATTCATGAAGTTGAGGGCCTAAACTATATGTTTCCATAACACAGTCAATTAAACATTGTCACTAATGCCAGCTAGTTGTAGAGTAATAAGTCTTTAACAGCTAATCTCGGAGCTGCCTGCGATAACTTACCGGGAAAAAGTGCTCCGATCGCGGTATAGTGAAGCCGCGGTCTCAATTAATAAGCGGCCAATTCGCGAATGCGGAGCCGCGGATCATCTCCGCGGGCGGGAAGGGGGGGGGGGGAGGCTGTACATAGTGCCGTCTGTAGCGGCCGTTTTCAGGCACTGACAACGGGAGAAAAACGGAGGGATATCGATCGCACTTTATAGGCTTCCATTGCAGAGCGAAATGGTCAGAAATGGTTAATGTTTCTGTAGAAATGAATTGGTGATATGTGAACTTGAACTCGTTTTTCTATGGTAGTAACCTATTGTTATTCTCATTAACATTCTTCTTGGTTTCTTGGTCCTCCAAAATATTTCAAATGGAATTTAAACTGGAGGTGGAATTTTATTAAGATTAATTAACATTATTTATTAACAATTATTAATTAATTTATTAATTATTATTAATTAACTAAATTTATTAACATTAAGAAGAGGTTGAAATTTTATGAATTGACGTCCATGCAGACTTAATGACTATGAGATCTTTTTTCTGTAGCCTCTTGAAATAACATCAATTGTAGTAAATTACAGTGTAAGTCTCATTGACATTAAATAGAGGTTGACACTTTATGAATTGAAGTCCATGCAGAACTAGGTACTATGAGATATTTCTTTCTCTAGCTATTCTGCACCCTCTGCTCCTGCACTTGAACTTGAAGTCTTATCTATGGCAGTAAATAGTAAGATTAAACGAGAACTTACCAGTTTGAAGTTTGATCATTATTTTATGAGGAGTAACGTTGAGTGAATACGTGAAGAATCCCGCCAGGACGCATGCGTGTCATTCTTCAAAGCAGCGGTATGAAATCACAGATAACTGTAATGACTAAACATAATAAGATTAGAGAAGAGATACCAGTTCAGGATATGATCAAGGGTGGGAGTGGAGGGCACGTATTCCCTCAACGTTACTCCTCATAAAATAAAGATCAAACTTCAAACTGGTAAGTTCTCGTTTAATCTTACTATTTTACTTCGGAGTCACGTGAGTGACTACGTGAAGATTTTAAAGCTCTGTGATTTCATGCCGTGGAACGAGTCCATGCATCACATCTGCCTTGATTTTGGGGAGAATAGAGTTAACATCATTAGACATCAATACGATATTGAAACCCAACGGTAAAAATATTAACACCAATTATTGCCCCTATTTATGGGGTAAATTATATTACAGAACTTAAATTTGTTTCTGCAAATGTTCCAGGTTCAATGACTGGATTGTTATAAAGTCGTTGTAAAGTTTCCTCCGTTGACCATCCTGCTGTCTTGAGGATTTGGTCCATAGGAACATCCAACTTCATAGCTGCCGATGTAGCTGCAGCCCTGGTGGAGTGAGATTTTAAAATGCTAGTGTCTACTCCAGCCTTTATTAGGACCTGTTTTAGCCATCGAGAGATGGTCTGGACTGTCACTGTTTTGAGTGGCTGTTTGTAGCTGATTAAAGTGACATTTCTTTCCCTCTGATGATCTTAGTATACTCCATATATAATAGTAAGTGTGTTACAATACAGAGATGACCATCTGTCGGGTAGACCCTGAATTCTGTTTTTAGGCCTGCTGACCCCTGTCTGTTCTGTTTGACTATTTCATTGATGTGAAAAGTTAAATTTCCAGATGAAATAATAATGTTGTCCAACCTTTGTTTCTGTAGTGACTGGACCCTTTGTGCCATAACCAAGGCCATCAGCATGACTGTTTTCATAGTCAGTTTCTATAGGGACAGAGTTGTAGCTGGAGACCAGTTTCTTAACATGGTCAGTACAATGCTCACATCCCATATTTGGGAGTACCTGGTTCTTGGGGGATTAATATTAAAATGCCCCTCATGAGTTTGGTTACCAGGGTGTGTCCCAACAGAATGCCGCTCTGTTGCTTGCGCCAGGTATGTTGACAGAGCACTTCTGGCGCAGTTGATGGCACTATGACTGAGCCTCTCATCGTAATGGAGGCTTGCCAGGAATTCCAGAACAGACGGGATGTTCATAGATCTGTGGGTGATGTTTATTGTTGTGACAGTACTTCCCATTTCTTGATGACACCAAGTACTGATTTTTTGGTGGACTGTCTGTGGCCCGCTGAAATAATTCCACTGTTCGGTCCGTCAGTCCCAGGTGTAGTAGAGGTGCTTTCAACTCTATAAATTAATAGGTTTATATAATTATGACATGGGTAACTCCCCTTGTTGCGGGAAGAACCAATAAATTAGGTCTATGATGGATGGTGATGCATGGTTCTAAAACCAAGTCGATATCACCGGGACCGATGGTTGAGTAGGCCAATTGAGTATCAAAATACCAGACGCGGAGTCTACTGTTTATTCCTAAATACCCGACTGATAAGGCAGAAGGAGGGAATACATAAATAATCCCCCAATGCAGCGAAAATGCATCTGTAGCCACTGCCCCAGGTTCTGGTTCCCAAGAACCTAATTCGATAACTGGTGAGAGCATGGATGTGAATAGGTCGTTATCTGGTGTTCCATACCGTGCTGTAATTCCAGCAATACATTTTTTATCCAACATCCATACAGTGTTTTCATAGACTTAGCGTGACCTGTTGTCTGCCACTAAATTCAGTTTACCTAGTAAGTTGGTAGCTGATATCTTAATATCTTTCTGGATACACTATTGCCAAATTGTGTTGGCCAGATAGTCACATGATGTTGATATGTTTCCACCCATATGGTTGACATATGCTACCACGGTGGTGTAGTCAATTAGTAGTCTAACATACTGGTGATATAATCGAGAACAATATGACTTAAAGCCATGGAATGCACTCAACTTTCCCAGGTATTTATGCCCAGCGTATGTAATGATGCCTCCTGTGCATTCCATCTCCCCCACAGCTGGAGATGGAATTGGTAGCATCCCATCCAAGTGCCCATCAGTATGTAGTTCCATAGACGGGTAGCTGTTAATGTTTAGATAGGAACAATGCCTAATGTTATGTTTCCACCATTTTTAGTACCATTGTGGCCTCTGTTGGTAGCTCCAGTGGTCTGTCAGAATGACCCTCATAATGTTTGAGTGCATGCATGTTTGCGCTCAGTAATTTGATAATGTAAAGGTCCGATTTATGTGGCTGGAACACAGCCACTATAATGCCAATTATTCTACTACCAGTCTGATGGATGGTTTAGTTTACTGCAAGCCTCCATTAAGGCTGTAACCTTTTCTACGGCAAAGTCACTGACATGTGAGCTGAGTTAAGAGTGAAACCGCAGATGATCCATTGTGTTAAATACATCTGTGGTCACCTCTAATGGGTACTGTATAGTAAGCATTTTTTAATACGATGCTTGCCATGTAGTAACCTAGGATCAATACCTTTGCAGTAACAAAGGTTCCCATCTAGTAATGAATATAAAGTACGAAAGTATTCAAATTAGTCAAATCTATGATGACGTGGCAACCACCATCTATTTTATGATAAAGATTTTTGGACACGAATTCCTGTGATTCGTGTTGGATGTCCTCCATTACTCTTTTTTTTTTTTTTTTTTGGGCACTGTAGTTCAGTATGCGCTTTTGATTATTTCTTTGCCTGTAAGCATGAACATTCAGTTCGGTACATGCTGAACTGGAGGATTATGTTTTGAATAATTCTATGGTATAACCTATATTTCTTCCTCCATGGTTACTATTAGTAGATTTGTTACTTTTTCGGCATCCTCCGTGGACGTTGAGGTGCCGGTGTCTGGATCTGTAGTTGGGTCTGTGTTGAGGGTTAGCGCATTCCCCAGGAAGTAGTTTTTAGACGTTGCTTTAATGAGCCCCAGGGTTTCCCTCTACGTCAAGGTCTTTACCTGTTTAGATAAGTTGCCTCCAAATTTTAATATTGGTGGTATCGAGGTTCCAGGTTTGCATAGGCCTGCAAATTAGGGTCTAAAGCTGATTGGATGGTACTTCTTCCTAATGCTGTTTACTCGTATTGGTAGTTAGCAAAATAAGGCCAGTGCATCCTGGTGATCTAGTGTCATGTCTTTTTTGTTTATTGTGCGGGCGAAATCCGTAATACCCGCTGTTAGGACTTTTGGAACTTTCTTTCGTTTCAAGTCCCTGCCCTGCCATGTTTTCAAATACACTGGTTGATACTGGGAACATTCAGTGTTTTGCAGTTCCCTGATGGTAAGTGTCTTCCAATAGGTTTTCTGCACCCCATGTGCACTAGGGGTATGTTCTGCACCCCTGTTCAGGTTCAGCCCAGAATTGACCCCTTATACTCCCCTCTGATGAGGGAGAACACTGTGCAGCCCTACAAGAGGTACTGCTGTAGGACTTACTAGCTGCCCCCTGTGACTAGTCTCCATCTCATGGAGCCTGCCACTTACCTGCTCCAACAGCCGCTCCAGCTGGCTCCGATGCTCTCAGGCACCCAACCGGCTCCAATGCACATGGTCACTGGCCGTCGCGGCTGCTCCTGAAGCCGCTACTCCTGAGGCCGCTCCTGCTCCAGTTCCTGCAGCCACTCCACCCGGCTCCAATGCTCACGGGCACTGGCTGTCGCGGCTGCTTCTGAAGCCTCTCCTGCTCCAGCTCCTGCAGCCAGCCCAGGATTGACCCTCGGTGTTCCCCTCTGATGAGGGAGAAACACTGTGCAGCCCTACAAGAGGTACTGCTGTGGGACTTACTAACTGCCCACTCTGGCTAGCCTCCATCTCCCGGAGCCTGCCACTTTGGGGTATTTCCTCCAGCAGCCGTTCCAACTGGCTCTTATGCTCTCGGGCATAGGCCACTCCCGGCTGCTGTTGATCCATCCTGCAGCCACACCAACCGGCCCCCATGCGCACGGGCACTGGCCGCTCGCGGCTGCTTTGTTCCTCCCAGCCGCTCCAACTGGCTCCCGTGCGCATGGGCACTGGCCGCTCGCGGCTGCTCCTAAAGCCGCTCCAACCGACCCCCATGCGCATGGGCACTGGTCGCTCGCGGCTGCTTTGTTCCCCACTCCCAGCCGCTCCAACCGGCTCCCGTGCGCATGGGCACTGGCCGCTCGCGGCTGCTCCTAAAGCCGCTCCAACCGGCCCCCATGCGCACGGGCACTGGCCGCTCGCGGCTATTCAGAGTCAGACTCCTCGGAGTCAACGACTCTGTTAGTTGCTTACCTCTCCCGACCGGCCGGGGCCGGCACGGGAGCGAAGTCGGGAGCGAAGTCGGGCACAGCTGTTCCCATTACGGTAGATTAGCATGCCTTTGGCTGCTGCTGCCGGCTGCCCGCAACTCCGCGGTTCTCCCCCGCCAGCTTTCCCGCAGCCTTCGTGGATCCGGTCCATGTCTCCACCTAAAAGGTAAGTGGAAGAAACGCAGATTCTTCTTACCTGCTGTTCCCGACTTTCAAATTCTGAAACGCAGAGTCTCCTTACCTGCTGTTCCCGGCTTTCAAATTTTGCCGCTAAGGGAACGTTGTTCCCCCTGCTGTGACTCGTTGCAATGCGTGTAGTGATATGGCACGCATGCGTCCTGGCGGGGTTCTTCACGTAGTCACTCACGTGACTCCGAAGTAAAATTACAGCATCAGTCTCATTGAGATTAAGAAGAGATTGACATTTTATGAATTGAAGTCCATGCAGACCTAAGTAATATGAGATTTTTTTTTCTGCAGCTTCTGCCCCTCCACTCTTCAGAGCCTGTCCACACAAAATATGATTACATTCATATTTACAGGTTACATATATATATATATATATATTGGTATAATAATATATAGTTTAAATGGACTGCAACACGGAAATAGGCTGCCCCTGATGTAATACGGGCATTGGCCACTAGATGGCGCTTATTTTCCAGATCTCATTTTCTAATTAGTTTAATTAATTAATGTGCAACGTTTGGCAATGACGAGTTATGACATCCCTCTCAATTATATTTCATCTAAATCTGTGGAAAATCTCATGTAGTTTGGTGACTTGGGTCATGAAAACTGATTTCTAGACACATTTTTGATGCTTGGCCCACAGCCTAAGAGAACCATATCATTCTTGAAGTATTTTGAAAGAGAGCAGGATCCCTTTGAATGTTATTGAAACAAATGAACGTTTGATGCTACCTTTGAAGCTGTGAGTGAGTAGAAGCAATTCCAGGATTTGTTATCAGGCTCTTGCCAGCTTTCACTGCAATAAGGAGCAGTCACAGGGAAAGGTCACTACCCCTGCTAGTTAACATGCAAGTTTAGCACACCAGGAAACGTCTTAAACACCAATTAAACATTATCTGATGGTTGGAGGTATGAGTAAAGGAATCTAATCTAGGTCATGCAGCCCATTCTGAATTTTAAAATACTATTTTTCATTCCCATTCCTAATCATACAAATGTAGCAATGCAGTGCAGTAACATCGGTTTGATCTGCACTAGCTTGCTCTGCTAGAGCAATGGTCTTTCCTCAAATTAATTCAGCTAAATGTCCAGTCATATACTTATTGAGCATATACTACAAGCAACGTTATTTAAATTTACACTTAAAAGGTCATCCATTCAACTGCACTTAATGGGGTCCAGCAAGAAATCCAGTCTTATTACAAACAGTCAGCGCAATCAATTATAATTTATGTCTCAGTCCTGGCTCTGCCAATACACATTAATCTGCATTACATTTTTTCGAAAGTTGCAATATTGCTCTACATAAGAATTAAATCAATTTGGTCCTTTGCAATTGCTTTCATTTTTCATGCCTAATTTAACAATTTTCCCATTAAGCTGACAAGTGTAAATCCCTTTGTAATTTTATCAATAACTTGAATCGGTTGCATATATTTACTTTAGATGGAATAAAATGATTTATAAGTAACTTTTTGTTTGTGTATGTTATTGTAACTAAATAAGAATGCGTATGCCTAGGGAGTTGCTCTGGGGAACACAATAGTTGGATGATTATAGAACTATCATCAAAATGCTGCCGCTCGCCTTTTGACCGGAACTCGAAAGAGGGAGCACATTACGCCAATTTTGGCCTCCCTTCACTGGCTCCCAGTGCACTTTCGAGTTCATTTCAAAATTATTTTATTTGTTTTTAAATCGTTGAATGGGCTTGCCCCGCCTTACCTCTCTGAGCTGCTCCACCTATATGCTCCTGCCCGGTGCCTCAGGTCAGCTGATCAGCTGCTCCTTGAGGTACCAAGGTCTAAGCGGAAGCTCAGAGGGGATAGAGCCTTTTCTGTTGCTGCTCCGGCACTCTGGAACACCTTGCCGCTGCACATCAGACAGGCCCCCTCACTGTCCATCTTCAAATCCTCCCTAAAAACACATTTTTATTCTTTGGCTTTCGACACTGGCTGAGGCATTGCTCCTGTTCTTAGTGCTTTTAATGTCTTTTAATTTTTAGTGTGTTTTTTATAGTCCTTCGTTTTACGGTTTTTAATGGTTTGTAATAGCTTTTTGTCCATGAGTTCTCATGTACAGCACTTTGTGGCAACTGCAGTTGTTTAAAGTGCTTTATAAATAAAGTTATTATTATTATTATCAGTGATAGTAGAATTAGGCCATTCGGCTCATCAAGTCTACTCAGCCATTCAATCATGGCTGATCTATCTCTCCTTCATAAACCCATTCTCCTGCCTTCTCCCCATAACCTCTGACACCCGTACTAATCAAGAATCTATCTATCTCTGCCTTAAATATATCCAAGGACTTTGCCTCCAAAGCCTTCTGTGGCAAAGAATTCCCCAGATTCACAATCCTCTGACAATAGACAATAGACAATAGGTGCAGGAGTAGGCCATTCGGCCCTTCGAGCTAGTACCACCATTCAATGTGATCATGACTAAAGAAATTCCTAATTTCCTTCCTAAAAGAACGTCCTTTAATTCTGATTCACCATGACTAATGACTAATTCTGATTCACTATGACTAATGACTAATTCTGATTCACTATGACTAATGACTAATTCTGATTCACTATGACTAATGACTAATTCTGATTCACTATGACTAATGACTAATTCTGATTCACTATGCCGAACTATGAAAGTGACCCAAGTATATTAGATCTCCTATAACTCCATACTGAGACTTTCCATCCATTGTATACCCATTTTATATCTTAGAGCTTCAAATTACTGGGCGTGCACATCTCTGAAGATCTTTCCTGGTCCGAGAACACTAATGCAATTATCAAGAAAACACATCAGCGCCTCTACTTCCTGAGAAGATTACAGAGAGTCGGTTTGTCAAGGAGGACTCTCTCTAACTTCTAAAGGTGCACAGTAGAGAGCATGCTGACCGGTTGCATCGTGGCTTGGTTCGGCAACTTGAGAGCGCCCTGGAGAGGAAAAGACTCCAAAAAGTAGTAAACACTGCCCAGTCCATCATCGGCTCTGACCTTCCATCCATCGAGGGGATTTATCACAGTTGCTGCCTCAAAAAGGCTGGCAGTATCATCAAAGACCCACAACATCCTGGCCACACACTCATCTCCCTGCTACCTTCAGGTAGACGTACAGGAGCCTGAAGACGGCAACAACCAGGTTCAGGAATAGCTACTTCCCCACAGCCATCAGGTTATTAAACCTGGCTCAGACAAAACTCTGATCATTAATAATCCATTATCTGTTATTTGCACTTTATCAGTTTATCTATTCATGTGTGTATATATTTATATAGTGGTATATGGACACACTGATCTGTTTTGTAGTAAATACCTACTATGTTCTGTGTGCTGAAGCAAAGCAAGAATTTCATTGTCCTATCAGGGACACATAACAATAAACTCACTTGAACTTGAACTTGAACTTGATCCGCTTTCTGCACTCGCACATTTTTCTCTTCGCTCTACCAGTTGTAGTTGGGCAGCATAACAGTTCCAGAGAAAAAGGGCAATGTCTGCCATGAGGTAGGTTATAAAAATCAGGACCATACCCTTGGCTAATGGAAGAACCATTCAGAAGTCTGACAACAAAGGGGAAGAAGTTGCTCCTAAATCTGGTGGTACATAGTTTCAAGCTCTTGTATATTTTGCCTGATGGGAGCAGGCAGAAGGGGGAATGACTAGTGTGTGAATGGTCCTTGATTAGGTTGGTTGTGAAACAAAGGCAGCATGATGGAGATGGAGTGGGAAAGGTCACAACATCAGCAAAGAGACTCATAGTGTCATAGAGTCACACAGCATGGAAACAGGCCCATTAGCCCAATTTACCCATTTCGACTAAGTTGGCCCCATCTACGTTAATCCCACCTGCCCACCTTTGGCCCCTATTCCTCTAAACCTTTCCTGTCCATGTACCTGTCCAAATGTATTTTATATATTAAAATATTACCCCTGCCTCAACTCTTTCCTCTGTCAGCTCATTCCATAAACCCACCACCCTCTGTTTGAAAAAAAAATGTCCCCCAAGTTCCTATTAAATCTTTGCCCTCTCACCTTAAACCTAAGTCCTCTGGTTCTTGATTCTCCTACTCTGGATAAAAGACTCTGTGCATTGACCTGATTTATTACCCTCATGATCTTATACGCCTCTATAAGATCACCCCTCTGCCTCCTGTGCCCCAAAGAATAAAGTCCTAGCCTGCCCCTTGTTCATGTCAATGACAATCCCTTGAGTATCTGCAAGAATTTGCAGTGCATTCTGTTTTCATCTGGATGGATGCAGTTCTAACAACAGTCACGTATCTCGATAACATCTAGATTAAAACCAAGTTGACTCTCAGAAAACGTTGCAAATGCTCGCTGTGTCAATCAGCAGTTGTGGAAAGAGAACTGGTTTACATTTCGAGTATGTGCACCAGCACTAAAATGCACAGGGGTACCTCACCTGCAAGTTCTCTCCAAGAAGATTGGTCAAGCATGATTTCCCCTTCGTAAATCCATGCTGACTCGGACCGATCCTGTTACTGCTACCAAATGTGCGGCTATTTCATCTTTTATAATTGACTCCAGCATCTTCCCCACCACCGATGCCAGGCTAACTGGTCTATAATTCCTCGTTTTCTCTCTCCCACCTTTCTTAAAAAGTAGGATAACATTAGCTAGCCTCCAATTCACAGGAACTGATCCTGAGTCTTGTACTGTACTTAGAATGTCACTAGAACATGCACCTAAGATAGCAATGACATGGCAACCTGACTGAAGAAGGAAAAGAGGCCGACCAAAACTCACATGGCGGCGAACATTCCAAAGGATTTGGAAGCCTACTCGAAGGCAAGCCTATTGAGGGCAGAAGACGTAGCACATAACCAAACAGAATGGAGAAAGCTTGCTGCCCAATGCACTCAACAGTGTGGGAGGAACTAAGTCTAAGAAAGTCATAAATTTCAACCAGGCCTCCTGCAATTTCCTCTCTAGTTTCCCGCAATGTCCTCGGATATATCTGATCAGGTCCCAGAGATTTTTCTACCTTCAAACTTGACAGTACCTTCGGTACTTCCTCGATAGTAACCCTGACTGCTCTCATGACTCTTCCAGAGACTGCTCCCATTTCCTCCGTAATACTGTCTTTCTCCTCGGTAAATATAGAGGAGAAATACTCATTGAGGACCTTGCCCATCTCCTGTGGCCCCACACTGAGGTGACCGCTTTTATTTCTGAGAGGTCCCACTGTCTCTCTAGTTACCCTTTTCCCCCTAATGTATTTATAAAATCTTTTGGGATTGTATTTTATGCTACCTGCCAGAGCTATCTCCTGGCCCCTCTTTTCCCTTCTGATCTCCGTTTTTAGTTTGCTCCTTAGTTGCCGAAACTCCTCCGGGGATACACTTGATCCCAGCTGTCTATACCTGTCTCATGGTTCCTTTTTATTCTTAACCAATGCCTCTATATCCCTTGTCAGCCAAGCTTCCTTATGTTTGCCTGATTTGCCTCTCACTCTAACAAGGATGTACACATCCTGAGCTTTCTTGGAACACTTTTAAAAACATCCCACTTGGCCGATGGTCCTTTCCCCACAAATAACCTGCTCCAATCAACTTAGCTAGACCTTCTCTCATACCCTCAAAGTTGGCATTTCTCCAAGAGCATTTTAACACGTGGACCCACTCCGTCCCGATCCATAACTATCTTAAACCTAATCGAACTGTGGTCACTTGTTCCAAAAGGCTCCTCCATACACACTTCATTAACTTGCCCTTCCAAATTTCCCAATACTAGATCCATAATTTCCCTCTCACGCATGGTGGCCTCCACATACTGCTTAAGAAAACTCTCCTGCACAATTTTGATGAATTGCACCCCATCTAAAGTAACGCACATAAAGTAGATTGTCCCAGGCAGTCCCCAGTTTACATAGGTGTTCCATTCCTGAGAACTCTCCATAATGGGCCTGCCCCTCTTAGGCGACTTTTTAGGTGACTGCAGGAGACCATACAGTTGCCACATGGTCACCACATGTTCACGAGTGGCTGCCGGGGAGTCGCCTTCATGGTCGTGAGGAGTTCCCGCATTCTTGGAACTAGTCGCGACCTCATTATGGTCGCCGTGTATTTTTCAACATGTTGAAAAATTAGCGACGACTAGAATGAAGCCGCCATACAGAGTAGCGAGAATTCTCGTGCCGTAGGTAGGTCGCCAGGAGGTCCTAGTGGGTTGCCAGGAGGTCGAAGGTTCTCGTAGGCTCTCATAGATTGTATCCAGTGCTGATCCGGTGAATTTCATTGCCTCATTGGGAAAAAAAAACTTAAGCAGTAGTTTTCAAAACCAAGGATAATTGACTGGTAATGTTAAATGTCCGCCGAGCTTCACAGCCGTGTATCTCCGGCTTCTTAAAAGTTGTCTCCACTCCTTCTCCATCCTTCTCCTCCCTTCTCCTCCCTTCTCCCCCCTTCTCCCCCCTTCTCCCCCCTCCTTTAAAGGACTTACTGTGCTTTAGCCGTCTTAATTACAGCGCCAACCTTCCTGTTCATCGCGGTGTGTGTCTGTATCACCTTGGCTTTGCACCGTGTGAATTTTACTCAGGCAGCGCTTGCCCTGTCCCCCGCCTGCATAATGGACAGGTGAAGGAAGCGATGTGTGTGTGTGTGTGTGTGTGTGTGTGTGTGTGTGTGTGTGTGTGTGTGTGTGTGTGTGTGTGTGTGTGTGTGTGTGTGTGTGTGCGTGTGTGTGTGCGTGTGCGTGTGCGTGCGTGTGTGTGTGTCGCCGGTTCAGTTGCCGGTTTCACAACTTGACAATCGCCGGTATCTTGACAGAATTGTTATGGATATTAATGCAATAGATTTCTACAAACCAACCCAATTAACCAAGTTCAACAAATCTCAAATTAAATAGGACCGGGTTCTGGAAACTATTATTAAAAAAACTGCCCCATATTGTTGAATCATATCCATTTGTAACCCGAAATAGCTATCCAGAGCATGTCACACGCATACACATACAATTACCCTTTAATTTCATCAAACATCTTCCATGTTCACCCCAATATTACCTACTGTATACTGCATAGGCACACCTCCAGCTGTTATCAGGGAACTGAACCAACCTATCAATAACTAGACAGCAGTCTTGAACTACTATATAACACATTGGAAACCCTCGGACTATCATTGATTAGACTTTACTGGTTATATCTTGCACTAAACGTTATTCTCGACATTCCCTTTACCATGTATGTCACATTGCATTTACACCACTTTACACGGTGGATGGCTCGATTGTAATCATGTATTGGCTTTCCGCTGACCAGCACGCAACAAATGTTTTTCACTGAAACGTCGGTACAGCTGACAATGAACTAAACTAAACTAACTAAACAATAAATAAAGTAATGGAACATACACTGCATCCATACACTGCATCCAGTTGTTAATAGAAATGAGTTAGCATTTATGTACCGGTAACTATCTTTTCTAACTTGAAAAATTATTTTAAAACATTTGAGGGAATTTGCGTACAGTCAGGTCTTCCATAAGCCAGGGACCTGTGTGTTCAGCAAATTGTGAAAAGACGTGCGCAATAAAATAAATCAATAATCTCCATCTTTTGTGAGTTTTAATTATGTTTGATGTAGTTTGCCCAACAGAAATTTTTGGTTTCCTGAACCAAATTGTTATTAAATTCTCAGCCTCTGCTGAAACAAACAAAAATATTGTATCAAAAATTCATTGGTGCTGAAATATTTGCATTATATCTCAAAAATAAACAACGGTTTTAATGTAAAAATAGCTTGAAAGTCTTCCACTCGTCATTTCTTCTTTCATTCCGACTCTCTTTTCCTACATTCTCCCTCAGTGTGGCTAATCCACACATCACCGTATTCCAGTGCGCAATATTACATAAGAAACACTTGTCGCATCTTAGTTCCTGTGGTTCACTGGTAGTAACATCTGCATCGGAGGAGGCACGCTTAATTGGAGAAAACTAAGCAACTATTGATTGGGAACTATTTCCAGGGACAGTTTCTCAGCCAACCAACTGTCAAAACTTTAACTTGAGTGCATCCACAGATGTGGCTGATGTGCAGCAGATATATTTTAAAAGAGAAAAATGCTTGTGAGAAGTATTACAACCAGATAGGATGACTTCAGGCACCCACAGTACCTCAGGCTTCCTTTGCTTTGAGAGATGCTTGGTGTAAGAAATTCTATTTACATATTCTGCTTTATATAACACTGCTCTGATTTACAGGACTCATCTGATACATTCTTAGCAACATTTAAGTGTAACTCATTAGAAACACATTTGAAATAATTTATTAGTTTAGTAGGTGTGACACTTAATAGAAAAATAACGTAGAGGCAGAAGAATTGGAGCTTCTATTTTTATTTATCCCACCCTCTTATCGAAGACCATGGTTCCGTGGTGATGCTGCTCCATTGCTTCTGCCCGCCTGGTCATCTCTCAAGTGACAAAGCAGAGTGCCTATTTGGTTACTCAGCATCAGCTTGTGTCTGCTGGTCTTAGAGTTAAAGAATATCACCAGGCAATACGATCAGAGGAAACATCCCAACCATGTCTGACTGGGCTTTCATCTGAGATCACATATGTGCTGCTTTCCAGAAGAAATGTCTGCAGCCCTTGCTTGCAATAAGAGGCAGGGACATCTGAGTTTTGCACCCCAGAATTTCTAGTTAATGAGTACTTGGGTGCGATGACAACGCTGCAATGATACACTAAATCAGCACGGGGCAGTGTGCCTACTCTGGGATACAGTGCAAGTTCTTGGGTAATTCTTGTACATCATTATATCTTATCCCTCTTGTAGTTTTTAGAGATACAGTGCGGAAACAGGTCCTTCGGCCCACCAAGTCCGCGCCAACCAACGATCACCCCATACACTAGGGACAACTTACAGAAGCCAATTAACCTACAAACCTGTCTGTCTTTGGATTTTTAGCCTAGTTGGCAGCTTGATGTTATGATAGTTAGCAATCCTAAATCCTCCCACAGTGGCCTTCATGTGCCCCCCCCCCCCCCCCCCCCCGCCCCCCCCCCCCGCCCCCCCCTGCTCCCGCGTGTGTGGCTCGCACATCAGACTCCCGAGCCACACTCGATCCCACAAGACATGAGCCTGCACAACCATGCTATTGTCTACAACAGGCCATCACCATGGGGTGATCATTGGTCAGCATGGACTCGGTGGGCCGAAGGGTCAGTTTCCATATCTCTATACTAAACTAAACTAAACTTAGTTGGTTCCTGTTCTACTTGTTTTACTCCTGTGGTAAAATAGCCTGTAATTCTTGAAGTATTCCTGTCTGAGTGGAATCAGCATTGAGGAACATCCTGACCTTGGTCAATTAAATATGACCTTGTGGATATAGGAAAGGATGGTTGCAATACCATCCTTATTACCTAACTGCAAATCAATTTGCCAAGAGGAAATCATTGGAAAATAACTAAATAATGGCCACAAAAATGAACTTGTTTCATAAAAGTTACAGTAAAAGCATAATTCCTGTAAAATAAAACTTCTATCTTCTGCTTCTGCTGAAATCACAATTCATTTTCTGTTTAATGCAAAACAAGTTGGCTCCTTCTTCCAATGTTCTACAATAGTATGCTTAATGGTCTAATGAAAGCCTTTTTCCTTAATTGCTTTAATTGCACAAACGTTTAAAAATCCCTCAATGTTTGAGGCAGATTGGACATATTAAATATGTTTCCTTTTCAAAGATAATAGGACAGAATAATTAAGCTCATCAATCCACTAGGAAGAAGCAATGGGCAATTTTATTGGTTCATTTAATCTCTTCTTGTCGCCAACAAGGGTACACAATCACTGTTGTTCCATTAAAATATATCCCGTTATTAATCTGTATGTTCACAAAAGAGAACTGAATGGGTTAATCTCTGCGCTGTTATCTATCTATTATTATATAAAACTCTCGCTCCATCCGTCCGACATCCGTCCGGCTGCCTTTCTGCCTTTCGATTCGTTCCCGCCGTGCGATGTCACAATGCCCGATGCTCGCAGACGTCCAATCGCAATGCCCGACGCTCGCAGACGTCCAATCGGAATGGATCCATTTACATGTACGGCTTCCGGCCGCATTTCTTCCTTTGATTCCCTGCAACTCCGAAACCAGACGCAGAATCACCGACGTCTTTTCCATTTCGGTAGAGATTTCACTTTTCTTTCTAAGTATCCGCACCTCATGACATTTCGTCGTGTTTAAGTACACGTTTTTAATCAAATCCTTCCCCCCCCCAAAATTTCAAATCTAAACTGGCTTCACACCCATAGAGGCTGCACCAGCCCCAGCTGGTGCTGGTTCCATCGCGTGATGTCACAATGCCCGATGTTCACATATGTCCAATCGGAATGGATTCATTTACATATGCCTATGCAGGAGCACCAGCCAATGGTGAACGTTCCATCGTGTGATGTCACAATGCCCAATGCTCAAAGACATCGTTGCCATAGAGAGGGAGTACAGAGAAGGTTCACCAGACTGAGTTCTGGGATGTCAGGACTTTCATATGACGAAAGACTGGATAGACTCGGCTTGTACATGCTAGATTTTCGAAGATTGAGGGGGTATCTTATAGAAACGTATAACATTCTTAAGGGGTTGGACAGGCTAGATGCAGGAAGATTGTTCCGGATGTTGGGGAAGACCAGAACAAGGAGTGAAAGTTTAAGGATAAGGGGGAAAGCAGAATCGCCGACATCTTTTCCATTTCAGTAGAGATTTCACTTTTCTTTCTAAGTATCCGCTCCTCATTACATTTCGTCGTGTTTAAGTGAACGTTTTTAATCAAATCCTTCTCCCCCCCCCCCCCCCAATATTTCAAACCTAAACTGGCTTCTCACCAATACAAGCTGCCCCAGCCCCAGCCCGTGTTGAACGTTCCATCGCGTGATGTCACAATGCCCGATGCTCACAGATGTCCAAACGGTATGGATTCATTTACATATGCCTTTGCAGGAGCCCCAGCCCATGGTGAACGTTCCATTGTGTGATGTCACAATGCCCAATGTTCAAATACATTGTTGCCATAGAGGGAGTACAGAGAAGGTTCACCAGACTGATTCCTGGGATGTCAGGACTTTCATATGACGAAAGACTGGATAGACTCGGCTTGTACATGCTAGAATTTAGAAGATTGAGGGGGGATCTTATAGAAATGTACAAAATTCTTAAGGGGTTGGACAGGCTAGATGCAGGAAGATTGTTCCAGATGTTGGGGAAGTCCAGAACAAGGGGTCACAGTTTAAGGATAAGGGGTAAATCTTTTAGGGCCGAGATGAGAAAAACATTTTTCACACAGAGAGTGGTTAATCTCTGGAATTCACTGGCACAGAAGGTAGTTGAGGCCTGTTCATTGGCTGTATTTAAGAGGGAGTTAGATGTGGCCCTTGTGGCTAAAGGGATTAGGGGGTATGGAAAGAAGGCAGGTACAGGATACTGAGTTGGATGATCAGCCACGATCATATTGAATGATGGTGCAGGCTCGAAGGGCCGAATGGCCTACTCCTGCACTTAATTTCAACGGTTCTATGTTTCCCTCTCCTCACCCCTCTCTCTCCCACCCATCCCTCCCTCCCCCACCCACCTTCACTCTCTACGCCACCCCCTTCCCTCTCTCCACCCGCCCCCTTCCTCCTACCCCTCTGTCCCTCTTCCATCACTCCCCCTACCCCTCTCCACCTCCCTCCCCAATCTTCCACCTCCCCACTCTTTCCCCTCTCTCCCCCACCCCTCTCCCCCTCCCTCCCTCCTCCCCTACCTCCCCATCCTCCCCCTCCCCCACATCTCTCTCCCCATCCCCCTCTCTCACCCCCTACCCCGCTCTCCTTTCCCTCCCAAATCTGTCCCGTTTCCTCCACCTCCTCTCCCCTCCCTCCACTCTTCACATCCCCCCTCCCCCACCTGTGTGTTTGGGGGGTGGTTAATGTGAGTTTGATGCCGCAGCCCCCCCTCCCCCCCCCCCCCGCAAAACGCCGTTGGGGAAACAGACCCAACGGGTCTGCACTTGGTCTAGTTATATATTAAAACTCTCGTCCCATCCGTCCGACATCCGTCCGGCTGCCTTTCTGCCTTTCGATTCGTTCCCGCCGTGCGATGTCACAATGCCCGATGCTCGCAGACGTCCAATCGCAATGCCCAACGCTCGCAGACGTCCAATCGGAATGGATCCATTTACATGTACGGCTTCCGGCCGCATTTCTTCCTTTGATTCCCTGCAACTCCGAAACCAGACGCAGAATCGCCGACATCTTTTCCATTTCGGTAGAGATTTCACTTTTCTTTCTAAGTATCCGCACCTCATTACATTTCGTCGTGTTTAAGTACACGTTTTTAATCAAATCCTTCCCCCCCCCCCCCCCCCCAATATTTCAAACCTAAACTGGCTTCTCACCAATACAAGCTGCCCCAGCCCCAGCCCCTGGTGAACGTTCCATCGTGTGATGTCACAATGCCCGATGCTCACAGATGTCCAATCGGAATGGATGCATTTACATATGCCTTTGCAGGAGCACAAGCACTTGGTGAACATTCCATCGTGTGATGTCACAATGTCCAATGTTCAAATACATTGTTGCCATAGAGGGAGTACAGAGAAGGTTCACCAGACTGACTCCTGGGATGTCTGGACTTTCATATGACGAAAGACTGGATAGACTCGGCTTGTACATGCTAGAATTTAGAAGATTGAGGGGATATCTTATAGAAACGTACAAAATTCTTAAGGGGTTGGACAGGCTAGATGCAGGAAGATTGTTCCAGATGTTGGGGAAGTCCAGAACAAGGGGTCACAGTTTAAGGATAAGGGGTAAATCTTTTAGGACCGAGATGAGAAAAACATTTTTCACACAGAGAGTGGTGAATCTCTGGAATTCACTGGCACAGAAGGTAGTTGAGGCCTGTTCATTGGCTGTATTTAAGAGGGAGTTAGATGTGGCCCTTGTGGCTAAAGGGATCAGGGGGTATGGAGAGAAGGCAGGTACAGGATACTGAGTTGGATGATCAGCCACGATCATATTGAATGGTGGTGCAGGCTCGAAGGGCCGAATGGCCTACTCCTGCACTTAATTTCAATGGTTCTATGTTTCCCTCTCATCACCCCTCTCCCTCTCCCACCCATCCCTCTCTCCCCCACCCCCCTTCCCTCTCTACGCCACCCCCTTCCCTCTCTCCACCCGCCCCCTTCCTCCTACCCCTCTGTCCCTCTTCCATCACTCCCCCTACCCCTCTCCACCTCCCTCCCCACTCTTCCACCTCTCCCCCTTCCCCCTCCACTCTCCCTCCCCACTCTTCCCCTCTCTCCCCCACCCCTCTCCCCCTCCTCCCCTACATCCCCATCCTCCCCCTCCCCCACATCTCTCTCCCCATCCCCTCTCTCACCCCCTACCCCGCTCTCCTTTCCCTCCCAAATCTGTCCCGTTTCCCTCCACCTCCTCTCCCCTCCCTCCCCTCTTCACATCTCCCCTCCCCCCACCTGTGTGTTTGGGGGGTGGTTAATGTGAGTTTGATGCCGCAGCCCCCCCTCCCCCCGCAAAACGCCGTTGGGGAAACAGACCCAACGGGTCTGCACTTGGTCTAGTTATATATTAAAACTGTGTGCCTGTCGCCTGCCGTCCGTCCGGCTGCCTGTCTGCCTTTCGATTCGTTCCCATCGTGTGATGTCACAATGCCCAATGCTCGCAGATGTCCAATCGCAATGCCAGATGCTCGCAGATGTCCAATCGGAATGGATCCATTTACATGTACGGCTTCCGGCTGCATTTCTTCCTTTGATTCCCTGCAACTCCGAAACCAGACGCAGAATCGCCGACATCTTTTCCATTTCGGTAGAGATTTCACTTTTCTTTCTAAGTATCTGCTCCTCATTACATTTCGTCGTGTTTAAGTACACGTTTTTAATCAAATCCTTCCCCCCCCCCCCCCCAAAATTTCAAAACTAAACTGGCTTCTCACCCATAGAAGCAGCACCAGCCCCAGCCCCTGATGAACGTTCCATTATGTGATGTCACAATGCCCAATGCTCACATATGTCCAATCGGAATGGATTCATTTACATATGCCTTTGCAGGAGCCCCAGCCCCTGGTGAACGTTCCATCGTGTGATGTCACAATGCCCAATGCTCTAATACATTGTTGCCATAGAGGGAGTACAGAGAAGGTTCACCAGACTGATTCCTGGAATGTCAGGATTTTCAAATGAAGAAAAACTGGATAGACTCGCCTTGTACTCGCTAGATTTTAGAAGATTGAGGGGGTATCTTATAGAAACGTATAACATTCTTAAGGGGTTGGACAGGCTAGATGCAGGAAGATTGTTCCGGATGTTGGGGAAGACCAGAACAAGGGGTCACACTTTAAGGATAAGGGGGAAATCCTTTAGGACAGAGATGAGAAAAACATTTTTCACACAGAGAGTGGTGAATCTCTGGAATTCTCTGCCACAGAAGGTAGTTGAGGTCAGTTCATTGGCTATATTTAAGAGGGAGTTAGATGTGGCCCTTGTGGCTAAGGGATCAGGGGGTATGGAGAGAAGGCAGGTACAGGATACTGAGTTGGATGATCAGCCATGATCATATTGAATGGTGGTGCAGGCTAGAAGGGCCGAATGGCCTACTCCTGCACTTAATTTCTATGTTTCCCTCTCCTCACCCTCTCCCTCTCCCACCCATCACTCTCTCCCCCACCCCCCTTCCCTCTCTACCCCACCCCCTTCCCTCTCTCCCCCCCGCCCCCTTCCCCTACCCCTCTGTCCCTCTTCCACCAGTCCCTCTACCCCTCCCTCCCCACTCTTCCACTTCTCTCCCATTACCCCACCCCTCTCCCTCCCTCACCACTCTCTCTTCCCCTCCCTGTCCCACCCCTTCCCCTACCCCTCTGTCCCTCTTCCACCACTACCCCCGTCCCTCTTCCACCACTCCGCTACCCTCCCTCCCTCCCCACTCTTACCACTTCTCTCCCCCTTCTCTCCTCCCCTCTCCCTCTCCTCACCCCTCTTCCATCCCTCTCTCCCCCACCCCTTCCCTCTCTACCCCACCCCCTTCCCTCTCATCCCCCGCCCCCTTCCCCTCTGTCCCTCTTCCACCGCTCCCCCTACCCCTCCCTCTCCCACTTCTCTTCCCTTACCCCACCCCTCTCCCTCCCTCACCCCCCCTCCCTTCCCCTCTCTCCCCCACCCCTTCCCCTACCCCTCTGTCCCTCTTCCACCACTCCCCCTGTCCCTCTTCCACCACTCCTGCTACCCCTCTCGCCCTCCCTCCCTCCCTCCCTCCCTCCCTCCCTCCCTCCCTCCCTCCCCTCTCTACCACTTCTCTCTCCCCCCACCCCTCTCCCCCTCCAATTCCACTCTCCCCCTCCCTCCACACTCTTCCCCCTCTCCCTCCTCATTCCCTTACCGTGCACAGTCTCTGTCTTTAAGAAGGAACTACAGATGCTGGAAAATCGAAGGTAGACATAAAAAAAGCTGGATAAACTCAGCAGGTGCGGCAGCATCTATGGAGCGAATTGAATGGTCAACGTTTTTGGCCGAAACCCGGAAGAAGGGTTTCGGCCAAAAACGTTGCCCTTTTCCTTCGGTCCATAGATGCTGCTGCACCTGCTGAGTTTATCCAGCTTTTTTGTTGTTGTACCAGCCTCTCTCTCTCTCTCTGCCCTTTTCTCTTCTCTCGACTCATGCACGCCCGCTCCAACCCTTCCCCCCCCCCTTCACCTCTCTCCCCCATCCTCTTCTCCTCCCCCCCCCTCCCCCTCTCCCTCTCCACCCTCCTCCTCCCCTTCCTCACAAAATATTTTTGTGGGGGCGGGTCCTCAGTGTGTGTGACTGTTTGTGGAGGCGGCCACGCGCTCTCCATTCAAGAAGACGCTCAACTGTTTGTGGAGGCGCGTGCTTAGTATGTGACCAAAGATCTTATAGCGGAGCCCTCCGCTACAAAATCTTTGTGTGTGACGACACACGCTCCCCCCCCCCTCCCCCCCTTTGGTGCAGGAGGCGCGCGCAGCATCTGAACGCTCAGCGAATATTCGAATTCTTCACTAACTGTCATTCTGACTTTGCTTGTGAAGAGAAAAGTCCTGAATTGCATTTGTCTGATGCAGGAAGATTGTTCCCGATGTTGGAGAAGTCCAGGACAAGCGGGTCACAGTTTAAGGATAAAGGGGAAATCCTTTAGTACTGAGATGAGGAAAACATTTTTCACACAGAGAGTGGTGAGTCTCTGGAACTCTCTGCCACAGAAGGTAGTTCAGGTCAGTTCATTGGCTATATTTAAGAGGGAGTTAGATGTGGCCCTTGTGGCTAAAGGGATCAGGGGGTACGGAGAGAAGGCAGGTACAGGATACTGAGTTGGATGATCAGCCATGATCATATTGAATGGTGGTGCAGGCTCGAAGGGACGAATGGCCTACTCCTGCACTTAATTTCCATGCTTCTATGTTCCCCTCTCTCACCCCTCTCCCTCTCCCACCCATCCCTCTCTCCCCCACCCCCCTTCCCTCTCTACCACCACCCCCTTACCCCTACCCCTCTGTCCCTCTTTCACCACTCCCCCTACCCCTCCCTCCCCACTCTTCCACTTCTATCCCCTTACCCGACGCCTCTCCCTCCCCCACCCCTCTCTCTTCCGCTCCCTTCCCCTCTCTCCCCCACCCCTTCCCCTCTGTCCCTCTTCCAACCACTCCCCCGTCCCTCTTCTACCACTCCCGCTACCCCTCTACCCCTCCCTCCCTCCCCACTCTTCCACTTCTCTCCCACTCTCCCCTCCCCCTCTCCTCACCCCTCTCCCATCCCTCTCTCCCCCACCCCCCTTCCCTCTCTACCCCACCCCCTTCCCTCTCTCCCCCACCCCTCTCCCCTCCCTCCCTCCTCCCCATCTTCCCCATCCCCCCTCCCCACATCACTTTCCCCATCTCTCACCCCCTACCCCGCTCTCCTTTCCCTCCCAAATCTATCCCGTTTCCTCCTCCTCCTCCTCTCCCCTCCCTCCCCTCTTCTCACACCCCCCCCCCCCCCCCGCAAACGCCGTTGGGGAAACAGACCCAACGGGTCTGCACTTGGTCTAGTGAATCATAAAATTACACCAATATATTGCATAGAACAGGCCCCTTGGTCCAACCTGTCTGAGTTTAGCCCATATCCCTCTAGTCTAGATCTATGCTATCTGTGTACCTGTCCAAATGTTTGTTAAAAGTTGTAATCTGATGTTATCTTTTTATCATGCTATCCTATTGCATTTGCAATTTAAGAGCCTTTGGTTAATAATTTGGGTGTGGGAATAAAAAGCAGCCATTTTTAAATTATGTTCAGCAATAAGTCTACATAATTGGATTAAAACAATTGGAGTGCACTTTGTCAATGGCAAGAAATGACAGGGAATCCCATGACAGTTAATTTAATGGGTTTGTGTCTGAGTCTTATCCAAAATAAATCTCTACAGTTAATTTTCTTTTATTTATGATTCGTGCAATATCGTAACCGATATAATCTGCTGAAGCAAGAAGTAAGGGTTGAAGCCAGTGCAAAGATCAACAACAGTACTAATGATCCCAAGTATTATTCACTATTCTTCACAGAACTATCAACTATGGTTAGAAGAGAATGTATGAAACCTGTAAATCAATTTATTGAACGATGCAGGCATATCTGTCAACACAGGGAGTCAATAAACCTTCAGTAACATTTGTTGTAATTCTGTAGCGGATACACATCAGAAGATTTCTTCACAATAGAATGTCACATCGAACAAACGGACGTAACATCAAATCACACCAATGCATCTATTTCCTTAGGTTAAGGAAATTCGGCATGTCCTCAACAGCTCTCACCAATTCTACAGATGCACCGTTGAAACCATTATATCGGGATGCACCACGACATGGTTTGGGAACAGCTCCATATTATTCCGCAGAAAATTGCAGGCAGTTGTGGCCCCAGCCCCGAACATCATGCAAAGCAACCTCCGTTCTATTGATAATCCATACTTCACGCTGCCCGATAAGGCCACCAACATAATCAAGGCAACCAACATAATCAAAGATCAGTCTCATCCTAGTCACTCCCATTTTTCTCCTCCAGATTCATTGATTGTTAATTCCCAGCATTTATCAGACAAATGAACATTCCTCTCACCAGCTAGAATATGGTCCTGACCTCCCATCTACTTCATTGGAGATCTTCAAATTAACTTTAATCGGACTTTATTGTACTTTATCTTGCACTATATGTTGTACCCGTTATCCTGTACCTGTCCATAGTGGATGGCTTGCTTGTAATCATGTATTGTAGGGGCCGCGGAACGTTTTTGAAAGTGGGGGGCTGAGCGATCACTGATCACCGGCCTCGGGGGTACCCGGTGAGGGAGCGGAGCGACCGAGCGAGGGGAGGGTGTGGGAGGGTGGCACAATTATTTTTTTTTGTTGTTGCTCGACCTCCAAAAACTGGGGGATAATACAGGCCATCCCCCAACTCAATAAGTGGGGGGGATATCTCGACTGTGAACCACGCTGTGATTGGCCATTGAGCAGAGGGGAGGGAGGGTTTTGGGGGTGTAGTTGGTTTCCACCACGGCTGGTCGTGGTTTTGCCGCGCTCACTGTGCACTTGTTCTGAGATTCTGGATGGCGGAGGTCCTCAGAAGAAAAGAAAAATACGCCTGTGCGATGGATAATTTTGGGTTATGAAGCATGTCTCGCCAAAAAAGTGGAGGGGCTACAGCCCCCCCCCCCCCGGTTCCACGGCCCATGTATTGTATTTTCGCTGACAGGATAGCACACAACAAAAATGCCTTTCATTGTACACTCGGTACATAGAGTCATAGAGTCCGAGAGTCATAGAGTGATACAGTTTGGAAACAGGCCCTTCGGCCCACACCGGCCAACATGTCCCAGCTGCTTGCGCTTGATCCATATTCCTCCAAACCTGTCCTATCCATGTACCTGTCTAACTGTTTCTTAAACGTTGGGATAGTCCCTGCCTCAACTGCCTCAATTACCTCCTCTGGCAGCTTGTTCCAGACATCCACCAACCTTTGCATGAAAAAGTTACCCCATAGATTCCGATTAAATCTTTTCCCCTTCACCTTGAACCCATGTCCTCTGGTTCTCAATTCTCCTACTCTGGGTAAGAGATTCTGTGCATCTACCCGATCTATTCCTCTCATGATTTTATACACCTCTATTAGATCACCCCTCATCCTCCAGCGCTCCAAGGAATATAGATGGACCCAGCCTACTCAACCTCTCACTATAGCTCACACCCTCTAGTCCTGGCAACATCCTTGTAAATCTTTTCTGAACCCTTTCAAGCTTGACAATATCTTTCCTATAACATGGTGCCCAGAACTGAACATAATACTCTAAATGCGGTCTCACCAACGTCGTATACAACATGTGACAAAATAAAATAAACAGAACTAAATAACACTAAGCCATTGCAGATATTTCCATCACAACTGATATTCAATCGAAGAGACAACATGCAGTTTAATTTCAGGTGATTGTGATACTCTTCTGGGTTTCAACATAACATCAGCTGTTTATATTGCAGTCATCAGATATGACCTGTCTAAAATGAAGCAATTAGTCACAAAGAAAAGGTTGCAGAGCAGCACATCAGTTATGTCATTGTGAGACAATTGTCATTGTGTAAGCAATGACACTAAACAAATTTAAGGCTGCAGCGAAGAAAAACTGAATATTTATTTTAATGTGGCGGAATATAGCTTTATAATTTAAAGTTGGTTCGTGCCTTTGTCATTGAATTTCTTTTAAAAACACTAGGACCCTCCTCTTTAAGGAAATCATGCATAGGGCAACAGTGAGGAGAAACTTTAGACTGGAGCAAGATGCAGATGGTCGACTGAGTGAGGCAGAGAAGTATATGCATTTGGGGTGGTGTCACAAGGGGAATGCAGGGTAAATGAAAGGATATTGAGTGGCATGGAGGAGCAGATGAACCAGGCTTGTTTGGAAAAGGAGAGGATGGGAGGAGACTTAATTCAGCTGTATACAATTATGAATGAAAAGAATGAATGGTAAAAAACTTAGTTGGGATAGATTTTAAAACAATTTGCTGAAAGATTAGAGGGCAGATACAAAAAATATTTTCACCCAGGGGTGCAGGGGTGTAAAACTCACTGAGGGCTACACGTGTGGGTTTAAACTAAATAGTGGGGGGGAGGGTTTGACAAATTGGGAGTATAAAAATGTAGTTGAAGGGGAAGTGGCTGCAGGAAAAATTACAAACGATTCTTGACTTAATGGGAAGGAAAGCTTGAGAATTGACAACAGAGTAATAGAAACATAGAAACATAGAAATTAGGTGCAGGAGTAGGCCATTCGGCCCTTCGAGCCTGCACCGCCATTCAATATGATCATGGCTGATCATCCAACTCAGTATCCCGTACCTGCCTTCTCTCCATACCATCTGATCCCCTTAGCCACTGTCGGCCCCTTAATGTCGGCCAATTGCGAGGGGGGAAGTGAATACGGAGGTCAAAGTGCTGTATATGCAGGGCCGGTGCTAGGAATTGCGGGGCCCAATTAGAAAATTGATGGCGGGGCCCCTACTCTAGAAAAGTAAAAATTTATGTATGTTTATATTTCGTGTAGTATGCTCGTCTTTAACCAAAAAAAACATTAAATGCTTGATATACTAAAATTTTGAAAAACTATATGAAAGTGTCACACATCTAATAAAATGAGCGGCACTTTGAAAGATTGAATGTGTGTGTGTGTTTATGAGTGTATGCGATTGTGTCTCTGTGTCTGTGTGACTGAGTGTGTGTGTTTGTGTGTATGCGTCTGTGTGTGTGCGTGCATGGCCGGCCTTAGGGGGTTTAAACGGTTTAGAGATGTTTAGAGGGCTTCAGATGGGTTCAGGTGTGTTTACAATTGTTTAGAGGGGAATAGAGGGAAATAGGGGGGCTAGAGGGGGTTTAGAGGTGTTCAGAGGGTCCCAGAGGGGTTTAGAGACGTTATAAGCCCCCCGTGAGAAATTGTATTTCTCTGAAATTGAAGATAGACATAAAGCTGGAGTAACTCAGCAGACAGGCAGCGCAGCGACTCTGGAGAGAAGACCCTTCTTCAGACCGAACTGAACTCGCGTCGGTGAGAGTACTTGTGATTGTCTGAAGAAGGGTCTCGACCAGAAACACAACCCTCTCCCCAGAGCCGCTGCCCGTCCCGCTGAGCCACCTTCAACTTCAGAGCCAAACAAAAAACACAGAGTGCTGGAGGAACTCAGCGGGCCAGGCGAATGCCTCACCAGCTGAGTTTCTCCAGCATTTTTGTCTACCGCTAAACATCAATGATTCCGGGAATGCTGAGGGGACAGGGTGATAGAGAGGGAGTAGGAGAGCTAGAGAGATACGAGACGGGGAGCGGGAGAGAGAGCGGGAGAGAAAGAGGGAGGGAGGGAGGGAGCAAAAGACAGAGAGACACAACGTGGGTCGGTAGGTGAATGACTAACCTGCACACCAGGAAGAAGCCCCTTCTCACGGTCCGGGGCCCTCACTCATGATGGTGAGTTAAATGAAATTCTCAACGTGTCATCGATCTACATTCCTCAGTAATGTAATTGTGTTTTAAACAAGTATTAATGACGCCGCGTGAATTTTATTCAAAGGAACACGGCGTCATTAAATGAGTCTGAAGAAGGGTTTCGGCCCGAAACGTCGCCTATTTCCTTCGCTCCATAGATGCTGCTGCACCCGCTGAGTTTCCCCAGCAATTTTGTGTACCTTCGATATTCCAGCATCTGCAGCTCCCTTTTGAACACGGCGTCATTAATACTTGTTCAAAACACTATAACATTTACTGAGGAATGTGGATAGATGCAGATTCATGACATCGCATAACAAGGTGTTAACTACTTACCGTTAAGAAGTGCTAACAGCACTAGTTAACAAATCGTTTGTGTATGATGGCCGTGCAGCGGTTGTTATGCATGTTCGTTTAAAAAAAATCCGGATGGCGAATTAAAAAAAATCTTTATTTAACAAAGAGAATTCGTATTTCCGTAGGAAATACTGAACATTAGTGCGGGGCCCCCATTAGGCGCGGGGCCCAATTGGGAGCAATCGGTCAAATCGGCTTAACGCCGGCCCTGTGTATATGAATGCGTGAAGTATAAGGAATAAAGTGGAAGAGCTTGAGGCTCAGTTAGAAACTGGCAAGTATGATGTTGTGGGAATTACTGAGACATGGCTGCAAGAGGGCCAGGGCTGGGAACTGAATATTCAAGGGTATACCTCCTATCGAAAAGACAGACAAGTGGGCAGAGGGGGTGGGGTTGCCCTGTTGGTGAGGAATGAAATTCAGTCCCTTGCAAGGGGTGATATTGAAACAGGAGATGTGGAGTCAGTATGGATAGAACTAAGGAATTGCAAGGGTAAAAAGACCCTAATAGGACTAATCTACCGGCCCCCAAACAAGTAGCCTGGACATAGGGCGCAAGTTGAATTAGGAGTTAAAATTGGCATGTAGTAAAAGTAGTGCTGTGGTTGTTATGGGAGATTTCAACATGCAGGTAGATTGGGAAAATCAGGTTGGTGCTGGACCCCAAGAAAGGAACTTTGTAGAGTGCCTTTGTGATGGATTCTTTGAACAGCTTGTATTGGAGCCTACCAGGGAGAAGGCAATTCTGGATTTAGTGTTATGTAAAGAGCCGGATTTGATAAAGGACCTCAAGGTAAATGAGCCATTAGGAGGCAGTGACCATAACATGGTCAGGCTTAATCTACAATTGGAGAGGGAGAAGAGTAAATTGGAGGTGTCAGTGTGGCAGTTGACTAAAGGGGACTTTGGGGCCATGAGGGAGGAGCTGGCCAAAGTTGACTGGAAAGATACACTAGCAGGGATGACAGTGGAACAAAAATGGCAGGTGTTTCTAAGAATAATACAGAAGGTGCAGGATCAGTTCATTTCTAGAAGGAAGAAAGATTCCAAGGGGAGAAAGGGACGACCATGGCTGACAAGGGAAGTCAGGGACAGTATAAAAATTAAAGCGAAGAAGTACAACGTAGCAAAGATGAGCGGGAAGCAAGAGGATTAGGTAATGTTTAAAGAACAACAGAAGATAACCAAAAAGCTAATAAAGAAGTAATAGCTTCTATAGGTATGTGGAGAAAAAATTAGTTAAGGCCAAAGTTGGACACTTGAAGACTTATTATGGGGAACAAGGAAATGGCAGATGAGTTGAACAGGTTCTTTGGATCTGTCTTCACTAAGGAGGACACAAACAATCTTCCTGATATAGTAGTGGCCAGAGGATCTGGGGTGACAGAGGAACTGAAGGAAATCCACATTAGGTAGGAAATAGCGTTGGATAGACTGATGGGACTGAAGGCTGATAAATCCCCAGGGCCTGATGGTCTGCATCCCAGGGTACTTAAGGAAGTGGCTCTAGAAATCGTGGATGCATTGGTGATCATTTTCCAGTGCTCTATAGACTCAGGATCCGTTGCTGTGGATTGGAGGGTAGCTAATGTTATCCCACTTTTTAAGAAAGGCGGGAGAGAGAAAACGGGGAATTATAGACCAGTTAGCCAGACATCGGTGGTGGGGAAGATGCTGGAGTCAATTATAAAAGATGAGATAGCCGCACATTTGGCTAGAAGTAACAGGATTGATCCGAGTCAGCATGGATTTACAAAGGGGAAATCATGCTTGACTAATCTTCTGGAATTTTTTGAAGATGTAACTCGGAAAATGGACAAGGGAGAGCCAGTGGATGTAGTGTACCTGGAATTTCAGAAAGCATTTGATAAGGTCCCACATAGGAGATTAGTAGGCAAAATTAGGGCACATGGTATTGGGGGTAGAGTGCTGACATGGATAGTGAAGTGGTTGGCAGACAGGAAACAAAGAGTAGGGATTAATGGGTCCCTTTCAGAATGGCAGGCAGTGACTAGTGGGGTACCGCAAGGCTCGGTGCTGGAACTGCAGCTATTTACAACATACATCAATGATTTGGATGAAGGGATTTAAAGTAACATTAGCAAATTTGCAGATGACACAAAGCTGGGTGGCAGTGAACTGTGAGGAGGATGCTATGAGAATGCAGGCTTGGACTTGGACTTATGGGGTAGTGGGCAGATGCATGGCAGATGAAGTTTAATGTGGATAAATGTGAGGTTATCCACTTTGGTAGCAAAAACAAGAAGGCAGATTACTATCTAAATGGTATCAAGTTGGGAAAAGGAGAAGTACAACAGGATCTGGGGGTCCTTGTACGTCAGTCTATGAAAGTAAGCATGCAGGTACAGCAGGCAGTGAAGATATCGAATGGCATGTTGGCCTTTATAACAAGAGGAATCGAATATAGGAGCAAAGAGGTCCTTCTGCAGTTGTACAGAGCCCTAGTGAGACCACACCTGGAGTATTGTGTGCAGTTTTGGTCCCCTAATTTGAGGAAGGACATTCTTGCTATTGAGGGAGTGCAGCGTATGTTTACAAGGTTAATTCCCGGGATGGCGGGACTGTCATATGCTGAGAGAATGGAGCAGCTGGGCTTGTACACTCTGGAGTTTAGAAGGATGAGAGGGATTCTCATTGAAACATATAAGATTGTTAAGGGCTTGGACACACTAGAGGCAGGAAACATGTTCCCAATGTTTTGGGGAGTCCAGAACCAGGGGCCACAGTTTAAGAATGTGGAGTAAGCCATTTACAACGGAGACGAGGAAACACTTTTTCTCACAGAGAGTGGTGAGTCTGTGGCATTCTCTGCCTCAGAGGGCAGTGGAGGCAGGTTCTCTGGATGCTTTCAAGAGAGAGCCAGATAGGGCTCTTAAAGATAGGGATATGGGGAGAAGACAGGAACGGGGTACTGATTGGGGATGATCAGCCATGAGCACATTGAATGGTGGTGCTGGCTCGAAGGGCCAAATGGCCTACTCCTGCACCTATTGTCTATTGTCAATTGACGTAAAGATTACGAGAGACAGAGGCCTCCATTGAAAAGGTTACCTGGATATGTGCTTGGGGAGTTGTGAGCTGTAAACCAATGGGACAGAGGATGCAAGGTGGGATTAGACCAGGTAGCATTTTTTTGCCTAGCACAAACATGATGGGCCCTAGGACCTCCTCCTGAATGTTAATTTTTTTTAATGCTTCAATTAATTTATGATGCTGTGTGCATTTCTGAGCATGCCCAATATCTTGAGAATAGCAATAAGAAATAAAAGCTTTTCAACACACATCAAGCTCTTCAACATTTGACAAATACAAGGGTTTCCGATCCCTTTCAGGGACAAATTAACAAATGATCCACTCTGGGACTTGAAGGTCATGCTGAAAGTATGTTTATTTTACAGCAACGAAGCTCAAAATACTAAGACCATTCCTGCCAAAATCAGCAGAGTTGATGATGGGTAACAGGAAGCACCAGATTTAAGATTATCTACAGAATCATTAGATCAAGTGATTCAGTATCTATCAACGAGTTGCAGCACCAGTAAATTGTCTGGAAGAAATATTACAGGCCAAGGCAAAAGGCCAGGACAAATGGATTAATGGGATAATTCTTCCAAAGTGGCAACGTGGGCACATTAGACTGAAGGTCTCTGGTCCCTCCAGGTTCCATGACTGATTACAGCTGTTTTCCCCTTCCTTACTCAGGGAAACTGGAGATGAGAACCTGCTCTGAGATCACCTCCACTGCAACCATTTAGCCAAAGCTCAGGTAAGCATTATTTTTTTTCTCTCTCTCTTCCTGGAACACAGAATCTCACAAGATAAACAAACTGAGAAGCAGGGTTATAGTTCAGCATTCATCAATCAGTTCAGTAAAAGTTCAACGATCACTATTTGAATGAAAAAAAATCTACACATTTCAGTCCCAAGAGGCTTACCACTCAACATATACACAGTGACCCCTTGTTCTCATTGAATGGTGGTGCTGGCTTGAAGGGCCAAATGGCCTACTCCTGCACCTATTGTCCATTGTCAATTGTTTATTGTTGTTCCTTTCTTATCTGAGGAAATATCCTCCCACATCCTTCAAGCCCTGCAGAAATGTTGTAGGTTCCGGTGAGTCACTTCTCATTCACTCATATTAATAAAGGCTTAACCTACTCAATCTGTTGTCACACAGTGCACTTCCCAAATCAGGGATCTTCACTGTACCCCCTCTAGAGCAACTATATCCTTATGGCCTCACCCCAAGAATAGCATTAAATAAACTGTCATTATGTACGGGACTAAATCTCTTCAAAACACCACAAATTCAAAGGTTAAAACAAAGGCATTTCTGATCTCCTTCCCTTCGCCATTCCTGACACGATCTACCCTGAGGACAAGCTTCAAGATTCAAGATTCAATTTAATTATCACATGTACCAATTAAGGTACAGTGAAATTTGAGTTACCATACAGCCATACTAAGTAAAAAAGCAAAAATACACACAGCACATAAAATGAAGCTTAACATAAGTATCCAACACAATGGATTCCACATTCCTCACTGTGATGGAAGGCAATAAAGTTCAGTCATCTTCCTCCTTTGTTCACCCATGGTCTGGGGGCCTTGAACTCTGCATGGTCAAATAACCGTGCGCTATAAATGTATGCACATAAGTAAAATACATTTATATTACTATGAAAATCTTAGTTACAGGTAGGCCAATTCTCAAGCACAATTGTATTTGAAACTATCAATTTTGAGCCTGAATTCCCCAAGGAACCAAGACTAGCTGCAAATGTGGTCACCATGAAGCACCAGCGGGTCCACCAACTCCCACATCATGCGACTGCAGCACCTCGTGTCATCCTGCATGCCTCCTTTATTTATTTCCAACAGCCCCTATTTACACTTGTCTTGACCCGAAACGTCACCCATTCCTTCTCTCCAGAGATGCTAGGGTCACGACCCAAAATTTCACCCATTCCTTCTCTCCAGACATCTACTGCCTGTCCCGCTGAGTTACTCCAGCTTTTTGTGTCTACCTACATTTCCTGCTTGCTGCTGTTCCTATCCGGGCTTGATAGGCCAGCATTCTTTTCTTCAGCCCTTCTCACCAAAGCCTCTCAAGCCAAAGCCTCAAGTTGCACTTTTGCTCAACATGGCATTTTGCCTCAGCATGTCCGCTCCAAACAGGTCGCTATGATACACCTTGCCTTCCATTTATTCGTTACTCTGCCTCTTACTCAGTCAATTGGATACCTGAATATCTCTACGTCCCACCTTCTCAAACAAGTACATAATAAAGCATCAAAATAAAACAACTCTCTTTCATTTTCTCCCATCGGTTTTTTTTTAATGACATTTTGGCAATTTTTTCAGCAAGGTGGCTGCTCCCTCCTCAAATATTGAAGGTAGAAAAATCTATCCACCTCTTAAAGTGTGGTATTTAAAGAAGAAAGAGGAGGAGATGTGAAAAGGAGAGTGAAAATTCCAGGGCTTTGGGACTTGGGGGCTGAATGTACGGCTGCCAATGGAGGAGCAATTACATTTTTAAACTGCAGTTGAACAATGTCCCAGATTTGGAGCACTGCAGAAATCTTGGAGGGTCATAAGACTGGAAGAGTGGATAGAAACATGCAGGGGTGAGGCCATAAAAAGATATGAAGTTAATTAAACAGAGGAGCTTAGTTTAGAGAGCCAAAAACCCATTGAAATAATTGGACTAGCAAAGACTGGAAAAAGTTTCAATTGATTCAATCAACAAGTAGTTATTGTGTTCAAAAGGGAACTGCAGATGCTGGAATATCGAAGGTACACAAAATTGCTGGAGGAACTCAGCGGGTTATTGCCTTAGAGCAAGCAAGTGGGCAAAAAATGAACTCATTTCTGGATCTAAAAGGCTGGTTATTTTCTGATCAAAAGATGAGGTCAAACTGGAATTTTCATTAAGGTTTTAGATATAGTTGCTGCACAACATTTTTTTAATGTTGGTGAATCTCTGGAACTCTCTGCCACAGAGGGTAGGCGAGGCCAGTTCATTGGCTATATTTAAGAGGGAGTTAGATGTGGCCCTTGTGGCTAAGGAGATCAGAGGGTATGGAGAGAAGGCAGGTACGGGATACTGAGTTGGATGATCAGCCATGATCATATTGAATGGCGGTGCAGGCTCGAAGGGCCGAATGGCCTACTCCTGCACCTAATTTCTATGTTTCTATGTTTCTATGTTTCTGGTTCAATGGCATATTTTCTGCAGTAGAATGGCCAAAACCTAACACAATACTTCAAGTCCCCTCCCCTTATATTGATATTTCTTCCTCAGGCTTGACAATTAACACATCTGCTATCCTCATCTTACACCTTTTATCAAACCATCGGTCTATCAAAAAAAAACCTGACCTGATTACCTGATTCCCTCTGGCTTTATCCAGCCCCCCCCCCCCCACCACCACAACAATCAGCCTGCAGAAGGATTCCGGCCCAAAACATCACCTATCCATTCTCTGGAGAACATGAAACTGAAACGTTTTTGTATAATGACCTTTCTTAAGACATCTTCCATGACCTTCAAATATGTTGCCTGACTTGTTGAGATACTCCAGCATATGTTTTTTTTGTAGCTACCATCTGCAGTTCTTTGTGTCTCCGGTGCTTGCCTAGGCTTGACTGAATGGTTGTAGCCAAAGTAATGTTAGAGCTGTTTCTCATGTCTGGTTTCTTTGGATATCCTAGAGTCACAAGTGGCACTGCACAGAAAAGACACCTTTAGCCCACCACATTCATCAGTCATTTAGCCTATTTCACTAATCCCATTTGCCCGCATTGGCTCCCTACACTTCTATGTTACGGTTAAGGTCTGTCTAAATGCCTTTCTAAATGACTTAAAGCAGTGATTGTATCTGTCTCCAACATCACCTCTAGCAATGACTTCCAGAAATCAACCACTCTTTGGGTAAAAAAAACATTCCCCTCAGATCCCTGTCAAAACTCCTTCCTCTCATCTTAAATGTTTGCCCTCAAGCCTTCAAGGTAAACATAGAAACATAGAAACATAGAAAATAGGTGCAGGAGTAGGCCATTCGGCCCTTCGAGCCTGCACCGCCATTCAATATGATCATGGCTGATCATCCAACTCAGTATCCTGTACCTGCCTTCTCTCCGTACCCCCTGATCCCTTTAGCCACAAGGGCCACATCTAACTCCCTCTTAAATATAGCCAATGAACTGACCTCAACTACCTTCTGTGGCAGAGAGTTCCAGAGACTCACCACTCGCTGTGTGAAAAATGTTTTCCTCATCTCAGTACTAAAGGATTTCCCCTTTATCCTTAAACTGTGACCCGCTTGTCCTGGACTTCTCCAACATCGGGAACAAGCTTCCTGCATCAGACAAATGCAATTCAGGACTTTTCTCTTCACAAGCAAAGTCAGAATGACGGTTAGTGAAGAATTCGAATATTCACTGAGCGTTCAGATGCTGAGCTCGCCTCCTGCACCAAAGGGGGGGGGGGGGGAGCGTGTGTCGTCACACACAAAGATCTTGTAGCGGAGAGCTCCGCTATAAGATCTTTGGTCACATACTAAGCACGCGCCTCGACAAACAGATGAGCGTCTTCTTGAATGGAGAGCGCGTGGCCGCCTCCACAAACAGTCACACACACTGAGGACCCGCCCCCACAAAAAATATTTTGTGAGGAAGGGGAGGAGGAGGTTGGAGAGGGAGAGGGGGAGGGGGGGGAGAAGAAGAGGGGAAGGAGAGGATGGGGAGAGAGGTGAAGGGGGGGGGGTGCGGTTGGAGCGGGCGTGCATGAGTCGAGAAAAGAGAAAAGGGCAGAGAGAGAGAGAGAGGCTGGTACAACAACAAAAAAGCTGGATAAACTCAGCGGGTGCAGCAGCATCTATGGACCGAAGGAAAAGGGCAACGTTTTTGGCCGAAACCCTTCTTCCGGGTTTCGGGCAAAAACGTTGACCATTCAATTCGCTCCATAGATGCTGCCGCACCCGCTGAGTTTATCCAGCTTTTTTTATGTCTACCTTCGATTTTCCAGCATCTGTAGTTCCTTCTTAAAGACAGAGACTGTGCACGGTAAGGGAATGAGGAGGGAGAGGGGGAAGAGTGAGGAGGGAGGGGGAGAGTGGAATTGGAGGGGGAGATGGGTGGGGGGGAGAGAGAAGTGGAAGAGAGGGGAGGGAGGGAGGGAGGGAGGGGGAGAGGGGTAGCAGGAGTGGTGGAAGAGGGACAGGGGGAGTGGTGGAAGAGGGACAGAGGGGTAGGGGAAGGGGTGGGGAGAGAGGGGAAGGGAGGGGGGGGTGAGGGAGGCGAGGGGTGGGGTAAGGGAAGAGAAGTGGGAGAGGGAGGGGTAGGGGGAGTGGTGGAAGAGGGACAGAGGGGAAGGGGGCGGGGGAGAGAGGGAAGGGGGTGGGGTAGAGGGGGAAGGGGTGGGGGAGAGAGGGATGGAAGAGGGGTGAGGAGAGGGAGAGGGGGAGGGGAGGAGAGAAGGGGGAGAGAAGTGGAAGAGTGGGGAGGGAGGGAGGGGTAGCGGGAGTGGTGGAAGAGGGACGGGGGAGTGGTGGAAGAGGGACAGAGGGGTAGGGGAAGGGGTGGGACAGGGAGGGAAAGAGAGAGGGGTGAGGGAGGGAGAGGGGTGGGGTAAGGGGAGAGAAGTGGAAGAGTTGGGAGGGAGGAGTAGAGGGACTGGTGGAAGAGGGACAGAGGGGTAGGGGAAGGGGGCGGGGGGAGAGAGGGAAGGGGGTGGGGTAGAGAGGGAAGGGGGGTGGGGGAGAGAGTGATGGGTGGGAGAGGGAGAGGGTTGAGAAGAGGGAAACATAGAAATTAAGTGCAGGAGTAGGCCATTCGGCCCTTCTAGCCTTCACCACCATTCAATATGATCATGGCTGATCATCCAACTCAGTATCCGGTACCTGCCTTCTCTCCATACACAAGGGCCACATCTAACTCCCTCTTAAATGTAGCCAATGAACTGACCTCAACTATCTTCTGTGGCAGAGAATTCCAGAGATTCACCACTCTGTGTGTGAAAAATGTTTTTCTCATCTCTGGCCTAAAGGATTTCCCCCTTATCCTTAAAGTGTGACCCCTTGTTCTGGTCTTTCCCAACATCCGGAACAATCTTCCTGCATCTAGCCTGTCCAACCCCTTAAGAATGTTATACGTTTCTATAAGATACCCCCTCAATCTTCTAAAATCTAGCGAGTACAAGGCGAGTCTATCCAGTTTTTCTTCATTTGAAAATCCTGACATTACAGTAATCAGTCTGGTGAACCTTCTCTGTACTCCCTCTATGGCAACAATGTATTTGAGCATTGGGCATTGTGACATCACACGATGGAACGTTCACCAGGGGCTGGGGCTCCTGCAAAGGCATATGTAAATGAATCCATTCCGATTGGACATATGTGAGCATTGGGCATTGTGACATCACATAATGCAACGTTCATCAGGGGCTGGGGCTGGTGCTGCTTCTATGGGTGAGAAGCCAGTTTAGTTTTGAAATTTTGGGGGGGGGGGGGAAGGATTTGATTAAAGACGTGTACTGAAACACGACGAAATGTAATGAGGAGCAGATACTTAGAAAGAAAAGTGAAATCTCTACCGAAATGGAAAAGATGTCGGCGATTCTGCGTCTGGTTTCGGAGTTGCAGGGAATCAAAGGAAGAAATGCAGCCGGAAGCCGTCCATGTAAATGGATCCATTCCGATTGGACATCTGCGAGCGTCGGGCATTGCGATTGGACATCTGCGAGCATTGGGCATTGTGACATCACACGATGGGAACGAATCGAAAGGCAGGCAGGCAGCCGGACGGACGGCAGGCGACAGGCACACAGTTTTAATATATAACTAGACCAAGTGCAGACCCGTTGGGTCTGTTTCCCCAACGGCGTTTTGCGGGGTGGGGGGAGGGGGGGGCTGCGGCATCAAACTCACATTAACCACCCCCAAACACACAGGTGAGGGGAGGGGGGATGTCTAAATGCCTTTCTAAATGACTTAAAGCAGTGATTGTATCTGTCTCCAACATCACCTCTAGCAATGACTTCCAGAAATCAACCACTCTTTGGGTAAAAAAAACATTCCCCTCAGATCCCTGTCAAAACTCCTTCCTCTCATCTTAAATGTTTGCCCTCAAGCCTTCAAGGTAAACATAGAAACATAGAAACATAGAAAATAGGTGCAGGAGTAGGCCATTCGGCCCTTCGAGCCTGCACCGCCATTCAATATGATCATGGCTGATCATCCAACTCAGTATCCTGTACCTGCCTTCTCTCCATACCCCCTGATCCCTTTAGCCACAAGGGCCACATCTAACTCCCTCTTAAATATAGCCAATGAACTGGCCTCAACTACCTTCTGCGGGAGAGAATTCCAGAGTTTCACCACTCTCTGTGTGAAAAAGGTTTTCCTCATCTCGGTCCTAAAAGATTTCCCCCTTATCCTTAAACTGTGACCCCTTGTTCTGGACTTCCCCAACATCGGGAACAATCTTCCTGCATCTAGCCTGTCCAACCCCTTAAGAATTTTGTAAGTTTCTATAAGATCCCCCCTCAATCTTCTAAATTCTAGCGAGTACAAACCGAGTCTATCCAGTCTTTCTTCATATGAAAGTCCTGACATCCCAGGAATCAGTCTGGTGAACCTTCTCTGTACTCCCTCTATGGCAAGAATGTCTTTCCTCAGATTAGGAGACCAAAACTGTACGCAATACTCCAGGTGTGGACTCACCAAGACCCTGTACAACTGCAGTAGAACCTTCCTGCTCCTATACTCAAATCCTTTTGCTATGAATGCTAACATACCATTCGCTTTCTTCACTGCCTGCTGCACCTGCATGCCTACTTTTAATGACTGGTGTACCATGACACCCAGGTCTCGTTGCATCTCCCCCTTTCCTAATCGGCCACCATTCAGATAATAATCTACTTTCCAACAAGCCCATCTTATCCAATCTCTCCCCATGACTAAAGCCCTTCTATCGAGGCAGCATCTTAGTGAATCTCCTATGTATTCTCTCCAGTGAATCCTTGTTATAGAGTCATCGAGTGATAGTGTGGAAACAGGCATGAAAAAATTACTCCTCAGATTCCTATTAAATCGTTTCCCCTTCACCTTGAACCTCGATTCCCACTACTCTGGGCAAGAGATTCTGTGCATCTACCTGATCTATTCCTCTCATGATTTTATACACCTCAATAAGATGACCCCTCATCTTCCTGGGCTCCAAGGAAAAGAGACCCAGCCTACTCAACCTCTCCCTATAGCTCACACCCTCTAATCCTGGCAACATCCTCGTGAATCTTCTCTGAACCCTTTCAAGCTTAATAATATCTATATAACTAGAAGTCTCATCTTGACCACTTACTGTCTATGCAGTCTGGGCAGTCTGAAGAAGGGTTTTGGCCCAAAACTTTGCCTATTTCCTTTGCTCCATAGATGCTGCCTCACCCGCTGAGTTTCTCCAGCACTTTTGTCTACCTTCGATTTTCCAGCATCAACAGTTCCTTCTTGAAACTTCCTGTCTGTGCTGTATATTGATTTTAGAAAAAGTGCTACCATATATCGCTATGATTTTTGACCATCTTACTCACAGTCCTCCTCCGCTGAGGCGACCCTGATGATTTTTCCGATCGATGAAAATTAAAAAAGTTATGAGTGTTTCAAAAATCTCGAGATCAGCTGATTGGTCTTCTCGCCTGTCAATCACTGCGATTAAGGTAACGCCCCTACCGGGGTGGGGGTGCAGGACTATAAAACCCCAGATGCCTGGACATGAGTCTGTCACTCTGGAAGATCGCGAGGGAGAGTCCACAACTGTGATTCTAAGCTGTGAATCAACAGAACTGTGAGTCTGCAATGTACTTGCAATAAATTATCTGTTAGCCCTTAATGACAATACAATGAGTTGTTTGGCAATTTGTGTAAAGAGGAGTCATCAACACTCTGTGTCTTTACTTCAGTTTATTCATACTGTACATACATTACTGCACTAGCTGTACGTGGTCTGTCACGGGAACTAGAGAGAGATCAGTGGGTGGGGAGGTTGTAATTATACTTGTGATATGGGGAGTGGTTAGTGGTGGTGAGGTCACTATGTTAAAGGTGCATGCACATATCATCTACATCCTTCCCCTTAGAAACAAAAGGCAACAAGGTAGTGACAGGGCGACCACGTCTCATGCGCTACGAACAGTTACGCAAAGTCGCCATAGCGGACGGGCGGCTTGACAACACGTCCCGACCGGGTTCGCATCTCACCATCTCCCCTCCCTGCAGGAGAAAGAGGAGCCGGCGCAGGGGCAGGAGACCGAACCGGGACGGGGGACCCAGGAGGAGAGGGAGAAGACGGAGAAGGAGGAGGAGAAACAGGTGCAGCAGCGGGCAGATGGGCAGGCGAGGGAGGATGAGCCGGAGGAGACTTAGGATGATAGAGCTGAGACGGCAGTGTCCGAGGCATGCGGGGAGCGGCGGGCGGTGTGGAAGACTGCAGCGGAGGAGCATAAGGGTCAGCAGGCGGTGTTGGAGGCTCGTTGACGAGCCGCAGGTGCTGGCGGGACCGGCGGTAAACGGTGCCGTCATAGTCGACCAGATAGGAACGCGGCGAACCCGCGGTGCCAATGACGGTGGCGAGCCTGGAGTGGCCGGAGGGGGACTGCATCCGGACGACTTGACCGGGGAATAGACGTGGGAGGGGACGGCAGGACCTATCATGGGAGCGCTTCTGGATCTCGTGCTTAAGGGCAATGCGCTCCTGGACAGCAGCGGGCTTGAGGACGAAGGGTACGAGGGTGCGCTGGGTAATCGGGATCGGTGGCCGTGTGGTTCGAGACATGAGCCGCTGTGCCGGGGAGCCCATGGCAGGGTCGCGGGAGATATTGCGAAGGTTAAGGAGGGCCAGGTAAAAGTCAGAGTGAGACAATCGACAATGTTCCAGCAAGTCCTTAGCACTGCGGACTGCGCGCTCTGCCAGGCCGTTGCTCTGTGGGTACTCCGGGCTGCTGGTGAAGTGACGGAAATTCCAGCTGGCAGCGAAATCCCGAAACTCGGCGCTCGTGAACTGGCTGCCATTGTCCGATTGTAGGCTGGCCGGGGAGCCGAAGGTAGCGAAGTGGCGGCGCAGCTTCCCGATAACGGCCGAAGACGTGAGGGAATGCAGCTGGTCAACCTCGAGCCAGCTGGAGTAAGAGTCGACAAGGACCAGGAAGTGCTTGCCACGCCACTCGAAAATGTCAGTGGCAACCGCCATCCAGGGCAGTTCGGGTGCAGGCTGCTGCAGAAGCGGCTGTCGTTGCTGGTGGGGAGCGAGGCTGTTGCAGGTGGAGCAGGCGGAGACCCTCTCCTGGATGTACTGAGCCATGCCGGGCCAGTAGAACTGGCTCAGAGCGTGAGACAGAGTGGCCTCGGCCCCAGGATGACCGCGGTGGGCGGCCTGAAAGTAGTGGTCGTGCAGCGCAGCAGGCACCACAACCTTGTGTCCCTTCACAACCACACCGTCGTGCAGCACGAGCTCATCACGGACCAGGAAGTAGGGCACGGCACCAGCCGGCAAAGCGGAACGACGGTCTGGCCAGCCCTGCTGGATGACGGCAGCAAGCTGCTGCAGAGCAGGATCCTTGGCAGTGTGCTGGACCAGGGATTGCATTTGCTGTGAAAGCACAATATTTACATTGAGCACCATCAAGTCAGACATTTCGTACGGGTGGCGATCGGTGGACGTTAGCGGTGTGCGGGACAGCGTGTCGGCCACGAACAATTCCTTGCCTTTGCGATAGACAATCTCGAACGTAAAACGTTGGAGCTGCAGCATCATGCGCTGCAACCGGGACGAGGCAACATGGATCGACTTGTTGAGAATGGTGACCAGCGGCTGGTGGTCGGTCTCGATAGTGAAGTTGTTGCCTAAGATGTAGTCCTTGAACTTGGAGCAGGCAAATACCACAGCCAGCAGCTCCTTCTCTATCTGAGCATAGCGCTGCTCGGCAGTGGTCATGGTGCGGGACGCGCAGGAAACGGGCAGCTGCAGGCCATCATGGAGCTGTAGGCAAGCGGCACCAAGACCGAACTTGGAGGCGTCGCAGGTGATGACAATGGGACGCTCTAGGTCGAAAAATTTGAGCGTGGGGGTGCTGATCAGCCTGGATTTCAGGACATCAAAAGCCCTCTGGTGTTGCGGGAACCAGGCCCAGGCAGTGACTCTTTACATGGTGTCATAAATCGTACCCTTGCGCCTCCTGTTTATCGGTGTTTATTTCCTTTTGACCCAGTTCCCTGTTCCCTTTCTCTATTTCCTCGTTATGGCCTCTTCTTGCCGCAAGCCCGATGTGCTTGTCTTCGATTCAGACATTGCCCATCGGTGGAATGTTTTTAGACGTGACTTCGACCACTATGTCACGATCGCTCATCCTGCCACCACCCCTGAGATCAAGGCTTCTCTGCTCCTCAACCTGGCTGGTCCCGATGCCCTAGAACGGTCTGAATCGTTCGTCTATGCTGCGGGTGAAGATGCTCGGGACCCGGTATGTCTAGTGGCTAAGTTTACCGCGAGGGGCGACATCCCACTTCTGACACCATGTAAAGAGTGGTCATCAACACTCTGTGTCTTTACTTCAGTTTATTCATAATGTACATACATTACTGCACAAGCTGTACGTGGTCTGTCATGGGAACTAGAGAGAGATCAGTGGGTGGGGAGGTTGTAATCATACTTGTGATATGGGGAGTGGTTAGTGGTGGTGAGGTCCCTATGTTAAAGGTGCATGCACATATCATCTACAATTTGGTGGCCTCCACTCTGCTTGAAATGCTGTGAAATTGAGTTTGGTGGCCTGCACTCTGCCTGAAATGCTGTGAAATTGAGTTTGGTGGCCTGCACTCTGCCTGAAATGCTGTGAAATTGAGTTTGGTGGCCTGCACTGCCTGAAATGCTGTGAAATTGAGTTTGGTGGCCTGCACTTTGCCTGAAATGCTGTTTCAAGGAATAACCGTAAGTGAACTGCTAGCCCACCAGCCCTGAGTGACTGATTTGCCAGCCTACCAGCCCTGAGTGACTGATTTGCCAGCCTACCAGCCCTGAGTGACTGATCTGCCAGCCCACCAGCCCTGAGTGACTGAGCTGCCAGCCCACCAGGCCTGAGTGACTGAGTTGCCAGCCCACCAGGCCTGAGTGACTGAGCTGCCAGCCCAAGAATCCATTCGGCCCACAATGTCCATACTAGCCCTCTGGAAACCAATCTCTTCGACCCACAACACCCATACTAGTGCTCCAGAAAGCCCCTCCCCCCACCACTGGCCACCAATATTGTGATTGGTGGAGAGGTGGAATATTGCGTTAGGGGACCAGACCTCCCGTGTGAACATGGGACCCAATGGGTCCCAGTTAGCCTAGTCTTTCCTATAACATGGTGCCCAGAACTGAACACAATACTCTAAATGCAGTCTCACCAACGTCTGATACAACTGCAACGTAACCTCCCAACTTCTGTACTCAATAATCTGACTAATGAAAGCCTTTTTCACCACCTTATCAACCTGCGACTCGACCTTCAAGGAACCATGCACCTGCTCTCCTAGATCCCTCTGCTCTACAACACTCCCCAGAGGCCTACCATTCACTGTGTCGGTCTTGTCTTTGTTGGATGTCCCATAATGCAACATCTCACAATTCTCTGTATTAAATTCCATCAAACATTCCGCAGCCAACCTGGCCAATCGATTAAGATCCTTCTGCAATCTTTCACAACCATCTTCACCATCTGCAAAACCACCCACTTTTGTATCATCAGCAAACTTGCTAATCTTGCCCTGTATGTTCTCATCCAAATCATTGATGTAGATGCTAAACATTAACGGGCCCAGCACCAAACCCTGAGGCACATCACAACTCACAGGGGTTGTGTTGTGGTGACCAGAATTGCGCACAATACTCCAAGTCCAGCCTAACCAGTGCTTTGCAAAGTTGTGACTAAACAACCCAACGTTTATATTCATGCCCTAGCTTATCAGGACAATCATGCCATTTACCAACCCGTGTTGCCACTTGTAGGGGAATGTGGATTAGAACCCCATCCTTTGTTCATTTAGAAATCTGAGTGCCCTGCCATTTATTGACTATGTCCTACCCCATTTCACATCCCTACATGCATTGCCTTGCACGTGTCGGTATTGCTTTCCACCAGTCAAATGCTCAACCAAGTTTGCTGGGCTGAGTAGCCTAATTCTGTTCCTATGTCTTATGATCCTACAATCTTATGATCTTATGACTGTGGCTGGAGGTGCTATGGAATAGTTTAGAATGGAACCACATGAGGGCAGCTATCACAGGGGTGATGTGAAATGTTTGAATATCTGGGGGTCGCTGAGGAGAACAGGAAGGGAAAGCACACATTGGACAGAATTGAAATATTGACTATGGCTGTGCTGATCCTGATGCTGGGATAGATGGGTAGAAACAAAGAAAAACCTTAGAGATGGGTATTAGTAACACATCTAAGGGCTTCAAGTGAGAGAAAATAGATATAGAATGGCACCGCCTGGATCTAGTGAGCTCCCACTATTGCTCATCTCTTCATCGACTTGCATTTCAAGTCAGTCATAGGATTAAATGAATCTTTCATTTTACTTTAATAGACTAAGTAATTATTCCCTGATGTGGTTGACAGTCTGCAATGTGAATTGAGGTCACATCAAAATAATTGAAATGCTTGGCAGATTTAATTAGTCCTTGGGAATTATAAACTGAATATATAAAAAGTGGGCTCTCATTAAAAAGTCAAACATTTCATGCAGTGGAAACATAATGACGATGAAGCAATCACGGTAAGATTTCTTATATACAGGTGAAATAATTGACCAAAACATTCACCCACTCAAACTTTAAATGCACTTTTGAGGCAGCTTTTTTCCATCTGTGAAACTAATTTTAAGGTATTCTTTTGAAGGATTTTGGTTATAATAGGAAAGAGAGTTCCATTTCATTTGAACTGACCTCCAATCCTAATCTTAAACTGAAATGTCATAGTGGTGGTGGAGGCAGATACAATAGCAGCGTTTAAAAGCCTTTTAGATAGACACATTGATATACAGGGAATGGAGGTACTGCCTCAATCTACTGTTCTTATACTCTTGTACTAAAGTATGATTGAGTCGATGTATAGTAAGATTTTTACTGAACTGAATGCAAAAAAATGAATTTCATTGTACCTACGTACATCTGACAATAAGGTACTATTGAACCATTATTTGCTTGACCCATTGTGTTCTTGTACTGTGAAGTTGTCTTACATACAAGAGAGGAGGATAAAACTTGGTAAGCGAAAGAAAACGGGACCACATCCCACCCACCCTATGCATTGTGTAGGAAGAAACTGCAGATGTTGGTTTACACCGAAGGTAAACACAAAATGCAGGAGTAACGCAGTGGGACAGGCAGCATCTCTGGGGAGAAGAAATCAGTGACATTTCGGGTCGAGACACTTCTTCAGTTCACTTCACAGGAGCCACCCGAGACAGCCACATCACACCACATGGTCCACAGCAGCCTAACCCTCAAGATAGAGGAGCATGAGGTGAGGCGCACGCTGCGGGCCATCAATCCAAGGAAGGCTACTGGACCCGACGGCGTCTCTGGACGCGTGCTGAAGGACTGCGCTGACCAGCTGGCTGGAGTCTGTACGAGGATTTTCAACCAGTCTCTGGCCCAGTCCACTGTTCCACCCTGTCTGAAGTCCGCAACCATAGTCCCCTTGCCCAAAAAACCCCACATTTCCAGCCTCAACGACTACCGGCCAGTCGCACTCACACCAGTGGTGATGAAGTGTTTTGAAAAACTGGTCCGGGGTCACATCACATCACTCCTGCCCCGAAGCTTTGACCCCCACCAGTTTGCGTACAGAGCGAATAGATCTACAGAGGACGCTGTAGCCACAGCTCTCCATGCTGCACTGTCCCACCTGGAGCAGCGGGGGAGCTACGTGCGGATGCTCTTTGTGGACTACAGCTCTGCCTTTAATACCATCCTTCCCCACAAACTGGTGGACAAACTGGGGGACTTGGGACTTCCACACTCCACCTGCATGTGGATAAATAGCTTCCTGTCGGGTCGCAGCCAGAGAGTCAGAGTGGGCCATCACACATCCACGGCCCTCAGCCTCAGTACCGGCTCTCCACAGGGCTGCGTGCTGAGCCCCCTGCTCTACACCATCTACACACATGACTGCATCCCCGCCCACCACAGCAACACCATTGTCAAATTTGCGGATGACACTACGGTGGTGGGACTCATCTCCGGGGGGGACGAGTACGCCTACCGGGATGAGGTGGAGCAGCTGACAGTGTGGTGTGGAGAAAATAACCTGCTCCTTAACACCTTAAAGACCAAGGAGATAATAATAGACTTCAGGAAGAATAAAACGGACATGGTACCATTAATTATCAGAGGGGACTGTGTGGAGAGGGTGGCGGATTTCCGCTTCCTGGGAATCCATATTGAGGAGGACCTGACGTGGAGCGTGAACACCTCTGCGCTGCTGAAAAAGGTCCAGCAGAGACTGCACTTCCTGAGGGTGCTCAGGAAGAATAACATCACTCAGAGACTGCTGCTGTCCTTTTATCGGTGCTCCATTGAGAGCCTCCTAACATACTGTATATGCGTATGGTACACCAGCTGCACAGAGGCTCAGAGGAAAGCGCTCCAGAGGGCCATTGACAATGCCCAGAGGATTGTCGGATGCCCTCTCCTTACCTTAGAGGACTTACACAGTTCCCGCTGCATCAAAAAATCCCAGAGTATTATAAAGGACATTTCCCACCCCGGACACTCCCTGTTTGAACTGTTACCGTCAGGCAGACGGTACAGATCTACAAGGACAAGGACAAACAGACTTAAAAACAGTTTTTACCCCACTGCTATAAAGGCACTAAATGTAGCCGCCAAGGAACGCAGGGGCGATACATACATACATGAAATCGACAGAAGGATGTAGGGCTGGGTGTTTATGCGTGCTATTTTTATGATATTTATTTTAGTTGTTTATCTTTTTAAATATTTTACTTTGTATGTATCGTTAGCTTTTAGAAATGTTTGAATGGTGCACTGACTGGCTGACATTTTACAATTTCGTTGTACATGGTTCATGTTACAATGGCAATAAAGAAACTATTCTATTCTATAAGAAGGGTCTCGACCCGAAATATCACCCATTCCTTCTATCCAGAGATGCTGCCTGTCCCGCTGAGTTACTCCAGCATTTTGTGTCTATCCACCATATCTATTTATGTACCAGAGGAAGAAATGTAACATTCCAAATATAACACTGTCAGTTTAATTCATAATGGTATTCTTGAATAATTTTCTCACATTCAATTACTGCTTTTAAGAAATGCACTACTTTGGAAACTCTGCCAACAATTTGATGCTACATTGGAAACCAGCATCTAATGATCAGTGCAATCCTGCCCAGTATAGGAGCTTAGAGTGTAATGGGCCTGTCCCACTTAGGCGATTTTTCAGGCAACTGCCAGCGACTGTCAGACACACATCCTTCCTTCACCAGCCCGTTATGCAGGCGGGAACAGGGCAAGTGGGGGGAGTGCTGTCTGACTGAAATTCACACGGTGTAAAGCCAATGTGATACTGACACACACCGCGATGAAGGTTGGCGCTGTAATTAAGACGGAGAAAGCGCAGTGTACGGGCAGGGTCACGTCAGTTCTTTAAAAGAGGGTGAAAGAGGGAGGGAGAAAGGGGGAGAAGGTGGAGAAGGGGTGCATACAATTTTTAAGAAGCAAGAGATACACAGCTGTGAAGCACGGCGGACATTAACATCACCGATCGGTTATCCTTGGATCCGAAAACTACTGCTTACATTTTTTCCCCAATGAGGCAATGAAATTCCCATTAACACCGGCTACAACCTACGAGAACATACGATAACCTTCGACCTCCTGGCAACCCACTACCACTACACCTACGGCACGAGAATTCTCGCTACTCTCCATGGTGGCTCCATTCTGGTCGCTGCTAATTTTTCAACAAGTTGAAAAATTTGCGGCGACCATAATGAGGCCCCGACTAGTTCCCAGAATGCAGGAACTCCTCACGACCATGAAGGCGACTATCCGGCAACCACCCGCGAACATGTGGCGACCATGTGGCGACTGCATAGTCTCCTGCAGTCGCCTAAAAAGTCACCCAAGTGGGACAGGCCCATAACCCTTTTAAAATACACAGACTACTGACTGAGATTGTGAGTGGTGACAGAGAAATCTCCCCAAAGCACTGTCATCAATTCACTGCAAGTACCTCACAGATGAATCTGCACTCTATTATTTCCATAACAGTAGCTTGCTCAGAATCTTGAATAGTAACTGCAAAATGGCAAGGCTGAGGAGATCACTTCTGTATGGGTTTCCTGATGAGTAATTCATTCTTAAATTATTTATGTTTAAATTTCTTGGACAAATATCTGACATTTGGCTCATCCCAGATGTGCAATTTTTGCCCTTTAAAAGGGAACCATCAATAACAAATATAAACTTACAAAGTAAGTATTCTAATACCCAATAATAAAACCATTCTCCTGCCAAGCGGTTCTTCAACTGAGGTTTTAAGTTGCTTTTCTGTTTTGTTTCATTCATCGTTATTATGTCTTCAGTAAGAGAGTGGCCTCAGGATTTGATGAGCCGCATCTGTCAGAGTCAGGAGAGTTTATGGAGGTTGGCAATGCTTATTGCACCTTGTCTGCAACCAGCTTCACGAAGCAAATTACATTACACTCTAACTTTACAGGCATGAGCACCCAGGATCAACTGCCCAGAAGAAATATCACATCAGTGGTGCATTCATCGAACCCAACCAGTGGATCTCCTCTGGCATTGCTCCTGGCAAGTCAGAGAACTACAATGCTTTCCAATGACAAAAGCATTATAACAAAATGTGAGACTTATCGCTATTTCAGAGAAGTTAAGTCAAGGTTCAGTTTGCCCTCCAATATAGATGTGAGTGATTCCATGCCACTATTTTTAAATAGCAAGTGAAATCAATCAATCAATCACTCAATCAACCTTTATTGTCATCTTGCAAAGCAACAATTGTACAGTGCAAAATAAGAAGACGTTTCCCAGGGAATACCGGAGCATCGCACATAAAACTTAAACATTTCACACATAATAAAACAATAAAAACAATCCAGTCCCTGATGAAACAGTACAACATAGTTAAAAAGCAGGTAAAACAGCAACATTAAAATACGGTAAAAACAGTCATAAAATGTCCAGGGCAGCTGATTTGAGTGGCCAGTGCCAGAGTTATTAAATTGTCAGTGCAAAGCAGCAGAATCAGGTGGAGTGACTGTTTAGCAGCCTCACAGCCTGTGGCAGGAAGCTGTTTAGCAGTCTGGTAGTCCGGGCTTTGATGCTACGGTATCTCTTGCCTGATGGCAGTAAATCTCTGCATCCTGGCAATTTCTTATCTCGCAAACATCAACACTAAAGCCAGATTACCGGTCATTATCGCAATATTATTTGTCAGAGTTTACTGCGCACAACTACTCAGTGCTCTTTCTTAATTATAGAATACAGTACTTCATAAGTGTATCATTGGGTGTAAAGTGTTTTTTTTTTAATTCGTGAAATCATGAAAGAAGCAATTTAAAATGTGAGTCTTTCTTTATTCTTTCTGAAAGCCACCGGCATTATTCTCAGCTGGCAGTAGAGTGAGATTTTCTTTGGAGTTGGGTCCCATTGGACTGCGATAAAATCAAAAGCTGAAAGTTTTGGGGTGAAAACTCGACTTAAATCAAAACCTATCTGTCAGAAAGGTTTGTCCCACTACAATACGCTGAACATTGAAGGTAACTTCCCTCCAAGCAAGGCCTGAGGAAGAGCTAAAGTTTATTAACCATAGGGCAGCATTGTGTAACAGCTGGGAGTAAAAAGAATGCTGTCACATAATATGGGATGTCTGCATAATTAATAGATGGTAAAATAGTAAGATTAAACGAGAACTTACCAGTTTGAAGTTTGATCTGTATTTTATGAGGAGTTACGATGAGGGATTACGTGAAGAAGCCCGCCACGACGCATGCGTGTCATTCTTCAAAGCAGCGGTGTGAAATCACAGATAACTGTAATGACTAAACATAATAAGATTAGAGAAGAGATACCAGTTAAGTATATGATCAAGGGTGGGAGCGGAGGGCACGTAATCCCTCATCATAACTCCTCATAAAATACAGATCAAACTTCAAACTGGTAAGTTCTCGTTTAATCTTACTATTTTACTTCGGAGTCACGTGAGTGACTACGTGAAGATTTTAAAGCTCTGTGACTTCATGCCGTGGAAACGAGTCCATGCATCACGTCTGCCTTGATGACTGTAGGAGGAATTGTGTTAACATAATTTGGACATGAATTCGACATTGAAATCATAAAATTTATTAACACAAAATTATAACCCCTTTTTATGGGTTTAAATTAATTTACAGAACTTAAAATTGTTTCTGCAAACGTTCCAGGTTTCATTACTGGTTTGTTGTAAAATAATTGGAATGTTTTTTCCCCCAGACCATCCTGCTGCCTTGAGGATTTGGTCCATTGGTACATCCAACAGTATCGCTGCCGATGTAGCTGCAGCCCTGGTGGAATGAGATTTAAAAATATTAGTATCCACCCTAGCCTGTGTTAGCACCTGTTTCAGCCATCTTGAGATGGTCTGGACCGTCACTCTTTTGTGTGGTTGCTTGTGGCTGACCAAAAAGTGCCTTCTCATTGCCTCTTAGGATTTTCATTTTCTCCATGTATAACGACAGATGTCTTACTATACACAGACGGTCATCTGTTGGGTATGACCTAAATTGTATATTGAGGCCTGCTGATCCCTGTCTGTTCTGCTTTACTAACTCATAGATATGAAACGTAATATTTTCTGTGGAGGAAGTCATGTTGTCCAGTCTTAGTTTATGCAGTGACTGTACCCTCTGTGCCGTGACCAATGCCATTAGCATGACTGTTTTTAATGTCAGTCTGTGTAGGGACAGAGCTGTTGCTGGAGACCAATTCCTGAGCATCTTCAGGACAATACTTACATCCCATATTTGGGAGTACCTGGTTCTTGGGGGATTAGTGTTAAAAATTCCCCTCATAAGTTTTGTTACCAGTGGGTGAGTCCCAACAGTGTAACGCTCTGTCCCCTGCCATAGGTAAGTCGATAGGGCACTTCTGGCGCAGTTGATGGCATTGTAACTGAGCCCTTCATCATAGTGGAGGCCTGCCAGATATTCCAGAACAGACGGGATGTTCATGTCTCTGTAGGTGATGTTGTTTTTATGGCAGTACATCTCCCACTTCCTGATATAGACCAGATACTGTTTTTTGGTTGACTGTCTTTGGGCCGCCGAGATCATGTTCACTGTTCGGCCCGTCAGTCCCAGTTGTAGTAGAGGTTTTTTAAACTTTACAAATTAATAAGTTCAAATGTTTATGGCATGGGTGGCTATCCCTTGTTATGGGATGTAGCAATAAATCTGGTCTATGTGCGATGGTGATACATGGTTCTAATACCATGTTTGATACCACTAGGAACCATGGTTGAGTAGGCCAATCGGGTACTACCAAAATACCAGACGCAGAGTCTTGTTGTATTTTCCTTAATACCCGACTGATGAGGCAGAAAGGAGGGAATGCGTAAATAAACAATTTCCCCCAATGCAGCGAAAATGCATCTGTCGCCGCTGCCCCAAGGTCTGGTTCCCATGAAACATAATTTGATAACTGGTGGTTAAGTCTGGATGCGAATAGATCGATATCTGGTGTTCCATATTTTGCTGTAATATCAGCAAATACTTTTTTATTCAACATCCATTCGGTGTTTTCATTAAATTTGCGTGACCTGGTGTCTGCCACTAAATTTAGTCTTCCTGGTAGGTAAGTGGCTGATATCCAAATATCTCTCTGGATACACCATTGCCAAATTGTATTAGCCAGATTGTCACATGATGTCGATTTGTTTCCACCCATGTGGTTAATGTATGCTACCACAGTGGTATTGTCTATCTGTAGTCTAACATGCTGGTGATATGACCCAGTACAATATGACTTTAGGCCATGGAATGCACCCAACATTTCCAGGTAGTTTATGCCCAGTGTGAGTAATAATGATGCCTCCTGAGCAGTCCATCTACCTCCACAGCTGGTGATGGTATTGGTGGCTCCCCACCCAAGTGCACTGGCATCAGTTTGTAGTACCATGGAAGGGTTACTGACAATGATTGGATTGGAACAAAGCCAGATGTTATCTATCCACCATTTTAGTTCCATTTTAGCTTTGATTGGTAGTTTCATAGGTCTGTCAACGTGACCTGCATTAATTTAGAGTGCTTGTATTTTTGCTCTCTGTAAGTTTTGGTAATGTAGAGGTCCAAATTGTGTGGCTGGAAATCTCTAGCCTTTCCCTTGGGCAGAGTCACCGACATGTGAACTGAGTCAATGGTGAACCCCAAATAGTCCATAGTAGTGGAAGGCGTTAGTTTAGATTTAACTGGATGGATAATAAATCCCAGTTTTTCAAATAACTGTTTTGTGGCTGTTACAGTTAGTTTGGCTAATTCCAAAGTTTTGCCCACAATAAGTATGTCATCTAAATATGCCATGACCATGTGTTTACGTTTCCGTAGAGACGCTAGGGCTGGTTTCAAAATTTTTGTGAACAGCCTGGGGCTGATGATAACCCATTTGGCAGTGCTTTATACTGCCAGAGTTGTCCCATCCAGTTGAATTTTAAGTAACATCTGTGGTCACCTCGTATAGGCACTGAATAGTAAGCATCTTTTAATTCGATGCTGGCCATGAAGTAACCTTTGGAAATTAATTGTTTAGCAGTAACAAAGGTTTCCATTTTAAAGTGAATATATTGTACAAATGTATTCAATTTTGTCAGATCTATGATGATGCGACAACCACCATCTTTTTTGATTTTGGTAAATTTATTGGACACGAATTCTAATGGTTCGTGTTGAGTTTTCTCAATTACACCTTTTACGTAAAGCCGCTCCAGTTCAGCTTGCGCTTTTGATTTTTCTTTATCAGAAAGCACGAACATTCGGTTGGTATATGTTGAACTGGAGGGCTGTACTTGTGTATAAACTCTATTGTATATCCCTGGATACTGCTTAAGATGTAAGTATCGGTTGTTAACATGCTCCATGCATTCAGAAAAGAGTGTAATCTCCCCCCAACCTCCATGCTCCCTGTATTTTGTAGGGAACCAGACCCACCTACCTCCATAGTTACCAGTGGCAGGTTTACTTCTTTTTGTAGGTTCTTCGCTGCTGTTGTTGCGCTGGTGTCTGGATTTTCGGTTTGGTTGGCGTTGGAGGTCCCCGCATCTTCCAAGAAGGCCGGCCTGGGCCATGGCCTAAAAAAGACTCATGTTTTGAGTACCGGGCCTTCGAGCTTTCACCAGTTCTGCTGGTGGGTGCGTAGGGGTGCTGTCTTTGGCTGTAGTGGGTTTTTGTTGGAGTCCCTTTTATTAGTCCAGTAGGTTCTCTCGTTCCTGCACCCCTTGCACGCTTGTCTTTCCTTCTGCGGACCCCTCTTCCAGGTCAGCCCAGAACTGACCCGCAGTGCTCCCCTCTGATGAGGTAGAAGCACTGTGCAGCCCTTCAAGAGGTACTGCTGTGGGTTTATCATAGGGCCCACAGTGACCCAACTCCATCTCCCGGAGTCTGTCACGTTGGAGCAAATGCTCCACACACCGCTCCATCCGGCTCCAGCGCTCTCGGTCGCTGGCCGCCCGCAGTTGTTCAAAGTCGGACTCCTCTGAGTCCACGACCTTGTTTGTTTTTGTGTCTAGCCTTACCGCCCGGCCGCGTGGATCTGGCCGGTGCAGAGGCGACATCGGGCACAGCTGATCCCACTATCGGTGATCCAAGTGCTGCTGGCTGCTGCTGGCTGCCCGCTGCTCCGCGGTCCTCCCTCACCAGCTTTGTCGCAGACCTTGTCTTCTCCACCTGTAATCAGCATGGGGAAACACAAAAAGACCGCAGTTCTTACCTGCAGGTCCTGGTTTAAATTGTCGCTACGGGGGAACGTCATTCCACCCCGCCTCCTGCCGTTATCGATTTGTCAAAAGTCGACGGCCCCATTCTGAATGGTCTCCTGCCAGGCCCGAGGTGTTCTGGCCAGCGCGGGATCAGAAATCGGCACAGCTGATCCCTTACGGGGCTTGTGCCTTCAGCTGCTGCTGGCTCCCGCAACTTCGCGGTCCTCCCCAGCCAGCTTCACTCGCAGCACACTATTTTGTCCAGCTTCCCCCCTGTGTAAAACAGCGCGGGGACAAACACTACCGCAGAGTAAATCACTTACCTGCAGGTCGCGGTTTCAAACGTACCGCTGCGGGGGAACGCTCCACCCCGCCTGTCGTTTTGCAAGCGTGAAAGCGATATGACACGTATGCGCGTGGCGGGCTTCTTCACGTAGTCACTCACGTGACTCCGAAGTAAAATCATGATATTGTATTGCAGATAAAAGCCAGCACTGCAAATTCTTTGGTAGACAAAAGTGCTGGAGAAACTCAGCGGGTGCAGCAGCATCTATGGAGCGAAGGAAATAGGCAACGTTTCGCGCCAAAACCCTTCTTCAGCAAACCTTGAAGAAAGGTTTTGGCCTGAAACGTTGTCTATTTCCTTCGCTCCATAGATGCTGCCGCACCCGCTGAATTTCTCCAGCACTATTGTCCACCTTCGATTTTCCAGCATCTGCAGTTCCTTCTTAAACAACTGCAAATTATTTTTTCAGGAAATGAAGTAAAAAGCAAAATGATCTATTGCAAACATTTGCCCTGGTTTTTAAAACCCGTACATTTTGTGCAGTTGTACTAGGGAAAGCAAGGAGATGATTAAAATCCCACAGCTCTACCACTTAAAGCCAGACTCGAAGACTCAGAAGCAAAGATCCAAGATCTTTGGTTTCCTCCCACACTCCAAAGACGTGCAGGTTAGTAGGTTAATTGGCTTGGTAAATGTGAAAATTTGTCTCTAGTGTGTGTGTGTGTAGGATAGTGTTAATGTGCGGGGATCATTGGTCGGTGCGTACTCGACTTGTTGGGCAGAAGGGTCTGTTTCCGCGCTGTATCTCTAAATTAAACTAAAGCAAATTTAGTTTCAATTAACGTTTTAAAGCACTTTAATTTTAATTTGTATTCAACAATCAGTCATCATCTTTTTATTATCATTATTGTCCACATGCACAATTTTTTTAATCAAATTCCTTCATATGATGTACAAAAATGTTGCACTGAATGGAAAAATACATGGCAACCAAAAAGTGGCAAAGTGGCCCATTCTGCTTTACAACTCAGGGGAAATTACTCATTACGCAACAATACGATATGAAAGAACTTTATTTATCCCAGAAGGGAAATTGATCTGCCAACAGTTATAAAACACAAAATACATGAAACATGAAATTAAAGTGACGAGTGGAAAGGATTGGGGATGTGCAAAGATTGGGGAGGGGAGTCAGTCTACCCCATGACAGAAGGGAGGCTTTTCTCTCTGCCTGTCTTCTATTTTGCTTCAGTCTGTGTTCGGGTGAGAGATTGAAATTATCATACCATGTACTTGGATGAAAATCTGTTCAAAATATATTATTTGAAGTGGTTATGGGGATGCAACTTTGATGTTTTCTCCTTGGCGCAAGAGTCCGATTAAACCATTGTAACAGCATAATTTTTAAGTGACAATACTGGAAATTGTAAACAAGTTATCCCAAATAACTCCCCAGTTTTGTACGCAAAGAAAATACCAAAGGTGGAGGAAATGACCTGGCTTATTGGCATTTCTCTATATTTTTAATAAATGTACATATTACTCTCTGCAAGTGGATTCTGAGCAAACCTTACCCTCGGGGATTCGTGGAGGTGGGGGAATGAGTGGATGATGGGAAACTTGATTCTAGCTCTACACTATTTTTTTTTTAAACACACGCTTCTCCATTCTATTTGACCATATCAGTTATCTACAAATATGAACTTGTGACCCAATACCCAGCAAGCCTTTATTGTTAATGCTCTTGCCCACTGAACAGATGTATTTTCTCAAAAATCCATGATGCATTATCTCTGAATGAATCATTGGAGACTCTCTGCATTGTCACGGGTGTCAAAAAAATCTTCTTCTCCCTGACAAAGTAACATGCACTAACTCTTTCATATGACTGAGGCAGATATTTGTGATCTGGGAAGCAAGTGTCAACAATAAAGTGCAGAGCTCACAAGTACTTTCAGTCACATGCATTATTTAGGTGACTTGGCTGTTATTACATTCCAAACTAGCAAACCATGAGCACCAACAACACATGGCTGTTGTTCATTTACTACAGCTCGGCGTTCAACACCATCATCCCCTCTAAACTTAGCTTGCGGGCAATCAAGGGTTCTACCCAAGTCATCCTTCCTGCCTGCCCTTCTCCAGACCTACATCCGTGCCTGTGGGTCCCTGGAAAAGGAACACTCAGTGTCAATGGGGAGTTTGGAGGCCTTCCGTGTATTCTGTTTGCTGCAGGTGATCGAGTGTGTTGTGCATACAGTGTGACTGACATTGCTGTAATCTGACGATCGATGTTTGCAAACTGCATGAATGACAGTTTTGATGAATGCAGTATTTTGTAAACTGTAAATTTGGAATAACATTCCTTGTTAAGGAAAATAAAATCTGCTCTGAATTTATTACCTAGATCAGGGAACTGTGTCTTCGTCAACAGATCACAATCAGTAAATAATTAGTAACAACACTTCCTCCTCAATAACCATCAGCACAGGGGTGCCTCAAGGCTGTGTGCTCAGCCCCCTGCTCTACTCACTCTATACCTATGACTGTGTAACCGGACACAGTTCCAACTCCATCTTTAAATTTGTCACCGACACCACTGTTGTTGGACGAATTGCAGGTTATAATGAATCGGAGTATAGGAGGGAGATCGATCATCTGATTGAATGGTGCCAGAAGAAGAACCTTGCTCAAGTCAAGTTTATTTGTCACATACACATACGAGATGTGCAGTGAAATGAAAGTGGCAATGCTCGCGGACTTTTGTGCAAAAGACAAACAACCAAACAAACTATAAACACAATCATAACACACATATTCTTTTACATAATAAATAATGGAAGGAAAAACGTTCAGTAGAGTTAGTCCCTGGTGAGATAGGCGTTTACAGTCCGAATGGCCTCTGGGAAGAAACTCCTTCTCAACCTCTCCGTTCTCACCGCATGGCAACGGAGGCGTTTGCCTGACCGTAGCAGCTGGAACAGTCCGTTGCATGGGTGGAAGGGGTCTCTCATGATATTGTTGGCTCTGGAGTTGCACCTCCTGATGTATAGTTCCTGCAGGGGGGCGTGAAGTTCCCATAGTGCGTTCGGCCGAACGCACTACTCTCTGCAGAGCCTTCTTGTCCTTGGCAGAGCAATTCCCAAACCAGATGGTAATGTTCCCGGAAAAGATGCTTTCCACCGCCGCTGCGTAGAAGCACTGGAGGATCCTCGGAGACACTCTGAATTTCTTCAATTGCCTGAGGTGGTAAAGGCGCTGCCTTGCCTTACTCACGAGTGCTGAGGCGTGTGATGCCCATGTCATATCCTCGGAGATGTGGACTCCCAGATATTTAAAACAGTTCACCCTATCCACAGGATCCCCATTTATCCTCAATGGAGTGTACGTCCTCGGATGATGTGCCCTCCTAAAGTCCATGATCAGCTCCTTCGTTTTTTTGATGTTCAAGAGGAGGCTGTTATCCTGGCACCAGAGTGCTAGACCAGCCACCTCCTCCCGGTAGGCCTTCTCGTCGTTGTCTGAGATCAGGCCCACCACCACAGTGTCATCAGCAAACTTAATTATTGAGTTGGAGCTGAATCTAGCCACACAGTCATGTGTGTACAGGGAGTACAATAGGGGGCTGAGGACGCAACCCTGGGGCGATCCTGTGCTCAGGGTGAGGGACTTCGATGTATTCCCTCCCATCTTGACTACCTGGGGCCTGGCGGTGAGAAAGTCCAGGACCCAGGCACCCAGGGAGGTGTTGAGCCCCAATTCCATTAGTTTCCCGGCCAGTCTGGTGGGGACTATCGTATTGAAGGCTGAACTGTAGTCTATGAACAGCATCCTCACGTAGCCCCCCTTCTGGCTGTCCAGATGGGAGAGAGCGGTGTGCAAGACCTGGGAGACCACATCGTCCGTGGATCTGTTCGGACGGTATGCGAACTGCAACGGGTCCATGTTCCGAGGGAGGAAGGCGCAGATGTGTTTCTTCACCAGCCTCTCAAAGCATTTCATGACTACCGAGGTAAGGGCCACCGGACGGTAGTCATTCAGACAGTGTCAGTAGACCAAGGAGCTGATTGTTGACCTTAGAAGCTTACCTTCTTCAGATCCTATCATCAAACCCACCAAGGGTGTGTCTAACGAAGAGTCTCGAACTGAAACATCACCCATTCACTCTCTCCAGAGATGCTGCCTGTCCCGCTGAGTTACTCCAGCATCTGCAGTTCTTGCCTACACTATTTCAATTCTGATACCTTTGTTCTTTAGAATATAAAAAAACCTGGTGTACGTTTGTTTCATAGAGGCTCTACTGAGAGATTCTCCCAGGGGCATCTTCCAGAAGGTCTCCTCCTGAATGTCTGCTTCTGCTCAATCAAGACCCTTTACATCCTCAGCTCTGTTGCTCATTCAAAGCCACAACAATGTAATGATAGTTGTGGATACAAGGAACTACAGATGCTGATTTACAAAGAAAGTCAGGACCCGAAACATCACCTATCCATGTTCTCCAGAGATGCTGCATGAGCCGTTGAGTTACTCCAGCACTGAGTCTTTCTTTTAATAGAATGATAGAGACTATTATTCAAAATCAGATTTCAGTACTTCCTGCATTTGCACACATCGTGCATTCATAGAAACATAGAAAATAGGTGCAGGAGTAGGCCATTCGGCCCTTCGAGCCTGCACTGCCATTCAATATGATCATGGCTGATCATCCAACTCAGTATCCTGTACCTGCCTTCTCTCCATACCCCCTAATCCCTTTAGCCACAAGTTCCACATCTAACTCCCTCTTAAATATAGCCAATGAACTGGCCTCAACTACCTTCTGTGGCAGAGAGTTCCAGAGATTCACCACTCTCTGTGTGAAAAAAGGTTTTCTCATCTCGGTCCTAAAAGATTTCCCCTCTATCCTTAAGCTGTGACCCCGTGTCCTGGACTTCCCCAACATCGGGAACAATCCTCCTGCATCTAGCCTGTCCAACCCCTTAAGAAGTTTGTAAGTTTCTATAAGATCCCCCCTCAATCTCCTAAATTCTAGCGAGTACAAGCCGAGTCTATCCAGTCTTTCTTCATATGAAAGTCCTGACATCCCAGGAATCAGCCTGGTGAACCTTCTCTGCACTCCGTCTATGGCAATAATGTCCTTCCTCAGATTTGGAGACCAAAACTGTACGCAATACTCCAGGTGTGGTCTCGCCAAGACCCTGTACAACTGCAGTAGAACCTCCCTGCTCCTATACTCAAATCCTTTTGCTATGAATGCTAACATACCATTCGCTTTCTTCACTGCCTGCTGCACCTGAATGCCTACTTTCAATCACTGGTGTCATGATACCCAGGTCTCGTTGCAACTCCCCTTTTCCTAATCGGCCACCATTCTTACCACTAATGTTGTGGCAGGTTGATTTTTATTTGTTTCCTTTTTTTTTGTCAAATGTTAGCCTTTGATGCACTTTACCAAAACAAATAGGAACCTGTTCCTCCACCTGCAGGAAAAAAACATCAGGGCAATTACAATGTCTTGGTGTCTTAAGTTCTGATACTGGTTTAAATTGAGGTGAACAGTGACTCATCAGTCGGTGCTGTTGCCTTGGATGCTGCCTGTCTTCCAGGTGCGTTGATACCTTTCCACATCATAAAATTGTGCTGGTAGATTAATTGGTTGCTTTGTCTCCTCAGTGTAAGCCAGGGTCATCAATTATTCCTATTATGCTGCATGATCTCAGCAAATTACACAGAATCAGGTGACAAAAACCAAATGTATTTATTTTTAGCAACAAATTATTTCATCCAGTCACAGAACCCATGAAGAATGCAGCAAGAAAAGAGGCCATTCTGTCTGCAAATGTCCTTTAAAGGAGCGACCACAAATGGCTCAGCTCACCAGATTATTCCCAAAAGTATGCCCAGTAATTTTTCATTCCCAAACACTTACCTGACTCCCTTTTAAACCCTACTGTTGAATTGTACAATGTTCTAAATCTTAACAACTCACTGCACAATATACCTTTTTTTGCAGAAAATAGTGGAAAATCTCAGCAGGTCAAGCAGTGTCTCTGGATGGTGAAACAGTCATCATTTGAATGCCATGACCCTTCTACAGATCAGAAATATTACCTGCTTAACAGAGGTACCAATTTACCAGAGTTAAATTGGGCCAAAGGTCTGTACTGTACTGTACAGCTCAATCACGTTATGATTCAATGCAGGTTGTCATCATCACAGTATTACTATTAATCAATTGATTATGTATGGAATGATTAGATAGACTATCTAAAATTGTCTCATCAATTTTGTCATCCATCCAAACTTCTTAGAAATTGAACAAAACCGCAGCTGAGTTGCAGGAATCCCCAACCACAATTAGTCTGAAGAAGGGTCCCCACCCAAAACATTGCCTCTCCATTCCCTCCACAGATGCCACCCGACCCACTGCGTTACTCTAGCACTTTCTGTTTCACTCCGTTGAGTAAAGCCCCCTGTCTTATTCTTGCACTTTCTTATTGTTAACGGCAACTGGAATGCTATGTTTTTGTCTGCCATGAACATTTCTACAAAAATAAATGCAATTGAATTTTATAGATGGGCATCAAAGTGTCTGGAATTGTTAGAAGAAATGTAAAGAGGAAAGTCAACACTAATAACTGTAATGCAATCCAATAATGTTGAGAAGAGCTGGCCTATTATGTAAGAGTATGTTTTAATTCCCACACAACATTTATGGATCAGTTAAATTAATTTCTGTCAGATCAGCCTACTTAGTTTTACTCACAAGTCAGTTTTGATTCAATATAAAGCACAAGAGTTATTGAATTAAATAATGTTCTTGTTTGAAGTGGTGCATTCACTAACTGAACAAAAAAGAGGTAACTTTGTTGCAAGCAATTACAACAGGCATAGATCTTAAACATCCAAAATATAATACACAGACATCAGGTCCCCATTGTATTCATGGAATAATAACAAAGATATGGGCAATTGCTGAAACAATCCGCATGTCAACCTTTTTTTCACTTAAAACATGTTAAAAGGGAATTTATCAGTGAGCATTTTTATATTTGATGAATTTTTAAATGAGGTATCTATTATAGCACACTGCCGGTGATTAGCCAAAGAGCACAGCAGATCTAAAATATTCCTTCTGAGGTTTATATATTATTTTTGTCATGGTCTGGAAATGGCTTTGAGGAAAAGAGACTGTTAGAGCTAAGTGAATTCATATGAACAGCAAGAAGAATATATTTCAAATGGGAAGGGATTTCATTTTAATCCTTAGATAGACACAAAAAGCTGGAGTCTGAAGAAGGGTCTCGACCCGAAAAGTCACCTATACCTTTTCTCCAGAGATGCTGTCTGTCCCGTTGAGTTACTCCAGCTTTTTGTGTCTATCTTCGGTTTGAACCAGCATCTGCAGTTCCTTCCTACTCATTTTAATCCTTGTTCCATAAGCACCTTGTATGTCACTCCAGAGAGAGTCTCTGAAGAATATACATTAATCATAGTTTAATGGACTTGTCTTTACATTTGATGTCACTTATGGATTCAAGTTAAACAACCTTCTAATCATAGTTTCTTAAAAAGACACCGGGCAGAATTCAGTTTGATGATGATATATCACTGCTCGGAAAAATACACAGTGGACAATAAAGGGAGCATTCTGTTGAAGGGGTGATGGCCTTTCAATTGTAGACTTCTCAATTGCTAAAGTGGTCCTCAGGTATGTGATTTATTACAAACATGTTTAGTGTTAGCAAATACAACTAGATACAGTATATATCCCTTTAGGGGAAAAAGAAGGAAAAGCCCTCCAACCATTGTATTCAAGAGTAAGAGTAAACATATGGGGAGGGTGTATCATTTTGGCAAGACAGCATTAAGCCTGAGGGGCCTGTCCCACTTACACAACTTTTTTGGCGACTGCCGGCAACTGTCATAGGTTGTCGAAAATTTTCAACAAGTTGAAAATTCAGTAGCGACCAGAAAGACGTTACGACTCTTTGGGTGACTAAGAGACTACTCACAACCATACAGGTGACACCCTGGCGACATGTCACGGGGTGAAGCCTGTATGGTCGTGAGTAGTCGCCCAAAGAGTCGTACCATGTTCTGGTCGACGCTGGATTTTCAACATGTTGAAAATTTTCGGCGACCTGTAACTACCTATGACGGGTGCCGACAGTCGCCGAAAAAGTTGCATAAGTGGGACAGATCCTTCAGAATTGCGTTAAGTTCCGAATTTAAAAAAACGAGCCCCAAGGCACTAAGTAGAAAAGAAAATGTAGAATATGAGAGTAGCGTCTGACTATAAAATATCTATAGGAAGATGAAAAAAGAAAAAATTGCAAAAATTAATGAAGGTCAAATTAATGACAGGTCTCGTGCTGATCGCTATCACTGGCTGACTGGCCAGGAGAGGCCAATCCCCAGCATCTCTGATAATGGCTGGGTCCAATTAGCTGATATTGGTTTGGCCACTCGCTCCTGATAAAACCCAAGGATTCTAGCCAGAGGGGAGAAAGGAGAAAGGAATGGAGAAAGGAAAGGAGAAAGGAAAGGAGGAGAAAGGAGGAGAAAGGATGATATGTGGGTTGCCTCCCTGTCAGCTGTGTTCCCCTGTTGCAGGTTTGAGGAAGACTGAGTCACAGGGACAAACCCAAGACCACCAACGCAGCTGTGTGGCAAATACATGGCTGCCGGGAAGAAGCCCTCGACATCTTTGGAGAGTGAGAGGAAACTAGAGCTCCCGGGGAAAACCTACGCTGGGGGGGGGGGCGGGACGGGACTTGTCAGCGATTGGTCGAGACCCCTGCGTCCATCATCGGAGGAGGAGCCATCTTGGTGAACGGCTGCTAGCAGCAGCCGTCCGTCTTAAATTCGTTTTTTTTTAGTTTTTAGTGAGTCCTGTTTTTTTGTTTGTAGGGGAGATGGTCTTTTAATGTGGGGGGTAGGTGTTACTTTATTTATAGGTCCCTACCTGGTCGGTGTGGCAGCCTTTTTTCCGGGCTGCCCGTCGACCCGTCGTCGTGGCCTACCAGCGGGCTTGGAGCGCCGTTTCTTGGCGGGAACCACCCAGCACCTCGGCCTGGGTGGCGGCACAGCATTGGAGCGCTGGAGCGGAGCGGAGCGGGCGATGCCTTGCCTGGGTCGCCGCGCTGGAGCTCTGGCGAGCTGGACCGCCGTGAGCAACATCTCCGGGCTGCGGGTTTGCGGAGCGGAGAGGCGGCGTGCGGAGAGACGGCGTGCGTAGAGGCGGCAAGGCGGCAGTGAGGAGAGCGGGGCGCCGACTTTTTCATCTGGAGCCTAGGAGCGCCAAACCGACGCGGCCTTGTCGGCTTCGGCAGCCGCGGGCTCCAACCAAGAAGCGGCCGTTCCAAGTGGCCCAGCCGCCGAAAGGACTCTCCCGACGCCGGGGCAAGACCACCCGGTGAGAACGGCCAGGGACATCGGGCCTCCGTAGAGGCAACTGCGGTGGCCCCAATAGGCCTGACTTTGGGGTGAACATGGGGTGGGGACTGGACATTGTGCCTTCCTCCACAGTGCTATCCACTGTGGGGGGATGATTTTTTTTGTCTAACTGTAGTCTTGTAGGTCTGTGTCCAAGATGGCTGCCGTGAAGAGAGAGTGGACGCTGGCGCGATTTGGTTGCCGCTGCTCTCTCTTCACACTGTGTTTTTGATTTTCTGTTTTTGGATTGAATTCTGTTTTTAATTTGTGTCATTGTGATGTCTTTAATTACTTGTTTTACTCCGATTATATGTTTTTATTCCGATTACTATGTAAGGTGTCCTTGAGATTTTGTATGAAAGGCGCCCATTAAATATAAAATTTATTATTATTATTATTATCACATCATTGGACGGGGGAGACAGGAGGGTGGGGTTCATTTTTCCACACAAAACCGCCCTGGGCTGCAGGGTGACTGGGCACTCTGAACCCGAGCACCAAGTTGTAAGCGGCCGAAGGAGCGCATCCTTCGGGACAGCCCCCAGTGGTTGCAATAGATGCAACCACTGGCTAAAGGAAAGGCATAGTTAGGACCTAGTCAAGCCTGTGGGAAGGGCCTGTGGCAGCTGGTTTCATAGAGCCTTCATTGTTGGTTGGTGCTGATCTTTCACATGGGAGTGGTTGAATTATTTGCCTGTCCTAACTATGCCTTTGCTTTACCTGGTGGTTACATCCATTCCATCCCTCTCTCGCAAAGATGTGAGATTTCATTAAGAGCACACTTGGATGAATAGATGCAAGCGGCATGTAAACGTCTAGCGTCTATTCCATGCGTGCAATACATGAAGCCGATGAAATGAGACAGCTGTCACACCAAAGATCGACACAAAATGCTGGAGTGACTCAGTGGGACAGGCAGCATCTCTGGAGAGAAATAATGTGTGGCGTTTCGGGTCGAGACCCTTCAGACTCAATCTTCAGGTCTGAAGAATTGTCTCGACCCAAAATGTCACCCATTCCTTCTCTCCAGAGATGCTGCCTGTTCCGTTACTCCAGCTTTTTGTGTCCATCTTTGGTTAAAACAGATTACAGATTATCTGGTGTTTTGTGCGTGGGAGCTTGTTGTGTGCAGTACGCAGGCAACTAGACGGTATTACTGTGTTTAAACAATAAATAAAATGTGCTTCTTGTTGTCGGGGGGGGGGGGTGTAAAGGGGGTCAGCGATGTAAAGGGGGGGTCAGCGATGTAAAGATGCTACACCCGGCCCCGTGCGTGTGTGTGCGCTGCCGACCCACAGGCCGTCACAGTGCGGCTGCATGGGGGAGATGAGGCAGAGGGCGGCCATGGCCGTGGGAGAGTGGGGGCTGTCCCGAGGGATATGCTCCTTCGGCCACTTACAACTTGGTGCTAGGGTTCAGAATGCCCAGTCACCCTACAACCCAGTCACCCTACACCCCCCCCCCCCCCCCCCCCCCCGGCGACGTCGTGTCCATTATTTGGCTTTTCGGTAGCAATGTTACAAAATGTTGAGATTTTAAAAATCAAGTCTGCAATTTATCCCATCAGATAAAGTATAAAAAGAAGTTTAATTTGACATCTAATTCACTTTCATATCTTCAGTATTTAAAAAATTATGGCCATTTTCATACTCGAAAATTTGCATCTTGTTCCCTATTGCTTTTCCGTTGACTTCCAAAGCTGTGATCAAGGACAGTCAAAAGCCCATAACTTTCTTAAAAATTAAGAGAACTGAAAGAAATTTTCAGTTATTATAGATTGAAGCATTCTGAAACAAATATGAAACAATCTTACTTGGATGACCTGAAATTAAAGCATATAATTACAAAATTCAATTACTAGATCTAAACATCTATCCATTTCTTAAGAAAAGATTAACATTTTTAAATAGCCTAAGTGTCCAAATAACATTCACACAAGAATTCACAATATAACATGATTTTTAAATCTCTTTGTCATGGATTTATAGGCCAAATGGAAGGAATTTAGTGTTTAATTCCCATAAATTAATGGCCATTTAAATCATCTTGCGAGTGGGTTTTTGAGGAACGCGATCGTTTGGAACGTTGCGGTTGCGGTGAATTTAAACCCCATATCGTCAGGAAAAATACTGCTGGTTCGTATGGGTCCTAAATCACCGTTTCGCAACATAAAATGTGGATTAAAGGCATCCTAAGAAGCACGTTTATATGTAAAATAAACGGCTTTCCTTTACCTGTCCCGTACGTGAAATCCGTCCACGTTGTCGGCGTTGACGGCTTTAGAAGCTGATTTTTAAATTACTCCAGTGCTGAAATTGTCGGGTGATTTAAAAAAAAAAATTCACAGAACGGCCGTCGGAACAATTCTTCAGCAAAAGCTTGCACTCCAAGAAAATATATCCAGGACAGGTAGGAGAAAAAATGCATTTTAACCCCGCCCCCCACCCCCCCCTCCCTCAAAGGCGCCAAAGTCGCGCACACGGCCAGTGGCAGAACTGCAGTGCCGCTGAAGGTAAGTTTTGTAACATTCCTATTTTCGGCACAGCGGCCTTTCGGTGAGTTGCCTTCTAGGCGACGTGGCCTTTTGGATAGTTGGTGTTTCGGCATAGTGGCCTTTCGGTGAGTTGCCTTTTAGGCGTCCCACCCTTTCAGTTAGTTGGCTTTTAGGCATCCAGCCCTTTCGGTTAGTTGGCTTTTAGGCGTCCTGCCCTTTCGGTTATTTGGCTTTTCGGCTTTGTTTCCTTTCGGTTATTTGGCTTCCACTTCTTAACTTCGGCTTCTCGTCCTTCGATGCCACGTCCAGGTACCTTACTTTACAAGCAATCGCAAAGCTATGACCTCTGGTGCGAGCTGAACAGCGAGCAGCATCTATAAATGGCTACAGTGCCATAATATCTCAGAGCACCACATGGGTTTCAGTCAGATATACCATTGTGCTGCCAGCCATGCATGGAACAGGTGTTCCAAGCAGAAAGGGCTTCATAGATCTCCTGGATTTCCAGGATACGTGGACCCGGTGGGCTGAAGAGCCTATTTCCACGCTGTATCTTTAAATGTGAGATCCGTGCTTAGTTAAGTTGAATCAAAGGCCCAGTGGAGAGACACTGATGCCCCTATCCCAGCAAGCATTATTTGTGAACAAAAACAAAAGGTGGAGTGCTTTAACTGGTCAATCAGTAGTCCTGGAGGCATTGTCAATGTTTTGGATTGAAATCATTGATAAAATTCAGCATTTCCCTCCACAGATGCTGAATGGCCCACCGTGCCTTCCAGCATTCTGTTTTTTGTTAGAGATTGCTGCATCTGAGTTCCCTTTTGTCTTCACACATAGTTTTTAAGTTGGTGTTAAATGATAATGTCAACACTTACAGTATCAAACCTTCGGAAGTCAACAGAAAGTGCACTTTCCACTTTCTTCTTTCTGCAGATGAACATAACAATTCCAGGACCCACAGCACTTAAAAAAAATCTTACGGTATAGTTGAATTGAATATTTAATTGTTACTGCATTTCAAACAGGGACGCAGCTAATAAAGGCGCTTCCTCAGAGCACCAGTGACTCGCGTTCAATCCTGCCCTCTGGTGCTGTCTCTGTGGAGCTTTCAAGCTCACAAAGTGGCTACGTGGGTTTCTTCTAGGTAATCCAGTTTCCTCCCACATCCAAAAAGAATGCTGGTTGGTAGGTTCATTGCCCATTGTAAATTGTCCCTGCAGTGTAAGTGAATGGTAGAATCTGTGATGTGGGGACGAGGTTCATGTCAAAGTGGGGAGAATAAAAAAATAGGATTAATGTAGTATCTCTGCAAATGTCCATTTGATGTTTGGCATTGATTCAATGGGACAAAGGGCCTGTTTCCATGCTGTATAACATCTCTTACTTTAATTTACTTTAATTTGAGTTAGGAAGGGTTTCGGCCTGAAACGTTGCCTATTTCCTTCGCTCCATAGATGCTGCCGCACCCGCTGAGTTTCTCCAGCATTTTTGTCTACTTTCGATTTTCCAGCATCTGCAGTTCCTTCTTGAATACTTTAATTTAACCTATGCATGCATATCTTTTAGGTCTAATTACTTGCTTTTGTCTAAATCAATATTCAGAACTGTTAGATTATTGAGAAGTTTTGAAGTCACATTATCAAGTTTCAGAGAGAAAAAAAAAGTATTATGTCAACTTGGATAAAGTCAAGATAATGTCCACTTGGAATAAACTTGGACTTAAGTCCCCATTACATTGGTGAATCTGGTAGATATTGTTGAGTAAATGTCATATATTTTTATGTGCCAAATAATTTCAAAATCAATTAAGCCAGTTATGAATTAGCAGCCTCAGGAAAACGAGGCAATAAAATAATGACAGTTTTGAAATTAAAACAGTGAGTGTTATCGGTTTTCGACCTTTATTGATGCTATTCAGTCAGAGCCTATGTGGGATTTATTTGAATAACATGGAACTGATGTTAAGCAACACGTGAAGTTAGTCAAAATTATATTTAGTAGGGAATTATGTGGTTTAGAGTCAAAGAGTGATACAGCGTGGAAATAGGCCCTTCGGCCCAACTTACCCACACTGGCCAACATGTTCCAGCTACACTATTCCACCTGCCAGTATTTGGCCCATATTCCTCTAAACCTATCCTATCCATGTAATTGGCTTCTAGTAATTACTTCTAATGTATGTCGGTGGCGGAAGGAATTGAATTTGATGAGCATGTGAAATAAAATAGTTCACAGCAAGATAAGTGAAGGAATTAGACAAATGGGAGATCATGGACATGATGGACCAAGTGGTCTCCATCTATGTTATAAGAAAACACTCTATGAGAATAACTTCTAACCTATAATGTAATTATTCCAACTCCTGAAGAAGTCTGAAGAAGAGTCTCGACCCGAAACATCACCCATTCTTTTTCTCCAGAGATGCTGCCTGGCCCGCTGAGTTACTCCAGCAGTTTGTGTCTACCATCGATTTAAACCAGCATCTGTAGTTCTTTCCAACACATATTCCAACTCTATGTTGGTGTGAGATTTCCAGTTCTCGGGTTAAAAAAATAGAAACTGAAAATGCTAGAGATACTCAGCATACGTGAGGAGAGAAACAGAGTTAATATTTCAGATCAATGAGCTTTTTACACAAATGGAACATTTAAAGGAAAAGGGAGAGAGCGAATGACTGGGAATGTGTTGGGGTATACACAGTAGAAATTAAATGAATTAAATGATGAACAAGCTTCCTTAAAGAGGCAGATAAAACCTCTGTGAATACCATCCTGGGTAGGACAGCTAAGAGTAGAATGAGATTTAAAATCACCTGAAGAATTTATTTTTTTAAACCTGCAAAAGCTGGAAATATGTGATACAGGGCAAGGGTGTCTTATTTTCAAAAATTGTTGCGTTCAATATTAAGTCTCGAGGGCTATAATATGCCAGGCTGGATGGTGAAATATTGTTCCTAGAGCTTAGTTAGAGGAGTGTAGGAGGCTGAAGACAAGAGGTCAGTGTGGGAGTAGGATGAAAAATTAAAGTGACACGATACCAGAACGTCAGGGTTAGCCTTGCAGACTGAACAGAAACCTTTTACAAAGTGAAATTTGATGATGCTTCCCCAAAATGTGAAAGCATTTCCCCTCCTTAGCCCCTTCCTTTCTAATGGTAAGACCAGCATGTTCAATCTTTCCAGATTGACATTGTCCATTAAGTCTTGCTTGTGTCAATAGACAATAGGTGCAGGAGTAGGCCATTCGACCCTTCGAGCCAGCAACACCATTCAATGTGATCATGGCTGATCATCCCCAATCAGTACCCCGTTCCTGCCTTCTCCACTGTCCTGCCACTTTGTCTAAGCTTCCGAATACTTTTCACAAAATGGCATGTAAAAGCTGTACAGTCCTCAAGTGTGGCCAACCTACATTCTGTACAGCTTTACCAAGATTTCCGTTGCTCATTTCTATCTCCTCAAACGTGACAACAGTTGTATTATTTGCTGGAGCCTGAGTAGTTACATAATTGTTTTATGTTGGCCCTGACATTGAGAGCCCACTTGTGTATAGTTGTGACTGACATTTACAAATTGGAGTTTAAACAGAATAATGTCTACTATTCTCAAGGCTTGAGGGCACAGCTCTCCAGAGCAAGCGAAGCTTCTGACGATATAGTTGAGTTTGAATATTGATTTTGTACATGGCAAATAACCAAACCAGGATCAGAAAACACATAGGGATAAATCATATTCCCTGATTTCCCCTTCATACAAAACAAACGCTCACATCGATCTAAAGGTCAAACAAGACACTCTTAACATCTCTTGGACCCTTAAGACCAATTATCCCATTAACAGTTCAATTTTCTAATCAGATGCTCATGTGCTTCCCCGAGTCAACATGCTTTTACTAAGTACTTAGACAATGAGGTTTAATTGAGCCTAGGGAAGATACATGAGGCATTAAGGCCAGATTAGTGTACATGTTATGCAGTACGGATTTTGTTTACTTCAATCAAAGGACTTTGAACCAAATCCACCTGCAGCCTCAGAATGTTTAGAGCATGTTTACAGCATGAAATATCATGAACAAGATTGACCCATCTAGTTCATGATATTTCAATTTGAAAGAAATCCAGCAGGTCCCACCTCACTGCCCTCTCCCCAAGCCCTACAAATTATTTTAGTTTGGTTTAGAGATACAGCGCGTAAACAGGCCTGTGTCCACAACGACTAGCAATGCCTGCACACCAGCACTACTCTACACACACTAGGGACAATTTACAATTATACCAAGCCAATTAACCTACAAACCTCTACACCTTTGGAGTGTGGGAGGAAACTGAAGACCTAGGAGAAAACCACCATGGTCACGGGGAGAACATACAAACTCCATAAAGACAGCACTCGTAGTCAGGATCGAACCCGGCATTCTGCCGCTGTAAGGCAGCAACTCTACCGCTGTGGTGCCCTTTCAGATATATATGTAGATCGTTTTGAATACTACAAGTTAATCTGCATCCACTGCACACCACGGTAGTTTATTCCGGACTCCAACCTCACACGAAATTGAAAATGTTTTTCTTATGCCATTTATGGTCCTCTCAGCAGTCACCTTCATTCTGCATCACCTGGACCCATCTGCCTGGGGGGAACAGTTTCTCTCTCTCTATTCTGTCTATACTTTATCAATCCCTCTTTCAGAAACGCTCATGAGCTTTTAAAAAAGCTTAGCAGAGGAAGATGAATTCCATGGGATCCTGTTCAAGCACAGACAAACCTCTCTCCCCACCACTGCCCTAATTATCTATCAGAAACTCCTATCAATATCAAGGATGTTTTGTCCCAAACAGATCAATGACATTCTTAGATAGACACAAAAAGCTGGAGTAACTCAGCGGGACAGACCACATCTCCGGAGAGAAGGTATGGGTGACGTTTAGGGTCAAGACCAGTGGTTCCCAACGTGGGGCGTATGCCCCACAGGGGGGCAATTTGATTTTTAAGGGGGGCAATTGAGCGCGACTGAGGAGGTCTGGGTCCAAATTTTCGATTTTTATTTTTTTGGATTTTCCATCAGGTAAACATATGTAGTTTATGTTTCAGATGTTATTTTGAGTAAATAATTTTTTGGGGGTAAAAAAGGGGGAGGGGGGGGGGGAATCAGGATTTTAGAGGTGATTAGGTGGGGCATGGCCAAAAAAAGTTGGGAACCACTGGTCAAGACCCTTCTTCAGACTGGTTAGGGATAAGGGAAATGAGAGATATAGATGGTGATATGGAGAGATAAAGAACAATGAATGAAAGATATGCAAAAAAGTAATAATGATAAAGGAAACAGGCCAGTGTTAGCTGTTTGTGGGGTGAAAATGAGTAGCTAGTGCGACTTGGGTGGGGGAGGGATAGAGTGAGAGGGAACGTCGCGACTACCTGAAGTGAGATAAATCAAAATTCATCCAACTGGGCTGTAAGCTGCCCAAGCGAAAAATGAGATGCTGTTCCTCCAATTTGTGTTTAGCCTCACTCTGACAATGGAGGAGACCTAGGACCGAAAGGTCGGTGTAGGAATGGGAAGGAGAATTAAAATGTCCAGCAACCTGGAGATTAGGTAGGTTCAAGCGGGCTGAGCAAAGGTGTTCCGTGAAACGATCACCCAGTCTGCGGTTGGTCTCGCCAATATACAACAGGCCACATCTTGAACAACGGATACAGTAGATGAGGTTGGAGGAGGTGCAAGTGAACCTCTGTCTAACCTGAAATGACTGTTGGGGTCCTTGGACAGAGTCGAGGGAGGAGGTATAGCGACAGGTGTTGCATCTTCTGTGATTGCAGTGGAATGTACCAGGGGAGGTGGTGGTTTGGGTGGGAAGGGATGAGTTAACAAGAGAGTGGCGGAGGGAGCGAGCTCCACGGAAGGCAGAAAGGGGTAGAGATGGGAAAATGGAACTAGTGGTGGGATCCCATTGGAGGTGGCCGAAATTTGGGAGGATTATGTGTTGTATGCGACGGCTGATGGGGTGGAAGATAAAGACTAGGGGGCCTATGTTTCTGTTGCAACTAGGGAGAAGGGGAGCAAGGGCGGAGCTGCGGGGTACCGAGGAGACATGGTATGACATTCTTACTTGCAGCAGCACAACAGAATGTATAAAATGGTACTCTATATACAATATAACAAACAAAGAAAAGTTCAGTATATAAATATATATATGTAAATAAATAAATGTGTGTGTGTGTGTGTGTGCGCATATATAATTAGTGTATTGATTTTTTGGATTGCTTATATATATACTGTACACAACATACATACACACATGCACATACACATATATATATATATATGTGTATGTATATACATATACATACAGTATACACATGCACATGCATATATATATATATAGTTATATATATATATATATATAATATAGATATACTAGGCCAAGTGGGAACCGTTGGGCACCGTCCCCCCTAAGCAATATTCCACCACTCACCCATTCCCCCTGCGGAACACGTTCCCCCAACGCAATATTCAACCACTCACCCATAGCCCTCAACTGGGCAGGCACAGCACATATCCCCAGCACTTTCCCCCCCTCCTCTTCACCCCCCTCTTCTTTCCCCTCTCTTCCTCCCCTCCCCCACTCCTTCCCTCACCTCTCCCTCCCTCTCCTTTCCCCTACCCTCAGTCACTCTCTCCTCCATCCATAACCCCTCGCCCCTCCTCTCCCTCTATCTGTTTAATAAACATTAAACAACAATTCTCTCCTCACCCCCTCCCCCACTTCCTCCCTCTCCTTACAACAATATAACAAATCTCTCATTGCACTGGGAGTCCTGGCTTTATTAACATTGCAACGGATTTTTTTTTTAAAGAGCACTCTTTTATGTAAATGAGATTCGGTAACCCATTGTGACGTCTTAAGCTGCTAACTGTCAGTGCATGCAAGTGAATTTTGTCAAAGTGGGGTTTTGCAAAGTTTAAAATGTGCCCCCAATGCAACCCGTTCCCCCAAGCAATATTCCACCACTCACCCATAGCCCCCAACTGTGCAGGCGCGGCTCATTTCCCCATATCCCCCAGCACTCTCTCCCCCTCCTCTTCACCCTCCCTCTTCATTTCCTTCTCCTCCTCCCCTCCCCATTCCCTCCCCTCTCCTTTCCCCTACTCTCAGTCACTGCCTCCCTCCCTCCATAACCCCTCTCCCCTCCCTACCCCACTTGACGTCATTGTGAGGTGGAAGCTGCTATTTAAAAAAAAGTAAATGAGATCCCATTGTGATGTCATTGTGGGGTGGAACACTGCTGAAGGATAATTTATGTAAATGAGATCCCATTGTGATGGCATAGCTGCTAACTGCCAGTGCAAGTTCAAGTGATTTTTCTCAAACTGGATTTTGTAAAGTTTAAAATGTGAATAACTTGTAAAATATACCATCAATCTGAACGAAACAAGATACACCACACACCAGGACAATGGTGAGTAAGTTGGGCCAAAAATTGTAGCGCTGTCATGTACCGCTTTGGCGTGGTTCCAGGAGCACAGCCCGCACAGACAGACTGACACACAGACAGACAGACATAGAAACAAACAAGATGTGAGTTTTTGTGATATATAGATAGATATAGACATATATACATATATATTTTAATATGCACTGCGTACATAGCTTATATTCTCACGCATCCAATTACCTCCAACTTGTTGAGAACATGTTATTTCTAAATGAACCGTCTACAGTAATGTGTAAGAAGGAACTGCAGATGCTGGTTTAAACTGAAGATAGGCACAAAAAGCTGGAGTAACTCAGGCAGCATCTCTGGAGGGAAGGAATGGGTCTCGACCCAAAACACCCATTCCTTCTCTCCAGAGATGCTGCCTATCCCGTTGAGTTACTCCAGCTTTTTGATTCAACAATAATGACAGAAACATAGAAACATAGAAAATAGGTGCAGGAGGAGGCCATTCGGCCCTTCGAGCCAGCACCGCCATTCATTGTGATCATGGCTGATTGTCCCCTATCAATAACCCGTGCCTGCCTTCTCCCCATATCCCTTGACTCCACTAGCCCCTAGAGCTCTACCTAACTCTCTCCTAAATCCATCCAGTGACTTGGCCTCCACTGCCCACTGTGGCAAGAAATTCCATAAATTCACAACTCTGGGTGAAAAAGTTTTTTCTCACCTCAGTCTTAAATGATCTATAAGATTCCCCCTCATCCTTCTAAACTCCAGTGAATACAAGCCTAGTCTTTTCAATCTTTCCTCAAAAAACAGTCCCGCCATCCCAGGGATCAATCTTGTGAACCTACGCTGCACTGCTTCAATCACAAGGATGTCCTTCCTCAAATAAGGAGACCAAAACTGTACACAATATTCCAGATGCGGTCTCACCAGAGCCCTATACAACTGCAGAAGAACCTCTTTACTCCTATACTGAAATTCTCTTGTTATGAAGGCCAACATTCCATTAGCTTTCTTCACTGCCTGCTGTACCTGAAAGCCAACTTTCAGTGACCGGTGTACAAGGATGCCTAGGTCTCGCTGCACCTCCCCCTTACCTAACCTAACCCCATTGAGATAATAACATGCCCCCTTGTTTTTGCCGCCAAAGTGGATAACCTCACATTTATCTATATTATACTGCATCTGCCACGCATCTGCCCATTCACTCAACCTGTCTAGGTCACCCTGCAACCTCCTAACATCCTCTTCACAGTTCACACTGCCACCCAGCATTGTGTCATCCGCAAACTTGCTAGTGTTGCTCCTAATTCCCTCTTCCAAATCATTAATATATACGGTAAACAGTTGCGGCCCCAACACTGAGCCTTGCGGCACTCCACTCGCCACTGCCTGTCATTCTGAAAAGATCCCGTTCACTCCTACTCTTTGCTTCTGGTTTGCCAACCAATTTTCTATCCATGTCAACACCCTACCCCCAATACCATGTGCTCTAATTTTAGTCACCAGTCTCCCTTGCGGGACCTTATCAAAGGCTTTCTGAAAGTCTAGATACATTACATTCACTGGCACCCCTTCATCAATTTTACTTGTCACATTCTCAAAAAATTCCAGAAGATTAGTCAAGCATGATTTCCCTTTCATAAATCCATGTTGACTTGGACTAATCCTTTTACTGCTATCCAAATGCCCCATTATTACCTCTTTAATAATTGACTCTAACATCTTTCCCACCACCGAAGTCATTTGAATTGCTTAAAATCTGTGCAACAAATCCAAATGTTACAGTGGGGAGAAAACAAAGGAAACAGAGTGAAATAACCAAAGAAACAAAAAGTGAAAATACTTAGGAGGGAGCAATGAACTAATTCAACATAATATTCAGAGAAAAAGCTAGGAATGTTGACAGAGTAACAGCACTGTTCATCGCAAGTCTCACGAGCGTGCAGACAGCATAAACGTAATTGAATTTAAATGAGCCTTCAAGGTCCGTAGAAATCGGACATGCAGCAGAGGAGAGATTGCACAACACTCTCAATGCAGAGGATCAAAGGATTTTCAATAGCCAGGAGCATATCTGATTATCAATGTTCCCCTTGAATCAAACAATATCATGGGGACTAACTATTCTGTTCCAAAAGTAAATGTATTACGTTAAAACTATTGCTAAAACAAGTATAATGGAGTGCCGAAATGCACATAGACACTGCCAATCTTCCAATTAGTGGTGTTCCCAATCCGTCCATGAAAGTTGGGGGTTTCTTGGAACCAGCCATTCTTCCCTCCCAGCACCACCTTCGGTGATTTAGGGTTTCTACTCAGATGGCATTGACCGTATGGAAAGCACATGGGAGGGGGAGGGGGACAGAGAATGGCAAATGAAGAGTTGGAGAGATAACTGTGAGATGAGCCCTCGATGCCTCAAGAATTAACGGATTCATAAGTTATAGGAGCAGATTTAGGCCATTTGGCCCATCAAGTCGACCATCCATTTCAATCATGGCAGATCTATCTTTCTCTCTCAGCCCCATTCCTCTGCCTTCTCCCCAAAACCCCAGACACCCATACTAATCAGGAATCTGTCAAATTCTGCCTTAAAAATATCCAATGACTTGGCCTCTATGGGCTTCTGTGCCAATGAATTCCACAGTTTCACCACCCTCTGACTAAAGAAATTCCTCATCTAATTTCTAAAGGTTTGTCCTTTTATTCTGAGGCTTTGGCCTTGATTCTCCCACTAGTGAAAATATCCTCTCCACATCCACTCAATCCAGACCTTTCACTGTTCGGTAAATTTCAATGAGGGTGTATGAAGATGTAAATTGAGGATAGAATCAAAGATACATACACAAAGTGCTGGAGTAACTCAGTGAGTCAGGCAGCATCTCTGGTGGGCATGGGTAGGTGAGGTTTTGGGTCGGGATCTTTCTTCAGACTAATTCTGGCCGGGGAAAAAAAAAGACAGAAAAGAGCGTGTGTAGGAAGGAACTGCAGATGCTGCTTTACACTGAAGATAGACACCAAATACTGGAGTAACTCAGCGGGACAGGCAGCATCTCTGTAGAAAAAGAATGGAGATGAAGAAGAGACAAGAGGGTGGGTGGGACAGAGGCTTGGCAAATGATAGGTTGATACAGATGAGGGGGTTTTGATTAACAGATGGGCGCACAAAGGCCATGGATGAAAAGACAAAAGGCTGTAAGATAAGGAGAGAAAATACGTGAAATGTGAATCCAGAGGAAAGGATAGAAGTGGATGGGGCTGGGGTGAAGGGGAAATGGGGGGACAGGCGTGATAGAGGATAAAATGGTGTGCATTAGGGTGAGGCACAGGGAAGAGAGGGGGGAGAAAAGAGATGAAGGGAGAGAATAGAATCATGCTGGGCCCTTCTGATCATAGAATTGAATAGCCCGTCACACACCCTAACTTCATGGGAGAAAACTGTCTGCTTGTATCCCTAGAATTACATCCAGCAATAGTCAATACCTTCACCGGAGGGACACTGATGAGAATATTATAGGGAAGGTTACTTTGTTAAAAATAATGATATGTTGAAAACATATTTAGTTTACTCTTGGCCCTTCCACATATCAGCCGCTAGGGTGTTATGACAGCACATTGGAGACTTCATAGTTTAAAAAAACAGTGGCAAAAATATATTGATTAATGGCCTGGTTTGCAAGTTGATAGCACCTATACCTATTAAATTTACAATCTGCTTGACTGTAAATCAACTGGGGCCACTCTACATTTGGTGCTCTTAGAAAATCTATAGAGGGATCAGTATCACTGAATTATACTAAATCAACTTACTTGTTAACCAGTGGGAAAACCAAAAGCAAATTGGCTAATCTTTATGTTGAACACCCTCAGTTGTTTGTCATTTTAATTCTCCACCCTCCTCCCACTCTGACATCTGTGACCTTAGCCATCTATACAGTGCTAATGAAGCTGAAAGAAAAACAATTCATTTTCAGTCAAGCACTTTGCAGCTTTTAGGATTTAATATTGAGTTAAACGTCTCTCTTGTACTCCAATTTTTATCAGACAGCAGCTGTTGACTTTAATTCCTCTGTTGGCTTCACATCACCATAGATCAATAATTTATTTATCTTTATTACAATTTTCTTGGCACATTTCTACATTCAACCATACTAACTTCATTAACACAGACCTTCCCCTTCTGCTCTTTCAATAGACAATAGACGATAGACAATAGGTGCAGGAGTAGGCCATTCGGCCCTTCGAACCAGCACCACCATTCAATGTGATCATCCACAATCAGTACCCCGTTCCTGCCTTCTCCCCATGTCGCTTGACTACCCACCCCATTATTATGAGATAAATTAATGGTAATATCTCATTTCCAGTTCTGATGATCAGAAGAATTAGTTATGGTTTCTCCTTCCACAGAATTGTCTGCCTGTCCTGTTGAATATTTCTAGCATTTTGTGCATTTATTGCAGATTTCCAGCATTAGCCGTGGTTTGCTTTTCTTTTTCAATTAGCTTCTTACTCCCTAGTCCAGCCTCATGGTACTAATCATGAAAGCAACCGGCTTGTCTGAAATATTCACTCTGGTCAGATTAATGTAATTCGTATAATAAACGGCATTAACAAAATATAACAACATCACTGGGATTTCAGGTGCATTTGACAAGTCAATAAAAAAATATGCTCCAAGGCTGCTCAGTTACACCAATAGATCGGGTAAACACACAGAGTCTCTTGCCCAGAGTTGGGAAATCAAGAACCAGAGGACATTGGTTAAAGATGAGGGAGGACAAGATTTTATAGGAACCTGAGGAGAAACCTTTTTACATTAATAGTGGTGGGTGTATGGAAGGACCTGCCTGAGGTGATAGTTGAGGCAGGTACTATCGCAGTGTTTAAGAAATATTTAGACAGGTACATGGATAGGATAGGTTTACAGGGATATGGGCCAAACGCAGGTGGGATTAGTATAGATGAGACATGTTGGCCAGTGTGGGCAGGTTGGCATATTTCAACGCTGTATGACTACATGACTCTATGACAATAGCTCAGTATTCACAGCACTTTAGCAAATTACTAATAGTGCCTTTATAAATAATTGGCAAATCTAAGACTTCCATTTATTGAGTAATGTAGGCACAAGGAACTGCAGATGCTGTTTAACAAATGATACAAAGAGCTGGAGAAACTCAGTTACTAAAGTTACTCCAGCACTTTGCAAAGTTATTAAGTTCTAAACTACAGCCTTCTACTCAGAGTGTTATCTCTTAAATGACAGAAAGTGCAAAGTAAACATTGTCAATCCAACATCAACAGTTTTGCTTTCAACTACACCCTGATGCTACTATCTTTTTCTTGCAACCATAACACCAATAGAACTGAACACCAATTATTAGCAGATAAATTAATTAGTGTAATAAATTGTTTGATATCCAGCACTAATCACCCACAAAAATATTTATACTAAGATTCCCATTGGTTTGTTAAAGATTTTTTCAACAGTACAGCTATCATGAAAGAATAGCAGGTTGCATTCTATTACTAAGTCTGAATTCTACCCAATGAATCGACTCGAGAAGATTGAGCCCAGAAATTTATCATTCATCAATGCAGCGGTCATAAGGTCATAAAGAATAATAGAATTAGGCCATTCGGCCCATCGAGTCTACTCCGTCAGTCAATCATGGTTATCCATCTCTCCCTCCTAACCCCATTCTCCTGCCTTCTCCCATAACCTCTGACACCTATACCAATCAAGAATCTATCCACAGACTTGGCCTCCTCGGCCTTCTGTGGCACAGAATTCCACAGATTCACTACCCTCTGACTAAAGACATTTCTCCGCATCTCCTTCCTAAAAGAACGTCCTTTAATTCTGAGGCTCTGACCTCGTCCGGGATTCTCCCACTAGTGGAAACATCCTCTCCACATCCAGTCTATCCAAGTAGTCATTCTGCCCATGTATCTGGTCAGCAGATAATATCAATAAAGCAGATTGCATGAGCTTCCATGGGCAGCATCATTTGAAGTTCTCACCATGTGAATAGCATTCATGAACATGATGCATCCTATTATAGGCTGCTGGTGTCAGAAAATCTCATTTGGTGTGCACTCGGATATGCACTGTTTGACAGGAAAACCAAATGATTATGGAAATATGTTTAGGGAAGAACTGCAGATGCTGGTTTACACCGAAGGTAGACACAATGTTTACCTGATGTAGCTATCCAAGGTCAAATGCAAGCAGCACTCCAGTTCCAAATGACAGTACAGAAGTCTGTTCATGTATATTTCAGCAAATTTCTCACGGCTTTAGTTCTGCACTGTTTGGGGCATTTCAGAACCAATAGTAAATACAGAAATCTGTTTGGAAAATCAAGGCCAGGAAAGATTGTAAGTTGTGGGAGTTTTTCTGCTGTGGTTGTTCTCAAAACAACCTCCTTATAACCAGTGCACTCATCAACAGATGGAAAATGCAGTTGTTGTTATTGATCAATTTTTAAATCACAGACGTTCTGATGAAGGTCTCTTCAACCCAACAGATTAACTGACTTCATTTTCTACGGATGCTGCATAACTGAATGAAGTTTTTACAGGATTTTTTTGTTCATGTTTTAGATACCAGCATCTGGAGTTATATTAGTTTCCATGTTTAATTCACTGCAACTTCACTTCCAGATATGCCTATCTTGAAGTCTGTCTCCTCCCTCTGATATGATCTCAATTAATTTCCTTTTTTTCCTTTTTTTTTATATTCATATTTTTATTATCAGTGTACAGTAGTATAAATCGCGGCATATGACAAAATACATTTAATGTACATCTTCCATTTTAAATTTAACAAAAAAGATGTTGAACAAGAGAGAAAGAGCGTGAAATCTCAATCAATTTCTTCCACACTATTCACCCTCAGTGGCTTAGATTTCCTTTGTCTTTGATAAGGTCCTCAGCAGTACTCGCGTCCACAGCTACATTTATTTCTTCAGCGAATGTTGCTGGCTCCAGATCATCCAGCTCATGGATTTCAATCGGATTTCACTCTCCTCAATTCAGACCCACCTAGGATCAATAAATTAATAGTTTCTCAAAGCAGTATTCTAAATGTATCATGATATCCACAATCAATGGCATGTTCTTAACTGCTCTCTACAACCATACTAACTGTTCTGATGAAGATTCTTCCACACAAATTGTTAACTTACTTCTCTTCTATCTTCCATTTAATTCTCCTCCAATGAGTCTGAAGGGACCCAAACCAAAGCCTCACCAATCCATGTTCTCCAGAGTTGCTGCCTGATCTGCTAAGTTACTCAAGCACTTTCTGTCCTTTCTCTTCCCACAGATGCTGATTATCTGGCAAAGGTCATTCAGCATTTATACTTTTGTGTTGAAAATTTCAGGCCTTATCAACATAACTGATAAAAGGTTTGATTTGGTGAGAAGCAACCATCCAGTTTATTCAATCCTTTTCCATCTTTGATTTCAGAATCGAAAGTCAATCCGAGTCCACCATAGATTTTTTCCCCAATGTAGCCATTAAACTACGTATTGAGAATGAATCGTGAAATGGTGTATGTGTTGAACAAATGATCCACTAAGGCAGATACTGGGGCAAATCAGATTGGGTCAATTTAAGATCATAACAATTTTAAATTACATTTTTCTATTTTTTTAAATATTTGGATTGTATACAAAAAAAGCAGTTCAAAGCTGCATTTATTTCTCATGTTAAGTGTTGCCAATTTGATCATTGAAAAGACTGAAGAATAACACTTGGATGACGTCGTCACGTCTGTTTGATGATGCATAGATCAAGGAGATTACGTTCTCTATCATTCAATTACCTGCTGGGAAGGAGGAGTTATTCGTGCTTTGGTTCACAAGTTCTAGCAAAATGGACACGTAAATGCAAGTCAGACAGGAAATATAATGACAAATGATTAGTTGTTACAAATATCCAACAATAAAAGTCAAATAACGTAAGGACTATAATTATGCAAAAAGGGGTAATGAATGGTTATTAGTAAAGTACAGAAATGTAGTTATTTGTTGTAAAAAAAAAAGTATAATCATGCACATTTACAACACAGGATTGGCCCAATTATGATGACTCAAAGGTACGGGTATCACTCCTGACCACATCTCATGCAATTATTGGATCTAAAACGGAAGATTCTTACATTCATTATTAACAGAACATTCTTATATCTGTCTATCAAAGGTAAAGTTCCGTAAAGCAACGTTATATTTTCAACGTCAATTTTTCTGATTAAAATATCTGTTCATCTAAAGATTATGGTATCTGATCAACAACCCTCGTGGTATTAGTCCAACCTCACCTGTGGACAATGCCGTGGACAATACCATGCATGTGTCAGGCACCAGTGGTGTCCATGAGTGCTTCTAGATAGTTATAGAACTTAAAGCGGAAGCAGACTAACCAGTTTGCCATGCACGTGATGCGATGATCTGGAAAACACTCAGAATTAAGTAACTAGGGTAATAAAAGAAGATGGCCAACCATTACTTTTTTCAGGATAATAAATGCACAATGTTTCGAGGTTCCCATATCATCACAACAAATCATAAAAATCTAGATGCATTTTTAACAATGAATTTGGCTTCATGAAGGAGAATAAGCATAAAACACATAACTTCAATCACCCTTAATTTTCTATCCTACTTCCACTTTGGCTTTCCTATCTTAACCTGCTCAAGGAACACCCCATTCACTAAGGAAGACACAAACAATCTCCCAGATGTACTGGAGGACAGAGGATCTAAGGGGGTAAAGGAACTGAAAGAAATTAGGCGAGAAATAGTAATGGGACTGAAGGATGATAAATCCCCTGGGCCTGATGGTCTGCATCCCAGGGTCCTCAGGGAGGTGTCTCTAGAAATAGTGGATGCATTGGTGATCATTTTCCAATGTTCTATAGATTCAGGATCAGTTTCTATGGATTGGAGGATAGCTAATGTTATCCCACTTTTCAAGAAAGGAGCGAGAGAGAAAACGGGGAATTACAGACCAGTTAGACTGACTTCGGTGGTGGGAAAGATGCTGAAGTCAATTATTAAAGAGGTAATAAAGGGCCATTTGGATAGCAGTAAAAGGATTTGTCCAAGTCAACATGGATTTATGAAAGGGAAATCATGCTTGACTAATCTTCTGGAATTTTTTGAGGATGTGACAAGTAAAATGGATGAAGGGGTGCCAGTGGATGTAGTGTATCTAGACTTTCAGAAAGCCTTTGATAAGGTCCCGCACGGGAGACTGGTGACTAAAATTAGAGCACATGGTATTGGGGGTAGGGTGTTGACATGGATAGAAAATTGGTACCATACAAAGCTTTAATTTAACGTCTGATGGGTGTGGACTGAGAGACTCAGAGGCAACAGTTTCACGTCTGAATCTCCAGCAGCACACACAAAGAAATACCAGAGCACGCGAGTTTATATACGTACTGAAATAAAACCAATTGCATGATGTAATGTACAAAAACCATCATCCACCTCCAAATATGGAGTTGTTTTTCACTCTTTGCCAAAAGCCAGTCACCCCAATGGCATCCTCTGGGCCCCTTCTTATCTGATTAACCTCTTCAACTTACATAAAAAACCTTGCAAGAGAGCTGTGAACTTTTCACCTTAAGTTAAAAAACCCTTGTCATGATGGAAGTTGTCCAAATCCCATCATGCATTACAATTGGCCTTTTACAACAGGAAAGCTTAAATATGACAACAATCAATTAATAACTAACTCTTTCAGGCAGACCGGAAGCAAAGAGTAGGAGTGAACGGGTCCTTTTCAGAATGGCAGCCAGTGGCGAGTGGAGTGCCGCAAGGCTTGGTGTTGGGGCCGCAACTGTTTACCATATATATTAATTATTTGGAATACAATACAATACCTTTTATTTATCATTTAGGGAACTAGGAGCAACACTAGCAGGTTTGCGGGTGACACAAAGCTGGGTGGCAGTGTGAACTGTGAAGAGGATGTTAGGAAGTTGCAGTGTGACCTGGACAGGTTGAGTGAGTGGGCAGATGCATGGCAGATGCAGTATAATATAAATAAATGTGAGGTTATCCACTTTGGCGGCAAAAACAAGGGGGCAGATTATTATCTCAATGGGGTTAGGTTAGGTAAGGGGGAGGTGCAGCGAGACCTGAGCGTCCTTGTACACCGCGGTGTCACTGAAAGTTGGCTTACAGGTACAGCAGGCAGTGAAGAAAGCTAATGGAATGTTGGCCTTCATAACAAGAGGATTTCAGTATAGGAGTAAAGAGGTTCGTGTGCAGTTGTATAGGGCTTATCAATAGTCTTTCCACATCTGCAAGTGCAGAACGGTCTTCACTTACTTGGATCAATGACACTGGACCCCATCCAGTATAAGGCAGCCCACTTGATTGTCAACCCGGAAGCACTCAAATCATTCATTTCCATTACAGTGGCTGCAGAGTGTTCCATCTGCAAAATGCATGTTAGTTTCTCACCCAGACTGCACCAAACAGCACCTCTCGAGCCTACAATCTCTACACCAAATGGGAGAAGAGAACAGCTCCTTTCCAAATCTCACACCATACTGACCTAGAAATATATTGTTGGTCCTTCATTGTCACTCAGTCTAAATCCTGGATCACACTGCCCAAGAATATTATGTTCACTTTAACTAGTTGCCCCTGGAAGTCACAGCAGTTTTCCCTGTGACTACCTAGTTTTCCTCTGGATGCTCCAGTTTCTGCCCACATCCCAAAGAAGTGCAGCTTTGAAGGTTAATTAGTCTTTGTAAATTGCCCCGAGTGATGAGAAAGTGGGATAATACAGAACTTGTGTGAATGGGTGATTGATGTTCGGCATAGACTCGGTAGGTCAAATGACCTGATTCCATGCTATATCTCTAAACCAACTAAACTAAATCAACAGTGAGAAAATTCCAAACATTCACCTACTTTCAAAGCAGAGATATCCTGCAGGAAAGATCTGATCTGATTCCCTCCAAAATTGCCAACAATTGGATCTGTCCAGATGCTGTTTAATTAGTCAATAATTAACTTAAACATTTTCATTCATCAAAAGCTTTGAATAAATTATTCTGTATGAGACAAAATGATAAAGCAAATTAACAGTGAAAAACAAAGATGTTAATGCCTGTCCAAATTTATTATTATCATTGTATTTGTAAAGTACTACTGGCTATTTAACAAATTGGAATCAATAAAGCCCATATTAATTAGAATGTGCCATAGAGTGTGGCAAGGAAATTCTAAATAGATGCTACAAGTGATTATTCTCATCAGTGAGTTTGACAAATATGACATGTTTGGACTATACAAGCAAAGGAGCATCATTCAATGGAGGAAGAATGTTACGTGACAGATATTTGGGACTGAAGTTATTTCTCCCAACTGTTATCCGTATACTCAGTGTGAGTCATTGTTCTTTCTTTTCGTGATTTGGTTTGAATGAGACTTCCTCAGAAATTCATTACCCCCCGCCGATTTCTCCTGCCTCCAACACCTCTCTTCCTCTTGAACGTACCCTCCTTGTACTCTCTCTCAACGTTTTCTTTTTGAACTGCTGATTTGTCATCAACCACCTTGACCTCCACTTCCCTCCCACTCAAACCCCTTCACCTATGCACGCACAGCTTTCCGCTCTCTCTGTGCCAATCTCAACCTTGTTATCAAACCTGCATATAAGGGTGATGCTGTTGTGAACTGATGGACTGACCAAAACCTTACTGAGTCTAGACATCAGCTCTCTGACACATCCTCACACCTTTGCCTGGACCATAACCCACCAACGGGTCCTCTCTTGTCCAGTTCCTTCCCACATACACCCGAGACATCTCACACACTCTCCATTCAACAACTTCCAATTCATCGGTCTGCACCACCTCATCTTTTCCATGGACATCCAGTCCCAATACACTTCTGTTCCCCATCAGCAAGGTCTTAGGGCACTCATCTTCTTTCTAGAAGATAGATGCAACCGGTCCCCCTCTACTAACACTCTTCTCTCCCTGGTCAAACTTGTTCTCGCCCTTGATAAGTTATCTTTTGATTCCTCCACTTCCTTTAAATCAAAAATGTAGCCATTTATTAGCTTTGTGAAGCAGTCTTAGTTCCAAGTCGATCCAACCACCACTCTCCAACTCTTTCTCCATTACATTGAAGGCTGCATCTGTACTGCCTCCTGCATCTATGCAGAACTTGTCAAATTAATTAATTTTTGCCATTAATTTCCACCCTACCCTCAATTCACTTGGACAATTTCCAAACCACTCTCAGCTTTCTTGATCCTTCTGTTTCCATCTCAGGAGACTAACTATTCACAGATATCTACAACAGGTACATTGACTCACAGATACAACAAGGATGTATTTCCTTGAATATTCCTTACATACTCTTCCATCTCGATCAAATTGTGCATGCAACTTGGTGGAATTGGCACGTTCCTACCAAATTGCATAAACAATGAGTTGGAGATACAAGAGCATGCAGCATACCACAGTCCTCTTGGTTCTCTCTGGTGGCTGTACAGCAAGCTGTCTCCAGGCCCCTCAGGCATCATTGCATGGGAATGTCAATGGATAGCTTCCATAGAGCCTTATCGGAGGTCATGTCTTTGACTGTATCATCTCTGAGCCCTGGCTTCCCTTTGGATGGTGAGAATCTTGATTCAGGGCATAGGAAAGTAGCAAGCTTCAAACGTGATTGTCCGAATTAAAGCAGAGATACTGTAGATAGATTCTTGATTGGTACAGGTGTCAGATTCTTGATTGGTACAGGTTATGGTGAGAAGGCAGGAGAATGGGGCTAGGAGGGAGAGATAGATCAGCCATGATTGAATGGCGTAGACTTGATGGGCCAAATGGCTTAATTCTGCTCCTATCACTTATGATCTTATGAGAAGCAAAATCAAGAAAATATGTAGTGAAGTAATCGAGGCAGCTATCAGGATTACAGGTTAAGAGTGCACCAGGCAGTGCAGCCTATTATATGCCAGTTCTCTGTTCGATGAAGATTGGTATTCCTCTTCATGCCCATTCCTAAATCTTTCATTGCAGCACAGACGGATATGCACCTAAAACCCGATAATGGCAGAAAACCTATTATGAAGGAAAGCCCTAGAACCTGACTTCCTGCCTCAAGATTGGCACTGGGAATAGGTGAGGGAATAGGCACAATGGGCTAAGTGTTCGGCTGGCAACCGGAAGGTAGCCGGTTCGAATCCCGCTTGGAGTGCATACTGTCATTGTGTCCTTGGGCAAGACACTTCACCCACCTTTGCCTGTGTGTGAATGTGTGTAAATGTGTGTGAGTGATTGGTGGTGGTCGGAGGGGCCGTAGGCGCAGATTGGCAGCCACGCTTCCGTCAGTCTGCCCCAGGGCAGCTGTGGCTACAGAAGTAGCTTACCACCACCGAGTGTGACTGAGGAGTGAATTAATAATGCGATGTAAAGCGCCTTGAGTATTAGAAAGGCGCTATATAAATCCCATCCATTATTATTATTATTATTATTAGTTTGAGGTCGTTTGTCAAAAAGCCGAACTCCACTTTAATGGATGGAGCGAGAGCTGAGCATCCAATCTTAGACTTAGAATGACATGTATGAACTTTCTTTCTTATTTCAATCTTTTGTATGATAAGTGTACAAATATCAGGAAAACAAAGAGTAAGCATTTGTTGACACTGTAGTGACCAGCGGCCACTGAAGTTCATTCAAACTATGAGGACCATCATCCAGTAGCTTACTGCCAGAAGAAAAATCAAATATGGATTGAGATTTATTAACTCTGCCCAGTTTTTATATTTATTGAACACCAAAGCAGTCTCACCACTTACACGGCAGTGATTACATTGATTAAAAGCGTATGTATTAGTTATTTGTTCAATAAAAGCAGTACCATCATTCACATAATTTATACGTGTTGATTTAGATTCTTGTCTTAAACCCTAAAACTATTTTTAATTATCACACTATGGACACAAAACGTTGCATAGTGCAAACCTGACTACGTGCACATTGTTTAACATGATCTTTTGAAAAGGCCATCCAGCTTATAATTGGAATATCAGATCTCACTTTTATTTCAGGTACGCAAAAATGCTGGAGAAACTCAGCGGGTGCAGCAGCATCTATGGAGCAAAGGAAATAGGCAACGTTTTGGGCTGAAACCCTGCTCACTTTTATTTCCTTCCCCTGGGTAATGGTCATTAAAAAAAAACATGCAAATGTCAAGATCAATAAACCTAGAGCTGCACTTGTTTTCTGGTATTTGATTAGTGCATTGTTACTTAATTACTGGACATAGATAGACCCCAGCCAACATGGTTATTCAAAAAGGTCAAATAAGATAAAAATCATCTTTGCATTTGGTGTAAATCTAATAGAGATTTATTACGTTATTGACAAGTAAGCAATGGGAACATTTGTCTACTTTGCCAATGAAAAACCATGATCATGAACATTCATTGATCAAACTTCTGAAGACTACAGTTGGCATTATCGAGTCAATTACAAAATGTTCACCTTGCAAGTTCAACAGGACAATATTTCCCTGTATATTTGATATACTGGAAATAACATACCATTTCAGCCTATAGCATTAATCATGACATCATCGTCACAGTCAGCATTTGGTTTTAATTTTTACATCCATAAATATCTCCCTACTTGGTTGTAAGTCAAAAGAAAATCCATAAACAATCTTCCATAATAAAAGCCAAGATGGCTTTGAGGCACTAATTGAATCTCTGCACATATTGACAAACTTGATATTGTCTATCAATTCACTGTGATTATCTCTAATGCTACTTAAATCAAGGTTGGTTTCTCCTGCAACTACCAGGACGGATGTTAAAATCAATGACGGTGAATTTCCTGCAACACTTTAGTTTCTTTGCTGTAAAAAAAACTGGGACAAATTAATATTTTCATCAGGTTTGTCTATCCTCTCTTTATGGTTAATGCCCCCCCCCCCCCCCCCCCCCCCCCCCCCCAATCCAGGCATCTTTGCCACTCAACCATTCTTTCTGCTTTCCTTCATTCATGCATAGAACATAGAATAGTACTGCACAGCAACAAGCCCTTCAGCCCATCATGCATATGCCGACCATGATGCCAATTTAAACTTTGCTCTGTCTGAACATAGTCCATATCCATATTCCCTGCTTGTTCACATGCCTGTCTCAAAGATTCTGATATTTTGCTGTTGTATCTGCTTCCAGCTCTTCAGTTGAGGGCACTTTTCTGTGTTTCAGTTGAGAACACATTTCTACCACTCTATGTACAAAAATAGCCTTGTAAATTTCCTTTAAACTTTCCCCTTCTCACCTTAAAGCTATGTGCTCTATTATTTGACATTTCCACCCAGGGAAAATGATGCTGAATATTTACCTTATTTGTGCCTCTCAAAATTTTATAAAGCTCTATCAGATCACCCATAAAGCTTCCAACGCACCAAAGAAAATAACACAATTTTGTCCAACTTCTCCTGTAGCTAATACTCCCAAATCCAGGAAGCATCCTAGTTAACCTCTCCTGCAAAGCCTCCACATTCTTCCTGTAATGCAACAACCATAACTACATACAACACTCCAAATATGGCCTAAGCAATGTTTTATAAAGCTGCAATGTGACTTCCGACTTTTACACTCAACACTCTGCCCTATAGGCAAGCATGCGGTATGCCTTCTTTTCCACCTAGGCTATTTGTGTTGCTTCTTTCAGGGAGCTACACTTGCAATCTAAGGTTTCTCTGTAGATCAATGCTCCTAAGGGTTCTGTCATTCACCGTATGCTTTCTTCTTAAATTTGTCACCCCAAAGTGCAACACCTAATACTTGTTCAGGTTAAACTCCATCTGCCATTTCTCTTCCCATATTTCCAACTAGTCTATATCCTGCTGAATACTTTGAGAACCTTCCTCAATCTCCATAAGTCTGTCGATGTTTATATCTTCTACAGACTAACCAATCAGCTCACCTACATTTTCATCCAAATCAAGTATATATCACAAACAATATACATCTGTAGATCCCTACAGAGTACCACTGGTCACAGACCCTCAGCCAGAAGACCACCCCTCCACCACTAGCCTCGATGTTGAAGCCAATTTTGAGTTCAGTTGACTAAGTCTCCACAGATCGCATGTACCTTAATTTTCTAGATCAGCCAACCATTAAAAAAGTTTGTTGAAATCTTTACTAAACTCTATATATACAACATCCACTGTCCTACCCTCATCAACACTCTTCACGTTTGTAAAATATTACCTCCCCTGCGCAGTGCCAACCTTTTCACCACACTAATCTCGTAAATTAAACCTCAACCCTTTTGTTTTTTATATCCTTAACACAGGGGAAAGAATCAGACCATTCTGCCTTTCTATGCCCCATATTGTGTTATATCCCTCTATCAGGCCACCAATCAACCTCCTTCACTCAAGGAAATCAAGCCCAGCACATTCAATCTCTTCACCCCATATCTAAAGTCCTCCAATCCAGGTTCTTGATGAGTCGTCTCATGTTTATTCTAGACTTCTCATGTGTATCCTCCATGTCTGTGGTTTTGCCATCTTGGCAGCAACCTTTGACCTGGTATTGCTAGGGTATTGCTAGGCAAAAGTGTTAGGTGCAACACAGCCATCTTCATTAAGTTATTCTAAAGCAACACCCTTTAGTTCCAGATTCCCTCACAAGGGGAAATATCCCCTCAGCATCTACCCTGTCAAACTTTCCCGGAATCTGATATATTTTAACAATGTCACCTCTCCTTCCAATCAATCCAACCTTCACAAGATTTTTGAAAGAATTAAGCATGTGAAGCATCTCCGAATTACCTCCATGAAATTATAAACCTCCTTAAAGAAGGAGATCAAAATCAGATTCCATACACTAGGTGTGTTCTACTTGTCAACCTTTTACCCATTCATTTTCTATATTCCTTTGCAGTCTTTTTGCATCTCCCCACACCTTGTAGTTTCAGCAGATTTTGCAACAACACACTCAACAGTCCACTCATCTGTCATTAGCAAGGGTTGTAAATAACCAAGGCCCCAGCACCATCCCTCTGACACCCCACTTATTACAGCTATCGCAACTGAATAATGATCCTGGATTCCTGTCAAAGATCTTAGAGCGGAGCAAGATGGTCCACTCCTGCAAAATCCAATGGACTGACGTGCAGTACGCACCGGAGCGTAACTTCCGCCATTTCAGTAATCCCGATCCGACTGCATTATGCCTCTCGCAGTGTAATTAGCGTTGCGGGGGAACAGATTGCATGCTTTTAAATGTTTTAAACGTTTTTTTAATTTTTCTTTTTAAATGGCTCATGTCCTGTGTTTGAATTGATTCTTGTATTAAACTTGCAATAATCAGCGTTGCAGGGGAACAGTTTGTGTGTTTTAAATGTTTTAAATGTTTTTTAAATTTTATTTTTAAATGGCTCATGTCTTGTGTTTGAATTGATTTTTGTTTTAAACTTGCACTCTGTAATTCATCTAATCCCATTGTTCACAACTGCTTGTGTGCACCCATCAAGGCAATTATATTTATATATATATATAGATATATATAAGATTCGCTCTATGATCTTTGCTTCCTGTTACCTGGTTCTGGTAATCTAACAGTCCGGATCCACTGGAAGGTTACATTCCCCACAAAGCAAGTTATCAACCATGCTCCTGAAAAGGAGGCACGTTCTCCTTTGCTTGAATAAGATGTGGCAAACTGAAAACAGTGTCATGACAAGGAGATTGGGAAGTTAAAGATGACAGTGAACAAACTCTATGGGCAGAGCTGTCCAGGCATTGTATCTTTGCCTAAGAAAGCCATCAATCTCTGTCATCCCTAGCTGTAAAACCTCCACATCCTGAAAGACGGCCCTTACATGCACTGGATCTCTGAACACTGTTGGAGTGTAGTGCTCAAATGTTATGCATCTTTAGTTATGTCTTGGGTTCCATTTCATATCTGCCTTGCCTCTGATAACTACCTTGAAACTCCAGCACACCCAGCAGGAGCAGCATACAGTAAGCACATCGTGGCAAAGAGGTAATGAGGGGAAATGATGGTGTACCTCCACCATCAGTCTTTTACCCAAGGTAGGGGAATCACAAACCAGAGTACATAGGTTTAAGGTGAGAGGGGCAAGACTTAAAAGGAATCTGAGGGGCAACGTTTTCATTTAGAGGGTGGTTTGTATATGGAACAAGCTGGCAGAGAAGGCATTTGAGCCAGGTACTATAACAGCATTTAAAAAACACGGACAGGTATATGGATAAAAAAGATTTAGAGGGATATGGCCAAACGTGGGCAAATGAGACTAGCTTAGATGGGCTATCTTGGTTGGTATGGCCAATTTGGACCAAAGGACCTTTTTCTGTGCTGTATGACTCTATGACTGTGACTCATTGTTCATAAAGATTGTTTATTTCTTAATTCAAGCATGCTAAATACCTTCCTTTTCTCCAGAGATGCTGTCTGATCTGCTGAGTTACTCCAGCTTTTTGTGTCTACCTTCAAGCTAAATACCATATTACTATGGCTTGTATCCCTGCAACTTCCTGTTCGCAATAACTTAAAGGCTTATTTAAAGTAAATGGTAAATTAAACTTATGGGGGCATCAAGTACAATGTGTTTCTCTGCAATCCTGCAGCTTGTAAAAGCCTGTCACTAACAATATGTAACATTTTTTACTCACACTGCGCAAGGTACTATTAAGTTCTTCTCTCCACTATTTTATATTAAGTTGCGTCTCCAATAAAATTGTGCTAACTTAGTTAATTATCATTTTGACTTTGTTCAATGTCTGTGACTCAGTTTGGAGTCTAACAAATTTTATAATTGATTGAGTCTTATTTCTGTTGATGTTAACTACAGATTGAAATCAGGACCTGGCGTCATCCTGCCCGATTTCTCCTGAAGGCAAGGTTAGATTAACATCCAGAGACTCCTGTCTATGCCTGCAAGTCTTCACAATGTCTCACTTCAGGATGAATTTCCTGATAACCGAAGGTCTTTTGTAACTTTGAATCAGGCTGCTTGGAGAATCTCTATGAGACCTTTTACTGGTGTCAGAGCAATCCGGACATGTTCTTGTTTATTTTGTCAAATGTCTGCATTTATTACGGTGAGGGATGTTGATGCTGGGAAACGGAATGACAATGATCTTTTGTTTTTGCTGCCCTGTTTTAGCATTAAGTTTGCTGCCCTGTTTCAGCATTCAGCATTTCAGCCTCATGTCACTTAGAGTAAAAGACAAATACAATGTCAAATACCCATCCAACATAGTACCTTGCTAAACTGGGAATAATCCTACCTGCGGCATATGTTTGCATTCTGACTTTCTGAAATCCCTTCTGGGTGAGACATGCATCTTAATGCCAACTGATAATAAAACATGAGGCACTTTACATTTTGGAGCAGCTCACCATCATAGTGTAGGTGGATGTTTTTACTCATCACCTACAAGTCACCTGGCAGGCAACAATTTATGTTTTTAAATCAAAGATGGTTTGATTGATTTAAAGATAGAGCATGGAAACAAGCCTTTCTTCCCACTGAGTCCACACCAATCATCGATCACCCATTCACACTAGTTTCATGCCATTGATTGATAATTGATAATCTATCTATCTATCTATCTATCTATCTATCTATCTATCTATCTATCTATCTATCTATCTATCTATCTATCTATCTATCTATCTATCTATCTATCTATCTATCTATCTATCTATCTATCCAATAGGTGCAGGAGGAGGCCATTCAGCCCTTCGAGCCAGCACCGCCATTCATTGTGATCATGGCTGATCGTCCCCAATCAATAACCCGTGCCTGCCTTCTCCCCATATCCCTTGATTCAACTAGCCCCTAGAGCTCTATCTAACTCTCTCTTAAATCCATCCAGTGAATCCATCCACTGCTATCTATCTATCTATCTATCTATCTATCTATCTATCTATCTATCTATCTATCTATCTATCTATCTATCTATCTATCTATCTATCTATCTATCTATCTATCTATCTATCTATCTATCTATCTATCTATCTATCTATCTATCTATCTATCTATCCTATTACTAAAACTCTTCCGGTCTGCGTTGTTTTTAAATTTGTGCAAAAACGCTATCCTAAACATCAGAACCTAAGGATTGTTGGAGTGAAAGAAGGCAAAGAACTTGGTTGAAATCTACGAGATTTTATGGCTCAACTACTTCAAGAGGTAATCGATTTGGATGAAAAACCTAAACTCTGAGAGCCCGGTCGGACAGCACAGCCCCACCAAGACATTTGATCCTGAGGACATTTCATCCAAATCGAATACCTCTTGAAGTAGTTGAGCTACTGTCATGTTCTAGAGGACATTCTGCAGAAAGTTGCAACAACAGAAACCTAACTTTTCAAGGTGAAAACATACGAATCTTCAGAGACTTTCCTGCTGAAGTCGTTAAGAAAAGAGCACTCTTCTCCAAGTCAAGAGCTATTCTGAGGGACATACCAGACCTCTGATTTGGCCTATTATATCCTGCTAAATTGCGAGTTAGTTATAAAGGGACTGAATCCTTTTTTACTGAAGCAGTCAAGTTTGCCCAGGACACTGCGGGATCCATCAAGAGATAAGTAATTACTCTACTGAGTTTATACCATGATGATAATCAAGAGGTTTATACTGTGTTTACAATTAATGTTGTTATAAATTTACTGACTTAGAGTCGGTTAATATGTCAAAACAGAGAACTTGAGAGACAGAGATAGAGGGATAGAGGGAGAGAGAGGGGGAGGGGTAGAGAAGTAGAGAGAGAGAAAGAGAAGGAGGGAGAGGGAGGGGGAGAGAACAAATGTGAGATAGTTTGAGAATGTTTTGGAAGGTTTCGGAGAGTTTGAGAGAGGGAAGGAAAGAGGAGAGGAGAGCGTTGAGTAGGAGGAGAGCGAGAGAGATGGAGGAGAGGGAGATAGGAAACGAGGAGACAGTCTGCGCGGGGAAGCATGAGATGGAGAGAGCGAGAGTCTTGGGGTGGGAGGGTTGGAAAGTTTTGGAAGGTTTTGAGGAAGTTTGGAAAGGTTTTGGAAAGTTTTGGGTAATTTTGGAGAGTTTTGGAGAACTTGAGATGGGGAGAGAGAAAGGGGGGGGGAGAGAGGGAGAGAGAGAGGGAGAAAATGAGTGTGTACATAATGTGTACATAACCAACAGGTTGTCATAAACCTACTGATTTAGAGTCGGTTAATATGTCAGAACAGTATTAATAAAAGGTTAAGTAATAAGTGCCGTATGTCAGTTAAACTTCTCAATATACAACTACTTAGTTAGAGCACCCTAAGATACTTAACTTCTTGGGACTGTTGATTCTCTGACATTTAAATATTGTTAAACATTTTCAAGGTTTGTTCTGTTTAGTTTTTATTAATTCCTTAAGGTGCGGAGTTATTAAATATTACCTAGTCTACGGAAGCTATTACTAATTCAACCACCATTGGGTGGTATTCACCAGTAGCATTCTTATATGCTGTAATTTTCATTGTTTCTCTTTTTCACTTTCTAATTTCTTTACTAAATATCTTATCTATCTTTACTAATGCACATTTTTCTTGGAGATATCTCTGGGGGATAGGGGAAAAGGGGATAGGGTTCACCCAATAAAAGGAAATATTTCAAATAATGTGTTGGACCATTTAAATCATAAGAGACCATGTAAGCTTTAAAATGCAAGATGATGTAGCTAGGAAAATAGGAGGAATTACATTTTGTAGTTAGAATGTTAGGGGCGTTAATGTGCCAATTAAAAGGGGTAAAGTATAAGCCCACTTAAAATCTATTAATACTGATATAATATTTCTTCAGGAGATTCATCTAAAAAATGGAGCTCACAACAGGCTGAAGGGTAGCTGGATTGGTCAATTATATCATTCTACGTTTTCTTCCAAAGCAAGAGGAACAGCAATTCTAATTCATAAAGGGTATACCATTTAAACACAAATCCACTTAAAAAAAGAATGCGTTATTGTATGTTATTGGCCTGTATGATGTATCTCAATGCACTATCACAATTCTGGATACAGTGTGAGCACAGATCGTGTTCCCAACCTCAATATACAATCATTTCATTTCACTTGTTCCATTTACTGATGTGAATTATTCTGTAATTATCTCAGTCTGATTGTCATCTGTCACACAAAGTTATATGCATTTTCTTAGTGTCTACTTTACAATGCTGCATAATCATCAAAATAATTTTCCTAATGACACATCATTACATAGAGCCAACTTCTGTTTTCATTTAACAACACATTTACTTACAGAGGAGAGGAGTCAAATTTCTCTTGTTAGATCCAGGAACAAGTTAAATTAGCTGTCGTGTTTGAAACAACATTTCTCCTCCCGGCAAAGAGGATGCTGGTGCTTATGCAGTCCTGGGTATCATTTTAGTAACATACTCTACACCCAACCTGTATCTGAGAAAAATCTTTCCCCTCAAATGTAATGTTGCTGTTCATGCATCAAAGAAAAAGACAGCAACTCATCACATTTGAAGGGAAAGATTTACAGCTATTCTCTAACCAAATATATAATTCAGGAGATGGTGGGGAAATCTAATGTTCACCAACAAAATTAATAATCACTTGCATAAGTATGGATTAACACGGGAAATCCTGTTTAGTTTCATTTACTGTAGAGAGACGGCACAGAAACAGGCCCTTCGGCCCACTGTCCACGCTTAAAGCGCTTTCTCACGGGGCGACTTGACGCAAGATGTAACCAGAGTGAAGTGGTCGTGGTCTAGCACGATATCACACGATATAACGGGGGGTAGATAAAGAGTTCCCACGGGTACTCGGCATTTCTGTTATTTGTGCGAGTGACTTGTCCGTCTCCCGAGCTTTCCCGTTAAATCTTGAATGAACATTGTGAATCCCCATTCATAAAAGAGAAGGTAATTGCGCGGGAGGGTTAATAATTGACAATCTGCTGCTGCCTGCCCGCTGAGTTAAAAAGTTCCCACGGTCACGATATACAGTGTATCGTGAGTCTTGCGTGGGAACTTTTTAACTCAGCGGGCAGGCAGCAGCAGATTGTCGCTCCCTTCAGTTTCACCCCACCTACACCCCTCTGCTTCCCGGCCATGTGTGTGACCCCTTCCCTCCCCTCTTCAGCTCCCCGCCCATTGCACCGGCACGGGGGCTTTGCACTGTCTTCACGTCGGCGATGCCTGCAGGTCAGTGCCAGTCACCGGAGACGTCAGGACCAACGGGACACCGACCCCCAGGCCCACTGCAAGCACTGAGATCCCAGAGACCCACAGCCAGCAGCAGCGCAGCCCCGTTCCAACTCCAGAGGAACACGCTCCCCGTAGGGACAGAAGCTGATGGTGTGCAAGGTACGTCTTGTTCTTGGGGTTGCGGATGAGGGGGCGCATCTCGGGCTGTGACGTCTCCGGCCACCCCCCTGTACAGGAGCTGAGACTGGGAACTGTAGGGTTGTTTGCAGTTGCAGAGGGAGGGGGCAAGGGCGGTACAGTTCACAGTCTCAGCTCCAGTCCAGGGAGGTGGCCGGAGACGTTAGGACCAACGGGACACCGACTGCAAGCACAGAGATCCCAGAGACTCACAGCCAGCAGCAACTCTAGCCCAGCCCCGCTCCAACTCCAGAGGAACCCGGGTTGCGGATGAGGGGGCGCGGATTCCTCTGGAGTTGGAGGGACAGGGAGACACAGCGGCTTTTGAGAATGGTGGGTAATCACTTCCAAAGTTCTGCCCACACAGTCAGTACACCTCTCCTACATTTGTCTCCCGCACTAAAATCATCTCGCAGAGAATGATCCCAGCCTAACAGCATGTTCATTCCAGATTACTCACCTTCTGTCCCCTCTGTCCAGCTTCCGGGTTCACCGTTCGCAGGAGTTCCCACGGTACACGCAAGAGTTAATACGGATATCGCACTGGCCACTACGTCCATATAATGTTGCAATCTTCAACCACAAGTGTACAAGTCACTCTTGGAGAAATTCAAACTTGCTTGAATTTTCTCCCGAGTCACCAAGTTACACGAGTACCTGCCGTTAGCGCCACGGTGGTCCACGAATGCCGTACGGTTATCGCACGGGGTTCCCACGATGTTCAACTCTGGTTAACTCTTGCGTCAAGTCGCCCCGTGAGAAAGCGCTATTACTAGTGATCACCCGCACACTAACACTAACACACAAACGACAATTTACAATTTTACCACGCAATACCTACAACCTTACGCTTGAGTGTGGGGAAACTGACTCTGTAAAAACACCATGGTAGATTACACTCCTTACCTGTAACCTTAGTGTGGATGAACTGTCCTGGCTATAAGGAGCAACCTACGCTGTGTCACTGTAGAACGTTACAATCTGTTCAGACCAACAGACACCCCCTAGTCAGAGCTGACCAGTCCCTGGCGCTATAAGGCAGCAACTCTACCGCTGTGTCACTGTACCGTACTGCTGTCATCTGTTCAGGACCAACAGACAGAGCACTCCTGATAATATGGTACACAAAATTGCTGGAGAAACTTAACAGCCACTTGGATATTTGCGGATAAATACAGGCAAGATGGCAGGGATCTGTTAAAAGCAAATCATGCTGAATTAATTTGATTGAGTGTTTTGATGAAGTAAGATAGCAAAACATATGCACAAATAAATTAAGAGTAAGAGTAGTCCACTCAGCCCCTCGAGACAGTTCCACTATTTAATAAGATCATGACTAATTTGACTGTATCCTCAGCTCCATGTTTCCATTTAATCCCAGCAATCTTTCACTCTGTTGCTCAACCATGAATTTACTGGACGCTGCCTTTGAAATATTCAAAGACTGCTTCCACCTCCCTTTAAGGAACTGAGCTCCAATGGTTTGTAGCAAAAGGGGAGAGAAAAAATCCTCTCATTTCTATCTAAAACTGGCAACCCGTCTTGAGTGAATCTTTTTAATCAGTGATTAAAGATTTTCTCACAAAATAATACAACCTCACTACATTCACCTTGTCAATACCTCTCGGGAACTAATATGTTTCAATTAAGTCACTTCTGCTCTTCAGTGGATGCAAGCCTAGCCTTTCCATGCAACAATTTGTAAGATAATCAATGGATGATATGGACATGGAATGGAATGGAATTGAAAACTTTATTGTCACATGTGACAAAGCACAGTGAAATTCTTTGCTTGCATACCCAAGGTATACAAATAGTGGCCACCTACGGTGCTGACAAAGTCATTAAGTATGCCGGCACCTACTTTGTTCTCTACCCCCCCCCCCCCATACAATGGTTCGCCCACTCTGGGTTCTCCATTGTCCATTGTTCTCCCTCCCTCGACCCCCATCTCTCCCCATTGTCCATTGTTCTTCCCTCTCCCTCATGGCAGTCCCCCCACGCTCTCATCGTCCGCTGATTGCGCGTCGACCCGCGAGGCTTCACCACCGCCGCGTGGCATGTTGGGTCAGAGGGTCGGTTACTATGCTGTATGGCTCAATAATGATGTGCTCATGGCATAAAGCTCTCAGAACTGCTAAAATTGAAATCATTTAAAAAAGCAATAAAATAGATCTTAGTATGATTAGAAAAGCTAAGGAGAGGTGGTTCGATTCAAAACAGTCAGCCACAGTATCAAGATTTGCCATTGTAGTTAACCACATATGATCTTTCCTTCTGTATTTCTCTAATGAACAAAAGGAGAGACATCGGATAGACACTCAGAACCTTTTTCCCAGGATAGAAATGTCAGACTAGAGGGCATAGCTTTAAGATGAGAGGGAACCTTTGATATAGTTTAAAGGAGATGCGCAGAGCATGTTTTTTATACAGAGGATGGTGGATGCCTGGAACACACTGCCAGGTGAAGGCAGGTACAACAGTGGCATTTATGAGGCTTTTAGGTAGGCACATGGATATGCAGGGAATGTAGGGGTATGGATCATGTCTAGATGATCACTGTTTAGATATGCAGTTGATGTTAATTTATCTTGCATTATGCTCAGCACTGACAATATGGGACGATGGCCTGTTCCCACGCTGTGCTTTTCTATGTTCTATGTTCTAAAAATTGTGAAAGCTACGAACGACTCAAGTAAAAATCATTTTACAAAAGTTAGTACATTATGCATGTTTCAGTGCCTAAAATAGTAAAAGCATTTCATGCTGTTTCAGCCCTGTATTACAATCCAAATGGTTGATCCACATATCTCCAGTGCATCCAGATAGCTCCATGTGAAGGCAACCTAGTAGTCTGATTTAACATCCCACCAGTATCATAAAATCTTAATTTTAAAAAACTGCAGGAAATTGCATGCAAGTCATTATAATGCACAATTAATTTTATGATGTTCTAAGTGTGCCATTATATTAAAACAAAGCGATTCAGGGTTGAGTCAATGATTCGTACTTTTTTCCTTGTTTATTTTAATCAGACACATCCTTGGTTTAATAACAAACAGGTTGATTTGTTGAGAATCACAGCATGGTCATGAGTTATTTGCACTGGTTTATTAATAATGTATGAATGCTTGGGCAGGAGCTATAGAAGCCTGAAGTCCCACACCACCAGATTCAGGAACAGCAACTTTCCTAAACTACCATGTTCCTGATCCAACCCACACAATCCTAGTCTTATCTCAACAACAGAACACCATGGCCAACCTCTTGTACTATAGACTTGTCTTTATTTTTAATTGTGTTTTGCACAAACGTGTTGGTTTTTGCACAGTCTTTTCTCTTGGAGACATAGAGCCATACAGCATGGAAACAAGTCCTTTACACCAACCATATTGTCCCATCTAAGATAGTTAACCTTCATTTGGCCCATATCCCTCTAAACATTTCCTATTTAAAATATATTTTAAATGTTATTATTGTAGTGGCCTGGACGCGGTCAGAAAAAGGCTAGACGCCAGGCAGGTTCAAAGGTTCTTTAATGAGGGTTGTGAGCATCCACTCACCATGAGTTCCACCGAAGGGATGAAACACTCCTAGCAAACCCCAGAGCAGAAACCGGAAGCCTGTGGGCAGTCCCTCGTCCCTGTCCCTCAAGTGCCGAGGGGGATGACCCAAGGAGTGGCCTAATATCCAGGGACCTCCACATTATTGTACATGTTTTAACTACTTCCACTGGCGTTTTAACTACTTCCACTGGGTATCGTTCCATATACCCACCACCTTCTATGTGAAAAATTTAACCCTCATGTTCCCAGTCAATCTTTCCTCTCTCACCTTAAATCTACACCCTCTAATCTTTGATATCCCTGCGCTAGGAATTCACACTACGCATTTACGCTGTCTACTCCCCTGATAATTTTATACACCTCTATAAGATCATCCCTCCTGGCAACAACTTTGTAAGTCTTTCCTGAAGCTGTTCCATCTTAATGGCATATTTCATAAAGTGGGGTGACTATATTCCAAATGCAAACTCACCAGCACCTTGTACAATTGTAACATAACATTTCAACTTCCATACTATGACTGACAAAGGCCAACATAACAACAGCCTCCTCATCACTCTATCTACCTGCAGGGATATGTGTACTTGTGCTCCTAGATCCCTCGGTACTACAATACTACAATACTAAACGAAACAAAATTTCGTTTAGAGTCTCACTGGGGCTCAAATGAAAATAAATTTGTATTGTACTACCCAGTTTACTGTGAAGGTTGTGCTCTGATCTGACTTCACAAAATGCAACACCTCACACTTAGCTAAATTAAACTCCATTAGCCATTCCTCAACCTATTTGCCCAGCGCATCAAGATCCTGCCGTGATTCTTGATACCCATAGAAATGTTATGTGTAATTTATGTATAATTTATGCTTTTGTGTATTTGTTTGATTTTGTCTGCCTTTGGCGCAGCTGAAAACAAGGCTTTCATAGTACCTGTACCATACCATGTGTATATGACAATACATTTGATTTGACTTGTCTTGGCTTGTCCTGTTACTTGTTAAAAACCTGGGAAGGCAATGTTGTCATAATTATGAACAGTAGCAAACTCAGTTACAGTTCTTGTATATCCAGCAGGTGGATCCTGGATAGGGCTGCTATTGTGCCTGGAACAACACAGAGGCTACAAGTAAGAGACCAGCAATAATGCTAGCTGCTCTGATAAGCATCAGAGAGACTCAACATCTGCCTACACACCCTATGCGGTGTGCACTGCTTCACACAAACTGTTCTTCCCTCTGCACTCACGGGAGGTTGACTCGAAGCATAAGTTGGGTGTGCCAAACCTGCAATACATTGACAGTATAAATCAGAATTACACAGAAGACCTATTCGGTACAAGTATAGCCAACAGTCCCTTTCCTACGTGTAGCGTTGTATACCATGTGTTTACTGCTGCTTCCGCAGCTGATAACTACTCATCTTGTTTTCACTGAAAAGTTTTAGATATTAAAGTTAACTGTTTCTGTAATTCCAATTGAAATATAAACTAACGGTACCTGTCAAACCGCTGGTCCCTGGAGCTATCCCTAATTTGAGGAAGGACATTCTTGCTATTAAGGGTGTGCAGCGTAGGTTTACAAGGTTAATTCCCGGGATGGCGGGACTGTCATATGCTAAGAGAATGGAGCGGCTGGGCTTGTACACTCTGGAGTTTAGAAGGATGAGAGGATATCTTATTGAAACATATAAGATTGTTAAGGTTTTCCCCAAACATGTTCCCGATGTTGGGGGAATCCAGTGCCAGGGGCCACAGTTTAAGAATAAGGGGTAAGCCATTTAGAACGGAGACGAGGAAACACTTTTTCTCACAGAGAGTTGTGAGGCTGTGGAATTCTCTGCCTCAGAGGGCGGTGGAGGCCGGTTCTCTGGATACTTTAAAGAGAGAGCTAGATAGGGCTCTTAAAGATAGGGGATATGGGGAGAAGACAGGAACGGGGTACTGATTGGGGATGATCAGCCATGATCACATTGAATGGCGGTGCTGGCTCGAAGGGCCGAATGGCCTACTCTTGCACCTATTGTCTATTGTCTATCATTAAATACGCAACTTAGTAGGTTGGAATCTGCGAGATTATGATCAGCAGTATGAATATTGACTTCTCTAACTTCAAGTAACCTTTGCCTTCCCGCTCTCTCCATCCCTCCCCCTTCCCAGTTCTCCAACTAGTCTGACTGTCCTCATTTACATTTCATCTCTGTTTGCTTTGTTGTTACCTTCTCCTAGCTAACAATGATTTTGTTACTACAAACTACTTGTTGGAACTACATTTTCCTAGAGCTTCAACCCCTTTGTCTTGTTTTCACATCTTACATTTCCTTATCTGTATCTCCCTCTCCCCTGATTCAGTCTGAAAAAAGGGTCTCAACCTGAAATGTCACCCATTCCTGCTATCCAGAGATGCTGCCTGTCCCGCTGAGTTACTCCCGCATTTTGTGTCTTATAGGTTGGATCCAGCTTCTTTCTTGAGAAATACTGAGCTATTTCTTAGTTTAATTCTTTCATTAACTGCCCCCATTCCTACGAACACTCCTGGTTAAATTTCAGTCATATCTGCACACAATTGATGTTAGACAAACTGACCTATTTCTTCCCAGTGTACATCTACTGACTGATGTAATAATATTATATTAATATCATAAGCACATTGCTTGCTACCTTGCAGCCCCTCAATCAATGGTTTGTATAATTTTGCATATGAAACTGTATTTGAAATTGTGGTCAGGTACTCTTAGTCCCTTCACGACCTGTCGCCAAGGAAGGAAGAGAAAGTGCAAAGTCCAAATTTTTTTGAAAATGATTGAATGGATAGATTTTGCACATTTGTCTGATGCAATGGCATTGCATTATCTTGTGGAGATTAGCCTCTGCTGACTCTGGTTTTCAGTTCTATAAATGCCTTTTACTACCTTAAAATGTCCCACAGCACTTTATAACCCATTACATACTTTTTAACAGAACAGTTATTGTTGGACTGTAGGGAACGTTGCAGCCAATTTTCCCAACAGCAGAGGTTATCAGAAGAAGCAATGTGATAATTACGAGATAATCTGTATGAGTTATGTTAAGTGAGGATAAATATGAGTCAGGTCACTGGGATAAATCCCCTGCTTTTTGATTGCGCTGAAGTTAACTCTTCAGGGAAAGGTAATGACATAATGATGGAGAAACTCAGCGGGTGAGGCAGCATCTTTGGAGCGAAGGAAATAGGCCACGTTTTGGCTCAAGACCCTTCTTCAGACTGTTGTGAGGGTGAAGGGTGGGGGAGGGGGGGAGGAAAGAAGAAAGGAAGAGGCGCAGACAGTGGCCTTAGGGAGAGCTGGGAAGGGGAGGAGAAAGCAGGGACTACCTAAAATTGGAGGTCAATGGTCATACCGCTGGGGTGAAAACTGCCCAAGCGAAATATGAGGTGCTGCTCCTCCAATTAACGGTGGGCCTCTCTCTGACCATGGAGGAGGCCCAGGACAGAAAGGTTGGATTCGGAATGAGAGGGGGAGTTGAAGTGCTGAGTAACTGGGAGATCAGGTTGGTTATTGTGAACCAAGCGGAGGTGGTGGGCGAAGTGATCGCCAAGCCTACGCTTGGTCTCACCGATGTAGAGCAGCTGACACCTAGAGCAGCGGATGCAATAGATGAGGTTGGAGGAGGTGCAGGTGAGCCTCTGCCGCACCTGGAAAGACTGCTTGGGTCCTTGTATGGAGTCAAGGGGGGAGGTAAAGCGACAAGTGCAGCATTTCCTGCAGTTGCAAGGGAAAGTGCCAAAGGAGGAGGTGGTTTGGGTGGGAAGGGATGAATTGACCAGGAAGTTACGAAGGGAGCAGTCTCTGCGGAAAGCAGACAGGGGAGGAGATGGGAAGATGTGGCCAGTTGTGAGATCCCGTTGGAGGTGGCAAAAATGTCGGAGGATTATTTGTTTATATGTGACGGCTGGTAGGGTATTAGGTGAGGACAAGGAGGATTCTGCCCTTGTTATGAGTGGGAGAATGGGGAGTGAGAGCAGAGATACGGGGTATAGCAGAGACCCTGGTGAGGGCCTCATCTATAGATGAAGAGGGGAACCCCCGTTCCCTGAAGAATGAGGACATCTCTGATGCCCTGGTTTGGAACACCTCATCCTGGGTGCAGAAGCGGCATAGATGGAGGAATTGGGAGTAGGGGTTGGAGTCCTTACAGGAAGCAGGGTGGGAAGAAATGAGGTCCAGATAGCCATGGGAGTCAGTGGGTTTATAGTAGATGTCGGTCAGTATCACCTGCGATGGAGATAGTGAGGTCTAGAAATGGTAGGGAAATGTCGGAAATAGTCCAGGTGTATTTGAGTGCCGGATGGAAGTTAGTGGTGAAATGGATGAAGTCAGTGAGTTGTGTATGGGTGCAGGAGGTAGCACCAATGTAGTCGTCGATGTAGCGGAGGTAGAGTTCAGGGATAGGGCCCTGGTACGCCTCGACCAAAGATTGTTCGGCGTACCCTACAAAGAGGCAGGCATAGCTTGGGCCCATGCACGTGCCCATAGCTAAAGATTATTCGACGTACTCTACAAAGAGGCAGAAGATTGTTCGACATACCCTATAAAGAAGAAGTACCTCTCTTATAGAACAGCACAGCACAGGAACTGGCACTTCAACCCGTAATATCCATGCCAATCATGATTTAGTTTATTTTAGATTAGTTTAGAGATACAGCGCGGAAACAGACCCTTCGGTCCACCGAGTCAGCGCCGACCAGCGATCCCTGCAGATTAACACTAATCTGAACACATTAGGGACAATTTACAATTTTACCATGCCAATTAACCTACAAACCTGTACATCTTTGGAGTGTGGGAGGAAACCGGTGTACCTGGGTAAAACCGACGCAGTTCACGGAGAGAATGTAGAAACTCCGCACAGACAGCACCCGTAGTCAGGATCGAACCCGGGTCTCTGGCGCTAAAAGGCAGCAAAACTACCGCTGCGCCACCGTGATGCCAAGTTAAACTAATCTCCTCTGCCTGCACGTGATCCATCACCCTCCCCCCACCCAATTCTTCTGACTTCCCTCTAGTTAACTTCAGCAGCATAGACAAAGCAGCATGTCCTCCCTTTGAACTGTTTCTCAAGGTTTATGTCTGATTGGCATGTGATTGAATGCAGTAAAGCATTCAGGCCACTGCCTCATGCCCCGATAGCAATAATAATACCTTCCTGATGCAGTCTACAGCAGCCTGTTGTATTTCAACCCCCGGCTGACACATAGAATGACGAGGAGGAGAAAAACTACGTGGAAATTCATCACTTCCCGTCAATCTGAAATGCAACAGGCTTGGCAGATTGCCTCAGAATTGTCTAGAAAAGGACCTGGAGATCGAAAGCTACTGTAAAAAATTGTAATTAAAATTAGCAGCCATCTTCAAAATCTTCTCTTAAGCATTTGGGATTTGATTGTGTCTAAATGAATGGCACGATTCTTCCAGCCTCCAGATATTACTGCTAATTTTCTAATCGATTTAAATTACAATTAGTGATTCTAGTGAAGGGTAAGCTGAAGTCTAAGAGCTCCAGGCATCACTGGTGTTACCTCCAATATAGATTGTACTGGTGGAGTTGAAATCACACTTAATCATTAGTAGCATAGACCAAATATTTATAAATTGATTGCTTTTTTTTAGTTTAGTTTAGTTTAGTTTAGTTGGTGTGGACCTGATGTGCCGAAGGGCGTGTTTTCACCCTGAGGTGGAGCGCGTCTCCAACTACAAATTCCTCGGGGTACACATCTCAGAGGATCTGTCCTGGTCCCTCAACACCTCCAAGCTGATCAAAAAGGCGCAGCAGCGCCTTTACTTCCTGAGGAGGCTCAAGAAAGCTCACCTGTCCCCCCAGATCCTGACCAACTTTTACCGCTGTACCATCGAAAGCATCCTGACCACCTGCTTCACGGTATGGTACAGCAGTTGCACCGTAGCGGACAGGAAGGCACTACAACGGATGGTGAAAACCGCTCAGTACATCATCGGTGCCCCGCTCCCTGCCATGGATGCCCTCCACCGAAAACGGTGTCTGAGACGGGCCGGGAAGATCATCAAAGACCCCTCCCACCCCAACCATGGACTATTTGCCCTCCTCCCATCAGGGAGGCGGTACAGGAGCCTCAAGTCTCGTACTAGTAGGATGAGGAACAGCTTCTACAACAACACTATCACATTGCTGAACTCGGAGTCCCACCGATAGATTTCTCCAGTCTCTCCGTCCACATTGTTTGCGTATTCTGTATTTTTATTTCTATATTGCACTATTACTACGGACTGACGCTAAACTGCATTTCGTTGTACCCATACTTGTATTTGTGCAATGACATTAAAGTTGAATTGAATTGAATCTATATGTGAGCTGCACATATCACAGATTATTAATCAAACTGTATCCCGTTCTTGGTTGGATAAGCAGACAGTTTTGTTTTCCTAACAGTTCGGATGAAAGGTCATGGGCCTCATCCGTCAGCTCTTGTTTCTTTCTCTACAGATCTGGCCTGAAAATTCCAACATCTTTTGCTTTTATTTCGCATTTCTAACATCTGCAGTGTTTTGATTTTGATTATAAGCACACGCATTGCTGGTTTCATGAAACTCTTGCACAGCCCCCTCTCACACCCACACACACATAGATGTTCTCTCATAATCAGAGTTGACTTGCTTCCACTCCAGTTCCTTTGGTTCCACGTCGGCTGATGAGGCCAATGTAGAACAACGGTCTGTCAGATATGGGGCAAGAGGTGCCCAGTAGGGTGATTTTTGTGATGGTACAGGGCTTTCATTTACCCTTGGCCCATGACTTTGTAGCTCGACACCACGCTGGGATTCTCATGACCTGGTGGCATTATCAAGGGGGCTTTGAACATCATTAAATCTTTTACTCTGTTCATCTGGTAATCTCTTCCTTATGGGCCTGTCCCACTTATGCAAATTTTTCGGTGACTGCCGGCACCTGTCATAGGTCGTTGCAGGTCGCCGAAAATTTTCAACATGTTGAAAATCCAGCGGTGACCAGAACAAGGTACGACTCTTTGGGCGACTACTCATGATGATACAGGCTTCACCCCGTGACATGTTGCCAGGGTGTTGCCTGTATGGTCGTGAGTAGTCTCCTCAGTTGCCCAAAGAGTCGTAGCGTCTTTTTGGTCGCCACTGAATTTTCAACATGTTGAAAATTTTTGCTGACCTGCAACGACCTATGATGGGTGCCAGCAGTAGCCGAAAAAGTTGCGTAAGTGGGACAGGCCCATAAGATAAAGCTCAGAATGGAGATCTGTTTCGGGAGCCTCGTATTGGGCTTGTGAACATTGTTGCTTACCGAACATAGTCAACTGAGTCTAACTAGGGCTTCAATCTTAGTGTCAATTGCCTTGTTGCTCCAGAGATCTGGAGGATTTTTTGGAGACATAGTCGGTGTTATTGTTTCCAATGCTTCAAGTGCTACTGCTTCATCCATCGTTTTCTCATCCATCATTCCCTTCTAAATAAATAATAGGTTTCACTACCCACTATCACCCCAATCCCACCGGCACCATGTCCCTGTCTGAGCCAGAGACCCCACTCATTCTGATGTGCCCCTCACTGATCAATGCTCTGCTAAACCCCCATCCCCTTCTTGGACCCCTCTCTAAAACTCTCAGCTTTCCTCAAACCTTTCCAAGGAGCTTTAACTGACTTTTGAATCTTTTATGACTATTTCCCTTGGGCGCAAAACATAGTGTTAGATCAAAGGGGATACCGCAATTACAATTGTTTATGGCAAGCGAGAAGTAAGACCTCACAGCTATGAGGATAGTGCAGAGGGTAAATGAGTTGGTCAGTCACCAGAAGCTGTGTTTTGTTGAATCATAAATGGATTGATCCCCTGAGGTGGGTGTGAATATTCACAATACGCAGCTCATAGTTTAGAAGACTGGAGTTGAAAAGAGTATGCTAGTATCAGTTATTCCATAAACATTACTATTAACTCTGAACTAATACTACAAATATTTCACCACAGAATAATGAGTATTGAAAGATACAGCAATTGAAAGAAACAGGCACTTTGTCCCAACAAGTCCACGCCGACCATCCATCACCTGATCACACTACTTGTACATGATCCCACTTTCGCATCCACTCCCTACACACCAGGAGCAATTTTTACACAATGCAATGAACCTACTAAACCACACGTTGTTAGCATGTGGGCGGAAACCAGAACAATCGGAAGAAACCCACGCTGTCGCAGGGAAATCTCCACACTGACAGCCACGGAGGTCAGGATTGAACACAGGTCTCTTTGTCACGGTGATGCATCAGCTAGACCAGCTGTGCCATTGTGATGCCCTTGGCATTTACTAAAAATCTTTTGTCACAACTTCTGGTATTTTGATTACTGGCTCCTTGTAAAGATAGGTTTTAGATGGATAAGGAGAGACACCAGCTCAAAGCCCAGTACCGCCCAAGACCTCCCGATCTCCGGTGTCTCCTCAATCCTCTCTATTGATCTCTGTCCTCTCCCTATTTCCTGAGCACAATTATTCTCCCACCTCTCTCCCAAATAGACCAGACCCCTCCTTGTTAGATGTTGGATTTATAGATTTCTTGCCCCACTCCATGACACAAGCATTATACTCCCTATACTTTGATCTCTGCAACTTTCTCGTGCCATTGTATTTTGACCAAATGCTGGGAGTATTTCTTACATGGCAGCATCTCTTACTTGGTCCATTTTTCAAGCAGGACCTACAATGACGCATCAGACACGCATAGTGCCCCTTCCATCCTATTCTTGATGGCTGTACAAAACCCTAATCCGTGACCTCAGCAGTCAAAGGGCACCTTCCCTACTGAAGATAGAGGCTATCTTGATGTAGTACATAGCAGTAAACAGTATTTATGAATGCAGCTACTCAATATCATAGCATGTTGCACATAGCATGTTGCACATAGCAGACATGGTAATGTACTGAAGTAGACATCCTACTCTATTTTAGTTAACAATGAGTTAATTGGGTATATGATCTCTCCATTTGATTTCTATGGGTTACTCAATATTACCTCCAAGTTGTTAACAAATTTAAATGATTGCTATTATGTGTATAAGTCTGGAATTCATCTTCAGAATTTCAGATTTTGCCCGTCTACCATTTAATGGATAATGACTATCATTGCCTGTGGGTTAAATCAACGTTTACTGCACCAAGCACAATTGTGAGCATGTTCTCTGTAACTCTCCTGGCAATATTTATTATGTTACGTCCGCAGTTATGCAAGATTTATACGAAACCGAAAAAGTAATCTTCATTTTACACTCCTCTTTTTAACTGGTTGTTTTACAATGTGTTCCATTACATGGACATGAATATGCCCATAAGCAACTCCTTTATTTAAAAATAAAGTGATCTTGGCTGCCAATGGTGGGGTTGGAATCGATTTACAGTGGGTATGCCAGGCAAGCATTGGAGTGGGGAGAACGGGCACAGAATTGGACCCGATCCCATCCACCATGCTTTAGTCAGAGGGTGGTGAATATGTAGAATTCTTTGCCGCAGATGCTGATCCAAAGTCAATGGATATTTTTAAGGCAGAGATAGAAAGATTCTTGATTAGTATGGGTGTCAGCGGTTGTGGAGAGAAGGCAGGAGAATAGGGTTAGGAGGAAGAGATAGATCAGCCATGATTGGATGGCGGAGTAGACTTGATTGGCCGGATGGACTAATTCTGCTCCTATCACTTGTGACATTATGACATGAACACTGATTTAAGAGTCCTGTGAATGACAGAATCTAATGTATATCATATCCATACCATCTAAAGCAATTGTGATCACCAACGTACATTGTTGCATCCCAGATCTCTTTGAGCCATAATAAAGCCACAACAGGCTGGAATTATATGTAGCACACAATCCTGGAGCAGTAAACCTCTGCCCATGCTTAATTGGTGAAATCCCCTTAAGATCCTCTTCAATAATAAACAACTACCAATAGCAGTAGTTTTGACATAAGCTCAATGATTTTAAACACTAATAAAAGCAGAAAATGCTGGAAAACACAACTGGTCAGGCAGCATCTTTGGAGACAAAGCAACAGTTTGATGATGTGTTGCCAGTCTTCGGCAAAGTTAGAATGCAAGTATGTTTTAGGATGCAGAGAAGGGTAGAGAGGAGGATGGAGTGGAGGGGGAGTAATGGAAGGAACACAGGGAAAGCCTGTATAGGCTGAAGACTGCAAGGGATTGTTAGGCTTGGGACATATTTCAGGAATTATGCAATGGGCATAGCAGCTAGTTAATACAAATGAGAATCAGTCTCACATCTAAGACAAGGGTAGTTGCATGAATGCACACCATTGCCTGCAGTTAGATCTCACTCAAAGCAAGGTCAAGTTCAAGTTCAAGTTCACATTTATTGCCACATGTACCAATTAAGGTACAGTGATATTTGAGTTACCATACAGTCATACAGTAAAAAGAACGCAATATACAATACATTTAACATAAACAACCATCACAGTGGAATCAACATTCCTCACTGTGATGGAAGGCAATGAAGTTCAGTCATCTTCTTCTTTGTTCACCCGGGGGCCTTTGAACGGGGCCGTTGCCGACGGTCCGCTGTTCAAGCCCTCTTGTCAGGATGATCAAAACTCCGGCGTCGGCACGAATTGATACACTCCACGGCATGGAGCTCCCAAGTCGGCCACTTCTTACAGGAGACTGCGGCTTCACAGCGTTAAAGTTCACAGGCCCCTTGGTCGGAGCACCTCCACAGCAATCCTCGGCAAAGGACCGCCTGCTCCGCGACGGTAAGTCTGCGCTGCGCTTGCGGCTTGAAGCTCCGGGCCGGTCTCCAGGAAAGGCCGCACTAATCCAGTTGTTAGGCCGCTGGGGGCGACGGAGATGTGACACAGAAAAAAAATCACATTTCCGTCAAGGTAAGTGACTGAAAACGGTTTCCCCCTATTCGCCCTCCCACCCCCACACAAAACATACCGAGAAACATTAAAACATATATTTTAGACACACTAAAAATAACAAAAAAAAGTCGAAATAACACACAGGCTGCTGGCGAGGCTGCCATCTCAACGCTACCCGGCAGTGATAAAAGAAGGTTGTTTGGGGTGTCTAGATTCCCAACAATGGTATTTGATTACGCAGGGGGATTCTTGTCATTTGAATTGTGCTTCCATTATAAATGTAATTTTACAGAGCCATTAGTACAACATGCAAAATGTTGCACCATTGAAATCGTATTTAATCCCCCATTGTTATCTTTATGCTTAAAAAGTATGAAACTTCAATGTTGAGATTTTATTCTCTTGAAGTTCAGAGAGATTCTCAAAAATTCTCCAAGAGAGATTCTTCCGGCTGGCACTGCTGCTCAAGACCTTTTACATCTACAGCTCCAGTCCCAGCATGGCTCACACTAAGTCATAAAATAAATCAAGAGAGATTGAATTTAGTGTAGTGGGTTGAGAGAGGGGGGGCGGGGGGTTGTACGTTTATTTATTGCTGATTATCCAGAGAATAAACTCCAGGTGGAGATGAATAAGGCCAGAGGTGAGAAGAAAAACCTTGGGACTCTGAAACTTAAAAAGTTTTTATTTAAATTTTTTTTTATTTATTATTTTTATTAGAAGTACGGTAAGTTACAATAATACACAACACATATATCTTAATACATTTTTTGTACAGCTTCATTTTTTGAGCTTTAAGAAAAAGATAGAAGTAAAGGAAGTAAGGAAAGTGCGCAAGAGTCGTGAAGGTGCAAGAGAGTGTTGAGAAAAGAAAGCCCTTAGAAAAGAAGTTAGAGAAGGAAGTAAAGAAAGAAAGTAGACCCTAGAAAAGAAGGAAAAAGAAAGGAGAAACAATCGCTCTATTATAACATTAAACTCTGCTGAAAGGGGACTACCAACCAAGTCTGTTTTTGTTGTTTTACCCCCCGTTGCCAGATCCTGGTACCATTTATTTATTTATTTATTTTTTAAATTACTATTGCACCTCATGCTTGTAATAGTTCCAAAAACGTAGACCACGTCTTTTGGAATTGGTCTGCTTTGCCTGCTAAGAGGAATCTCATCTCTTCCAGATGTAGTGTTTCAAACATATTTGATATCCACATTTTTATTATTGGTGTGGGCGCATTTTTCCAGAATTTAAGTATGAGCTTTTTTCCCATTATTAGCCCGTAATTGAGTAAATTCTTCTGAAACACGTTTAGTTCAGGGTTACCTTCTGATATTCCAAAAATGATCCATTCTGGTTTTGGTACCAGTTTTATTTTGATTAATTTTGTAAAGATATCAAATATTTCATACCAGAATTTTTGGATTTTTGTACAAAAAACAAAAGAATGCGCTATGGTAGCTTCTTGACACAGACATTTATCACAGATGTGTGAGACATTAGGGAAGAGTTTATTTATTTTAGTTTTTGAATAATATAGTCTATGTAATGTTTTGAATTGGATGAGAGTATGTCGTACGTTGATCGAACATTTATGCACCTGTAGTAAGTGATTATCCCAGCTCTCTTTTGTAATTTTTATAGCTAATTCTTGTTCCCAGTCTCTTCTAATTCCATCAGTTGTGGGTATTTCTATGTTTAAGATGATGTTATATAGGTACGATATTAGATTAGCTGATTCCGCCTTTGTCTTCATTGCTTCATCCAGTAAGTCGGTAGGCATATTATGATAGTCTTTTGTATATTTTTTCAGATAATCACGAATTTGAAGATATTTAAAATATTGATTATTTTTCAAATTATATTTCAGTTGTAGTTGTTGAAATGATAGTAATTTTCCCAATACATACAGATCTTCGAGCGTTTTGATTCCCATTCTTTCCCATTGTATAAATGATTTGTCTATAATTGATGGTTTAAATGATAGATTATTAACTATTGGTATTAAAAGAGATAGGTTTCTTAATTTTAGATTCTGTTTTATTTGTTTCCATGTTCTAATTGTACTATGTATAATTGGATTTTTATTATAATTTTTGTTATTCAAATATATTGGTGAGAGGAGAGTCGCTCCTATATTACACGGAGAGCAGTCCTCTCTTTCCATTACAATCCAGTCCACCTGCTGGGCAGAATTGTCCAGCAGGTGAATCATATTTTTAATATTTACTGCCCAATTATAATACATAAAATTAGGGAGCGCTAGACCCCCCAACTCTTTTCGTTTATTAAGGTGTGCTCTTTGTATTCTATGGGATTTATAATCCCATATAAAATTTGTAATGTCTGAGTCCAATTTTTTGAAAAACTTTTTGGGGAGATATATAGGTATTGATTGAAATAGGTATAGTATTGTGGTAAAAATGTCATTTTTATAGCGTTTATTCTGCCTATTAGGGACATCGGAAGTGTTTTCCAGAATTTAATCAATTTTTTTAGTTTCTTAAGTAAGGGATTATAATTGGCTTTAAACATATCATGGTAGTTTCTAGTAATTTCAATTCCCAAATATTTGAATTTTTCTGTGGCTATTTTAAAGGGGAATTTCCGGAGGTGTGTTGAGTCTTTTGGTTTTATCGACATAATTTCACTTTTGTTCCAATTTATTCTATATCCTGAGAAGGATCCAAAGTCCTCAATTAAATTTAATATGTTTGGTATACTAATTTGTGGTTTTGTAATGTACAATAGTACATCATCGGCGTATAAGGATATTTTGTTATTTGAATATTTTGTATTATAACCGTAAATATCCGGGTGTGTTCTTATTTTTTCAGCAAGGGGTTCAATTACCAGAGCAAATAACAGCGGTGATAGTGAACATCCTTGTCTATTGCCCCTTGATAGTTCAAATTTCGAGGATAGTATATTATTAGTTAGTATTCTAGCTGTAGGTTTGTTATATAATAGTTTTATCCATGCGATAAAGTTCTCTCCCAATTGGAATTTTTGCAATACTTTAATCATATAATCCCATTCTACTTGATCAAACGCTTTTTCTGCGTCCAGTGAGATGATAGATAACTCTTGGTCATGAGATTTATGTGAGTGCATTATGTTAAGCAAGCATCTCAAATTATTGAATGAGTGTCTCTTAGGTATAAATCCTGTTTGATCCTCATTTATTAGTCTACTAACATACCTGCTTAGTCTTCTGGCTAGTGTTTTCGCTATTATTTTTTGATCCGTATTTAACAAAGCAATAGCTCTATATGATCCTGGTTCTACTATATTTCTATCTTTTTTAAGTATTAATGTGATCGTTGATTCTGCTAATGTTTCAGGTAAGCTTTGCTCTTTAAAAGCATATGTATACATTTTCTGTAATCGTGGGGTAACTATGTCGTAAAAGGCTTTATAAAATTCATTACTGAATCCGTCTGGTCCTGGTGTTTTTCCGTTCTTTAGTGTGTTTATTGTGTCTTCTATCTCCTTAGAAGTAATTTGTGCTCCCAGTTCCTCTTGTTCCCTCAATTCTAATTGTGGGAGGTTACAATTTTCCAGAAATTCTGAAACTTTATTATTGTCTATTGACTTAAAAAGTTGTTCTTGTTACCTCTCACAACAAAAAGATGCATAAGTTAGTTAGTGGGTGAAATGGCCAATTTACAAAACTGCTTTATGGAATGAAATAGCTAATATTAAACAATGCATTTATTTAAAACTGCCATTATGTGCAACTGTAAGGTTAATCATCCAGTACAGGTACAAAGTCTGAGGAATCCAATTTATACAAACTTTTTTTATGATATTCAGTATTTGCAGATGTTCGTCCGCCTATTAAGGTTTGAAAAAGTATTTTACTGAAAGGATCCTCAAGCTTGTGATAGATTAACAACAGTGGCCCGTTCCACAATTCTATTGAGTCAGTACATTTATAAATGAAATGAGATTGCAGAAGAGTCGTCTTGGTTGGCTTAATATCCCTGCTGTGTGCTTTGCCATTCTGATGAATAGTCGACACCAGTTCACACCAGGTAATAGTGTGTCTTGACATGCTTTGCAGTAAATTGAGTCATTTGTTTAGAAAACCTGTATATTGAGCTGGCTTTGCAACTGATGTGAAGTCCTTTCACAGCCGTAAAAGCTCAACACAGTCTTCTTCATCTTTCCCATTTTTTATCGATATCATGCTGGGTTCCTGAAAATCTGACATATTGTTCCCCAACGATATGCATGAAACAGAACAACTTACAATACTACAGATGATAGAGAACTAATATGGCCTGAAGACCAGAAACTACTGCATTGTGCCCTGATTTATAGGAATTTACTCACTATTGTTGACAAGTTAACTGCAGAAAATGGAATTACTATTGCTATGAAGAGCTTTATTAGCAGTAAGAAAATTTAACGAACCAAATAACATTTAACAGAACTGGGCAGCTCAGAGAGTTGAAGATACGGGTCCTCTCCAGGTTATTGCTGGGTTTCGTTCCTGAGAACTGTTCCTAACTGGAACAGTTCGTAAATCGTCAATGCAGACACAAACCGAGTTCCCACACAATAGTAGATGCCTCTAGCCCTGCACCAGATGGCAAATCCATCCTGCCACTCATCCAAATGCTCGTTCTTATGTACGAGCTCTTCTGCAATATCATTTGCCATACGTTCATGGGTATAGAGTAAATCAGGGGGCTGAGCACCCAGCCTTGAGGTTCAGTAGGTGTGAATTATGCCTTTTTAAATGTAAGTGTTTTTCTGGGCAATTCCTTCACAGGAAAGATAGGGGGGGAGGTGGGGGAATGCGATGAACTTCAGTGAGGTGTGGCGGAGGATCATTCATCCACGTTGAACACTTTTCTAGGGCTTTCTTCCCTCCCAGAGAAAGAGACAAGAGAAACCGGTGACTTTTATTTATTAGTGCGTTGCGGTAAATTCACAGAACATTTCAGAGGTTGAATCAAAAAACGAGTTCAATGGAGATTCCAATTCACCATCTGGTGATATTCACAATTTTTTCTCAGTTGGCATAGCAGTTTTTGGAAATCTACTGCAACGAGAAAGTTATAGATGGGAGATGGAAAAAAATAGCTGCAGTTAGGCTAGGAGTTAGCAATCCCAATACTGAACATACATAGTGAAGAATGATGCACATGGAACCTCGGGCTCAACAGGGGACTGATAATGAACAGATTCACCTGGTTACAAAGGTCATCGTCCAATCAGCCATTTGTGGTGCATTGGGAGTGGCAGGAAAGGTCACTTCTACCACCAGTGTTGATGTCAAATGAGCAGTGTGAGCACCAAGATGACATTTTAGGAGTCAGACATCATTTTTTAAAACTATTTTGAAGACTGAAAAATCTCTCCTCTTCACAATACAATACAATACAATAATACTTTATTAGCCAAGTATGTTTTGCAACATACAAGGAATTTGATTTGTCAAGCCAGTCATACAAATAAAAAACAACGGAAAACACAAAATACATTTTAACATAAACAACCACCACAGTGACTCCTCCACATTCTTCACTGTGATGGAAGGCAAAAGAAAGTTCAATCTCTTCCCTTCTTTGTTCTCCTACAGTCAGGGGCCTCAAGCCTTCCGTTGACGGGATGATCTTAACTCCCATAGCTGGCGGCGTTTGGGCCTTCCGCATCGGGGCGATCAAGCTCCCGCATCCGGGGGATGTCAGCTCCCTGCGGCGAGAGATCGGACCCCGGGTCGGGGCTGGTCAAACCTTCTGCGTCGTTGGAGCTCCCGACATCTATGGTCTCTGCCCAAGACTGCAAGCTCTCGATGGTAAAGTCTGCAGGCTGCGGTTGGAGCAATTCCAGGCAAGGCATCGGCTCCGATGTTAAGTCCACGCCCCGCAGTGGGGCTCAAAGTCAGTCCGAGCAGGCCTCTAACTCCAGGATGTTAGGCCGCAGAGCAACTGGGGATACGATCCGGAAAACAATCGCATCTCCGGCCAGGTAAGAGAATGAAAATAAAGTTTCCCCCAACCCCCTCCCCATCCCCATCCCCAAACATAAAACAAACCTGAGAACATTTACACAAACTTTTTAAACACACTAAAAATAACAAAAAAAGTCAAAAAACTGTCAGACTGTTGGAGGGGCTGCCAATCGTGCGGTGCCCCTGGTGGAATGATATGCCAGAGGCTAAGGTAAAAGTAAATCACTTATCTTCAGTTGCCCGGCAATAATGCACGAAGTGTTTGATGTGCTCTGGTTTTGGGCTTTGAACTTCTCCACACACGTAATACATTTGCTCGTCTAATAAAAGTCTCATCAGTTAGAGCAACATCAATGAATGGTAGCATTGCCAGCTCAAATTTTGCAGGCGATACAAATATTCTCTCCTTAACTGACTCTCTCAAGTATACGCTGGTGATTCCTAGATGTCTTATTGAGTGTACTTTCAGAGATAGGGTGGGAATTAAGAATAGCTAGCAATAATAACAAAGCACATTGTGTTTTTATTGGGGGGGGAAATAAGCTAAAATATTAACTGCAAGAAAATGGATGAAATATGGTACCTTAGTTGCAGCAATAAAAGCAAATTACTGCACATTCCTACACATCTTGTTGCATCTTCAGTTCCTTCCTACACATTTTGTCTGCTCCACTGCACCAGTTGCTAATCACTTTGACTCCCCCTCTCATTCCCGCTCTGACCTTTCTGTCCTGGGCCTCCTCCATTGTCAGAGTGAGGCCCAGCACAAATTGGAGGAACAGCATCTCCTATTTCGCTTGGGCGGCTTACACCCAGCGGTATGAACATTAACTTCTCTAACTTCAAGTAACCCTTGCTTTCCCTCTCTCTCCACTCCCCTCCTCCTTCCCAGTTCTCCGACCAGTCTTACTGTCTCCAACTACATTTCATCTCTGTTTGCTTTGTTGTTACCTTCTCCCAATTAACAATGATCTATTCTACATTTTCCTTGAACTCCATGCCCTTTGTCCTGTTTTCACATCTTACACTTCCTTATCAATACACTTCCTTATCTCTGTACCTCCCACTCCCCTGACATCAGTCTGAAGAAGGGTCTCGACTTGAAATGTCACCCATTCCTTCTCTCCAGAGATGCTGCCTTGTCCCGCTGAGTTACTCCAGCATTTTGTGTATATCTTTGATTTAAACCAGCATCTGCAGTTCCTTCCTACACTGCAAATTCACTGTCATATTGATCTTAAAAGTATGATAAACCCAGAATCTACCAAGAAACTGGTCCCAACCTTGTGAAATCTATTGACTATAAATGAGCAGCAGTGGTCAACTTTTCACCCAGTGTACGAGTGGTGCCAGCTGTAGACTTGATAGAAAGAGAAACATTGTTAAACCAAGTGACATCTTGCGCATCCTTGTGGAGCCTAAAGATCTCATGTGCAATAAATTGCACTTTGCCGAGATGCAATGTAGCAAACTTAAATAGCTGCAAGTGTACTCGTGACAGAAGCTAAATTGGGATTCTACATCATGAAATCACTTTATATTGCGAATGAATACTCCATCATTTATGTTCCTTTCTCTCCCTTGTATATATAACAGTTTTGCTCAATCAACAAGATGAACACCTGAAAATACTTGATACCTAACTTTTATCTGGGACCTGAACCAGCTATATCAGATCAGGCTGTTCACTGAACTTGTACTTATCTTTGCGTTCTGTATAGCTATGAAGATGCGGGCAAGCTCCAAGTAAAAGTTTGACCACTGAACAGTTATCGTTACTTTTGTGTGCAAAGACCAAAAAGAAAACCATCCACATCCGAGCTGGACCTGGGTACCACTGAGCTTGCAGCTTGCCATCTGTCACAGGCTCACTGATTAAACTCAGCCATATAGGAGCAGACAATTATCCCAAGGGCGCTGCAACACAATGGAGTTGCAATTATATCAGAGTCATATAAATCTTTGATTAAGCACTTGGAGTGCTGCACTCATTTCTCAGAGCTTGATAGAATCCAATTAGATACAGCATGGAAACAGGCCCTTCTGTGTCCATGCTGATCATCAATCACCTGCTCACACTAATCCTATGTTATCTCTCTTTCTCATCCACTCCCAGCACGTTAGGGGAAATTTTGCAGAGGCCAATTAAACTAGAAACCCGCATGTCTTTAGGATGTGGGAGGAAACTGGGGAACCCAGAGGAAACAGGGAGAACCTGCAAATTCCATGAAGACATCACCCGAAGTCAGGATAGAACCCTGAGTCTCTGGAGCTATGAGGCAGAGGCTTTACCAGTTGAACCACTGTGCTGCTCCACTTTCATAATAAAGCTTTAGTAGATTGCACAAAAGGACACAAAGTGTAGAGTAACTCAACGGGTCAGGCAGCATCCCTGGAGAACATGGATAGGTGATGTTTCTGGTCGAGACCCTTCTTCAGATTGTAGAGGGGAGAGAAGAAAGCTTGAAAAGGGGAGAGGCAGGACCTGTGTGGTAGATAATAGGCCGACACAGATGAGGGAGGGAGGTCTCGATAGGCAGCTGGTTGGAACAAAAGCCAAAGATAAGAAAGGAAGGAAGATGTGAGACAGGTTTGACAAGTTACAAATTGTAAAGCCAGAGGGAGGAAATTGGCAGGAGAGGGGAGGGGTGAATGGAGAGGTGAAATAAGTGGGCATCCATGTGGGGCACAGGAGAGGAAGATGGTGCGAAGTGAGGGAGGGGGGATTTGGGGGTGAAAATAGAGGGGTTACCTAAAATTGGACAATTCAATGTTTATACCATTGGGTTGCAAGCCACCCAAGCGGATTATGAAGTGCTCTTCTTCCAGTTTCTGTGTGACCTTACACTGGCAATGGAGGAGACCAAGGACGGAAAGGTCAGTGTGGGATTGGGAAGGAGAGTTAAAATGGTTAGCAATTTGGATATCCAGTACTCCATCACTTTGTGTTCTTTTGCGTATCAATCAGCATCTGCAGTTCTTTGTTTCTACATTTTTGGTAGATTGCAGTTTTGTTGGTGTATAATTTCATTTTACTCTTTAGGGTGTATGAAAAGTTGATGTTAAAGGAGAAGTTTCATATAGTCAGGCAGTGTATGTAGAGAGTGGAACACCAATGCTGTTTCAGGTCATTGAATCCAGAGATGCACCCTGTCCCGCTGAGTTACTCCAGCATTTTGTGTCTATCATTGAATTTCTAAACTGTTCTCAACTCTGTTCAAAGATCATTGATCTGAAGCATTTCCATCTCCACAGCCACTGCCTGACCTTCTAGGTATTTCCGTTAATCTCTCTTCATATTTCCAACACCTGATCTATTTTCCTTTTGTGTTTTCTTAAAGTTGGAGGTATTGTTATCTTCAAGATCCATGCAGGGAATGACCACCTACTCGAGTAGGATGTAAACACTTTGCCGAGGGCTTGCAGAGGAAAGGGACAAGTACAACTGACAAGTGTGGGTTATCCATGTAACTAACAAATTAAATCATGGATTGGATGCATTTAGCAATGGTTCCTTTTTAAGAGATATAGACCAAGGGGGACTTGTTGGGTCCCGTCCCCTCAATGCGCGATTGTGGGGGGGGGGGGGGTGACCTGTGGTGTCACACACACACTAACCACCCCCACACAAATACAAACCACCCCCACACACACACACACTAACCACTCCCCTTGATATCTAAATAATTAAACGTCTGATCTTGACCACTTCCTGTTTGCACTGCATATTGATTTTAGAAAAAAGGCTACCACTGTGATTTTTAGCCATCTTACTCAGGATCCCCCTCCGCTGTGCAGGACAAGAGGATTTTTCCCATCGATGAAAAATAAAAGACATTAATGTTTAAATAATGATGAGATTCTCTCTCCTGTCAATCACGCCATGAAGGCCACGCCCTCTTTGGTGGGAGGGGGAGGGACAATAAAACCCAGAAGTGTGGAGGTGCATCGGTTCTCTGTAAGATGGGGGAGCAACAGGTCACGACTCGCAGTCTGAGCTGTGAATAATACTGAACACATGTCTACTAAACGGTGAGTGGTTTTACTGACCTGTCCGTGCCCTTAATGTGGTTTGAAAATGTAGTTTGAAAATGCAAAAGTGTTTTTTGGTTTGAAAATACAAAAGCTGTTTTTGGTTTGAAAATGCAAAAGTGTTTTTTGCTTTGAAAATGCAAAAGTGTTTTTTGGCTTATTGAAAATGCAAAAGCTGATTTTGGCTTATTGAAAATGCAAAAGCTGCTTTTGGCTTATTGAAAATGCAAAAGCTGTTTTTGGCTTATTGAAAATGCAAAAGCTGTTTTTGGCTTATTGAAAATGAAACACTCTTCAAAACTCTTTAGATTCAGGAGTAGTTCCTGAGGATTGGAGGGTGGCTAATGTAACACCACATTTTAAAAAGGGAGGGAGAGAGAAAACGGGGAATTAAAGACCAGTTAGTCTAATTTCGGTAGTGAGGAAAATGCTAGTCTGTTATTAAAGATGGAATAGCAGCACATTTGGAAAGTGGTGAAATCATTGGACAAAGTCAGCATTGATTTATGAAAGGTAAATCATGTCCGACGAATCTTATAGAATTTTTTGTGGATGTAACTAGTAGAGTGGAAAAGGGAAAACCAGTGGATGTATTATATCTGGACTTTCAGAAGGCTTTCGACAAGGTCCCATATAGAAACATAGACATAGAAAATAGGTGCAGGAGTAGGCCATTCGGCCCTTCGAGCCTGCGCCGCCATTCAATATGATCATGGCTGATCATCCAACTCAGTATCCTGTACCTGCCTTCGCTCCATACCCCCTGATAACTTTAGCCACAAGGCCCACATCTAACTCCCTCTTAAATATAGCCAATGAACTGGCCTCAACTACCTTCTGTGGCAGAGAATTCCAGAGATTCACCACTCTCTGTGTGAAAAATGTTTCCCCCTTATCCTTAAACTGTGACCCCTTGTTCTGGACTTCGCCAACATCGGGAACAATTTTCCTGCATCTAGCCTGTCCAACCCCTTAAGAATTTTGTAAGTTTCTATAAGAGATTAGTATGCAAACTTAAAGCACACGGTATTGGGGGTTCAGTATTGATGTGGATAGAGAACTGGCTGGCAGACAGGAAGCAAAGAGCAGGAGTAAACGGGTCCTTTTCAGAATGGCAGGCAGTGACTAGCGGGGTATCGCAAGGCTCAGAGCTGGGACCCCAGCTATTTACAATATATATTAATGATTTGGACGAGGGAATTGAATGCGACATCTCCAAGTTTGCGGATGACACAAAGCTGGGGGGCAGGGTTAGCTGTGAGGAGGATGCTAGGAGGCTGCAAGGTGACTTGGATAGGTTGGGTGAGTGGGCAAATGCATGTCAGATGCAGAATAATGTGGATAAATGTTAGGTTATCCACTTTGGTGGCAAGAACAGGAAAGTAGACTATTATCTGAATGGTGGCCGATTAGGAAAAGGGGAGATGTAACGAGACCTGGGTGTCATGGTACACCAGTCATTGAAAGTAGGCATGCAGGTGCAGCAGGCAGTGAAGAAAGCGAATGGTATGTTAGCATTCATAGCAAAAGGATTTGAGTATAGGAGCAGGGAGGTTCTGCTGCAGTTGTACAGGGCCTTGGTGAGGCCACACCTGGAGTATTGTGTACAGTTTTGGTCTCCAAATCTGAAGAAAGACATTCTTGACATAGAGGGATTGCAGAGAAGGTTCACCAGACTGATTCCTGGGATGGCAGGACTTTCATATGAAGAAAGATTGGATAGATTCGGCTTGTACTCGCTAGAATTTAGAATATTGAGGGGGGATTTTATAGAAATGTACTAAATTCTTAAGGGGTTGGACAGGCTAGATGCAGGAAGATTGTTCCCGATGTTGGGGAAGTCCAGAACACGGGGTCACTGTTTAAGGATAAGGGGGAAGTCTTTTAGGACCAAGATAAGATAAACAATTTTCACACAGAGAGTGGTGAATCTCTGGAATTCTCTGCCACAGAAAGTAGTTAAGGCCAGTTCATTGGCTATAATTAAGAGGGAGTTAGATGTGGCCCTTGTGGCTAAAGGGATCAGGGGGTATGGAGAGAAGGCGGGTACAGGATACTGAGTGCTGGGGCAGAGAGGGCAGGAGCAGGGGCAGAGAGAGGGCAGGGGCAAATGGAGGGCCGGGTCAGAGGGAGAGAGGGCAGGGGCAGAGGAACGGCAGGGACAGAGGAGGGGCAGAGGGAGAGAGAGGGCAGGGACTGGGGCAGAGGGGGAGAGAGAGGGCAGGGGCAGAGGGAGGGCAGGTGCAATTTAAGGGCAGGGGCAGAGATGGGGCAGAGGGAGAGAGAGGGCAGGGGCAGAGAGAGGGCAGGAGCAGAGGAGGGAGGGCAGAGGGAAAGGGCACGTGGGCTGAGGCAGAGGGGGCAGGAGGGCAGAGAAGGAGTGGGTGGGGGCAGAGAAGGAGGGTTGCAGAGTTTGAGGAGCGGTGTAGAGTTTGAGGGTGGGGGGGGGGGGGGTGCGCGCGGCATCACAGGGGAGGGCTGGTTCCCAAATGCAATACTCCCTCACTCCAGCTCCAAGCTCCAGGCTCCAGTTCCAGCTCCGGGCTCCAGCTCCAGCTCTGGGCTCCAGCTCCAGCCCCATGCTCCAGCTGCAGGCGCTGGAGTGAAGCCGGGGGGGTTGGGGGGGGGGTGGTGGGAGAGTCTTCAGCAATGATCTTTGGTCTCAGTCCACGGCCCTAATTGCTTGTTCTTTGTACTTCTATTTTGAATAATGGGCGGGCAGCAAGCGGCCGGGAGGCGTCACTCGCAGCACGTGAAACACAACATGCAGACCCATTGTGACGTCATCACATCATCAGCCAAAGCAAGTCGGTTTTATTTTCAGATTTTTGAACATTTTGATTAATAACTCGAGAAATAATGCATCCATTTTTCAGATGAGGCAATTTCAGAGTCCACGGGATAAATCTCTACCGGAATATGTAAAAATATTACCGTTACCGCATAGTTTTTTTCGCGAAGATGTGATTACACACAAACACACACACACACATCCAAGATCAGAGTTTTATATTGATAAGGATATAGCACTTGTCAATGTAGAACCAGGGGAAGAGGAAAGTCATGTTGATATTTGAAGAAGCAAAGGATATCAATAATTTTGAACACTGCCAAGCCAGACCAGGCTATTTTTAGTGAATCCTCTATTCTTAGATACTTATTCACAGCAACCTTTATTTAACTCCTCAACATAAAATATTTCCTGTGACCAGATGACATTGGTTCAAAAAAAAGTTATTAAACTTGGCTTATACGAAAATGAAATATCTGAAGATTTTCAAGATGATTAAGTTCTGGTATTGTTAAGAGCTTCAAGTTCCTCAGCATAAATGATACCAACGATTTGGCATGGACTAACCACATTGAATCGACAGCCAAGAAAGCACACCATACCTCTACTCCCTCAATGGATTGAGAAAACTCAGCATGTCTCCAACAAATCTAACAAACTCCAACAGATGCACTGTAGAAAGCATACCGCTGAGGTACATCACAGCTTGGTTTTGGAATGGCTCTGCCCAAGACCACAAGAAATTGCAGAGAATTAAGGATGTAGTCCAATTTTTCACACAGACCAGACTCCCCACCACTGACTCCATCGACACTCCATGCTGCCTTATGAAAGCAGCCTGTTTCATAAAGGTCATTATTTCTTCTCCCTGCTCCCATCGAGCTGAAGATATAAAAGATTGAAAGGGCACTCCACCAGTCTCAGGAACAGTTTCTTCCCACTGTTATCAGATTTTTGAACAGTCCTTCCATAAGCTCAAGGACAATCCCAATTGTCCAACCTATCTCACTGTGCTCATTGGTCTTTTTCTCTGGAACTGTTACCCGACAATGTTGAGAAACTATATTCTGCACTTTGTGCTTGTACTATGTACTTGAGTTTGGCTAGATTTGATTTGATTGAATAGCATGCAAACAAAAGCTTTTTATCCTACTGACACATGTGACAATAATAATAAAACTTAACCAAAGGGAACTGTATAAGATTAATTTCCATCGAATGTCTGCATTAAAGTTATAAAATGTGTTTTAAATTATGCTATAATTAATCCCAATTATGGGTACTCCATTTATGGCTCTGAAATCAACTATCCATGAATTTCCAAGAGGAAGGGGCATAAATATAATCAGAGATCATCTCCACAACAATAGCTTGCATTTATGTAGTTCAACAATGGATGATGGCACAAATCTTTACAGGAATAATATCAAACAAATCTTGGTGTTCGATGAGATAATGGGTTATGAGGATACAAGAAATGGATGGCATTTGAGGAGGGTTTAAGCTCCATGCAGCTGAACTTGCAGCCTCCAGGGGTGGATGGATGGAAATGGATGCACTGAATTTCACAATTGGGGTGCTGGAAGTGATAATATAGAAAGATATGAAGGAACAGAGCAAAACACAAAATGCTGGAGTAACCTAGTAGGTAAGGCACCACCTGGATAGAAAATGGACAGCCTGTCTGAACTCAGTGTGAAAAAAAGCCCTGACCCAAAATATAATTTACCCATTCCCTCCCCAGATGCTGCCTGGCTCACTGAGTTCCTCCAGCACTTTATGTTTTGCTCAAGATTCCAGCATCTGCAGTTTCTTGTGCTTGTGTGAAAAGAGTTGAGTGAATGGTGAGAGCAGGTTAGGATCTGATCAACACTGTTCATTGATGAATCCCAGATTATAGTTGTTTCAAGGAGGGAATAAAGAAAGTGCAGATGGAAGAAAGCAATGGGTCAGGCAGCATCTGTGGAGGGAACTGGACAGGCGACGTTTTAGAAGCTGAGAAACCGAGTAGGAGGGCACTGGAATAGTTACATATTGAAATAAAACATAGAGTCACAGTCAAAAGGTGGCACCCCACAGAAGCAGGTTTTACTGCCCACTTTGAGCATGGTGGCCATCGAGCAACCACTGACGTTCACCCCATTTTATTCTCCCCACATTCCCTTCAACTCCTCCCAGACACTACCACTCACCCGCACACATGAGGGCCAACTTAGCCTGTCACGTTTTTGTGAAGTGGGAAGAAACAAGACCCCTGAAGAACCCTATACAAGGAGAGCACTGGCAGTCAAGATTGAAGCCGGTTCACTGGAGCTGTGAGGCTTCTACCTATTTGTGGCAAGGCCTTTCTGCAAGAGGCATTTACGCCAATAGAAACAATTCTCACGTATTTATTTCCAGTTTGTCCTTAGAGTATTATGAGTGCTCATTTATGTGGTTTACTGAAAAAACATTACATTATCATTATCTCTGTATAATGAAAATAATGATACGCATTAGACAGTGAGTTATGAGATATTTACATAACTCATTCTCCAAAATGTAATTGCTTCTGTCGGGGCTAACTGTTGATCTTAGGAAGTTTATGGATAATATACAATCGGAAACAATTTAAATATAATTTAGTTTCACGAAAATTGATTAAATCTGCTTAGGTTTACTGCACTCACATAATTGTGTGCTTCACACCAGAGTCACGTGGAGATAAGAAGCTGCAGATGATGCTCTAGGCTGCATCTGTCTTTCTACAACAAACATGGCGAGCCTGTGGCATCAATGCCTGTCGGAAATGCTGGAACTGGAATACGTGAAAAGCACGTCCAAAAATTAGTCCTTTTGTTAAATATATGAAGTGAACACTTCTGGAAGTTAGAAAATTAATCATTGTGATGCAGATCTTGTGGATTGGTATTGGATATCATCGAACTGGAGAGAAGGCTGTGGGTTGCTTCAGTCGTAAGTTTAGAATGCACTACTACCTCAATCTTGAGAGTGGCTTGCATGGAGTAAACCAGTCTATCATTTATTAGTAAACTCAAAGTGCTGGAGTAACTCAGCAGGTCAGGCAGCATCTCTGGAGAACATGGATAGGTGACATTTCACTCTGAGGAAGGTTTCCAACTCAAAACGTCACCTCTCCATGTTCACCAGAGATGTTGTTCAGCTACTCAAACATCACAATAGGATTGTGGCTGGTGAATACCATTTAATAAGTGCAGAGGTACACGGAAAGCCAAAGCATGGTTACCTCAGACCTATATTGCCCTGCACTGACTTTACACATCAGCATGCTGTTGACTTTGTTGACTGTTGCTCCACAATGAAATGTAAGGTGCAGAGTCATCAGTTCCTTATGAAGTATCCTTGATTATTTCATAGTCATAGAGTGATAGTGTAGAAACAGGCCCAACTTGCCCGCACCAGCCAAAATGTCCCTACCACACTTGTCCCACCTGCCCGCGTTTGGTCCATATCCCTCCAAACCTGTCCTATCCATGTACCTGCCTAACTGTTTCTTAAATGTTGGGATAGTCCCTGCCTCAACTACCTCATCTGGCAGCTTGTTCCATCCACCCACCACACTTTGTGTGAAAAAGTAACCCCTTGGATTCCTATTAAATCTTTTCCCCTTCACCTTGAACCTTGGTCCTCTGTTCCTCAATTCAATTACTCTGGGCAAGAGACTGTGTGCATCTACCTGATCTATTCCTCTCATGATTTTATACATTTAAAAATGACTCCGGATCTCACGTGACGCATTTTTGTTACAAGTAAATGTACAGCATTTTACACTCTTTAAAACTTTACACACGAATGTTCTACGCAATTGCATAACTTATTTAGGGCATGGATCTCACAGTTCACCCTTCTCCTGGATGGAACTCACTTGCTAGTTTGAACAGTGTGCATTGGGCTTGCCTGGCTTGAAATACCATAGCAGAATCACCAGAAAACTCCAGGCAGTGCAATGAGGTTTAATATGTAGTTCCATCCCCATTGCCCCTAATTTGGTATTTAGAAATCAAGCATTCTTGAACATTCTTGGTGGGTGTACGGAATGAGCTGCCAGAGGAGGTAGTTGAGGCAGGTACTATCGCAACATTTAAGAAACATTTGGACAGGTACACGGATAGGACAGGTTTAGAGGGATATGGGACAAATGCAGGCAGGTGGGACGAGTGTAGATGAGGGATGTTGGTCAGTGTGGGCATGTTGGGCTGAAGGGCCTGTTTCCACTCCATATGACTCTATTTGCTCTCTGTTCAAAACAGGTTTTACTTACAATGACCATATATAATTTACCACGCACTTTAAATCTGCACCCCCAGTCCTTGAACCATTCATTATTGGGCCTCAATAGCCTCTGACAACCATGTGATCTCAAGCACTGTGGCAGATGTCACTGCATCCTTCAAGAGGCTGAATCCACACAAATTGTTCAGCCTGGATGGCGTACATGAGCGGGCAGTAAAGACCTGTGCAGACCAACTACCTGGAGTATTCAAGGACATCTTCAACCTCTTGCTTCTATGGTCTGGGCTTCAAACCAGACTGTTAGACCTGAAAAGTCACAGAATCACTTTCCAGCTTGTATTATGTTACCTTTATTCCTTGTTCTGGCAAAAAGCATGGTGAACAATTGTTACACGCAGCAGCTCCCAGACCAAGATCCGATTAGAAATTAAACATTGAAAATTATGAAGTTTGCATTAAATTTAAATTAACATTTCTTTTAATAATTTTTAATATATAATAATTAATATAAGGTACAGGAAATAATCTGAATAAATTAGGTCTTTATTCTCTGGAGCGCAGAAGGTTAAGGGGGGACTTGATAGAGGTCTTTAAAATGATGAGAGGGATAGACAGAGTTGATGTGATCAAGCTTTTCCCTTTGAGAATAGGGAAGATTCAAACAAGAGGACATGACTTCAGAATTAAGGGACAGAAGTTTAGGGGTAACATGAGGGGGAACTTCTTTACTCAGAGAGTGGTAGCGGTGTGGAATGAGCTTCCAGTGGAAGTGGTGGCGGCAGGTTCGTTGGTATCATTTAAGAATAAATTGGATAGGCATATGGATGAGAAGGGAATGGAGGGTTATGGTATGAGTGCAGGCAGGTGGGACTAAGGGAAAAAAATTGTTCGGCGCGGACTTGTAGGGCCGAGATGGCCTGTTTCCGTGCTGTAATTGTTATATGGTTATATGGTTATATGGTTAAAGGTTAATAATGTGGTGCAAATTGTCAGCTTTAGCGCCAAAGGAGGTTTAACAGGAAGCATTGGAATATAGATTGGAATATTGATCAGTGGCCTTCTTTACCAACAGAGCAAATATCAATTAAGGATTCATCATGTGACGTGAATGAAACCTTAACAACAAACCTATTGCTCACAATTTTGTCATTTTCTGTAAATTACACACAAAACTCACACAGAAATATTGAGAATTAAGTATGTTTTGGTTAGTTTTTTGATAAACTAAAAAAACTAAAAATATATATTATTTCCTGTACCTTGTTGTTTTTGGTTGGAAGAGTATTGAGAATGTTTGTTATGGGAAAGGTCGATAAATGCTTCAGGATTTACAAATGAGATTATGCAAGGAGGGAGAAGAAAAGACAATAAATGTTAGTGTAATCACTTGGCATGTTATCTTATCTCTAGGCTGTAATGGCTTCATTTTCAATTTTCACATCTTTCATGTACTAATGAGGCGCGATTCTGTGGTGTGTGAAGGTTAAGTAAGTTGCACATTTTCCCAATGCCCTCACTGCTGTGTGCTAGATGCTTATCCGATCTCACTGTTCTCTGAAGCAGCAGATGGCACAAAGACAGTGGGATCATTCATTGGGCTGACTGGTTCTGTAGATTTGGATGTGGTCAATTCACTTAATTGGCCGCAGCACCTGTATCACACTGCTACATTAATCTGTGATCTGCAGATGCTCACTTCTACCCATGGCTGAGTTCTCTGGCTACTGTAAAGAAAAACAACTGCAGACTTGCTTCTCGGACTGGAGGCCTGTGACTAGTGGTGTGCCTCAGGGTTTGGTGCCGGGCACGTTACTGTTTGTCATCAATGATTTGGATGAGAACATACAGGGCAAGATTAGCAAGTTTGCTGATGATACAAACCTGGATGGTTTTGCAGATAGTGAAGATGGTTGTGAAAGATTGCAGCAGGATCTGGATCAATTGGCCAGGTGGGCGGAGGAATGGTTGATGGAATTTAATACAGAGAAGTGTGAGGTGTTGCATTTTGAGACGTCGAACAAGGGCAGAACCTACACAGTAAATGGTAGGTCTCTGGGTAGTGTTGTAGAACAGAGGGATTTAGGAGTACAGGTGCATGGTTCCATGAAGATCGAGTCGCAGGTGGATAAGGTGGTCAAATAGACTTTTGGCACTTTGGCCTTCATCATTCAGAGTATTGAGTATAGAAGTTGGGAGGTCATGTTGCAGTTGTATAAGACGTCGGTGAGACAGCATTTAGAATATTGTGTTCAGTTCTGGGCACCATGTTATAGGAAAGATATTGTCAAGCTTAAAAGGGTTCCGAAAAGATTTATGAGGATGTTGCCAGGACTAGAGGGTGTGAGCTATAGGGAGAGGTTGAGTAGGCTGGGTCTCTATTCCAAGGAGCGCAGGAGGATGAGGGGTGATCTTATAGAGGTATACAAAATCATGAGAGGAATAGATTGGATAGATGCACAGAGTCTCTTGCCCAGAGTAGGGGAATCGAGAACCAGAGGACATAGGTTTAAAGGGAAAAGATTTAATAGGAATCCGAGGGTTACTTTTTCACACAAAGGGTGTTGGGTGTATGGAACATGCTGCCGGAGGATGTCATTGAGGCTGGTACTATCCCGTCGTTTAAGAAACAGTTAGACAGATACATGGATAGGACAGGTTTGGAGGGATATGGACCAAGCGCAGGCAAGTGGGACCAGTGTAGCTGGGACATTGTTGGCCGGTGTGGGCAAGTTGGGCCGAAAGGTCTGTTTCCAAACTGTATCACTCTATGACTCTATGACTCAGAAAAAGAAAACACAAAGTTGCTGGAGTACCTCAGTGGGTCAGGCAGCCTATGGAGGGAACAGATGGGTGAGATTTTGGGTCAGCATAATTCTTCAGACTGATTGTATTAGGGGGGAGAAGCTGGAAAAGAGTGGGCTGGACAAAGCCTGCCAAGTGATAGTAGATACAGGTTAGGGTGCTTTGATTAAAAGATGGTTGGACAAGGGCTAGAGATGACAAGGAGACTAAAGCATGTAAGAAAGGAAGAGGTGTGAAATGTGAAGCCAGTGGCACGGATATAGGTGAAGGGGATGTGGGGAGGGAAAAAGCAAGGCCGCGGCAAGATAGTGGGAGAAATAAGTGTGCACCCAGTTGGGCAACAAGGAAGGTGAGAAAAATGGGAGGGGGTGGAACCTAAAATTGGAGAGTACAAGGTTCATACTATTGGTTTGTCAGCTCCCCAAGGGGAATCTGAGCTACTGATCCTTCATTTTGTATGTGGCCTGGCAATGGAGGAGGCCCAGGACAGAAAGATCAGTATTGGAATGGGAAGGGGAGTTAAATTCATTAGCAACTGAGAGATCTGGGAGGCCTTGGTGGACTGAGTGTGTGTTCAGTGAAATGGTCACGCTTAGTCTCACCAATGTAAAAGAAGCCACATCAGGGACACCAAATGCAGTAGATTTGGTTAGAGGAGGAGCATTGAAACATCTGTCTTACCTGGAAGAGCTACCGGGCGGGGTCCCTGGACGAAGATGAGGGAGGAGTTGTAGGAACAGGGATTCCATCTCCTATAGTTGCACGGGTAAGTAGCTGGGCAGGGGGTGGTTTGGGTGGGAAGGGATGAATGGTGTCGATGGAATGTGGAAAGGGGTGGGGATGGGACGAAGATTCCACTGGTGATGGAATCATGTTGAAGGTGGGGGAAATGTCAGTGAATTATATATTGGATGCGGAGGAGGGTGGCGTGAAAGGTAAGGACCAGGAATACTCTATACTTGGTCCGTCTGGGTGGAGAGGGAGTATGAGCAGAACTGTGGGACATATCAAAACCAGTGTTGATCGCTGCAAAGGCTTTAACATTTATTATTTGCTTTGTTAAATTTGGGTACACTGGAGACAAAGATTGACAAAATGTTTGAATTTTTCACATGACTCACCTTGTTTTCCTTGAGCTGGATATTCTGCTCTTTGGAAGTAGTTGCCAACAGGATACAAGCGCTGTTTTAAATTCTGCTAATATCACTGATGCAAGAGATTGTTCTCTGTTAGACGCAAAATGCTGGAGTTACTCAGCGGGACAGGCAGCATCTCAGGGGAGAAGGAATGGGTGACGTCTCGGGTCGAGAACCTTCTTCAGATAGATTGTTCTCTGTTAATGGTTACAAAAGAAAAGTTGTGTTCCACTGCTCGTTTTCTTTTCCCATCACATTCACAATTGTATATTTGGTCTTTCCACATCAACTGCCCTTTCTTTAGTGATAATAATCTTGCTAACTCAAGCAGCTCAGTTTGATAGTGTTTCCAAGGGTTTGCCTTCACAAGTGTTTTGATGTGCATCCTTCAACAATCTCTTTTTGTGGCGTTTGTTCAAGGTTAAAGAATTTGCATCTTGCAGCAAGTTGGCCCAGAGGCACGCAATATCGATCAGCCATTTATTTTGCTTATGCCCATGTACAATGGGATACGTGGCACGGTGGTGCAGCTGGTAGAGCTATTGCCTCACAGCTCCATTGACGTGGGTTCAAACCTGGCCTCTGTGCTGTCTGTGCAGCGTTTGCGTGTTCCCCCGTGACCACATGGGTTTCATGTGGTTACCCCATTATCCTCCCACACCCCTAAGACGTGCGGACATGGTCGGTAGAAGGGCATGTTTCCGCACAGTATCCCTCTAAACAGTGAATGTACCGAGGATTACAGTTCATTTAAATGCATGTCATTGTTATAAACTGGCTTGCCTAAATTCAGTTTGATTAAATTTTGAGTATTTGTTATCTCTGGGGTGGCAATGGTGTGAACTGGTAGGCTGACTTAGCATCAGATACAGCTGCATGAAATCTTACATACTGGATGAAAATACCAACGCATAAATTTGTTATGGCTGAAACTCTTCAAAGAACAGAATCTGGCAGCAGCTGTACTTATCATTGAGTATCCAGGACCACTGCCAAGCATAGTGTAACCATAGCTGCTTTCTTTATTTCCATACCTGGGACACAAGGCATGCACAGAAGTCAAGAGGAAGCACATGGAGTGTTCTTAAATGGGAAACGTTCCAACATACCATAATAAGAACATATCAACACTACAGTCATCATGGTCTTATATTTAGTTTAGTTTAGTTTAGAGATACAGCGTGGAAATAGGCCCATCGGCCCGTGTAGCCGCGCCAACCAATGCTTACGCTAGTTCTATCCTACACACTAGAGATAATTTACAGAAGTCAATTAAACTACAAATCTGCATGTCTTTGGAATGTGGGAGGAAACGGAGCTCCCGGAGAAAGCCCATGCAGTCACAAGAAGAATGAGCAAACTCCATACAGACAGCACCTGTCAAGATCGAACCTGGATCATATTCATGGGGTTGTGAGCATAACTGGAGGGATCTGTAGTCCATCCATTATCTCCTATGCTACCTTTATTTAATTGCAAAATTAAACTTTATTAGTCATTAAATGTTCCGGAAGTGGCGGCGCTGGGAACGGCTGCGGCTCGCCTGCAGTCCGTTTGTCTTTTACTTTTTTGTGTTGTTTTTTTCTAGTTAAGTTTTTGGTTTTTAGGTCGTGTTTATGTGGGGGGGGGGGTGGGGGGTGAAACGGGGCTTGCTGTCTCTCCCTTCGGGGGAATACGACCTTTTTGTCGTATCCCCCTTCTCTGCCTCCGTCTACGCTGAGGCCTAATGGCGGAGCTGGCGACCTCGGGACTCTGGAGGCAGCTGACAGGACTCGCCCTGAGCTCCCGTGAGGGTGGCCCAGCCCGGGGCTGGAACTGCGCTCTCGTGAGAGTGGCCTGGTGAGGGGCTGAGAGACTTTCCCGTGAGGGGCTGTGGCCCGTCGCAGTGGCCCAGCCCAAGGGAGAACGGCACTCCCGTCGGAGTGGCCCAGCCCGAGGGTGGAACGGCACTCCCGTCGGAGTGGCCCAGCCCAAGGGAGAACGGCACTCCCGTCGGAGTGGCCCAGCCCGAGGGTGGAACGGCACTCCCGTCGGAGTGGCCCAGCCCGAGGGAGAACAGCACTCCCGTCGGAGTGGCCCAGCCCGAGGGAGAACGGCACTCCCGTCGGAGTGGCCCAGCCCGAATGTGGAACGGCACTCCCGTCGGAGTGGCCCAGCCCAAGGGAGAACGGCACTCCCGTCGGAGTGGCCCAGCCCGAGGGAGAACGGCACTCCCGTCGGAGTGGCCCAGCCCGAGGGAGAACGGTACTCACATGAGGGCGATCCGGCTCGGGGCTGGAACGGTGCTCCGGTGGCTGGGACGGCGTTCTGGCGGCGGTGACCTGAGTCCTGGGTTTAGCCGCGGGCCAGCGGCTGCGTGTGCGGGACTGGAGGGCGGCAGCTTCGACCACCCCCGGGCCGCGGTGTTTGAACCGGCCCGTTTGCGGGGTTCGGTGAGCCGCGGGACTGTTGTGCCATCGCCCGGTGGGGAATCGCCTCAGCGCAGAGGGAGAAGAGGAGGGAAGAGACAGTAACCCTAAGATTTTTGCCTCCACCACAGTGAGGAGGTGCTTGGAGGATACACTGTGGTGGTGTTAATTTGTGTTTAGTTGTTTATTATTGTATGATTGTATGTATGACTGCAGGCACGAAATTTCGTTCAGACCGTAAGGTCTGAATGACAATAAAGGTATTCAAATTCAAATTTCAAATTTCAAATTTAAAATTTAAAAAATATACTAAACAAAAACAGTGCAAAATTCTTTATAGGTTTTTAGTCCACCTATACATTCAATATTGTTGGTGTTTTACCAAGTGGTATTAGCACATCTCTTTTCCCTTACAAACACCATTGTCACTCGTGTGGCACCCTGGGATGATATCACTTTCCTTATTTGAGGGGTGTTCCCACCAGACTCTGCCCGTCAATGTCCAGTGACAAAAGGACCTTAGACTGTGGTCCTTCTCCACAGTGCCTTTGTACTGAGCTTCAGTGTATCTCTCAGAATGTACTCCTGCAGTCTGGAATGAGCCAGTTGGCAACTTTACTAGCAGACCAAAGGGCATCTATCACTGGTGTTCCATCAGCAATTGATGTCCATCTCCGAATGTGTTCCTGAGAACAGCCCGTAAATCAGAGCCCTATTACACAGTGTTTGGGATTAAGGATCCCATAAGATCCATCGATTCCTTGTCCCGCAGTGCTTGCAGGATGTCGTATGCTGACCACTGCCTGAAGGGCTTGTGGTCAAAGGAGTTGGTCTGGAAGAACTTTTCCATCTTTGATCCCGATAAACTGGGAGATAGCCCGGATGATCAAGAGGGTGGAGTGTGGGGAATGGGCCATACCTGCACCAAGTACAGCAGTCCCACGAGCACCTCACGGGTTCTTATCAGTAACCACGAGGGAGTGCAGCTTCCTTAGTACAAACCTTTGTTTAATCCTGGCTATCCACTCCAGCCAATTTCTGTTACATACCACGGCCCATGCAATCCAGATCTCCAGCACCTACAGTTAGTCAGACCTGGTGGCGAAGGGGACGGGAGATTGGTCAGGCATTTGCCAAAGAGCATGGCCTCGCTCTTCCTGCGGTGCCAACCCAAACTGGTCACAATCTACAGACCGACCGTGGATCCGAAGAGAAGACAGCGACATCATCCATGTATGGGAAGACATTGATCTAAGCACCCCCACTGCCTGACAATGTCACTCCCAATATACTTTCATCCTTTTTCGTGGATTTGGCAAAAGGTTCCACGGGTCCATGGTAGAAAACATATTGTTTAAGAAGGAACTGCAGATGCTGGAAAATTGAAGGTACACAAAAATGCTGGAGAAACTCAGCGGGTGCAGCAGCATCTATGGAGCGAAGGAAATAGGCAACGTTTCGGGCTGAAACCCTTCTTCAGACTGATGGGGGGTGGGGGGGGGGGGGAGGAGAAGAAAGGAAAAAGGAGGAGGAGCACAAGGGCTGAGGGAGAGATTGGAAGGGGAGGAGACAGCAAGGGCTAACAAAATTGGGAGAATTCAATGTTCATGCCCCCAGGATGCAGACTCCCATATTGACTGGTTGCATCACAGCCCAGTTAGGCAACTCTAATATCCAGGAACAAGGAAGTTTACAAAAAAGTGGCGAACACTGCCACTATTACTGGTATGGACAATTGATTTTTATTGCAACTTATTTAATTAAATGAATTTAAACTCCCTGGCATAAATGGAAGAATTGAACTCTCTTCTCCAAGCCATTGGACCTTCGATTTACTGGCCTTGTGCATCATCACCATGCTAACATACCCCTCCTTACTTTAAAACAGGGGAGCTGTTAAAATACAGAAAACTCACTTTTCCTGATGAAATATGGTTCAGAGTGAAACTTCTTCGCTCAAGCAACAAAGGATTAAGTTTCAGGGTTTATGCTTCCTTTGCAGAAGTGTTTATTGGGACACATAATTCACCAGCAGACATTAGGATGGCAAAATGGTTGCTTCCAGTTAATCATTTCATTGCAGGCATGATAGCCAAAAGATTGGTGAGCAATCACGCATGTATTTGTCTTGCCTTCAATAGAATGAGTGTAAAACACAGTGGGAGGCAAGAAATGTTTGGACAGGATGATGAATGGTGCTGTGTGTTAATCAAGCAGAAATAGCCAAAACCTACGCAGGCAATGGCAATGCCGTACACTTGCAGTTACTCAAAAATGCCTCTCAATCACTGGATTACAAAAGATAACCTTTCTTCTGCTTCGTACTTCACTGCTTGTATAAGAATCAGAGCAGGTCCAGGAACAGAGAATCAATCCAGGCGTCACATCTTACAACATACTTGGTGTCACCCTTGAAGAATCCAAACAAACCAAGTATCTTGGCATCAAATTGCAGAATGATCTGCGTTGGAATGGTCAGACTCATCATGCAACAGTGAAAGCAACAGGTGTCCTAAACTTCCTGAGGCGCAACTTTCATCATTGTTCAGCTTCTGTCAAGGAGAAGCTGTATTTCACCCTCGTTAGACCTCATTTGGACTACGCAGTTGCAGCTTGGGACCCATACACAGATAAAAACATTTCATCCATCGAACGTGTCCAAAGACAGGCCGTTCGATTTGTTACTAACACCTATGACAGAGAAGCGAGTGTCACCAAACTTCTGAATTCTCTGGGGTGGAACCCTCTCCAAGACAGACGTGAAGCTCACCGTTTGACCTGTTTTTACAAAATGTTAAATGGTCAGCTAGACATAGATCACAAGACCTACACCAACCCCAAACCAATTAGGAGCAGACGAGGGCATTCGATCCAATTTGTGATCCCAGCTACAAAGACAGATGTGTACAGCAATTCGTTCTTCCCACGCACAATTAAATCATGGAATAATCTCCACCCTACTATAGTTGCCCAACCAGATGCAACTAAATTTAAAGTAGCTCTCTTCCCAATAACCCTTTCTGGCTTAATCCCTCCCTTCACCACCTCCAGTTTAAATTCCAGTTGGAATATTTTGGAGGACCAAGTAACCAAGAACCAAGGTCCCTGCAGCAATGGACAAAAGCTGTAATTGAGACTAGCACCTGTATATGACTGTCCAAAGCTCTTTTCAAACATTGCCTTATTTTGCTCAATATATTGCTCACGTGAACAAATAAATGGTTACGTTGACAGAGAGAGACACAAGGAACTGTAGATGCTGGAAACCTGAGTAAAATACAAAGTTCTCGAGTAACTCAATGAGTCTGGCAGCACCTCTAAAGGGAATGGATCGGTGACCTTTCGGGTCGGCTCTCTTCTTCAGACTGATTGTAGCATGGGGAAAGAGCAAGAAAACAGGTGAGAACAGACAAAGTCTGGCAATTATGAGCAGGGATTTATGTTGGCTGGGTTAGAAGAGGTATATTTTGATTTTATGACCATTTTAAGTCCAATACACTCTCCATCAAACCTTGCCTTCCGAGAAAGCAAACTTTGGCAAGTTTAAACTTTAATTCGAAGCTTGCACTCAAGTAATTGTAATATACTCCAGTTTACAGTTAGTAGCTACTTTCTATGCTTGAAAATGATAATGAGTGATGGTGGCCTTCTGAACATTGGAACAATTAACATGAGGGTCAATCTCATGCATTTAGTACTGAAGCATTAAGGAAGCATTGGAAAATATGCTTATCTCTATCTATAAATATGAGTAACTCAGCGGGTCAGGTAGCATCTCTGGAGAAAAGGGACAGAGTTTACATGGAAGAATTCCATGAGTAATGAAGCCTATGAATATAAAGTAAGTTGACTAATTAAATGAGGCACCATGTTACCACACTGAAATGGGATGGGACCACATTGTTTTAACTGTGAAGATTGTCATGATAAAACTATCTGAACAATAACAAAGCAAAACACGAAAGTGCTGGAGTAACAGTATGTCAGGCAGCACCTGTGCAAGGAATGGATAGGACATTCTCATCCATTCCCTTCACAAATGCTGCCTGACCCATTGAGTTACCCCACCACATTGTGTTTTGCTCAAGATTCCAGCATCTGCAGTTCCTTGCGCCTACTCTGAACAATAACAAACCTGTGTAGGAAGGAATCGGAGATGCTTGTTTACACCGAAGATAGACACAAACTGCTGGAGTAACTCAGTGGGTCAGGTTGCATCTCTGGAGAAAAGGTATAGGTGATATTTCTGGTCGAAACCCTTCTTCAAACCTTGTCAGATTAGGCTAATTAGTACAGCCGTGTGCGGATGGGGCGCCGATGGACAAGAAGCCGAAGCAAAGAAGTAGGAGCCAAATAACTGAATGGAAACGAGGCCGAAACACCAAATAACCGAATGGAAAGGAAGTCGAAATGGCAACTAACTGAAAGGGTGGGACGACCAAATGCAAACTAACTGAAAGGGCGGGACGCCTAAAAGCCAACTAACCGAAAGGCTGCGTCACCTAAAAGCAAACTCACCAAATGGACGCTCTGCCGAAACGCCACCTATCCGAAAGGCGGCGTCGCCAAGAAGCCAATGAACCAAATGCCGCTCAACAGAAAAGTCAAATAACGGACATGACGTTGCCGGGGGGGGGGGGGGGGGGGGACTTGTCAGTGATTGGTTCAGACCCCCACCTCCATCACATCTCTGTGGAGGGATGAAAATTGTCCCACACCTCCGCTGCACCCAACCCGCAGCCCGCGGAGGGTGGCCGTGGGAGAGTGGGGGCTGTCCCGAGGGATGCGCACCTTTGGCCGCTTACAACTTGGTGCTTGGGTTCAGATTGCCCAGTCACCTATGGCTTGTGTGGGAAAATGACCCCCACCCTTCCGTCTCCCCTTCTCTCTCACCTCTTCTCTCTCTCCCCGTTCTCTCTCCCTTCTCTCTCTCCCCTCTCTCCCTTCTCTCTCTCCCCCCTCTCTCCTTCTCTCTCCCCCTCTCTCCCTTCTCTCTCTCCGCCTTCTCTCTCCTCCTCTCTCCCCCCTCTCTTTCTCTTCCCTCTTCTCTCTCTCTCTCTCTCTCTCTCTCTCACCCCCTCTCTCTCTCCCCTCTCTCTTCCCCCTCTCTCTCTCCCCACTCTCTCTCCCTTCTCTCCCTCATCCTCTCTCTCTCCCCTCTCTCTCTCCCTTCTCTCTCTCCCCTTGTCTCTTTCTCTCCCTCTTCTCCCTCTCCCCCTACTCTCTCTCCTTCGTCTGCACTGGTGGGTGGGTGGAGGTCATTTTCCCACACAAGCCATAGGTGATTGGGCAATCTAAACCCAAGCACCAATTTGTAAGCGGCCAAAGGTGTGCATCCTTCGGGACAGCCCCCACTCTCCCACGTCCACCCTCTGCCTCATCTCCACCGTGCGGCCGCACTGTGGGTCAGATGGAGTGGAGGTGTGGGACAGGCTGGTCCCTCCGCCCACCCAGAGTCACTGACTGCGATGCACCGCCATTGGACCCCAACCCCCACACCGCCATTGGACCCCCCCTCTGACCCCCGGACCCTGACACCCACAACGGGTGATTCACCCTCACCCCGGCCACGGGGACAGATGGCTCGGGGCAGAGTAAATCGCTTTTAAAACATGGGGACACACACAAGTCAAGGAAGACTCTCTCTAACTTCTACAGGTGCACAGTCGAGAGCATGCTGACCGGTTGCATCGTGGCTTGGTTCGGAAATTTGAGCGCCCTGGAGAGGAAAAGACTACAAAATGTAGTAAACACTGCCCAGTCCATCATCGGCTCTGACCTTCCTTCCATCGAGGGGATTTATCGCAGTCGCTGCCTCAAAAAGGCTGGCAGTATCATCAAAGACCCACACCATCCTGGCCACACACTCATCTCCCTGCTACCTTCAGGTAGAAGGTACAGGAGCCTGAAGACTGCAACAACCAGGTTCAGGAATAGCTACTTCCCCTCAGCCATCAGGCTATTAAACCTGGCTCGGACAAAACTCTGATTATTAGCAACCACTTTCTGTTATTTGCACTACCAGTTTATTTATTCATGTGTGTATATATTTATATCATGGTATATGGACACATTTATCTGTTTTGTAGTAAATGCCTACTATTTTCTGTGTGCTGAAGCAAAGCAAGAATTTCATTGTCCTATACAGGGACACATGACAATAAACTCACTTGAACTTGAACTTGAACATTCCCTGGCGGGCCGATGACAAATATTCATGACAACGAACAATTTTATCTCCCACTCCCCCGCCCCCATTGACAACAAGCAGCACGTTTTATTTATTACCGTCTGGTTGCTTGCGGAATGCACACAAGCTCCCACGCACAAAACACCAGATAATCTGTAAACTGTTTTAATTGAAGATGGACACAAAAATCTGGAGTGACCCAGCGGAACAGGCAGCATCTCTGGAGAGAAGGAATGGGTAACGTTTCGTGTTGAGACCATTCTTCAGACCTGAAGATTGAGTCTGAAGAGTCTGAACCCGAAACGCCACCCATCCCTTCCCTCCAGAGATGCTGCCTGACCCACTGAGTCACTCCAGCATTTTGTGTCTATCTTTGCTATCATTGCCAGGCAACTTCCATAGCCGCTCTGCATAAGTGTAGTCAGACGTGAATCCGCTCTATGATCTTTCGCAGTGACTCGTCCGTGCTGTGATTGCCACAGAGGCTTTTCAACATCATTTTCGTTACCCATTAGATTTTAAGTCCAAAATATTCTGACGACGAGCGGACATGACGTCAAAAAGCTGAAAATAAAATGCTAAAGATCTATGATGTTTGTAAAAAAACAAAAACAAATATCAATCTCTTTGAATCACTGACATCACAAAGCTGAAAATGAACATTACATATCGAAAAGGAAACAAATATAATTTTAATCCCTCAGGTAAATAGTAGTCGACTTATTCACTTTCTGAGAAACCTTTCAGTTTGACCATGGATTTTGTGAAAACAGCATGTGGTGGAAGGAAGCTCCTTCTCAATGGTTACACATACATTGTGGACAAAAAGGTTAACAAAACCACATGCTGGAGGTGTGAGAAACGTAAAGTGTGTAATAGTCGATTTAAAACTATAAACAATACTGAGCAGGGTAATGCTTCTAACCATTCACACCCTCCTGATGGTGCTCATAATACTGTTTTGAAAGTTTTGGACAGTCTGAAAACTTGAGCTGAGCATTCTGAAGTGGTCACAAGCAATGTGATTAATAATATCACAGAAGGATTACCACTTAGTGTTGCTGGAGCCCTGCCTAAGAGAGAAACACTAGGAAGAATGGCCGCACTGCTCACCGCACAAGAAATGTGGACACGAGTGACGATTTGAGTACAATATCACGAGGAGAAAACTTTCTAAATGCATGAAAGTGCCACGGTAATTATTTTATCGACAGAGAAGAATTTGAAACTTTTATCGAAAAAGGAAACATGGTTTGGCAACAGCACATTTGACTCTGCCCCCCTGGGAAAGCAACTCTATACTATACATACTATTATTTCAGAAAGCAAAATTTAGCCATTAGTATACTGTGTTGCAAGCAACAAGGAAGAAAAAACATATGAAGAAATGTTTAAGTTTGTGAAAGATAAAGGAGTTCAGGTCCCAACTTCGAAAACAATTAACTTTGAAAAAGCAACAATTAATAGTATAAAAAAGAACTTCCCAAACACGTCAATTTATGGTTGCTTCTTTCATTTTGGCCAATGTCTATGGCGAAATATTCAAACTCGTGGATTGCAACAATGGTATGCCAAGCCTGACAACGCACTTCTCATTAAGCAATTACAAGCTCTTGCATTTGTCCCCCCTGAAGATGTTCAAGAAATATTTGATGAATTGGTGCTCTCCATAAATGCCGAAAGTGAAGAAATGTTAGGTGATTTTTTGGGTTTATTTCAAAAGTACATGGTTAGGAATAGTTCAAAGAGGGAGGCGAAGGAGACCACTTTGCGATTGCGAATTATGGTCAGTCTACACTCGAATTCAGGATAATTTGCCAAGAACAAACAATTCTCTAGATGGTTGGCATCAGGCCTTTAAAAAGAAACTTTGTGTAACTAATCCCACAGTGGCCAAATTACTTAAAATGATCAGAAGTGAACAGGCATCAAATGAAATGTTAATTGTGCAGGCATCTACAGGAATTGACATTTCAAAGCCTAACAAAAAATATGCTGCCATTAACGAAAGAGTAAAATCTATTTGCAATTCTTATAATAAAGAAGAAGAAGAATTGGCTTTCCTAAGAGCCTTAGCTTACAATCTTTAAATTGATTTTTATTCCTATTCCTATAATTCTGTTGTATCTTGTGCAGTTTAAAATAGTTAAATTGTTGTTCCTTGTTACATTTTAAATTAGCTATTCTGTTGTTCCTTGTTACATTTTAAATTAGTTTAATTGTTATATCTTGTTACATTTTAAATTAGTTAAATAATACATTTGTTTGTGTGTTCTTGCAGCAAATATTGCCTTTTTAAGTTGTTTCAGTGTTTCATATCCATTTATCATTTAGAGTTCATGTGTGTTCGGCGTCAGATTGTTTTTTGGCTTAAATCTGGTGGGGAACGAACTGACAGCCAAAAGCCTCTGTGGCAATCACAGCAGTTTGAAGTTGCTGCCACCATTTTACAAACGCAAGATCAAGCTGCCCCCACCCTCCGTTATTCTCCCCCCACTACGGCCAGTGATGCATATCACTGCCTCTGTGGCAATCTCTCCAGAGAACTGGCCTCCGCCGCCCTCTGAGGCAGAGAATTCCACAGACTCACAACTCTCTGTGTGAAAAAGTGTTTCCTCATCACCGTACTAAATGGCTTTCCCCTTATTCTTAAAATATGGGCCCTGGTTCTGGACTCTCCCAACATAGGGAACATGTTTCCTGCCTCTAGCGTGTCCAAACCCTTAATAATCTTATATGTTTCAATAAGATCCATTCTCATCCTTCTAAACTCCAGATTATACAAGCCCAGCCGCTCCATTCTCTCAGCATATGACAGTCCCGCCATCCCGGGAATTAACCTTGTAAGCCTATGCTGCACTTCCTCAATAGCAAGAATGGCCTTCCTCAAATTAGGGGACAAAAACTGCACACAATACTCCAGGTGTGGTCTCTCAAGGGCCCTATACAACTGCAGAAGGACCTCTTTGCTCCTATACTCAACTCCTCTTGTTATGAAGGCCAACATGCCATTCGCTTTCTTCACTGCCTGCTGTACCTGCATGCTTATTTTCATTGACTGCTGAACAAGGACCCCCCAGATCCCATTGTACTACCCCTTTTCCCAACTTGACACAATTTAGATAATAATCTGCCTTCCTGTTTTTGCTACCAAAGTGGATAACCTCACATTTATCCACATTAAACTGCATCTGCCATGCATCTGCCCACTCACCCAACCTATCCAAGTCACCCTGCATTCTCATAGCATCCTGCTCATTGTTCACACTGCCACCCAGCTTTGTGTCATCTGCAAATTTGATAATGTTACTTTGAATCTGTTCATCTAAACCATTGATGTATATTGTAAATAGCTGTGGTCCCAGCACCGAGCCTTGCTGTACCCCACTATGAAATTGAAATGTGTCAGGTTTGATGTGCTTAAAACTGCTTTAATCATGATAAACCCAATGAAAATGCTTGAAATTAATTTGCAGGGAGAATCAATTTCTTATTCATTTCTCATCACATTGATGTCAAAACAATTTTCTCAATCACCGTTAGACAAGCTGCAGTAATTTCCTTGTGAGGAATATGGGCTACAATTTTCCACTAAACATATTAGTCACAGCTCACGCTATCAAGTGTGCAGAAAATGTTCCCCAGTAAATTACAATTCAGACATATTTATTCCATTTCCAACAGAAACAATCCTATGAACACTACTAAGTAACTTTATATATATTCTTACTTCCAAATTTATTTTCAAATGATCAATTCTATCTACATTTATCGCCTGAACATGATTGCTGGTGTACCTTTCGTCTATGTTACCCGACAATAAATTTCTTCTCTAATCCCTTTATGGTCAACCTGACACCTTGGAAAATCTGACAACGTGGCTATGTTTCTCCCTCCTGCATTTAGGCAAAGACTGAAGAGCACGATACGAATGAAATGGATCATATAGAAGGGGTGGGAGATTGCACCCTTCACGTGATCTGCCCTGTTTCGACGAATGCAATCAACCTGGCGTGCACAGTCAAATAAGATCAAATAGAACAAATTGTCCTACAACTTTAGGCTGTGCATGCCATACGCAAGAAGATCATATAGAACTTGTCAGATGAAGCAGAGGAATGTTGGACTGGGTCATGTCCAATGATTCGTCAGCAACCCTGAATGCATATGGCACGCTCACCACCAACTTCATAAAGAAATGCTTGGACAAGTGTGTACCTACAATAACTTTCCTAGTTTGTCTCAACCAGAAGCCATAGTCAAACCAGGAGGTTCGTAATCTTCTGAAGGCTATATCCTTGGCATTCAGGACTGGCAATCCAATGTCATACAAGGTCAGATACGACCTCCAGAAGACAATTATGATCATGAGGAGACAATTCTGAACTAAGGTGGAGTCACAAGCGGATGTTCGCATTCAATGGCAGGGCTTGCATGCTATCACTTCCTGTTGAGTGAAACTGAGTAGAAGAAGTTGCACTGACGCATCACTTCCAGATGAGCTCAATGCCTTCTATGCACACTTTGAAAGAGACACCAGCCTCCCACAACTTCTGATAATCTTGAGCTCTCAGTCTTTGAAGCTCATGTCAGAGATTCCTTCAAAAGGGTGAAGCAAAGCAAAGTATCTGGCACAGACGGCATGAGGACCAACAGGCTGGGGTATTCCAAGAAATCTTCAATCTCTCACTTCTGCATCCAGAAAGTTCCCACCTGTTTCAAGAGGGCTTCTATTGTACCTGTGCCCAAGAAGAATGCGGTGACCTGACTCAATAACTACAGTCTGGTAGCATTTACATCTAGTGTAATGAAGTGCCTTCAAAAGTATGGTTATGGTGAGAATAACCAACCAAGATGCATGTCTGTGAGATATGGAAAGAAACCTAAGTACCTGGTGCATAGATACTACATAGAACACCACATAGATACTAGCAGGGGTCAGGATTGAATACTGAAACACTGTGCTAACATGAATGAATGTTTTATCGGCCAAGTATGACCACATACAAGAAATTTGCCTTGATGCTCCGCTTGCATGTAACAACACGACATACAGTAATCAATTAAGAATAAAACATAAAACTTTAAAAAATCAAGAATAGAAAATTATAGTTTATACATGTGAATGAAATGAAATACCAGAGCAAAAGAAGGCTGCAGACTTTTGGTTATTGAGTAGAGTTACTGCTCATGGAAAAAAAGCTGGTCTGGCTGTGGCAGCTTTAACAGTCCAGAGTCACCTTCCAGAGGAAAGTGCTTCAAATAGTTTGTGGCCAGGGTGAGAGGAGTCAGAGGTGATCTTACCCGCACGCTTCCTGGCCCTTGCAGTGTAGTTCATCAATAGGGGGAAGGTTGCGGCCAACAAATTTCTCAGCTGATCGAACTATTCGCTGCACCCTCCGGATGTCGTGCTTGGTGGCTGAGCCAAACCAGAACATGATGGAGAAGGTGTGGACAGACTACAATGACAGTATAGAATTGGACCATCATTGCCTGTGGCAGATTGTGTTTCCTCAGGTGCCGCAGGAAGTACATCCTCTGTTGGGCCTTTTTGACTGTGGAGTCGATGGTGGCCCCCCATTTAAGGTCCTTGGAGATTAACTTAAAAGACTCCATAGATGTGACCGTGGTGTTGTTGATGGTGAGTGGGGGGAGGGGAGGGGGTGTTAATATTGACCAAATTAAAGACACCATAAAATGGAAGATCCCTACATTTGTCAGAATTGCTTAACCTTTGTTAGTGGAAATTTACAGGCTGTGGATGGTGCCAACTAGTCTGGGCATCACATTGATATGTAAGAATGAAAGATCCAGGTATTCTCCTCATTTCCCCTTAATTGATAATTCAGTGTAACATATTCTGAAATTCCTCTTATGAAGTTTGATTATTCACGTGATAACTTTGATTGTATTTTACTTCCATGACAGTGGTTCACCCTGAACATTTCATGCACTTTTATTTCTTTACAAATCCATGCTTTCCCCTCTTCGCTGACAATGAAGCATCCATCCACATTTATGCTATATTATCATACTTTAGTCTTCCCACGCTTCCCATCATCTCCCTCTGTATTCTACCACTCACCTACACACTGGGGACTATTTACAGTGACTGATTAACCTACCAGCGCACAAGTCTTTGTGATGTGGGAAGAACCCAAAGCACCCAGAGGAAACCCATGTGGTTTACTGCATATTTAAAAAATGGTTACATGTTATATGTAAATTTGGCACAGGTTAATTTTCTGTGATCTTTTGCACCAAAAGCAGAAACTCTGCCCAAAATGTAACAATACTATTTCATGATACTATCCCTTCAATTAAACCCAACCAAACAGCTTGCATGAGATCTTAGAAAGCTACAACAAACAAGGGGACCATTCAGCCCTTTCAATACATGACAGATGAAAATATCCATTCGTCTAATCCCAAATCCCAACAGCACATTTGTTGTCCCTCCACCCACCCAACACACATCAAATACTCAAAGAAGCACTTCTGAAATACAGTGCGGATATCTACCTCCAACATGGACTGTCCCTCTTCTCAAGAAGCTATATTTGAATCGGGAACCGAAGGCATTTTCTCAAGCTAATTTTATAACATAACTGCAAAACATTTGAACATATAGATCCATGTTTATTTCTGAGATCATAAAACCTTAATTTGGAAAGTTACATTTGATACTAATATTTTTGATTGAATCTGCCCTTTGCAATTAATAGAAATTTGGTTGTGTGTTGTATTGAAATTGTATTTCACAGCGGCGATTGGTACAGGGTAGCAAAGGGACAGAGAGTGGGTGGAAGAAGAAACATAACTGTTCAAAGATGTGTGATAATTTGCTTTCGATCCAGCGTAAAAAAATAATTTCCCCCTATGTGTGACTATTTTCAGGGTATAATGCAGCCTTCAGACTGCTTCAGGACATACTTACCTCCAATCTATAAAATATGCATTTCTGTTATCAACCTCCAAGCAACAGTCACAGCTATGATCTTACAGGAACATCTGCTTAAAAATTGCGTAATCCTAGAATTCATTTTGGTATGCGCTTTAAATCCATCAGTGTTTGGAGGAATACTCTGGAGCTCTGGTTCCTAACACGGAGTACATGTGCTCTTTTTGAGAGGAAAAGGGATGGCAGCTGGTTCTGGACTTCCCCAAATTGAGGAACATGTTTCCTGCCTCTAAATAATCTTATATGTTTCAATAAGATATCCTCTCATCCTTCTAAATTCCAGAGTATACAAGCCCAGCCACTGCATTCTCTCAGCATATGACAGTCCCACCAACCTGGTAATTAACCTTGTAAACCTACGCTGCACTCCCTCAATAGCAAGAATGTCCTTCCACAAATTTGGAGAGCAAAACTGCACAAAATACTCCAGGTGTGGTGTCACTAGGGCCCTGTCCAACTGCAGAAGGACCTCTTTGCTCCCAGAATCAAGTCGTGTTGTTATGAAGGGCAACATGCAATTCACTTTCTTTACTCCCTGCAGGCGCGCGCGCGCGCGCGCGCGCCCACACACACACACACACACACACACACACACACACACACACACACACACACACACACACACACACACACACACACACACACACACACACACACACACACACACACACACACACACACACACACACACACACACACACACACACACACACACACACACACACACACACTTGCCTTCACCAGCCCAAGTCTGAAGAAGGGTGTGGACCCAAAAAACCCCCCATTCCTTCTCTCCAGAGATGCTGCCTGTCCCACTGAGTTACTCCAACATTTTGTCTCTATCTTCGCTTTAAACCAGCATCTGCACTTCCTTCCTACACAGTAAATCACAAGACCATTTAAGCGAGGCAGAGTCAATGGGTACACATACTCTAAGAAAACAGAATACAAAACTTATTTCAAATACAAATTACAATAAACAAATTCCCATCAGGTAACTTAGGTTCCTCTGGCAGGCCCACCTGAAGTGAAGGTTACTATTTAATGCAATTGTGACACCAACTGGTCCTCCCCAGCTTATAAACCTTACAGATTTACTTGTACCCGTACTGACCTGTACTTGCAAATGCGCATTTTAGGAGAGCGGTGGCATGGATTTGTCAGCTGCTGCAGGGTTGCAGGCATCTCACCCAAACAAAGGGGGACTTGGTTTGCAGCCGCATCTCCAACTTGCGAACTGTTCGTGTTTCAAACAATTCACAAGAACGCAACCCTGCAGCCACAGGAATGCAGCCTCAACCTTGTTAAAGGAGTTGACAAACAACGCAGAGAAATATTATGGTGTTAATTAACTCCAGCAATAAAAGAAAGACTTGCATTTCAATTGCACCATTCGTTACCTCAGAATAAATCCATAAACACCAAGCGGTGTATTTATTTCTGTCAGTGCGACCAAGTTCCCATGCACGATATGTGATAATGATCGGAAAGAATATTATTATTAAGTGCTAGTTGAGAGATAAATATTGACCCAGATACCAAGGAAACCCTCTCTGCTTTTCTTCACTTCAAAGTAACGGAACCTTTTGTTCTCTGGTATGGTGTATAGTTTTGGTTCACTTAACTAACAAAAGAATGGACCTGTTACAGAAGGAGTGCAGGGATAGTTCACGGGACTGGTTTCAAGATATGACAGGTTGAGTAGAGATTGAATAAACTAGGAATTAATTCTCAATCGTTTAGAAAATTAAAGGGATCCCATCAAACTATGCAGAATTCTTAAAGGACGTGGCAGTCGAAATACAGGGGGGATGTTTCCTCTAGCTGAGCAGTCTAGAATCAGGAGGCAAGCAGTCAGAATTTAACGGTTTAAGAGATCAATGGTACTTTTATTGTCACATGTGCAAACACACAGTGAAATTCGTTTCTTACATACAGTCCAGTAAACTATTACCATACCTTAAAACATCCCCGATTAGCAAAGTATACAGAAATAGTCCACTGAGCCCACTTGCATGAGGTGCCAGGTTCCTGGTGCCGTATTCAAAACCCAGTCTAATACTAATGAGAGTCCCCCTTGCAGGCCGCGACGGCTGGAAGCTTCTAATCGATTTCCTAAGATTGAGATGAGGAGAAATTTCTTCTTTGCTTCACTCCACCATGAATCCTTTTGCTCATCCAAAATAGTTTTCTGAACATGCAGAAAAATGTTGCTGGGGTAGAAGATCAGTCATGATCTTAATGAATAACGTAACAGTCTCAAAGGGCCATATAGCCTATTCCTGCACCTATTTTGTATGTTCTCATCTAATTTTGAATTAGAGCTAATATTTGGCCAAGACACTGGAGATATCCCCCTTCTCTTCTTCAAGGCAATGCCTTCGAATCTTTACTCACAATTTTCTCATTATATAAATGGTGACCATTCAGCCCTTCATGTCTATGCTGGCTTTCAAAGATATCCCATTCCCCTATTTATTTCCCTGCCACCTATCCTCTTCCTCATATGTCCATCAACTTCTCCCTAATTCTCTTACTACACACCTCTGGGGATCATAAGGTCAAGTCATGTGATAGGAGTAGAATTAGGCCATTCGGCCCATCAAGTCTACTATGCCATTCAAATCATGGCTGATCTATCTCTCCCTCCTAAACCCATTCTCCTGCCTTCCCCCCATAACTGACACCTGTACTAATCAAGAATCTATCTATCTCTGCCTTTAAAATATCCACTGACTTGGATAAAATATCCACTGACGAATTCCACAAATAATCTACAGTGGCCAGTTAATCAACCATTCTGCACCTCTTGTGGGACATAACTAAGGGGATGGATCACAGGGTGAATGTGCAAAAAAAACAGCCGGGACGTGAGAATCAATCAAAGGTGTCTGAAGCTACAAGCAGCAACATTATCCACTGCACCACTCTTAAGGGACTGTCCCACTTACGTGTCCTTGGCACGCAAGTGAACTCGTGGTCGCGTTGAGGCGTACGGGCATCGTATGGCCACGCGGGGCCCGTCCCACTGAGAAGCGCGCGACATCGCGTGGGGCTCCGAAATTTTTGTAGCGAACAAAATCTTCACGCGCCAACGGCCTGTCACGTGACTGACGGCCAAAGTGGGACAGGCCCAAGACCCTGGCGAGACGCAACGTCTCACCTCCAACAGCAGCAGAAGCAGGCAATCGATCGCCGAGCTCGGCCTGGGGCTCACGGCCGTTGCGGTCCAGATCCGCCCCCACTCCTACTCCCAGAGTGGGGCCAAGAAAATTGAAGAAAGACACAAAATGCTGGAGTAACTCAGCAGGACCGGCAGCATCTCTGGAGAGAAGCAATGGGAGACGTTTCGGGTCAAGATCCTTCTTTCAGACTGAAGAAGAGTCTTGGCACGAAACATCACCCATTGCTTCTCTCCGGAGATGCTGCCGGTCCCGCTGTTACTCCTGCATTTTGTGTCCATCTTCAAATGACGTCATGTGCTCCAGACGGCTGTGCGAATGCATGAAATCGCACGTGAACTTCGCGGGACCGTCGCGCCTCAACGCGACCACGAGGTCGCGTAATTAGCGTGCCAAGGACACGTAAGTGGGACAGGGGCTTTATAGCCACATGCTGCCTCAACAAGGCCAGTAACATAATCAAGGATGAGTCACACCTCGGCTACTGCCTCTTCTCCCCTCTCCCATCAGGCAAGAGGTATAGAAGTGTGAAAACGCACCCAATCAGATTCAGAGACATTTTTCTTCCCAGCTGTTATCAGGCAACTGAACCATCCTAACAACAAATAGAGAGCAGGTCTTGAGCTACTATCTACCTCATTGGAGACCCTCGGACTATCTTTGATCGTACTTTACCTGATATTACCTTGCACTAAACGTTATTCATGTTATTTCCCTTTATCGTGTATCTGTACACAGTAGTTTGCTCAATTGTAATCATGAATATTGTCTTTCCGCTGACTGGTTAGCATGCAGCAGAAGCTTTTCATTGTACCTCGGTATACGCGACTACAAATTAGATTAAAATAAACTAAACATCCATGGAGATGGGGATTTCTCTGCACAAGGTAATTGGCCATGGTTTTGCAATATGACTATAGGGGAGATAGATTCTTGATTAGTACAGGTGTCAGAGGTAATGGGGAGAAGGCAGGAGTTAGGAGAGATAGATCAGCCATGATTGAATGGCAGAGTAGACTTGATGGATCACATGGCCTAATTCTACTCGTATCCCTTTTGATCTTGTGGACCAGTTAGGACAATGTCCATCTCATCTCTCCCATCGTGCAGGGAGGTAATCACAACCCATCCAGACTGAACGCGACTGCTTAGACTTTTAACCTATAAAATAATTCAGAAACACAAAGAGATCTTCATAAACTTTCTAAACACTTCTAAATGCTATAAAAAAAATTATGTTGTAAGTGAGATATCGAAAAGAATCTGGAATGTTCAGTACAAGAAAAGGCATAAAGTGCTAGAGTCACTCAGCTGAATGACTCCAGCACTTTATGTCCTTTTTTTGTAAATGTCTTTTTAAATTAGTATTTCATTTCTGGGAAATTTTCTAAATTAACAAATAGTTTAAAGTCTGCAGTCGGGTCTTGTACGGCGATTCTCTTCCATTAAAATCTACCCCCTAATTCAACCTCCTGCAGCAGAAACCCGCTGAAGCCCGATTCAGGGGGGAAGCAGTCCTTTTACCTGCAGCAAGAAGAGTGTGTTTAACGGCAATGGAATGATGCGGGGCAAAGCACCGTGAAAGAGACAGGGTGAAGCTGCCAGGAGAAGGCCCGGTGGCGATCGAGGTCGGGCTTGGCGTTCGAGGTCGAAGAGAGTGGCGGCGGATGAGTTCAGGGGCCGGTGGCCAAGGAAGTCAGCAGTCAAAGACGTGCCAGAGGAGGTCTGATGGGCCTGTGGTGGGTGTCGGACACCGAGAACAAAGGGAGGCCTGGCATGGGGCGGCGCCCTGTATGTGGTGACTCTGTGCATAATTGTGTATGCAATACAAAGAATCTCACTGTGACATGTCGCATGTAATAGTATCAATGATTCATTCATTCACAACATAGAGGCCAAACTTACAGATACAACATAGAACATAGAAAAGGCTGCAAAGAAAAAAATACAGCCCAGGAACAGGCCATACAGCCCATAATGTTGTGCTAAATATGATCTCTTCTGCCTACACATAAACCATAACCCTCCATTTCCCATATATCGATATTCCACGCGTTTCATTCTCTGGGTAAAATAACTTGCCTCGCACATCTCCCTTAAAGTTTATCCCTTCTCACCAACAAACATCGACGTCTGAAATTAGACAGGCTTTTTCTGGCATTTCTACTGCTTTTATTACTTCTGCCTCGCTATATCTATGCTGATATCACTCCCCACTGCCTGCATATGTGCTTGTTTATCCCTGTGGCAACTTGAACAAAACATGAAGCTATGCTCAGCATGCAGGATTTCAAACAGTTTTTTTTAAATTGTGCACAATATATTTAAACTACATGCATGAAGGGTCTGGTGAATACTGGGAAACAATTTAAACTGTGGGGGAGATCCAGAACAACATGGTCACTTGGGAGCGTCACAGTGAAACAAAACATTCAGACAAAGCTTAGTGAATATCTATAACTGATGGTACAATGAACAAATGCTGGAAATCTGAATCAAAAACATAAAATGCTGGAGATACCCTGCAGGTCTAGAAAGGTCATCAACCTGTAATATTAATGCTGCTTCTTTCACCACAGATGCTTCCTGAACTGCTGACTATTTCAGCATTTTCTCTAATGTCTGGCATAACAAACCCAAGGGGCCGGTACATAATTCAAAATGTTATAAACTGTAATTAATAAATGCTTTAAGGAATCATAAAATATTGTGCAAGGGCCAGTTTAATGGATTCATAGAACAGGTTCACTGAAATCCATCCCAAACCTGAAAGGACTGAAAGTGCTGAATAGACTTATCCTCGATTCATTGTCCAAATCCCTCTATTATATTAATTAGTTACTTTATGCCACCCTGTGATCCCTAAGTCTCAAGGGAATGCAGATGTTTTTAAGCAACCACTTCTTCTAAAGTAACCCTTTAAACCATTCAGATAAATATGCAGTTTAAAGTATTCTTACTGAGGTATGTCCCCCTAACTAAAAGTCGATCTCTGGTGGTATCCAGCTAATGTAGTGTGGAACTGGACCAATGTTTCCTCACAATTAAATTTAATCACAGACAACACAAAGGCCAATATTACTAATGCTGTCTCTGTTACGTTTTGTACCTGGGCTGCCAATTTGATGTACTTTAGAAAAGTACATTTTATTAATATCTTGCCATAACATAATGAGTAAGTGTGATTTTAATAACCATGAATGCTCCCTTTGGTACATCCTGCTTATTTGCAATGTCCAACTGACATTAGATATATTAAAAAAATAGCAACAAAAAAAATCAGCATTAACATTTCCAGATCATCTTGTCTGTCACAAAGTGTGTTTTGTAAATTGTATATTTAAGATCAAAGTTTGGAGCTGAAAAACAATAAGGATGCATCTCCTTATCTCAATACAGTACTGATTTACTGGGGGCTTTTTAATTAGACCATGTGTTTATTTACATACCAAGATATATGGTTTACTGCTTTTGAATTTCATGGTGCTTAATTCCATACAAGTTTTTCTATTTGCAAGTTCTGTAACAATTAGAGATACTTTTACCAATCCAGTGTTCAAAAAGGCTGTTGGAAAATATTTTGAGATTTCAATAGTTGGCAAGCGGGCAAGAAATTACGAACGATGTTAATATGAATGAAATAATTAGGCAAATGGCACTTATTAATAAAAAACAAAGACTAGACTGGCAATTGATTCTTAAAGGGTTGAGGGTGGATATGCAATGGAAGGCATTAGAACTACAACAATTGTTCATCCCTGTAAAGGTATTTTAGACGTGGTCCTTAGTCCTTCACTAAGTCTTTATTAAGACACTACATCCACACGTCCCAGCACTGACCACAACTGGTCTACACACGTACTGGAACCAAGAGAGGGAGGGTGCATGCAGATACTACAGTTATACTACCTAAGGTGGGAGTGTCAAATGGTAATGAGGTAGCTACATATTTGGTTGCATGCATAACCACCGTACAGCACCCTCACCCTCACTCCCCTCCCCCAAAGAGAAAGGCAGAGGTGGAGAACAACGTGGGGACTGCGGATCAGACAGAAAAACAGGAGACTGGCCAGAAACCGGTGGACTGCTAGATGGCGACTGCCGAGGCGGATAAGAAGAAGATGAAGAAGAAGAAGAAGAAGAAGAAGAATCAGTAGGCGAAAGACGTGGAGGAGACGTGCCAGCCGGGGAGGCGAAACTCGGAGGCACCGTTAGAGGCACGGTAGGGGCACGAACAACAACAGGACTAGGCGGCACAATCCGAGGAGGAGAGTCGAGCCACGGAGAGGGAGGCTCCGGGAATGGAAGCGGAGGCGCAGGCTCCCTGACAGCTAACAGATGTTGGCGACTGCGACGGTACACAATGCCCTCGTAGTCTACTAAATAGGAACGGGGTGAGTCCGCCACTCCTACTACAGTGGCAAGCTTGGAAAACCCGGTAGGTGACTGCAAACGGACAACCTGACCCGTCGTGAGGGGGGGTAGGGGGCGGCACGACTTGTCGTGGGACCGGCGCTGGATTTCGTGGCGTTGAGAAATACGGCGGTGGACCGCATCAGGGTGGCGTACCACCGGCACAAGCGACTGCTGAGCGATCGGCATTGGCGGCCGGAGGACACGGGACATGAGCCGCTGAGCAGGTGAACCCAAAACACCGTCTTTAGACACGTTTCGCAGATTTAACAGTCCCTGATAAAAATCGCAGTTTGACAAGCGAGACTGCTCCAGCAACGTCTTCGCACTGCGCACAGCACGTTCAGCCAGTCCGTTGCTCTGAGGGAATTCAGGGCTGCTAGTAAAGTGAGTAAAGTTCCATTTCGTAGCGAAGGCAGCAAATTCGGCGCTAGTAAATTGACGGCCGTTGTCAGTCTGGAGCTTGACCGGGGAACCAAAGACAGCAAAATGACGTCGCAGCTTGCCGATGACCATCTCCGATGTGATGGTGGGAAGAAGGTCCACTTCAAACCAGGATGAATACGAGTCCACCAACACCAGGTAGTGCTTCCCACGCCACTCAAAAATATCTGCAGCCAGTGAAGACCAGGGCATGTCGGGGGCCGGCTGCTGCAACAGAGGCTGCCGCTGCTGGTGAGGGGCCATGGAGTTGCACTCGGAGCACGCCGCGAACTCGAGCCTTGATATACTTGGCCATGGCAGGCCAATAGTACTGCCCTTGAGCATGAGCAATGGTAGCGTCAGCGCCCGGATGCCCCAAATGAGCAGCAGAGTAGTAAGCATCATAGAGTGAGGCAGGGATCACCACCTTGTGACCTTTACACAAACGACTTAGCCCGCCTCATGGCATCAGGCCCAGCAAGGTTCAATAGCAGCGATGCTTTGACAGCAGCAGGGTCATTACGGTGTGCAATATTCACATAATGGGTGTAGTCCATGACGAACGTGTCCCATCGCTCCGCGATGTCGGCGTCAAAGACTAACGGGGAAGGCTTGCGACAAGACGAAGCCATCACTACACACACACTTAAAAAGCAAAATAAAACCCGATATACGAGAGGCGCAGATTAAACGCTTCTGACACCATGTAAAGGTCTTTTAGACGTGGTCCTTAGTCCTTCACTAAGTCTTTATTAAGACACTACATCCACACGTCCCAGCACTGACCACAACTGGTCTACACACGTACTGGAACCAAGAGAGGGAGGGTGCATGCAGATACTACAGTTATGCTACCTAAGGTGGGAGTGTCAAATGGTAATGAGGTAGCTACATATTTGGTTGCATGCATAACCACCTACAATCCCTGTTTGGCAAAAGAATAAATAAGGGAAAGTAGTGCATCCATGGATAACAAGGGAAATCAAGTCAAGTATCAAGTATCAAGTATCCTTTATTGTCATTCAGACTTTTTAGTCTGAACGAAATGTCTTGCCTTGCAGTCATAACATAGAATAAAATAACAAAACACACAATAAACACAGATTTAACATCCACCACAGTGAGTCTACCAGGCCCTCCTCACTGTGATGGAAGTCAAAAGTCTTAAAGTCCTTGTCTCTTCCCTCCTTGTTCTCCCTCTGCATTGAGGCAATCCAGGCTTTCGATGTTGCGACCCTGCCTGGTGATGGTAAGTAAGTTCTGTGGCTGAATCCGAGCTCCGCGAATGGGCCAGTTCAAACTCCGCGGCCCGGGGCAGTCGAAGCTGCCGAAGCTGCTGCCCTCCAGTCCAGCGGACGCAGCTGTTGTTGCGGGAGCTCCAGAAAAACAGGTGTCCAACCTGGGACCTGCGAGCTCCCGACGATGTCGTCCACTGGGCCCGCGGCCGAGCCTCCGAGGCTCCGAAGTCGGATCGCCACTGCAGCAAGGCCGCCACAGCCCCGAAGTCGGCCAGCCTCGCATTGGTAAGTCCTGGCTGGCTCTGCCTCCGGAGCCTAGAGGTCGGTCCCAGTTGGAGGCCGCCAGCTCCGCGATTAGGCCTCAGCGCAGACGGAGACGGGGGATACGACAAGAAAAGGTCGCATCCCCCCGAAGGAAGAGACTAAAACAAGTTTCTCCCCCCCTCACACATACACATCTAAAATAAGCCAAAATAAACTGTGACAACGGGACAAAAAAGAAAACAAAAAAAGAAAGACAACGGACTGCAGGCGTGCCGCAGCTGCTAGGGCAGCGCCACCACTTCCAGAAATCAGGGATAATATCAAAACAAAAGATGAAGCATACAAATTAGCCAGAAAAAGCAGCCTACCAGAGGACTGGGAGAAATTCAGAGTCCAGCAGAGGAGGACAAAGGGCTTAATTAGGAAAGGGAAAATAGATTATGAAAGAAAACTGGCAGGGAACATAAAAACTGACTGCAAAAGTTTTTATAGATATGTGAAGAGAAAAAGATTAGTTAAAACAAATGTAGGTCCCTTGCAGTCGGAAACAGGTGATCATGGGGAACAAGGACATGGCAGACCAATTGAATAACTACTTTGGTTCGGTCTTCACTAAGGAAGACATAAATAATCTGCCGGAAATAGCAGGGGACCGGGGGTCAAATGAGATGGAGGAACAGTGAAATCCAGGTTAGTCAGGAAGTGGTGTTAGGTAAATTGAATGGATTAAAGGCCGATAAATCCCCAGGGCCAGATAGACTGCATCCCAGAATGCTTAAGGAAGTAGCCCCAGAAATAGTGGATGCATTAGCGATAATTTTTCAAAATTCTTTAGATTCTGTTCCTGAGGATTGGAGGGTAGCTAATGTAACCCCACTTTTTAAAAAGGGAGGGAGAGAGAAAATGGGGAATTACAGACCAGTTAGTCTAACACCAGTAGTGGGGAAAATGCTAGAGTCAGTTATTAAAGATGGGATAGCAGCACATTTGGAAAGTAGTGAAATCATTGGACAAAGTCAGCATGGATTTATGAAAGGTAAATCATGTCTGATGAATCTTATAGAATTTTTTGAAGATGTAACAAGTAGATTAGATAAGGGTGAACCAGTGGATGTGTTATATCTGGACTGTCAGAAAACTTTCGACAAGGTCCCACATAAGAGATTAGTATGCAAACTTAAAGGACAGGGTATAGGGGGTTCAGTATTGATGTGGATAGAGAACTGGCTGGCAGACAGGAAGCAAAGAGTAGGAGTAAACTGGTCCTTTTAAGAATGGCAGGCAGTGACTAGTGGGGTACCGCAAGGCTCAGTGCTGGGACCCCAGCTATTTACAATATATATTAATGATTTAGACGAGGGAATTGAATGCAACATCTCCAAGTTTGCGGATGACACGAAGCTGGGGGGCAGTGTTAGTTGTGAGGAGGATGCTAGGCTGCAAGGTGACTTGGATAGGTTGGGTGAGTGGGAAAATGCATGGCAGATGCAGTATAATGTGGATAAATGTGAGGTTAAGAAAAGGAAAGTAGACTATTATCTGAATGGTGGCCGATTAGGAAAAGGGGAGATGCAACGAGACCTGGGTGTCATGGTACACCAGTCATTGAAAGTAGGCATGCAGGTGCAGCAGGCAGTGAAGAGAGTGAATGGTATGTTAGTATTCATAGCAAAAGGATTTTTAGTATAGGAGCAGGGAGGTTCTATTGCAATTGTACAGGACCTTGGTGAGACCACACCTGGAGTATTGCGTACAGTTTTGATCTCCTAATCTGAGGAAATACATTCTTGCCATAGAGGGAGTACAGAGAAGGTTCACCAGACTGATTCCTGAGATGGCAGGACTTTCATATGAAGAAAGACTGGATAAACTCGGCTTGTACTCGCTAGAATTTAGAAGATTGAGGGGGGATCTTATAGAAACTTACAAAATTCTTAAGGGGTTGGACAGGCTAGAAGAAGGAAGATTGTTCCCAATGTTGGGGAAGTCCAGAACAAGGGGTCACAGTTTAAGGATAAGGGTGAAGTCTTTTAGGACCGAGGTGAGAAAGAAAAATTTCACACAGAGAGTGGTGAATCTGTGGAATTCTCTGCCACAGAAAGTAGTTGAGGCCAGTTCATTGGCTATATTTAACAGGGAGTTAGATGTGGCCCTTGTGGCTAAAGGGATCAGGGGGTATGGAGAAAAGCAGGTACATGATACTGAGTTGGATGATCAGCCATGATCATATTGAATGGCGGTGCAGTCTCAAAGCGCCGAATAGCCTACTCCTGCACCTATTTTCTATGTTTCTATGTTTCTAATAACGATAGGTCGAGAATTAACAATCTTGTCAACCAGGCACATGAATTTGCATAATTTGAGAAAGCTCTTACGATATTGTGAGGGAGAACTGTAATCAGCTCAGAGGCACTTAATAAGGCACTTCAACAGATCTCAAAGAATCTAAAAAATTGTGTTCCTGGGTCATTTTCTTTCTTTAAAGGGCCTGTCCCACTTGGCGATTTTTTTCGGCGACTGCCGGCGTCATATCAGGTTCGCCAAAAGATTTTGAACATTTCGGCGACACAAAAAATTTTGTGAAAAAAAACGGCGGGTCATACGTCATCATGCCGCGTCACGCCGCATCACACCACAAATTTTTCGGTTGCCTGATACGTCAGTCAATGATGCCGGCAGTCGCCAAGAAAATCGCCAAATGGGACAGGCCCTTAAACTATTTTATTCTTTGCTCTTTCAAATGCCTTCTTCCAATGTATTCTTAACATTTGCAATGTACACAGTGCAAGTTATAGATTCAAATAACAAGTGTTTGCTGTGGAAGAGCCAGTTCTCAGAAGCATTATCCTATTTTGCCTCCGTTGTTTTTTTAAGTTTTGCATACTTTCTATATTCTAAATCACTCAATGTAAGCAAGTGTACTCTCTTCATTTCACTCGTCACTAATTTAGTGGCACTTAAGATTATGTTCTTCAACTTCAACATAGACATTACTTTACCCAGATGTAACTTCTCAAGATCCCATTATTTTGTGTACTCTCATGTAAAAAGCCCCACATCTAGAAATTAATCGGTGATCGGTAGCGTTAAAAGAGTTTTATAACAGTGTTGCCACATAATACTCTTCTTTTGAAATTAAATCTATCGATTTCAATGGAATAAATTTCAGAGACAGACCATGAAGCGCTGCTACTACCACAAGTTTCATGCTACTGATCCTCCCACCCCACTCCCCACCCTTTTCCCACAATTTAAAATATGTATGTGGAAACAAGGAACTGCAGATGCCAGTTTACAAAAGAAGACACAAAGTACTGGAGTAACAACAGCACCTCAGGTAAACTGAGACAGGTGATATTTTGGGTCGGGACCCCTTTTCAAACATCAGGAATTAAACCTGTTCGATTCTTAACATTTCCCAGTCCTTATGGTGCTGTTGATTTGTTGAGCATATCTACTAGTTTGTATTTTTATTTGCATTTTGGTGCAATGTGTCTGAAGCTGCCCTCTCATGTGAAAGGAAACATTCCCAGGCATTATTTCAAAGAAAAATTGACATATTGGTTCTTGTATTCTGAACATTACTCATTCCACAGTCATTTTACTGGTTGTTGGAGCGTGCAGCCTGTAAGCTTGCTATTGTGTTACTTACGATACAATTGTCTCCATGTATCCAAAGTGCCTCATTGGTCGCAGCAATTGAGACCACCTGAGGTTGTAAAAGGCATCGATGAATTGCAAGTCTTTCTTTCAATCTGACTCTCCTTGTTTCCAAGAAGAAATGACACAGAAAAGCAATAGTTCCAGGTATATTTTATTGGCATTCTCATATCAATACCTATTGAATGTACCCAGTAACAACAGTGTAAGCACTGTCAATGTATGTTCAAGGATTCTATGGTGTTGGGGATCTCAGGAACTGAAACCCCATTAGAAAATTGACTGTCATATGCTGTGAGAATGGAGCGGCTGGGCTTGTACACTCTGGAATTTAGAAGGATGAGAGGGTATCTTATTGTAACATATAAGATTGTTAAGGGTTTGGACACACTAGAGGCAGGAAACATGTTCCCGATGTTGGGGGAGTCCAGAACCAGGGGCCACAGTTTAAGAATAAGGGGTAAGCCATTTAGAACAGAGACGAGGAAACACTTTTTCTCACAGAGATTTGTGAGTGTGGAATTCTCTGCCTCAGAGGGCGGTGGAGGCCGGTTCTCTGGAAACTTTCAAGAGAGAACTAGATAGGGCTCTTAAAGATAGCGGAGTCAGGGGATATGGGGAGAAGGCACGAACGGGGGATGGGGATTGGGGTACTGATTGGGGATGATCAGCCATGATCACATTGAATGGCGGTGTTGGCTCGAAGGGCTGAATGGCCTACTCCTGCACCTATTGTCTATTGTCCATTGTCTATAAAATAGGCCTTCATTAAAATTGATGTAGCATCTCAAATCCCCTTTCACTCTGCAATTACATATTTTGTCTGTCCTATGTGACCATTTACAGATTTAAACCTACTCCAGTAAACCAAAAATGATTAGAATACAGTGGGGCGGCACGGTGGCGCAGCGGTAAAGTGTTAGAGATCTAAACTGAGCAATCTAAACTCATCAAAAAAGACAATTCCTTGTGGCAGAGATTGTAAGCTATGATGTTAGCAGCAAATGCAAGGCATTAGGGCCATTAATGTTGGAGATTTCTGCAACATTAGGGCATTATGTGGCTCTTGCTCAGTTTTGTATGTTTGTTTACCTGACACAATAATCGACAATATTACCTGACCAGGCAGGCCCTACAACTCAAACCCAGTGCGGCCACCAGACAACGGGACGTTTTGGCCAAGTTAAGACTCTATTATTTTTTAACAACTTTGAACTTGAAGGGAACAAGATGGCACCAAGAAACATGACGACACTTGTGTACTGCCTCAGTGTAATGTATTATTCATACACTGTTGTACCTGATCGTGATTGTGCCTATGTGTGTAGGTTAATAATAATTTTAAAATACAAAATGGATTCCAATAAAACTAAGACAGGCTTTCACCGTCTTCTATTAAATTGCCGCCATTGGAGCTCCAAACCGGAGCAGGCGGTCGGACTTGGTAAAGTTGGAGAGGCTCCGAATGGGAGCAGAAGGCCGGACTTGATGAAGTCGCCGGTGAGGCTCCAGATGGGAGCAGGCGGCTGGCATTAGTAAAACTGTCGGGCGCGGCCCCTACAGCTGCCGCCTTGAGGCTCCGAACGGGAGCAGGCGGCCTGAATTTGGAAAGCTAATGGGCGTGACCCTTGCAGCTGCCGCCAGTAAGGCTCCGGATGGGAGCAGGCGACTGACCGCGGAGAAGTTGACGGGCGCAAACCGTGCAGACACCTCCGTGGAGACTCCAGAAGGGAGCAGACAGCCTAATGCGGAGAAGCTGAAGGGCGCGACCCGTACAGCTTCCTCCATTGAAGCTCCAGAAAGGAGCAGTTGGGAGTCACTAGCTGGCCCCGCTTAGCAGCCTGTTAGTCCAGGCTTACAGCACTGGCAGGTGTGACCTGTCCAGTGAGCCCCGCTAAGGCTTCGAAGGAGCAGCCGGCCAAAAGAGCAGCCTGTCGATGCAGGCTGGGAGAAACTGGCAGCGCGATCTGCCAAAAAATGCAGAAGGCTGTCGAATTAAGCTCAGAGTACTAAGGCTCCAAAGGAACAGAAGGGGCTGAAAGGAGCGACCTGGCTAACCAGGCTGGGAGTAAAACTGGTAGCGTGCCCTGCACAGTAAGCTCCAGCAAGGCTCCAAATGAGGCTGTAGGCCGAAGGAGCAGTCTGTCCTATTGGGCTCAGAAATGCTGGCAGGCGTGTCTTGCACAGCAATGTCGATTTTGAGCTCTGGAAGGGAGCTGTTTGGCAAGCATGGGGCTCAAGATGTGGTCAGACTTGGTCTGCAATGGAACTTCACTGAAGCTTCAACAAGGAGGGCGACCAGGGATCAGAGACGCTGGCAGGTAAGGAATTTTGTTTCAGGAACGGGCTGCTACTCCAAAAATAGGTGCAGCGGGCCCGAAGAAGCTGGCACTGCCTGTGCAGCTATTGCCGTGGAGGCTCCGAAAAGGAGCAGGCGGCTGGAAGAGGCTCCGTAGAGGAGCAGGCGGCCACATTCAATAAGCTGACAGCTCAGCCTGTTAGGCTCCGAGTGGGAGCAGGTGGCCGGTGACGGCACGGCCAGTGCAGCTACGGCCATTGAGGCTCACCTCCGTTTTGGTGCTCCAAGGGAGCAGGAGACTGGTCATGGAGAGCTGATGGGTGCGGCCGTACAGACACCTCCGTTGAGGCTCAAAAAGGGAGCCAGTCAGATGCCTATTGGAAGCAACACCTGGCTCAGGGTTGCGTTATACTCCTCCCCTCTAGACTCCGTTGAGGCCCCAGAAGGGAGCAAGCCCGGACTCGGAGTCATTAGCAGGTGCGACTTGTCCAGTCAGTATATAATACAATTGTGCTCAGGAGACACTTACAGGCTGCTCCAGTCAGATGCCGGTGGAAGCCACACCTGGCTCAGGGTTGCGTTATATCTCCCGCTCACAAGAGGGGAAGCAATATCTGGCTCAGGTTTGCATTGCAATATCTCCCGCTCAGAAGAGGGGAAGCAACACCTGGTTCAGGGTTGCATTATTTTAGCTCCCGCTCAGAAGAGGGGAGTACTGAAGATTATTACATAGGTAACTCCAATTATGGGGATATTGACAAGGAATTCGAATCCCCTGAACTTATGGGGGATATGCTGCAGTTTAATCATATGAAGGAGTTCCGTCTCTTGTCACATAATTTGCCATCCCTTCGGGGATAGGAGATCCACTGGAGAAGATCTGGCTAAGAGCATCAGTGATTTAACTTCTTATCAGCTAAGGAGGGGTATATGCGGGTTACGGCTGGGAAATATACCAGCCTAGATGAACTACCCGACGTTGGATGTTCCAAATGTCAATCTCACCATTTGGGTGACTAAAATTAGAGCACATGGTATTGGGGGTAGGGTGTTGACATGGGTAGAAAATTGGTTGGCAGACCGGAAGCAAAGAGTGGGAGTGAACGGGTCCTTTTCAGAATGGCAGGCAGTGGCGAGTGGAGTGCCGCAAAGCTCAGTGTTGGGGCCGCAACTGTTTACCATATATATTAATGATTTCGAAGAGGGAATTAGGAGCAACACTAGCAAGTTTGCAGATGACACAAAGCTGGGTGGCAGTGTGAACTGTGAAGAGGATGTTAGGAGGTTGCAGGGTGACCTGGACAGGTTGAGTGAGTGGGCAGATGCATGCCAGATGCAGTATAATATAAATAAATGTGAGGTTATCCACTTTGGCGGCAAAAACAAGGGGGCAGATAATTATCTCAATGGGGTTAGGTTAGGTAAGGGGGAGGTGCAGTGAGGCCTGGGCATCCTTATACTCCGGTCACTGAAAGTTGGCGTGCAGGTACAGCAGGCAGTGAAGAAAGCTAATGGAATGTTGGCCTTCATAACAAGAGGATTTCAGTATAATAATAATAATAATACATTTTATTTTCGGGCGCCTTTCAAATCTCAAGGACACCTTACAAAGATTAACAGAAGAGAAAAAAACATATAGTCGGAGAAAAATAAATAATAAGGACATCATCAATATACAAATTAAAGATAGAAATCGCTCCAAAGACACAAAATCAAAAAACACAATGTGAAGATAGAGCAGCGGCAGCTAAAGCGCGCCAGCGTCCACTCTCCCTTCCGACAGCCATCTTGGACACAGACTAACATAGTAACTACATACAAAAAAATCATCCCCCCACAGTGGTTACCACTGTGGTGGAAGGCACAGAGTCCAGTCCCAACCCCAGTTCTCCCAAAAGTCAGGCCTATTGAGGCCACCGCTATTGCCTCTACGGAGGCCCGATGTTGCTGGCCGTTCTGGCCGGGTGGAGTTGCCCCGGCGTCGGGAGATTCCTCACAGTGGCTGGGCCACCTGGAACGGCCGCTTCCTAGCAGGGGATTGGCGGCTTCCGAAGCCGACAGGGACGCACCGGGTTGGAGCTCCCAGGCTCCCGATGTTAAAGTCGGCGCCGCCCGCTGCGCTCCGCAGACCCGCAGCCCGGAGGTGTTGAACACGGCGGTCACAGCTCACCGGAGCTCCAGCGCTTCGATCCAGCGCGGCGACCCAGGCAAGGCATCGCCCGCTCCGCTCCACGATAGCGCTCCAGAGCTGTGCCGCCAACGAAGCCGAGGTGCTGGGCGGTCCCTGCCAGGAAACGGCGCTCCAAGCCCGCTGTTAGGCCACGAGGACGGGTCGACGGGCAGCCCGGAGAAAAAGCTGCCTCACCGACCAGGTAGGGACCTAGAAGTAAGATTACCTCCTTCCCCCCACATTAAGAAGTCCATTTCTCCTACAAACGAAAAACAAGACTTACTAAAAAATTGGGGGGAAAATGGATTAAACGGACGGCTGTTGGTTAGCAGCCGTTCCCCAAGATGGCTCCTCCTCCCGATAGGAGGAGTATAGGAGTAAAGAGGTTCTTCTGCAGTTGTATAGGGCTCTGGTGAAACCACATCTGGAGTATTGTGTAGAGTTTTGGTCTCCTAATTTGAGGAAGGACATCCTTGTGATTGAGGCAGTGCAGCGTAGGTTCACGAGATTGATCCCTGGGATGGCGGGACTGTCATATGAGGAAAGATTGAAAAGACTAGGTTTGTATTCACTAGAGTTTAGAAGGATGAGGGGTGATCTTATAGAAACATATAAAATTATTATAGGATTGGACAAGCTAGATGCAGGAAAAATGTTCCCAATGTTGGGTGAGTCCAGAACCAGGGGCCACAGTCTTAGAATAAAGGGGAGGTCATTTAAGACTGAGGTGAGAAAAAACTTTTTCACCCAGAGAGTTGTGAATTTATGGAATTCCCTGCCACAGAGGGCAGTGGAGGTCAAGTAACGGGATGGATTTAAGAGGGAGTTAGATAGAGCTCTAGGGGCTAGTGGAGTCAAGGGATATGGGGAGAAGGCAGCACGGGTTATTGATAGGGGATGATCAGCCATGATCACAATGAATGACGGTGCTGGCTCAAAGGGCCGAATGGCCTTCTCCTGCACCTATTTTCTATGTTTCTATGTTTCTATGTTTCTATAACTTCTCATTCTCAACTCCAATGGCCATTGGCCGAGCTGTTCAACCATCCCCCTTTATCTCAGGAAACAATCTAGTGAACTTTCCATAAGCTAACTCCATGCTAATGAATCCCTCCTTAAATAAGGCCAAAACCTTAAACTATACTCTGAACTTGATCTCAACTACAACCTGTATAGTTGTAGTATAAACATACACAATATTTAAAAGCACAATGATATTCAGAAACCTTTATTACAATAAACAAGGGGCATTCAAAATTACCCCAACTGATTTTATAAGTAGTAACTTAAAGTAACAAACACATTTACAAGGCGACTGAATCCTGGTGTCTCTTGATGTTTCACCAGTAGCCGTGAGGCATCTTAAAGTGGGAAAATAAGGTAGTGAATTAGAGAGAAAATTTCAGCCCTTATTTTGACAATCTATTTGGGTTCTAGATGAAATCTCCCCGAAATTGCTATTTTATGTCTTTCATAGTTCACATACTTTTATCCACATTGCTTCCATGATTAGATGATTTGTAAAATATTCCATTAGTATGATCGATGTCTTCCCACCTTTCCATCAATTCTTGTCTCCATTGTAACAAGGGTAAATGCTGCTCTTTCCACATAGAAGTTCTATAATCTATATAAAAAAACAATTGTCTGCTTCCCTTTTCAGTTATCACCTTTGCTCAGTCAAACGTAAGAGTCTGCTCTTGCACACCAGCAGTAAAACCGATATAAAGTCTAAATTAATCCCCTGAGATAACAATTACCCACCCTTTCCAATGGTCTGTAACCACTTTGCAATCTATCAAGCATAATGATGTTCAAATGGTTTGAATTAAGTTGAAAATAAAAAAAGCTGTGTGTGCTAGAAATCTAAAAATAAAAAAAACACTGTAAATACTCAACTGGTCAGGCAGCATCTACGGAAAGAGAAACAATTAACGTTTCAGGTCAAAGGCCCTCTGCCAGAACTTGGAAATGGAGAAAACAAATTAAAGTTTACCCGCAGGGAGAGGGATGGATAGGACAACAAGAAAATCTTGGATAGGATATGGGCCAAGGTTGCCATGGTGATAAGCTGTTGAAGAAGCAGTTTGCCTCATAGATTAATGACGAAGGTCAAAGAGACAGAAAATAAAGGCACGTGCAAAAGCTGTGAGACCTGCGTCAGAATTGTGGGAAATGCCCAGCTAATCAGCCAGGGTCAATTAATAGAGTTAATATTGCAGAATGGATAACCAACAGCAAAGCTGTTACATACAGAAAAATCAAGTTATCTGCAATTGTTGAATTCGATATTGATTCAAGAAGGCTGCAGTTTTCATAAATGGAAGACAAAGTGCTGCTCTACCTTATTGGAACAGTTCGGGAAGGCACTCACAAATAGATCACTGTGGGAGTGGGATGGAGAATTAAAGTGTCCCGCCACTGAGTGCTCAGGGTCACTACTGCAGATTGACCACCTGTCCTTTTATCTTGTCTCTTCACATCTAGGAGAAGCAGTAATTCACTTGAATACTGCTTCCAAACTGGTGTATGATATTGATGCTCACACACTGGAGATCTCTGTCTTGGAGATACCAAATGCAGATTAGAGTAATTAATGCTCGAAGATAGACACCAAGTGCTGGAGAAGCTCAGTGGATCCGGCAGTATCTCTGGAGAAAAAGGATGGGTGACATTTTGGGTCAGGACCCTTCTTCAGACTGAAAGTAGAGAGGAGGGCACTGGAGGTAAGAAAAGGCCAAAGCCAGATTAGGTGATGGTGGGACCCTCCATTCTGTGCTCAAGGTGACTGAGCTTCCAATCATCTGTCATTTTAATTCTCTATCCCACTTCAACTCTGACCTTTCTGGTTCTAACCACCTGCATTGCTCCAATAACCTTGAGGAAAAGCACCTCATTTTCCGCTGCATTCTTATTAAATTCAGCAATTTCCTGTTTGAGTTAGAATTGGCCATTTACCTTAACTGTTGGGTATCAGATTAGCCAGTGTCTCTTTCCTCGCAAATGCTGCCTAAATTGGTGGGTATTCTTTTCAATTTACAATTTCCAGCAACTGCTATGTTCTACGTCTCACAGTTCCAGCATGATCTTTTGCATTTTATACTCGTTCATTTTATACTTCGTTCATACAGTTCTCATTCATCTACTGACTAGCAGGCACAAGAAGTATTAGCCCAGTGCTTGGCATTCTCGATGTCTGTCTTATCACATACTTTCCCTCTGTTTTCTCCACACTCCCTCTCTCTGCAAACTAAACATACACTGAATGTCTGAAGAAGGGTCTCGACCCAAATCGTCACCCAGACCTTTTCTCCAGAGATGCTGCCTGACCTGCTGAGTTATCCAGCATTTTGAGTGTATATTCGGTGTAAACCAGTATCTGCTGTTCCTTCCTAAACACACATGTGTTTTCTCACTTCTCAAATTCTGATGATCTCATATGGTGCAACACAATTGTAAAAAATAACTGTTTCAGGATTGGACGAGGGTTGGTCAAGATTATAAATAATGATCTCCTTTTCTTTTTTATTTTATTTTATTTTCTCTATTTTCTCTCTCAACTTTCTTCATTTACTCGTTTTCTTTTTTCACACACTATATATTTCACATCTTTCTATCCTTTACTATCTAACTTCTTTTTCTTATTCTAATCTTTTTTCAATGTAACAAAAAAAAAAAAAAAGAAGTTGTACATAAAATGTATTATGAAAATATATATTAGGCACTTTGGTGCCATATGACTGTACTTACTTCTAATAAAATAAAATATAAAAAAAAAATTTTTTTTTTTTAAAATTCTGATGATCATTGATCCGAAACATTAATTTTACTTCGGAGTCACGTGAGTGACTACGTGAAGAACCCCGCTTACGACGCATGCGTGTCATATCGCATACATGCATTGAACGAGTCGCACCTGGGGAGGACGTCCCCTTGAACGGGATAACTGAAAAAGCCGACGGACGGCAGGTAAGTGACTCTGCATTTCACCCTGTGTAGGAAATGGACAGAGCAACGCGTAGAAAGGCTGTAAAGAAGCTGCAGGACGTCAGTGGCGAAGGTGCCGGGGACCTGCAGCAGCAGCCGCCGGCACAGGCAACTTGTACGGAGACATCAGCTGTGCCGGATTTAAACCCCGCGCCGGGAAAATCAAATCCTAGACCGGCCGGGAAGGCAAAGCGCAAAGTACATCACTGCGAAAGTGATGTGCAGAAACAGCCTCCGGATAATACTTACCGATACCAGAGTAAGGATGAGCAGCTGCAGGATATAGCGCAGCCAGCAGCGGCCACTTTCGCGGAGCTGGGAAACCGGTACGAGTGGCTGCAGCATGTTCAGGCCGTCAGCGACAGTTGCCGGGGAGTACCGGGACTGCGAGCAATGGCATAATTATATGGGGCGGCATGGAGCGACCAGTGCCCGGAGGCATGGGGACCGGCTGGGGAAAAAACCTGCATGCGACTAGTGCCCGAGAGCACGAAGGTCGGCAGGAGCGGTTGGATAAATTTAAACACCCGCGATCGACTAGTGCCCGAGAGCACGTAAGTCGGCTGGAGCGGTTGTTGGAGGAACTTCTCCAGAGTGGCAGGCTCCAGGATATGGACGATAGCCACAGTGGCAAAGGTGTAAGTCCCTCAGCAGATTACCATAAACGGCTGCTTGACATTTCATCCTCCTCGGAAGAGGGTGTTGAAGGGCTGCCTGTGTCAGATTCTGAACTAGAGATGGACCCACATTCCCATATGGAGGACGAAGAAACCAAGTTGCTGGACATGGTAGGGCAATACTTTCAGCAAGAACAGACTGGCAAAGATCTAGAGGCCAGGATGGCTGCCAGCATTGAGTACATGTCTACACATCACCTGCAAGCCAATACCTTTGCTGAGGTGTTGGCAAGACATTTACCTCCGGGAAATTGTGGGGCTCTGAATGTGGCCAGTGTTAACCGAAGTATTTGGAGACACGTTGGTCAGGCAATCAGGAGTCAGGATATAAAAATTCAAAACGCTCTGAAAGGTCTCTCGGCGGGCATAACAGCCTTGGGCCGTACGCTAGAGAACGTAGACATGACGAATGACAATAAAGATGCTTTAGCGCTTTTTTGCAACGTTCAATTTGAACTTAATAATATAAGGAAGGGGGCTATTCAGCCAGCTCTGGATCCAAAGTTTGCAATCCTGTGCAAGCAAAAAGCTATAAAACCCCAAACCCTGTTGTTTGGGGGTGACCTGTCGAAACAGGTCAAAGATTTGGAAGAGGAGGCCAAGACTTTGGGCCTAATCAGAGCGGCCAAAGGATATTTTGGCAAATGATATCAACCTTATGGGCCTCCTAAAAAAGGTAGTACTTATACTTATAGTACTAGAAATTGGAGAAGGCCAGAGGTAACCAGCAGCAGCGGCCTTTTTTAGGGGTTGGCCCGGGACACCCACTGTGGAAGATGCGCAAGCCTCCACTTCAACATCTACCCCACCCTCAACCTCAAGGCCCTCCGCAGCCACGGTTGAAACCAAGAAAGTAACTAAATTTCCACCGATAACCATGGAGGTAGGTGGGTCTGTGCCTCCAGAATTAATAAGGAGCACGGAAGTTGGAGGGAGGTTGCAATTTCATTTGGAAGCATGGTGTAATATAACTATGGACAGATATATCCTTAGCAGTATTAAGGGATATCTGATAGAGTTTATACACATACGAAACCCTCCAGTACAACATACACCGGACAGAATATACATGCTTACCAAATTAGAACAAGCTAAAGCTCACATAGAACTACAAAGGTTGTTCACTAAAGGAGTAATTGAAATGATCAAACATGAACAACAGGAATTTGTCTCAAACATATTTATTAGACATAAGAAAGATGGGGGTTGCCGTATTATTATTGATTTATCAACGCTTAACAATATTGTACAATATGTTCATTTTAAAATGGATACTTTTAGCACTGCTACAGAGTTAGTTTTAGCGGGCTACTTTATGGCAAGTATTGATCTTCAAGATGCTTACTATACGATACCCATCAGAGGTGAACACAGGCGGTTTTTTGAAATTTAACTGGATGGGACAGCTTTGGCAATACAAGGCGCTACCAAACGGCCTAACATCAGCCCTAGATTATTTACAAAAATTCTGAAACCAGCTATGGCATTGCTTAGACAACAAAACTATAGGGTAATGGCATATTTGGATGATATCTTTATTGTGGGGAAAACTTATGAATTGGCTAGTCAGGCAGTGGTTGCCACAAAACAACTGTTGGAACATCTGGGATTCATTATCCATCCAATTAAGTCAAAATTAACACCATCTACTAATATTGATTACTTAGGGTTCACCATTAACACACTTGATATGTTCGTGACTTTACCTATAGGGAAAGCTACGGAGTTACAAAAGGATTGCACAGAGCTTATTAATACCTTTAAACCATCCATCAGACGGGTAGCCAGGATTATTGGGAAAATTGTAGCCACGTTTCCTGCCAATTCAATTTGGACGATTACATTACCAAAATTTACAGAGAGAAAAAATTAGAGCACTCAAAAATAATAGAGGCCATTTTGATAGGCCAATGGAGCTAACAATTGAAGCCATAAAAGAACTACAATGGTAGGAACACAATGTTAAGTATAGCTCCAACCCAATAGTTTTTCCCAACCCATCTATGGTATTGCAAACAGATGCCAGTGCAATTGGTTGGGGTGCAACGGATACCATCTCGAGCTGTGGGGAGAGATGGAATACACAAGAAACTAACCTACTTAACACTAAGGGTATAAATTACTTAGAAATGTTGAGTGCGTTTTATGGTCTAAAATCTTATTGCTCGGGAATGAAACACCAGCATGTTAGATTGCAGATAGATAATACCACGGTGGTGGCATATATAAATCATATGGGTGGAAATATATCAACATCCTGTGATGAGTTAGCAAATTCTATTTGGCAATGGTGCATCCAAAGGAATATTTGGTTATCAGCTACGTATCTACCAGGGATACTTAATTCAGTGGCAGACGCCAGGTCACGAAAATTTAATGAAAATACGGAATGGATGTTAGATAGAACGATATTTGCTAAAATCACAGCAAAGTATGGAATGCCGGATATTGATCTTTTTGCATCCAGGTTAAATCATCAATTACCAAGGTATGTATCATGGGAACCAGATGCTGGGGCAGAAGCTACAGATGCATTCTCACTGCACTGGGGGAAATGGTTCATTTATGCATTTCCTCCTTTCTGCCTCATCAATCGGGTACTACGGAAAATTCAACAAGATTCGGCATCTGGGATTCTCATAGTACCTGATTGGCCTACCCAACCATGGTTCTTGGTGCTACAGGATTTGGTGCTAACACCATGTAGTATGTTAAGACATAGTCCTCAGTCGCTTGTGCATCCGGTGACTCAGGATAGCCATCCTTGCCATAATTATCTGAATTTATTGGTTTGTAGACTCTGAAAGACCCGCCTCGGGACATGGGTCTATCTGATAGAACTGTGGACATGATCACAGCAGCACAGAGAACTTCGACTCAAAAACAGTATTTATGTCATATTAAGAAATGGACTAAGTACTGCCAGAATAACAATCTGGACCACAGGAAGATGGATGTTCCAGCTATGCTAGAATTTCTCACCAGCCTGCACTATGAAGGACTCAGTTACAGCACGGTGAATAGTGCTAGGAGTGCATTGTCGACTTATCTATGGCAAGGCACAGAAAGACAAGCTGTGGGCTCACATCCTCTAGTAGTAAAACTGTTACGAGGCATCTTTAACACCAACCCACCAAGGTCTAGATACAGCCAAATCTGGGATGTGAGTGTGGTCCTAACCATGCTAAGGAATTGGTCGCCGGCTACAGCTTTAACTCTGAAAAAACTCATTATGAAAATGGTAATGCTAATGGCGCTGGTCACAGCGCAAAGGGTCCAGCCATTGCAGAAATTAAGATTGGATAGCTTGACTGTGGCGACAGGAACTTTGATATTTGTGATCCAGGACCTTATTAAGCAAAATAGACCAGGATCAGCGGGTCAGGTCATAGCATTCATAACCTATCCGGAGGACGAACGCCTCTGTGTAGTGAAACACATTATGTTATATATTGACAAAACAAAGGCTATCAGAGGCAATGAACAGGCTCTTTTGATCAGCCATAAGAAGCCGTACCATAGAGTCTCGACCCAGACCATTTCGCAGTGGCTGAGATATGGCTTAATAAAGGCGGGAGTGGACACTAATGTATTCAAATCTCACTCCACCAGGGCTGCAGCTACATCGGCAGCTAATTGCCTTGAGGTATCGATGGACCAAATCCTCAGGACTGCAGGATGGTCATCAGAGAAAACGTTTCAGAGATTTTACAACAAACCAGTTAGGAATGAAGGAACGTTTTCAGGGAAAATTTTAAGTTCTATATAATTTATACCTGAAGCTTACAAGGTTTATGATTTGATTTAATAAATATTATTTATCATTTACGTATAAAAATTGGTATGAATGTATTTCTTGAATATCAGTAACAATTTCTCCCAAACTACCAAGGCAGTTGTGAAGCATGGACTCGTTCCATGGCATGAGGTCACAGAGCTTTGAAATCTTCACGTAGTCACTCACGTGACTCCGAAGTAAAATAGTAAGATTAAACGTGAACTTACCAGTTTGAAGTTTGATCTTTATTTTATGAGGAGGAACGTTGAGGGAATACGTGCCCTCCGCTCCCACCCTCATATCGTCATATCTTAAACTGGTATCTCTTTAATAATCTTACTATCTTAGGTCATTATAGTGTATCTGTGACCTCACACCGCTGCTTTGAAGGATGACACGCATGCGTCGTAAGCGGGGTTCTTCACGTATTCCCTCAACGTTCCTCCTCATAAAATAAAGATCAAACTTCAAACTGGTAAGTTCTCGTTTAATCTTACTATTCTACTGCTCTCTCCATGGATACTACCCAACCTGCTGTGTATAGTGAGCATTTTACATATTTATGGTATTAAAAATTCATATCATTCATAAGAAGAGGAGACCTACCCCAGTGTCTTGGCAAACATTTATCCTTCAGTAACGGTCAGACTGTTTCTTATCACGTTTCTGATTGTGGGAACTTGTTGTGTGTGATGTGCTGCCTTGTGACCTTCATTGCAACACCAACTATATTTCAAAAGTGTTTAATTGGTTATAGAGTGCTTTGAGACATCCTGAGGTCATGCAAAGGTGCTACATAAATGCAATTATTTATTTCACATTAGGCATTTTCCTTCCCTAAGCTAGCCATGTATAAACTGTGAGTATTAGTCATGGACTAGTTTGAGGCAGTTCTTCCAGGCAATAAATTACCACACAATGTGTCATCTCATGCAGCTTCCATAGCCTGATCTATGTAAATATGTATAATGAGGAAACACAAAGAAAAATGTTGAAGAGAGTTGATAAATAATAGTCAAAGAATTACAGATATCAATTTGGATGCTGAGACATATTGTCATCATCACAATGGCAGGAATGGCCATCAGTGATGTACTTTCTGTGATAAAAGACATAATCTTTATAAAAAATGATGCGGCAGATCTCGTTAGCAATATAAAGTAAATCATCTCATTAATATATTGTGGTATGAAAATGAGACATAATTGGAACCAAAGAACATTTATTTCCCATTCTATCCATGCATCTCTTTCTTCTTTGTATAATTATCAAAGTGCCGTTTACTTAAGATGAAAGAGGCAGAATTAAATCATTACATTTATTTTGATGCACTCTGTTACAGTCATGTATTTTTCACGTCAGCTTTAGCTGGCTGCGCCCAGTGTTGAAACCAAGTTCAAAATGGTAAAGCTTGGTAGACATAAAGTGCTGGAGTAACTCAGCGGGTCAGGTAGCATCTCTGGAGAAAAGGAATAGGTGATATTTTCGGTCTGAACCCTTCTTCAGAAACGGTGTGAAGAAGAGTTCCGACATGAAACTTCACTTATTCCTTATCTTCAAAGGTACTGCCTGACCCACTGAGTTACACCAGCCCTTTGTGTCTATCTTCAGTATAAACCACCATCTGCAGTTCCTTTCTACACGGACATACCATTGTTGCCAGTCAAGCAGCAGGACTCCCTCAAAATGATAATCCGCTGGTTGCCACAGATTCAATATTTTGACATAATCCATGGAAACAGCATATATTCTGCTCCTCTCTGGAACAAACTGCTTTCTTCATCTGCTACTGTTCCTCACAGCCCTCTAGATCAGATAAGATCAAGATTTGTTTATTGTCATATACACCAGGGTGCAATGAAATTCCTTGTTCACATGATGCTCACTGGGTAAACATTATCTGAGCAGTAATGATTAATACAACAATAAATACATTGTCAAGTGTCAAACAACAGAATGATGTAAGTTTGCACTGCAAAACCAAGCAGACCCAATGAATAATAATAGTGAGATAGAGTTAAGAACAAGAGTATGTGGCCAGGAATGTTCTTAAGTGTGGACATCCAAGCATTCAAACTCCTGTATCTTCTCTCAGAAGGTAGAAGAGAGCGAAGCGAATGGCCAGGGTGACAGGTATCCCTGGCCATATTCCAGGCTTCCTGATACAAAGCACCGTGAAGATGGACTGGATAGAAGGAATGGCAAGCCTGTGATGGACTAGGCTGTGTTCATCAGAATCTGCAGGTACAGCTGGTCAAGAGCAGAGCAGTTGCCAAGCCAGGCTGAGATACATCCCATCAGAATACCTTCCAGAGCGCAACTATAGAAGTGCAAAAAAATCCAAAGATAGACACAAAATGCTGGAATAACTGAGTAGGACATGCAGCATCGCGAGAGAGAAGGAATGGGTGACATTTCGAGTCGAGGCCCTTCTTCAGACTGAGAGTCAGGCGAGAAGGAAACTAGTGATATGGAAGAGTACAAAGGGAACATTAGGTGTGAAAAGGACATATCAAAGCAGATGATGTTCAAAGGAAATGTAGAATTGTTCTTTGTTGGCTGAGGGGAAGTTGACAACAAGGCATATAAACAGTAAAATTAATCAGGAGGACAGTGAAACTAGTCAGAGAACTAGAGTGGGGAACGGGCGGGGGGGGGGGGGAGGGAGGGAAAGCAAGGGGTTACTTGAAGTTAGAGAAATCAATATTCAAAAATCAGTCTGAAGAAGGGTCTCGACCCAAAATGTCACCCATTCCTTCTCTCCAGAGAGCTGCCTGTCCCCCCGCTGAGTTACTCCAGAATTTTGTGCCTATCTTCAATATTCATACCGTTGGGTTGAAATATAAGGTGCTGTTCCTCCAATTTAAAATAATCCACTTGGACATGCCAAATCTTCTCAGACCAAAACATATGCAAAAAGACATTCATCTATTAGGAATAGGAATACTTTATTGTCACATGTGACTAGGCACAGTTAGATTCGTTGCTTGCATACACAATGTATATAAATAGCAGCCACCTACGGCGCTGACAAAGTTACAAAGCACGCCGGCTCCCCCTTTTATCCCACTCCACAACAGTTCCCCCATACCGGGTTTCCATTGTCCATTGTCCATTGTCCCCCCCTATTGTCCATTGTTCTCCTCATGGCAGTCCCCCCACGCCGGGTGGGGGGACTGCCATTGGTCTTCCCTCCCCCCCTCACGGTGGTCCTCTATGTTCTCATCGACCGTCAACTGCGGGTCGACCCACAAGGCATCGTTGCCGCCACGAAGCTTCACCACCGACGAGGCTTCAACCGAGGCCTCACCGCTGTCGACACCCCACCTCACACCTCCGTGGTGCCGACCCAGGCCCCAGCCGCAGGCTCCGTCGGCCGCATCGACCGACCCGGGCTTCTACCGGCAAGGCCCCGGTCAGGCCCCAACCCGGGCTTCTACGTGGCGATCCGGGAGGCGCCTCGATAAAGGCCTCCGACCGCGGTCCCAGTCCACAGCCGCGGGATCCGTCGGGAAGCCTTCTGTTGCGCGGCCCGTCGGGAATCTATTAAAGACCTATTGTATCAGTATTACAGGTCTCGCTCAGCCTGCTTGAGCGAGACCTGAGGCTCCTGCCCTCCTCCCATCAAAATAAAAATATGGTTTACAATGTGTGGACTGTGGATTCATCCACAGTCCACACATTGTTAACCATATTTTTATTTTTATTTGTATTTTTATTTTGTATTTTAATTTTTATTTCTACTATCTTGCACTATGACCAGACGCTAAACTGCATTTCGTTGTACCTGTACTCGTATTTGTGCAATGACAATAAAGCTGAATTGAATTGAATTGAATTGAATTAGCAAATTTATCATTTAACTTTTAGCTTGCTTTCATCTGGTATCAACACAGTGTTTCACACAAGATAATCAACGGCTCATATTGAGACAGTAATTCGTACAGTCTGGTAGACAGCCAGCAAGAAGTGAAAAGGAAGAACATTCAAATCCATTAATTGATCCTTGGCCAGAGGCAAGGGTCAGAGACGTAATCCTTACAGGAAAGTCAAAGGCAGCAGGCAAAGAACAAAGAAGTAAGTTGCTCAAGTTTATCAATGGCTAAGTACTGAAGTAGTATTAATCCAGTGTTTTTGGTTATATAAACAAAGAATTATCAGCAGGAAGAAACTCATTGCCAAGTATCAGCTACAGCATAGCATTTGTTTGTATTTCTAGTGACATCTATTGCCACACTCTGAGACATGGACCCTTCGTTTCTCTAGGTATTCTAGTCAGTATGTTGGGAAAGCGGAGCACTAGGATACCAAAAATCATTAGTTTACTGTTCCATGAGCTTTAGTGGCCAGTTGTTGCTCATGTCTAGCAGCTTCGTGCTCCTTCTTGAGTTCAGGGTGGCCAATAGCCAAAGGCCTGAATGGCTCAGAATCATGACTGGGGTTGTGGATGGGGTAATGGCTGTGCAGCTCCACAGTGCGGATGGTTGAGATGGGGTTAGACATATATGGAGGAAGAGATGGTGTCTAAATGTTTCTTAAACGTTGTGAGTGGGTTTTTTTTAAATTCACACTTTGTGTCATTTGTGCATGTGCATTTCTGAAGTGACTGAACATAACCCTGCATCCTTCCACCCTGACAACCGTAGCAGAGTTGCCAGAGATGCACAGTTGTTTCAATTCCACATGTGCTGAGCCACAGACCATGACCTGAAGAGTCCTGGGGGCAGCTGCATCCTAGCCGTCAAGTGCATGATCAGGATTAATGCACCTTGGTAGCGAATAAGCACAGCAAATCTACCTAGGGATTTGGAAAGAAAATGATATAAATAATTGAAAACTGCACTCTGTAAGAGATGAATGGGAAAGTAACTGAAGCAGAGATAATTATGTGAATGGTGGTGGGTTTAAGGGTGGAGGCATTTGGACAAAGTGATTTGTTTCGAATTATTCAGCAATAAATGGTATTCAAGCAGAATCTTGAAATAGGAAACCTGGCAGAAGAATATGGAGAGATAGTTTCAGAATACTGGGTCAGGGCAACTGAAAGCACAGTCTTCACTGAGGGTTTAGTTTATGGTTTAGTTTAGAGATACAGGCCCTTCAGCCCACCGAGTCTATGCTGACCACCACTCATCCATTCACACTAGGTTGTCCCATTTTCACATCCACTCCCTGCACATTAGTAATATTATTTTAAAAAGAGGCTATTTAACCGACAAGCCACATATCTTTGTGATGTATGAGAAATCCGGAGCACATATCTTTGTGATGTATGACAAATCCGGAATGAAACGCCGAACAGTCACAGGGAGAACATGCTAACTCCACACCAACAAGTTTAGGATTTAAGCAAGATATCTGGTGCGGTGAAGTAGCAACTCCAGTTTAGTTTAGTTTAGTTTAGAGATACAGTGTGGAAACAGACCCTTGTGCCCAACAAGTTGATGTCAACCAGCGATCACTGCACACCAGCACCATCCTAGACACACACCAGGGACAATTTACAATTTTTACCAAACCTATACGTCTGAGGGAGGAAACTGAAGCACCCGGAGAAAACCAATGTGGTCACAGGGAGAACGTACAAACTCCATACTGACAGTACCCGCAGTCAAAATCAAACACGGGTCTCTGACGCTGTAAGGCAGCAACTCTACCGCTGTGCCACCGTGCCGCCCTCTACCAGCACTGGTGAGGCAAGGTTGATAGATACAAAGGGAAGAGTCAAGGGATCTGGAAGTTCTGGGGAATGGGAGATAGCATAGATAAACAAGAGTAAATTATACACGAGGATGGAAAAATTAGTTGACAATAATTCCTAAACGGTAATTCTATGTGTTGTCTCCTTTTTCTATTACTCAGCGTATAATAAGGAAAAGTGTAAGATTATATTCAATTGGCTGTAAGACAAAATAGTTATTTTGCACAGTAACAAACTAATTTGTTAATAAAAGACCTACCATGCAGATTCAAAATGTTATTCCAAAGATTTGGTAAACCTGAATATTAAAGGCATAGATCTTAGTTTCAAAATGTTGTCTCATTAAACAGTAGTTAAATATAAAATTTAGCAAATATTAATTGCAAAATCTGAATTTATTATACCTCATTATCAACATTGTGTCGGCGATCAAAGTTAAGATAATACATCATGATATTAATATCTAATATAGTAAATAATGACCTTATGCATGAATCAGCATTTAAGATGAAATTTAATTATTGCAGATTGCTGTTTTAAAGGAGCAACAAATGCAATCCAAGACAAAACCAAGTAAACCAAGTAAACCAAGCAACTTCCCAAGGGAGACGTGCATAGAGACAAGGTGAGTTCTTTAATTCTTCCACTTTTGGTTGGTAACGGGGCTTTGACGGGTTGGAAAAGTTAAAATAAATAGTTAAATTACAGTGCAGTGTTAAATTACTTAGCAGGTTCATAGCTGCTAAAGTCCTTTTGTACCTTCAGCCAGGTCCCGTGGGAAATGGCACTGCTCTAATGTACAACCTTTTTGCCACAGTTCTACCAGACTAATGGCAACGATGACCAGAAACGCAACAGATTTGCAGGCCTCCAGAGAGCATTCCAGATCAATATAGCAAGCAGTCCAGCAGGACGCAACGCTCAGAAGTGTCAATAAATTGTTTTCTGTTAACCTCCCTCTGCATTTGGTTGTCCATTTTAGACATTGTAATGGAAGGATATTTAAAATTTCAGTGGCTCTTCACCAGTCCGCCCTCCCCTCCACTCTCTCCACTATAACTGGGGCGGTACAGTGGCGCAGCGGTAGAGTTGCTGCCTTACAACGCCAGAGACCCGGGTTCGATCCTGACTACAGATGCTGTCTCTACCAAGTTTGTACACTCTCCCTGTGACCCAATGGGTTTCCTCCGGATGCTCAGGTTTCCACCCACACTCCAAAGAGGTACAGGGTTGTAGGTTAATTGTCTTCTGTAAATTGTAAATTGTTCCTAGTGTGTAGGATAATGCTTGTGATCGCTGGTCGGTGCGGGCTTGGTGGTCCGAAGGGCCTGTTTTCGCCCTGAATCTCTGAAATCTAAAGTCTAAACTGCTTCTATCACTATAAGGGTCTGGCCCCTTTGCTTCTGCCCCCCTGTCTCCCTCTGCCACCCTCCTATCCCCTTGCTTCCTCTCTCCTGACTCCTCATTGTCTTTCCCCTGACCTCACTTCCTCTGTCCTGCTGCCTCATTCCCTTCCTCCTGAACTCTCACTGACCCTCATCTCCACATTTGCTGCCACCCTCACCATGTCTCCACAGCTTGCTCCCAACTAGTCAACGGCCTCTGTCTTCCAAGTACCCAAATCACCTCCCTGGTCAGAAGACTGCTCCATTTGAAGTCTATCAAAAAGGAGTGAGGGGGACCCTGCCATGCCCCACCTAATCCCTGCCAAGAGTGAGTATGTGTGTGCATCACAAGGGTGGAAATGATGGGTAGTGGTGGTTTGGGGTTAGGCCAGTGGAAGGCCAGAAGCAAACCCCCGTGCACAGATAGCAAGTTGTCCCAAGGATAGTGAGTGGCCCATGAGTTGTGGACCCTCTATGTGACTCGTCCTGACCACGTGCTCTAAGACCATCAAATGCATATGAGATCCATCTCTCTTATCATGATTCCAAGCACGTCAGAACACTGGACTTATGACTCAATTAATTTGTTTCCAATATCTGATAGATCAATATATTTGCATGCTGGGTGACGTAAATGAAATCTTGATCAAGATACTTGTTCTCAGTTGCCTGATCACTCTCATTATTCTCGTATCTCTAGTTCTCTCTGAGTTGCCCAACCAGAGTCAGTATATCCTGCATTCTGAGCTGGTTTTTAAGTCATTCAACGGGTCTCTGCTCTCTCTTAAAAAGTACCTTCTTCATATAATGTGATCCAATTATTGCAAATGTGAGCCTCTTTGCTTCTTTTTCTCAGCAAATCATTGATGATTAGCCCATATTCCTTTTTATCATGCTCTGACGTCAAGAACCAAGGGAACATTGGCTTCATTACTTTATCTCTAAATGTGCTGCTCTTTACTGTCATTATCCAAAATACATTTCCAACACAATATATAATTTTTTTTTAAATCTATTCTCCCATAGACATCACTGGCAATGCCAGCACTTTTGCTCATCACTAATTGGTCCTGAACTGATGAAGCTGTTAAGAGTCGATGTGTCTACAGAGACATAGGCCAGACAGTGTGGGGGCAGTTTCTCACCCAGTCTAGCTGGGTGAATGTGTAGGAAGGAACTGCAGATGCTGGTTTACACTGAAGATAGACACAAAAAGCTGGAGTACTCAAAGGGTTAAGCAGCAATTCTGGAGTAAAGGAATAGTTTAGTTTAGTTTAGTTTAGTTTAGAAATACAACATGGAAACAGGCCCTTTGGCCCACTGAGACCACACAGACCAACGATGCTCGCACATTAACAAAAGCCTACACAAACTAGGGACAATTTACACATATACCAAGTATACAAACCCAAGCCAATTAACCTAAAAGTCTTTGAAGGTGGGAGGAAACCGAAGATCCTGGAGAAAACCCACGCGGTCATGGGGAGAACGTACAAACTCCGTACAGACAGCACCCGTATCGGGATCGAAACATGGGTCTCTGGCGCTGCACCACCATGCCACCCAGCACCACCATGCCGCCCTACACCACCATGCCGCCCTGCTTTTGCCCAAAACATCACCTATTCCTTTTATCCAGAGATGCTGCCTGACCCGCTGTGTTACTCCAGCATTTTGTGTCTATCTCTAGTTGGGTGAATGGCAGAATTCCCTCAGTGAAACAAATTATTTTTTATTCACAAAAATATTAGTATAATGATTAATTTTAATGTTTAGTTTAATTAGCGATACAGCGTGGAAACAGGACCTTCGGCCCAAGGAGTCCATGTTGACCAGCGATCACCCATACATACACTACATACATTCACTAGTTTAATCCCACACCAAGGACAATTTACAGAAGCCAATTAACCTACAAACCTGCACATCTATGAAATGTGGGAGGAAACCGGAGCACCCGGAGCAAACCCACACGGTCATAGGGAGAACATTCAAACTCCATACAGACAGCAACCATAGTAAGGATTGAACCCGGGTCTCTAGCAATGTAAGGCAGCAGCAGTCTACTGCTGAGCCACTTCACTGCCTGGTACAGACTGGGATTTATATTTATATCCAGATTTACTTAATTATCTTAATTAAATCTCCCAGGTATCAGGCTGGGGTGTTGGGGTTTAAGTCGTGATTCAGGATCAATAGACCAGAACTAAGCCAGCAGGATATGATACTGGAATCCTGTAAATCAGACAATTACAGACATCTTCCTTCCTTCCTTCCTCAATCCACTTTCGACAGAGCAGAAGTCGAAATGTTTGGTGAATGGTCACAAGGAGAAGTCGATAAGATGACCTGAGTTTTCAAAGTCCATTGTTGTACAAATAGTATGAAAAGAAATCTCAATTTAACTTCCATCAACATCAGCATTGTTTAACATCACAGACAAACTTCACAGAGTTCAACACTTAATACCAACCTCCTGCTGTTCTGCTCAATTTCAAAATCTCAGCTTGGTACCTCATTCAAAATTAAACTTCTTAATGCATGCACATCCCACACTATGCACACTAAAATCCTTGCCCATTTCATCTGATGCGACTGCAGAGGGAAATAATGATTTTTCCAATCTTATCTCGGTTATTATCACAGCAACCTCATCAATTAAAAGGTTAAAATCTCTCCAGAGATCTCTTACAAGAACTTTACTGGCCTGAGTTATTGATTTTTTGTGTGTGTAAACTTCATTGCGCGTGGCTGATTTCAATTTTGCAAATGGTGTTCTGATGACTATTCATTAAGGTATTACCATATGACCAGTAATTTTCTACAAAAAAACAATGAAGCAATCAGTCCTTTGTTACAGTGCTGTAACTGAACTGTTACCTATATGTTGTTCTAATATATTAGTGGATAATCATCCATACAGATTGAGCTCATTTTTTTTTCTCATTATCCAATTTCTTAATTCATTGGAATTAACTAAAATCTAATTATAATAGAGCATGCAAGACAGAGAGCGGCGCAATGGAGCTGCTGGTAGAGCTGTTGCCTCACAGCGCCTGAGACCAGTGTTCGATTTTGACCTCAGGTGTTGTCTGTGTGAAATTTGTACATTCTCCTTGTGACCGAGTGCTCCAAATGTGTTGATGGAGTAAAAACCAAATGTGTGTGTGTAACGTGAGAACATACAAGAACAGTATTTACAATAATGCAATGATCACCTCAACATATCTCAGTTGAGACTTAGAGCTACACTCTGTGCGGAGTTTGTACGTTCTCCTTGTGACCGCATGGGTTTTCCCTAAGTGCTCCAGTTTCCTCCCACACTTCAAAGACTCCAAGGAGGAGATGCCAGTTTGATGAGATGGCAGCTGTATTATTCTTGCCTCCGGCATGTCACTCATGTGTTATATCACCAGGTGCACATTTGCCTCCACACCAGCGGAACAGTGGCGGCGCAGTAAAGTTGCTGCCTTACAGAGCCAGAGACCCATGTTCGATCCTGACTATGGGTGCTGTCTGTACGGAGTTTGCATGCTCTCCCCGTGACCGTGTGGGTTTTCTGCGGGTGCACCGGTTTCCTCCCACACTTGTGTGGGTTTGGCAAATTTGTAAATTATTCCAAGTGTGTAGGATAATGCTAGGGGCACGGACTTGGTGGGCCGAAGGGCCTGTTTCCGCGCAGTATCTCTAAAATTAAAGCTAAAACCAGCCTCTGAATCAGGTGTGGGCTATTGATGGACAGTAAACCACATGGCCATTTATTGTGGCTACTGAATTTAACCAAGAAGTGTCACACCATCTCTGGTCCACAGTAATTAGAGGGGACACAGCTGAATGTCTGCATGAAGCTCTAAGTACATATGACAGCAGGCAGCGAGAAGCCAAACCAATCTGATATCAGATGTTTATACTTTCTTGAAGACTAAGGATGATGGTGATAGCACGATAGGAACAAAAGGATACTGTCCATCCCCTCGAGCATGTCCTGCAAATCAATTTGATGACAGTTGACCTGTGCCTCAACTCATTTGCCACTCGCAGCTGAGAGGTGTTAAATTGATCCTGACATCTGTGGTTTTCTGGGTGAAAGTGCTACTCTTGCATTAGTTTGTGTGAGAAAGAGCTTCCAGATTTCACACTTGACTAACCCATTTCTGAGTTTATATCTCTTTGCTCTGAATTCACCAACAAGGCCATGTTTCTCTGTGTTCATTCTAATCACAAAGTTGTTTCAGAATCTGTTCAGATAGAGATACTAGGCAAAAACTAGTCCCACTCGCTATTCTCTACCCCCAGCCCTGCAAATTCGTTCCAATCTTGTAATTATCCAGCTCCCTTTCAAATTCCAAAGACATGCTGGTTTGTAGGTTAATTGGCTTCTATAAATTTTCCCTAGTTTGTCGGATAGAACTAATGTACAAGCAATCGCTGGTTGGCGTGGACTCAGTGGACTAAAGGGCCTGTTTTAACAAGATATCTAATAAAGATTATTTTATAAAGCTCCTGCACCCTCTCTCCACCCTTTATAACTTTCCTATGGTAAATTTGCTGCTGTACAACTGTAAATTTGCTATTGCTGCAGAACCTTCTCTTAATTAGCGTTCTCTGTGAGCACCTTTATGTTGCATTCTATCATTTCAGCTGACTCATTTAGATGAATCCCCAAGCAGATAAATCTGTAAGTTCGATTTCCAATTTGTACAGTAAACAAGTGCTATGCTTAGGGCTAACACCCAATCAGCGAACACATAAAAATGCAACAACTGGATGATTTTACTTTTAAAAGATGGTTTCCACTCAAATTGCTGTATTAAAACTCAACCCACACAGACCCCGATAGCAGCTGCCTGTATAGATCACTACTGCTGCCTCATGGTTGATCGGATTAATGAGCAAAGAACCTTAACCTTAAAGAACCCCCACCATGGCAGCCCCTTATGTCGACAAAACCAGTATATTGGAAGAACTCAGTGGGTCATGAGGCCAGAAAGTATAGAAACAGGCCCATTGGTATCCGACCGTCAGTAGCTCTCTATACTAATCCCATTTACCACTGCTTGGTATTTAGCCTACTATGTATTTGGCGATTCTGGTGGCACAGTAGCACAGTGGGTAGAGTTGCTGCCTTACAGTACCAGAGACCTGGGTTCGATTCTGACTACGGGTGCTGGCTGTACGGAGTTTGTACATTCTCTCTGCGACCACATGGCTTTTCCCCATGTGTTTAGAGATGCAGCACAGAAACAGGCCTTTCGGCCCACTGGATCCACGCCGACCAGCGATCCCTGCACATTAACACTATCCTACACCCATTAGGGACAATTTTTACATTCACCAAGCCAATTACCCTGCAAACCTGTACGTTTTTGGAGTGTGGAAGGAAACCGAAGATCTCGGAGAAAACCCACGCAGGTCACAGGGAGAACGTACAAACTCCGTACAGACAGCACCCATAGTCGGGATCGAACTCGGGTCTCCGGAGCTGCATTCGCTGTAAGGCAGCAACTCTGTTGCTGTGCCACCAATTTTCCCTGCGTGTTCCGGTTTCCTCCCAAATTCCAAAGATGTACAAAGGCCAAAGATTTTTTGGTTAATTGGCTTCTGTAAATTGTCCCTAGTTTGTAGGATAGAACGGGTGATCGCTGGTCAACGTGGGCTCAGTGAGACGAAGGGTCTTTTCCATGCTGCATCTCTCAAACTAAAACTAAAACTAAATTCAAGTGTTCATCCAGACACTTATTGTGCTTCAGAGGTCCTGCCTTGACCATCTTCTCACGCGGTGCTTCTCAGTTTCCAACCAACAAACTCTTCCTCAGATCTTCTCTTACTCCTCACCTCATCCAGTTTTAGACATCTGGCTGCTGGGGAAAGTTTGTCACCATCAACCATATCATTGCCTCTCATAATTTCACATACTTCTGTCAAGTACCTCCCCAGCTCCAAGGAACAAAAACTCAGCCTGTATGCTCCCTGGAGATGAAAGAAAGCACTGGAGACAGGTTCTTGTTATGTGCATGGCCACCCTGCTCACTCTCACCAAAGTTTGCCATTGATCAAGTCCTTTGCCACAAGTGGGGGGGTCAGTATGTCTGCCTTGTGTCTGTCTCCTTTCCCCAGACTCTGTCTGAAGAAGGGTCTTGACCCAAAATGTCACCTATTCCTTTTCTCCAGAAATGCTGTCTGACCCGCTGAGTTACTCCAGCTATTTTTGTCTATCATCAAATGTCTTAATTAGGATTCTTTACTCCCTGCGTACTTGCTTGCTGTGTGGTTTTCTCAGTTTTTTACGGTGCGTTAGATATAAAGGTCATAGGTTGCCTGTATTGGAGCTCTCTGCTGTCAGTAAGCCACTTTGATGAGATCATTATGTATGTGAATGATGCCAGAGAAACATCAGCTGTAATAGGAGGCATTGTGATAGGATGTGCCCAATCCAATTTCATGATGGGAGGAAGCTCAACGTGAAATGGATGCTGTTGCATTAAAACAGGGATCAAATGTCTTTATGTATGATTTGTGCAATGTAAAAAGTGCAAATGAATTTAATTTCTTGGGTTATATATTGGTTTCCATCATTCACTGCTACTAGTTTCCACAAATGTAACCAATAAGCGAGTTAGGTATTCCGAAAAACGCAAGGAATCATGGGATTTGTCAAAGGACAGTCATGATGAAGAAAAAGCGAATGAAGTGCTGGCTGTATAAACTGTGTATAAATTGTTAAGTATTCTATGCATGAATGAATCTAGAATTCTGTCAACTCAATAGCGGACAGGTGTCGCTCTATTATGAACATTAATTCAATCTTATTTCTATCTCACTTCACAAACCCATCCTCTGGAATTCCGCAGAACCTCTCCTGGCAGCATTGGAGGACATTCTCTCTCTCTTTCTCTCTCTCTCTGAGGGGGTTAACCGACAGCCACTGGATAAGGCGAGAGGTGCAGCTGACAGTCCCCAGCCCGTCGGGGAACGGGAGCAGAGTTGAGCTGGAGTTATCGCTGGCTGTAAGCCTGGGGCCGCCACTGACCCGGGCCAGTGTCCCATCATCCCGGACATCCCCGCCCGTCCCCGGACAGGGAAGGACACTCAGGAGGGGATGGGGACGGTAGTGAGATCACTCGTTCGCACTTGTTCTACATTATCTAACTCCAGTAGCAATTCAACAGCGCTTGCAATGCTGGAGACCCAGGTTTAGTCCTGACTATGGATGAAATGCAGGTCTGTATACACACAGCAGCTCAGCTTTCGAGAATGTTTATCTTGAGTGACTTATGACCTGGGCAGTTGAAATACCAAACACGCTAATTGTGATGTATTTATACCTTCTTGTTATGATTCACTCACAATTTATTTTATATTAGAAGATGAAAAATAGACAATAGACAATAGGTGCAGGAGTAGGCCATTCGCCCCTTCGCCAGCACCGCCATTCAATGTGATCATGGCTGATCATCCACAATCAGTACCCCATTCCTGCCTTCTCCCTATATCCCCTGACTCCGCTATCTTCAGGAGTCCGATCTAGCTCTTGGGAAAATGGGAAAAAGGTTGAATACATGAACTGCTGGGCAATACTGCAGATCAAACCAGTAAACCAAACACGCAGCTTGATGCCACAAAGCACAGAATAATATTTATTTTAAAGTTAGCAGGTTGCATAATCCAGTTCCTAAAGACAACTGTGCAAGTTGAAAGCATGTGTATGCAATATCTCTCTGCTCAGGTTTCCAGCAGTTTTTGATTCCCCCGTGGTCTCCGCATGGAGTCCCCCCATGGTCTCCACACTGGAGCTCCAACATGCTCTCCATGGTGAATAGTAAATTTACGTGTGTGCAGCAGCACTTCCGTTTAATGACTTACATAACATCTGACTTACGCTAGAAACCAAGGGACGTAACTCTTATGTAAGTCAGGGAGCGCCATATTCAATTCAGATTTGACAAGCATTTACTTTCGGATCTGTAGTATACCTTGCATTATTTAGAATTGCACTGCTTAACATTGCTGAGACATTGCAAAATTCAAATCAGTAATATGTTGAATATCTCCGATATGTTAAATCCAATAATTTCTTATTGTAACTATTGATTTATTAATTTAATTCCTTTATAGTGATCAAGGTGAATGATGATTTTATGGAATTCATGAAATATTTTATAACATCTTCTACATTATTTTGGATCCGCATTAATAGATGCATTAGTGATGAGAAACATTGAAATTTCATTTTTCTTTTGAATTAGTGTTTCTAAACTATTTTATGAAATGAATTAATCAGCTATTCAATGCAATAGACTTAGCATAGCATGCGGTGTGCATGAAGAGAGTAAAATGGCAGAATAACATCTGACCGTAAATGGCTCATGGCTTGTTTCTAATTCCCAGATAAAACACAGATGAATCTGTAAATAGGAAATAATGTATTTGATACGAAAGCAAGAATAAGAATCAAAGAAGGATGTTGTCCTTTATGTCTATCTTTGGTTATGTTCTGTTTGTATTTTACAATTAATTCCAAATAATGAAATTAAGGCGGTGTGAAACCATTAAGTATTCAGACTTTCAAAGTATTCAAAATATTATAATATTAACTTTACTTTACAACTACAGACTGGTTTCTCGGCTAATATGGGCCTTGTGGGCCGAAATTATTTGTTTCAGGCAGGCCAAACAACTCATTTAATTTAATTTCCATTTCAATTTCAAGCACAGGGCAGGCCAAACATCTGATTTCATTTCCATTTACATTTACATTTACATTTCAATTTCAAGCATAGGGCAGGCCAAACAGTTCATTGCATTTTCATTTCATTTCAATTGCCATTGCAGTTTCAAACAGGCCAGGCCAAACAGCTCATAGCATTTTCATTTCATTTCCATTGCCATTGCAGTTTCAAACAGGCCAGGCCAAACAGCTCATAGCATTTTCATTTCATTTCCATTGCCATTGCAGTTTCAAGCACAGGGCAGGCCAAACAATGCATTTCATTTTCATTACGGGCTAACAAATGATTTATTGCAAGTACATTGCACACTCACAGTTCAGTTGATTCACAGCTTAGAATCACAGTTGTGGCCTCTCCCTCACGATCTTTCAGAGTGACAGGCGTCCAGGCATCTGGGGTTTTATAGTCCTGCCCCCCCCCCCCCCCCCCCCCCCCCGGAATGGGCGTTACCTTCATCGCCGTGATTGACAGGTGAGAGGACAAATCAACTGATCTCAAGATTTTTTAAGCACTCATAACTTTTTTATTTTTCATTGATCGGAAAAATCCTCGGGGCTGCCTCAGCGGAGAGGGACTGTGAGTAAGATGGCCAAAAATCATAGCGATATAGGGTAGCGTTTTTTTCTAAAATCAATATACAGCGCAAACAGGAAGTGGTCAAGATAAGACTTTTAGTTATATAGATATCTGACAATCCACAGGGACAGTTATTTTTTAAGATCATTGTTTACCAGGCAGTAATCGCAGTTTAGATTACCATTACAAATTTGCCTGCATATCATTTTCAGAGTATACATTTTCAGAGTATATTACCGTGAACAAAGTTAGCAAGTATTTAAGCAGGTTTTTGCAGGTTTTTACAGAAAAGTTTTATTATTCTTAGTTTCTTATTCTATCTCCTGTTTCTTCTGTAGCCATGCTAAGTAAAATAATAAAATTCAAATTAAGTATTTTTCCTCATTGGGATCCCTTTAAGAGATGTCTGCAAGGATTGCACCTGCTGGACAAGACACTCACAGGTGAGAGAACTTCGAGCACATTGAATGGCACATTGACATCAACAATGCCATTCTTGGCAAGGCCCATTCACAGGGAATTCTAAAGATTTTGTTCTGTGAACTGCACAACTGAAGTCTTGCCATTTATGTAGCTTTCACAAACAACCCACAACTCTATTTAAATGTCACAAAAAAAACTGGTCCTGCTTCTACATAACCATATAAACCATATAACCATATAACAATTACAGTACGGGAACAGGCCATCTCGGCCCTTCTAGTCCGTGCCGAACACTTACTCTCACCTAGTCCCATCTACCTGCACTCAGACCATAACCCTCCATTCCTTTCCCATCCATATACCTATCCAATTTATTTTTAAATGATAAAAACAAACCTGCCTTCACCACTTCCACTGGAAGCTCATTCCACACAGCTACCACTCTCTGAGCAAAGATGTTCGCCGTCATGTTGCCCCTAAACTTTTATCCTTAATTCTCACATCATGTCCTCTTGTTTGAATCTTCCCTACTCTCAATGGAAAAAGCGTATCCATGTCAACTCTGTCTACCCCTCTCATAATTTTAAAGACCTCTATCAAGTCCCCCCTTAACCTTCTGCACTCCAAAGAATAAAGACCTATCTTGTTCAACCTTTCTCTGTAACTTAGGTGCTGAAACCCAGGCAACATTCTCGTAAATCTCCTCTGTACTCTCTCTATTTTGTTGGCATCTTTCCTATAATTTGGCGACCAGAATTGTACACCATATTCCAGAATTGGCCTCACCAATGCCTTGTCCAATTTTGACATTACATCCCAACTTCTATACTCAATGCTCTGATTTATGCTCTGATTTATAAAGGCCAGCACACCAAAGGCTTTCTTTACCACCCTATCTACATGAGATTCCACCTTCAAGGAACTATGCACAGTTATTCCTAGATCCCTCTGTTCAACTGCATTCCTCAATTTGCTACCATTTACCATGTACGTCCAATTTTGATTTGTCCTGCCAAGATGTAGCACCTCACACTTATCAGCATTAAACTCCATCTGCCATCTTTCAGCCCACTCTTCCAAATGGCCTAAATCTCTCTGTAGACTTTGAAAATCTACTTCGTTATCCACCACACCACCTATCTTAGTATCATCTGCGTACTTACTAATCCAATTAACCACACCATCATCCAGATCAATGATGTATCTGACAAACAACAGTGGACCAAACACAGATCCCTGAGGCGCCCCACTAGTCACCGGCCTCCAACCTGACAAACAGTTATCCACCATTACTTTCTGGTATCTCCCATTCAGCCACTGTTGAATCCATCTTGCTACTCAACTATTAATACCCAACAATTGAACCTTCTTAACCAGCCTTCTATGTGGAACCTTGTCAAAGGCCTTACTGAAGTCCATATAGACAACATCCACCACTTTACCCTCATCAATTTCCCTAGTAACCTCTTCAAAAAATTCAAGAAGATTAGTCAAACATGCAACGAGACCTGGGTGTCATGGTACACCAGTCATTGAAAGTAGGCATGCAGGTGCAGCAGGCGGTGAAGAAAGCGAATGGTATGTTAGCATTCATAGCAAATTGATTTGAGTATAGGAGCAGGGAGGTTCTACTGCAGTTGTACAGGGTCTTGGTGAGACCACACCTGGAGTATTGCGTACAGTTTTGGTCTCCTAATCTGAGGAAGGACATTCTTGCCATAAAGGGAGTACAGAGATGGTTCACCAGACTGATTCCTGGGATGTCAGGACTTTCATATGAAGATAGACTGGATAGACTCGGCTTGTACTCGCTGGAATTTAGAAGATTGAGGGGGGATCTTATAGAAACTTACAAAATTCTTAAGGGGTTGGACAGGCTAGATGCAGGAAGATTGTTCCCGATGTTGGGGAAGTCCAGAACAAGGGGTCACAGTTTAAGGATAAAGGGGAAATCTTTTAGTACTGAGATGAGAAAAATATTTTTTACACAGAGAGTGGTGAATCTCTGGAATTCTCTGCCACAGAATGTAGTTGAGGCCAGTTCATTGGCTATATTTAAGAGGGAGTTAGATGTGGCCCTTGTGGCTAAAGGGATCAGGGGGTATGGAGAGAAGGCAGAGGTACAGGATACTGAGTTGGATGATCTTCCCCCTTATCCTTAAACTGTGACTCCTTGTTCTGGACTTCCCCAACATTAATCTTCCTGCATCTAGCCTGTCCAACCCCTGAAGAATTTTGTAAGTTTCTATAAGATCCCCCCTCAATCTTCTAAATTCTAGCGAGTACAAACTGAGTCTATCCAGTCTTTCTTCATATGAAAGTCCTGACATCCCAGAAATCAGTCTGGTGAACCTTCTCTGTACTCCCTCTATGGCAAGAATGTCCTTCCTCAGATTAGGAGACCAAAACTGTACGCAATACTCCAGGTGTGGTCTCACCAAGACCCTGTCCAGATCGTCCCGTCAACGGAGGGCTCGAGGCCCCCGACCGAGGAAGAACAAAAGGAAAGACTTGAACTTTATTTCGCCTTCCATCACAGTGAGGAATGTGTAGGAGTCACTGTGGTGGATGTTCATATTAAAAAGTGTTTTTGAGTGATTTGTTGATTTTAATTGTATGACTGACCTGGCCAATGAAATTCCTCGTATGTTGTAAAACATACTTGGGCGAATAAAGTGTGATTCTGATTCTGATTCTGATTCTGATTCTGATTAGGAGGGAGAGATAGATCAGCCATGATTGAATGGTGGAGTAGACTTGATGGGCCGAATGGCCTAATTCTGCTCCTATCACTTATGATCTTATGATCATCTGAAGTGACTATTCTGCAGCATCAAATGGTTATCCAAATTTTTGCAGTTCAAAAAAAAAGATCACCTGTTCAGAGCAACAAGGATATACATCAAGTAAATGATTTGCCAACTGTGTCTCCATCCTCGAGAATCTTCCTAAATATAACTTTTGATCTCACCAATTGCAGCTCCTTTAACTGCTTCACAAAAGAAAATTAAATAACTTCCATTGCAAATCAATATAATTTTATATTAACAAACCTTGATATTTTCAGTTAAATAGATATTCTATTCGTATCTGGCTCTGTAGCAACAATTCTAAACCTATGCCTGATATTTGTGATAGATGATTGCAGTTTCTTTAGTGCTTCTAATGTTTGTCATTCTAATAATCAGATATGGGACCACGTGATCCATCTGATAAGATCAGATGTATATGAAATCAAAGTATAAATCACTATGAATTTGAAAGTCAGGAGGAAAGGTCATGCTTAATTCTGCCGTGTAATGAAGCCAATTAAATTTTAGCAAATGTTTACAAGTAAAACTGGGCACATTTAGTTACTGTCATTTGCATTTTATCTTTACGTTCAATCAACAGCGTGTATTCCACCATTTCATGACTGCAAATTAAATCATTAGGATATTCTGCCAAGATAAGAGGTGTTTTTCCTATAATTCCAGTATCAGCTGAAATAAACTCTTTTGAAACATTACTATTGTGTCACAACACTGCAGGCAGCAGATTCAGTACCCAGCAGGTCAAAGCTTATAAAATGTGCAAGGTCATTTCAAACCTGTCGTATTTAGATCACACCTGAAGTATAAATTTAATATCAGTTTAGCATGATTTGACCCATCCACTCGTTTATGTTTGAAATTACAAGTGATCGGAGCAGAATTAGGCCATTCGGCCCATCAAGTCTACTCCGCCATTCAATCATGGCAGATCTCTCTCTCCCTCCTAACTTCATTCTCCTCATAACTTCTCTGACACCTTCATAAAATTCATAGAAGAAGACACAAAAAAAACATTTTGAAATATTAGAAAACCAGTGGTGAAAGTGAGGAACAGATCTGTTCAAGCATGCTAAATCCACTACATTAGTGGTGATGGCACATTGTATTCTGCTTCATTCACATTATGGTGACTCCATTTCCATCTACAGGCACCAGTAAATACATTTGCTGAAGAAGGGTCTCAACCCGAAACGTCGCCTATTTCCTTCGCTCCATAGATGCTGCCTCACCCGCTGAGTTTCTCCAGCATTTTTATATACCTGTAAATACTTGTTGGTATTTTTAGAGCAACGCTCTCAGATTTACTGTAGACAGCGTAGTCACGTATACGTGTTTCTGAATTACTTGCTGCTTTTCAATCATGTAACCCCTGCGTCAAAATGCGAGGTACCTGTACTTCCTTTATTGCTACTCGCCTGGTAAAATTTCTAGGCACAAAACTTGTACGTGTCTGATACACAGCTGTCACTAACAATATTCTAAAATCTATTTTAGTCATTCAAATCTCATGGTTCCAATCTTAATGACGATGTAATACACTAAATTATTCCGCCACTTTAAAATGTACTAACGTTCCACTTTACATGCAGGAACCTACATTGAAGTGCCATTAATGCCAACAAAATACTATACTACTATAACAGCATTTAAAAGATATTTGGACAGGTACGTGGATTGGAAATGTTTAGAGGAGGTGGGCCAAATGCAGGAAGGTGGGACTAATGTAGATGGGGCATCTTGATTGGCCTGGGCAAGTTGGGCTGAAGGGCCTGTTTCTGTGCTGTATGATTCTATGACACTAAAATGAGCCTAGATGCACGTGAAAATATTTCAATAGGAACTGCACGGGATGTCATCTTGATAAAGAATTTTCCACCTGCTTATATGCATCAATGACAAATGACAGCTTGCTGTGCAAGAGGATTACATGGGAGATAAGGAATACAAAAATACCATTCTATTCAACTGCTCGTGCTCATGCTCCAGTCATGCCCCCTTTCTGCTTTCCCCCATATACATTTGTCAGCATAGTCCTCTATTACCTTCTTCCTTATTTGTTTGTCCAACATCTTTCAAATACAACAATATGCTTCACTTTAACCACTCTCTGTGAAAGCAGGTTCTGCACCCTTGTGGAATAATGGGTATTAATGTAGACTAAATAATAATTTCTCATTGAGAGGTTCCTGATGTGTATATATATATATGAGTTATGCTGGCATTTCCACAAGAACATCAGAATCCTCTCAACGAGCAATTATTATTTACATTAATACCCATTATTCCACAAGGGTGCAGAATCTGCTTTCACGGAGAGTGGTTAAAGTGAATCATATCGCTGTATTTGAAAGATGTTGGATATTCGAGGTGAGGAGAGCAGGAGTTGGACAGGACTGCCACGTCTGAGCACCACGCAGAGTTGACCATGAGCCAGACGCCCCCTCCTCTCCCTTTCCCAGATACCAGTGTACGGTCCATACGGTGAATGGAGAACCCTTCAGGCTGGACCGCTGGGTCTGGGGAGCTGGGGGTGAGCCATGTCTGTGAAACAGAACACAGCGCATTCCCTCAGCTCCCTTTGATAAAGCAGCCTTGCCCTCAAGTCCGCTTGCCCTGAGTCTGGGGAGCTGGTGGAAGAGAGGGAGGGGAGGGGTGGGGGGGGAGGAAGGGGAAGAGGAGAGGGGGAGAGGGAGGAGGAGAGGGGGGGAGGAGATGGGGGAGGAGAGGAGGCACCCCCCCCCCCCCCGCAGGGGACAGGACCCAACGGGTCCCCCTTGGTCTAGTATGACAATAAAAACATTCTCGACTCTCTCCACCACCGTCCCCTCAATGAAGACATGTTTCTGGATCCTTGGCCTTCAGTCAACAATCAGTTCCTTGATTTTACTGATGTTGAGAGTAATGGTGTTGTTCTAGCACCATTCGATCAGTCGACCGATCACCCTGACCTGCACAACCCTCAATCCTACCTCAGGCAGCATGTGCTCAATGACATTTCATGAGATGATTCCAATGAGTATAGGACTGTGCTTAGACCAGCGTTGGCACAAAGCTTTCTATACAATTTCAAAGCATGAAATGTGGCTTCCGTCAATAATCAACTCAGCATGAAGTTTAGCAAGAAATTCACCAAAGCAACAAATATGTTCTGGATTCCATTGTGCTGAACCTCATCGAGATTACATTTGATGACAGCAATTTTCAGTTGAAAGTCCTTTTGCTACCGTCCATTAAAACTGCCATGGTAATATAACAGAAATTTGAATGCTATTGATGATGGAGCAATAATTGAAAGTACAGAAACATATCACTCACCAACACATTAAGTAGGTGTATTGTTCACTGTCATAGTGACAGGTGTACCTGTGTGAGTTGGTGGGTCAGCTTTGGAGAGAGTTAGCAGCTTCAAATTCTTATGCATTAACATCCTGGGTGCCACACGTAAGTGTAATCAGCGCCTCTACTTTCTTAGAAAGTTAAAGCTATTTGGCATGCCATCAACTACTCCAGTGAACTTTGCCTGATGCACTGAAATTATCGGCAATTCCAATGTACAGGAATGCAAGTGGCTTCAGGGAGTTGTGCACTCCGCTTGGTTCATCACAGGCACAGCCCTTCCACATTTGAGAGTAGCTACAAGAGGAACTACATCAAGAAGGCAGTATCTAGCATCCAGGATCGCAACCATCCAAGCCAGGCAGAGGCACAGAGGCCTGAGGTTCTGCACCACCCAGTTCAGTCACAGCTATCAGGTTCATGAACTGACCTACATAAGGGCGGCATGGTGGCGCAGCAGTAGTGTTGCTGCCTTATAGCTCTTACAGTGCCAGAGACCTGGGTTCGATCCAGGCTACAGGTGTTTGTCTGTACGGAGTTTGTACGTTCTCCCCGTGACCGTGTGGGATTTCTCCGAGAACTTCGGTTTCCTCAACTCCAAAGACGTACAGATTTGTAGATTAATTGGCTTGGTAAAAATTGTCCCTTGTGTTGGATAATGTTAATGTGCAGGGATCACTGGTCGGTACAGACTCAGTGGGCCAAATGGCCTGCTTTCGTGCTGTATTTCTAAACTAAACTAAACTAAACCCTAATCCTACCTCGACAACAGAACACGACGGACCACCTCTTGCATTGCCATGGACTTATAATTCCAATTATGTTTCTCATTAATGTTTTGTTTTAATCTTGATTTTTTTCACTGTCTTGTGGGATTTATGTGTAGCTAATGTTGTCTGAGTCTATGAGCCTGTGATGTTGCAGCAAGCAAGATTTTCATTATACTTCTACCTCACTGTACTTGTGCACATGGCAATAAACTAGTTTTGATGCGACTTGACTGTTGGCCCTAAAAACAGCTCCCATTTAATACATGAAAGAGTGAAATCAAATATCTACACATATCTACACATTTAATAAAACCCACAATTTCTCCACCTTTTATTTGAGCATTAAATGGAGACTCTATTGGTCAAACCAACTCATTAAGATGAAATATTTTGGTGCTTCAAAAAGCAGGCTTCTGTTCTATGCAAAGTGTAATCTGCTGCCTACTTCCCAATCACACCCTATAATTGCAGCAACCAGTCTATGATCCCTGTTGATTTTCAACCACAATGCAAATCTACGTCAGCTACCATGGCATCAACTATGACTCTCTTTATTCTGTGCTCGGCTTCTGTGCTGCTTTTATTCCCAACAGGTCATCAGATTAAATCTGCCATTTGAGCAACAGGACTTATCCCTCCCAGATGTGGTTGATGACTACGTTTAAGAACCGTAAACAGCTCTGTGGCAGGAGTTCAATGAGCATGCTGTGACAAGAGCCGCATTGGACAGTCAGTCAGTATCTGACAATATCTCCTTTAACTGGGTTCTTCAGAAAGGGCACTACCCACATCTGTGGAGTTGTCAGCTCCATGGTCCACAACTTCCTCAGTACCCTTACATCACCTATAACAGCTTGGCTTCTGTTAAAATCCTGAGGACTTTTTTCCACAGATCATAATTGAGATTTTAAAATGATTAATATTTAAAAAATATAAAACATGCATATGTCATCAAAAACATTAAGCTAAACTAAAATAATTTCCTCATTCCAGCGGCCAAGAAATTAGTATGTACTTAAATGTGATCCATTACAGAGAGAAGGTAGTAGAATGGGATTGAGTGGGAAAATAGATCAGCCATGATCGAATGGCGCAGCAGACTTGTGGGCCGAATGGCCTAATTGTGCTCCTATATCTTATGATCTTATGATTTTATGATCTTGTGATCTCTGCCGGATGAGTTCCCAGGATAACGCTGGGGAGTTTCATGGAGAGTGGCTCCACAGCTGGTTGCCGTATGCCCATGCCAGCAATGGTGCGACAGACTCTATGCCATCTGCCACACTGACAACTTCTGCCATCCAAGCAGCTGGGCACTGGTTGCTCACTTTGGAACCAGGGCCTGGAAAAATCAGCCTGGCATCATGTTGCCGCGGTGCTATGGCCCTGGCATTCTTCGATGCAAACATAGTTCAGGGATACAGCTAGGTCATCCTGACCCAATTGCACCGTGAGGGAACCGTTCTATGTCAGCTACCATGTCAATAAAACCCTTCCATGTCAAATACAAAACAACAATAATACATTCTTCATGATTTAAAGGAAAATAAATCAACCAGGCATCAGGCTGACAGAACACTCTCAACGCTTCAGGGTTTATAAGCTTTGCATTTGCTCTCCCTCATGTTTGCTTTTCATCAATAATATTCTTGATTGCCTGCTTGAAGCTTGACATTCAACCTTGTTAGGTTGTAAAGTAAGAGCATTCATGGAATCTAAAAAGGCGACTAACGACCAGTGTTCCTGCAGCAATCTGAAAAATAAATTCAATTACAATTGCAAAGTTGCAAGCGCGGTGTTTTCAATATTAAGTATTCCTGATGTCTGCAATGTGGTTTAATGGTCTAGAAATTTAATATCACAAGGAAACAAGTTGAGGATATGAGGCAAACTTTGTACATGTTCAGAGATGTTACCCTAGACAACTTGTAATAGTCAGAATCCAGCTTCCCACTCCACTTGTTATCCATCAAATGTTGCAGTTGTGACAAAGCCAGCATTGATTGCTTATGCCTCATTGCCTCTAAATCAGGATGCGTTACAGCATGGTTGGGAACAGCTCCATTCAAGACCCCAAAAATGGCAAAGAATTGTGGATGCAGCCCAGACCAGCACACAAACCAACCTCCCATTGACTCTATTTGCACCTCACGCTGCCTCAGCAAGGCCACAAACATAATCAAGGATGAGTCGCACCCCTGTCACTCCCTCTTCTCCCCTTTCCCATCAGGTAAGAGATACAGGTGTGAAAACGCACACGTCCAGATTCAGGGACAGTTTCTTCCCAGCTGTTATCAGACAACTGAACCACCCCAGCAAAAACTAGACAGCAGTCCTGAGCTACTACCTACCTCATTGGAGATCTTTAAACTGTCTTTGATTGGACTTTACCTTGTACTAAATGTTATTCACATTATTCCATTTATCAGTGGATGGCTCGATTGCAATCATGTATTGTCTTTCTGCTAACCTATTAGGACGCAACAAAAGCTTTTCACTGTACCTCGGTACATAAGCGTAGGAAGGAATTGCAGATGCTGGTTTACACCAACGATAGACATCAAAATGCTGGAGTAACTCAGCGGGACAAGCATTCCAATTCCTTCCCCTTCAGAAACCCATTTCTTCTCTACAGAAATGCTGCCCATCCAGCTGAGTGTCTATTTTGCTTGTATATGATTCAGGCTTGTGATGCTCATACCCTGATCTGAGCCCCATGGGACAGTAAGGATGTGTGGACCTCACTGCTGGGCAGGAGGCTGCATCAGATTGCCTAAGAGTGGCCATAAAAGATGCTTGTCAGTGCCTGGGGGTGTATCTCCCTGGGAAACATGATGTTTTAAATCTAATTTGGTCATCTCTAGCAGGGCCAGTGGCTGTGCATAGTCCGTAAGATGGTGGGTTCAATGGGGAAGAGCAAGGTCTTTGTACCCACATTACTGGAGATTTGGCAAGACTAGAGACCATCCAGTCTGACGTGTATCTAAAAAGGAAACTTTTTCAAAGACAGAAAATGGAAGTGAACATGCACAGGAAGAGCATGCACATCCCTGGAGCTGAAGTAATCTTCATTCACCTGTCACCTTACCCCTAAATGAACTGTAATATCTGTCTCCTTAATGTAATCCTGGGCTGATGGTTTAAAACATGACGTCTGTGGATAAGATTATCAGTTGATTCCTCTCTTTTCAGTTTCACTCTCTTATAGCTTTAATCTTGTACATGAATGAGAGGGAAATGGAATCTTTGAAGTGATTGCAGCCTGACAATACGAAACCGGTTCTATCCATTAACGCTGCCAGCTTCTTAAAGGAGAGAAGGGATGGTTTTAAATTTATTCATTATAACTCTCAAATATTATTGCTTTTGATGTATCTATTATTGGCTGCAAATGGAAGACCTAAAGTTAAATTTAGTCTCTTCCTTTTAACAATGGACTCCCGCATGAAGAAACAATATATTTACCCCTCCGCCCTCCTTGTTCTGCACATTTTCCAAAAGGATTCATATGCTTTAACCGGTGTGATTATACTTTGCCATGGCAAGTAGATTAAATGCTCTGCCTGCATTGTTCTTTGTAGGCAATTTAGTTCATTTTAGTTTGCAGTATATTTTAGTATTGAGTCTTTGAGGAATTGTTTTAAATCAACCACATTAAATTGCTCTCAACAAATTATATTTACCACCAAGAAATACATTCCATAGAGCAGGAGGCCAATGCAAAGAACTCTAAATGGATTTAGTAAAGCTTAAATATTAACGATGCCCCAATCAAGTTCACTCCCTCAACAAGAATCGTCCAACCAGCGACAACACACTGCAATCAAATTGTCTATTATGGTCAACAACACAGTCTAAAGTTATGGACGTAGCTGAGACCTCCCTTCCATTGGCTCCATCTACACCTCACGTTACCTCGGCAAGGCCACCAGCAAAGATCCTATAGCGGAGCTCCGCTATAAGATCTTTGGCCACCAGCATAATCAAGAACCAGTCTCATCCCAGTCACTCCATCTTTTCCCATCAGGCAAATGGTGAAGAAATGCAGACCTCCAGATTCAGGGACAGTTTCTTCCCAACTATTATCAGGCAACTAAACCATTCTATCAACAACTAAAGAGTGGCCCTGAGCTACTATCTACCATTTTAGATAGGGGCATGGCTATGCAGAGAATGGATAGATATGGATCACCTGCAGGCAGAGGAAATTAGTTTAACCTGGCATCATGTTTGGCACATTGTGGGCTGAAGGGCCTGTTGCTGTGCTGTAATGTTCTATATGATCTAGGCTCAGATAAAACTCCTTGATTTTTTTTTCTGTCTGGCATTACACTAAATAAAAGCAAATTATTGCAGTAAGGTTAACTAATGTTATATCTTATGCTGTTTATGGCTGTTATAAGGCAAAAAAAGATGTCTACCATAAATTATATTTGATGAAATCCTATTTTGAAACTGGTGAAATATCCCTCCCATCCAAACCCTCTCTCCCCCCCCCCCCCCCTCACCCAATCCACCTCCCTCTTCACCTAAAGGTGCAATAGTACTGTAGCACTGAAAACCAACATATTTTAATACTATTGCTCTGATTAGAGTGGTGGTGACTAAAACAAATCCAAATCTCTCCAATGAAAAGCGCAGCAAAGTAAGTTTGAAAACCTTTGCGTTACATTTTGTGTTGTTTTAGAAATGAAAGATATTTATAATAACCTGGCTCCTCAACTGCACTGCAGGAGTTCATCCTGTTGAATTTCTTCCTGTGGTAACAGTCAAAATGGTGCTTTCACTGTTCTAACTCAGATCTCAAATGCTCCTTGATGTTTAAATTTTTTTTAAACTATTTCATTACTTTTGCTCAACATCAGAGTCCATATCCCCGTAACAAGACTCAATCCTTCAGTATTCCCTTCCAAAATCAATCTACATGCAAAGTGCGTTTAATAATACATTTCATCCAACATATCCATCTTGTTCAAACCAAATCGCTGAATGCAGAGATCTCTTTTTTACATGCCTTCTGGTTCATTATTCATGGCTGTTAATTCTCAAACTCCAAAGGTTCTTTCCAACAGCAATGGGGAAAGTGCATCAATATCCCTATATTATGTAAATATTAGCAGTTAATTAAGGCTCCAGTTATCAAAAATATCAACATTACTAAAATAAACCAAACTTGATACTGGGCACTCTACATCTCCATCCCCCACCAGGAGGGCCTTAAAGCCCTCCGATTCTTCCTCGACCGCAGAACCATCTAATTTTCCTCTACTATCACTCGACTCCGCTTAGCGGAGCTGGTCCTCACCCTGAACAACTTCTGCTTTGACTCCTCCCACTTCCTCTAGGTTCAAGGCGTAGCTACGGGCACCCGCATGGGCCCAGCTATGCTTGCCTCTTTCTGGGTACGTTGAACAATTCCGTTACATTGATGACTGCATCAGTGCTACCTCCTGCACCCATGCAGACATGGAATTCATCAACTTCACCACCAATTTTCATCCTGCACTCAAATTTACTTGAACCATCTCCGACTCCTCCCTCCCCTTTCTTGATCTCACAGTCTCCATCACTATAAATAGACTATTGACTGACGTCTATTATAAAACACACTGACTCCCACAACTATCTCGACGGCACTTTTTCCCACCCGGCTTCCTGCAAAGACTCTATCCCCTATTCCCAATTTCTCCATCTACGCTGCATCTGTGCCCAAGATGAGGTGGGTGAATGAATAATTAATTAATTCATAAGTTTATTGGCCAAGTGTTCACATACAAGGAATTTGCCTTGGTGCTCCACCCGCAAGTGACAACGACATACAGTGACAGTTAGGAATGACATAAAACATTAAACATTAATAATAAAACATTATTGATTAAACATGTGAATTAAGTAAAATACCAATGCAAAAGGAGGCTACAGATTTTTGGTTATTGAATAGGTGTTCCATACTAGAACATCCGAAGAGCCCTCATTCTTTAGGGAACGGGGGTTCCCCTCTTCCATCATAGATGAGGCCCTCACTTGTGTCTCCACGGTACCCTGCAGCTCTGCCATTGCTCCCCCTCCTCATTATCACAGAGACAGAGCCCCCCTAGTCCTTACCTTCCACCCATCAGATGTCGCATACAACACATAATCCTCCAAAATTTCCGCCCCCTCCAACGGGATCCCACCACTAGCCAGATTTTCCCATCTCCACCCCTTTCCACCTTTCACAGAGACCGTTCCTTCCACAACTCCCTGTTTAACTCATCCCTTCCCATCCAAACCACCCCCTCCCCAGATACCTTCCCCTGCAACCGCAGAAGATGCAATACCTGTCCCTATACCTCCTTCCTCGACTGTCCAGGGACCTCAACAGTCCTTTCAAGTTAGGCAGAGGTTCACTTGCACCTCCTCCAACCTCATCTACTATATCCATTGTTCAACATGTGGACTCTTATGCAGTGCATCGGCGAGACCAAACGCAAACTGGGCGATCGTTTCATGGAACACCTTCGCTCAGTCCGCGTGGCCCAACCTGATCTCCCGGTTACTGGACACTTTCATTCTCCTTCCCCATTCCTACACAGCACTTTCTGTCCTCGGTCTCCTCCATTGTCAGAGTAAGGCTAAATGCAAATTGGAGGAACAGCATCTCATATTACGCTTGGGCAGCTTACAGCCAAGTGGTATGATTTCCTTCACATCAGGTTGTTTTGGAATTCCCTCTCTCTCTATCTCTCCTCCACCCAAGTCGCACTAGCTTCTCATTTTCACCCTACGAACAGTTTACAATGGCCTGTTTCCTTTATCATCGTTATGTTTTTGCATATCTTTCATTCATTGTTCTTTATCTCTCCACATCACCTTCTATATCTCTTGTTTACCTTATCCCTAACTTGTCTGAAGAAGGGTCTCGATCCAAAACGTCACCAATTCCTTCTCTCCAGAGATGCTGCGTGTCCCACTGAGTTACTCCAGCTTTTTGTGTCTATCTTGATACCTGGAGCCATTTATCTCAAACTTTAAATTGATCATAGCCCAAGGAAATCAAATCTTCTCACATTTGACTGGTGGACGTCCCACCTACCTTAATCTGTACATTACAGAGCAACGAGGCATCTCAGGGTCAATCCATAGTTACTGCAAGGGATCTCATTGATTTATTGCACTCGTCTTGTTGTTTTCTTAATGAATCCTTTTGGTGGGGAATAACTACCTTGGGCAAAAAGATACATCAACAGAGGTTGGATAAAAAACCTAAACAGATATCAGTCCATTATTATTGAAGACAACTGAAAAATATTACTTTGTATCATTAGATATGAACATTAGCTTCAGTAAGATTTCTAGCAAATTAAAGCTTATTGAAATTCTGATGGTTTGCATTGCCAATTCCATTTTACTTTGAATTATTCAATCACAAAACATGAATGCTGCTGGTAGGTCAGGACATGCAGTATCTCATGGAAAAATATAAAACTTTTTGCAAATTAATCATTCATTTTACCTGGATTTAAGATCTATCCGAATGGATGTAGCATCAATTACCATTTGAGTTTAGCATAAAAGGTCCAGCAACACTATTTTGCCAATCTGCCATAACCTTTCTTATCTTTGGGATATGATGGTGTAATTAACCAATCAGTCATTTTTTATTCTTCCTCGCAGTTGCCAAGTGAGCAGCAGCATGAAGCTGAGATTCTTCCGACATCTATTGTGAAGATAAATAGTTTCTATGAAGTAGAAATGGTAAAAATGTATCTTCAATTGTAAGTGCTAAATACAGGACATATTAACACATATGGAACTAAACATACAGTAGAAGGTATAATGCAAAACTGACAGTAATTGCAAAGATGCAGATAATGAAACAATCTGAGGTTTAATACTTTTTGCGTCTCATGCAAGTTCTGTTCATCCCCCATAACCATTCCTGCTCTACCCACTGTGCATCAAGCAGCCCTCATCTATATTCTTCGCTCCACACATTCCCAACTCTTTCACTCTTCCATGCGAGAACACTCTAATATTACTTAGTGCAAGTTTTTCATCAAAAGGTTCTTTTTAACAAATTAGCCTCCACAGAAAGGTAAAAAGATATGCCAAACAGATGTAAAACAAGGACATGGTGGGATGCACTAATGGACGATTGAGCTTGAGAATTTAATGGGAAGTCATCATTCAAATGCTGGCTGACTGTGCACTATCATTGTTTTCTGTTCCTATTTCTGTCAGTGAGCTGAGACTCGGTAAACTCACAGCATAGCATGGTTTTTAATCTGGCTGATTCAAAAGGTAAGGAAGTGGAAAGAAGGCAGATGTGCATTTCATGAACACGGCACATCCCAGAGAGGTGTTTAGCTGGTCAGGTACTCGCAAGATGTCGTCACTTTTGGAATGCAGGCCAATAAGGACCATAAATCCTACCATCAATTTATTTTAAAAGAGGAGCATAATCAAGATGAGCATGTAGGGCACATGGTGACGCAGCTGCTGCCTTACAGCGCCAGTGGCACGAGTTTGATCCTAACTACAGGTGCTGTCGGTACGGAGTTTGTGACCACATGGATTTTACCCGGGAGCTACAGTTTCCTCCCACACTCCAAATACGTACTGGATAATTGGCTTTGGTAAAAATTGTAAATTGGCCCTAGTGTGTGGCATAGTGTTAGTGTATGGGGGAAATTGCAGGTCGGCACAAACCCAGTGTGCCAAAGGGCCTATTCCTGTGTTGTATCTCTAAACTAAACTAAACTAAACGTTGATTACCAAGGCATAGAAAACAACATACCATGTGCTGGTAAATGGGAAAAGTACAGATAACTACTTAATGGTCAGCATAGACATGGAGGGCCGAAGGGCTCGTCTCCATGCTATATTACTCTATGATTCCTTGACTTTAAGCTATTTTGCAATTAACTGAGCAGTTATGATTCCTGTTTGCTAAATAATTTGAGCCTTCCAAAACCAGAGGAAAACAAAATCTCTGGTAATTGAACTTTTAATTCTGCGACCTACAATTCATTTCCAGTCATGCAATTCACATAACATTTTCAACATCAGATCAAGGCACAATTAATATTTTAACATCCCTGCTGTAGCAATAAAAAAATATTAAATTTCTTGCATGTCAATGTAAAATATTTCTTCCCACGTTTGTCAATGTTCACTCAGCTGTTTTTCTAATCAAATGGGAAAACCATGGAAACATAAATATTTTCTTCTCCCTGCAAAGGATACAACTCATCACAGAATAGATAATAATGTTTCTCCAACTAAATATGTTGGTCTGCTCTGTACGTGTATTTATAGCTGTCTCTAGACTCAAATACACAATGCTGATGTCCCACTAAACATTCAGGGTTGGCAATTCTTTCTCATACTGCTGGAATTTAAGTGGAATTTATCAGGTTGGCAAAGTAGAGTTGCTGCCTTACAGCGCTTGCAGCACCGGAGACCCGGGTTTGATCCTGACTACATGTGCTTGTCTGTACGGAGTTTGTATGTTCTCCCCATGACGGCTTGGGTTATCTCTAATATCTTCGGTTTCCTCCCATACTCCAAAGACATACAGGTTTGTAGATTAATTGGCTTGGTATAAATGTAAAATTGACCCTAGTGTGTGTAGGATAGTGTTAAGGTAGTGTGTAGGATAGTGGAGTCAGGCCGGTTGCCCTGACTCCAATCCCCATGAAGTGCTTCGAAAGGCTGGTCCTCTCCCATATTAAATCCAGCATCCCTGCCTCACTGGACTCCCATCAATTTGCATACAGGGCAAATAGATCGACAGAGGATGCCATCTCTCTGGCCCTTCACACTGTCCTGCCTCACCTGGACAGACAGGGCACGTATGTGAGGATGCTCTTCATTGACTATAGCTCTGCATTCAATACGGTCATCCCCACCAAGCTCACCACCAAACTCCACCAGCTAGGCCTCAGCTCACCGATATGCGCTTGGATCCTGAACTTTCTCACGGAGCGACCGCAGGCAGTGAGACTGGGCCCGCACCTGTCCTCCACCATCACCCTGAGCACCGGCACACCACAGGGTTGTGTACTATGCCCCATGCTCTACTCCCTCTTCACTCACGACTGTGTCCCTGCATTCGACACCAACACCATCGTGAAGTTTGCAGACGACACAACAGTGATTGGGCTGATCACCAACGGTGATGAAACAAACTACAGAGCGGAGGTGCAGAACCTGGCGGACTGGTGCGCCAATAACAACTTGGCACTAAACACCTCCAAGACCAAGGAGCTGATTATTGACTTCAGGAGGTCCCATTCTGGAGAATATGCCCCAATCTCCATTTATGGGGAAAGTGTGGAGAGAGTGTCCAGCTTTAAGTTTCTGGGCACTCACATTTCAGAAGACCTCACATGGTCCACAAACACCGCCGCGCTGGTCAAGAAGGCACAGCAACGACTGTTCTTCCTGAGGACATTAAAAAAGACTGGTCTGCCCCAACAGCTGCTGACAACGTTCTACCGCTGCACCACAGAGAGCATACTAACGTATGGCATCTCTGTGTGGTATCTCAGCTGCACGGAGGCGGAGAGGAGAGCTCTTCAGCGCGTCGTCAACAGAGCACAGCGGATCATCGGGACAGAGCTACCAGCCTTGGAGGGCATCTACCACACGCGGTGCCTCAGGAAGGCCCTCAGCATCCATAAGGACTCATCACACCCCTGCCACGGTCTGTTTCAACTACTTCCCTCCGGCAGACGTTACAAGGCCTTCTACGCCCGAACCTCCAGACTCAGGAACAGTTTTATCCCAAGAGCTATAGCGGCTCTGAACCGGCCCTAATGAGTGCCCCCCCCCCCCCACCCACCCCCTTTGGACAGTCTCCCTCAGATGGTCACGTCAACCAATTCAGCTTGTTTATTTATGTATTGTATTTATTTACCTTTCTTGTACATCAGTGGAGCTGCATACTAAATCTCGTTGCACTGACGTGCAATGACAATAAAAGATATATTATTATTATTATTATTATTATTATATTATGTGCAGGGATCGCTGGACGGTGTGGACTCAGTGGGTCGACGGGCATGTTTCCGCGCAGTATCTCTAAACTAAACTAAAAAGTGCCAGCACCTTTAAGATCCTGAAATACTTCAGAGCAATGGTGTATGCAAAAATGGACATATTGCATTAAAACCCAGGGAGATCTGGACACAGCAACACAGCTCTGGTGCCGATTAAAAAAAAAGAAATACATTTTCTAAACTTCACCTTCCTCTTCAAATATGAAACCGCGGTCTATATTTTCAGTGTTTTACTAAGGGAGAACAAGGCTGGAATACCTGAGTAATAAAGTCTTACTGTTATGGCATAAACTCCTAGAATATTGAGTATAGTGTGCCTAAAATGAATATACTTGCTTTGCAATAAATGCAATGAAGATTCATAAGATTGGTTCAAGGGATAACAGTTTTGTGTCTGAGGAGCAATTAAATAGGTGGAAACTGTATTCTTTTGAATTTTGTAGAATGAAAAGAAATTTTATTGAAACTTGCAAAATTATTTCAAGGTTTTACAGGCTGGATGCAGGGAGCCCAGGGAGCTAAGACCATGTGATTGCAGACTCAAAATAATTGATAGATCTGAAATGAGAAGTTTCTTCGCACAGAAGGTGGTGAATTATTGAAATCTCCATCACAGCGGTTTGTTGAGCCGGAGTGTTTCGTTTATTCAAAACAGAAATCAATAGATACTGGATATGAAGGAAATCAAAGATTTACTGTAGAAGAGAAAATGGCTTTCAGATAGATGATCGGCTATGATCCTGATCAATGGACAAAGCAGGATCTTAGGACTCCTAACAATCAAATGACCTCATTGTATCCTCTCAGATGGGTCTGAGTGATCACGTTGCACTGTTCTGGGTAACAGCAACACAGAGTACCAGCCAATATAGTTCTCCAGACCACATCACTAAATTATCTACTCTTGGTTTTTTTTGGTTCGTACGTTGATTAACTTCTGCAATTCCTACACAACCACTCTTAACTATACCTGAAAAGTATTCCAACATCTGTTAATTAGTTGCTAGCTGCTCTGACCTGGATATAACAGACTGTACATATCCAAGTCATTTTCTGAAAGTGATTACATAAACGCCAAGGTTAGTTTTACAAACAATTAACAAGTAGCCATTAAATGTTCAGGCAGAATCATCCCGAATCCTCAGTCGGACCCAATAGAGAACCCAAAACAAGGATCTTGATTTTGTCCATGGTACTATTGGTGATTTTCATCAAACATCAAGCAGACTGGGTATCTCCACTGAGATCTCAATCGCTTTTACGCCATTACCTCTTGCATTTCCAGAACTCTGGGAAATCTATACTGGAGGCATTAAATACTGATTGCTGATAAAATCTAAGGCACTAAGCCTCATTTAAATAATGTAGCTCTGAACCGCTTCTCAAAAACATGTTACGCCAAATCCTTATGAAACGAGATGTTGACCCTTCCCATGAAAATGTGGCTCTTAGTCCAATGTGCTGTCCAACGCAAAGATTAATACTCAGACACCAATAGTGCAATAACATAAGGAAGTGGTTGGAAATATTCAACTGGTCGGGCAGCACCTGAGGAAAGAGAAACAGAATTAGAGTTTCAGATGTAGACGAAAAATGCTGGAGAAACTCAGCGAGTGAGGCAGCATCTATGGAGAAAAGGAGTAGGAGACGTTTCAGGTTGAGACTCTTTTCTAGAGTGTCAGATCTTCAGATGTCATGTAGTTGATGTTAAATGCTAACTTTGTTTTTCTCTCTCTATTGATGCTGCCTGGCATGATCAGTGTTTGGAGCATTTTTGCTTTTATTTCAGAATTCCAGTAACAGCAGTATTCGGATTTTGGACCAATAGAACAGTGAGCCTTGTTTGTGATACAATCGGCTCATGCACCTGGTTACCTTGAGAGTCAAGTTGATCGAGCTTGGCTCAAGTGATATTGAACTAGCAAATGGTCAACATACATTTGACACCCTTTTTTTCTCCGCAGACCAAAGACGATTCTTTTTTCCCTTTGATAGCTAGAGTGCGTTGTAAAACAATGTTTCTTCTGACCATATCTCCTACCCTTGATATAATGGGCCCAATATTTTCTGCCTGACACAACAAAAGGAACAGAGGACAATCTCCCACCTCAGATAGTCAACGTGTAGCATCAGATCTGCCCTATCCCCTTCAGTGCTCTGACTAATCTCAGGCACTGGCTCCTGTGGTCATCTGACAATGTTCTAAAAATGTGAATAACCTTGTTGGGAGATCTGATGAAAATGGGGTACATGACAAATTCAAATATTCCTCACAAGGATTCGAGCACAAAACCAATCACAAGGAAACCTGTCCTAGAGCACTTTAATCAGCATTCTGTCTATTTGATTAGAGATCGACAGATATCGGTGAGCAGTGTACACGTTGCCTGCTGTTTAATTAATTTGCAGCACCCTGAACACACCAAAATCCAGCAGGAAATATAATCTAAATTTCACGTAATCATAGCTGTCTAACGCCTTTGAATTGAAGTAGTGTTTTCCACACACTAAATATTATGAATTGATTTTTGACTCACTGGAGTTACAATTGATAGCCCTGACCAGACAAAGGTCTGTATTGCAACGCTGACTAATCCACGTTCTTCTTTGTCAGGCAGGGAGCGTGTTGATTTTGATCAATATGCTATTATAACAATTATTTTATCTATCCACAATGATCGTGATTTTATCAATTGAATGCATCGGCAGAAGGTCAGTGATACGAGTCGCATGTTCCAGTTAAAGCTGGCCTGCACCATTGCAAGTGGTGAATCGCAATATCAGGAACAGGAGCTGGAGGTTATTCTGCAAGTAAGTCCACCCGCGGAAATAATGAAAAGTGCCACCACTTGGGAGAGACCAAAACTGATACTGCTGGACCACAGTGATGATGGAACATGGGAGAGATGCCTTGAATCCGTGATGGGTCACGAGACTTTCCCGACACACACACAGGTCACTGTGGCAGCTGGTGCCAGGAACTATCGGCCTGAATGCAGTTCAGTGCTTTCATACAAGCAGTCTGAGCCATTAAAAGTCAAATGTATGACAAGCCTTAGATCTTGTCTGTTATTTGGTTGTCAACACTCTCTAACAAATATGGTATCTAACATTACACAAAGTGTTGGAGTATCTCAGTGGGTCAGGCAGCATCTCTGGAGAACACGGATAGGCAACGTTTCAGATCAGGAGCCATGCTCAGAGACAGAGATGCGCCCATGAGTCCTCACCCTCATGAAGAAGATGAGCTGTAGATGAGACTGGAGCCCATGGTGAGGCTGAAACAATCACAAATGCTGATATGTCTCATGCTTTCTTGATGATGTGAGTCGTAGGGGGCGCTGCAGTGGCAGCGCGTGTCAGCAGCGTGTTAGTCTTTTCAATTTTTAGTATGTTTTAAAGTTTGTTTTAAAGTTTGTTTTAATGTTCCTTTGTGTGTTTTGTGTGGGGGGTGGTGTGGGGGGGTGAGGGGAAAACCGCTTTGGTCGCCTCCTCCACGGAGAGGCGACTTTTTCCAGGTCGCCTCCCCCATGGCCTAACAACGAGGATCGGCGTGGCCTTTTCCGGAGACGCGCCCGGGGCTTCAGCGCGGAGCGGGTGAGCCCTCGCTGGAGGGGAGCGCTCCGTTTCGCTGGCATGTGGCAGCCGGCAGCCTGAAGCCGCGGTCTGCACAGCTCCAGCTGGCGCGGCGTCCGCAGCCCGGGATCTCACGTTGGGGACCCGGAAGAAGAAGAAGCCATCACTGCCGGCCCGCGTCCAACTTCTACCGCGGGTCCGGCATGGACTTACCATCACCCCTGGAGGGGAGCTTCGACCGCCGGCCCTGCAGTCTGCGGTGCTTCTGGCTGCGGCGCGGCGGGAACCTTAAATCTTCGACCGCCGGCCTGCACCAGCCTGAAGCCGCAGTCTCCGGTGGGGAAGAGCCGATCCTGGACTTACCCTGACTTTGACTTTGTCCCTTACCATCTGGACGCCCGCAGCAACGGCTGCGGAGGGTGGAGGTCCCGACTACGGGGGAAAATGGAGGAGAACTGGCCAAGTTCTGTGCCTTCCACCACAGTGATGAATGCTGTGGTGGATGTTTGTGTTACATTTTTATTGTGGTTGTGTGTTCTTTATTATTGTACCGCTGCTGACAACCTAAATACCACCGACCCTGGTTGCGTGGCAAATAAAATTCTATCTATCTATCTATCTATCTATCTATCTATCTATCTATCTATCTATCTATCTATCTATCTATCTATCTATCTATCTATCTATCTATCTATCTATCTATCTATCTATCTATCTATCTAACGATTGTAAAAGGGTTTGGGATATATTGAAAGGAGCATGAAAGGTGTCTCATAAAGGTGTCACATAAAGGCATCTACTTTTTCTTCACCAAACTTGGACACAAAATGCTGGAGTAACTCAACGGGACAGGCAGCATCTCTGGAGAGAAGGAATGGGTGACGTTTCGGGTTGAGACCCTTCTTCAGACAGAGTCTTGCTGAGATAGTCCAGCAATTTGTGTCTATCTTTGGTGTATAACCATTTGCAGTTCCTTCCTGCACAATTTGTCTACTTTTTTTTCATATTTTTCAGTTTAGTTTAGTTTAGTTTACAGATACAGCACAAGAACAGTCCCTTCGGCCCACCGAGTCTGTGCCGACCAGCAATCCCTGCACACTAACACTATCTTACACGCACTAGTGACAATTTACTAAGCCAATTAACTTACAAACCTGTACCTCTTTGCAGTGTGGGAGGAAACCGAAGATATCGGAGAAAACCTGAGCAAGTCAAGGGGAGAACATACAAACTCCATACAGCCAAGCACCTGTAGTCAGGATTCAACCCAGGTCTCTGGTGCCGTATAGCAATAGCTCTACCGCTACACCACTGTTGAGCATCTGGTGGCAGGGAATATGAGATAGCACTGGCTGGTATAATGCACATCGAAGATTACGTTCATCTAATTTACCAACTCAGCAAATTATATGTCTACTGTCAGTCTGAAATCCTGTTAAGTAATGTATATCAAGCATCCAAAACTATTTTGTTTTTGATTGTTTTGAAGCATGATATTTTTCCTATCCTACTAATAAATTACTTCACTACATCATCTATCTATGTTACTAAAAGTCTGATCATGACCGCTTCCTGGTGTTTGTATATTGATTTTAGAAAAGCGCTGCCACTTATGGCTGTGATTTTTGGCCATCTTACTCAGAGTCCCGCTCCGCGGTGCAGGACAAGAGGATTTTTCCCATCGATGAAAAATAAAAGAGTTATTAGTGTTTAAAAAATGTTGAGATTCACTCTCCTGAAGGCCACGCCCCTTCCGGAGGGACTATAAAACCGGAAGTGTTGACTGCCTCAGTCAGTCTCTGCAAGATGGGGGACCGAGAGGGTCACGTCTCTCAGTCTGAGCTGTGAATAACACTGAACACATGTCTACTAAACTGTGAGTGTGGTTTTACTGACCTTGAGTGCCCTTAATGTGGTTTGAAAATGAAAATGTGGTTGGTTTGAAGTGAACCATTGCAAATGGCTGTTGGTGGTGGTTGGTTTGAAGTGAAGCACTGCAAATGGCTGTTGGTGGTGGTTGGTCTGAAGTGAAGCACTGCAAATGGCTGTTGGTGGTGGTTGGTCGGAAGTGAAGCACTGCAAATGGCTGTTGGTGGTGGTTGGTCGGAAGTGAAGCACTGCAAATGGCTGTTGGTGGTGGGTGGTTTGAAGTGAAGCACTGCAAATGACTGTTGTTGGTGGTGGTTGGTCTGAAGTGAAGCACTGCATATGGCTGTTGGTGGTGGTGGTTGGTTTTGAAGTGAAGCCATGCAAATGGCTGTTGGTGGTGGTGGTTGGTTTGAAGTGAAGCACTGCAATTGGCTGTTGGTGGTGGTATATTGACAACTTCCTGTTTGCACTGTATATTGATTTTAGATAAAACGCTACCACATGGCTGTGATTTTTGGCCATCTTAATCAGTCCCCCTCCGCTCATCAGATGCAGAGGATTCTTCCCATCAATGAAAAATAAAAGTGTTATTTGTGTTTAAAAAATGTTGAGAATCTCTCTCCTGTCATTTGCGGCATGAAGGCCACACCCCTTCTGGTGGGAGAGGGAGGGATTATAAAACCCGGTAGAGTGGGTGTGGCTCAGTCTGCAAGACGGGGGAGGGATAGGTCACGACCCTGTCTGAGCTGTGAATCAACTGAACACACTGAATGTCTACTGAACTGTGAGTGTGGTGTTTATGTGGTGTTTTATGGTGGTTTCACCCTGCTTGAAATGGTATGAAACTGCATTTGAATGTGGTGGCCTTGCACCCTGCATGAAATGGTATGAAACTGCATTTGAATTTGGTGGCCTTGCACTCTGCATGAAATGGTATGAAACTGCATTTGAATTAGATGGCCTTGCACCCTGCTTGAAATGGTATGAAACTGCACTTGAATTTGGTGGCCTTGCACCCTGCTTGAAGTGGTATGAAACTGCACTTAAATTTGGTGGCCTTGGGATGTGTACAGGATAGTTTTTTGCAGCAATACATAAAGGTGACTATTAGAGAAGGGGCAGTGCTGGACGTCCTGTTAGGAAATGAGACAGGTCAGTTGATGGAGGTATGTGTTGGGGAGCACTTCGGGTCCAGTGATCACAATACCATTAGTTTCATTATAATTATGGAGAGGTCAAAACTGGACCAAGGGTTGAGATTTTTGATTGGAGAAAGGCTAACTTTGAGGAGATGCGAAAGGATTTTAAAAGAGTGAATTGCAACATTTTGTTTTATGAGAAGAAAAGGAGGACATTTAAAGGTGAAATTTTAAGAGTACAGAATCTTTATGTCCCTGTTCGGTTGAAAGGAAAGAGTAATAATTGGAAAGAGCCATGGTTTTCAAGGGAAATTGGACACTTGGTTCAGAAATAGAGAGAGATCTACAATAATTATAGCCAGCATGGAGTAAATGAGGTGCTTGAGGAGTATAAAGAATATAAAAAGAATCTTAAGAAAGAAATTAGAAAAGCTAAAAGAAGATATGAAGTTGCTTTGGCAAGTAAGGTTAAAGTAAATCCAAAGGGTTTCTAAAGCTATGTTAATAGCAAAAGGATAACGAGGGATAAAATTGGTCCATTAGAGAGTCAGAGTGGACGGCTATCTGCAGAGCGAAAATAGATGGGGGAGATATTGAACAATTTCTTTTCTTCGGTATTCACCAAGTAGAAGGATATTGAATTATGTGAGGTAAGGGAAACATGTAGTGTAGCTATGGAAACTATGAGGATCAAAGAATAGGAAGTACTGACACTTTTGAAAAATATAAAAGTGGATAAGTCTCCAGGTCCTGACAGGATATTCCCTAGGACATTGATGGAAGTTAGTGTAGAAATAGCAAGGACTATGACAGAAATATTTCAAATGTCATTTGAAACGGGAATGGTGCCGGAGGATTGGCGTACTGTGCATGTTGTTCCAATGTTTAAAAAGGGTTCTAAGAGTAAACCTAGCAATTATAGACCATGTAGTTTGGCGTCAGTGGTGGGCAAATTAATGGAAAGGATACTTAGAGATAATATATATAACCATCTGGATAAACAGGGTCTGATTAGGAACAGTCAACGGATTTGTGCCTGGAAGGTCATTGTTAGGCGTTTTCCCCCCCCCTGGTGAATGCTATGTACTTACTTCTCGGTTTCTATCCCAAGTACAGGCCTCGTGGCTGTGAGTCTGGAATCGAGGGGTTAAAGGCTCCTGTACCCGATTGGCCCAGCTGCGTCAGGTGACGGGTGACTCATCTGAAGTATAAATACGAGAACTTCCCAGGATTCATCTCTTCGTCGTAGACTCCGACTGATGAGCAGACTGTTGGTGGGGGCTGAGGCAGCCGGACCACATGGCATAGAACTTTGTGTATTTTCACCATTCCTTGTTAACATATATTGAGTTGGGACGGATAAGGGCTGACCTTAGAGTTTTCGTGTATTTTGGTTTCAGGGTTGTATCTCTTTGGGCAGGTTTTGGAATCTCCGGTTCGACGGCCCATGGTGTGGCTGGCTGGAGCATTGTTAAATTGTTTGTCGGTTTATCCATATCCCTGACTGGGTTGTTTAAATCAGGTTTGAGTTTTGTGTTCCAATGAATTATTAAAACTGTTTTTTGAACCTGAACCTGGTTTTTGACTTGTGTTACGTGGCTCTGAAGTACCTGCATTCGGGAGTCGTAACAAAATGGGGGCTCGTCCTAAGTTTTGAGGACCCTAGACGTTTTTAGGGGGTATTTTTGGTAGGCTTCTGGACTGAGGAAGTCTGTGTGTTGAGAGGGAATTTTTTCTTCCCTGTTTGTGGTAGCATTAAGGCCCAAGTTTTAGCTGGTGGTTTGGGGCTACTTTAGAAATGGAATTTAAGGTGAAAGAATTTGTTGAGGCTCCTAGTCGGGAGTTGTTTGATAGATGTACGAAAGAGCATTTGATTTTACTGGCTGAGAACTATGCCATGACTATTGACAAGCATTCAAAGAAACACTCCATTAAATCGGAGTTGTGGGCTGCGTTGGTGGAGGCTGGGGTTTTGCCTGGTGGTGCAGACAGTCCCCCACCTTCTGTTCAGCCAGTTCAGAACATGGAGGCCATCATTAAACTGAAGGAGATGGAGCTTGAGTCACAGAGAATTGCCTCTTTGTTAAAAGAGAAAGAGCTCATGCATGTTCTTGAAATGAAACGGCTTGAGGAGGAAACCAAAAGGGCTGAATTTCAGCTGCGGGAAAACGAAATAGATAATTCCCGGGTTTCTTCTAGGGAACGGGAGTTTGATATGAGCAAGAACATCCGCCTGGTTCCCCCATTTCGTGAGGAGGATGTGGACAAGTATTTCACAGTGTTTGAACGGGTGGCTTTGTCCTTGAAGTGGCCTAGGGACGTGTGGACCTTGCTATTGCAGTGTGTCTTTGTGGGTAAAGCATGGGAGGTGTACTCGTCTTTATCTGTTGAAAGCAGTCTGGACTATGAGTGTGTGAAGTCTACAGTATTAAGGGCTTATGAATTAGTTCCAGAGGCGTACCGGCAGAAGTTCCGGCGCTTTAGGAAGTTTGATAGTCAGACTTATGTGGAGTTTGCTAGGGAGAAGGAGGCACTTTTTGACAGGTGGTGCGCTTCTCAAGGAGTGAAGGATTTTGAGCTACTGCGGGCCTTGATAATTATGGAAGACTTTAAGAACTGTCTCCCTGAGAGGGTTACTACTTACCTTAATGAGCAGAAGGTGAATGAGGTGTCTAAGGCTGCAGTGTTGGCAGATGAGTATGTATTGACTCATAAATCTGATTTTGTTGGGCGATCCTATAGTTTTGGTGCACGGCCGGTTGATCGTGGTGGTGTCGCCGGTGACAGTGTCAAAGCTGTTTCTGTGCCTGCAAGTGGCAGCACGTTGATACAGGGGGAGGTCCGAGCTGATAAGGTTGACGGAAATGTAAGGACTGATGAAGGTCCTGTGTGCTACTATTGTAGAAGGAGAGGGCACATGTTAAAGTCGTGTCCCGTTCTGAAGCAGAAAAATGCAAAGCCTGTGGCTTTGGTGGGTGCACAGAAGGCACCTGTCGTACCTGAGGTGCCTGAGTCTGATGAGTGTAGGAATTATTCTGCGTTCATCATGAATGGTTTTGTTTCTCTAGAGGATGGGGGTGACAGAGTTCCAGTATCCATCTTGCGTGATACTGGTGCTACTCAGTCCTTTATATTGGATGGTGTACTGCCGTTTTCTGGGGAATCATCGGTTGGGTCAAGTGTCCCAGTGGTAGGATTCGGGATGGATGACATGGTAGTGCCTTTGCATAACGTGCGTCTCGAGTCCGAGTTGGTTTCAGGCCGGGTAACTGTTGGGTTACGGCCGTGTTTTCCCGTTGGGGGAGTTTCTGTGATTTTGGGGAATGACTTGGCAGGAGGTAGAGTTTTAGTCACTCCTGAGGTGACGGCTGTTCCGATGGTGCAGAGTCCTGATAGATTGGCTATGCAGCATCCAAAGGTCTTCGCAGCTTGTGCTGTCACGAGGGCTATGGCTAAGAGCCAGGCGAAGTTTGAGGATGTGGTGGACCTGAGTGAGAGCATTTTTGGGGATCAGGATGATAGATCCTGTGTTGTGAAGGGTGTTTCTCCATCTCAAGATGGGATAGTGTCTGGAAATGTGCCGGTGTCACTGTCACGTGACCGGCTGGTTGAGGAGCAAAAGAGTGATCCAGGTTTATCTGATCTGTGCGACTGCGCAGTGCCTGAGGGGGATATGGATTCCACAGCAAAAGGGTATTTTCTAAGGGATGGCTTACTGATGCGAAAGTGGTCTCCCTTGGATATATCTGGGCATGATGATTGGAGCGTGGTTGATCAGATTGTGATGCCTCGTCGGTATAGGGACGAGATACTCTGTTTGGCTCATGATGGTCCTCTGGGTGGACATTTGGGGGTCAATAAGACGTATGACCGCATCTTACGGAATTTTTTTTGGCCAGGGTTGAAAAAGGACGTGAAACAGCACTGCAGGTGTTGTCACATTTGCCAGGTGGCAGGAAAGCCGAACCAATCGATTGTTCCTGCGCCTTTATATCCAATCCCTGTGGTCGGTGAGCCGTTTGAGCGGATTCTAGTTGATTGTGTGGGCCCTCTACCTCGGACAAGGATGGGCAACAAGTTTTATTAACAATTATGTGTGCGACTACCCGCTTTCCGGAGGTGGTCCCTTTGCGTAGAATTACTGCCCCTGCAATTGTTAAGTCTCTCACTAAGTTTTTTTCGTTGTTCGGTTTGCCCAAGGTTGTGCAAAGTGACCAAGGTACCAACTTCATGTCGAAGGTTTTTAGTCAGGTAATGAAGTTGTTAGATATTAAGCATTGTTACTCCAGTGCGTATCATCCTGAGAGCCAGGGAGCTCTCGAGAGGTTTCACCAGACTTTGAAATCTATGTTGAGGACTTACTGCCTGGAGTTTGAAAAAGACTGGGATGAGGGGGTTCATCTAGTTATGTTTGCGGTGCGTGAGGTCGTGCAGGAGTCTTTAGGGTTCAGTCCTGCTGACCTGGTGTTCGCGCATACTGTACGTGGTCCGTTGAGGGTCCTGAAGGAAAAATGGTTGCAGGAGGATACAAAACGGAGTATTTTAGACCACGTCTGTACTTTTCGCTCTAGACTGAGGAGGGCATACGAACTGACAATGGGTAATCTTGCCTCTGCTCAGTCTAGGATTAAGGACTGGTTCGACAGGAAGGCTTCTAGTAGGAATTTTTCTCTAGGTGACAAGGTCCTGGTGTTGTTGCCTATTCCTGGTTCCAGTCTGCAGGCTCGGTATAGCGGTCCCTATCAGGTGGTTAAGAAGGTTGGTGAGAGGGATTACGTTATTGGTACCCCTGATCGGAGGCATAAGACTCAGCTCTGTCATGTTAACATGATGACACAGTACCATGAGCAGGAGCCTGTGGAGGTTGATGGGTCGGAGCTATGTCCTTCTAAGCTTGTTTTGGCTGCAGTGGTGCTGCCCCCTGACACGGGTGGTGATGTGGGGGAGGCACGGCTGTCTGTGGCAGTAACGCAGGGAAAGCTGAGTAACTCTGAGGCTTTGGAGACGCTTCCCTTGCGGTTGTCTCATTTGACTGGCATATCCGTGGCAAGGATGATGTATTGGCTGATGCATTGTCGCGCCAGTGATGTCTGTGTTACTGAATAGTTGCTGAAATTTGGTGGGTTTTTTTGTTCATTTTCAGAAACTTATTCAGTATCTTTGGGTGGGGGTGTTAGGCGTTTCCCCCCCCCTGGTGAATGCTATGTACTTACTTCTCTGTTTCTATCCCAAGTACAGGCCTCGTGGCTGTGAGTCTGGAATCGAGGGGTTAAAGGCTCCTGTACCCGATTGGCCCAGCTGCGTCAGGTGACGGGTGACTCATCTGAAGTATAAATACGAGAACTTCCCAAGATTCATCTCTTCGTCGTAGACTCCGACTGATGAGCAGACTGTTGGTGGGGGCTGAGGCAGCCGGACCACATGGCATAGAACTTTGTGTATTTTCACCATTCCTTGTTAACATATATTGAGTTGGGACGGATAAGGGCTGACCTTAGAGTTTTCGTGTATTTTGGTTTCAGGGTTGTATCTCTTTGGGCAGGTTTTGGAATCTCCGGTTCGACGGCCCATGGTGTGGCTGGCTGGAGCATTGTTAAATTGTTTGTCGGTTTATCCATATCCCTGACTGGGTTGTTTAAATCAGGTTTGAGTTTTGTGTTCCAATGAATTATTAAAACTGTTTTTTGAACCTGAACCTGGTTTTTGACTTGTGTTACGTGGCTCTGAAGTACCTGCATTCGGGAGTCGTAACAGTCATGTTTGACTAAACTTCGTGAATTTTTTGAAGAGGTTACAAGGGAAATTGATGAGGGTAAAGCAATGGATGTTGTCTATATGGACTTCAGTAAGGCCTTTGACAAGATTCCACATGGAAGGTTGGTTAAGAAGGTTCAATTGTTGGGTATTAATAGTGGAGTAGCAAGATGGATTCAACAGTGGCTGAATGGGAGATACCAGAGAATAATGGTGGATAACTGTTTGTCAGGTTGGAGGCCGGTGACTCAGGGATCTGTGTTGGGTCCATTGTTGTTTATCATATACATCAATGATCTGGATGATGGTGTGGTAAATTGGATTAGTAAGTATGCAGATGATACTAAGAAAGGTGGTGTTGTGGATAATGAAGTAGGTTTTCAAAGTCTACACAGAGATTTAGGCCATTTGGAAGAGTGGGCTGAAAGATGGCAGATGGAGTTTAATGCTGATAAGTGTGAGGTGCTACATCTTGGCAGGACAAATCAAAATAGGACGTACATGGTAAATGGTAGCAAATTGAAGAATGCAGTTGAACAGAGGGATCTAGGAATAACTGTGCATAGTTCCCTGAAGGTGGAATCTCATGTAGATAGGGTGGTAAATAAAGCTTTTGGTGTGCTGGCCTTTATAAATCAGAGCATTGAGTATAGAAGTTGGGATGTAATGTTAAATTTGTACAAGGCATTGGTGAAGCCAATTCTGGAATATGGTGTACAATTCTGGTTGCCAAATTATAGGAAAGATGTCAACAAAATAAAGAGAATACAGAGGAGATTTACTAGAATGTTGCCTGGGTTTCAGCACCTAAGTTACAGAGAAAGGTTGAACAAGATAGGTCTTTATTCTTTGGAGCGCAGAAGGTTAAGGGGGGACTTGATAGAGGTCTTTAAAATTATGAGAGGGATAGACAGAGTTGACGTGGATAAGCTTTTTCCATTGAGAGTAGGGAAGATTCAAACAAGAGGACATGATTTGAGAATTAAGGGACAAAAGTTTAGGGGCAACATGAGGGGGAACTTCTTTACTCAGAGAGTGGTAGCTGTGTCGAATGAGCTTCCAGTGGAAGTGGTGAAGGCAGGTTCGTTTTTATCATTTAAAAATAAACTGGATATGTTTATGGACGGGAAAGGAATGGAGGGTTATGGTCTGAGTACAGGTAGATTGGACTAGGTGAGAGTAAGTGTTCGGCATGGACTAGAAGGGTCGAGATGGCCTGTTTCCGTGCTGTAATTGTTATATGGTTATATATGGTTATAGCGCTCCAGAAAGAAGCCCCCCCCCCCCCCCCCCCCCCCGCCCCACTGGCCACCAATATTGGAATTGGTGGAGAGGTGGAATATTGCATTGGGGGACCGGCCCTCCCGTGTGAACATGGGACCCAACGGGTCCCACTTAGTCTAGTCAAGTATACTACAGAGTTGTCGACAAACACATTCAATATGGATCTAACATTTAGCGAAAGAGAAAGATTTAGAAAAAGCACTCCTCCTCTGTTTATTTAGCATTCAGATATGCAAACATTTTTAATTGTGATCCATGCATCCTACTAGGTTACAAGAGAGATGGTTGCATGTAATCTTCTGGACTGGCATGTGAGTTCAATCTCCCAAATGGTTTTACACAATATATAAATCGGATCCTTATAGCAGCACATCTATCTCCAGGCAGTTTTAAATAAGTAATGCGTCTGGAGTTGTTGTTATTCATTGCATTTTGCCACCTTGTCTTGTTCCACTGAAAATTGAGCTCATATTTTTCTGAGCCTGAGGAGGTGCTGCGGGATATGTGAGCTTGTTTCAGCTGCTCGGCATCTAATGAATGCTAATCGGTAGTGGTCAAAATGGGAGAGAGAACTTGTGGTTAAATCATAGTGCAGTTTTTCTGAAGTCAGGACTGAATTATATGACAGTTGTGAAAAGTTGGTTTTGTGGGTGCCTTTCATTTCAAAGTTGGGATAGTTTGTAGAGTTGATCCATCTGCAATTCTTGAAGGGCTTACCGTGTATGTATGTCTGATCTCATGCAGCGTAACATGGATTGAAGTACCTGCTCTTAAAAGAGCATACTAAACTAGGTATTCCTTTAACTATTCATGGACTTTAGGGAGAAAATAGCTGCTGTCACTGGCACACTAATTGATCTTGCCTTATGTTACTCAGTATGATGGATGGCAGAGAACGCGGTGAATTTGACAACATGAAAGAGGTTACAAAACACCACTCAGGTCAGTTATTCCCATCCCATATTGTGCAATTTAGCCATTGGAGGGATTTAGTCCGCCTTTGCTGAGTATGTTTCTGATGGGCGTCTGATGTGGATTACTGTGGCCATCAAGCTAGATCTCCCCAGCTGACTCACGGCATGAGTTATTTAAATACAGTGGTGAAATGGGTAGGCATGGAGCAGATTTAATGCAATGCAACAATGAAGTGAGGGATTTTGAAGAAAGGATTGAGGTGAGACAATAAAAATGGTAAAGGGAGCACAACACAGGGAACACCAAATCAAAACAGACTTCAGAAAATGCTGGAGCTGGTTGAAAAATAAAATCACTGGCCTTATAATTGAAGTTAGGAGTCCAGAAATGGCTCCAAACAAATATTTGGTGTCAAAACACCTTCAATTGACACCCTGACAGTGTTTGTGAATGTCAAATAATGAGCATGAACTTCATTCATATGTTTGAGAGAACAGTATTGCCATTCCTTCTCACCAGAGGTGCTGCCTGTTCCACTGAGTTACTCCACGATTTTGTGTCTATCTTTGGTTAAAACCAGCATCTGCAGTTCCTTCCTACACAACAGCATTGTTAGGTTTGTTTGTGTAAGGTCAGGCTGAAATTGAGATTAGAAAAACGACCGAAGGTGTTGGAGGAACACTGCGGGTCAGGCAGCATCTCTAGAGAACATGTATGGGCGACGTTTCAGGTTGGGACCTTTCTTTGAAACATCACCTATCCATGTTCTCCTGAAATGCAGCCTGACCTGCTGAGTTACTCCAGCACTTTGTGTCTGTAATCAAGCATCTGCAATTCATTGTGTCTCGATTTCTCTGAAGTTGAGATTGTCAGATTCAGTGCAGAATTCCATTAAAAAATGATTCTCGTTTGATAGTTGTTAGCACATAACCCACAAGGGCAATCCTCGCAACTGGCTTTCAAAGGGACGTACTACAAAACAAATAGGACTCTTCTGCACAAAGGAGGGTGATTCTACTTAATATGTGGATGCTGCAATGATGGATAGGTTGTGAAAGTGTTTCCAAGACAAGCTGATGAGCTTGTCTCTGTAAGGGCATGAGTGCACTATGAATGTCTGCACTTTGGGGAATCTTGCAAAGAAGACAAAGAGACCTTGCAATAAAACCTCTTCTGGAATAATACTCAGTCTGGAAAGCTGAAAGTGACCTAAGCCCTGACTTCTTAACGGTAAAGCAGTTACACTTATGAAGGTGTATTTAAGGATGTAGGAGTCAGAGATTTCAGAGAAGGGATTTAAGTTGCACAGTTTTCAGGGGAAACAAAGTGAGTAAAATCTGTAGGAAAGAACTGCAGATGATGGTTTACACCAAAGATAGACACAAAACACTGGAGTAACTCAGCGGGACAGGCAGCATTTCTAGATGGAAGGAATGGTTGATCTCGATCTGAAACATCACCCATTCCTTCTCTCCAGGGATGCTGCCTGTCCCGCTGAGTTACACCAGCATTTTATGTACATCTTCTGAGTAAAATCAAGTTGTTCTGAGAAGAATGTGTCTGCTCCTGAGTAGAAGGTGACTCCTTGTCTCTCCCTGCCAGTTCTGACGAAGGGGAGGTTTGAAGAATAAGCCATTTTCTTGTCTAGAGGCACTCAAATGATTGAATTGAATTGAATTGAATGCCTTTATTGTCATTCAGACCTTACGGTCTGAACGAAATTTCGTGCCTGCAGTCATACATACAATAATACAATAATAAACAACAATAAACACAAATTAACATCCACCACAGTGTATCCTCCAAACACCTCCTCACTGTGGTGGAGGCAAAAATCTTAGGATTACTGTCTCTTCCCTCCTCTTCTCCTTCTGCGCTGAGGCGATTCCCCACCGGGCGATGGCACAACAGTCCTGCGGCTCACCGAACCCCACAAACGGGCCGGTTCAAACACCGCGGCCCGGGGTGGTCGAAGCTGCCGCCCTCCAGTCCAGCGTACGCAGCCGCTGGCCCGCGGCTGAACCCCGGACTCAGGTCACCGCCGCCAGAACGCCGTCCCAGCCACCGGAGCACCGTTCCAGCCCCTAACCGGATCGCCCTCACGTGAGTGCCGTTCCTCCCTCGAGCTGTGCCACTCCGACGGGAGTGCCGTTCCACCTCGAGCTGGGCCACTCCGACGGGAATGCCGTTCCACCTCGAGCTGGGCCACTCAGACGGGAGTGCCGTTCCACCTCGGGCTGGGCCACTCCGACTGGAGTGCCGTTCCACCCTCGGGCTGGGCCGCTCCGACGGGAGTGCCACAGCCCCTCACGGGAGAGTCTCAGCCCCTCGCCAGGCCGCCCTCACGGGAGCGCAGTTCCAGCCCCGAGCTGGGCCGCCCTCACGGGAGCGAGCCCAGGGCGAGTCCTGTCAGGCTGCCTCCGGAGTCTCGAGGTCGCCAGCTCCGCCATTAGGCCTCAGCGCAGACCGAGGCAGAGAAGGGGGATACGACCACCGGCCTGCGTTTGGTCCTTATCCCTCCAAACCTGTCCTATCCATGTACCTATCTAACTCCTTCTTAAACATTGGGATTGTCCCAGCCTCAACTACCTCCTCTGGCGGCTTGTTCCATACACCAACCACACTTTGAATGAAAAAGTTACCCCTCAGATTCCTATACAATCTTTTCCGCTTTACCTTAAATCTATGTCCTCTGGACCTTGATTCACCTACTCTGTGCAAGAGACTCCATGCATCTACCCGATCTATTCCTCTCATGTCGGCGACAGGAGGGTCAGTGACTAGGGGCACGGCATAACACAACAACGATCAGGGAGGTGAGAATTATTTTATGCAGCTTGGAAACTGCACGGGTCATCATTGTGTAGGGTTTGGGCATAATTATGTCAGATAAAAGAGAAGATGTACTATACATAAGTTAGTGATATATGTAGGGTACCAATGAAAAGAAATGCAAAGTCTGAAAATCTGACATAAAAATCAAAGCAATTGCAGGTGCTGGTTGTTCCAGTTTTACCCTATCAGAAACAACCCCCACCTCCACATTCCCTGCAGCTTATGAGCTTTTATTTTAATCTCCTATCCAGTTCTGATTAAGTGGCTTTAACATGAAATGTTAAAGGGCCTGTCCCACTAACGCAACTTTTCAGTGACTGTCTTCGACCTTCAAGCTCGAGGGCACTCGCCTGGAAAACCCCCGAGCTGGATCGACCGTCAGTCATGAAACCGCGAGCCGGATCGACTGTCTGCACACACAAACATATCACAAAGGCGGGGGCCAGGGAAAGCGGGGGAGCGCTGTCTGAAATTCACACCTACGATGAACAGGAAGGTAAAAGACGGCTGGCACAGTTACGGTAAGTCCTTTAGAGAGTGCGGAGAGGGCGACCTTTTTTTACTTACGGGTATATTTCAGCTTGCTGAAAAAAACGCCACAACCTAGCTGAGGCCTCAAGTACGCGGGAACTACTCTCGAGCATGAAGGAGAATTACAAAGACCTCGTGTCGACCATGCTGCGAGTATGAGTCGAGGGCAAACTCTTCTAAACCGACCGGTATGCCAATTAGGTCCCCGCATTGGGACAGGCCCTAATTTGCGAGTGTAGAAGATTTTAGGAGTGTATGAAAAAGTGTCATGTTGAAGACCTCCTTCAACTATGTAGAAGACCTCCTTCGACCTCCTTCGACTATTTTAAAGACTAGCTTCGACTAGCTTCGACTAGCTTCGGGAAAATTGGACACCAAATAGTGGAGAGTGAAGACGACCTCCTTCGATCTCCTTTGACCTCCTTCGACTATGTTGAAGACTATCTACGACTACCTTCGACTACGTTCAATTAACTTTGACTACCCTCGATTACCTTCGATTATCTACGAATAACATGCCGACCTACTTCGACTAAACTTACGAGTAAAAAAATATCGATTTTTTCCATGGCGATCTTTTTTTACTCGCGGGCATTTTTCAGCATGCTAAAAAAAAATCGCCGTGACCTAACTGAGGCCTCGAGTACACGGGGACTACTCTCGAGCATGAAGGAGAATTACAAAGACCTCCTAGGACCTCGTGTCGACCATGCTGCGAGTATGAGTCAAGAGAAAACTCTTCTAAACTCGCCAATTAGGTCCCTGCAGTGGGACAGGCCCTTGAAAGATCGTATTTTTCTTCCAGTGTCAAATTTAAATTTCTGCATCATCACTTTAAAAAAAAAGTATTTGGAAAATAAACCTCTCATTTTGCATTAAACATTTCCACTTGCTGCCCTGTGACTTTTGTTGCACACAGTATGTTACATTACTCTTGTGTTCTTTCCTATTATTCTACACTGGCGGCTCCTGTTTCCATTCTTTCACTTATTGCCCCAAATCTCTCTCTTCAATGCAAAAAATTAACATTTTATTGGCTTATATTTATTTGATGCCTCTACATTATTTGTGTTTCCAATAAATTGTGCAACGACATTGTGAATCCTGGCAGTATATATGAAAATATCTGTCCTTCCCAAAAAATGGGATCCCTCCTTTGCAATTCATGAATTATTTCAATAAAGTAAGATATCTACTCCTGTGGGACATCAGGTAACAGGATTATTTAATATCCATTTGAAGAATGTTTTTACACTTCCCTTGCTGCATATTCATCACATCAAGCTGTTTCATAACATTTTAAAGAAGCATTAATATTCGTGAAATTTCCATGCTGTAGTGCATAATAATCCATGAAAACCAAGTGCTCTCTTTGGGTCAAGGATGTTTCAAAGCTGAAGATTGATCTAACAATCAGAGAATTTAAGAAAGTGATAATGGAATGAGAGGGGAAAGATTTAATAGGAACCTGAGGGGCAACCTTTTCACACAAAGGGTGGTGGATATATGGAACAAGCTGCCAGAGGAGATAGCTGAGGTAAGTACTATCACAACATTTAAACAGCATTTGAACATGTACATGGATAGGGAATATTTAGAAGGATATGGACCAAATAAAGGCAGATGAGACGAGTGTAGATGGGCCATGTTGTTCGACATGGTCAAGTTGGGCTGAAGGGTCTGTTCCTATTCTGTATGACTCAATTACCCCAGCTGTACAGTGGCCATTGACAAAAGACTAATTTGATTTAATACCGATGTAGACCATTTACGAGGACCATTTTCCTGGCTTCTTCCCGCAAACCTCACCTTCCCCTGCACTTTTCCCCGTAAACCTGGGGTCATTTAATATGACGATCCTTATCTAAATTAGTATTGCCATATTCACCACTCAGTCTTTGCTCATTAGCTCCTTGTCAAAGCATGGCGCGATTTTACAATTCTCTTCCATGATTTGATAGAGGACAATAATCCTGCAGCATTAATTCTGTATTTCTCTCTCTTGGTGCTGCCTGACCTGCTGAGCATTTCCTAAATTTGCTCATTGCTTCCCAAATTCTCCTCACTGTTTTCAAATCTCTCCCTGCTCTCCCCTCTGCATCTCGATAATCTCTTCAAACTATGTAACCTTCTGAAATGTTTCATTCTTCTGTTATTCAGGCCTGTATTAGAGAAGACATCCTGAAGTTAGTCACTCTTTCACAGCTCTCCATGCCTTCTGTGATCTGACCTTTAGTTTTAGAATTCCCCCTCTGTACTTTACTGCATTTTCATCCATCTTGAAGCCAACCGATGGCCATGATTTTGCCCATCTGACATCTTTTAAAACTTGGCATCATTTTTTATTTGCTAACCAGTCTTGGGATGTTTTGCTCTATTATATGTGCTCTATGACAAATAAAGGATTCAATTCAATTCAATTCTAGGAATGGAAGTTGTTATGTTACAGCTCTTTAAAACAAACTTGGGGACAGAATTTGATTGGCAAATAAAATTTAGCTTTTCCAATCTTCTGCGCAAAATCTGATATTTTCTACAAGGGCAGTAAAACAATATTCCAATCAATTAATCATTGTGTTGTTACTATTAATTATTCATTTTTGGCTTGTTTGGGATAGCAAGCCCCTTCATATAAATACTTAAAATGCAGCAGAGCACCTATGAGATGAATGAATTGACTTTCAATTTAGTGCAAACACAATGGCCAGACTGGTCTTTGCTAATGAGCATCCATGTAAAATAGACAAGGATTTGCATGCTGTTTAAATGGAAAATGCAGAAATACTCAGCTTAAGTAGCACCTGTGGAGAGAAGACAAGGTTATGACAAAAAGTCATTAATTTGAAACGCTAATTTAATGGCCTGAACCTAATTAGCATTCCCAGCATTTCATATTTATATTTCAGTTTCCCAGCACATCAAGTTCAAGTTCAAGTGAGTTTATTGTCATGTGTCCCTGTATAGGACAATGAAATTGTTGCTTTGCTTAAGCACACAGAAAAATAGTAAGGCACATAGATCACTATTTATCTTTGCATTTGTTTCTAAATGGTGTACACGGGTTTGTAGTTGGGATAAATTATCTGCATTTACAGTTTACCAGGTGGTACCAGCAGGATATATTAAAACTTATCTTTATCTGGTACTATAGATCAATGTTAGTGCAGTGTGGGATATAAGAAATTCACACTTCTACTATTGCTCACATGTTATGACTTTACCGAGCAGTATTTGTTTGACACGCTATGGGTTAATGGCTTCTGTACAGAATATTTTATTAAAAATCATCTAATGATGTGAACAATACTTTGATATTTGCTGTATTTGTTTGACATGCTGTGGGTTAGAAGACAATGAGTAAATGAATTGATCCTGCAATCTTCAATTAGATGTGTCAGCATTACTTCATGAAAAGCAGGAACCATTTTCCATTTTCTCACAACACAGAAGAAATGTCATTCCGCCCATCAAGACTATGCTGGTTTACAGAGCAATTCCATCAATCCCATTAGGGATCATTCTGGGATTATACAATTATGGTGAAGTAGCAGCTATTAATTTAAAACAATAACCAGTATCTGGAATGTGTAGGAAAGGACTGCAGTTGTTGGTTTAAATTGAAGGTAGACACAAAATGCTGGAGTAACTCAGCGGGACAGGCAGCATCTCTGGAGAGAAGGAATGGATGACGTTTCGGGTCGAGACCCTTCTTCAGACTGATGTCAGGGGAGCAGGCGGTACGGAGATAAAATGTAGTGAGAGACAGTAAGACTGCTGGGAGAACTGGGAATGGGAAGGGGATGAAGAAAGAGGGAAAGCAAGGGCTATTTGAAGTTAGAGAAGACAATGTTCATACCGCTGGGGTGTAAGCTACCCAAGCAACATTTGAGGTGCTGTTCCTCTAATTTGTGCTGGGCCTCACTCTGACAATGGAGGAGGCCCAGGACAAAAAGGTCAGATTGGGAATGGGAGGGGGAGTTAAAGTGCTGAGCAACCGGGAGATCAGGTAGGATTAGGCGGACTGAGCGGAGGTGTTCAGCGAAACGATCGGCGATACTGCACTTGGTCTTGCCAATATACAAGAGTTGACACCTGGAACAGCGGATGCAGTAGATGAGGTTGGAGGAGTTGCAAGTGAACCTCTGCCTCACCTGAAAAGATTGTCGGGGTCCATGGACGGAGTCGAGGGGGGAGGTAAAGGGACAGGTGTTGCATCCCCTGCGCTTGCAGGGGAAAGAACCTGGGGAGCGGGTGGTTTGGGCGGGAAGGGACAAGTTGACCAGGGAGTTGCGGAGGGAACAGTCACTGTGGAAAGCAGAAAGGGGTGGAGGTGAGAAGATGTGGCCAGTAGTGGGATCCTGTTGGAGGTGGCGAAAATGTTTGAGGATTATATGCTGTATGCGACAACTGATGGGGTGGAAGGTGAGGACAAGGTGGACTCTGTCCTTGTTACGAATGGGGGGAAGTGAGAAAAAGTGGAGCTGCGGGATATCAAGGAACCTCATCTATAATGGAAGAGGAGAACCCCATTCCCTAAAGAATGAGGACATCTCCGATGACCAGGTATGAAAAACCTCATCCTGGGTGCAGATGCGCCGTATCTGGAGGAATTGGGAGTAGGGGATAGAATCTTTACAGGAGCCAGGGTGGGAAGAAGTATATAGATAGCTATGAGAGTCAGTGGGTTTGTAATAGATGTCAGTCAATAGTCTGTCCTTGTGATGGAGACGGTGGGATCTAGAAACGGTAGGGAGATGTCATAGATGGTCCAAGTTAATTTGAGTGCAGGATGGAAATTAGTCGTGAAATTGATGAAGTCAGTGAGTTGTGCATGGGTGCAGGAGGTAGCACCGATGTAGTAGTCAACAGCGGCGGAAATCTCAGGGGGGCCAGTGGGGACATGTCCCCCCCTGTTTTGAGAGGTGGGGGATGATTTCCCCCCCCCCCCATTTGTTGTAATCCGGATTTTAAAACCTGGTGAAATCTCCGCTTTCAGTGGGGGTGGGAATGGCGAGGGAGCCGATTGGATGAGAGAGACGTCGGTCAGCAGGCAATGGGGGTGGGACATCATGAATCAGCGTGATCATTGGAGGAGGGAAGTGTCGGTCAGAGGTGGAAGTGGGGGGGGGGGGGGGGGGGCGGATGATAGAGCGCGGTGATTGGAGGAGGGAGACGTGCCGAAACACTCTCGGCACAGACCTGCGCCTCATCCGCAGCCAGTATCGATCCCGGCTCTCCAGCGCTGTTCCATCCCCACCCGAGTGCACCCCCCCCCCCCCCATGCTCGGGTTGGCCAGAGACGTCGGGAGTCAGACGGGAGCTGTGCCCCAGGCCCACAGCCAGTGCAGAGAAGCAGCGCTAAACCCAACTCAACTCTGCCCGTCCCGCCAGGTTAACCTACAGCCCTGCCTGGACTTGCGGGAAATATGGCCCAGGTTTACAGCCAGCGCGGAGAAGCAGCGCTAGTGTCCCGTCAGTCCAAGCAGGGCTGTAGGTTAACCCGGCGAGGCAGGCAGAGTTGAGCTGCATTTAACACTGGATTGAGCCTCCAAAATTTCGCGTGCGTGGCCGCCAAGAAATTGTGTCCCCACTGTCCCCTGATCCCCTTCATATTTTGATAGTGATTTCCGTGCCTGGTCGTCAATGTAGCAGAGGTAGCGTTCAGAGACAGGGCCAGTGTGCGCCTGGAACAGTGATTATTCGACGTACCCTACAAAGAGGCAGGCATATCTGGGACCCATTGGCCCTTTCTGCTTTCCGCAGAGATCGTTTCCTTTGCAACTCCCTGGTCAACTCATCCCTTCCCACCCAAATAACCCCCTCCCCAAGTACTTTCCCTTGCAACCGCAGGAGATGCAACACCTGTCCCTTTACCTTCCCCCTCGAATCCGTCCAAGGACCCCAACAGTCTTTTCAGATGAGGCAGAGATTCACTTGCACCTCCTCCGACATCATCTAATGTATCTGCTGTACCAGGCATCAACTCCTTTAATTCAGGTATTGTGTGCCCAAGAGAGTCAGCCCTCACAACACTAATGTCGAGCATTTGGGTTCTCTGTCCTCAGAAGCTTCTCAACCATCCATATGAATTATTTTGTCCCAGCACATTTTTTTAATGTTCAGAGGTGTCTTGGCAGCTACAGTACATTCTCATTAGAAATGTGTAATTATGCAGCGTCACTCACCTATAGTCAAAATATTAAAGCCTGGCAGATTGTTATACCCATTGAGATTGTGCATAATCATTTATTGTTGTCTTTTTGTTCATTCATTCAATGTATTTTAAGTTTGGAAATTACTACTCTTGATGAATATAGACTTTTATATCAACCAGTTTCAGTCTCCAAGTGGCTTAATTTCAAAAGACATAACAAATCGCATTCCCCCAGTTATTTCCCTGTAACATTTTCTTTCTCACATGCCTATCAATTCAACTTTGATTCTCAAAATACACACTTGGGGATAATTTACAATAACCAATTAACCTACCAACCCAGCAGATCTCTGGGATCTGAGAAACCATTAAGTATTTTATCGATTATACCAATGACGAATGATATCTGGCTTAACACAAAATGATCTAGACTACTAATTATTTTTCAATCATTTAATGATGAGCTTTTCCTATCTATTTTAATGATGGTAGCAGTAGTGGAGCATTGGCTTCTTATGGATCCTGTTGGTGTATTTGGAAATCAATTTTGTTTTTCATTTTACCAGATTGCATCAATCTTTCACTGAAATAATGAAACAATAGATTTATTTGACAACGATGGGGGTAACATCATGCATATATATACACTACTGTAATCAGGTACATGAATAACAATGTGCAATTTTTTTTACCTTAATTCCATGCAAGCACATAATTAATGAGAAGGGTTAAAACGGACCAGAGGGCACAGCCTCAGAATAAAAGGACGTGGCTTTAGAATGGAGGTAAGGAGGAATTTCTTTAGCCAAAGGGTGGTGAATCTGTGGAATACTATATGTGCGGAACAGCATAAATACTATATTTTGGCTGACATAGTGGCTCAGTCAAACATTGCCAGAGACTTGGGTTCAAGTGACTTTATGGTACAGGGTAGCTCTTTCTTCCCAAAAACCCTTTCTGGATTAAGTCTTCCCTCCACCACCTCCAGTTTAAATTGCATTTGGAATATTTTGGAGGACCAAGAAACCAAGAAGAAGAAATCCTGACCTTCGGTGCTATGTACATGGAGTTTGGTCATCCCCTCTCTGAAAATATGGGTTTCCTCCAAGTAGTCAGTTTTCCTGTCACGTCACAAAAATATGTGGGCACGAAGATTAACTGGCTACTGTAACAATGTCCCCAGTGTGAAGGCAAATAGTAGAATCTGGAACAAATTGATGAGAATGGGGGGAGAACAGAACAGAAAATGAGATTAATGTAGGATTAGTGTTAAATGGAAATTAATAGTTGGCACAGACCCAGTGTGCTGAAGGGCTTGTTTATGTTCCCTATGATTCTTTGACAAATATTTTTTTTCTTTAACAATCCATGGTTTAATTTAAGATTCCTCATTTGAATCATGTTTCAGAGGTAGGGAGATATGAGAATTTCCACAGAGCAACATAATTTGATAAAAAAATGTATAGTATTCCATTGGCAGGATTCAGATTTATGTATTACATATTAAATAAAACATGCTATCTATTTTAAACAAAATTAACCTGCAATCTTACACTTGCAGTTAGAAAAGTTCCATTTATAGGGAGTATGGGTCAGAAAATTATATTTAGTTTTGAGATACTGCGCGGAAATAGAACCTTCGGCCCACCAAGTCCGCACTGACCAGCGATCCCCGCACACTAACACTATCCTACACACACTAAGGACAATTTACACATATACCAAGCCAATTAACCTATAAAGCTGTACGTCTTTGGAGTGTAGGAGAAACCGAAGATCTCGGAGAAAACCCACGCAGTCACGGGGAGATCGTACAAACTCTGTACAAATAGCACCCGTAGTCGGGATCGAACCCGGATCTCCGGGGCTGTAAGGCAGACACTCTACCGCTGCGTCACCATGCAGCCCACGATTGTGACAATACAGTATCAGCTCCCTCAACTACTCATTGTGAACGCAACTTATTGGGAGAATTATTTGCAGAATTACCCCTTGAGTCAGAACGTGCTGACACATTAGGGATCAATAAAGTAGAGGTTGTTATCCAGCTAGACTGAAGCATGTGACTTTAGCTACACCAACAGAGACTACCAACTACTCCATCATCTCCTATTCCATTAAGGAAAAACAGGGATGTTACATGGTGCTTCAAATCACCATTCCTGCCATCCTAGAGATTTGGCAAAATCCATTTGAAAAGCTTTAAAAAGACAGCAGTTTAAGAATACATTTTATTACCACACATAATGCATAGAAAAATAATCAGTGGGTGGATTTTGGAATACAAGTTGTAAAATTTCATTCATTGGCCCATAAATTGTTTTTCTCATTCCAGATTCTGCTCAATCTTCTGAGCATCAAGTATTTTATGTTTTATACACATTTTTCACTCATATTGCGACTAAGAAACCGATCAAAATATGAAAGTTGAAAGGAAAAAAATGGTAGTGCTTTTCTTAATGGGTAAGATTGAAAGGCATGTCTTAATACCTCAATAGTTATCCACTGTGATTGATTTTAAACCCTTCTATCCTCTGGATGTGACTTCAGGAAAATAGTCAGAATGACTATGACACGGAGAGAGACCAATCTGTCCATTGTGCCCATGCCACTGCAAATGCTGGGATTTTTATAACAATAAAAAGGAGAACAGCTGGAGGAACTCACTGGGCCAGGCAGCATTAAGAGTGAAATAGACAGTCACTGTTTCAAGTCTAGATCTTGAAAGACATCTCAAGCCCTACATCTAGATTTCAATTTTGTATCGAATTGTAGTGCAAAGCTTTGTATCAAGAAGTTATATACCATTTTTAAACGCACCTCAAACTGGATATTGTGATAAATAAAATAGTTCTGGGCATTCAAAGTTATGTTATGGCCAATGATATACTTCTAACATGGATAGTGCTGCAGTGTAGGAAACAGAACAGCAATTTACACACAGCAAGTCCCACAGGGAAAACTATACTCATTAGATTACTTATAAACTCACTATATAACCCGTTCTTAGTGACACCGATAGAGTAGTAACTGTTGTGCTACTTCTTGCAAAATAGTGCTACTTCTTGCAAAATAGTGCTACTTCTTGCAAAATAGTGTTATTTCTTGCAAAATAGTGCAATGGGCCCATCAGAGAGGCTGCATGGTCCACTGATTATTATTTCATTGAGAAGACAAAAGTAAAGCGCTTTGTCTTACATTTCTAGAGCAGATGTTTATGATCTACTTTTCAGGAGTGGACTTGATTCTACAAAATTCTATCTCAGAAGCAGCCCTGCTTTCAATCGAGCCATTGCAATGCAAGCTCAAAGGCAATTTGACATAACACAAGTTGCAAATCATTTTCCTTTCAAGGAGCTTTATTTTATTTGTTACAGAGCAGAATTACCTGTCATTTTACCTGTGGGGTCTTGTGGGTGTAATAGGAGATGACTGAAAGAGGAGGATTGAAAAGGAGATTCATTCAATTTTTTTCCCCATTCATTTTTTTAAAATCTCAATGCCTTAAGAGTTCTGCAAATTACCTATCAATAGGTCCTTGTGCTTTCTAATTGTTATCATCGTGATTGCATTCCAGAGATAACACAAAGTATTTAGCTAAATGATGGTGCTTGGACAATACAAAGTAATTTTATTTAATTTTCATCCCCCTCACCTTCAGCCCCCAGAGGTTTATAAAATGAAAATGCTTAGAATCTATGTGTACAGAAAATAATACATATATTTTGAATTAAGATAAAATGCATCTTTACTTGTCATTGTAGTGTATCTACTTTAGATACTAAGTGAGGGCTGGCAGTTTTTGGTTTATTTTTCTCCATATTTGTTCCTTTCTTTTCTGCTCCTTGGGAGAAAGCATTGGGATCCTTTGCCTTTCTTATTCTCATTTTTACCAAAATGCACAAAATGTGTTAGGGTGTTTCTTTGAATTTACTTACTTTCTCATTAGTATTTAACAGGGTGACTCCTAAGTCAATGTGGGCCAGTGGTTTGCTTTGCACTGGGATAAATCAGATCCCCTGCTGAACGACTGCGAGAAAGAATTAAAAAAGTTTAAACCTCCACAGTGAAAAGCTGCTGCAGGCAGGCTCACCTTAATAACTCTGCACAAGCAGATCCCTGATCAATCTGTAAGGTGATACAATGGTAGCCTCACAGCATGAGATACCTAGGTTCAATCCTGACCTTGGGTGCTCTCTGAGTGGAGTTTGCACCTTCTCCCTGTGATCGCGTGGGCTTCCTCTCGCTTCTCCAGTTTCCTCCCACATTTCAAAAACGTGCAGGTTTGCAGGTTAATTGGTTTCTGTAAATTGCCCCTAGTGTGTGGAGAGTGGATAAGAGTGTGGACACTCAGTCTGAAGAAGGGTCCCAACCGAAACATCACCAGTCCATTTTCTCAAGTGATGCGGCCTGACCTGCTGAGTTTTTGTGCCTATCTTTGGTATAAACTAGCATCTGCAGTTCATTTTTATTACACATTATTAAAGATAAATGAGTTAGCGCAAGGTTTGTTTTTTGTTTTGCTTTTGAGTGTAAAATGCAAGTCACAGGTTACACTTAGTTTTTAGTTTTAAAGATACATTGCGGAAACAGACTCTTCTGGCTCACAAAGTCTGCTCCAACCAGCGATCACCCCGTACACTAGCATTAGGGCCAATTTATAATTATACAAAGCCAATTAACCTACAAGCCTGTACGACTTTGGAGTGTGGGAGGAAACCGAAGATCCTGGAGAAAACCCACACGGTCACGGGGAGAACGTACAAACTCCGTACGGACTGCACCCGTAGTTAGGATCAAACCCGGGTCTCTGGCGCTGTGGCGCAGCAACTCCACCGCTACGCCACCGTGTCACCCACCCTGCTACTTCTGAAGCAATTTCAAACATATGCGACTAAAAGAGCTTTGCACACAAGGATGTCATCATATGTGCAAATGACACCTGCATTAGAATGCATCTGGAAATGCCAGTCTGATTTTTTAATGGCACGACTTCCAATAGAAATGGGCACACATATGCAATTTTTATGTGTACTGTGCATCTAACATGTGATGTTTGGTCTAAGTTGTGTTGCTCTTAATTCCTGTGAGAGGTCTTGCCCCAGTGCTTCTCCGGTGGAAATTGCTTCTTTTTTGATCTTCTCTATGTTGTTTCATCAGAAGTAGAGAACTCTAGTGCCAAGCTCAGCACAGAAATATTTAAAGGGCAGATGTATAACACAGTGTACATGGAGGTTTTCAAAATTCATCAGGTGCACAAATTCATTTTTAAACATGAATCTTTGCAGGAATCAAATATTCATCATGTGCATTCTGTTTTCATCCAACAGAAGATAACTAAAAAGGCAATACAGGGAGAAAAGATGAGGTATAAAAGGTAAGCTTGCCAAGAATATAAAGAAGGATAGTAAAAGCTTCTTTAGGTATGTGAAGAAGAAAAAATTAGTTAAGACCCAAAGATGGACCCTTGAAGACTGAAAAAGGTGAATTTATTATGGGGAACAAGGAAATGGCAGAGGAGTTGAACAACTACTTTGGATCCATCTTCACTAAGGAGGACCCAAACAATCTTCATGATGTACTGGTGGCCAGAGGAAGGAACTGAAGGGAATCCACATTAGGCAAGAAATGGTGTTTGGTAGACTGATGGGACTGAAGGCTGATAAATTCCCTGGGCCTGATGGTCTGCATCCCAGGGTACTTAAGGAAGTGGCTCTAGAAATCGTGGACATATTGGTGATAATTTTCCAATGTTCTATAGATTCAGGATCAATTCCTGTGGATTGGAGGGTAGCTAATGTTATCCCACTTTTTAAGAAAAGCGGGAGAGAGAAAACAGGGAATTATAGACCAGTTAGTCTGACATCGGTGGTGGGGAAGATGCTGGAGTCAATTATAAAAGATGAAATAGCGGCACATTTGGATAGCAGTAACACGATCAGTTCGAGTCAGCATGCATTTACAAAGGGGAAATCATGCTTGACTAATATTCTGGAATTTTTTTGAGGGTGTAACTAGGAAAATGGACAAGGGAGTGCCAGTGGATGTAGTGTATCTGGACTTTCAGAAAGCATTTGATAAGGTCCCACATAGGAGATTAGTGGGCAAAATTAGGGCACACGGTATTGGGGGTAGAGTGCTGACATGGATAGAAAATTGGTTGGCAGACAGGAAACAAAGAGTAGGGATTAACGGGTCCCTTTCAGAATGGCAGGCAGTGACTAGTGGGGTATCGCAGGACCCGGTGCTGGGACCGCTATTTACAATACATATCAACGATTTAGATGAAGGGATTCAAAGTAACATTAGCAAATTTGCAGATGACACAAAACTGGGTAGCAGTGTGTACTGTGAGGAGGATGATATGAGAATGCAGGGTGACTTGGACAGGTTGGGTGAGTGGGCAGGTGCATGGCAGATGCAGTTTAATGTGGATAAATGTGAGGTTATCCATTTTGGTAGCAAAAACAGGAAGGCAGATTATTATCTAAACGGTGTCAAGTTGGGAAAAGGGGAAGTACAATGGGATCCGAGGGGGCGCAGTCGAGCATGGCTGCCCAGCCTGCAGCTGTCCATCCTATCACCCCTTTTTACATTTTTTAGTATGTTAAAAGTTCTTTTGGAGGTCTAATCTTTTTTATGTGGGGGGTGGGGGGGGGGGAAAGGGGAAACGTCTTCTCAGTCCCTATCTGGTCGGAGATGCACCTTTTCTCCGGGCCGGATCTTCGCCCATTCCTCGCGGCATCCCACCGGGACTGGAGCGGCGTTTCCTGCCGGGACCGGCCGGTACTTCGGCTTCGGCGGCAGCGTAGTATTGAAGCACCATCGCGGAGCGGGCGATGCCTTGCCCGGGTCACCGTGTGGTGGGCTGAGACCGCCGACTCCCAACATCGTGGAGCTGTTGTTGCAGAGCTTCCAGCTGCGGCGGCCCTGACTCTGAACACCGCGGAGCCTGGGATCTCTCGCCGAGATCGCCAGTGTCGGAGCTCCGACCAGCGCGGCCTGTGGACTTCAGGTCTCTGGCAGCAAGTGGCCGTTCCAGAAGCTCCAAGTCACTGAAGAGTGTTCTCCCGACACCGAAGCCCCATCAACCGGCGAGAGGACCTGAACATCGGGCCGCCGTTGCGGCGACTGCGGAGGCCTCAATAGGCCCGATCATGGGTGAACAAGGGAAAGAGGAGTGGACTTTGTGCCTTCCCTCACAGTGTGAATAATTGTGGGGGGATGTTTTTATGTTTTATGTTCAATTCTTTTTTAATGTGGTGTCTTACTTTTATTGGTGTGCAGCAAATGGTAATTTTCTGAATTTCCCTGAGGGGATTAACAAAGTATTTATCTATCTATCTATCTGGGGGTCCTTGTTCATCAGTCAATGAAAGTAAGCATGCAGGTACAGCAGGCAGTGAAGAAAGTGAATGGTATGTTATGTTAGCCTTCATAACATGAGGAGTTGAGTATAGGAGCAAAGAGGTCCTTCTGCAGTTGTATAGGCCCCTAGTGAGACCACACCTGGAGTATCGTGTGCAGTTTTGGTCCCCTAATTTGAGGAAGGACATTCTTGTTATTGAGGGAGTGCAGCGTAGGTTTACAAGGTTAATTCTCGGGATGGCGGGACTGTCATATGCTGAGAGAGTAGAGCAACTTGTATACTCTGGAGTTTAGAAGGATGAGAGGGTATCTTATTGAAACATATAAGATTATTAAGGGTTTGGACACGCTAAAGGCAGGACTTGTTCTGCTACAAACTTGTTCCCGATGTTTGGGGAGTCCAGAACCAGGGGCCACAGTTTAAGAATAAGGGGTAAGCCATTTAGAACAAAGATGAGGAAACACTTTTTCACACAGAGAGTTGTAAGGCTGTGGAATTCTCTGCCTCAGAGGGCGGTGGAGGCCAGTTCTCTGGATACTTTCAAGAGAGAGCTAGATAGGGCTCTTGAAGATAGCGGAGTCAGAGGATATGGGGAGAAGGCAGGAACGGGGTACTGATTGGGGATGATCAGCCATGATCACATTGAATGGTGGTGCTGGCTCGAGGGGCCAAGTGGCCTACTCCTGCACTTATTGTCCACTGTCTATTGCAGGTTTCATGTCAAGAATTGAAAGCAAAATTCTGCGGATCCTGGAAATTTGAAATAGGAACAGAAAATTCTGGAAATAAAGGATAGGACATTAAAAAAAAAACAAATCAAATCAGTGACTGCATCTCTAAACAAAAATAATGGTATGTCCAACTTATATTTGCATTTCATAGTATAAAGTCTGAAAACATAGGCAAATATCAATAAGACATGACAAATGGAATTAGCAATATAATTATTCTTTTGGCCCTTTAATTTATTTTACCTTGAAACAAATTTACACCTTGGAAACAAATTCCTACATATGTTCAATCAAAACAGTTGTAAAATATAACAGATGTTTAAATCTGAAAGTAAAGAAAAGAATGCTGCTAAGACCATTGACCTGAATATTAACTCTACAGCTCGCACCAAAGATATTGCCTATCCCCATTGAATGTAGCAGCATGTTCTGTTTTTATTTAAAATATTCGGATATTCTACTTAGAATGAAACAGCTGCCATTGAGGGAATCTTTTCTACGTCCACTATTTGGGCATGATTTCCTCTGTGTATATTTGATTAATGCATTTCTTATCTAACTCATAAAGAAGATGTTTACAATCCATCTCCAAATAGACAAGGGAAGACATTTCTAATCTTCCTCTTCATCGACAGCAATTAGACCTGATGATCTCAAAAGTACATTCTGGTTTAATCAAAGCTTCACAACAACAGCAGAAACATACCTCGTGTGTTTCTGTCATTATTAAATACTGCCACCTGATTTACTATGAAGCTTTGATTAGAAAAATCTTTTACCAGCAGCATACACAGAATTCACGCTGCTAAAATTACAAAATAATCTAAAAATGCTGGGCCAAAAGACCTGTTCTTCTGCTGTATTGTTCTAATGTTGGGCATTCCTAAACTACAAGTTGAATCCAAAAATTCTTTCCCATCAGAAAACCTCCCTTCAATCAGCAAACTTCCTCAGCCTTGCACACAGCAGAGTAATGCAATGAATGTAACATCAAAGTGCATTGCATATTCAGTCCAAAAGGCCTTTGCAAGTCTTAATGCTCCAACCCTCTTGAACTCACATGAATCAGTGAACTCTCCTCCTCTTTTACCCCCTACGTACTTTTCTGTCTTCCATGAAATTATATCCACGCTATGGTCCACAACTACCAGGTTGCATGTTAAATAGATTTGTTACAAAAATAAAAATGCTCACAATTTTTTTATGGATGAATTTGCAGCAACTAGGTTCCGGCCTTCAGTTTTCTTTTGCTTCCCCAAGAGGAAGCATTTTCTGCATTTCCTTCCTATCAAACTCCTTCATAATCATAGAAACATAGAAACATAGAAACATAGAAAATAGGTGCAGGAGGAGGCCATTCGGCCCTTCGAGCCAGCACCGCCATTCATTGTGATCATGGCTGATAGTCCCCTATCAATAACCCGTGCCTGCCTTCTCCCCATATCCCTTGACTCCACTAGCCCCTAGAGCTCGATCTAACTCTCTCTTAAATCCCTCCAGTGTTTTGGCCTCCACTGCCCTCTGTGGCAGGGAATTCCATAAATTCACAACTCTCTGGGTGAAAAAGTTTTTTCTCACCTCAGTCTTAAATGACCTCCCCTTTATTCTAAGACTGTGGCCCCTGGTTCTGGACTCGCCCAACATTGGGAACATTTTTCCTGCATCTAGCTTGTCCAGTCCTTTTATAATTTTATATGTTTCTATAAGATCTCCCCTCATCCTTCTAAACACCAGTGAATACAAGCCTAGTCTTTTCAATCTTTCCTCATATGACAGTCCCGCCATCCCAGGGATCAATCTCGTGAATCCTGGAAAGGACATCGGGTATAAGTTAATTCAGAAAACAATGCACGGTTTAGTTTAGTTTAATTTATTGTCACGTGTACCGAGGTACAGTGAAAAGCTTGTATGAATTTTACAGTTCATAAACAGGCCATTCAGCTCAATTAGTCTGTCCTTTCTTTGCTCTCCTCTTGGGAAATCAAAACAAAACTGAAGGTTGGAAAAATATTGGTAGCAAATTAACCCAATAGATAAATTCTTTAAACTTCAATGGCTATTTTCCATTTTCATTACACAGCAGTTTAATTAACTAAAACTTCAGGTTTCAGCTTTTTCATTCATGAAAAACCTTGTAAAGGAATGCATTTGGATACAGTTCGTTTGTTACCTGTCCCAGTATTAACCTCAAGCTAAAATCAGCTCACAACAGCAAATACATTCAAAAGTACACCAACATTATTGGCTTTTAAAAAGGATTGCATTTTAATTTAAAAGTTAGTAATAATGCATTTTCCATTTGTATGTTTAGGTGATAAAATCATCGAATTTTGAATATAGTCATGTGGCATATGCCAAAAGCTTTCACCGACATGTTAAGTTTGTACTGTGCAATTGCATATTGTAAAAGTATGATACTAGCCGACTATTAGAAATGCCAAACGAAAACAGCAGAGTAGATGAAAATGCATTAAGTAGGTGCACTACAAATTGGAAAATTCAACTTAATATTATGGAAATACATTCTTGCCATAGATGGTCTCCTAATCTGAGGAAAGACATTCTTGCCATAGAGGGAGTACAGAGAAGATTCACCAGACTGATTCCTGGGATGGCAGGACTTTCATATGAAGAAAGACTGGATAGACTCGGCTTGTACTCGCTAGAATTTAGAAGATTGAGGGGGGATCTTATAGAAACTTACAAAATTCTTAAGGGGTTGGACAGGCTAATTGCAGGAAGATTGTTCCCGATGTTGGGGAAGTCCAGAACAAGGGGTCACAGTTTAAGGATAAGGGGGAAATCTTTTAGGACCGAGATGAGAAAATCATTTTTTACACAGAGAGTGGTAAATCTGTGGAATTCTCTGCCACAGAAGGTAGTTGAGGCCAGTTCATTGGCTATATTTAAGAGGGAGTTAGATGTGGCCCTTGTGGCTAAACGGATCAGGGGGTATGGAGAGAAGGCAGGTATGGGATACTGAGTTGGATGATCAGCCATGATCATATTGAATGGTGGTGCAGGCCCGAAGGGCCGAATGGCCTACTCCTGCACCTATTTTCTATGTTTCTATGGGATTTCTATTTCTTTTGTTAGAGTCATGTAGTCATACAGCACGGAAACAGGCCCTTCGACCCAACTTTCCCATGCCGACCAAGGTGAACCATCTACACTAGTCCCACCTTCCTGCGTTTGTCCCATATCTCTCTAAACCTTTCCTATCCATGCACATGTCCAAATGTCTTTTAAATATTGTTATAGTTTCTGCCTCAACTACCTCTTCCGACAGCTCACTGTGAAAAAGTTGCCCCTCAGATTCCCTTTAAATCTTTCCCATCTCATCTTAAATCTATGTCCTCTGGTTCTTAATTCCCAAACTCTGGGTAAAAGATTCTGTGCATCTACCCTATTTATTCCTCTCATCGTCTTATACACTTCTATATGATCGCCACTCATCTTCCTACGCTCCAAGGAATACAGTCCCAGCCTACCCAACCTCTTCTTATAGCCCTGGTCCTCAAGTCCTAGCACCATCCTTGTAAATGTTCTCTTCAGACTAAGTCTGTTATCAGTGCTGAGGCAGTTTAAGCTATAAACAAAGTCTGAGCACATGGGATCCAAGGAATTAAATCAAAAATAACTGACAGAGTATATAACATACCAAACAACCCACCCACCCATTCAGATACCATCTGCCCTCTTAGGCCAGTCTATGGGTTTCATTTGCAGCCATCTCAGAACCCCAGAATTGAAGGGGGGAAACAAGCCTTCCTCCAGCCCAAAGAAGCGTCTAAGAACAAAAAAACATATGCCATAGGGAATAAAGTAAAAACAGGGGGAAAATATTACAGTGGAAAAATAAACTTTAAAAAGAAAGCTGGAATGAGCTGTTACCAAATATAATTGATGCTAGAACATATTGTGAAACCTGGAAATAATTTAACATTTGTGTGCTGATGGAAACAGATTGAATTTCACCCACACAGTTTATTGTGTCACGTGAACTATATGATTGTGTACAGCAGCCTTGAACCGTCTAATCTGGTGAATGTGTGTTCTATGTATCCTAAAGTGAATGCAGCTTTCCCAATAAATGTCTTGCATTATGTTTCTTGTCATGTATCTTGTGAAATAGTTTAACCCCACATTAAGTTGACAAACAGATGAACTTGTCGTGTTTTCTTCCACTAAGTTTACCATAAGAATTTCCAGTATACTTCCCTTAGTTGAGTTCTATTTCTCCCTATTTTCACTTCCCCATTATGGCAAGTTTCCAGTTGCATCTATGGAATGGTTCCATTCACCTTTGACATGAAAGTTACCTTTTGCTAACCACCTCTTAAGAGCAGCATGCTGGCGCTGCGGTAGAGTTGCTGCCTTACAGCGCCAGAGACCCGGGTTCGATTCCGACCACAGGTGCTGCCTGTACAGAGTTTGTACATTCTCTCCGTGACCTGCGTGGGTTTTTTTCGAGATCTTTGGTTCCTCCCACACTCCAAAGACGTACAGGTTTGTAGGTATAAATTGTATCTATTTATATTGCTATAAATTGTCCCTAATTTGTGTAGGATAGTGTTAATGTGCAGGGATCGCTGGTCGGTGCGGACTTGGTGGGCTGAAGGGCCTGTTTCTGCGCTGTATCTCTAAACTAAACTAAACCTCTATAGCAATGTATTTTGGCAATCCAATTAAATTCTCATTATTGTGAATCATTCAACTCATGTGAAAAGGAGCTGGTAATACTTTCATCTTGTCAAATTAGCCTACCACCTGTAGCCAGGTTTACTCAAAGCTGGATCTGTGGAGATTGAGGCATGCAACCATAATGGAACAATGACTTATGCTTTGCAGTTCACTATCCCAGCCATGGTTACTGGTATTGGAACAACAGCTTGAGTGTGCATGGAGACATGACCAATGGAGCTTCTTGTACCCCGTAAACCAGCAGAAATCGTTTGCATAGAACGTGCTCTTTTCACTCCAGAGCAGTACCGAGGGGCTACTTGTGTTTCTGATGAGCTGATAACCCAAGGTCATGAAGAGCAGGGAAATTGTCTCTGGTGTCCTTGCCAATATTCACCTCATTCAACATTTAGTCATTACCACGTTGATATATGTGGTTAAATATGTGGCATTTCCTAAAACACAGCAGCGACTACATTTCCAAAGCACTTTATTACCCAAGCTCTCAGGGAAAGAGGCAATAAAGCTGCCATCAAAATGCAAATCGTTTTTAATTTGCTTGATGCTAGCCACAGACGTGATGAATGGTAAAACATTTATATACAGTACTAGACTAAGTGGGACCCGTTGGGTCCCAGCTTCACACGGGAGGGCTGGTCCCCCAATGCAATATTCCACCTCTGCACCACTTCCAATATTGCTGACCAGTGGGGGGGGGGGGGGGGGGGCTTTCTGGAGCGCTAGTATGAACCATTTTAGAACCAATAGACTTTTTTTTTGCAAGCTTTAGAACCAATAGACATTTTTTTGCAAGCTTTAGAACCAATAGAGACACTTTTTGCAAGCTTTAGAACCAATAGTCTTTTTTTGTTGTTGCAAGCTTTAGAACCAATAGAGACTTTTTGCAAGCTTTAGAACCAATAGACTTTTTTGCAAGCTTTAGAACCAATAGACCTTTTTGCAAGCTTTAGAACCAATAGACATTTTTTGCAAGCTTTAGAACCAATAGACATTTTTTTGCAAGCTTTAGAACCAATAGACATTTTTTCCAGGCTTTAGAACCAATAGAGACACTTTTTGCAAGCTTTAGAACCAATAGACATTTTTTGCAAACTTTAGAACCAATAGACATTTTTTTGCAAGCCCTTTAGAACCAATAGACATTTTTTTGCAAGCTTTAGAACGAATAGACATTTTTTCCAAGCTTTAGAACCAATAGAGACACTTTTTGCAAGCTTTAGAACCAATAGACCCTTTTATTGGCAAGCTTTAGAACCAATAGACACATTCTGCAAGCATTTTAGAACCACTAAGGACACTTACATTTGAGTAGACATGTTCAGTGTTATTCACAGCTCAGAGAAACGTGACCCTCTGCCTTCCTCCATCTTGAAGAGACTGAATGAGGCACACCACTTCCTGGTTTTATAGTCCCTCCCCCCAGCCGCCAGCAGGGGCAGCAGAGAGAATGTGGAATTTTGTAAAAACATTAATATCTCTGTCATTTTTCATCGACGGGAAAAATCCTCGGCACACATACGGCGGAGGGGGGCTCTGAGCGAGGTGGCCAAAAATGATGGCCGTAGGTGGCGGCGTTCTCTCGGAAATCGCAGCACAGATCGCCAAAACCGGTCAAGAACAGAGATTTAGTAATATAGATATATATATATTCTTACAAAATGTGGAACACATTCGAAAATCGTTTATTTATGATTTGTAGAGGGTTGTTATTTTAGCTGAATGGGACAAGGATTTGTTGCTCAATTGTCCACACAACAGCAGGCGTAAGAAGTGATTTATTGTATGAAATTAATGAGACGTGCTGATATGCTGCAGTGCTACATAAAATAAATAGTTATCACTATGTTATTGGTTGTAAAAGGCAATTATTACAGTGAGGGCTTTTATTTAGTTTAGTTTGGTTTAGAGATACAGCACGGAAACAGACCCTTCGGCCTATCGAGTCCGTGCCAACCAGCGATCCCTGTATACTAGTGCTATCCAACACACTAGGGACAATTCGTACCAAAGCCAATTAACCTACAAACCTGTACATCTTTGGAATGTGGGAGGAAACCAGAGCACCTCGGGAAAACCCACACAGTCACAGGGAGAACGTACAAACTCCACACAGACAGCACCCGTATTCAGGATCAAGTTTGGCACTGTAAGGCAGCAACTCTACCACTGCGCCACTGTGCTGTTTATATTTTAAAATATTATTTTCTGTGATCCCCCTTTGTTTAATTGGGGTTAGACCTTATTATCTGAAATGTGCCATCGAAGTAACTCTGTTCATGATTTAGTCACATACTGACATTTACAAACTGCATAAGTAAAACAGCTTAATCCCAGCTCTCTTCATCATAACACAGAGGTCAAGAAATTTGATCACATAGTGCGAGGCTGCTCCCCATTGGACTATCTCAATCAAGGTGGCACATTATTGATGTTGCAAATGGAAAAATGCTATACTACAATTGGATAGGTATATGGACGGGAAAGGAATGGAGGGTTATGGTCTGAGTGCAGGTAGATGGGACTAGGTGAGAGTAAGTGTTCAGCACGGACTAGAAGGGCCGAGATGGCCTGTTTCCGTGCTGTAATTGTTATATGGTTATACATTACTACAACTGGCAGCAGAATATCCATGACCCAAGAAGAATCATGCTGCACAGACACAACTCTTTGTCCCATCTCTACCCCAACCATAAAGTACCTAATTACCAGCACTTAGTTCATAACCTTCTATGTCTTGGCAACTTCTTACATGTTGTGAGAATGCCTGCCTCCAGTCCCCCCTTAAGCTGCGCAGCCCAGATTCCAAACATCTATCTTCTGGGTGAAAAAAAATCTTCCTTGGATTCCCTCTAAATCTTTTACCCCATACCCAAAATATAGGTCCTCCAGTTTTAGATACCTCTGCTGATGAGGAAAACAAATTCTGCCTACCTACCCTGTCTCTGGCCCTCATCAATTTGTGTACCACTATTTAGGTTCCCCTCTTATCTTCCTCTGCTCCACCCAATCCAGTCCTTCCTCATAACTGAGACACGCTGCAACCATACCAGTGTAATTATGTGCTTCATAGAGTACAGGGACCAGAACCTCATACTGTACTCCTGTACAAATAGTTATGGGAGACCCACACAACATGTAGAGATAGAGAGATACAGCACAGAAATACAGGTTCTTCAACCCACCACTGACCATCAAGCACCAATTTACACAAATCTTACATAAATTACTTTTATTATTCTCACCGCATTCTCATCAACTCCCCCCAGACTCTACTATTCACGCACATTGTGGTATTTGTGGTGACAAATCAACCTACTAACCTACATGTCTTTGGCATGGCAGGAAAGCTATAGACACAGGGAGAACGTGCAAACTCCACACAGACAAGACTCAAAGTTAGGATTGAACCAGCATGCTTTTGAAAGAGCTCTTCGGCCTAACAAAATCAAGGGATATGAGGAAAGAGCAGAAACAGGGTGCTGATTTTGGATGATCAGCCACAATCATATTGAATGGCGATGCAGGCTCGAAGGGCCGAATGGCCTACTCCTACACCCATTTTCTATGTTTCTATGTCTAGTCTGGCACTTCAATGCAACAGCTCCATCAGCTGCCCTACTGTAATGGTACACCATAGATTCCGGGCTTCATTGCTTTCAAACAGGACTTCTACCTGTAAAGTTCATTTATTATTATGAATGTCAAATCTCACACTGCAAAACATTAGGTAAGTTAGAAAACAAGTGAATTGAATGGGTTGTAGAAACTAAATAAATGAACAAGATTTCAGCTGTATAGGTCAATCAAACTGGATGGTATCAATTTATGGTATAAACAAAAAAGGCAAGTCCCGAAATAATTTTGATCGAATTAGGAAATAAAGGTCTGAATCCTACCTGTTCTTTAACTCTCTTTCTTTTCCGCCCACCTCATGTTGACACTTAGTACAATAAAAGGTCATGCTTGATCTTGATTTGAAAGATTATCTGTTTACCATTGAGCCTTGTGGAATATCATACTTTGAGTTTATTCCCCAATTATATTTCAAATTATATACTGACACTTTCTAACAAAACTTTCAATGCACATCCAGTCAACCTATAATATGATGCATAATGTAAAACACCCTTCTTTGTTAAATCTCTCTTCAGCTGACAAAATGGCTGTAGCATTCACAGCAACTTAAATACAGGGATTTCAGAAAGTCACAAGCTTAAAAATGTAATGATGTGTTCAGGAGCAATAAGGATGATTTAATACTTAACTTTGGTTATGTCATCCTGTAAAGTGCATTTATTATGTCTTTTAAAGGTAAACAGGCAGTACCATTTTCACAGGATGGGATATCAAATACTCAAGGGCTTAATTTTAATTTGAGAGGGGTAAAGTTTAAGGGAGATGTGCGGGGTAAGTCATTTACACAGAGGGTAGTGGGTGTCTGTAGCATGCTGCCAGTGGTGGTGCTGATGGAGACAGATACGACAGTGGCATTTAAGAGGTTTTTGAATAGGCACACGGATATGCAGGGAAGGAGGGATATAGATCATGTGGATGCAAATAAGAGTTTGGCTTAGCATCATGTTTGGCACAGACATTGTGGGTGAAGGACTTGTTTCTGTGCCGCACTCTTCTATGTTCAATGTTCTTAATTTAATTGCATTCAGTCATGTACCTTTGTTTACCTACTTTTTCTGGGGGAAAAAATAAGTGGGGATAAAAAACAATTAAAATGATTTAGAAGATATATTGTGCTAATAGATTGATTCTTCTTCTCATTACTTATTCTCTGCAGGATTTATTTTCATCTTTCTTCGTGATGTTTGACAAAGTGCTTAAAGGTTGTACGGTGGTTCCAGTTTATTTCCAACCACAGTATTTAATTTAAACTAGTGCAAGAGCAGCTCAGCTCTCCAAAAACTCTCCTATGGGATCACCAATTATTTTCCTAAGCCTTTAACACCGTGGCCAAGGAAAACAGAAAATAGACTAAGATTTGTAAAGTGCTTTTCATTTCCGTTGTTACTTAACGTTTATGCTGTAAAACAGTTGTGTAAGAACAATAATATTAGTGTATTAGTGTATTAGCGCTTGGTGTTTAAAACATGAATCATACTTAAGTTACGATCATACGACCAATAATCATTAGGTGTGACTATAATTGGAGAAACCACTTTCAGATTATGCAATAGGAATAGGCAGAAGAAACTCACCAAAAAGAAATGGGGAATATTTTAGTAAGTCAAAAGAAAAGGGAAGGAAAGGGGAAAGATGAAATTACCCAATGAAGTACATTTTATTTGAAGATTGCAAAAGTTGCAGAATAAGTAAATATAAAGATTGCATGAATAAACAACAAGTTTAAAAACAAGCTAGAATTGAAATAAGGGCATATGTAGAGAAGGAGATGGTGTTGGGTCGGTTGAAAAGTATTCAGATGGGGAAATCAACAGGGCCCTATACGGGATCTATCGCAGGTATTGACAGAAGTAGAGAGGAGATTGCAGGGACCTTGATGAAGATCTTTGTATTCTCTCCAGCTGTAGGCGAGGTCCCAGAGGTCTGGAGCGTAGCCAATGTTGTTCCTTTGTTTAAGAAATGAAGTTGAGATAATCCAGGAAATTTATAGGCTAGTGAGCCTCACGTCAGTGGCAGAGAAGATATTGGAGATGATTGTCTAAGATAGGATATACTTGCATTTAGAGGAGAATGGGATAATTATGGACAATCGGCATGGCTTTGTCCAGGTTGATGCTGATCTCTGCCACAGTTCACTGCTGTTTGCTGCTCATTGTTGCTTTAAGGAGGTCACCCCAGCTCCTTGCTAAGGAAAGAAGGTATCACCTGCTTTTCTTTCAGCACACACAAGTAGGCAGAATGGGCAAGGGAATCTGCTACTAATGGAGGTATTTCCTTTGTGTGGGTATTCATTGTCGTCCCCAAGATATTGTTACTCCCAAATGAGGCCTCCCTTGTAACCTCCTGTCCGGCTGTATCCCTGGAGAGTCTCTGTAACTCCCTTACACAAAGAACATGCCTCTGCAGGGTAATTTCTTCCACCAGCCTATCTAAGGTGCTACGTTTGACCAAGGCCCCTTCACTCTACCATAATTAAATCAGACGGAGGGCTGTTAGTTAAAAACAAACTGCTGGAGAAACTCAGCAGGTCAGGACAGGCAACTTTTTGGGTCGGGAACCTTCTTCAGACCGGTTCTGACCCGAAATATCATTAAATATTAAATACTTTCTTAAAACACAAGAGTGTTGTAGAGCAGAGGGATCCAGGAGCACAAGTACATAGTTCCCTGAAAGTGGTGTCACAGGTAGATAGGATGGTGAAGAATGCTGGCTCTATCAGTCAGAAACTCGAGTGTAGAAGTAAGGACCTTTGAAGACGGGTCTCAACCCAAAACGTCACCCATTCCTTCTCTCCAGTAATGCTGCCTGTCTCGCTGAGTTACTCCAGCATTTTGTGTCTATCTTTGGTTTAAACCAGCATCTGCAGTTCTTTCATACACATAGAAGTAGGGACATTAAGTTACAGTTGTACAATACATTGGTGAGGCCACATGTAGCATTGTGTTTACTTTTGGTCACCCTGTTATGGAAAATATGCCTTTAAGCTGGAGAGAGTGCAGAGAACATTTATGAGGATGTTGACTGAACCCAAGGCCCTAAGATATAGGAAAGGTTAGGCAGGCTACGACTTTATTCTTGAGAGTGCAGGAGGCTGATGGGTTATCTTATAGCGATGTATATAACCATGAGAGGAATCGACAGAGAGAATGCACAGAATCTTTTTCCCCAATATACGTAGCAATGTTACAACATTTTGAGATTTTTAAAATCAAGTCTGCAATTTATCCCATCAAATAAAGCATACAAATAAGTTTAATTTGACATCTAATTCACTTTCATATCTCCAGTATTAGAAAAGTTATACTCATACTCTGAAATTAGCATCTTGTTCCCTATTGCTTTTCCATTCTTAACTCAAAAGCTGTGATCGCCTAACAGCTTGGATTGGAGCGGCCTTTTCTGGAGTCGGGCCTGGATCATCATCAGCAGGCGCAGCATTGACGTTTTCCATCGTGCAGTGAGCGAACCCTTGCCGGGGGACGCCAAAGAGGAGTGCTCCAATCGCTGGCCCGCGGACTACGACATCCTGAAGCCATGGTCTGCAGAGCTTCTAACCGTGGGTGCAGCGTGGACTTTCCATCGCGGAGCCTGGGATCCCTCGCCGGAGAAGAGCTCCGACCGCTGGTCTGCGGCCTATAACATCCTGATGCCATGGTCTGCGGAGCTTCTAGCCGCGGGCGGGGCGTGGACTTACCATCCGGAGCCTGGGATCCCTCGCCGCAGAAGAGCTCTGACCACCGGACTGCGGCCTATAACATCCTGAAGCCGCGGACTCCGGTAGGAAAGTGCCGATTTGGGCACTCCAATCCGTGGAGTGTGTTCGACCATTCATGGCCCCGACCACGTGTGAACAAGGGAGGAGGACTGGCTGAACTTTGTTGCCTTCCACCACAGTGAAGAATGCTGTGGTGGATGTTTGTGTTAAATCTGATTGTGTATTGTGTGTTCTTCTTAAGTGTATCGCTGCTGGCAAGTTCATTTCACTGCACCTTCGGGTGTATGTAATGAATAAAAGTGACTTTGACTTTTCAACATTGCTGTATCATGCCTACCTTAATTGCTTTCAGTTTATCTTCTCACAGCTTTTAATATATACTAGACAAGTGGGAGCGCTAGTATGGGTGTTGTGGGCTGAAGGGACTGGTTTCCAGAGGGCTAGTATGGACATTGTGGGACAAATGGATTCTTGGGGTGGCAGCTCAGTCACTCAAGCCTGATGTGCTTGCAGCTCACTCACGGCTGCTGGGCTGGCAGTTGACTCACGGCTATTCCTTGGAATTCCATTTCAAGCAGGGTGCAAGGCCACCAAATTCAAATGCAGTTTCTTACCATCTCAAGCAGGGTGCAAGGCCACCAAATTCAAGTGCAGTTTCTTACCACTTCAAGCAGGGTGCAAGGCCACCAAATTCAAGTGCAGTTTCCGACCACTTCAAGCAGTGTGCAAGGCCACCAAATTCAAGTGCAGTTTCGTACCACTTCAAGCTGGGTGCAAGGCCACCAATTTCAAGTGCAGTTTTGTACCCCTTCAAGCAGGGTGCAAGGCCACCAAATTCAAGTGCAGTTTCATACCATTTCAAGCAGGGTGCGGTGCAAGGCCACCAAATTCAATGACAGTTTCATGCCATTTCAAGCAGGGTGCAAGGCCACCAAATTCAAGTGCAGTTTCATACCACTTTAAGTAGGGTGCAAGACAACCAAATTCAAGTGCAGTTTCATACCATTTCAAGCATGGTGCAAGGCCGCCACATTCAAATGCAGATTCATACCATTTCAAGCAGTGTGAAACCACCATAAAACCACACAAAACACCACACTCACAGTTCAGTAGACATTCAGTGTGTTCAGTTGATTCGCAGCTCAGACAGAGTGATGACCTCTCCCTCCCCCATCTTGCAGAGACTGAGCCACACCCACACTACCAGGTTTTATAATCCCTCCCCCCTCCCACCGGAAGGGACGTGGCCCTCATGGCGCGATTGACAGGAGAGAGATTCTCAACCATTTTTAAACACTAATAACTCTTTTATTTTTCATTCATGGGACTGAGTAAGATGGCCAAAAATCACAGCCATAAGTGGTAGTGTTTTATCTAAAATCAATATATAGTGCAAACAGGAAGTTGTCAAGTTTAGACTTTTAATCATTTGTGGTGCTTTATTTCAAACCAACCACCACCAACAGCCATTTGCAGTGTTTCACTTCAAACCAACCACCACCAACAACCATTTGCAGTGCTTCACTTCAAACTAACCACCACCAACAGCGATTTGCTGTACTTCACTTCAACCACCACCAACAGCCAATTGCAGTATTTCACTTCAAACCAACCACCACCAACATACATTTGCAGTGCTTCACTTCAAACCAACCACCACCATTCGCTGTGCTTCACTTCAAACCAACCACATTTTCAATTTCAAACCACATTAAGGGCACTCAAGGTCAGTAAAACCACACTCACAGTTTAGTAGACATGTGTTCAGTGTTATTCACAGCTCAGACTGAGAGATGTGACCTTTCGCTCCCCCATCTTGTCGAGACTGACTGAGGCACTCAACACTTTCGGGTTTTATAGTCCCTCTGGAAGGGGCGTGGCCTTCAGGAGAGAGAATCTCAACATTATTTAAACACTATTAACTCTTTTATTTTTCATCGATGGGAAAAATCCTCTTGTCCTGCACAGCGGAACGGGACTCTTATCAGACTTTTAGTAATATAGATTTTTAATAATGCTAAACTGATTTAATCTAATAATGATTATTGTACACTTTTTATTCTTTGCATTATTTTTAAAGCACCAGATATTGTGTCCTCCCTGTGTTAGACTAATATTGAGAGAAGCGGAGATTGTATACCACTTTACTAGAGGAAACTGAGTGTAAAAGATGTTCCTTGACAGAGAGGTCATCAGGCTCCGATTATGTGATGCACAGCCCCAACTCTTACCTGTTCCGACTATTGTGTATGCACAGCTGTCATATTCTAAGTATTCTTTATTGTCGGTGTTGGCATCAAACAGAGAATGTAGTAACTGTTCTATTAATATATTTTTGATTGCTATTATATTTCAATTTAGTATGTTCCTTGACGAATCTACAGACTTCCATTGTTTCCTTAATTCACAGGTCAAGCATATATCTTAGTGCGTAAGTCGTGCACACAATCACTATTATTTCCCCAGTTTAAAGGAGACTAATTGCCAGGTAGTGTGTGCAGAGAGAATTTGTCAAATGTTCTGCTTTATTCCGTCAATGCAATTGGCATTTAAAATTAATTTTCATCATTAACTTCTGCCCAATATCCTTTGATATCATTGCCAATAAACATCAAACATGGCTCTCAAACTGAACCAAATCAATGCCTTGTTGCAAAGTAAAATTTGATATATTTTATAACAAAAAATGATTTTAAAATGGAATCAAAAGTTAAAGTTTTGGGTCGATGGCTTCTCATTGCTGCTTTTGCTCCAGTGCTCCTTCCACCTGGATATGATCCCAACCACAGCTCAAATAGCGGCCTCGCCAGATTGTGACTCCAAATCTCCATTAGTAGCCAGTAATGGCTTCACACAAAGCTCCAATTTCACCCCATCTCATGTCTGTATCAACAGGCTATACCTCCCCAACTTCTGTCTCCCAATTATGACTGCAACCCACTTGATTCCTTCTCTTTAATAATGAATGTAGTGAAGTAAGACCTTAGCGATAGAATTGCTGCCTTGCAGTGCCAGAGGCTCGGGATCGATCCTGACTACGGGTGCTGTCTGTACCTTGAACCCGTGACCGTGTGGGTTTTCCCCGGGTGCTCTGGTTTCCTCCCACACTCCAAAGACCTACAGGTTTGGAGGTTAATTGGCTCCGGTAAAAAATGTATCTTGTCCTTAGTGCGTAGGAGAGTACTGGTGTATGGGGTGATCACTGGTTGGTGCAGAATAGGTTGGCCAAAGGGCCTGTTTCAACACTGTATCTCTAAACTAAACCTAAACTAAACATTTGAGTCCATTATGAGCGTGTTCCTGTTCAGTTGCAATCAAAGCCTTTTGCGCCATGGAACTTTAAACCAGCAGCTCTTCATAGTAAACAAGCACGAGCCCATCACTCACCACAGGTTTAACATGGCTTTTCAGGTGTTGATACACTGAGTGTTTCCTTTGTTAATACTGTGCACTGCCTTGAAAGTCTGTAGCTTCATTTTTTTAATGCAGATACTGGAAATGTGACATAAACACAGAAAATGCAGGTGACACTTGGCAGATCAGGAAACATAAGTGGATAGATTTAATGGGAACCTAATGGTCCTGTCCCACTTAGGCGATGTTTCAGCGGACTGCCGCTTGAAAAACCGGGAACTGGAACGGCGACTGTCAGAGTGGAACACACACACACACACACATACACACACACACACACACACACACACACACACACACACACCACACATCACAAAGGCGGGGGCCATGGCAAGCGGGGGAGTGCTGTCTAAAAAATTCCCACGGTGCAAAGCCAAGGTGATACAGATGCACAATGCGATGAACAGGAAGGTTGGCGCTGTAATTAAGACAGCTCGACCACAGTACGTCCTTCAAAAGAGGGGGGGAGAGGGGGAAGGGGGGAGAAGGAGGGAGAAGGAGGGAGAAGGGGGGAGCAGGAGTGTAGTCAACTTTTAAGAAGCCAGAGATGCATGGTTGTGAAGTCCGGCAGACATTTAACATCGGCTATTTGGTTCTGAAAACTACTGCTTACCTTTTTTGCTCCAAATGAGCCAATGAAAATCACCGGTCAGCACCGGCTCCAACCTACGACACCTCCGAGAACCTCCGAGAGCCTTCAACCTCCTGGCAACCCACTAGGACCTCCTTGCGACCCACCTATGGCTCGAGAATCCGCGCTACACTCCATGGCGACTTCATTTTCGACCATAATGAGGCTGTGACTAGTTCCCAAAAGGTGGGAACTCCTCACGACCATGAAGGCAACTTCCCGGCGCCATGTGGCGACTGCAAAGTCTCCTGCAGCCCCGTAAAAAGTCGCCTAAGTGGGACAGGCCCAATGGGTAACTTTTTCATTCAGAGGGTGGTGCATATATGGAATATGTTGCCAGAGGAATTAGTTAAGGCAAGTACAATAAGAACATCTAAAAGACATTTGGACCGGTACATGGATAGGAAGGTTTTAGAGGATAGGGGCCAAACATGGGCAAATGAGACCATCTTAATTACAATCAGCATATCTTCTGATAGCACAGCTTTAGGAATCTGCAATACAAACTGCACAACATCTTTTCACCCCTTAATCCTTAAAGACAGTGTATCCAGGCAATTAGTTACCACTGAAACTTCTGAAGTTACAAGTTGTCAAAATGTATGATATCAAAAGGTGCATCCATCAAGGCAGGTTAGTATCCAATAGGCGTTTTAAATGCAATTTGAATCCCACCATTGCCAGAGATTATTCATTGGTTGTCTGTGTATAGGCCAAAGTTACATTAATCTTACACCCTTTGGTACTTTCAGATGTCAGTGAAGAGCAGAGCTGTCAATGGTGATGTTCTCATTGTTCAGTGCACATCACCGATGAAACATGACATTCTGATAACTAATTCAGTCGGTAAATTCTGATAACTAATTCAGTCGGTAAATGTTAAAGAATTTTCTGAAAATTTGTCGCAAAACAACAGTGTGAATATGATGCAATGGGATTTTTGAATGAATGAATGAATGAATAAGTTTATTGGCCAGGTATGTACACATGCAAGGAATTTGACATGGTGCTCCACTCGCAAGTAACAACATGACAGAGTAAACAATTAAGAATAAAACATAAAAACATTAACAATAAAACATTAATTATAAAACTCAGAGAATTGTGAATCTGTGGGAGAAGGCAGTGGAGGCCAATTCTCTGGATGCTTTCAAGACCGAATTAGATACTCTGAAAGATAGCGCAGTCAAGGGATATGGTGAGAAGGCAGGAACGGGGTACTGATTGTGGATGATCAGCCATGATCATATTGAATGGCGGTGCTGGCTCGAAGGGCCAAATGGCCCACTCCTGCACCTATTGTCTATTGTTTATTATAGTTTAAACATGTGAATGAAATAAAATACCAGATCAAAAGGAGGTTACAGACTTTTCTTTATTGAGTAGAGCTACTGCTCAGAGGGAAGTTCTTCAAAGAGTTTGTGGCCAGGGTGAGAGGGGTCTGAGATGATCTTACCCACATGCTTCCTGGCCCTTGCAGTGTAGAGTTCATCAATGGGAGGAAGGTTGCAGCCAACAACCTTCTCAGCTGATTGAACGATTCGCTGCAGCCTCCGGATGTCGTGCTTGGTGGCTGAGCCAAACCAGACCATGATGGAGAAGGTGAGGACAGACTCTATAATGGCAGTATAGAATTGGACCATCATTGCCTGTGGCAAAGACCTGGATCTATATTCAGTGAGAAGAAGCTTTCACAAGCACTCACAATCGATGCCAATCGCCAACCACTTCTCCCTGACCACCCATATTGAAGCAGTGGTCAAGAAAGCACACCAACCACTCTACTTCCTTAAAAGCCTTAGGAAGTTCAGCATGTCCCCAACAACTCTCACAAACCTCTACAGATGTGCCATAGAATGCATTTTATAGGGATGCATCACAGCATGGTTTGGGAACAACTCCATCCAAGAAAATTGGGGATGCAGCCCAGACTATCTCACAAACCAACCTGTCTATTGACTCGTTTCACAAATTGTTCTATTGACTCGTTTCACAACATTGACAAATTTCACTATACCAATTGGTGTACGTGACAAATAAATGTCCTTTGTCCTTTGTCCTTTGTCCATTTAACACCTCATACTGCCTCTGCAAGGCCACCAGCATAATCAAGGGTAAGTCGCACCCTAGTCACTCCCACTTCTCCTCTTTCCAATTGGGCAAAAAGTATAGAAGTATAAAAGCACACACCACCAGATTCAAGGACAGTTTTCTCCCAGCTGTTATCAAACAACTGAACCATCCTACCAATAATTAAAAAGCAGTCCTGGACTACTATTTACCTCATAGGAGATCCTCGGACTATCTTTGCTCGGACATTTCTGGTTTTATCTTGCACTAAACATTATTCATATTATTCCTTTTATAGTGTATCTGAGCAACTGTGGATGGCTCGATTGTAATCATGCATTGTCTTTCCACTGACTAGTTAGCATGTAACAACAGCTTTTCACTGTACCTCATTACACGTGACAATAAACTAAACTCAACTCAAACTCTCACTTTCAAAAACCTTCCCTCGTATACCTGCATGACAAGCCACTTGTGCCGCCTTTTCCAAATTATATTTGGTGAGTGCGTTTTTTGGACATTTTACTTAAAGGCTGGAGTCCCAAAAGTGCAGGTATTGCAATAAGATACTCATATCCTCACAGACACCTCCCTGGCAGGAAAACCTGTTCTACATGAGCAGGCAAAGGTTTCTCTGCACTGTTGGGAGATTTCTAGTTGATGGCAACATGTGTCTATTCCTCCCTGTGGTTGAAATGGTGCTGATTGTCTGTGAAGACATAAGAAACTGCAGATGCAGCTTTAAAGAAAAGTCACAAATGCTGGAGTAACTCTGCGGGTCAGGCAGCCTCTCTGGAGAGAATGGATAGAAACATAGAAACATAGAAAATAGGTGCAGGAGTAGGCCATTCGGCCCTTCGAGCCTGCACCGCCATTCAATATGATCATGGCTGATCATCCAACTCAGTATCCTGTACCTGCCTTCTCTCCATACCCCCTGATCCCTTTAGCCACAAGGGCCACATCTAACACCCTCTTAAATATAGCCAATGAACTGGCCTCAACTACCTTCTGTGGCAGAGAATTCCAGAGATTCACCATTCTCTGTGTGAAAAATGTTTTTCTCATCTCGGTCCTAAAAGACTTCCCCGTTATCCTTAAACTGTGACCCCTTGTTCTGGACTTCCCCAACATCGGGAACAATCTTCCTGCATTTAGCCTGTCCAACCCCTTAAGAATTTTGTACGTTTCTATAAGATCCCCCCTCAATCTTCTAAATTCTAGCGAGTACAAGCCGAGTCTATCCAGTCGACTCTTCATATAAAAAATATGAAGGTGATGTTTTGGGTTGGAACTGGTCTAAAGAAGGGTCCCAACCCAAAATGTCAGGTATCCAAGTTCTCCAGTGATGCTGCCTGACTTGTTGAGTTACTTCAGCACTTAGTATCTTTTTTGGAATCTTTGTGATACCTCCTGTCAAAGCTATGAAAAAAGATGGAGGAGATCTTAAGAGCTAATGACTGGCATTGACTAACTCAGAAATGAGTACAAAATTTGCTACCGCCACGTTACCAGGCCAGAGATCCGGGTTCGATTCTGACTATGGGTGCTGTCTGTACAGAGTTCATGCATTCTCCCTGTGACCACGTGAGTTTTCTCTGGGTGCTCCGGTTTCCTCCCACATTCCAAAGACATGCAGGTTAAATTGGCCTTTGTGTGTAGGATAGAACTAGTGTATGGGTGTACATTGGACGTCGTGGACTCATATGGCTGAAGGGCCTGTTTCCAAGCTGTATCTCTAAATTAAACAAAACTAAACTAAAAAGTTAACATAATTTGTGTCAGCAAGATGTCTGAGTGCTGCACTGAAGAATTTCTACGCCTCATTACAGCTGCTTTTATTTGATGTTGTTTTCATAATACGATGTTAATGCCATTAGTGTCCATAAAGTTTGAAATGTGGTGTTACCCAATATTAATGATTTGCTCTTACCACACTTCATTAATCATATAGTAATAGATACATGATTGAAAATTAACTACTTATGTCCATTGTTAGAAAATGTCAGAATCTCCATTCATTAAAGTTTGAAGAGATGTTGCCATGTTATAAATGATTTTATCTCACTGAGTGTGTAACTCTTCAATTATATTTCCAAGGCAACATCACATCATACACAGTATTACTGTCATCACTCTTATTAGTCAATTGCCTCAGTCTCGACATAAAGGCTAAGTTTTGCAAATAACAGCAAAGTGCAAACAACTTACCAATCACAATGCTTTGCCGCCCACTAGTGGAATTAAGTTGCAACTTATTGGAGACGCAAGACACTGCAGACCTTAAGCAAAGAGCAAAAATGCTGGAGGAACTCAGCGGGTCAGGCAGCATCTGTGGAGGGGATGGACAGATGACATTTCATAGATTGTAGTACATAGAACAGTACAGCACAAGAACAAGAACAAGTCCATCGGCCCATAATGCCTGTGTCAAACATGATGCCAAATCGTATTCTTATCTGAAGATAGACACAAAATGCTGGAGTTACTCAGCGAGACATGCAGCATCTCTGGATAGAAAGAATGGGTGATGTTTCGGGTCAAGACCCTTCTTCAGACTGGACTGTCTGAAGAAGGGTCTCCACCCAAAACATTACCTATCCCAACTCTCCAGAGATGCTGCCTGTCCTGCTGAGTTAATCCAGTATGTTGTGTCTATCTTCGGTTTAAACCAGCACCTGCAGTTCCTTCCTACACACATCAACTCTTATCTGCCTGTACATAATCCATATCTCTCTATTCCCTGCATATCCATATGTTTCTTTAATGCCGCTATCGTCCACCAGGGCGTCACCCACCAGGGCGGCACGGTGGTGCAGCGGTAGACTTGTTGCCTTACAGAGCTTGAGGTGCCGGAGACCCGGGTTCGATCCCGACTACGGATGCTGTCCGTACTGAGTTTGTACGTTCTCCCCGTGACGGCGTAGATCTTCTCTGAGACCTTCGGTTTCCTTCCACAATCCAAAGATGTACAGGTAAATTGGCTTGGTATAAGTGTAAATTGTCGCTAGTATGTGTAGGCTAGCGTTAATGTGCGGGGATCGCTGGTCGATGCGGAGTCGTGGGCCAAAGGGCCTGTTTCCACACTGTATCTCTAAATTAAAAACTTAAAATCATATCTAACTCAACCACCACTGCCGGCAGCGCATTCCAGGCACTCACCACATTCTGTATAAAAAAACTTGCCCCAGACATCTCCTTCAAAATTTCCTCCTCTCACCTTAAAGCTACACGCTCTATCTTGTATTTGATGTTTCAAGTCAAGACATTTCATCATACAGATCTGGCTAAATGCAAATGTAAATTCATTCAAAATTCTTTACCACATTGGGTGCTCTACCAGGGGATCACTGCTGGGAGTGAACAGAATAATCAGCACTTTTCTCTTTAACCACTCACTGAGTCAGGCAGAGTCTTAATTAGAAGTACAAATTAGAGAAGGAATGGGTGACATTTTGGGTCGAGACCCTTCTTCAAACTGAAGATGCAGCACACATCATTTAGTGTCATAGAGTGATACAGTGTGGAAACAGGCCCTTCGGCCCAACTCGCCCACAGTGGCCAACAATGTCCCAGCTACCCTAGTCCCACTTGCCAGCACTTGGTCCATAACCCTCCAAACCTGTCCTAACCATGTGCCTGTCCAACTGTTTCTTAAACGATGGGATAGTCCCAGCCTCAACTACCTCCTCAGGCAGCTTGTTCCATACACCCACCACCTTGTGTGTGAAAAAGTTACCCCTCGGATTCCTATTAAATCCTTTCCCCGTCACCTTGAACCTATGTCCTTTGGTCCTCGATTCCCCTACTCTGGGCAAAAGATTCTGCGCATCTACCCAAACTATTCCTTTCATGATTTTATGTACTGTACCTCTATAGGATCTCCCCTCATCCTCATATGCTTCATGGAATAGATACCCAGCCTATTTAACCTCTCCCTATAGCTCATACCCTCTAGTCCTGGCAACATCCTCATTTGTGTGCTTATAGACAAAAACATGACATTCTTCACACCTCCCTTTCATCAGAACAGGGAAGGAGACATAAGAAGACACCTTCTACTTAGGAGTAGACACATTCTTCTCAGAACAACCAGATTTTACTCAGAGGATAGACACAAAATGCTGGAGTAACTCAGCAGGACAGGCAGCATCTCTGGATAGAAGGAATGGGTGACATTTTTGGTCGAAACCAACGTTCTATCCAGAGATGCTGCCTGGCCCGCTGAGTTACTCCAGCATTTTGTGACTATCTTTGGTTTAAACCAGCATCTGCAGTTCCTCCTACAGAGTATAAATTAGAGCATTTAAGTCAAGGAGTTATGTGCACAAACAGAAATGTATAGCTTAAGCAATTTCAGCATCTCAAGCAACCTTTACCAACTTTTATAGATGCACCACAGAAAGCATGCTAAGGTTAAACAAATCTCCTCTGCCTGCACTTTGAGGCTAACCACAGTTTGAGGATGAGGGGGAAGTCCTTTAGGACCGAGATGAGAATTTTTTTTTTCACACAGAGAGTGGTGAATCTGTGGAATTCTTTGCCACAGAGGGTGGTTGAGGTCAGTTCATTGGCTATATTTAAGAGGGATTTAGATCCCCTTGTTCTGGACTTCCCCAACATCGGGAACAATCTTCCTGCATCTAGCCTGTCCAACCGCTTAAGAATTTTGTAAGTTTCTATAAGATCCCCCCTCAATCTTCTAAATTCTAGCGAGTACAAACCGAATCTATCCAGTCTTTCTTCATATGAAAGTCCTGACATCCCAGGAATCAGTCTGATGAATTTTCTCTGTACTCCCTTCTATGGCAAGGTTAGGAGACCAAAACTGTACGCAATACTCCAGGTGTGGTCTCACCAAGGCCCTGGACAACTGCAGAACCTCCCTGCTCCTATACTCAAATCTTTTTGCTATGAATGCTAACATACCATTCGCTTTCTTCACTGCCTGCTGCACCTGCATGCCTACTTTCAATGACTGGTGTACCATGATACCCAGGTCTCTTTGCATCTCTCCTTTTCCTAATCGGCCACCATTCAGATAATAGTCTACTTTCCTGTTTTTGCCACCAAAGTAGATAACCTCACATTTATCCACAATATACTGCATCTGCCATGCATTTGCCCACTCACCCAACCTATCCAAGTCACCTTGTAGCCTCCTAGCATCCTCCTCACAGCTAAAACTGTCCCCCAGCTTTGTGTCATCCGCAAACTTGGAGATGTTGCATTCAATTCCCTCATCCAAATCATTAATATATATTGTAAATAGCTGGGGTCCCAGCACTGAGCCTTGCGGTACCCCACTAGTCACTGCCTGCCATTCTGAAAAGAACCTGTTTACTCCTACTCTTTGCTTCCTGTCTGCCAGCCAGTTCTCTATCCACATCAATACTGAACCCCCAATACCGTGTGCTTTAAGTTTGCATACTAATCTCTTATGTGGGACCTTGTCGAAAGCCTTCTGAAAGTCCAGATATAACACATCCACTGGTTCTCCCTTATCCACTGTACTACTTACATCCTCGAAATTTTTTATAAGATTCGTCAGACATGATTTACCTTTCATAAATCCATGCTGACTTTGTCCAATGATTTCACCACTTTCCAAATGTGCTGCTATCCCATCTTTAATAACTGACTAGCATTTTCCCCACTACCGATGTTAGACTAACTGATCTATAATTCCCCGTTTTCCCTCTCCCTCCCTTTTTAAAAAGTGGGGTTACATTAGCTACCCTCCAATCCTTAGGAACTACTCCAGAATCTAAAGAGTTTTGAAAAATTATCACTAATGCATCCACTATTTCTGGGGCTACTTCCTTAAGCACTCTGGGATGCATCCTATCTGGCCCTGGGGATTTATCGGCTTTTAATCCATTCAATTTATCTAACATCACTTCCCGACTAACCTGGATTTCACTCAGCTCCACCATCTCATTTGACCCCCGGTCCCCTGCAATTTCCAGCAAATTATTTATGTCTTCTTAGTGAAGACAGAACCAAAGTAGTTATTCAATTGGTCTGCCATGTCCTTGTTCCCCATGATCAATTCACCTGTTTCTGACTGCAAGGGACCTACATTTGTTTTAACTTTAATCTCTTTCTTTTCACATATCTATAAAAGCTTTTGCAGTTAGTTTTTATGTTCCCTGCCAGTTTTACATAGAAACATAGAAATTAGGTGCAGGAGTAGGCCATTCGGCCCTTCGAGCCTGCATCGCCATTCAATATGATCATGGCTGATCATCCAACTCAGTATCCCGTACCTGCCTTCTCTCCATACCCTCTGATCCCCTTAGCCACAAGGGCCACATCTAACTCCCTCTTAAATATAGCCAATGAACTGGCCTCAACTACCCTCTGTGGCAGAGAGTTCCAGAGATACAATACAATACAATATACAAGACAATACAATTTATTGTCATTTGAGCCTCAGTGAGGCTCAAACGAAATTCTGTTTCCACAGCCATACAAACAATTCCTAGACGTACACACAATTTAATTCACACAAACATCCATCACAGTGGACCCACTGTGATGGAAGGCAAAGTCTTTTCTCTCCCCTGTTCTCCATGTCTCTCCCGATGTCCAAGCCCCAGGCGAGCGATGATAAGTCCCACGGCCATTTTAGGCCGTGCCGGGCGATGTACGGCCCCGCTCCAGGTCATTCCAACCTCGCGACACGGGCTGGAGAAGTCGCGTTGCGGGAGCTACGGGAAGCGGTCTCTCTCTCCCCCCGGACCCGCGAGCTCCCGATGTCCCAGTCCACCGGACCTGCGGCTGCGGTGCTGGAGCCTCCAAGCCCCAGGAGTCGAGTCGCAGCAGCGAGTCACCACCGCTCCCCACGCTCTGAGGCCGGCCAGCCCCACGATGGTGAGTCCGCAGCTCCGCAGCTCCGCAGTCTCCCGAGCCCCCGGGTCGTTCAGGTTGGAGGCCGCTCCACGGTGCTAGGCCCCAACGACAACGGAGACCCGACAGGGAAAAGGTCGGGTCTCCCAGACAGGGAAGAGATTTCAAACAGTTTCCCCCTGCCCCCCCCCCCCCCCCCGCCCCCCACATATACACATTTAAAACCAGTATTAAAAAACACCAACACTACATTTAACTAGACAAAAAATAAAAAAAGACAGACAGGCTGTAGGGGCTGCTGCAATGGGTGAGTCGCGCCGCCAACTGAGATTCACCACTCTCTGTGTGAAAAAACGTTTTTCTCATCTCGGTTTTAAAGGATTTCCCCCATCCTTAAGCTGTGACCCCTTGTCCTGGACTTCCCCAACATTGGGAACAATCTTCCTGCATCTAGCCTGTCCAACCCCTTAAGAATTTTGTAAGTTTCTATAAGATCCCCTCTCAATCTCCTAAATTCTAAAGAGTATAAACCAAGTCTATCCAGTCTTTCTTCATAAGACAGTCCTGACATCCCATTATGATTTTCTTTCGTAATCTATTTTTCCTTTCCTAATTAAGCCCTTTGTCCTCCTCTGCTGGACTCTGAATTTCTCCCAGTCCTCTGGTAGGCTGCTTTTTCTGACTAATTTGTACGCTTCATCTTTTGTTTTGATACTATCCCTGATTTCCCTTGTTAACCACGGATGCACTACCTTCCCTGATTTATTCTTTTGCCAAACTGGGATGAATAATTGTTGTAGTTCATCCATGCAGTCTTTAAATGCCTCCCATTGCATATCCAACGTCAACCCTTTAAGAATCAATTGCCAGTCTATCTTGGCCAATTCACGTCTCATACCCTCAAAGTTACCTTTCTTTAAGTTCAGAACCCTTGTTTCTGAATTAACTATGTCACTCTCCATCCTAATGAAGAACTCAACCATATTATGGTCACTCTTGTCCAAGGGGCCACGCACAACAAGACTGCTAACTAACCCTTCCTCATTACTCAATACCCAGTCTAGAATAGCCTGCTCTCTCATTGGTTCCTCTACATGTTGGTTTAGAAAAAAACTATCCCGCATACATTCCAAGAAATCCTCTACCTCAGCACCCCTGCCAATTTGATTCACCCAATCTATATGTAGATTGAAGTCACCCATTATAACTGTTTTACCTTTGTTGCACGCATTTCTAATTTCCTGTTTGATGCCATCCTCAACTCCACTACTACTGTTAGATGGCCTGTACACAACTCCCACTAGCGTTTTCTGCCCCTTAGTGTTTCGCAGCTCTACCCATATCGATTCCACATCCTCCAAGCTAATGTCCTTCCTTTCTATTACGTTAATCTCCTCTCTAACCAGCAACGCTACCCCACCTCCTTTTCCTTTATGTCTATCCCTCCTGAATATTGAATATCCCTGGATGTTCAGCTCCAAACCTTGGTCACCCTGGAGCCGTCATCCCAACTATATCATATTCATTAATAACTATCTGCACATTCAACTCATCCACCTTATTACGAATGCTCCTTGCATTGAGACACAAAGCATTCAGGCTTGTTTTTATAACACTCTTACCCCTTATACAATTATGTTGACAAGTGGCCTTTTTGATTTTTGCCCTGGATTTGTTTTTCATCAGGACAGGGAAGAAAGGCATTAAATAACTGGGACATACTTTGTATAAAGTAAAGCAAGATGTGAAGCCTAAACCATTAAAAAGGATAAAATATATGCAAGTAGCACAGAAAAAAAAATGATATTTAAAAGCATTGGAGAAGATTACCTGTGAAAACTGTTGTGTATGTAAGTAACACTATCAGCAAGGTCCATATTATTAATCTATGTAGTCAGTATTACTTCAGAACTCCCCAGTAAAGAAAAAAGTATGCCAATCAGAAAACAGCATTTGAAGATCTTACAAAAATTGCTTTCTACACCGTCTCATCATTGTTGCAGATTCAGCCAACTGCCTTCCGGGGTCTGAATGATTCGACAGATTTTCTTAATGTGGTATGTGTGTCTTTGAATGTTGCAAGGGTGGCACGGTGGTATCATGGTATAGCTGCTGCCCTACTGCGCCAGAGACCCAGGTTCGATCCTGACTACGGGTGCTGTTGTAACGGAGTTTGTACATTCTCCCTGTGACTGGCGTGGGTTTTCTCCAGGATCTCCAGTTTGCTCCCACATTCAAAAGACGTTTGTAGGTTAATTGGCATCAGTAACATTGTAAATTATCCCTCGTGTGTGTAGGATAGTGTTAGTGTGTGGGGATCGCTGGGTCAAAGGGCCTGTTTCTGCGCTGTATCTCTAAACCAAACAAAATTAAATCAGGCTATTTTTTTGTGCATGTGTCTTCAGATTGTTTTGGATTTGTAATGATATATGGCATCTAGCGCATGATCAGTGAACAATTTAAAACATATTAATCTAGGCATGTAACAGTAAAAGTTAATGGTTGATCTTTAACATGGTTAGTTGCTATCTTCCTGCCAATGACTGATTGTAAATAAACATGAGGCAGATCTCCACCCTAAAGTAATTGCCTGTCAAATTGAATCAACGTGTTTTAAAGGACAGGCAACAAGTGATTACTGAGAAATAACAAGAGCGATGTGCGTCACGAGAATGGCACTACACCTCTCATTTGATTAAATTGACTTCCAGCTCCATTACACATGGCAAATCATTACTCATTTGCCTTTACTCAGATAGAGGAGGCAGAAACGGGGTAAAAGAGCAGGCTCTTACACGAGGCGGAGACGGGGGAAAAGAGCAGGTATTCGCGCTAGGCTAACAGCTAACCCCACCCGACCGGCAGTGCCCTCGCTTCTCCTCTCTAATGTCCGCTCCCTGGACAACAAACTTGATGAACTGCGTCTTCTCAAAACAACATACAGGGATATAAGAGACTGCTGTGTGTTTGTTTTCACGGAATCATGGCTCCACGGTTACATCCCGGACTCGGCAATACAGCTGGAGGGAATTACATCGTTCCGTGCGGACAGAGAGGCAGCTAGCTCTGGTAAGAGCCGAGGTGGAGGCCTGTGCTTGTACATAAACAAGGACTGGTGTGTGAACGCTACGATAGCCGGGAAACATTGCTCTCCGCTGATAGAATTCCTCATCATGAAATGTCGGCCTTTCTATCTGCCGAGGGAATTCTCCGTTGTTTTTGTTGTGGCTGTATATGTTGCTCCAAGTGCTAATATAAATTCTAAGGCCAACAAAGCACTGGGAGCCCTGCATGATGCCATCAGTGAGCTCCAGACCAAATATCCTGATAGCTTCATTGTGGTGGCCGGGGATTTTAATCACACCAGCCTTAAGACTGTGCTCCCAAAATTCAAGCAATATGTGGATTTTGAGACCAGGGGAGAGAACATCTCGGACTTGGTTTACACCAACACCCCAGAGGCTTACAAGGCAGCCCCACGCCCTCACCTGGGCCACTCGGACCACATTTCAGTGCTTTTAACACCAGCCTACAGACCTCTGCAAAAACAAGTCAGAGCGGAGAGAAAACACACCAGGGTCTGGCCAGAGGGAGCAGCCTCAGCACTGCAGGATTGCTTCATGCACACTGACTGGGATGTGTTCAGGACAGCAGCATCCTATGATGACCTCATCAACATCGAGGAGTACGCAGAGACTGTAACCAGCTACATTGCCAAGTGCACCGAGAATGTCACTATCATGAAAACCTTCACTGCACGTGGAAACGAAAAGCCATGGATGACAGCAGAGGTGCGCTCGCTGCTGAGGGCTCGTGATGCAGCCTACAGAGCCGGTAACACAGCCGCTCTTCGATCTACCAGGACTGCACTGGAAAAAGGAATCAGGGCAGCGAAACGTGCCTACGCGGGGAAAATCCAGGGACACCTCTGTGACACAGGAGACACCAGGAGGATGTGGAAGGGAATCCAAACACTGACGGGGTACAAGGCAAGGCAGCAGGTAACTGACACGGACACTTCTCTCCCAGATGAACTGAACAACTTCTTTGCACGTTTTGATGCAGCAAACACCACACCCAAGGGGAGAGCCAGCCCCTGCTTACAAACCGATCAGCCAGTCCTGACCATAGACCCGATGGACACACAGAGAAAACCCTGTCCAAGGTCAACCCGTGGAAAGCAGTCGGACCCGACAACATCCCAGGACGTGTGCTCAAGGAATATGCTGAGGAGTTAGCAGATGTGCTAACAGACATCTTTAACATCTCCCTTAGTCAAGCCATTGTCCCCACATGCCTCAAAACTTCCACAATAATCCCCATAGCGAAGAAACCAGTGGTTGCCTGCCTAAATGACTACCGCCCTGTCGCCCTGACCCCAATAATAATGAAGTGTTTTGAACGCCTGGTGAAACACCACACTACTGCCAGCCTCCCCTCATCGTTAGACCCCCTCCAGTTTGCCTATCGCCCCAACCGTTCTACAGAGGATGCCATCTCCACCACGCTGCACACAGTACTCACGCATCTGGAAAACAAAAACACATACGCCAGAATCCTGTACATTGACTTCAGCTCAGCGTTTAACACCATCATCCCACAGAGACTTGTGGAGAAACTAACCCTGCTGGGCCTCAACACCACCCTGTGTCACTGGATCTTGGACTTTCTAACAGAGAGACCGCAGTCAGTCCGTGTTGGCAAGAACACTTCAGGCTCGATCACGCTGAGCACCGGCTCCCCTCAAGGCTGTGTGCTCAGCCCGCTGTTGTTCACATTGCTCACACATGACTGTGCTGCCAGATTCAGGGACAATAAGATCATAAAATTCGCGGATGACACAACAGTGGTGGGACTCATCAGCGGAGATGACGAATCAATGTACAGGGAGGAAGTAAAACAACTAGTGGACTGGTGCGGCAAAAATAATCTAGAATTTAATGTCGACAAAACAAAGAAACTAAAACAGGCCTCACTCCCCACCAACATCCTCAGGACTTTCTACAGGGGTACGGTGGAGTCTGTACTCACGTACTGCATAAATACGTGGTACTCCACCTGCAACTGCTCGGACAGGAAGGCTCTGCAGAGGGTAGTGAGGGGAGCAGAGAGGATCATTGGCGTCTCCCTACCCTCGGTACAAGAACTGTTCCAGAGCCGCTGTCTGAAAAAAGCTCAGAGAATTGCTAAGGACAAACTGCACCCCCTCCACATACACCTGGATCTCCTGCCATCAGGCAAGAGATATCGCAGCATCAAAGCCCGGACTACAAGGCTGCTAAACAGCTTCCTGCCACAGGCTGTGAGGCTGCTAAACAGTCACTCAGTACTCACAGTCACCTGATTCTGAGGCTTGGCACGGACACTTTAATAACTGGCACTGGCCACTTTAATAACTGGCACTGGCCACTCAAATCAGCTGCCCCGGACATTTTTATGAATGGTTTTACTGTATTTTAACGTTGTTGTTTTACCTGCTTTTAACTATTTATACTGTTCCATCAGGGACTGGATTGTTTTTAGTGTTATTATGTGTGAAATGTTTTAAATTTCATGTGCGATGCTCTGGTATTCCCTGGGAAACGTCTTTTCATTTTGCACTGTACAACTGTTGCTTGCAAGATGACAATAAAGGTTGATTGATTGATTGATTGATTGATAGAGATACAAGAATGAAGCAGGAGAGAACGTGAGGCATGTTGCCCTTAAAATACAGTCTACTCTGTATCACTCCTGTGAACAATGAATGTCATAGGAACGTTCCCAAAGTTGGCAGCACATGCCAGGAACAATAAAAGTTTTTTAAAGCCCAGGTGACAATGATTCATCTAATGTTTTAAATAAAAATAACTTGCATCTACCTGTATTATGCATTATGGAGGATCTCAGGATGTGGCCTAGTGCTTTACAACCAACGACTATTCACCCACTGAAAAACCACCCAAAAAAAGGAGACTATCGCTCATATCCATGGCCACACCAGTCCAACCCTCACATCACCTTCTCCTCTGCATATGTGACCATGTGGGGAGCAGTAAGCAATCTAATGGAGACCAAAGAAAGCAGTGAAGACTGTTAACCTTGTGGACATCCCTCTAGTTGCTGCTTTAGGAAATGCACCAACTGCTGATCAACGGGATTAATGTGGAAGGGTACTTGATGGTCAGCTCAGATTTCCTCCCACACTCCAAAGATGTACAGGTCTGTAGATTAATTGGCCAGTAAAATTATAAATTGCCCCTGGTGTGTAGGATGGTGCTAGTGTACGGGGTGATCACTGGTCAGTGCAGACTCGGTGAGTGAAGGGCCTATTTCCATGCTGTTTCTCTCAAGTCTAAAGTCAAAAGGGTGGGACGTGATAAATTGCTGTGTTTGTGGCAATGTCCTGCCCCAGTTGAATCTTGTGCCTCCCTCCAGTGGCCCTGCCAATGCAAAGCACAGGATGATCACTTGGACAGAGATCGTAGCCCACAGCCCTGTGTCACTTGAAAGATCCATCCAGTGTAGATGGCATTTCCATTATTCTAATCATTGCTTACTATTGCAAGCAATATTTCAGTGGGCAACATTATCTTAGTTTATTGTATTGCATTTATTTTTGTATAACACCAAGCTCCAGCTGCCCCTGAAGTCCCTGGAGGAGGAGTTCAAGGTGACTCGGGCCAGAGAGGTGATGATGTACAGGGACTCCAGCGACCCCAAGGTGGCTCAAGCAGGGGTGGAGGTGAAAACTGGGAGGAAGTGGAGAGCCGGCGAAGCCGTGCTGCAAGCAGAGTCCCGGATACGCCACAGAGTCCTGGTGGGAGCAGTGACTCGGGGAAGAGCAGGCCTGGGAATCTTCCCATCTCCCCAGTTTGACAAGGCCAAGGGGAAGGAGAGGCGCAGGCTGGTCCAGGAGGAAGTGAGGGCAGTGGTGGAGGAGGAGAGGTGTACCAGAGCAGTTGGATTGAGGCAGCAGGGAGCCTGGACAAGGTGGGAGCAGGCCATGGACCGAAAAGTCACATGGACTGAGCTCTGGCAGGCTGAACCACAGCGCATCAAGTTCCTGGTCCAGGCAGTGTATGATGTCCTGCCCAGCCCATCGAACCTCTTCATCTGGGGCAAAGCGGAATCTCCAGATTGCCCGCAATGCTCAGGCAAGGGGACATTGGAACACATCCTGAGCTGTTGCCCAAAGTCTCTTGGGCAGGGCCGGTACACATGGCGTCACGACCAGGTTCTCAAACCCATTGCAGAAGCCATCAGCATGGGAATCAGCAGCTGCAGACGAGAACGCCCCACCACCCAGATGATCACCTTCGTGAAGGCCGGAGTGCAGCTGCCAAGAACCACAGCAGCCAGGAATCAGTCAGGAATCCTGGCGACTGCGCAGGACTGGCAGCTTTCCGTAGACCTGGTGAAACAGCTGAAGTTCCCACAGCACATTGCCACGACCACCCTGAGGCCAGATATCCTCCTGGTCTCAGAGGCGACCAAAAACATCGTCTTGTTGGAACTGACAGTGCCGTGGGAGGACCGTCTGGAGGAGGCCCACGAGAGGAAGATGGCCAAGTATGAAGAGCTGGTCATAGACTGCCGTAAGCAGGGCTGGAAGGCAAGGTGTATGCCCATCGAGGTTGGCTGCAGAGGTTTTTCAGGGCAATCGCTCTACAAAGCCTTGAGTGCACTGGGCATCAACGGAGTGGCAAGGAGAAGGGCCATCAAGAACACCACAGAGGCAGCGGAGAAGGCATCAAGATGGCTCTGGATCAGGAGAGGAGGTCCATGGGGAGGAGCGAATGCCACCTGAACACAAGTCGTGGTCTGATCAACCACGGCTGGGTCGCCTGGGTGAGGGTGTCTGATGTTGAAAGACCCGAAACACCCAATGACCCCAGGTTACATCACTGATGATGTGTTCAGGAGCATCTATCGATGTATTTGTATCAATGGACGGTCGAAAATAATACTATACAATATATATAAAAATATATATGTTGAAAGGTATATATTGTATTAGTGTGTGTGTATATATATATATACTGTATGCGCACACCTATAAATACATACTGTATACACACACACATATATATATATATCACACATATATACGTGTCACATATATATATATTGTACAGTATATACATATGATAATACAATGTACTATATACCTTTCAACATAGCAGTCATCCTATGGACAATTCTGTAATATTACTTGAATCGTTATATAGAGGGGTATTGTTGTTATTGCTGCTATAGTTATATTACTCATTGTATTGTTATTACTATTGTGTGGGATTTTGGTTAGTCAGCCTCACCCCACATTAATTTTGGTTGCTATTGGCAATGGCTATATTGATGACTTATTTTGTGTCGGGCAGGAAGTCCCCTGGAGGACCCGTGGAGACGGCATTTTGCATTACTTGCTACTGTGATTGGCTATGATTGAAGAAAAGTAAAGAACGCAACTGTAGCCCGATTATTACCCACAGCCCAGAGTGACTGGAATAATCAACGCCAAAACGTAGGGTTACAGGCAGTAACAACCGTGCACCAATTCAGATCCTTTAATTGAATACTACTGTTGATGTCGGAACAATGGTGCTCATTGTTTTGTGTCTGTGAGGGTTCAAAAAAATCAATTCTCGTGCCAATAAATTCTCATTTGTGCCAACAAGAGAGGAAAAACATGGTGGATGACTCGTGGCACCATTGCATGCATTGTTGTCAGCAGAAACTCATCAGGTGCATGCAGGTGAACTGCGTGTGCCAATTTCTCAACGTGCACACTTTCACCCAGAAATGAACACTGGTACATTCTAAACCAGATTATATTGGTATTGGTTTATTATTGTCACGTGCACTGGAATTATAGTGACAAATTTTGTTTGCGAGACTATACAGGAGTATGATCAGGCCATTTTATAAGTACAACAGATAGTTGTACAAGAGAAAAGTACCAGAGTGTGATGCAATAGAAACATAGAAACATAGAAAATAGGTGCAGGAGTAAGCCATTCAGCCCTTCAGCCCAGCACCGCCATTCAATAGGATCATGGCTGATCATCCAAAATCAGTACCCCGTTCCGGCCTTTTACCCCATATCCCATATTCCCTTAGCCCTAAGAGCTAAATCTAACTCTCTTGACAACAATGTTACAGGGAAAGTACAGATTTTTTTTAAATTGCGAGAGCCACGACAAAGTCGGTTACGAGATTACGACCATATCCTTAATGTATGTGAGGCATAACAGAGAGATGAAACTGTTCCTCAATATGGTGGTAAGTGCTTTCAAACCTTTGCATCTTCTGCCCAATGGGAGAGGGGTGAAAAGGGAATGATCAGAGTTTAAATGGTCCTTGATTTTGCCTTCGTGAGGCAGAGTGAAATGTAGATGGAGTTGAAGGGTGAGGAGAGGGGTCTGGACTGAGTGATAGACTGGCTACAACTAAACGCTCTGCGGTCTTGGGCAGAGCTGTTGCAAAACCAAACTGTGATTTATCTTTAGAAGCTTCTAAGATTCATTAGAGACATGCTGAACTTCCTTAGTCTTCTGAAGAAGAAGAGGAGTTAGTGGATTGCATATAAATTGATTAATGCGTAATTAATTCATGAAACATAAGATCTAATAGATCTATTTTCTAGATTTAATAATCTCTTAAGAGAGGAAAGGTCACCACAGTAAACCAACTAAAGAATTTCAGCTCTTAAAGAATATAATTTCTGACAAACTAAATACTTTAGTCGGTTAGCAATTCTATTTTTTAAGAGCTGACCAACAATACATCCACACTCCAACTCACAATCATTCCACAGAACATAATTGTTGATTTGCGCTGTCTCATGCCATTTGAACAGAAATTATTTTTCCTGCAAAGAGAGGCCATAATGACACAAAATTGGCAAGAAAGCTGAGGGAACCATCATACTCGGAAGCCAGACACTTCAACTGATTTTGCTACCAATTGCAAGTTGTTCTACCAAGAAACGGAAAGGGAGAAAAAAATTGGGAAATGCTTAAATTGTAAACAAATCAAAAAAGGGGTAAACAAAAAGACTATAAAATGTCTCTGAAGAACTTATGTCTGAATATGTTTTATGGTTGTATTTTTTATTAGAATTTTTTTTGTAATGGTCAAAATGACAATTTGCACCAACCAAACAGTTATGATTAGATAATTTAATTACGGATGATGGATGAAGCATAATAATGAGTCAAGACGTAAGACACAATTCTTTGCTCTTCTTCAGAACATATTCTGCACTAAACAGGGCTTTCTCAGCTATCACATCTGTATGACCACAGTGGAATGTCAGATACGTTTCTTACGGCCCTGGTGTCCTGCTTGACTGTTATCCCTAACTTGAAATGACTAAAGCTAATTATCTGTTCTTTACTACATTACTTTTTCTGGGAGTGTGTTTTGTGCATTTTTTTGTTTTTGTTTTTCCCTTATTACTACAGTGACTGTATTCCATAGATAAAATAAAGCTAATTAACTGCTTATATTAGAAATCTGAAGTAAAGTCATCTATTGGTACTTCACACTGTAAACCCCTAGGGACAATCCTAAGATCATGTCAGGTGCTGTATAAAGTCCAGTTTTTTTTTAAAGCATGTTGCCTGGACCATATCGTTAGAGGGTAGGACAAGGATGAATGAAGTAAAAAAAATAATTAGGAGTCCTAATTGTTCATACATTCAGCTACAACCAGTTGCAGCTGGAACTGGAATTATTTTCCATGGTTGCATCTGAGTTTAATAACGGTCCACCAGTACTGCAGAAATATAAACATGCCATTCTTTTGCCCCAGAACACCTAACGCACCACTTGAGAGTAGTGGCCCACTAAACTTGGGCCATTACTACCAGAAGTAGTGAGTAGTGGCTTGACTTATGGACAAGCAAATTAGAGGCAGTCAGCCACTCATCCCCTGAATCCCAGTCTGCCACGTAGTCGGGTCATGGCTGATCTAAATACCGTATAACATCAATTCTGCATCCCATCCACTCCCAACAACCTCTCACCCTTTTCTAGATCAAGAATATCTCCTCTTCTGACTTTAAACATTTATTCCACTGCCCTTTGAGAAAGAGACTTCCAAATCACATCCATGCCTTAAATGACGATCCCTGACATTAGTAACAGAGCACCCAGTTCAACATCACTTCACAAGTTGCAACAGCCTTTCCATGTCCATGATTTTTTAAACCTCTCAGCATCCCCGCCAAACTTTATTTTGTGTGTCTGTGTATCCCTCATGCACTGATGATATCAGTTTAAAGCCACATCTATCTTCTATACAAAACTAAAACTCTGATCTTGTTATCATCCGGTATGGCGGTCTTTCTATTTGCGCGAAAACAGTTCGCGATAGCGCTGCAATTTTTCACCAGTTCACTCACCGTTCTCCTGTGCTGCGATTGCACAAAGTTTCGTTCCAATAGGTTGAATGACGTAAAAGTTAGCCAAGTTTAAAAATCTTAAAAACCGCACGTGCGCAGATCGATCTCTTCTCCTGCCAGTCGGTGGCGCGCGGATTAGTCTCTTCCCCTGTCACTCCCCGCCCCAGTCCGCCCCTTCCTGCGCCATCGCGTCTTTACTGGAGATGAGGGTGGCCTGCAGAGGTTTCAAACCGGACTTTTGGAGAGACCTGAAGCAGCCCCGCCTAAGCAGAAGCCCCGCCCTAAGCAGCAGCCCCGCCCTAATCAGCAGCCCCGCCCTAATCAGCAGCCCCACCCTAATCAGCAGCCCCGCCCTAATCAGCAGCCCCGCCCTAATCAGCAACCCCGCCCTAATCAGCAACCCCACCCTAATCAGCAGCCCCGCCCTAAGCAGCAGCCCCGCCCTAATCAGCAGCCCCACCCAATACAGCAGCCCCACCCTAATCAGCAGCCCCGCCCTAAGCAGCAGCCCCGCCCTAAACAGCAGCCCCACCCTAAACAGCAACCCCACCTAATCAGCAGCCCCGCCCTAATCAGCAGCCCCGCCCTAAGCAGCAACCCCGCCCTAATCAGCAACCCCGCCCTAAGCAGCAACCCCACCCAATACAGCAGCCCAGCGTCGGAGACCCGACCCAGCCCAGCATGGGTCAGCCCAGAGTCGGAGAACCAGCCCAGCCCAGTCTGAGACCCAGCCAAACGAAAAGCGGAGACTCTGATCCCGGCGGAGGAGAATGACCAGCGACCAGCGCCCGCTGTGAGTCTCTATCGCACCGCCAATTCCAGCTACTACCCCCCTCTGGTCCCCCTCGCTGGCTCCTTCCCCCTCCCCCCACCCCCGTGATGTCCCCCGTCCCTCATGGCTCTTCCCTCGTTTTTTCCCCGAGCTCACTCCCCCCTCCCCCACAATCCCTCTGCCCATACAGCCCCCCGCCCCCATAACCCTTCCCCCACAACCACCCCACAACAACCCCTTCGCCCTCACAACCCCCCCTGCCCCCACAACCTCCCCCCTCCCCTGCCCCCACAACACCACCCTGCACCCACAACACCACCCCGGCCCCACAAACCCGCCTCCACCACACAACCCACACCCCCCCCCCCCCGCCCCCACAACCTCCCCCACAAACCCCCTCCTCCCCAACTACCCCCCACCCCCACGGTGCTCTGGGTGAGTGGTGGAATATTGCGTTAGGGAATGGGTTGCGTTGGTGGACCATGCCTCCCGTGTGACTGGGACCCAACTGGTCCCATTTAGTCTGGTATAAAATAAAAATGTTTTTTTTCAATTTCACAGCTAACATCTGACATCGGAATTTCTTTTTATAATTTTCAAGGTAATAATATTATGTGTCAATGGCAAATTTTAAACAAGTTCACAAAATAACTGCACTAATAAAGTTTAAACAAGTTCACAAAATAAATGCAATAATTATCACATCACCACTTACATCAATCAACCTCAACGAATTTTACATCAAAATCTCATGCGTTTTCAAGGCTGGTGGTTGCCAGTCAATTTGCAATTTCCTAACTTCTGAAAGGAAAATGATTTTCAAAGAGAACCAGGCAGGGAATTCATTTAGAGAATTCTGGATAAAATGCATGTGGTTCCATTCAGTTGGATGCCCAGGAATTAGTGTCAGAGTCATGGAATCAAGCAGCATGGCCACATGCTCTTTGGCCCCTTGAGCCTATACCGAACATCAAACATCCATATACACAACCCTCCCCCTATTTCTCCCCTCCACCACGTCCCATCCCAGCTACTTTCACCCCTCTGGCTTCACAGTCTGCAACTCTTGAAACCTGTGTCGCACCTTCTTTTCTTATCTTTGGCCTTTGTTCCAACCATCTGCCGATCAAAACTCCTCCACAAAGACCTTGTTTTATCGTTGGTCAAGTTTCGGCAATTAAGACCTCGTTTTACCATTAATCAAAGTTTCTGTGCAAGAACTCGTTTTAATGAAAGTCAGATTTCTGTAATTAAGACCTAATTTTACAGTCAAGTTTCTGAATAATCTTGTCATCTGAGAATATAAAAACCATACCAAAGTTTGTGATAATATTAGATTGCAGAGCATGGCATTGCTATCCCCACCTGTTAAAATCAAGCCTATATTACCTTTTGCAGAGCAGTATTTCTATGCCTAACTGCAATTTCATTTGGCAATTATCCTGTCAGCGCAGCAGCTAACAGTTTTCTGCTGAGGAAACAGATCTCATTATTTTCTGTAACGAGTGTTGCATTAAACTCCTCCTCCTTTCACCTCAACAATCTATCGAAATAAGAAAATAAATCTGCAAGTAAATTCAATTTAGAAGATGTCACCAGGTTGAAGACATAGTGATATCGGCCACATTATCTGCAACAAAAATGCCTTCATCTGATCATTTTCATATGAATGGCCATAATTTATATTCACAAACATTAAAATATGTTCCAAATAAGAGTAGGACGTTATTTTTACTTTCCAATTCATGCCAGAAGCTCCCATCTGATTCATCCAGTTTTGGCTAATGTGAAATATTCCACATTTGCAATTTATTGGGCAAGGATCTAAATTTTCATTCATTTAAATTGTTTTCAGATTTTGCCTGCCCTAAGATTCAATCCACTTTACCTCACCTGTGCAAAAGTAATAAAGAAACAGGGCTGTCTGTACGGAGATTGTACGTTCTCGCCGTGACCACATGGGTTTTCCCCGGGTGCTCCGGTTTCCTCCTTCACTCCAAAGACGTACAAGTTTGTAGGTTAATTGGCTTTGGTAAAAATTGTACATTTTTTGGAGACCCAGATGGTCTCCACTGGAGCTCCCGACAGTCTCCACTTCGGAGCTTCCACGTGGATTATGTGTTGGAGCACTCATTACTGTGGATATACCCACACCTCAACCACCGTAGCGGTTCAGGAAGGCAGCTCACCACCAATTTATGAAGTGCAATTGGAGCTAGGCATCTAAATGCTGGCTGTCTGTGAAGCCCACATCCATTGAATGGAGAATATAAAAAGGTTGTAAAAATAGTCAACCTTAATGCCGTTTCTCTGCCCAATGTGTTGAGTTTATCCAGATTTTTATATTAGATTTTCAGCAGCTGCAGTATTTTGCTTTCATCCATTAGTTGTAGAATCATGGAGTTATATAGCATGGGAACAGAACCTTTGGCCCAATTTGTTCATTCAACCAACTAGCCCACCTGAACTAGCCTGTGATGCTGGGCTGCATTTGGCTCTTAACCCTCTAACCCTTGTGTGATCAGTGGGTGCAAAAGAACCATAGTGACTCAAGTGAAGATGCGTAAATACCAAATTCTCATCCTTCCAAGTGAAGGCAGATGTTTGACCCATCCCATCAATGCTGGCTTCTGGTAGGGTAATCCCACCCGTGTCTTTTCTGGCTCCTTGCCCAAAGTCTTGAAATTCTTCACTCTGCCTATCCTGTTCCTTTCTGATGGTAATGATTGATTCAGGCAGTGGACTCCATCTCATCACAGCTTTTTCTCACGCCTTCTTGTATCTTTTGCCAAAATGCTTGCGTCTCCTGTTCCTTGAACCATCTGCTGATGGGCAACTCTTCTCCCTATTAACTAAACCTACACTTGCCTTAATCTAGCCTACCTCTGCGAAATTTCCTTGGCTCCAACCCAGCTTTGGAACTTTGGAACTGAAAACCCTTGTCGACAGGCCCACTCTAGTAATTCTTCTTGGCCTCCTCAGTAGAACTTTCATATATCCTACCACAAGGTGACTAGAAATAGCAAAATCAATGTTATAGAGTTATGCAGCATGGAAACAGGACCTTCATCTCAACGTGTCCGTGCCCATCAAGATGTTTACCTGAGCTACTCCCACGTCCGCGTTGATTCCATATCCCTTCATTTTCCTTTGTAAATATCTTTTAAATGTTGTAATTGTACCTGCCTCCTCCACTTCCTCTGGCAGCTTGTTTCACATTCCCACCACCCTCTGTGGGGAAAAGTTGCTCTGCAGTTGCCTTTTAAGTTTAACCCCTCTACCATTAAACCTATACCCTCCAGTCGTTGGCTCCCCTGCCCTAAGATAGAGACCGTGGCTATTCAACTTATGCATGCCTCTCATGATTTTATAAAACACTATAAAGTCACCTCTCAGCCTCCTATGTTCTAGGGAACAAAGACACAGTCTATATTTCAGCCTAATTAACTTGCTCTTTGGAAAAACATCATAATAAGCTGACTCAAAGGTTGAGGGGAACTGCTTTCTTATAATAAATAGACCACTTTAACTTCTCAATAACAAACTCATCACAGGCAAAATATATATTTTTAGAATATGATTAATAAAATTAATTGTAATACAAGTAAGCCCATTAAACATAAGCTTTAAAATTCTGCTATGAAGTACTGGAATGTGAAACTTAATACTTTAGTCTGAAGCACCTCTTGCTATTTGCATAAGAGCTAGATAGGGCTCTTAAAGATAGCGGAGTCAGGGGATATGGGGAGAAGACAGGAACGGGGTACTGATTGGGGATGATCAGCTATGATCACATTGAATGGCGGTGTTGGCTCGAAGGGCCGAATGGCCTACTCCCGCAAATATTGTCTTTTGCCTATTGTCTAATATGCAGAAACACTATAGTCAAAATAGTGGAAGAGCAATTTCAAATACATAGTTTTAGTTCAGAGATACAGCGTGGAAACAGGCCCTTCGACCCATGAGCGGAAATCCTGGGGGGTGGGTGCGTCCCCCATGCTTTGAGAGGTGGGGGACAATCCCCCCCATGTTTTGTAATCCAAACTTTGTCAGATGCTTTCTAAGGACTGAATTGGCCCATTCACGGGGCCTTTCAGCGCCCGGCGTGGCTTAAAACCAAACTACTGCATCGAGGCTCCTGATGTTGAAGACCCGGCCTGCAAAGGCCCCGCGAACGGGCCGATTCAAGCCCCACAATTCGGGCCGGACGAAGCTGCTGTTGCTGGAGTTCGGAGTCGGTCACCAACCAGGTCAACTTCCGATGTTACTGTCCACAGGACCCACGGCCGAAGCCTCGCGTATGTGGGCATACGCGCCAGTGCGTGTTTGTGTGTGTGCGCATGCACGCGCGCGGCCACCAAGAAATTGTGTCCCCCCCCCCCCATGTTTTGATAACGATTTCCGTGCCTGCTTCGACCCACCGAGTCCGTCCATACACTATGATCACCCGTACACTAGGTCTGTCTAACACACTAGGGACAATTTACACAAGCCAATTAACCTACAAACCTCCACATCTTTGTACTGGGTGGAAACTGTAGCACCTGGAGAAAGCCCTTGTGATCACATGGAGAATGTATAAATTCCATACAGACAGCACCCTTAGTCAGAACTGGGTCACTGGCACAATAAGGCAGCAACTCTACCGCCATGGCACTGTGCTGCCCTTATTCTAGATTTTCTTAAAATTTTATTCCATATTATAAAATCAAGGCCGCAACTCTATTAAAGAAATAAAACACCATGGATGCTACAAATTTAAAATCGAAATGCTGGTAATAACTCTGGAATTTTCCACTTATAGGTCATGAACCTGGGACCTTAACTTTCGTTCACTCACCACAAATGTCCCCGTACTGAATAATTATTAGCACTTTTTTCTTTCATTACATGCTCTTTTTATGACATTTTGAGAACCACATATTCACTGGTGCGTGCAGTAATGTGTTTACGGGCTGCAGTGCAGTGCACCAGTAATTGTTTTGGTTGTGGGCTGACAACTTAAAAATGCAATAACATCTGAGGCCTAAGTCATTGAGTGCTATTGAATCAACCTTACATGAGCTAAATGGCCCTTTCTTTTTACAGCACATCAGTGCAGAGCTGGAAAAGCCAAATGGGTAAGCTGAGGCAAGGGGTGTGGAGAGGGTCGTGGATCAGAAGGAAGAGGGAAATGCTCAGCCAACATTTATTTGGTAATGAGTTGGAGGCCTTTGGCTGATAATCAGGGTGATGATCAATATGCCAAGAGGTTGCAGCATGACCAGTGTTTGCTCTTCCCCATGCACTTTAATAGTTAGCAAATTAGCCCTTGCTTTAAATCTGTTAAACCACCCTTTATTTGCAACAAATTATTCATTTTCATTACCATGCTTTTTCTTCAAATCGTTGAACAGACTCTTTGCTTTTACGAATAATTATCAGACAAAGCGATGCACGCCATTGGTTTTGATCTTCAAGCCAAATCACCAACGGTTTTTCCATCTCAATTATCAAACCACTTTGCTGCTATGTAATGGTGACAACCTGTATTTGTGGCCGCTCCCTTAATGCGCTCAAGTATTCAAGCTGGCATTTAGGGGGAGGGGGAGGGGCAGGGGGAGGGGGAGTGGGGGAGAGGGAGGGGGAGAGGGTGGGGGAGAGGGAGGGGGAGAGGGAGGTGGAGAGGGAGGGAGAGAGGGAGGGGGAGAGGGAGGGGGAGAGGGAGGGGGAGAGGGAGGGGAAGGGGAAGGGGAGGGTGAGAGGAACAGAGGAAAAAACTCAAAATTCTCAAAGGTCCCTTGAAAATTTGCAACAACCCCACAGACGTCTGGGAATCTCCGGTTCGTGATCGCTCAAAGTGAAGAAGAAGAATTCAGGATGGTCTTGAGAATCTTGAGACACATTAAGTACTGTGTAAATGGCAGAAGGAGAACACACCCACAAACTAACCACTTGCTTGTCCCATCAGCAACTCCAGGAATGAATAGGCTAACCTATGATGAGCGTTTGTCAGCACTGGGCCTGTACTCGCTGGAGTTTAGAAAAATGAGGGGGAGACTTAATTGAAACATACAGTATAGTGAAAGGCTTGGATAGAGTGGATGTGGAGAGGATGTTTCCTCTAGTGAGAGAGTCTCGGACTATAGGTCACAGCCTCAGAATTAAAGGACATTCTTTTAGGAATGCGATGAGGAGAAATTTCTTTAGTCAGAGGGTGGTGAATCTGTGGAATTCTTTGCCACAGAAGGCTGTGGAGGCCGTCAATGGATATTTTTAAGGCAGAGATCGATAGATTCTTGAATACTACACGTCAGAGACTATGGGGAGAAGGCAGAGAAGGGGGTTAGGAGGGAGAGATAATTCACCCATGATTGAATGGTGGAGTAGATTTGATGGGCCAAATGGCCTAATTCTACAATCACTTATGACCTTATGACTTTATGACTCTGTCACATCTGCACAGACTCTGCAGTTCCCATACTAGGCTCATCAGTCATCTTGTAACACACAAAGTTCAAGTGGAAGAAAGTTATACTTGATTCTGACAGATTGCCTAAGAAGAAGTAGCATATTATAAGAAGACCTGCCAGGCAATATTGCAAGACAATGCTGTAGGAGTTAAAGCAGGAATTGAATAAAGCTGAATTTTAAGCTCAAAAGAGTGAAATAGGAATACCCTATGTTCATAGACAATTAAGTTGGAGCAACTTGAAGGTGGCACGGTGGCACAGCAGTTGAATTGCTGCCTTACAGCGACAGAGATCTCAGTTCGATCCTGACTACGGGTGCTGACTGTATGGAATTTGTACATTCTCCCTGTGACCACGCGGGTTTTCTCCGGGTGCTCCGGCTTCCTCCCACAACATACAGATTTGTAGGTTAATTGGCTTCAGTAAAATTGTAAATTGTCCCTAGTGTGTAGGGTAGTATTAGAGTACGGGGTGATCGCTGGTCGGCGGGGACCCAGTGGGCCAAAAGACCTGTTTCCACGCTGTATCGCTAAACTAAAATAATCTAAACTCTGACAATGAAGTGAAGTTCGCTAAAACGTGTACTTAAATGAAAACATTGTGAGTATAATCCAAAAAATTGTGAAGCGTTAACTAAGAATTCAAAGAATTAAATTAACAAAAAAGGTATCAAATTCTGTAGCATGAGAAAGGAAAGCAATGAGAGTCACTGACACAGAAGAATTAAAGATGAACAGCATGCAAACAATAAATAACCAAGTGCATGAAAGGCCTAAGAGGAATGAAGTGGTTGTGAGAACAAAATGTAGGCACAGAATGGCCAATTCTCAAGAGAAAAATACGAATGCACTCAGCACATAATTTGCAATTTACATCCCTCATTGAACTGTTGTATGAAGATAAATTCCTAACCACCATAACTCAAGGTCGAGATAAACTAAACAAGAATAATAAAAAGCTTCTTCCTAATTAATTTCAACAAGGAGAGATCCATTTACAGATAAAATCAGAAATAATCTTCTCAATTCTTCACAGGTTGCAGAGACATTCACTGAAGGAGGGTCTCGACCCGAAACGTTGCCTATTTCCTTCGCTCCATAGATGCTGCCTCACCCGCTGAGTTTCTTCAGCATGTTTGTCTACCTCGATTTTCCAGCAACTGCAGTTCCTTCTTAAACATTCACTGAAGGAAATAGCAGCAGCTCAGATTCAATCTTTATTGTCACTATGCAGTGTACAATACAGAGACAACGAAATGCAGTTAGCATCTCACCCAGAAGAGCGAACATAGAATAATGAGCAGTAAAATATATATATGTACAAACAGTAGTAGTAGTGCAATTTTTCTGGGGGAAGGAGTGTCCGGGGGGGGGGGGGGGGGGGGTGACTGGCAGTCATCATGGTGCAGAGTTAAGTAATGTAACAGCCGCAGGGAAGAAGCTGTTCCTGAACCTGCTGGTCCGGCAACGGAGAGACCTGTAGTACCTCCCGGATGGGAGGAGGGTAAACAATCTGTGGCTGGGGTGAGAGCAGTCCTTGACGATGCTGCGCGCCCTTCGCAGACATCGCTTGCTTTGCACAGACTCAATGGAGGGGAGTGAGGAACCGGTGATGCGTTGGGCAGTTTTCACCACCCTCTGCAGTGCTTTCCGGTCGGAGACAGAGCAGTTGCCATACCATACTGTGATGCAGTTGGTAAGGATGCTCTCGATGGTGTAGCGGTAGAAGTTCACCAGAATCTGAGGAGACAGATGGACCTACTTTAGTCTCCTCAGGAAGAAGAGACGCTGGTGAGCCTTCTTGACCAGTGTTGAGGTATTGTGGGTCCAAGAGAGGTCATCAGAGATGTTGACCCACAGAAACCTGAAGCTGGAAACACGTTCCACCTCCGTCCCGTTAATATGGATGGGGGTCCGCGTGCCGCCCCTAGACCTTCTGAAGCCCACAATGAGCTCCTTGGTCTTCTTGGAGTTAAAGGCCAGGTTGTTGTCAGCGTACCGTGCTGCTAGGAGCTGGACCTCCTCCCTATAGGCCAACTCATCGTTGTCGCTGATGAGGCCAATCACCGTTATATCATCTGCATACTTGCTATGTCCGTGAGTGGTAATTGAATGCCAGCAGCAGAAGAATCACAACAGAATTCACAAGGCCCCATGGGTGACTGTCCAGTCTGTAGCTTTTACAGCAGGGAAAGCAATGGTCCTGCTATTTCAAATGATACATTGAAAAGGATTAACTGAGAATTAATTTCCTGTCAACGTCCTCATATTTACACCTTTTGTCTCACACCTTCTGCCATCAAAATCCCCCCTCGCCTATATTGATTTATTACCTGCCAGGCTTTGATCTGCTCCTCCTCCTCGTCCAGCTTTCTCCCCCCAATAACCACCTCTCCACTATTCTCCCCTGCCATGTCTGAAGAAAGGCCCCCCACCTGAAATGTTGACTATGCATGTACTCCACAGAAGCTGCCTGACCTGCTGAGTTACCCCAGAACTTTTTTTATTTGTAAACCAGCATCTGCAAAAGGGGCACAAAGTGCTGGAATACTCTACTTATCCATGTTATCCAGAGAAACATTTCCCATCCATGTTCTCAAGAGGGTCTGAAAGAAGGGGTTTGACCCCGACAGGACATCTATCCATGTTCTCCAGTCCTGCTGAGTTACTCCAGCATTTTGTGTTGGTGTATTAACCAGCATCTGCAGTTCTTTGATTCTACATCTGCAGCTCCTTGTTTCCTCACATTCTGGGACTGTTTTCCATGTCATGTAGTTCTAGCTCTCCAAGAGGCTGCATGTCATCAGCCAAACACTAATCTAAGAAGAACTCCAACCAAAATGAATCATAAACGGAGTAAATTAAGGAATTGATTATCATCTAGAAGTCTCGGAATTTGAAGGTAATTATGTGTAAAAGAACCATTATTCATCCTCACATCCAAATTCCACACTTTAGAGAGAGTTGAGAGTGGCACTGGATAGTCTCATTGAGCAGGGTCATTTAAATAGAGAGAAGACATTGTCATTATGCAAATTATCAGATAAAGTGGCAAACAATTGAATATGAGGGAATTATTAAAAAATGCAGAGTAAAATATACATTTAAAAAGTGTCAGATAAGATTTAGTCAGGCCATGTCTGGAATGGTGTTCAGACCTTGCTGCATGTGGGCACAAGTTGCTTCATTCTCTGAGAAGCAGCCACTTGGCTCATTTAAACTATCCTTTGTGAATAGATCTAAAGTAGACCTAGATATGAGTGGTGGTCTCTCATGAGATGCCGCCTAACCCGTTGAGTTACACCAGCAACTTTGTGTCTACCTTTGGTATAAACCAGCACCTGCAGTTCTTTGTTTCAACTATCTATTATCTGATTTGAGTTGTGACTGTGATGTGGGACAGTAGTGTAGTATATTTTAATCAGCTCTGACGAATGTAGTGCAGTGTAACAGACAGTGCTCAAGCAAATTCGGAGATGAATGGTTAGTGAGGAGATGTTGCAATCTGAACCAAAATGCCCTCAGCAGGACAGTGTAACTGAGTTCCTCAAAAGCTGATGTTGCCTCCAGTGGAAGTATTTTGCTTGCTTGGTGGTTAACTGGGTGCCTAGGGCTTTGAAGATGAATTGATGCCAGCTGTAATTGAGCTCTACAGACCTTCTTGCTTCCACGGACAATGGAGCAGGAATAGCCCACCAGAGATTAGAATCAGCTTTGTTGGGGCTGGCTACCACGGATGTTCAGTTCAGAGTCGATTTCGTATAAGCTGGGGCAGTCTGATGTTGGTCAACTTTGAGCTATTTCTGTAGGTCATTTCACCAGCTCAGAAGCTCAAAATAACTGAGATCAGAGCCACAAAATTATGCCGTCCTTTCTAAGATCAGCCACTATGCTCCTCCAAACAATGTTCCCTTGAGAGGAATTCAGGGAGGGACTTTATTGGCTCTCGTATTCAATATTGGATGCAATGTACAATGTGAGAAATGTGGGGAAAGATTTAACTGGAACCTAAGGGGTAACATTTTCACACAAAGGGTGGTGGGTGTATGGAACTAACTGCCAGAGGAGGTAGTTGAGGCAGGTTATATCGCAACGTTTAAGAAACATTTAGACAGGTACATAGATGGGATAGGTTTAGAGGGATATGGGCCAAATGCAGGCAGGTGGGACTCATGTAGCTGGGGCATGTTGGGCGGAGTGGGCAAGGTGGGCCGATGGGCCTGTTTCCACTCTGTATGACTATGATTCTAAATGAAAATGGGTCAAGAGCTTGTCCAAAGGAGAAGGGTAATTGCAATTGTAAAATAAAATATACAAAGCCAAACTTCCCTCAATTAAGAGTTTGGGCTACTGTGGAGATTTGGGAACAGAGATGGAATGCAAAAGAATGGCTTAAACATGGAATATGTCACAGACAATTAGCAGAATAATTTTGATTGAATGCAGTCTAAACATAATACATCTTTTTCTCCCATTGAATTCCTTTACCGCCATAACAGAAACAAATATTGAAGAACTAAGGCTTTTAAATTTAGTGCTTGCTCGTACAAAACAAAAGCTGGCAGCGCAAATAAGAGCTGCCAAACATCAAACGGTTGCCTTGTATAATGATTTGAAGCAAAGATTCTCTGGAGAATCTGCTCAATTTTGTACAGAAAGCAATAAGTAAAATCATCCCCCATCTGTTATTTTGTTAGCCTGCCTGTTATTGGAGGAAAACAAACAGCATTAAACACTAATGGTACTTCATATTCATAATTTATAAATCACTAAACTATTATTTCTCAGAGGTCTAACAGATGGATTTTAAACAGTATCAGTGTTGTGCAATTTAAAAGTCAATTATTTTACAGGTACTGAAATGTAACATGTAGCCACATAAAAAGTTATCTTGATTTGAAACATTTGATTTCTTTTTAATGTACAATAGGATCTTTTGAAAAGTAATTTTCCACAGAAAAACATTATACTTCAATGTTATTTCATGAAGATCCCAATGGAATGCAATGCATAATCTTCACATTTTTCATCTTCCATCATACGCATTATTACTTGTAAACTTATTATCAGCATGGAAAGATTTCTCAGTGGTTTTTACTCCAGATTCTACTACAAGTAACTGATGTGAATCTGGTCATTGAAACCCCAAGGAAATATCCATCTTTTCAAAGCGGTCTGCCACAAATAATTATACAGATCCACTGACTCCCTTCAACTTTGGTGGTTGTCAGTTTTTTTGTTTAGTTGGCTGGACAATAAACTGACCTCACTGCTCTAAAAACAGAAAGACATGTCAGAGCAATTTGATTGCTTTGGTGATGATCATTGATCAGTAGCTTTTCCCTTTGCAGATCTCCTTGCATCTGAGTAAATGTAAATTAGTGCAAAGTGATTTTCTTTCACCTCCCTCCAACAAAAGACTTGTATTTTGCTGTAAGCTAGCATAGCATCCCCACTATTGAAGTGTAAATAGGACGACAACTTTTTATTAAATGTGCAATCACAGTTAAACACTGAAATCAGGGAGATGCTTTCTAGGAAGCCAAGATCCCCAGTATTTAACACATTATATTCCAAGAAAACACATCAGAAATACAGTGGATCTTTCCCAGTCCATTTTGTCCAGTTTTAATGGGTCATAAGCTTTAATTCCTGTCAAACAACGTTTGTGGCACTGAATAGCTTCTTTAAGTGGGAAATTTCATTCATTTGGATATCAATTATCATTGAAGATTTAAAAATATGTAATTTATCCTTTTTGTATTTGTGGCTCTTCCCTAATGTCCCTCCTTTAACCTTCCTTTACATGATGTGGCAGTAAATTAACCACTCTTCCTTGTCCAGATACTCCATGCTCAGAAGGAAGTCTTCTATCTGAATCGTTAGGAAGGTACACAATTGTCTGCCCATCCACATCATGGGCACTGGATCCTCAGATCATGAAGACATTAATTCTCAGATCCCTTTCTAATTGCCACTGGTGCTACTTCACAATTCTACATAATGTCTCTGCATAAGACTGAGATTAGCTGGTGTGGTTTATTCAAATCAAGGACATATATAACCATATAACCATATGACAATTACAGCACGGAAACAGGCCATCTCGACCCTTCTAGTCCGTGCCGAACACGTATTCTCCCCTAGTCCCATACACCTGCGTTCAGACCATAACCATCCATTCCTTTCCCGTCCATCCAATTTATTTTTAAATGATAAAAACGAACCTGCCTCCACCACCTTCACTGGAAGCTCATTCCACACAGCCACCACTCTCTGAGTAAAGAAGTTCCCCCTCATGTTACCCCTAAACTTCTGTCCCTTAATTCTCAAGTCATGTCCCCTTGTTTGAATCTTCCCTACTCTCAGTGGGAAAAGCTTATCCACGTCAACTCTGTCTATCCCTCTCATCATTTTAAAGACCTCTATCAAGTCCCCCCTTAACCTTCTGCGCTCCAAAGAATAAAGCCCTAACTTGTTCAACCTTTCTCTGTAACTTAGTTGCTGAAACCCAGGCAACATTCTAGTAAATCTCCTCTGTACTCTCTCTATTTTGTTGACATCCTTCCTATAATTAGGCGACCAAAATTGTACACCATACTCCAAAATTGGCCTCACCAATGCCTTGTACAATTTTAACATTACATCCCAATGGTGGACATGGTGGATTTTATTTATGTATGGTAGCATAATAACAGGGTAGTTTTATTACCCTACCTGGAACTTGTAAGTTTAATGGCCAATGGCAATGTGCTAGTTATATCTCTGCATTTAGTTAAGACTATTCTAAGTGGGACCTGTTGGGTCCCATGTTCACACGGGAGGATTGGTGGTTGGTCCCCCAACGCAATATTCCATCTCTCCACCAATTCCAATATTGTTGGCCAGTAGGATGGGGGGGCTTTCTGGAGTGCTAGTATGGGTGTTGTGGGCTGAAGGGACTGGTTTCCAGAGGGCTAGTGTGGACATTGTGGGCCAAATGGATTCTTGGACTGGCAGCTCAGTCGCTCAGGCCTGGTGGGCTGACAGCCCAGTCACTCGGGCCTGGTGGGCTGCCAGCTCAGTCACTCGGGCCTGGTGGGCTGGCAGCTCAGTCACTCGGGTCTTGTGTGCTGGCAGCCGACTCACTCACGGCTGGTGGGCTGGCAGATGACACACTCACGGCAGGTGGGCTGGCAGACGACTCATTCACGGCTGTTGGCCTGGTAGTCGACTCACTCACGGCTGGTGGGTTGGCAGTCGACTCACTCACGGCTGGTGGGCTGGCAGTCAACTCAATCACGGCTGGTGGGCTGGCAGTTGACTCACTCACAGCTGGTGGGCTGGCAGTTCAATCACTCACAGCTGGTGGGCTGGCAGTTGACTCACTCACGGCTGGTGGGCTGGCAGTTGACTCACTCACGGCTGGTGGGCTGGCAGTTCACTCACTCACGGTTGGTGGGCTGGCAGTTGATTCACTCACAGCCAGTGTTGATTCACTTCCACACACACACACCACCCTCCATCACACACACACCCTCTATCACACACACACACCCTCTATCACACACACACACCCTCTATCACACACACACACTCCATCTCACAGACACACACACACTCCATCTCACAGACACACACACTCCCTCCATCTCACACACACACACACACCCTCCATCTCACACACACACCCACCATCTCATACACACACCATCTCTCACACACACACTCTCACACCATCCATCAAACACTCTCACACACAACATATATATGACAGTGAATCTCTTGAATCTACTCACGCGATTGAGCGCAGCCTCTCCTCTGAGTGGGACTTCCACAGTGAGCGGGACTTCCGCAGTGAGCGGGACTTCCACAGTGAGCGGGACTTCTGCAGTGAGTGGGACTTCGCAGTGAGCGCGACATTCAGTTCAAGCAGCACAGTTTGCAGACCAACCCTTCAATTCAGTTCAAGCAGCACAGTGCAGACTCACAGTTCAGTTCACTCACAGCGTAGATGCACAGTTCTGGACTCGACACTCACTCAAGGTCTTCCAGGGTGACTGACTCACGTCCAGCCTCCGGAGCTTTATTCTTCTGCCCCCCCCCGGAAGGGGCATACCTTCATGATGGTGACTGACAGGCGAGAAGACCAATCTGCTGATCTCATGATTTTTTAAACATTCATAACTTTTTTATTATTTCACCGATCGGAAAAAACCTTGGGGCTATTGGAGGGGAGGAGGACAGTGAGTAAAATAGCGAAAAAATCATAGCGATATAGGGTAGCATTTCTTTCTAAAATATATTTCCAATGTAGACCGGAAGTGGACAAGATGATACTTTTAGTAATAATATAGATCTTTTGAAGGGTACATTTCTATGAATTATTTTCTCAATATTAACATCAAGGAGCAGCATGTGGAAAATAATCCAACGGCTGGAGTCATACTGATACAAAGGAAGAATGTAGTGATTGTTGGATATCAACCATCCTTGCCCGAGGCAAATGTATCATCAATGACCTTGCTTCCATCAGAAGGTGACAATGATGCTTGCACAATGTTCAGTTCATCCATCCAACATGCCTCAGCAAATGAAGTAGCCCATGACTACAAGCAGCAAACCCAGACAACATTTAGCCAGGGGGTAATAAGCGGCAAATAACATTTGTGCCACAAACATGGTAGACAATGACTAGCTCCAACATGAGACAGTGTAACCCCTGATACTCAATCGCACTACAATCGTTGAGTTCAACATCAGCAAGGTCCTGGGAGTCATCAATGATTACAAACTTGTTTACATCAACTACATAAATATAAGAGCTAGTCAGAGCCTAGGCATCCCGTGGTTGGTGACACATCCTGCACCCCCCCCCCCCCCCCAAAAGCCTCTCCCATCTTCTACAAGCGCACGAGTATGATGGAATAGTTTCCACATGTCTGAACCAATGCCATACCAATCACACTGAAGAAACCAACATATTCCAGGACAAAGCAGCCCGTGTGAATGTCAGTCCAACCCCCCACCCCATTCTAAACATTAATTCCCTGCACCACTGAGCACAGTAGCTGCAGTGTGTTTCTAATAAAACATTAATGTAAGCAGTTTTGGGCCCCATATCTGAGGAAGGATGCATGGGCATCGGAAAGAGTCCAGAGGAGGTTTACGAGAAAGATCCCAGGAATGATTGGGTTAACAATAAGCACATAACATAGGAAGTATTTTTTGCCAACTCTTATGAATTCTCATGCAAGGAGTGCCTCATATGAAAAATCAAATCAAATGTTATTCATTTTATTCACTAATACTCCACATAAGATTATTTTAATTCATATGGAAAAGTCCTTTTCACATATCTCCCTGTTATATTGTGGCTGCAAAATCATTGCACTGATCAGTGTAGTGGCTGGATAAATTACTTTCAGGTTACTGATAATGCACTAATGCTGTTCATAAATTAGTCTTCGACTTAACCAATTAGTGAAGCACAAGCAGTTCCTGATTAAAATTTTATAAAAGTAACAGATTGATACTGAGATTGCTACAACGTGAACTTTGCAACCGTGAAAATTACTTCTAAGCCTGAATAAGAAACATTATAAATTACTGAGCTTGGGACCAGGCAACAACTGAGACGTTGCAAATCACAAGAATTGCAAAAATGTTTCTTCTTAATTATTTCAATTGCTGTGTTCCAAGGAGCTCATCATCATGGTGGGATTTTCCAGGTTCTTTATTATCCAGAGGATCACCTGCATCTCCTCCAACCTCATCTATTGCATCCGCTGCTCTAGATTTCAGCTGATCTACATCGGTGAGACCAAGCGGAGGCTGGGCGATCGTTTCGCCGAACACCTCCGCTCGGTCCGCAATAACCAACCTGACCTCCCGGTGGCTCAGCACTTCAACTCCCCCTCCCATTCCCCATCCGACCTCTCTGTCCTGGGTCTCCTCCATGGCCAGAGCGAGCAACACCGGAAATTGGAGGAACAGCACCTCATATTCCGCTTGGGGAGTCTGCATCCTGCGGGCATGAACATTGAATTCTCCCAGTTTTGGTAGCCCTTGCTGTCTCCTCCCCTTCCTCAGCCCTCGGGCTGTCTCCTCCCATCCCTCAGCCCTCGGGCTCCTCCTCCTCCTTTTTCCTTTCTTCTCCCCGCCACCCCCCATCAGTCTGAAGAAGGGTTTCGGCCCGAAACGTTGCCTATTTCCTTTGCTCCGTAGATGCTGCTGCACCCGCTGAGTTTCTCCAGCATTTTTGTGTACCTTCTTTATTATCCAATCTAGTAGAAAGTGGGAGGTCGATGGTAGCCTTTGCTTCCTCCAAAAGATGTATATTGGAGGAAGGCACGGTGGCGCAATTGTAATTGGGGCGACAAGATGGCACAGTAGTAGAGTTGCTGCCAAACAGCGCCAGAGACCCGGGTTCGACCCTGACCTCGGGTGCTGTCTGTACAGAGTTTGTGCATTCTCCCTGTGACCACATGGGTTTTCTCTGGGTGCTCCAGTTTCCTCCCACACTCCAAAGAAGTCTAGGTTTGTAGGCTAATTGGCTTTGGTAAAATTGTAAATTGTCCCTAGTGTGTAGGATAGTGTTAGTGTGCGGGGTGATTGCAGGTCGGCACAGACTCGATGGGCCAAAGGGCCTGTTTCCGTGCTGTATCTTTAAAGACTGGTCCAGAGCTATGCTTATAACAAATACAGCTTGACTTGTGTACAGCGCAATATTTTCGGGCATCCCAATGAACATGAAAGCATGGCAACACAGAGACACAAATAAATTCTGGCTAAAAAACAAGGTGCTGGAGGAACTCAGCAGGCGGGCAGTATCTGTGAAGGGAATAGACAGACATGTTTCATGTCAGGCCCTTTCTTTTGAAAGATGGAGTAGCGATTGGCGGAGGGAGGGTAGAAAGCTGGAAAAGAGAGGTGGGAGATGGGGCAAAACCTGGCAAATGAAGGGTCTTAACCCGAAACGTCATCCATTCCTTCTCTCCAGAGATGCTGCCTGTCCCGCTGAGTTTTTTGTGTCTATCCTGGCAAATGATTGGTAAGGATACAAGTAAGGATGGGGAGTGGTGATTGGCAGATGGGTGGAGATAGTGACAAAGACTAGAGGTGAAAAGCAGGCAAAAGGGTGTTCGATAAGGGAAAGAGAAGATTAGTGAAATGTAAAACCTGGCGAGGAATATGGGTGGACAGAATCAGGATTGGGATGAAAGGAAATATGGGACAGGGATGGGAGATGAGTGTAGAAAACGGGAGTGTAAGGACCAGGATAGCTTGGATGGTGGGAGATGGTGAGAGAAATGTGTGGGCAATGGAGTGGGGAGGGGTTATTTAGGGGAAAGAGAGGAGGATATGGGGGATTTACTTGAAATTGGAGAGTTCAATGTTCATACTGTTGGATTGTAAACTAAAGCAGAATATGAGGTGTTGTTCTTCCAATTTGTGTGTGGCAATGAAGGAGACCCAGGACAGAAATGTCGGCATGGGAAGGAGAGTTTAAATGGTTAGCAAGCAGGAGCTGCTCTTCGATTCTTTTGCCTCAAGCCTTTGATCTTTTCATCTCTGACCTTTGTCCAACCATCTATCAAACACCCTCGCATCAGCTGTATCCACCAATCACCTGCATGGCTGTATACTGCTCCTCCTCTCTTCTAGTTTCTTACCCCTCCACCCCGCAATCAGTCTAAAGAAGGGTCCCAACCCGAAACGTCACCTATCAATCAATCAATCAATCAACCTTTATTGTCATCTTGCAAAGCAACAGTTGTACAGTGCAAAATGAGAAGACGTTTCCCAGGGAATACCGGAGCATCGCACATGAAACTTAAAGCATTTCACACATAATAACAGTAAAAACAATCCAGTCCCTGATGAAACAGTATAAATAGTTTAAAATAGTTATCTGTTTCACCAGAGATCCTGCCTAACTCGCTGAGTTACTCCAGCACTTTGTGACTTTTTTGTAAACCAGCATCTGGGGTTCCTTGTTTCTACAGGTGCTGCAGCAGGCCTTGGCTGAAATCTGGTAATCAGTGAAACACTGACATAAAGGAGGCTATATCAGGAACACAATGCAATAAACAAGGTTGAAAAAGGTGCACGTGAACCTCCGTTTCACCTGGAACGGCAGCTGGGGTTCATGGATGGTGGTGAGAATGGGAGTGTAAAGGAGGGTGTTACATCTACTGCGGTTACAAGAGAAAGTACATGAGAAGGAGATGGATTTGATAGGAAGGGATGACCAAACCCAGGAATTGTGGAGAGAATGGTGTCTATGAAAAGCAGAGTGGGGTGGGAATGGGAAAATGTGACTGGCGGTGGGAACATGAAGTTGATTGAAATGTTGGAGTGTTGGTGTAGAGGCTAATGGGATAATATTTGAGGACCAGGTATGCGCTATCCTTTTTCCATCTGGGGGGAAGTAGAGTAAGTTGAGATCTGCAGGGCACAGAGTGGAAAGCCTCAGTTTGTCAATAGATGCAACAGAGATGGGGAAATTGAGAGTAGAAGATGGTGCCATAGCAAAGGAGGTGTAGAGTGAGTAGGCATGGGAATGGGGGTGGGGGGGGTGGGGGGGGTTGTAGTTGTCAGTCAATAGTCTGTCCCCTCAAAGGTTCAAAAAGGTTCAAAGGTATTTTATCGTCACGTGTACCAATTAAAGTACAGCGAAACTTGATTTACCATACAGTCATACTAAAAAAAAGCAACAAGATAGACAACTACATAAAAGTTAACATAAACATCCACCACAGCAGATTCCCCACATTCCTCATTGTGATGGAAGGCAATAAAGTCTAATCTTCTTTCCTCTTTATTCTCTCGCGGTCGGGGCAGTCAAACTACATGCAGTCGGGGCGATCGATGCTACCGCGGCCACTGCGGCATCACCTGGTGGAATCAGTCCCCTGTGATGAAGGCAGAGAAATCGAGAAAGGGGAGAGACATGTCAAAGATAGTCTAAGTGAATTTGAGGGCAGATAGGAAATTACAGTAACTGTCAAGTTGATGAAATCAGGACAGATTTCCATTACTTTCTCCACAATAATGCGCGTGAGGAATGCCAATTCCAATTCCACCAGACAGAAATATCTCTCCAACTTTTCGGAAATAAAAAACAACCACCGAGCAGTGATGTTTTTTTCCCCAAAGACTCCATCCAGTGTTTTAAAATTTTTACTTGCTGATGGGCTACAGAATTATTTCTCTATAAATATCCATTTCACAATGAAACTGAACAATGATTCCAATCTATGTATAATCTTTAAGAAATAGCTGCCTTTCATAACAATGAGCATTTAATCTATTTTGATTTGGCATTGTTTTTATCCATTTTCTCCCACAGAAAGTATTTAAAATTTGTAAATCGCTTGAGCTTGTCCTTTTAGCCAGCTTAAATGCTTCATGTATCATGCAATAAAATAATAAAATGCAATGCTGCTTTACAAAATATCCATCATCATCCTTATAACTATAAAACTCTGATCTTGGATGTGTGTGTGTGTGTGTGTGTGTGTGTGTGTGTGTGTGTGTGTGTGTGTGTGTGTGTGTGTGTGTGTGTGTGTGTGTGTGTGTGTGTGTGTGTGTGTGTGTGTGTGTGTGTGTGTGTGTGTGTGTTTTCACATCTTCTCGAAAAAAAGACGCGCGAACGGGAACACCTTTGACAAAAACCCCGCTGTCTTCTTGTTCTTGCTGCGAGTGACGGCACCCCCTCCCCCCGACCACTCCCCCCCCCCACCCCCCTCAAACCCTATCCCCTCCGTCTCTGCCCCCTCTCCATCTCTGCCCCCCCTCCCTCCCTCCCTCTCTACCCCCCTCATGCTCCCTCTCTGCCCCCCACATCTCCTGTGAGGGTAGCGGGTTTGGGACGGGTGCGTTTTGCAGCTGGGAGCGAGGGAGTATAGCGTTCGGGAACCAGCCCTCCCCTGTGACGACGCGCCCCACCCCCACCCCTCAAACTCTACCCCCTCCCTCTCTGCCCCTCCCCCACGCTCCCTCTCTGCTGCCTCACGCTCCCTCTCCGTGCCTCTGTGTCCCTCTCTGTGCCTCCGTGTACCTCTCTGTGCCCCTCAGGCACCTACCAATTATCTTCCTTCTACACGTGGACTCCAGTCTAAGGAAGAAGGATCCAAACCTGAAACATCTTGTTCATTCCCCTCCACAGATGTTGCCTGAGCATGGGTTCCTCCATCAGTCTGTAGTTTGCACTATATAATAAGATCATCAGAAATGTCTCCAAGACCAATTAACCACTTAATTAATTGGCACAAGGAAATTAGCCACCACATTCTTCAGCTACCAATGAATTGAATTTTTAAGAGGCACTTTCAAATATGTCCTCAGAATCCCTTTAAACTCTTCTGCTCTGCATCTTTACTTATGCCACCCCTTATCATGTACCACATTATATGAAACTGTCTAACGTCAAAATGAGTATGTCTCTTTTTGAGCTACATTAAAGCTAGACCAAATTGGCCATTACATACTCCAAATGTTTCACACTTCACCGTGAAACTTTTCACTTTGAAAAGCTTATCTGAATCCAACACTTCCAGATGTACAGACGCTCTCCCAAATGCAAATCAAAACTCATATTCTGAAAACCTACTGCTGCTAAATCATTATTGTGGCTCCTGCCTAAAATATGCTTCAATGTGCAAGTACAGCTGTCCCAAAACCTAGATTTTCAAAGTTCATTATTTTCTTACTATCGATTTGAAAATACTGTTTTTTTATTTTATGTCCTGGTTTCAAGAACTCAGCAGTTCTTTCTTACCCATCATCTGTCCCCCAGGAGGTTCCGAATCCTGGGGGAAAGATAAATACCTTATTCAGCTTCAGTTCTAAAGTAACTGAGGTACTGCAAGGCAGAGTCTTTGCATTCATAAACTCAATTGTCTTCCTGTAAAGAAACAAAAAACTACGAATCAAAAGGTTATCCTTTTTTGCATCCTGCATCCTGGGGGCATGAACATCGAATTCTCCCAATTTTGTCAGTCCTTGCTGTCTCCTCCCCTTCCTCAGTTCCCCTGCTGTCTCCTCCCAACCCCCAGCCTTTGGGCTCCTCCTCCTTTTTACTTTCTTGTCCCCACCCCACCCCCGATCAGTCTGAAGAAGGGTTTCGGCCGAAACTTTGCCTATTTCCTTCGCTCCATAGATGCTGCTGCACCCGCTGAGTTTCTCCAGCTTTTTTGTGTACCATCCTTTTTTTTTAACCTGTCTTTTTTAACCTCATATGTACAGAATATTCTGTTTGCGGAGAATCAAGGAACTGCAGATGCTGCTTTATAAATAAAAAGATACAAAGTGCCCCAGTGGGTCAGGAATCATCGCTGGAGAACATGGATAGGTGACATTTCGGGACAACACCCTTCCTCAGACTGATTATGGTGGTGGAGCAGAAATCATCGCTGGAGTGAGGAGGGGCAAGCCTGGCAAGCGATAGGTGGATACAGGTGAGAAGGGTTGGACAAACGCCGAAATGAAATGACAAAAGTAGTGAGAAAAAAACAGAAAATCGTGAGATACGGTAGTCCTTGGCGGACCAAGCAAATTCGCAGAGTCTATGCTTAGTCTCGCCAATATAATGGTAGCGACATCATGAACACTAGATGCAGTTGACGAGGTCAGAGGAGGTGCACGTGAACACTCTGTCTCACCTGGAAGGATTACTGGGGCTCTGGGTGGATGCAAGGTAGGAGGTATAGAGATAGGTGTTACATCTCCTGCCATTGCAGGGGAAAGTATCTGGGGAGGGGGTGGTTTGGGTGGCAAGGGAGGGGTGAACCAAGGAGTTGCAGAGAGTGTAATCTCTGTGGAAGGTGGAAAGGAGTGGAAATGGGAAGCTGTGACTGGTAATGAGATCACGTTGAGAGTGGCAGAAATGTTGGAGATTGATATGTTGGATGCGAAGGCGAGTGGGATGGAAGGTGAGGACAAGGGCAACTCTTGTTGTTCCATCTGGGGGGAGGAAGAGCGAGGGCAGAACTACATGGAGGAGATGCAGGTGAAGGATCCATCTATGACAGTGAAAGAAAGAGGACATCTCGCCATTGCACTACATCACTGCATGCAAAATGTTATTAATGCTCACCAGTGAAATAAAAAATTTCAATCTCTCTTGCCTGGGAATAACCAATGGGAACTATAGTGAGGATGTCTGACTTCATCATTGTACAGGATGACGCTGACAGCAACCACAACACTGCAGACACAGCACAACAGCTCTGAGATGTACTTCAAAGAATAGGACTGTTCAGCTGGTGTTTAGCCGTAGATAGCAGATAAGATCAGAGTATCCTGACAATGGCCCAATGTCTTTGAGCAAGCCAAGCAAGCCAAAGGGTGGCCACCGGGCACCAAGTTCCGTCTGTTGTACAACTCATGCATGTTTGAACAGGATGCCTGCAACAGGAGTGATGTTGATGCTCAGGATTTAACGGAGAAGACCGCTGTTGAGCTGAAGCAATGATTCTGCTGGTTCCATTCCTGTGCCTTCGGATGACTGATATACCAGAGTAGATTTCAAGATTCACAGCAGTTCAGCTACAGCTGTGTCCCTTCCCTTACTGCCAGCAGTGCAATGGGCATCTGCAGAACAGGAGAGAGAAATAGACCGTATGAGGAAGTGGCAGCTCAGTCACAATTTCAAGCCGGAATATCTGTGAGCAATTCTTCCAGCTGCAACATCAGTCACTGTAGATAGCACAGACATAAGGGAGACCTACATGGGGGGAAATTGGATGATACTGAAAATAGTTTGTAGGCAATTAACTCCCGCCTAGTCCTTGTGCTGCAGGCAGCACCTGCTGTTTTAAAAGTTTCCTGGACAAAGCAGCAAGTTGGTGTAATGCAGCATTAATTGGCAAGGGGCCCAACACTAAAACACACATTTTTAAAGAAGTGAGAGCCCTTTGAAAGGAATCATACTTGTTTGTTTTGAAGAATATCTGAATACATGAATACGAGGATGTGAGCAACAACGTTTTCAGAAGGTGCATTGGAATTCACTTCAGGATGCTCCTAGTGGCGGCGCGGCTCTGGCTGCAGCGGCTCTCCGGCAGTCCTGTTTGTTTTGTGTTTTTTGGGTTGTTTATTTTCGTTTTGGTTAGTCTAGTTTTGGTTTTTAGTTTGTGTTTTTTGGGGGGGGGGGGGGGTTGAAACGGGGCTTGCTGTCTCTCCCTGCGGGGGAATGCGACTTTTTTGTCGTATTCCCCTTCTCTGCCTCCGTCTGCGCTGAGGCCTAATGGCGGAGCTGGCGACCTCGAGGCTCAGGAGGCAGAGCCCGCCAGGACTCGCACTGAGCTCGCTCCCGTGAGGACGGCCCGGCTCGGGGCTGGAACAGGGCTTCCGTGAGGGGCTGTGACGGCCGGCCCGAGGAAGGAACGGTGCTCCCGTCGGAGTGGCCGAGCTCGGGTAGGTACGGCGTTCCCAGCCCGAGGGAGGAGCGGCGCCCGGTCGGGGCGGCCCAGCCCGAGGGAGGAGCGGCGCCCGGTCGGGGCGGCCCAGCCCGAGGGAGGAGCGGTGCCCGGTCGGGGCGGCCCAGCCCGAGGGAGGAGCGGCGCCCGGTCGGGGCGGCCCAGCCCGAGGGAGAAGCGGCGCCCGGTCGGGGCGGCCTGGCGCGAGGGAGGAGCGGCGGCCTGGCGCGAGGCTGAGACGGTGGCAGTACTCACGTGAGGGCGATCCGGCTCGGGGCTGGAACGATGCTCCGGGGGCTGGGACGGCAGTTCTGGTGGCGGTGGCCTGAGACCGGGGTTCGGCCGCGGGCCAGCGGCTGCGTCAGCAGGTCTGGTGAGCGGCAGCTACGACCACCCCGGGCCGCGGTGTTTGAGCCGCAGGACAGGTTTTAACATCGCCCGGGGGGTATCGCCTCAGCGCAGAAGGAGAAGAGGAGGGAAGAGACTGCAGCCCTAAGACTTTTGCCTCCATCACAGTGAGGAGATGTTGGGTGGACTCACTGTGGTGGATGTTAATATGTGTTTATTGTTGTTTTTTATTGTATTGTATTGTATGTATGACTGCTTCAATTTCGTTCAGACTTCGGTCTGGATGACAATAAAAGGCTATCTATCTATCTATATGTGGAGGCATTGAACAAAGAACAGTACAGAGGAACAGGCCTTTCAGGTTGTGATGTCTGTGCTGAACATGATGCCAGATTAAACTAATCCCTTCTTCATCAGTGATACTGAATTTGTAAAAATGTTATGTTTTGGGGTTTTTTTCAAATGTTTTCAAAATGTTTTGGTTGTCAAATGTTTTTTCAGGCAAGGTGATTAGGATGCAAGAGAAAGGGAAGCATTAGCTGTCAGTGGTATAGCAATGGTTACAGTATAAGAAACGTTAGTGATTTGCCTCACATTGTCTAGGTATGTTACAAAACTTACCTTCAGCGGCGCTGCAGTTCTGCCACTGGCCGTGTGCGTGACTTTGGCGCCTTTGAGGGGGGGGGCGGGATTTAAATGCCGTTTTCTCCTGCCTGTCCAAGGTATATTTTCTCGGGCTACTACCTGTTGCTGAAAATTCGTTCCGACTGCCGTTCTCTGAATTATTTTTTTTTAATCGTGGGACAATTGAATTGCTGGAGTAAAATAAAAAGCTACTTCTAACGCTGTCAACGCCGACAACGGGACGGATCTCACGTACGGGATAAAACATAAGGTAAGTCGTGCATTACTTGCTTCTTAGGATTACTTTAATCAAAATTTCATCGGCGAAAATATGATTATGTAAATATATAAACCGGCAGTGTTTTTCCTGCCGATATGGGGTTTAAATTCACCGCAACCACAACGTTCCAATCGATCGCGTTCCACAAAAACCCACTCGCAAGATGATTTAAATGGCCATTAATTTACGGGAATTAAACACTAAATTCCTTCCATTTGGCCTATAAATTCATGACAATGAGATTTAAAAATCATGTCATATTGTGAATTCTTGTGTGAATGTTATTTGGACACTTAGGCTATTTAAAAATGTTAACCTTTTCTTAAGAAAGGGATAGATGTTTAGATCTAGTAACTGAATTTTGTAATTAGCTACAATTAGGTAACTAACTAATTATATGCTTTAATTTCACGTCATCCAAGTAAGATAGTTTCATATTTGTTTCAGAATGCTTCAATCTATAATAACTGAAAATTTCATTCAGTTCTCTTAATGTTTAAGAAAGGTATGGGCTTTTGACTGTCCTCGATCACAGCTTTTGAGTTAAGTCAATGGAAAAGCAATAGGGAACAAGATGCTAATTTCAGAGTATGAAAATGGCCATAACTTTTTTAATACTGAAGATATGAAAGTGAATTAGGAGTCAAATTAACCATTTTATGCTTTATCTGATGGGATAAATTGCAGACTTGACCACATTGGTCCCATCAGCCACCTTTGCTGGGATCATCCAGAAGAAGTTGGTGGACTTCTTCTGGGGCAACGGAAAGCACTGGGTCTCTGCAGCGGTCCTGAGTCTCCCGATCGAGGAGGGCGGTCAGTCGCTGGTGTGCATTCGCACCAAGGTGGCGGCTCTCCGCCTCAGGACCTTGCAGAGATACCTGTACTCAGGGCATCCTCCCAGGTGGCACGTGCTGGCAACGCACTTTTTCCAACGGAGCCGCTGCCTTCAAGGAGGTACGCGGATCCCGATGGTGGGGGTCAGCCGTGCGGTCCTGATGGGGATGCCTGGTTTCTACAGGGACTTGTTGAGAGTCTGGAACCTGGTTGCCGTTGACCAGGCCCCACCTCCACCGGCGGAGGGTGACGGCCCGGGCTTGAGAGCAGCCGGTCCCTGTCCCGCCCCATCGGGTGACCGGGGGGCTCAAACGTGTGGAGTACTGGTGGTTGAGCAAGCCCCCACTCAGCCGGAAGTACTCATCGGACCAAGGCGCCATAATCCATCCCGGGAGCCGGTCCCACACAATTTGAGCCGCCTTTCCTCGACACCCTTCGTCTCCCTCCGAGACGCAGGGAGGCGTGTCCTGTACAGGCTCCTCCTCCACACCCTGCACTTCCTCGCCCTGGTCCACCGTCCGGACACCAAGTGGCGGTCGGTGTTCCCTTCCGGTCGCGAGGGGGGCCCCCGGTGGGGGTCCCTCTACACAGGGATTCTCCCCCTCTACATTGGGGACCTGGGGTGGAGGGTATTGCACCGAGGTGTTCCCTGCAACCTGTTTCTCTCGCGGTTCACAGACTCGCCAGCCGCCTGCCACTTTTGCGGGCTGGAAGAGTCTGTGTACCACATGTACATGGAGTGCGTGAGGCTGCAGCCACTGTTTGAATATCTAAAGGGGCTGCTCCTTGCCTTCTGGCTGCATTTTTCACCCACCATCCTCATCTTTGGACACCCTGTGCGTAGGGGAGAGGGTAGGGCTGAAGATGTCCTGGTTTGGTTGCTCCTGGGCCTGGCCAAGTTGGCCATCCGCGAGTCACGGCGCCAGACGGTGGAGGGCTCTACCCGAGCCAGCTGCCTGCCCCTTTTCCGGGGTTACGTCCATGCCCGGGTGGGATTAGAAAGGGAATACGCCCTGTCTGCTGGCACCCTGAGGGAGTTCCGGGACCGCTGGGCTCCGCAGGGTGTTGAATGTATCCTCAATAAGGATTGTATCATAGTTGAATAGTAGTTTATTACATGTTTGTATTGTATTATGGTGGTGGGTTCTGGCTTGTTTTATTGTAGTGTAATATTATTTTTTAATAATTGAATAAATTTATATTAAAAAAAAAAAAAAAAAAAAAGGGGGATATGAACCAAAGTGCTTGATTCAGATTCAGGTTCAGATTCAATTTTAATTGTCATTGTCAGTGTACAATACAGAGACAACGAAATGCATTTAGCTTCTCCCTGGAAGAGCGACATAGCAAATGATTTGAATAAATAATAATAAGTGTCCGGGGGGGGGGGGTGATTGGCAGTCACCGAGGTACGTTGTTGAGTAGAGTGACAGCCGCCGGGAAGAAGCTGTTCCTGGACAGCTGGTTCGGCAACGGAGAGACCTGTAGCGCCTCCCGGATGGTAGGAGGGTAAACAGTCCATGGTTGGGGTGAGAGCAGTCCTTGGCGATGCTGAGCGCCCTCCGCAGACAACGCTTGCTTTGGACAGACTCAATGGAGGGGAGCGAGGAACCGGTGATGCGTTGGGCAATTTTCACCACCCTCTGCAATGCCTTCCGGTCGGAGACAGAGCAGTTGCCATACCATACTGTGATGCAGTTGGTAAGGATGCTCTCGATGGTGCAGCGGTAGAAGTTCACCAGGATCTGAGGAGACAGATGGACCTTCTTCAGTCTCCTCAGGAAGAAGAGACGCTGGTGAGCCTTCTTGATCAGTGTTGAGGTATTGTGGGTCCAAGAGAAGTCATCGGAGATGTTGACTCCCAGGAACCTGAAGCTAGAAACACGTTCCACCTCCGTCCCGTTAATGTGGATGGGGGTGTGCGTGCCGCCCCTGGATTTCCTGAAGTCTACAATGAGCTCCTTGGTCTTCTTGGAGTTAAGGGCCAGGTTGTTGTCAGCGCACCATGCTGCTAAGTGCTGGACCTCCTCCCTGTAGACCGACTCATCGCTGTTGCTGATGAGGCCAATCACCGTTGTATCATCTGCATACTTGATGATGGTGTTAGTACCATGTACAGGTGTGCAGTCATAGGTGAAGAGGGAGTAGAGGAGGGGGCTCAGCACACAGCCCTGTGGAACGCCGGTGTTCAGGGTGAGGGTTGAAGAGGTGTGCTTGTCTAACCTAACAGACTGGGGTCTGTTGGTTAGAAAGTCCAGTATCCAGTTGCAGAGGGAGGGGTCGATGCCCAGGTTACCGAGTTTGGTGATCAGTTTTGATGGTATAATGGTGTTGAATGCTGAGCTGTAATCAATGAACAGCATTCTTACGTAAGTGGAATCAGGCAGCATCACTGGAGAACATGCATATGTGGCGTTTCAGAATGAGACATATCTAAAGAAGGATTGTTCAAGTCTGATGAAGTCTGATGAAGGGTCCTAACCTAAAATGTCACCTATCCATGTTCTCCAAAGTTGCTGCCTGACTTGCTGAGTTACTTCAGTACTTTGGGTCCTTTTGTGTAAACCAGCATCTGCAATTCTTTGGTTCTACTCCACGGATGAGTTTGCTCTCTTCAGATTTTGATCCGAAGTATCCAGTAGGAAAATTCCTTTGGAATAGCCTTGCAGTTGGGCATTACTAATCCCAATGACATCATTACTCAAGGCATAGTATAGTAATAGAAACATAGAAACATAGAAAATAGGTGCAGGAATAGGCCATTTGGCCCTTCGAGCCTGCACCGCCATTCAATATGATCATGGCTGATCATCCAGCTCATTATCCTGTACCTGCCTTCTCTCCATACCCCCTGATCCCTTTAGCCACAAGGGCCACATCTAGCTCCCTCTTAAATATAGCCAATGAACTGGCTTCAACTACCTTCTGTGGCAGAGAATTCCACAGATTCACCACTCTCTGTGTGAAAAAAAAATTCTCATCTCGGTCCTAAAAGACTTCCCCCTTATCCTTACACTGTGACCCCTTGTCTGGACTTCCCCAACATCAGGAAAAATCTTCCTGCATCTAGCCTGTCCAACGCCTCAAGAATTTTGTACGTTTCTATAAGATCCCCCTCAATCTTCTAAATTCTAGCGAGTACAAGCCGAGTCTATCCAGTCTTTTTTCATATGAAAGTCCTGCCATCCCAAGAATCAGTCTGGTGAACCTTCTCTGTACTCCCTCTATGGCAAGAATGTCCTTCCTCAGATTAGTAGACCAAAACTGTACACAATACTCCAGGTGTGGTCTCACCAAGGCCCTGTACAACTGCAGTAGAACCTCCCTGCTCCTATACTCAAATCCTTTTGCTATGAATGCTAACATACCATTTGCTTTCTTCACTGCCTGCTGCACCTGCATGCCTACTTTCCATGACTGGTGTACCATGACACCCAGGCCTCGTTGCATCTTCCCTTTTCCTAATCGGCCACCATTCAGATAATAGCCTACTTTCCTGTTCTTGCCACCAAAGTGGATAACCTGACATTTATCCACATTATACTGCATCTGCCATGCATTTGCCCACTCACCCAACCTATCCAAGTCACATTGCAGCCTCCTAGCATCCTCCTCACAGCTAAAATTGCCCCCCAGCTTTGTGTCATCCGCAAACTTGGAGATGTTGCATTCAATTCCCTCATCCAAAACATTAATATATATTGTAAATAGCTGGGATCCCAGCACTGAGCCTTGCGGTACCCGAGTCGTAGGGAGCGACATCGAGTATGGCTGCCCTGCCAGCAGCTGTTAGTCCTTTCGCCCTTTTTTTATTTTTAGTGAGTTAAAGTGTTTGTTTTTGGAGGTCTTTTAGTCTTTTATGTGGTGGGTGGGGGGAGGGGAAGGGAGAAACTTTATTTCCTGGTCCCTACCTGGTCGGAGAGACAGCTTCCCTCCGAGCTGCTTCTTCGCCCCCCCTCCTCGCGGCCTACCATCGGACTGGAGCGGCCTTTCCTGTCGGGACCGGCCGGGACTACAGCTTCGGCAGCGGCACAGCGCTGGGACACCAACACGGAGCGGGCGATGCCTTACCGGGTCGCCGTGCGGTTGGCTCTGGAGTGCTGTGACCGCCGACTTTAACATCCGAGGAGCTGTGGCTGCGGAGCGTCCCGCCGCACTGGATTTACAACACCGCGGAGCCTGGGATTTGAGATCGCCAGAGTCGGAGCTCCAGCCAACGCGGCCTGAGGACTACGGGTGCCGCGGTATCTGGGGAGGAAGCAGCCGCTCCAGACATTTCCAAGCCACTGAGGAGTGTTCACCCGACGCCGGAGTTCCAGCTTTCCGGCAAGATGGCTTGAAAACATCGGACTGGCTGCGGAGGCCACAATAGGCCCGACTATGGGTGAACAGGGGATGGGACTGGACTTTGCTCCCTTCCCCCACAGTGGGAACCATTGTGGGGGGATGTTTTTATGTTTATTGTTAAATTCTTTAATGTTGTGTCTTATCTTTATTCGTGTGCTGCAATGGCAAGTCAAATTTCACTACACCATTTGGTGTATGTAATAATAAATGTCCTTTGTATCCTTTGTACCCCACTAGTCACTGCCTGCCATTCTGAAAAGGACCCGTTTACTCCTACTCTTTGCTTCCTGTCTGCCAGCCAGTTCTCTATCCACATCAACACTGAACCCCCAATACCGTGTGCTTTAAGTTTGCATACTAATCTCTTATGTGGGACCTTGTCGAAAGCCTTCTGAAAGTCCAGATATAACACATCCACTGGTTCTCCCTGATCGACTCTACTAGTTACATCCTCGAAAAATTCTGGGGATTAGTGAAAATAGATTCTATCAAATTGTTCAAAAGGGAGCTAGGCAAGTATCTGAAAGGAATTAAATTGCTGGGCTCAGAGCAGGGGAGAAGGACTAACTTGGCAGGCTTTGTCCCGTCCCCACCTCAGTTTTCCAACTTCCATCCCCCAACCACAATCAGTCGGAAGAATGGTCCCAACCGAAAACATTGCGTATCCATTCCCTCCACAGATGCTGCCAGTACTCCAGCATTTGGTGTTTTGCAACCCTTCCCACTTTCTTGCAGGTCAAGTTGTTTTATCACAGGACGCAGCAGGAAACAAAGAGGACAAACATGTTTACAAGTTTTGACATCCACCAGACAATGCCAGACTTCATAACCAGTGACTGACCACTGAGAGTGCTGAAGAATGTTTGTGCATGCTTAAGCGGCCTTTTCACGGGGCGACTTGACGCAAGAGTTAACCAGAGTTTAACATCGTGGGAACCTCGTGCGATAACAGTACGGCATTCGTGGACCACCGTGGACCACCGTAGCGCTAACGGCAGGTAATCGTGTATCTTGGTCACTCGGGAGAAAATTCAAGAAAGTTTGAATTTCTCCAAGAGTGACTTGTACACTTGTGGTTGAGCATTGCAACATTATATGGACGTAGTGGCCAGTGCGATATCCGTAATAACTCTTGCGGGTACCGTGGGAACTCCTGCGAACGGTGAACCCGGAAGCTGGACAGAGGGGACAGAAGGTGAGTAAAAATTGTCTTCTGTGGGATTGAATTTAAAAAATAAATAAAAATAAAGATTTGCATCCGCATATGGACATCAACTTATGAATGAGTTATGTTAATGAGATTCAAGAAAATAACTATAATCTTTAAAAGGGACTTTACTGAAAGGTTACGCATTTTTATGGTCCGTGAGAAATTTTTCACATGTACTTCTTTGAGAGATACAGGTCGGAGTCCTCGCCGACTAGCGATCGATGCCTTTCCGAAGCAGGGTCCGGAACGCTACCAATCAATGTTGTACAGAGACCCGTGTAAGGAGTGAACTGCACATGCTGGTTTAAACCGAAGACAGACACAAAAAGCTGGAGTAACTCAGCGAGTCAAGCAGCATCTCTGGAGAAAAATAGCTGATGTTTCGGGACGAGACACATCTTCAGACTCAATTCCGATTAGGCTGTCTGAAGAAGGGTTCCGATTCGAATCGCCACCTATTCTTTTTCTCCAGAGATGCTGCCTGACCCGCTGACTTACTCCAGCTTTTTATGTTTTTCTTCCCAGATCTGACTTACCTGCTGAGTTACACCAACATTTTGTGTCCTTCTGTGCGTATTAACCAGCATTAACCAGCGTCTGCAGTTCCTTTAGACATTACCTAACTTCAGATTTTAGAGATATAGCGCGTGGGAACTCCTGCGAACGGTAAACCCGGAAGCTGGACAGAGGGGACAGAAGGTGAGTAAAAAAGGTGGTCTCAATATCGACAAGGGAACATGTGTCCTTTGAGGACGTCCCACCTAATTGTCATTGTTGGATAATCTTTTTAACAGGAACACTTGCAGAGATGGCTCCCAGAAAATCTCAAAGAAAGGGGGTAAAGCGTGTCAGAGATGTTTTTGCCATGTTGCTCTATTCAGTTTCTATATTGTTTCAGTTTCTATATCTATATTGTTGCTCTATTCAGTTTCCCAGGGGGTCGGGACGGGACTGGAGTTGGGAGGGAAAGGTGGGGGAGTCGAGGGAGAGGAGGGGGAGACAGATGGGGGTGTCTTCATTTACTGGCGGCGGGTGTCTGTCACTGAAACAGGCAGGTGAGATTTCACATCCACCTTATGTGTGCCTCTCTCTCTCTCTCCCTCCCTCTTACACAGGCTGAGAGACTCTGCCTCTGTGAGTGTACGTCTCTTTCTCCCCCTCTCCCACACACAGTAAGACCGAGGTACTGTGCTCAGTCCATCTGTGTCTCCCACATACACAGTAAAACATGTCTCCAAATGAGCCAATTCAACCAAGGGAGGATATTTATAGTGTGTGAAAAAAGTTACATCATTTGTGTCACGTGTAGTTCACGGTGTTCATTCAAGATTTAACGCGAAAGCTCGGGAGACGGACAAGTCACTCGCACAAATAACAGAAATGCCGAGTACCGTGGGAACTCTTTATCTACCCCCCGTTATATCGTGCGAGACTAGTGCTGGACCACGACCACTTCACTCTGGTGACATCTTGCGTCAACTCGCCCCGTGAAAAAGCCCCATCCATTCTCTCTTCTCACCAATCACTGGCCCTACTTACGTGCTGTGGGTGGCGTGCTTTCTTACCTTATCTATCAATTACAACGCACCCTTTGTCTCTTTCTCTTACCGAACACTGGTAAATGTTGGTAAATGCCAAGAAGCATTCGGGCCACTCGCTGACTTTAAAACAAAAACTCTGACAAAAACTAATTTCTATAAATGTAACAATTTTAACAACCCCCTCCCCCATGTCATAGGGCACTTCACAAAATGATCTGAGTTGGAGGAACGCCAATATCTCAGGAGTGACAGGAATAAAGGAAACGAGTGACAGCAAGGAATGAAGCCATGGAGATATTTAAAAACAAGGATTAGTTTTAAAATAAAATGCTTGTTAACCAAGAATTCCAATTATTCCTGAATGTAACGTTTTCATCATGGGAAGCTATGCCTTAAACTGCCAAGTATCTAAGCTGCAGAACTTCCTCTCAACATCTCTCAATGTATCTCTCTCCTCCTGCAAGACACTCTTTAAATCTTGTCTCTGTGACTAAGCTTTTGGTCACTTGCCCAACTATCCCTTTATCAGGCTCAGTATGACACATGCTGTTTGATAATACTCTCATGAAGTGCCATGGGGCATTAAAAGTGGAAACAAGTTGTTGCTGCACAATGTAAATCAGTAATTTATGTAATGCTGAATTATCAGCCTTAAACATGGTTCATCTTTTCACAAATATATGGTGCCTTCCATATCACTAGAGTTGTGATCAGGCATCTCAATGGCTGGTTAAGTATGACAATAAGCTATGAGTTTCTCCTTGTTTTTAATGGGGAACTTATCAGCTGAAAGGAGCATGTTTACTTGAGAAAACCACCCAATTAAAGCTGATTCTCTTATTGTAAGGTCCCTTTATCAATGCATAATTCTTTAATATGTAGGTTATTAATGAATAATTTGTCTTGCATAGCGGTATGTAAACCAAATAGCTGAATTAATATTGCATAGCACTTAGACTACAGAAACAAGCCATTAAGCCCATGATATCCCTGTTTGAGATTCTGCCTCCTCCCAACCTCCTTCAATTAAATGTCATCAATAGACCAGCATGTTAGGCAGCAGTAAGAGAAACTGTTAATATTCCAGACGAATGTGGTTCCTAATTAAATGTAAAGGGCCTGAAACATGAACTCTATTTTTTTGTCCACACATGCTCCATTTCTAACACTCTGCTTCTCATGTTTTCAGGGCTTGAGATACAGTATTAGGTTGAGTTTTGGATCAAATAAAGCAGACAGTGATATTCACCTGGAATCAATACTGGGACTGCTGTTGTCCCTGTTCTCTTTTATTGACATTTCTTTGTGAGAATGGGGGTCAGAGAGGTGGAACTGAGTAGAAATGTCATGAAATGCACAGAGGCCACGGAAAATATTTTTGAAGGTGACAATGCATATCGAATAAGTGCTTTAAGAAGCATATGGGATTTTTTGACTTAGAAATAGAGCCACTGAGTATATAAGCTCGTGATCTTTGAACTTAAGTTCTCTTTTTCAACTCTTTGCTATTCTTTTACATTACCATGCATACATTAAGATCTATTTTGTAAAGAAACGCTATGGTTATCAGCATAAGATTTAGGTATAGAACCTGTGATTAGTGATGAAGCAGCAGCACCTTATCTTGATCTTTTGAAAATGTAGCAATCCTTTAGTAATGACCTTCCCCGTTCCAATGCTTGCTGATATCAGGCATGTTCAATGCAATCCCTTAAGACAAGCAGCTGTGATCCCATCACACTGGTTAAGCAGGGTATCACATTATAGAAATAGAAGGAACTGTAGATGCTGGATTATTAAAGACACAAAGTGCTGGAGTAACCCAGCGGTTCAGGCTGGGTTACTCATGGATAGGTGACATTTCGGGTCGGGACCCTTCTTCAGTCCCGTCCTTTTAAGTTACTCCGCTGCGTTGTGCCTTTTTTTGTTACATTATATAACTCTCCAAATTAGGAAAAGTTAGATGACATTTTATTAACAGTTTAATAAGTTACAATGATTTGAAAATGATTGGAAGGTACAATCATGATCACAATGGAAGCTGCAATATAAAACAAACTTGTCAAAAATTAAAAGGAATTATTCAAAAAATTCTTATTTTGTAACATTTATAGAAGAAAATCACAAACCTCATGCATAGAATTAGTTTATCATTCTAGATGTTTTGCTGGTCTGTAATTACAGCAAATTTTGCCAATAATTTAATAGTGTTCAGAAGGCTAATAGCCCTGTGTCACGATACGAGTTCATTCCAAGAGCCCTCCCGAGTTTGCCCTGATTCGAAATCGGAGATTTACGGTAATGGCCACTCGTTGGCACTCGGGGCTCTCGTGGACAGTTTTCAACGTGTTGAAAATTTTTCACAAGTCTTCCCGTGCTTACCTGCCGTTAGCGAGTCTTCACGAGTACCTGCCGTTAGCGTAACGAGCCGCAAAGAGACGTCCCTGAGCTCCGATGTACCCGCTACGTTTATTCTCCGTGCTTACCACGAGTTTGATTTTTTTTAAACTCGGGAGAGCTCTTGGAATGAACCCGTACCGTGGGATAGGGCTTTAAGAAGGTGATTTTATTAAAATAAGTAAGATTCTTAGTTGGCTTGGGGGGCAGATGCAGAAAATATATTTTCCCTCAAGGAAGATACAGTTTCAGAATAAGAAGTTACACATTTAAGACAACGATGAGGAGCTTCTCTAGGAGTTATGATTCTTTGGAATTCTTTATCCTCAAGCTTGGTGGAGGCTGAGCCATTAAATATTTTCAAGGCCAAGGCATTGTTGGATCTTATAAGATTCAAGGGATACAAGGCCAAGTGCAGACCCGTTGGGTCTGCTCCCCCAAAACACCCGTTCCCTGCCCGTAGCCCCCACGGGAGACGTGGTCCTCCAAATCAACCCATTCTAGGACGTAAGTGAAGCTGATCACTGCTAGCCAAGCCATTGTGACATCATCAGTTGAAGTTGGTCATTTTAAATTCAAAGTGTTTTGATTTTTTTTAAATTTCAATCAGTTATAATTCGAGAAATAAAGCATAAAATGTTCAGTGAAGGTGTTCTCAGCCTCGAGGGGGAAAAATGTCAATCAGAATATGTAAAAATGTCATTGTTACCGCGTAGTGTTTTTGCGAAGATGTAAAGACAACCACATATACACACACATATACACACATACAAGTTCAGACTTTTAATAAGTATAAGACCAAGTGCAGACTCATTGGGTCTGCTCCCCCAACGCACCCGTTCCCTACCCGTAGCCCCCACTGGAGGCATGGTCCTCCTGATAACTGCAAGCCAAGCCATTGTGACATGATCAGTTGAAGCTGGTTGTTTTAAATTCAGTCTTTTGATATTTTTTTACTTTAATCAGTAATAAGTTGAGAAATAAAGCATAAAATGTCCAGTAAAGTTGTTCTCTGCCTCGAGGGGGGAAATGTGAATCAGAATATGTAAAAATCTTGTAAAAGCTGGCATTTTTAAAGCTTTCATCGCAAATATCTTGTAAAATATAGGATGAAATCTTCAGTGAGGCTGATCACTGCTAGCCAAGCCATTGTGACGTTATCATTTGCAGCTGGTCATTTTAATTTCAAAGTCTTTTGACATTTTTAGACTTTTAATCAGCAATGAGTCGAGAATAAGTTGAGAAATAAAGCATAAAATATTCAGTGAAGGTGTTCTCGGCCTCGAGGGGAAAAATGTGAATCAGAATATGTAAAAATCTTGTGGAAGCTGCCATTTTTAAAGCTTTAATTGCGAATAATGTGTCAAATATAGGATGAAATCTTCAGTGAGGTTGATCACTGCTAGCCGAGCCGTGACATCATCAGTTGAAGCTGGTCGTTTTAATTTCAAAAGTCTTTTGACTTTTTTAGACTTTTAATCAGTAATGAGTCAAGAATAAGTCGAGAAATAAAGCATAAAATGTTCAGTGAAGGTGTTCTCGGCCTCGAGAGGAAAAATGTCAATCGGAATATGTAAAAATGTAATTGTTTTAGCGAAGATGTAAAAACAACCACATATACACACACATACAAATAAACATATACACACGTTCAAGATCAGACTTTAGTGAATCAAGTTTCAAGATTCCCCTGCAGCTTATTTGTGCTCCAACATTATTTCTAGAGTTCATGTCACTAAGTGAAGATGGTCAGGATGTCTCACAACAAGATAACTTCAAAACTACCTGAAAGTCAAGGCAAACCAAATGATTTCAGCTTAATTCCACTGGAGATGACAGTAAATAGCACAATCTGGATCACTGACAGCAACTTTGAAAAACCCTTGTTAAACCATGCACTTGCAAAAATCTCTTGTTGCCAGCGAACAATGGTAGTTTTCCCTTCATCACTACTGCAAAATCCAGGCCATTATTTCAGATAGCAGGTGATAAATTCACAAAAGAATTGTAGCCTAAAATTATTGCAACAACAAGCTATTGAAAAAAGTACTGTCCTTGCACAAGAATAAAGAAACAAAACTGGTACAAAACAGAGCTTTTGAAAGTTTTCAAAATCACATATTTAAAGCCTACATAGGCTGAACAAACAAACACTTATTTTTTTGAGATGGATGAGCAATCATTAGTAGCATCAAATACCACAAACTACTTTGTAGTCTTGTGTCCAATTCTTAGTTGAAGGAAAAAATTGAGGTTGTGTGAAAAAAGGGTTACATGAAATACTGTAATAGGCAGCCTGTATTACATCTCCCCCAAATTTTATTTACATTGTACGTGTTAGAGAAAATCCAAATTGTCCCCAGTGAGTGCCGTCAGAAAAAATATTTTGATTCATCTATTTTGGTAATTAGTATTATACTGCTTTTGGATTGTTATTTCCAAGCAAAGAAAATAATGAAACCCTAAATTCCCACTGAACTGTCTAAAATCAGGTTGGCACATTGCTTCGAACCTGAACCTCACTCTTTCAAGCTGTGCCCTGTAATATACTACGAGCGAAGCACAAACACTGGATTCAGGGAGTTTCTTGGGTGATAGTGCCACCTCTCCTCTTTGATTCATCACCACTAAATAGACAAAACATACCTTTCAAAGTACAGCTCAGCAAGGGCTGAATTTTATTCTGTTGAAATGTTTATGAGAAGGGTCCTGTTTGCAAATATTGTGCTGACAACCAAATGTCAACATTGCCGGGATATTTCCAACTTTGGATGAAGATTTCTAAACTTTGAAGGAAAATTTCTGCAGCTTAGAGTTAATTCAACAAGTGTGCCATGTGGCATGACTTGAATACAATGCTGTACCATACAATGTCATTAGTTGAGATTTACTGCCTTCAATAAAAGGTTCCTTTGACAGCTCAACATCTGTTATTTGCCATTTCAAAAGCAACACTGTAGAGCCTACAAGCCTTATCTTGGCAAGGAGTTCACTATGCTGCAGTTTAAGGGAACAGCAGGATGATGATCTAGAATAAACTGGATAGTTAAAAAACTGCAGATACTGGAAATCTGAAATTTAAAAAAAATCAATGGGTCAGATAGCATATTTGTGGGGGAAAAAAATTGCACCTCGGATCCTTGTCCTCATTAGAAATGGTAAAGAGTGAAAACAAATTAGTTTTCAGTAACAGAGGAGTGGAATGATGGGTGGAATAAAAGGATTATCTCTGATAGGACATCCAAATGGGTTAAAGGGAGCAATGATTAGTACAGATATCAGAGGTTATGGGGAGAAGACAGGAGAATGGGGTTAAAAGGGGAAGATAGATTAGCCATGATTGAATGGCAGAGTAGACTTGATGGGCCGAATGCGTAATTCCACTCCTATCACTTATGACCTTATGATCACACACATATTAGGATACAATAAACTGCAGATGCTAAAATCTTGAGCTAAAAACCAAGTGCTGGAGGAACCCAGCAGGTCAGGCAGCATCTGTGGAGGGAATGAACCGATGACAGAATGTTCTGTAGAGCATGGTTTATATCACTCTATGACTTTATAACTCTATGACGTTTCTGGTAGGGACGCTTCTTCAGAGTGACAAGCTCATTAAGCTTCTTTATCTGTGTAATGTATTGTCAGTGGCAAGGGGTTAGGACATGTCTAGCAGACCAGACAAGATAAACTGAGCCAAACTGATGATAGGCACAGATGGCCAGTACTGATCATAATCATAATCACAATGGTACTTTATTAGCCAAGTATGTTTTGCACCATATATGATGAATTATATTTGCCATAGTCATACCAATAAAGAGCAACAAGACACCCAAATAAATGTTTAACATGAACATCCCCCACAGCACCTCCCCCACATTCCTCACTGTGATGGAAGGCAACAAAAAGTTCAATCTTCTTCCCTTCTTTGTTCTGCCGCGGTCGGGGCAGTCAAACCTTCTGTTGTTGGGGCGCTCTTGGCACCCGCAGCCGGCGGTCGAGCCCTCCCCATAGGGGCGATCTTGGCTCCCGCATCGGGGGGATCTCAGCTCCCTTCGCCGGGTGATCGGACCCTGGGTCGGGGCTAGTCGAACCTCCTGTGACTTTGGAGCTTCCTGACATCAGTCTCTACCTGATACATACTGAAGGAAAGAATGAGTTACCTAACATTGAATAATTTGAAATTGAGCCTTCAGGCTGCAATATGCCCATAGGAAAGATGAGATAATGTTCCTCAAGCTTGCATTTGAGGTCATAGTTAGAGTGCAGAAAGCTGCAGACTATAAGGTCAATGTGGGAATGGGATGGGCAATTAAAGTGGTAGCACACTGGAAGCTCAGGGCCACCCCTGTGAACTGAATGCAGCTCCTCCACAAAGCAATCACCCAATCTGCATTTGGTTTCTCCAATGTTGAGGGAACAACATTGTGATCTCCAAACGCACCGCACCAAAAATGTATGTGAATCACCACTTCACTTGAAAGGACTTTTTGTCTCCCTGGATGGTAGTGGTCTTACAATATACCACTGTATATTGTAGCTCCAAAGGCATGCAGAATATGGAGGATATTCTTTGAGCATCCTGTATTCAAAATGTCAACTGTTTAGGAAATTACTGCCAGGTTGCAAAATGGATCTGCAAAGCAATTAACAACTTGGCCAAATAATCAGAATTATTAATGTTTTCCGAATCTGGGTCTATTGCAAGATAGCCCTTTCTGAGTAGTCATAGTGAAGGGCATCACTGGTCAATGACTTAGCAATCAGAACAACATGACGATTCATAACCAGTAGAAATCAGTGCAGAGGAAGTATCTGCAATCTGTGTAAATAGGATGGTGGATTCAATGCACAGGAGATTCAGGATTACAGCAGTGCCATTGCAAGATTTCAGAAACAAGGTGACAAGCAAATGTCAACTATGGACAGGAATCTGTAGAATCTGCAATAGACAATACTGATGGAGAAGAGCGCCTGTCCAGGACAGAATTCACCTTATTGTTTACAGAATCACATAGTGACCTAAATTAATGCAGACTGAGATTGATGCCCTCAAGGGGAAATGCATTGAAATATAGGCAGCTCAAAGGTGCTTAAGATCATGTGAAGAATATCACTGTGAATATTTAAGAAAGAATACTACAAACCCACTGACTGCCATGGCAATTTGGACTACACTTCTTCCCACCCAGCTTCCTGTAAGGACTCTATCCCCTACTCCCAATTCCTCAGTCTGCGCCGATAATAATAATAATAATCTGAGTATTATTTTAAGTCAGTTCCAAGCACACAAATACACAACAGTTTAGTTTGCGACTTTATTTGAAGCAGACCTAATATGTGAATGCTTCATTGAGCATAATTCCTACTGGTAACCAACCACTTCGTCCGAGCACATTATCGCACGCGTCATGCAAGCCATCTTAAATGACCACCCAAACTGTTATTTGGAAAACTAAAAAGGTGCCAAGGTTGCCCGGCTGACAACAGAGAAAAAAAGTTAAGTGGGAGCCCTGATTTTGCTTGGGTAGTTTACACCCCAGCGGTATGAACATTGACTTCCCCAATTTTAGGTAGTCCTTGCTTTCTCCCTACTTCCCCTCCCCTTCCCAGCTCTCCCACAGCCTCTTCCTTTCTTCTTATCGCCCCCCCCCCCACCCCCACCCACCCCCACATCAGTCCAAAGAAGGGTCTCGACCCAAAACGTCACCTATTCCTTCACTCAATAGATGCTGCCTCACCCGCTGAGTTTCTCCAGCATTTTAGTCTACCTTCACTGTGAATATGGCCTTTTAGCATTCACCTTGTACAGTACAGCCAGTGACAAAATAGACTGAAATCAATCATAGCAGAATTAAAAGCCATTGAGACAAATCAGAAAAGGCAAGTCAGAAACAATTACTTTGTGACTTCCAAAGGGGCAGCGGGATTGAGGAAAAATTCTGAATCTGTTGGAATTCAGGATGCAATAGTATGGAAGCAAATGAGGCAACTAAAACAGTGTGAAAATCAAAACCAAAATGCACATGCTGAAAGTCTAAATTAAAAATAGAATATTCTACAAATACTTAGCAGATCAAGCTGCATCTGTGGAAAGAGTAACAACCACTGTTTTGGTTTGAATATACTTCATCAAAACTAAAACAGAGGTTGTAATTGAGTCCAGTAATGTTCCAAATTACTTTAGTAGCTGTTGTTCCTTCTGTGTTTTGCAAGGTATTCAAAATACATAACACAACGGGTTCACTATAACTATAATGACTTAACAATTGCAGATTTGAGATCAGATGCCTATGAGGTATATCCAGGGAACGACTGAAGACAATCGTGCTTGAATGGATACATTGAAAAGCTTTGTGGACAAATGACTAGAAGACTAAATTAATCTATAATGGGTTACATTTAAAATCTTATACAGTAAATAATTAGATTTTTGTATAATGTCAGTGTTTTGCCTCAAAATGTCTCTTTGCCTCTAGAAGTGCTACTTAATTTGTTGAATTGTTCCAGAGTTTATTTTTTGTTTGATTCCAGCATCTGCATTATTTGTGTTTCCAATTTGAAACATTAATTTGGTTTCAATCTCCACAAACACTTTCATTATTTCCTGTTTTTATTTTGTTTGCCAATATCTGCAGTATTTTGCTTTAGCATTAGTTTTATTTAGGACAAAAAAATTAGTTGAAACTTTTGGCTTATGTTTTTTTCCCAAACGTTTAAATAATAATAGCAAATGGGTGTGAAATTATGATTTTAGTGTGTTTTTTCGCAACTATTCTGCTTTCAAAAGAACTTTCTTCATGCGTTTTAGGTACATTTTGTACTTTATTGCTGCTCAGTTGTAATTGTCATTGTGAGTTAATTGCAGCAATTACACATGTCACCCAAAATGGAAAAAGCCCAATCATACCAGTAATTAAGCACAATGATGCATAATAATACCCTAAAAAAAAGTCATTACAAATAATCTTTCGCATGATGGGTTGGTTGTTTCATCCAGTATTTGTACTTTTGAAAAAAATCAATCCATCACATGCAGTACACGTATTGGAAGTACAATAGCATGTCATGGATAAAGGCTATCCATGTTCTCCAGAGATGCTGCCTGACCTGTTGAGTACTCCAGCACTTTGTTTCCTATGCAACCCAAGTCCGCACACGCCTTTCAAGGAACCATCCAGTCTTAGCCCTCCTCCGCCACTCTTTCCCCACATACCGCAACCTTTTCTTCGTGTATTAACCCAATTCAAGTCGGAAGACATTTATTGTAACCGTACTGATCATTCTTTTAAACAGTGGATTTTGCGTTAAATACTGTACATTTTCCATGTTCCATATGCTTTATTCCACATGCCCTAAAACTGAGTCCCATAATGACCCTTCAGCTCTCAGAAACTGTTTTGGTTTGTTCATTTCATCAAAATCTCAACAGTTTTCAAAATGCCTACTAAATATTTTCTTTACCTCCTAAGGAGAACACTCACACTTTTTCTAATCTGCCCTTATAACTATAACCACTCATTCTATCCACCACACTTTCTGGCAAATGTCTCTGTACCCTACCCAAAACTTTCATGTGTCTTTTAAAGGTCATAGATTAAGGTGTGGGGGAAAGATTTAAATAGAACCTGAGGGGTAACTTTTTTACACAGAAGGTGGTGGGTGTATGGAATGAGCTGCCGGAGGAAGTAGTTGAGGCAGGTATGATCGCAACATTTAAGAAACATTTAGACAGGTACATGAATAGGATAGGTTTAGAGGGAAATGGGCCAAATGCGGGCCTGTTTCCACACTGTATGACTCTATGATGCTATGGCATGGACTAGAATTGGACGTAATATTCCATCTGGAGCAGAACTGTGTAGGTTTAGCAAAGTTTCCTGTTTTCTTTTGTATTCATTAGCCCTGGATTGCACAAATTTATATAATGGTTTTCTTAGTCTGTCCAACCACTTCCAAAGTTCGTAAACAAACCCCCTAAGGTCGCTTTTAATATTGTAAAAATTAGCTGATCTATCCATTACCATGTCCAGAAATTCTAATTTGTCATTAACTGCTTCACCATGTACCACATTGCCAGGTTTTGTGCTACCGACAGTGATCGATATTACATCATTAACACTTTGATGCATAAATCATGTGTTCTTTGTCTCTCCCTTTCATTCCAAGCTTGATGGCTTGAATGGTTACAGTATTATTTACTTTGCATTTAATTATGAATGCTGTAATTCATTATTTCAGACTGTTTCCAAACACGCACAAACTATAATATTGTAAAGCGAGATATCAAGCCAATTTGATTTTTCTCATCAGAAAAAATAACTTAGATCATTACATTCGAATAAACGTTTCAATAGAATGTACTGACATTTCAAAATAGATCTCCTCCCTCACAAAGCCAATTTCTCTTTCAAAAAGCACTCAATGAAACAGTTCTCTATATGAAAGATTGTTTGTGTGCTACCTTTGCTGGTTCTTCAAAGACTTCCAGCATTTGAACTATCCAGATGTCACCACTGCACCTTGATAAATTATACACATGATGTTTTCTCAGACTATAGGCCAGATTTAGTTCAGATTCACAAAGCTGGCTGTAATAATTTACTTTAGCTCATCCTTTTGCAGTGGCCTAGGCATGAGGTTCCCGAGGAAACAATTGTTAATCAAAGCAAAGAAATACCAAAAAATACTATGTTTGACATTAGAACTTTCAGTTACTGCGAACAACATAATGGGAAAATAACTCAAAATCTCAACAAATTGATATTAATCTTTTCATAAAGGTTTTAAATAGATTAATCTTCCCGGCACTGCAGATAAGGCTACTCCAGTAGTTTTCTTTGATAACTATGCCTTATCCTTCTGCTTTTTCTTCGATCACATTCTGCCCATTTAACTTTCTCTGCATCAATCTTGGTTGTGTTCCATTTATAATCTCTTCTTTCTTATGTTAGAAGAAAAGGAGTGACAAAAAATTTGCAGTCTACATTTTGCCACTCAAAATACTTATTTTCTTCACACATTTAATGTTTAACCCTCTGACTAACTCTTCCTTTTTATTCAATTTTCCTCTTAACTACACGAATACAGGGATATGGGCCAAACACTGGCAGGTTGGATTAGGGTAGATGGAGCACCTTGGTTGGCATGGCCTAAGATGGGAAGAAGGGCCGTTTCCTTGCTGTATGACTCTATGACTTGATCAAACCAATATTCTGCCCTCTGCAAAGATCCATTGAAAATACCTGCACCTTAACCATTCCAGGTTCAGGTGGAGAGAAACCTCAATCCAATTGCATTATTGCATCTGCACCAATCTGCCAAGTAGTTAGGATTTTATTAAATCTCTCACTAGAGTCTGAAAGAAGAATAATGGTGAAGCATTAAAGAATCAAACAAAATCAAATCTCTGCTTAATGCCAAACTTCAAAGGAGAATAGCAGGGCGTCGTTCTTCGTGACAACTTTCAATGCTACTGAAGTCAGAATGTTGGCCAGGTTTTGTTATAAAATGTTCCATTATCACTATCAACATGATGAATAACAAATCTATAGAATGTCCATTTGACTCTCTGATAATGCATTGAGGTTTGGGATCCAATTTGTGTGCTAATCTGTACAGACTTGCTTTGATTAAAATGAGATAAATAATCGAACAATTCTTGCTTGTATTGCCAGTAATCCATCCCACAACACAACTGATTAATAATACAACTCTGAAGAAATAAATAAAAGATCCTTTTTTTCCCCAGAGTGGAAATATCCAAAGGTAGAAGGCATGGCTATAAGGTGAGTGGGGGAAAGTTTAATGAAGATGAGCAGGGCAAGTTTTTTTACACAGAGGGAGGTGGGGGCCTCGAACACATTGCCTGGGGTACTGATGGAGCAGATTTACAACTTACAAAATTCTTAAGGGGTTGGACAGGCTAGATGCAGGAAGATTGCTCCCGATGTTGGGGAAGTCCAGGACAAGGGGTCACAGCTTAAGGATGGGGGAAATCCTTTAAAACCGAGATGAGAAGAACTTTTTTCACACAGAGAGTGGTGAATCTCTGGAACTCCCTGCCACAGAGGGTAGTCGAGGCCAGTTCATTGGCTATATTTAAGAGGGAGTTAGATGTGGCCCTTGTGGCTAAGGGGATCAGAGGGTATGGAGAGAAGGCAGGTACGGGATACTGAGTTGGATGATCAGCCATGATCATATTGAATGGCGGTGCAGGCTCGAAGGGCCGAATGGCCTACTCCTGCACCTAATTTCTATGTTTCTATGTTTCTATTTGAAAGTGACATTTAAGAGGCTTTTAGATAGGCACATGGAAGTGCAGGGAATAGAGGGATATGGATCATTAACGGGCATTTGAGATCAGTTCAACCTGACATCAAGTTCAGCACAAACAGAGTGGGCCAAAGGGCCTGTTCCTGTACTGTACTGTTCTATATTCTAATCTGTATATTGTCAACATAGGTTTTAATGGTGTTAAAGGAAATTCCAAAATGAACTGTGAGGAACAATCTTCAGGGGTTTTTTTATCAGTAAAACAAAATAAATGAAGCATTGTACTGATAAAGGTGTTAGCCTTCTACAGAAACTAGTGCAAAGCCAAGGTCCAGTCTATTGTTCTATTTCTTCCAGATCTCATGAAACAATCCACAAGAGAGCAATTGATTTTTTACAGCCTTCAGCTGCTTATCATCTGTTAGTAGTCATTTGATCTTCAGATAATATATATATATTCTATCGCTATCTAAATTTGGCAGTATTCATGGCATTTTAATCACTTTGGCTGCTGCTTTGGTTGTGGCTCAGTGATGCCCATAATACTACATTGGTTTAATTATTACTGCACTGAGATTTTGATGTATTAGTCCACCAAGAAACAATCCATCAGCCTACGGATTATTTAGTTCTGTTACACAGTATTGACCAGCCAATGGTTTGCTTCCAGCGACTCATCACATTATTACCTAAAATAAACAATTCATCTTTGAGATTCAGACTTTGAGTTACTCATTTCTCAAGAGGCAGTTGTTTTTTTGCGTTTTTGACCTGATATGTCCAACGCAATTATTTAAAAGTACCAAACTGCATATTTTATATCCATTTCACATTACTTTTTTGTGTAGATGCTGGTTTATACTGAAGATAGACGCAAAGTGCTGGAATAACACCAGGTCAGGCAGCATCTCTGGAGAAAAAGGATGGGTGGCATTTTGGGGTCAGGACTCTTCTTCAAACTTTAGACTGCCTATCACATTACTTTTTCACTGAGATGCAATGGCCATTGTTTGTGTTGCTAAAGCTTTTTAAAAAGCTTTTTTAAATGAACTTTCGTCTTCAGGTAGTTCCTTTGTTCCTTTGGACATGATAAAGGTATATCAGATTATTAATTAAAGTGAATGTTGGGCATACGAGGGATAAAATCTCTTCTCATAATATTCGTAACAATTTATTATTGTCACGTGTACCAAGGTACAGTAAAAAAAATCTACAGGAAGGAACTGCAGATGCTGGTTTACACAGAAGATAGACACAAAATGCTGGAGTAACAGCAGTTCAGGCAGCATATCTGGAGAGAAGGAATGGGTGGCATTTCGGGTCTTCTTCAGGCTGAGCATCAGGGAAAAGGGAGTCTAGAGATATAGAAGGTGTGAAAATTACAGATCAAAGTGCATGATGATAAGTAAAAAATGTAGAATGGTTCATTGTTAGTTCTGGGGAATGTGACAACGCGGCATACAATCAGTAATATTTAATCAGGAGGACAGTAGAACCAGTCGGAGATCTAGGATGGGGGAGGCACGGGGAGAGAGGAAAAGCAAGGGTTACTTGAAGTTAGAGAAATCTATATTCATACCGCTGGGTTGTAAGTTGGCCGAGCAAAACCCTGTTTTGAGTGCCATTAAACCAAATCATACCCGACATATACTTCAAGGTAATGCAAAAGAGAAAAATAAACAGATTGCAAAACATAGCGTAATGGCTAGAGAGAAAGTGCAGTTACAGTAGAGCTAATAGGACTTGATGTTTCAAATCCCTGTAGTAAGTCGGCATTCTTGATATTGGCAGGGGGATTGGAGCAGTGAAAGGTAGGATAGGCACATCATTAGGGTCATTAGGTGGGCACCCTCCTTCTTTGACGTTTCATTGATAAACCCACAATGTCTCCAGAGGGCTCAACGGTGATACTCGGTCAAACTCTCTTGAATCTTGAATCTTGAATCTTGGCGTCCCAGGTACAAACCCCTCAGTTCCATACTCTCCTATCTTCACCTTACAGACCAATTGTTGTCTTTCATTTTAATCCAAAGCCAATTGTTGCTTTTTTTCTGCTGAATTTGACACTGGCTTGATTGCTTGTTGGAGGGAGCGACTACTCACCCCCATTTTCTTCAATAGACTGGTCGTAGATGTAGCAACGAAACCCCTGCATCCTACTTCTACAGGGAAAATTTTGGTCTTCCAGCCATTCTGGGCAGCTTCAGTTGCCAGTTCAGAGCACTTGGTGTTTTTCCTCTCATAAGCTTCTTCAACACCATCTTCCCATGGTACTGTCAATTACACAAAGTGTGCCAACTTGGCCGTTGTGGACCACAGGGTCATGTCTGGCTGGAGTGTTGTAGCCACAATGTCTGGGGGAAACACAAGCTGTTTTTCAAAGTCCACGTATATATTCCAATCCCGAGCAGGCTGCAGAATGCTTGCATCCTTTGATGTTATCTAGTTAGATTCCTTTATTGTTGCCTGCAGTCATACACAATAATAATAAATAACAAAACATACAATAAACACACAAAACATACAATCCACCATGGTAAGTTCACCAAGCACCTCCTCCCTCACTGTGATGGAGGCAAAAGTCTTAGTCTCTGTCTCTTCCCTCCTTGTTTTCCCTCTGCGCTGAGGCGATCCAGGCCGAAGATGCCGCCCTCCAGTCCAGCGGACCTCCGAAGTGATGTCGCCGCCGCCTCAGCTCCGATTCGGGCCGCTGCTGAAAGCCGGAATGCCGCCTCCGCTCCGAGCCGGGCCGCCACCGCCTCAGCTCCGAGTCGGGCCGCTGCCGAAAGCCGGAACGCCACCTCAGCGAGTCGGGCCGCCGCCGCCTCAGCTCCGAGTCCCGCAGCCTCAGCCCCGAGTCGGGCCGCCGCCGCCTCAGCCCCGAAGTCAGCCAGCCTAGTCCTGACTGGCTCTGCCTCCGGAGCCTCGAGGTCGGTCGCAGTTGGAGACCGCCAGCTCCGCCATTAGGCCTCAGCGCAGACGGAGGCAGAGAAGGGGGATACGACAAGAAAATGTTGCATTCCCCGAAGGAAGAGACAAAAAAACATTTCACCTCCCCCCCCCCCCCCCACACATAACACAACCTAATAAACTAAAATTTAACTAAAACAAGACAAAAAAAAACAACAACAAAAAGTAAAAACGGCGAGCCGCAGCTGTTCAACAGCGCCGCCACTTCCGGAATCCGTGCTCTGGAGGTTGCTGGTACAAATGTTGTGAAGTGGACATTTCCTGCGATGTTTGGGGGGAAGCATTTGTGGTCGTTCGCCTCTGGCCCAGGATTGATGCCAGCTGTCCGAGAACTTGGTTATGCCGCCAAGTGTAATGCCCTTGGACGAGGCTCATAGTGCATCCTGTTAAAATGTGCCTTAGTGAAGCAGTCTCTTCTGCACTGATGTTGCCTTGTGCCATTGAGGAGCTTTTGGGCCGAGCCCGAGCCCAGCTCTCCCATGTTGAATTTGGCCAACCACATCCCTGAAATGAAGAGCAGACTTAGCACTCTGAACAGCTTCAGATGGGGTCCACTTCCTCACCGTTGCCACATGGGGGCTGCTGTTCGAATAACAGTATCTTCAGATTCAGTGAGGGTCATGACCAACCTTGCTTTAGTGCATTTGAACTCTTCCACAAGACCTGCAATGGGTAATTCCAATTTGCCACTCCCGTACAGTCCGACGTGCATATTTTATGCATTTACATGGAGGCTGCTGGAGAGTGCAATGAAATCAATAGACAATTTGGTATTACTTGTACAAATTTATTTTGAGACCTTCAAACAATATGGGGCTTGTACAGTAGAGCCTAACTGAGCAATTATGGCCTGCATCAGCCTTACTTGAAGGAGGTCAAACCTTATCAGATCTACTGCTGGGATACTTGCCTCTATATTAGAAACATAGAAAATAGGTGGAGGAGAAGGCCATTTGCCCTTCAAGCCAGCACCAACATTCAATATGATCATGGCTGATCATCTAAAATCAGTACCCCGTTCCTGCTTTCTCCTTATATTCCTTGATTACGTTCTAAGATTAAGAGCTATATCTAACCCTCTCTTGAAAACATCCCGTGAATTGGCCTCCACTGCCTTCTGTGGCAGAGAATTCCACAGATTCACAACTCTTTGGGTGAAAAAGTTTTTCCTCATCTCAGTTCTAAATGGCCTACCCCTTATTCTTAAACTGTGACCCTTGGTTCTGGACTCCCCAAACATCGGGAACATTTTCCCTGCATCTAGCCTATGTAATCCCTTATGAATTTTATATGTTAAGATATCCTCTCATCCTTCTAAATTTGTGTATATAAGCCCAGTCGATCCATTCTTTCATCATATGTCAGTCCCGCCATTCTGGGAATTAACCTGGAGACCTACGCTGCACTCCCTCAATAGCAAGAATGTCCTTCCTCAAATTAGGAAACCACAACTGCACAGACCCCAGGTGTGGTCTCATCAGGGCCCTGTACAACTGCAGTAGGACCTCCTTGCTACTATACTCAAATCCTCTCACTATGAAGGTCAACATGCCATTTGCTTTCTTCACTGCCTGCTGTACCTGCTTGCTTACTTTCACAACTGTCGCAACCCCGTCTGAAGAAGGGTTTCGGCCCGAAACGTTGCCTATTTCCTTCGCTCCATAGATGCTGCTGCACCCGCTGAGTTTCTCCAGCTTTTTTGTGTACCTTTGCTTACTTTCAATGACTGATGTACAAGGACACCTAAACTCGTTGCAACTCCCCTTTTCCTAATCTGACACCATTCAGATAATAATCTGTCTTCTTGTTCTTGCCACTAAAGTGGATAACCTTACATTTATCCGTGTTATACTGCATCAGTCATGCATCTACCCACTCACTCAACCTATCCAAGTCACCCTGCAGCCTCATAGCATCGTCATCGCAGCTCACACTGACACCCAGCTTTGTGTCATCTGCAAACTTGGAGATGTTACATTTAATTCCTTCATCTAAGTCGTTAATATTTGTTGAGGCACATTCCTATTTAAATGTTTTTCCAAGAGTTTGCTTTCCCAACCACCTGCTCACCCCGCCAATAATGTCCCAATGCTTTCCCTTCAAATTCCACCTGCCACTTTGTCTGACGCAACCCCAATTTCAGAACTGCTTTCTCCTTTTGACCACCTGCAGCCTATTTGTTCTTGCAAATGGCACCGCAATGTTTGTGAAGCCTATTCAACCACAGAAAACATATTGACCCTCACATACGATGTTGGTTCCTAGCCAGCCATGTCTCAAATTACCAAACATTACAAACAAAAGCATAACGCTTTAAGAATTTTCATTTTAACTTGAAAGAATCAATAATAACAGTATCTATCACATCCTTTGGGAGCTGCTATTACACAATGCATTCTCATCACAATTATACTTTGAGTAAACGTCTGTTTTATTTTAAATCCGAGCCAAACAAAGTAGCTTTTTAATGAGAAAGTACAGGTGAGAACACAAAACAGTCAATCTTGCAATCTATAGATCCTCCATCAAGTCACTTTTTTAACCTTCTGCATAGCTGTCAGAATTCGTTTGGATCAATGTTTCCTATGAAATGATATTAGATAAAGTATTTCAAAAGTATTTTGCAGTATGGGAATGTGTTGAGACATAGCAAGCGAGAAATTGTACTATGCCTCAAAAGGATAATTTTCTGATTTATTCCCAAGGAACATGAGTTGAATAAAAGTTTGACTTGTTTGTTGCACCAGGGACCAGGCCTAAGCTCATCACATTATACCAATAGATGTGTGGATGATCTCCCATTTTCCCTATTGAAGCCCCTGTGCACCATGCCAGGATGTTAACTATTCTGGGAGATTTTTCCTCCCACAGGTTCTTTGTCTCATCACAAAATTGAGATGGAAATTCCTAATTTCCCTGTCCAATTGTAGTCAATTGAGTGAATATATGTTTATGTGACCTTGATGTGTTTGGGGAATTCTAGTCCACTCGTACAATATGCCAGAATAATACTGAAGCCTACTGCAGATCTACTGCTTGCTTGAATTCATTCCAATCAAACAAATTTCCCATGGAAACCATGAATACAGTTATTCTAAGGATCAGCCCTTAACACCATGTAGCCTGGGAAAAACATTAAGGTTGGCATTAAATATTTGACATGATGATTACATTTATTTATTTTTTCCAAATTATTTATTTTTAAACTATTAAAGTTATTTATGTGATTATGAATTCAAATGGTTCAGGAATCAGGTTGGCATTTCAGTGATTAAAAAAAAGACTTGAGGAATGCTATTGTAAGAATTGTTCTTACCATATGATTAGTATCTTGGTGGGAAAAGTACATATTTAATTAGATTGACTTTTGTAGCTAGTTTGTTATTGAGTCATAGTCATAGAGTGATACAGTTTGGAGCAGGCTCTTCAGCCCAACTTGCCCACACTGGCCAACATGTGGGCAAGAGACTGTGCATCTACCCAATCTATTTCTCTCATGATTTTATACATTTAATATATGATTGGTATCACTACCAACTGCCTATATTTGAATCAATCGCCATTTTCAGTTAAGCCATAAATAAAAATAATCATAATTGTCTCCTGGCTGCAAATTAGTCAATACCACTCTCACACACACATTTAAATAAGTAGGAAGACAGAAGATCTCCGTTTCGATGAATCAGCTTCATATTAAGCAATCTTTTACATTGTGCATATGAAAGTGGCAACATATTCATTCTCTTGGCAGTAAAAACCATACAGGTTACATTCAGCCTCAATATGCTGGTTATTCCTCAAACGGTATACATGGAAGCAAAATCTGACGCTAGATGTGAATCTTAAACTGCTTGTCTCCACAATAGAAGCAATTGAAAAAAGAAATTGTGCGAAAATCTCATATCAACTTCATGCAATATAATAACATTGGCATACAATCATTGGCTACAATGATTACAATTATTCAAATAAGTATTGGGCAGAATATTAGCATAATACTAGACCAGGTGGGACCCATTGGGTCCCTGTCACAAGGGAGGCCAGGTCCCCCAATGCAACCCGTTTCCCCAACGCAATATTCACCACTCACCCATTCCCCCAATGCAACATTGCACCACTCACCCATAGCCCCGAACTGCGCTGGGGCGGCTCATTTCTCCTTATCCCACAGCCTGCCCCTCATCTTCAGCCTCACAATTGCACTTGCTTCCAGGACTTTAAAAAAGAATCCAATTGTACTTCCCCTGCATCACTTTCCCCCCCTCCTGTTCAGCCTCCGTTTTTTAACTTAAAAAACTTGCTGGCAGGACTGAACAATTTCAGGGATGGCAGCATTGTTGCAGGGGGGGGGGGGGGGGGGGGAAGGGGGGGGGGGGTGCAGCAAGGATTTGGATCCCATTGTGATGTCACAACTGTAACTGCCATTGTGCAGATGGAAACATTTCTCAAACTGGAGTTTTGTGAAGATTAAAATGTGAATAGCGTGAAATAAAACATCAATCTGAATGAAACTTGATACAACTCACAACAGGACAACGGTGAGTAAGGTGGTGTAAAAATGGTAGCACTATCATGTACCATTTTGGCATAATTCAGGGCATCAGGGCATGAGTATACAAACTTTAGTATACAAACTTAAGGCACACGGTATTGGGGGTTCAGTATTGATGTGGATAGAGAACTGGCTGGCAGACAGGAAGCAAAGAGTAGGGGTAAACGGGTCCTTTTCATAATGGCAGGCAGTGACTAGTGGGGTACCGCAAGGCTCAGTGCTGGGACCCCAGCTATTTACAATATATATTACTGATTTGGACGAGGGAATTGAATGCAACATCTCCAAGTTTGCGGATGACACAAAGCTGGGGGGCAGTGTTAGCTGTGAGGAGGATGCTAGGAGGCTGCAAGGTGACTTGGATAGGCTGGGTGAGTGGGCAAATGCATGGCAGATGCAGTATAATGTGGATAAATGTGAGGTTATCCACTTTGGTGCCAAAAACAGGAAAGTAGACTATTATCTGAATGGTGGCCGATTAGGAAAAGGGATATGCAACGAGACCTGGGTGTCATGGTACACCAGTCATTAAAAGTAGGCATGCAGGTGCAGCAGGCAGTGAAGAAAGCGAATGGTATGTTAGCATTCATAGCAAGAGGATTTGAGTTTCGGAGCAGGGAGGTTCTACTGCAGTTGTACAGGGTCTTGGTGAGACCACACCTGGAGTATTGCGTACAGTTTTGGTCTCCTAATCTGAGGAAAGACATTCTTGCCATAGAGGGAGTACAGAGAAGGTTCACCAGACTGATTCCTGGGATGTCAGGACTTTCATATGAAGAAAGACTGGATAGACTCGGCTTGTACTCGCTAGAATTTAGAAGATTGAGGGGGGGTCTTATAGAAACTTACAAAATTCTTAAGTGGTTGGACAGGCTAGATGCAGGAAGATTGTTCCCGATGTTGGGGAAGTCCAGAACAAGGGGTCACAGTTTAAGGATAAGGGGGAAATCTTTTAGGACCGAGAATAGGAAAACATTTTTCACACAGAGAGTGGTGAATCTCTGGAATTCTCTGCCACAGAAGGTAGTTGAGGCCAGTTCATTGGCTATATTTAAGAGGGAGTTAGATGTGGCCCTTGTGGCTAAAGGGATCAGGGGGTATGGAGAGAAGGCAGGAACAGGATACTGAGTTGGATGATCAGCCATGATCATATTGAATGGCGGTGCAGGCTCGAAGGGCCGAATGGCCTACTCCTGCACCTATTTTCTATGTTTCTATGAGTCACAGACAGAGTCACAGGCAGACTCACAAAAAAAAAAAAAACAAGTTGAGAGTTTGTGAAAAATATACATCTTCTAGATGCGCTGCGACGCATCCTCAGTGATGTGACCTGGGGTCATCGGGTGTTTCGGGTCTCACAACATCAGACACCCTCACCCAGGCGACCCAGCCAGGGTTGATTAGGCCCCGACTTGCATCCCAGCAGCAACCGCCCACGGATCGGCCACCTTAATAACTACTCTGCAGGGGTTGGGAGACTCCAGTGCGTGGAGGGACTGGGCTCTGTGGGGTGCATCCCGGCCGGGCTCCTCCTGTGTCTCACCCGGTTCAAGGCCTGTGCGCTGCACCTCTTTCTCCTTCTCCGAGCATTTCATTCTCGCCTGATGGATTTTTAGGCCACGGAGGTTCAATAGGCCTTTCCTTAGCTTTGTTGGGTGTCTTTCAGGAGACACCAACTGGGGTGTTAACCCAGCCTGTCCCGGATGCCGTCTTTCCGTACCGTCAACTGTCTCTCCAGTAGTCACCAAACTATTTCTTGGTTGTCACCCAGTCTATTCCTAGGTGCCCCTGGCTGAGCCATACTTCAATGTGACAAAGATACATCTTCTAGATGCGCTGGGACGCATCCTCAGTGATGTGACCTGGGGTCATCAGGTGTTTCGGGTCTCACAACATCAGACACCCTCGCCCAGGCGACCCAGCCGGGGTTGATCTGGCCCCGACTTGCGTCGCAGCAGCAACCGTCCACGGATCAGCCATCTTAATAACTACTCTGCAGAGGTTGAGAGACTCCCAAGATTCTAGCACCAGTCTTGGTGCAGGGTCTTGAAATGCCAATTGACACTTTTTGCCTCCACAGATGTTGCCTAACCCACTGAGTTCTTCCAGTATTCTGTGTTTTGTTCTAGATTCCATCATCTGTCTCATTTGTCTTCAGCACCTGATACTTCTACCAAATGTTCTACTAAACTGTTCATCTCCTTTATAAAAATATTCTGGTCACCCCAATCCCCACTTCCTACAATGCTCAGGCTTCATTTCTTGTCTAATTTGTCATTTTATCACATTCCACCACATTAGCAGTTATTGGAAAGAACCTTTTGGAATCAATTGCTCTTGCCTGGTCCACATGACACATCTGGTGCACTGAAATATGCTATACCGATAGTCATTACTGCACGGGTTTTTAATCCCTCCCACTACCGGTTCAGGTCACACACCAAATTTAGTCTCTCAACTGAATATACTTTCCTGTCTGGGAATGTGTAACACAGAATTCCATGGAAAAAGGAACACTGCAAACCTAGACAAAACAGATAAGAGCAAAACATTTTTTTTAAATACAATCATTATAAACATAGAAAATATAGGCTTGTAGCGGGTAGTTAGTGTTGTCCCAGTTATGACAAGATATTCATACCAGAACTAGTTAGGTTGCTCAATGATCAGAAATTTATTTTGGAGACAGATTGGAATCACCTCTGCTATCATTGCAAAAGCTCTGACTAGAAGATAAAAATTGTTAACATATTTATCATGCTTACTCCAGCTTTTTGTGTCTATCGTCGGTTTAAACCAGCATCAGCAGTTGCTTCTCACACAAAACTTAATAGAAACTCTGCACAGGGTATTTTAATCTCATTGCATAAAAATAAATAAGCCCTGGTATTTACAGAAGGCAAGGAGGAAGCAGGGAGTATTAACAGCATAGAAATTCCTCAAAGGCAGAAGTGCGATTGGGTTTAACAACAGCATCTTAATAGAAGAACTTCCATTTCCTCATCGCTGGTCAGTAAACCGAGAATATGTTTGTTGCTGGGCAAAAGAGCGCTGCACTGGTACATAAGTGATCCCAGACAATCAAGCACATATTGACTTCATAGGGAGATGTACAACATTGTGCATATTTTCTGGAGGGGGTGGGGTTTGGGGATAAGACACCGGAAGAACCTTTTCTGCTTCCCCTGATCCATAAATCGGTAGAAAACTACATTCTCTGTTCATGTCTCACTTCAACATCTTGATCAGTCAGGGTATCAGGGATTATGGGTAGAAGGCAGAATGGAGTTGAGAGAGAAAGACAGATCAGCCATGGTTGAATGGCAGAGTAGACTTAAGGGGCTGAATGGCCTAATTTTGCTCTTCTCTCATAACTTATGAATGTATGAATTATCAAATTTGCCCAATCCTGGGAATCCCAGCCCACAGTCATTTAATTTAAATTGTACAAAATCAGAAGCAGGGGATTTATTTTAAACATTCTAATCACTGACCCCCCCCCCCCCCTTCCTGTTCTCTCCTTGAAACAGCAGAGGGATTTATTCACAAGCGTCCAAATCGGTTGAAGGCAAATAGAACTGCAGAGTATAAGTGGTAAATTAGAATTTCATTGCACAGGTTTCAAATTTTAAACATCAATTGTTCTCTGGCCTTCTTCTGCCAGAGGAACTAAATTTATCCCAACCCAAGGGGCAGTACAATCAAGGAGAAAAGTACTTTGATTACATTGATTTATTTCTAAGTAGGGCCATTTACACTTGCTCTTTAGACTTAGAAGGTATCTGTTAAAGAGAGCTAAAATGATAAGAATGCAATCCAAAATGTCACCTATTCCTTTACTCCAGAGATGCTGCCTGGCCCACTGAGTTACGCCAGCATTTTGTGTCTATCTTAGAAACATAGAAAAAAAATAGGTGCAGGACGAGGCCATCGCCCCTTTGATTCAGCACCGCCATTCAATATGATCATGGCTGATCATCCAAAATCAGTACCCCGTTCCTGCTTTTTCCCCATATCCCTTGATTCCGTTAGCTCTAAGAGCTAAATCTAACTCTCTCTTGAAAACATCTAGTGAATTAACCTTCTGTGGCAGAGAATTCCACTGATTCACAACTCTCTGGGTGAAAAGGTTTTCCTCATCTCAGTCCTAAATGGCCTGCCCCTTATTCTTAAACTGTGACCCCTGGTTCTGAACTCCCCCAACATGGGGAACATTTTTCCTGCTTCTAGCCTGTCCAATCCCTTAAGAATTGTATATGTTTCTATAAGATAACCTCTCATCCTTCTAAATTCCAGTGAATACAAGCCCAGTCGACCCATTCTTTCATCATATGTCAGTCCCGCCATTCCGGGAATTAACCTGGTGAACCTACGCTGCACTCCCTCAATAGCAAGAGTGTCCTTCCTCAAATCAGGACACCAAAATTGCACACAATATTCTAGATGTGGTCTCACCAGAGCCCTGTACAACTACAGTAGGACCTCCTTGCTCCTAAACTCAAATCCTCTCGCAATGAAGGCCAACATGCCATTAGCTTTCTTCACTGCCTGCTGTACCTGCATGCTTACTTTCAGTGACTGATGTACAGGGACACCCAGATCTTGTTGTACTTCCCCTTCTCCTTGCCCTCAACACACTTTATTCATTCTAAGTCTCTTCATTTCACTGGCACGTCAACATGGTTGAAGATGCTGCTCGTGTTGTTGTGCCCCTGCTTATCTCCAGGCTACATTTTGTCCTCTGTTGCACTTCATTCTTGAAACTAAACGCAAGGGAATTAAGAGAATCTCAAAAACAAATCAAGAGAATGTGAAAAATGATTGAAAGGCTATTTGATTTTTCTTTAATGTTTGGATTAGTGTTTTATTGCTGATGTAAGGCAGATGTAAAACATGTCAAGATCTTTGCAGCTTCTGGAGCAAATACATATTTAACTATGATGCCGCACAGTAAATATTTTTACAAAATGCGACTAGTGTAAATCATTAATCCTTCATTATTTGTGGGGAGTTGACAGAAGGTGAGGTAAAGATAAAGAGAAAATTAACCATTGAACTCCTCTTACGAGCTTCTTGACTGATTATGCAGGAAGAATAAAGGCAGTAGTCCTTGGAAGCAATGCACAGAGTTAAGGGTTAGTCAAGGGTTATAAAATTGTGTGGAAGTAGCAGTCATTAATTCAAAACAAGAACCAGTCTTCAGAATATCTGTTCTAATTTACATTGAAAGCAGTAATCAGTTTGAAATTAAAAGCACAGCTTTGCAAACAGACAGGCTGCTTACTCACGTGACTATGACTTTCTCTTATGAATTAGCCAAGTGTAAAACAAAGGGTTTAAGAAGGAACTGCGGATGCTGGAAAATCGAAGGTACACAAAAATGCTGGAGAAACTCAGCGGGTGCAGCAGCATCTATGGAGTGAAGGAAATAGGCAACGTTTCGGGCTGAAATCCTTCTTCAGACAAATGGGCCTGTAAAACAAAGGGGCCTGCCTGTCAAACCAGAAATCTTGGTTTAAAATAGAGCAGCAAATATGTCCCCCAGGCACCACTACTTGGAAATGTGGAGAACTGAAGAGAAGTTAAATGAGTTTCACGTACCTGAAATTTTGGAAAGAAATAGCTGCAGAACTTTTATATCAAAAGAATTATCAATTTGGGTTTTTTTCTGATGTGTGGTGCAAAGTCTCTAATTATAGTTTAAGCAAATGATATGCCAGTCAATTCTCTCGATCATGGTAAAGTGGATCAGAATGAGAAATGATTAAAAATGAAAGGGTTGTTTGATAAAAATTCAAGTTGATCTGGAAACATTGAAGGTTTACAGTGATTCAGTCGGAGGAAGACAGATCAGTATTTCATCTGAAAATGTGCACATACACAACTATGGGTGTTTTTTTCCTTTGCCTTATCTGATACTCTTTTAAACCAGACAAACCTAAAAAATGAAATTAATCTTCCAACAGTGCCTTCATCCAGATGCTCAGTTAAATACAAATTGCCCATGAATTGGAGGCTCCATGGAAGCAACACCACTACTATACAGTGCACCCTGCTGCTCATTAATGTAAGCATTAGTTGCACTGCACTTCTTGAAATGGTGGCACTTACTCCATTCATAGAGTGGATAAGCAAGCAAACAGACCAGGTCCAGTGAGGCAGGGGGTCGCATGATTCTTTATACGCACACTTACATAAAATATGTGTTGCTTTATTTATGGAACATCAACAATCAGCTTGCTGCACTTCTAATGCATATTTATTAGAGTTATAGAATGATGCATCACAGATCAATTGCTGAATTCTGAATTAGGATAGTATTTTAAACCAGAAGAGAATTAAATGATGACAAAGAATTAGACTAATTTGAAAAAAACTACATAAACGAACCATCAATTTCACAATGATTCTAGGTTTACATATGGCAGTATAAAGCAAAAAGAATGGAAAATGTTTACTCATGGATCAATATTTTATGAACATTATTGTGGAACCAGCATAAGCTGGGTGGCCTCAACTATGTCACCACCAAAATATTAAATGACAAGGAAAATAATAGGGAGTTATTTACAGGATTATGCAGATGAATATTCCAAATCAAGATTCTATGATGGTACTGCCTTTACTTAAATAAGTGTGGACAATTGCTAAATGAGTAATCAGGATAAACAATTTAATATTTCCAGATGTAGTTGTCAACAGCATTTCTGAGAGGTAGATTTAACACCTTTAAATCAATCAATGAAACTCCTGAGTTAGACACAAAGTGCTGGAGTTAACACAGCCAGTCAGGCAGCATCTCTGGAGAAAAAGGATGGGTGATGTTTAGGGTCGGAACCCTTCTTCAGACTGCTAGTCCTGAATCTCGATGAAAGCCCTGATCTCATTGATCCCGTAATGTTGAGGGGCTAAGAGTGTTACAGAGTTAAAGTAAAACACTTCTCTGTCGAGGAAACCAAATTGCATGAGGGTGGAACTCAAAAAGGCCATTTCGCTGACAGAAGGTATTTAAAATGCATTGGGGAAGACCTGCCCAATCTCTCCATCTAACTCAGCCCCCCAAGTCCTGGCAATATCCTTGTAAATCTTTACAACACGCTTCCCAGCTTAATGGCATTTTTCCTATAGCACGGTAACCAAAGCTGAACACAATGTTCACTCATGTTCATAAAAGCAAAAATGCCTCTAACCAGTACTCTTGAAACTTATGGAGACAGGGGGAAATGCAGATGCTAGAATCTTGCAAGGAATACAAAATGTTGGAATAATATAGTGGGTCAAGCAGCATCTCTGGATGACATGGATAGGTGAACTTTATGGGTCGGGACCCTTTTTCATACTTGGAGACAGAAGAAGGGTTCCAATCCGAAATGACACCTATCCATGTCCTCCAGAGATACTGCCTGATGCACTTAGTTATTCTAGAAATGTATGTTCTACCTTTGAACCTTATATTGCAAAGCATTCCTATATTCTGGATCAACAATAATGCAGAATACAAAACAAGAGACTCTCTCCAAATTTAGTATAGCATGCCATCTTCCTCTTTGATCCAAACTCAGTCCCTTTCGATGCCGCTGTTACCTGAGAACCTCATCCCAAGAATGATAGCTCCCTTGATTGGCTATATTGTCCCCAGTTATCTCATATCCTTGGATGGTTTCAATTCTCCCATATTTGGGAACTCACCTTTCCAGTGTTTAAACAATTCCAAACCTTACACCGTTACTAAAACACTGCATAACAACATGCACAAGCTGCATAGCACTCAAATGCATCTAAGATTTGTCCTCCACAAACACCAGTTTCTATCTCGTACACCAGGAAATAGAAGCAGGAATAGGCCATTCTGCCCCTAAAGCCTGCTCTGCCACTTAGTATTATCATGGCCGTTCTATGCTGACAGCAGCTTTTCTGTGCCAGTTCCCCAAATTTCTTGATTCCACAATCTTTCACATTTTTTATTGAGTTACAGGATCATACAGCACAGAAGCATGACCTTTGACCCAACTTGTTCAAGCTGACCAAGATGACCATCTACGCTAGTCCCATTTGTCCACATTTTATCCATATCCCTCTAACCATTCCTATTCATGCATCTGTCCATGTGTCTGTCCAAAACTATACCCTTTAGTTCTTGATTCCCCAACCCTGAAAGAAGGTTGGAGTGCATTATCCCTTAGTCTCTTATGTTCCAAGGACTAAAGTCCTAACCTGCCCAATTTTTCCCTCTAACTCAATCCCTCAAGTACTGGCAACATCCTCGGAAATCTTTTCTACACTCTTTCCAGGTTAATGGCATTGTTCCTATAGCAGGGTAACCGAAACTGAACACAATACTCCAAGTGCGGTCTCACGAAAGTCATGTATAATTGTAAAAATTTGTGAATAAGAATCATGAAAAATCCAACAAACCAGGACAAACATGATTAATGATGACCAAACAAGATTTATTAAGAGAGGTCTTGTTCAGCTAACTTGATTGAGTGCTTTGATGATAGGGAGAGTGGCTTAGGGCAATGCAATTGATCTTTCAAAAGCATTTGATAATGTACCATATATTAGACTTCCTCGAAAAAAGTAAAGACTCTGGAAAAAAAGGGACAGCAGTAGCATGAAAACAAATTTCATTAGAAAATAGCCGAAAGACCGATTTTTCAGACTGAAGGGAGGTAAACAGCAATAGTTCCTAGGTTTCAGTGGTCATATGGGGAGAAAGCAGGCACGGGTTATTGATTAGGGACGATCAGCCATGATCACAATGAATGGCCGTGCTGGCTCAAAGGGCCGAATGGCCTCCTCCTGCACCTATTTTCTATGTTTTTATGTTTCTATATTCCATGTTTTTGTAAGCAATACTAATGTGGACTTCAGGAATGGTATGATTATTGAACACCAAGGATGATAATAATGATGCACAAATATGGGCTTATAGAATGGGAAAATATTTAGTAATTGGAACATTTGCATCCTATTATTTTAGGGTATTAATCACTCATTGGCTTTATCTGGAGATGATCATATTTGCAATCATTACCAGACAAAATTGGGCTAACCTCAAAAATTGGAATTGACACGATTCACCTTTCTGCCCTTGTCAACACAAATACCTTCTAATAATGGATAATGGAATCCTGAATGGGCAACTTGAGAATTGGCTATTAAGGCATCTTCAAAGGTCCAGGGAATGGATTAGTTTTTTCTCTGGCATATATTGTATCTCACAAGGAGCTAATTATATTGGTGCCTTCATGACATTACTATACTATGCCTTGAGTAATGATGTCATTGGGATTAGGTGGCAGGAGGCATATTAATGCTCAACTGCAAGGTTATTCCAAAGGAATTCTCCTACTGGATACCTCGGATAAAAATTGCACTCGCAGACTCAGCTTTGCCAAGGCTGCCACCCTGAGATATGTAAAATTCAGGAGGAAGAACATCAGTCATGCTTTTCTTCCTAAACTACCCTCCCCATGGAAATCTTCGACTGCCATGATGACTTTGACAGCTCATGCAAGTAAAGGCATCTAAACTGATTCTAAATCTTTATGATGACAATTAGAGACATTTCAACAGATTTTGATAATTGAAAGCTAAAAATTAACCATAAAAAGTAATCAATTTAAAAGGTAACTGATATCAATGTTTTGAATCTATATTACTAAATCTCTGATCTTGACCGCTTTTGGCCCACTGTGCTGCGATTTCCGACAGAACGCCGCCACCTACGGCCAACATTTTTGGCCACCTCGCTCCGAGCCCCCCTCCGCCTTACGGGTGCGAAAGATTTTTCCCATCGATGACAAATCAGAGAGATATTAATGTTTTTTTTAAATTCACCATTCTCTCTGCTGCCCCTGCCGGAGGGAGGGGGAAGGACTATAAAACCAGGAAGTGGTGTGCCTCACTCAATCTCTGCAAGATGGATGAAGCCTAGGGTCACGTCTCTCTGAGCTCTGAATAACACTGAACAAATGTCTACACAACTGTGAGTACCCTTAATGTGGTTTGAAAATGAAAATATGGTTTGTTTGAAGTAAAAAGGCACTGCCTGCAAATGGTTGTTTGGGTGCTTTGGCTTGAAGTTGAAAGGCACTACTTACTGCACATGGTGGCTTGGGTGCTCTGGCTTCAAGTTGAAAGGCACTACTTACTGCAAATGGTGGCTTGGGTTCTTTGGCTTGAAGTTGAAAGGCACTACTTACTGCACATGGTGGTTTGGGTGCTTTGGCTTTAAGTTGAAAGGCACTACTTACTGCAAATGGTGGCTTGGGTGCTTTGGCTTGAGGTTGAAAGGCACTACTTACTGCAAATGGTGGCTTGGGTGCTTTGGCTTGAGGTTGAAAGGCACTGCAAATGGTGGCTTGGGTGCTTTAGCTTGATGTTGCACTACTTACTGCAAATGGTGGCTTGGGTGCTTTGGCTTGAAGTTGAAAGGCACTACTTACTGCAAATGGTGGAGGGTGATTTGGCTTGAAGTTGAAAGGCACTTCTTACTGCAAATGGTGGCTTGGGTGCTTTGGCTTGAAGTTGAAAGGCACTACTTACTGCAAATGGTGGCTTGGGTGCTTTGGCTTGAAGTTGAAAGGCACTACTTACTGCACATGGTGGCTTGGGTGCTTTGGCTTGAAGTTGAAAGGCACTACTTACTGCAAGTGGTGGCGGGTGCTTTGGCTTGAGGTTGAAAGGCACTACTTACTGCAAATGGTGGCATGAAGTTGAAAGGCACTACTTATTGCAAATGTTGGCTTGGGTGCTGTGGCTTGAAGTTGAAAGTCACTACTTACTGCAAATGGTGGCTAGGGTGCTTTGCTTGAAGTTGCACTACTTACTGCAAATAGTGGCTTGGGTGCTTTGGCTTGAGGTTGAAAGGCATTACTTATTGCTAATGGTGGCTTTGGTGCTTTGGCTTGAAGTTGAAAGGCATTACTTACTGTAAATGGTGGCTTGGGTGCTTTGGCTTGCAGTTGAAAGGCACTACTTTCTGCAAATGGTGGCTTGGGTGTTTTGCTTGAAGTTGAAAGGCACTACTTACTGCACATGGTGGCTTGGGTGCTTTGGCTTTAAGTTGAAAGGCACTACTTACTGCAAATGGTGGCATGAAGTTGAAAGGCACTGCTTACTGCAAATGGTGGCTTGGGTGCTTTGGCTTGAAGTTGAAAGGCACTACTTACTACAAATGGTGGCTTGGGTGCTTTGGCTTGAAGTTGAAAGGCACTACTTACTGCAAATGGCAGCTTGGGTGCTTTGGCTTGAAGTTAAAAGGCACTACTGCAAATGCACTTACTTTGCACTGTATATTGATTTTAGATAAAACGCTACCACTTACGGCTGTGATTTTTGGCCATCTTACACAGTCCCTACTCCATTGAGCAGGTGCAGAGAATTCTTCCCATCATTGAAAAATAAAAGTGTTATTAGTGATTTAAAATTGTTGAGAATCTCTCACCTGTCAATCACGCCCTGAAAGCCACACCTTTTCCGGTGGGAGGGGGAGGGGTTATAAAACCCGGAAGTGTGGGTGTGGCTCAGTCTCTGCATGATGGGGGAGGGAGAGGTCATGACTCTGTCTGAGCTGTGAATCAACTCAACACACTGAATGTCCACTGAACTGTGGGTTTGGTGTTTTGTGTGGTTTTATGCTGGTTTCACCCTGCATAAGATAAGATAAGATAATTTTATTGATCACATACACCTAGGTGTAGAGAAATGCTTCTTGCCACTTTGCAGCACATAAAGAAAGAATACAAACATAACAATAATAAATAATTTTAAACATAAAAACATCCCCCCACAATGGTTCCCATTATGAGGGAAGGCACAGTGTCCAGTCCCCATCCCATGTCCACCCATAGTCGGGCCTATTGAGGCCTCCACAGTTGCCTTTAAGGAGGCCCGATGTTCCAGGCCGTTCTCGCCGGATGATGGTGCTCCGGCGTCGGGAGAATCCTCTCGGCGGCATGGGAACCCTGGAACGGCCGCTTCCCTCACCGGAGACCGCGGCTTCCGAAGCCAACAAGGCAGCGCCAGTTGGAGCTCCACCACTGGCGATCTCATCGAGAGATCCCAGGCTCCCGGTGTAAAGTTCGGCGCCGCCGCTCACTGGCCGCTCACACAGACCCGCAGCTCCGCGATGTTTATCTCGGCGGTCTTCAGCTCACCGGAGCTCCAGCGCGGCGACCCGGGCAAGGCATCGCCCACTCCGCTCCTCTCCACGATAGCGCTCCAGCGCTGTGCCGCCACCGAAGCCGAGGTTCTGGGCGGTCCCCTCAGGAAACACCGCTCCAGGCCCGCTGATAGGCCGCGAGGACGGGTCGAAACAGCAGCCTGGAGAAAAGCTGCCTCTCCGACCAGGTAGGGACCCTGAAAGATAGTTTACCCCTTCCGCCCCCCCTCCCCCCACATAAAAAAGTCTAGACCTCCAGAACAAAAACACTTTAACTAACTAAAAATAAAAAAAGAGATGAAAAAGACGGACAGCTGCTGGCTGGGCAGCCATACACAGGACAGCGCCCCCTCCAAAGTGAAATGGTATGAAGCTGCATTTGAATTTGGTGGCCTTGCACCCTGCTTGAAGTGGAATGAAACTGCACTTGAATTCAGTGGCCTTGGATCCAGCATGAAGTGGTATGAAACTGCACTTGAATTTGGTGGCCTTGCACCCTGCTTGAAGTGGTTGGAAACTGCACTTGAATTCGGTGGCCTTGCACGCTGCTCATAGTGGTAAGAAACTGCACTTAAATTTGGTGGCCTTGCACCCTGCTTGAAATGGTAGGAACATGGATTTGAATTTGGTGGCCTTGCACCCTGCTTGAAATGGAATTTCAAGGAATAGTCATGAGTCAACTGCCAGCTCACCAGCCGTTAGTGAGCTGCCAGCAGATCAGGCTTGAGGGACTGAGCTGCCACCCCAAGAACCCATGCCAGCACTCCAGAAAGCCCCCCCCCACTGGCCACCAATATTGGAATTGGTGGAGAGGTGGAATATTGCGTCGGGGGACCAGCCCTCCCGTGTGAACATGGGAACCACTTAGTCTAGTTACTATATATAATTCAAATAAAGATAAAAAAAGAAAACATTTGCCTTCACTTCCTTTTCTAATTAGGTCTACAATCCTGTTCAAACAAATGGAGTTGTGTTGGCTTGAAGCTAAGGGTCGGATACGAAGCTTATCCAATCCTCAGCACAACACACCTCAGCTCTCCCCTGGACTCATTGATGGAAGGTCTCTGTGCTGGTTTCTGATCTCTGGTGCATTACTCGTTTATTCAGTGCAAAGCAGTCACAGGAGTCACTAACCTGCTCACCAGTCATCCTCCTCTGAACTGCCACCAAAACCTTCAGCCCAATTTCCCAACGAGGATTATTTCTCCCATTTAATTAACCCTTTACTTTTTGTTATTTATATTGATCTATTATTTCAACTGATCTGTTGATTAGGTTTGATTCATAATATTCAATCTCTATGCCTTATTTGTTCCAATCCTACTATATCCTTTTTTAGCTAAGGGATTCAAAACATGGCATGGTATTCCAGGTGTGACCTCATTCACAATTCTAACCTGTACAGTTCGAACTAAACCTCCCTATTCTTTAACTCCAGACCCTTAGCCAATATAGGCAAAAATGCCATTTGTCTTAACTACTCGTTGGACCTACCTACATTTTTTGTGAGTCATGCAGTTGAATGCCTGTACTAAACTTCCACCCTTATTTTCATCTGCAACCTAGGAAGGATGACATATCCACTCTAAATATAATCAGTTTCTTTGTACATCCTTAATTTTCAATATCTCAACCAAATCTTCTTTTGTTGTAATCATTACAGCATCTTTTTCCTTGGTAAGGAGAGATGTAACGTACCTCAGCCATGCCCTCTGCCTCTGTGAACAGGTCGCTAATCTTCCCTACCCCTCTTCTTACAATTTATTTTTTATTTATCTGAATACTAAAGACGAGATTATTTATAGGTGGAAGGTACACAAAATTGCTGGGGAAACTCAGCGGGTGCAGCAGCATCTATGGAGCGAAGGAAATAGGCGACGTTTCGGGCCGAAACCCTTCTTCAGACTGTCATTTTCAATCACTTGTCTTTTTCTCCCTTTGATCTCTTCGTTTTTCAGCCTTTAACTTGTGTTTCAAACAGGATATGTGTAAGAAGGAACTGCAGGTGCTGGTTTACACTGAGGATAGATACAAGGTAACGGGATAACAGTGGGTTAAGCAGCATCTCTGGAGAAAAGGAGCAGGTGACGCATTGGCTCAGAACGCTTTTTCAGAAGAAGGTCTGAAGTAGGATTCCAATCCAAATTGTCACCTACTCCTTTACTCCAGAGATGATGCCTGACCCGCTGAGTTACTCCAGCATTTAGTGTTTATCTTTGCTACAAATATCTATTAGTTCTGTTTCATTCGGCTCTCTGTCCTTATGTTATTCAGGGTGGTCTGGCTTTAGTTCCCTACTTCATTGAAAACCCACCATTTTGCTTGCCAATTATTGGTTCCAATTTAACTAGGCCATATCTGTCCTAATCTATTTAAATTAAGTCTTAAACTGAGAAATTTGTCTCTCCTTCTGTCTATTGCTAACAATCCCTCGATTAAACCGTCTACTTTTGATAGGGTGTTTGTTCAATGGAAAAACCTAGGAATTAATACTGTGGGAGACCTCTATAAGAAGGGGACTTTCTTTTCTTTTCAAGAACTACAGGAGAAATATCATTTGAAAGCAAACAATCTTTTTAGATACCTTGAAATCCGAGATTATGTGAAAACATACACACAAGATTGTCCTTTTATGGGTCCAGATATATTAGACGACTGTCTGAATAGACATGCCGATACGAGTAAGTTGATATCTAATATTTATAACATTCTCTTAAATGCTGATACCCCACTTTCTGAGATGTATAGGCGAGCATTGGAAGACGAGTTGGATTTATCTATTTCAAAAGATATATGGGAGGAAAGCCTACTATACATACATTACAGTTCTTCAAATGTCAGGCACTGCCTAATACAATTCAAAATATCATGGTCAGCGCATAGAACGTGGGTCAAAGGGTCTGTTCCTGTGCTGTACTATTCCATGTTCCATGTTTTGTTTTATTGGACATGCCTTAGACTGTCTCAGTTCCTCACCTCCCTGCCGGAATGGACCCAAACTTTAGAACAAATCTACACTCCAGAGCCAAAGCCAACAAAACCTCAGTTGTGGATGGTGGGAGGTTGCTTACAATTGTGCATGGTGGGATGTCCAGCTCAAATCACTGTCAGTTCATTTACTCTGGCATATGAAAATGTATTTGCTGTACAAGTAATTTCCATGTATTTCCCACACACAGCCAATATATGGACCACTTCCCATATAAAGCAGATATCGATTTTAAAGTTCATCATCAACTTAAATGAGCCTCTGATCCATTGTGCAAAAGTTGTTTGAAGACCGACCTCAAATTAATGACCTATTTTTCAGCAGTGGTTCATGCTCAGAGCTGCACTGTGAAGATATCTGAAAGCAATGCAATGCCATTTTCACTGATTCCTCCAAATTCAATGGAAGGATTAGCAAACCAATATTCACATCCTCTCTCACACAAACATCCCGAACACTGAAGTTCGAGTTGTCCTCAGTCGCCTATGTGTTTGTTCATATGCTCGACACCGGGCTCTTAAAACAGGCACACTATTCTGAGCTGTCATGGGAAGGGGCTACCAGGCAGAGAGGGAAAGATTCAAGGAAGTTCTCTGACCCCTTTAAAAATTGCAACATCTCCACTGTTTCCTGGGAACCTCTGGTCCTTGACCTGAAGTTAAAGGAGGACAATTCAGGTTGATATTGAAAATTTGTGTATTGGGAGTACATAGATATCATTCATAAGCAGTAGGAGGATATCACCTCACAAACTACCACATCTGTCCTGTCTGTGGAAGAGTCTGTGGTTCCCACATCAGCCTTATCAGCAACCTCAGAAGCCATAATCCAGAGCAGAAGCAAATCCTCCACCATTCCAAGGGACTGCCAGTGAAGAAGACAATGTTGCTGGAACGTCAATATGTACAGTACTTGGGTTTCAGATCTCTGCAGAGGGTCTTCAACCTGAAATCTCACATTTCAAAGACAAAAGCAGCAATTGCTATCACCATAAATAGCAGCGAGAAAAAAATAACTATATTGCAAGTTTTAAACTTAACACTTGAACAAGCTTACACATAAGCATCAATTTCATTCACCTGACATGAGAAAACTGCTTGAAACAGTGATGTGCATTCAAGTGTGGAAACATAATTCATATTCTTATTGAAAAAGGATAAGAGCCATTTCTAAATCCAATTACATACATAGAAAAAAGGTGCAGGAGTAGGCCATTCGGCCTTTCCATCCAGCACCACCATTCAATATGATCATGGCTGATCATCCACAATTAGTACCCCATTCCTGCCTTCCCCCTCATCCCTTGATTCCGCTAGCCCTAAGAGCTCTATCTAACTCTCTTTTGAATGTATCCAGTGAATCGGCCTCCACTACCTTCTGAGGCAGCGAATTCCACAAATTCACAACTCTCTAGGTGAAAAAGTTTATCCTCATCTCAGTTCGAAATGGCCTATCCCTTATTCTTAAACTGTGGCCCTTGATTCTGGATTCGCCCAACATCAGGAACATGTTTCCTGCATCTCGCGTGTCCAATCCCTTAATAATTTTATATGTTTCTATAAGATCCCCTCTCATCTAAATTCCAGTGAATACAAGCCCAGTCATTACATTCTTTCATCATAAGACAGTCCCGCCATTCCATGAATTAACCTTGTGAATCTACGCTGCACTCCCTCAATAGCAAGAATGTCCTCCCTCGTATTAGGAGACCAAAACTGCACACAATACCCCAGGTGTGGTCTCACCACGGCCCTGTACAACTGCAGTAGGACCTTTTTGCTCCTATACTCAAATCCTCGTGTTATGAAGGCCAACATGCCATTAGCTTTCTTCACTGCCTGCTGTACCTGCATGCTTACTTTCAGTGACTGATGTACAAGGACACTCAGCTCTCGTTGCACTTCCCCTTTTCCTAATCTGACACCATTCATATAATAATCTTCCTTCTTGTTCTTGCCCATCACTCCCATTAGGATCTTTTTGCCCTTACAATTTCTCAGTTCTGTCCCCAATGACTCTACATCGTCTGATTCTATGTCACCCTTCACAAAGGAATTTCATTCCTTACCAACAGAGCTATCTTTTCGATAGGACGTATAACCATGAATAATCAGTTCCCAGCTCTGATCCTCTTGCAGCCATGTCTCTGTAATTCCCATCACATCATACCTACCAATCACTAACTGAGCCCCATGCTCATCCACTTTATTTCTTATACTTTGCACATTCATATATAACACTTTTAATTCGGCATTCACCTCCTCTCTCATGCTGTCCTATTTCACCTGACCTTACTCTCTTATCCCTTCTTGAACTTTCCGTCCCATTAATTCAGGTGTCTTTCATAACTTTTCCTGTACTCTCTTTCCTTTTAACTCCATCCTTATACTTCCAATTTGTCGACCCCTCCCTCCCGCTATTTAGTTTAAACCCACCCGTGTAGCACTAGCAAACCTGCCTGCCAGAATGTTGGTCCCCCTCCAGTTAAGGTGCAACCTGTCCCTTTTGTACTTGTCACCCCTACCCCAGAAGAGATCCCAGCGGTCTATAAATCTAAATCCCTGCCCCCTGCACCAGTTCCCCAACCACACATTCAGATCCCCTATCTCCCTGTTCCTGCCCTCACCAGCACGAGGTTCTGGAAGCAAACCAGAGATAACCACCCTGGAGGTCCTGCTTTTCAGCCTTCTTCCTATATTTCTAAACTCGCATTGCAGAGCCTCCTTCCCCTATTCCCCAACGTCGATTGTGCCGACATGTACAACCACTTCCGGCTGCTACCCTTCCCCCTTGAGGATGCCCAGCAATCGGGCCGAGACGTCTTGGACCCTGGCACCAGGGAGGCAACAAACCATCTTCAAGTCTCGCCTGTTACCACAGAATCTCCTGTCCGTACCACTCACTATTGAGTCATCTACCACTACGGCGTTACCTGACGTAGGACTCTCCGGTTGAGCCCCATTGCCAGGATTTGATTGAAAGACCTGTCCGCCGCTCGGACTGGAAGTGTTGTCCATCCCAGCAGCTTCCAAGAGGGTGTACCTATTTTCAGGCTCTCCTGCACTCCACGCTTACTTCCCTTCCTCATCGTCACCCACCTTCGCTCTTCTTGTATCCTTGGTGTAACAATGTAATTGTACGTCCTGTCCAGGAAGCTCTCGTTTTCCCGGATGGTCCTGAGATCATGCAGCTTCTCTAACACAGTCCTTCAGGAGCTGCACCTGGACACAATTTCCACAGGTGTAGTTGTCAGAGGCCCCAGCAGTGTCCCTGACTTCCCACATCCTGCAAGAGTCACACTGCAGCAACTTGCCTGCCATTATTTCAGTGGACAAATCCCAATTGGTTATGCCACTCACCTTGAAAGTAGTCTCCTCGCCGAAGACTCTTGAGCCAAAGACTCGCACTTTACTCACCAAGGCACTTCACCTCAACAAGGCCGCTCCACTACAGCTGCACTTATTTTTATCTGCTACCTACTCAACTACTTTAGGGCTCATTTGACATTACTTGAACCTGGGCCTTTGGCGCTCTTTTTAAATCTTCATTCCACCTGACTCACCTTCTTTCAGCCAATACTCGTCCTCGCTGCTTCTGGCTGCTGCTTCTCTCCGACCTTCACGGTAAATTTGTATGATTCAAAATATAATGGATAATACTAAGTTTAGATACAATGCCTCTTTCAGCAAGATTAATGTTTTTGTACATTGCTGGATAAAATATGAAATGACTGTTGTAGTAAATGTAATACATAAGCACATTGGATTATATTCCAGCATGGTGCCTTTGCTCCTCCTTGTGGTCTTTTACAGTAAGAACATTGTGAATTATTTGCTCTTTTGATTCTGGTGTTCTGGATTTTTACGGGATTGCCTCCCATCGTTTCAGATAGACACAAAAAGCTGAAGTAACTCAGCGGGACAGGTAACATCTCTGAAGAGAAGAAATGGGTGATGTTTCGGGTTGAGACCCTTCTTCAGACTCGCTGAGTTACTCCAGCTGTTCGGTTTAAACCAGCATCTGCAGTTCCTTCTTACTCATCCCGCTGTCTCAGGGTGCATTTACTTGTTTATGGATACCTTCGTGAATGCAGGTGACCTGAACTTAGTGACCAAGCTTCAGTGGTCATTACTCATCTACGTTCCACTGCTGGCCTCTACGTGGAGAACCTGCTGAGATTCCAAAGCTGGGAAACCTCTTCTTGACTCAAGTTAACCTCCTGTGTCAATTTAAACCTGGCCGTGCAGGAGGAAAAATGACGTTTTTGTTTTGGTATAGTTTGTTTCATATTTACAGGTGTTTATCAGCATTTTAGTGGATTTTGTGTTTTTTCTAAAGTAGTGTAGCGGCAGATTTTTATATCGTTCAAGAGATTACCTAGCCGTTAAGTGGACTACATGATTACGGTGAATGTCGTTATACACATGTGAGCCAAATTCTTCCAGTATTCTTTTATTTTTATTTTTATTTTTTATTTTTTTATTTATTAGAAGCAAATGCACAAAAATATAACCAACGGCATTTGACATAACACAATTATTGTACAGCTTCAATTTTGACTTTTAGCTATAGTTAGAAGAAAAGAAAGGAGACAAAGCAAGAGAGAGAAAAAGTGAAATGTGCAAAGAGCAAAGATAGAACCCCTAGACTACCAAAGTGGTGTAGCCAAAGAGTAAATAAAAGAAAGAAGAAAGGAATAGAGAAATAAAAAAGACAAAAAAAGAAAGAAAAAAGTGATGATATACCTGCCTCGCATCCCTCCCCACCCATCACCCAACCCGTAATTAGATTTAACTCCAAAATTGTCTTATACCATACTATCCTTGTAATAAATTAATGAATGGAGTCGATGTCTTCAAAAAATGAACTGTTTTTTCTGCTAAGACAAGTCTAATATTTTCAAGATGTAGCGTCTCAGACATGATTGTAATCCACATTTTAAGTGTAGGGACAGATGTATGTTTACAAAATTTGAGTACAGGTATTAGTTTTTTTGCCATTATCAGGCCATAATTAAGGAAATATCTTTGAAATAATGATAGCTCAGAGCAGGCTTCTGACTTCTGCGGGCGCCTCTGTGGTGCCGAGCGGTCAGCCAGTAGGCTGGGCGGCCAGGCAGGCGAGACCACTTCACGGCCTCCGTGGTGCCCAGCGTCGACTGCTTCATCCGACCAAGGCTTCTACACGCGGGGCCCTGGCCATGGTTCTATGCGGCGATCCAGGAGGCATCGAGACCGCAGTGGGGCCACGCGATGATGGGGCCACGGCGGCGGTAGGGCCTTGTGACGATGGGGCCACTGCGGCATTGGGGCCTCACGGCTATGGAACTGCGGCGGCGGTGGGGACTCGCAGCAGCGGTGGGGGCCCTTGCTGAATTTCAAAATCCGCGGAGAAATCTATCTATTTCTCTTCAGTTTTTTTTCCTGTCTCATTACTGATGGGGATGAAGGGGAATAGAGGGAGAAGAGGGGGGAGTGGGGGATGTAGGGAGTGGGGAATAGAGGGAGAGGAGGGCAGTGGGGGAGGTGAGGAGTGGTAGTGGGGGGGGGATAGGGGGAGGTGAGGATTGGCGGAGGTGGGGGATAGGAGGGTGGTGGAGAGGGGGAGGGGGAGGGAGGGAGAGGGAGGGAGAGGGAGGGAGGGAGGGAGGGAGGGAGGGAGGGAGGGAGGGAGGGAGGGAGGGAGGGAGGGAGGGAGGGAGGGAGGGAGGGGGGGAGGGAGGGAGGGAGGGAGGGAGTGACTGAGGGTCGGGGAAAGGAGAGGGCGGGAGAGGTGAGGGAGTGATTAGGGGAGGAAGAGAGGGGAAGATCCTGGGGAGATGATGAGGGAGAGGAGTGGGTAAGGAGGAGAGGGGAGGGGGGGAGTGGGGGAGGTGAGGAGGGAGAGTGGGGGAGGAGTGGGGATAGAGGGAGAGGAGGGCAGTTGGGGAGATCAGGAGAGATAGTCGGGGGGATAGGGGAGGTGAGGAATGAGGGAGGTGGGGGATAGAGGGATAGGAGGGTGTAGTGAGGGGAGAAGAGGTATGGAGGGAGGGTGAAAGGGAGTGACTGAGGGTAGGGGAAAGGATAGGGTGGGGAAGATGAGGAAGGGATTGGGGGAGGGGAGGAGGAGGGGAAAGAAAAGGGAGGGTGAAGAAGAGGGGGAGGGAGTGCCGGGGGATAAGGGGAAATGAGCCACGCCTGCACAGTTGGGGGCTATGTGTGAGTGGTGGAATAGTGCGCTGGGGAACGGGTTGTATTGTGGACAGCCACCCAACGGGTCCCACTTAGTCTGGTGGGAAAATATAAACGGTATTGAACCATGGTCTCAGTCATTTGAACTATATATTGCACAAGGATCTTTGTGTCTTTTTTTTTTGTAAACCAGCCTCTGCAGTTAGTCTCCATGTTACCACTGCTTGCATGAACTGTTTATTACAAGTGGGATGTTACACATCCAGAACCACGTAATCAAATAATGCATTTTGTATTCGAGAAGCTGCAATGTTATACTTGCAATTAGTGATCGATTTTACACTACAATCAATCTCCTAGGGTCAGGGACAACCACAAGGACGACGAAAACAGACAGCATGGGCACAGGTCCCACCACTAAACATTAAGTGCTGTATGTAATGTGTGATTGTTTAAAGTACCCTCCAAAAACTGTCAGCTTTAAAGTGCTGCACATGTACACTCTGGAGTTTAGAAGGTTGAGAGGGGATCTTATTGAAACATATAAGATTGTTAAAGGTTTGGACATGCTAGAGGCAGGAAACATGTTCCCGATGTTGGGGGCATCAAGAACCAGTGGCCAGTTTAAGAATAAGGGGCAAGCCATTTAGAACGGAGACGAGGAAAAACTTTTTCTCACAGAGAGTTGTGAGTCTGTGGAATTCTCTGCCTCAGAGGATGGTGGAGGCCGGTTCTCTGGATACTTTCAAGAGAGAGCTAGATTGGGCTCTTAAAGATAGCCAAGTCAGGGGATATGTGGAGAAGGCAGGAATGGGGTACTGATTGGGGATGGTCAGCCATGATCACATTGAATGGCGGTGCTGGCTCAAAGGTCGAATGGCCTACTCCTGCACCTATTGTCTATTGTCTGTCTATCTCCGTCCACGTTAGTGACTGGGAAACGGTTTTCCCCTATTCCCCACCCGCCACATAAAAAAGACTAGGAAAATAAGAATACAGTGTGAACTGACGCATTATTATGGTGGGAAAGTACGATGACAAAGCGCTGAATAAACAAAATAAACATCCTTTAACACTTTAGAAGCACATAAATCCAATGCAACTTCTTTGGGCGCAACTTTGTGAAAATTCTGATGGCATGGATTGCTGTTTCAGCAAATAATCCTATTCTTGCCTTAGGAAGAGTGTACTTGCTGATACTGCAAAACATATGTGATATGCAGATATTACTTTGCAAATAAATGAATGCCTTGTACTTTCTTCTTATTTGCATGATGTTCTTAAGGGGACTAATATGAAAATCTTCTCACTGAAGCAATGTTTTTACATTTAATTTTCACTGGATCAAAATGCTTTCCCAAAAAAGCCAACAAGCTTTTGCCTTTAAATACAAGGAAGAACATGGAGGCAATTAATTATTTCCATATACACATTTAGCATTGTGTTTGTCTGCAATAAAATTACTTGGCCAGATTGTGCTGAGCTTTGCTCGTACTGCCCAAAAGAATTGCCAGTGTTTAGCCATTTAAATGGTCATAGCTCAAAAATTCCATGCGTACATCAGTCAGAATGTTTTCACTAGGTACACAAAATTGCTGGGGAAACTCAGCGGGTGCAGCAGCATCTATGGAGCGAAGGAAATAGGCGACGTTTCGGGCCGAAACCCTTCTTCAGACTATGCTGCTGCACCCGCTGAGTTTCCCCAGCAATTTTGTGTACCTTCGATATTCCAGCATCTGCAGTTCCCTTTTGAACAGAATGTTTTCACTGTTCAGCTGAACCCACCCAGCACTTAATGGCAAGTATACTTTCAAGTACCGGAAGTGGCGGCGCTGGGAACGGCTGCGGCTCGCCTGCAGTCCGTTTGTCTTTACTTTTTTGTGTTGTTTTTTTCGTTTTGTCTAGTTGGGTTTTTGGTTTTTAGGTTGTGTTTATGTGGGGGGTGGGGGGTTGAAACGGGGTTTGCTGTCTCTCCCTTGGGGGGAATACGACTTTTTCGTCGTATCCCCCCTCTCTGCCTCCGTCTGCGCTGAGGCCTAATGGCGGAGCTGGCGACCTCGGGACTCCGGAGGCAGCCTGTCAGGACTCGCCCTGGGCTCGCTCCCTTGAGGGCGGCCCAGCTCGGGGCTGGAACTGCGCTCCCGTGAGGACGGCCTGGCGAGGGGCCGAGACTCTCCCGTGAGGGGCTGTGGCACTCCCATCGGAGTGGCCCAGCCCGAGGGTGGAACGGCGCTCCCGTCGGAGTGGCCCAGCCCGAGGGTGGAACAGCACTCCCGTCGGAGTGGCCCAGCCCGAGGGAGGAACGGCACTCCCGTCGGAGTGGCCCAGCCCGAGGGTGGAACGGCACTCCCGTCGGAGTGGCCCAGCCCGAGGGTGGAACGGCACTCCCGTCGGAGTGGCCCAGCCCGAGGGAGGAACGGCACTCACGTGAGGGCGATCCGGCTCGGGGCTGGAACGGTGCTCCGGTGGCTGGGACAGCGTTCTGGCGGCGGTGACCTGGGTCCGGGGTTGAGCCGCGGGCCAGCGGCTGCGTCCGTTGGACTGGAGGGCGGCAGCTTCGACCACCCCGGACCGCGGTGTTTGAGCCGGCCCGGTGCGGGGTTCGGTGAGCCGCGGGACTGTTTGTACCATCGCCCGGTGGGGAATCGCCTCAGCGCAGAGGGAGAAGAGGAGGGAAGAGACTGCAGCCCTATGATTTTTGCCTCCACCACAGTGAGGTGCTTGGAGGACTCACTGTGGTGGTGTTAATTTGTGTTTATTGTTGTTATTATTGTATGATGTATGTATGACTGCAGGCACGAAATTTCGTTCAGACCATAAGGTCTGAATGACAATAAAGGCATTCAATTCAATTCAATTCAATTCAAGTAGTAAGTTACTAGTTCGACATTCTAATGGTAGCTATGTATCTATATTACTAAAAGTCTGATCTTGACCACTTCCTGTTGTTCTGTATATTGATTTTAGAAAAAACGCTGCCACTTATGGCTGTGATTTTTGGCCATCTTACTCAGAGTCCCCCTCCGCTGCGGAGGACAAGAGGATTTTTCCCATCGATGAAAAATAAAACAGTTATTAGTGTTTAAAAAATGTTGAGATTCTCTCTCCTGAAGGCCACGCCCTTTCCGGACGGACTATAAAAAGTGTTGAGTGCCTCAGTCAGTCTCTGCAAGATGGGGGAAGCAAGAGGGTCACGTCTCTCAGTCTGAGCTGTGAATAACACTGAACACATGTCAACTAAACTGGGAGTGGTTTTACTAACCTGTCAGTGCCCTATATTTGTGGTTTGAAAATATAGTTTGGAAATGCTAAAGCTGTGTTGCCTTTGGTTTGGAAATGCTAAAGCTGTGTTGCCTTTGGTTTGGAAATTCAGATTCAGATTCAGATTCAAACTTTATTGTCATTGTGCAGTGTACAGTACAGAGACAACGAAATGCTAAAGCTGTGTTACCTTTGGTTTGGAAATGCTAAAGCTGTGTTTCCTTTGGTTTGGAAATGATCAAGCTGTGTTGCCTAATTAAAGTTGCCTTGCCTAATTAAAGTTGCCTTGCCTAATTAAAGTTGCCTTGCCTTCTATATAATTAAAAGTCTAATCTTGACCACTTCCTGTTTGTGCTTTATATTGATTTTAGAAAAAACGCTACCACGTACAGCTGTGATTTTTGGCCATCTTACTCACAAGTCCCCCTTCCGCTCATCAGGTGCCAAGGATTTTCCCATTGATGAAAAATAAAAGAGTTATTAGTGTTTATAAAATGTTGCAATTCTCTCTCCTGTCAATCAAGCCATGAACCCCACGCCCCTTCTGTGGGGGGGAACTATAAAACCCAGAAGTGTGGGCGTGGCTCAGTCTCTGCAAGATGGAGGAGGGAGAGGTCAAGACTCACTGTCTTCAGTGGCCTTGCAGCACCCTGCTTGAAATGGTATGAAACTGCACTTGATTTTGGTGGCCCTTGCACACTGCTTGAAGTGGTAAGAAGCTGCACTTGAATTTGGTGGCCTTGCACCCTGCCCAATAATCCATTTGGCCCACAATGTCCATACTAGCCCTCTGGAAACCAGTCCCTTCACCCCACGACCCCCATACTACCGCTCCAGAAAGCCCCCCCCCCCCCCGCCCCCTGGCCACTAATATTGGAATTGGTGGAGAGGTGGAATATTGCGTTGGGGGACCAGCCCTCCCATGTGATGCTGTCTAGTGAAACTATATGTTATGTTTAAGCATGATATAATAATTTTACTATTGTGAAACAGATGACTTACATTGGGAAAACTTTACCGATAGACCACCAGGGGCGCCGAATGATTGGCAACCCCAGACAACAGTCGGTCTGCTTTTTTATCTTTGTAAAAATGTTGGTGCATTTTAAAAGTTTTAGTAAATGTTTGTGTAAATGTTTCATGTGGGGGGAGGGGGAATTCTTTTTTCAATTTCTTACCTTGCCGGAGATGCGATTACTTTCTGGGACATGTCTCCGGTCGCTTTGCAGCCTGCAATCGATGGAGCTGGAGGCCTCCTCAGACTGACCTTGAGCGCTCCCGCGGGGCATGGACTTAACATCAGAGTTGATCCCTTGCCTGGGATTGCTCCAACTTCGGCCTTTACCATCGAGCTCGCAGTCTAGGGAGAGGCTAGTCGGGAGCTCCAACGAACACAGAGGCTTGACCAGCCACGACGCAGGGTTCGATCGTCGGCGCGGGGGAGCTGACATCGGCCTGATGCAGGAGCTGATCAGCCCTTCCCCGAAGGCCCAAACACCGCCGGCTATGGGAGTCAAGATTTAACCGAGTCAACGGAGGGCTCGAGGCCCCCGACCGTGGGAGAGCAAACAAGGGAATCGATTGAACTTTTATTTTTCGCCTTCCATCACAGTAAGGAAAGTGGAGGAGTCACTGTGGTGGATGTTTATGTTAAAATGTATTTTATGTTTTCTGTTGCTTTTTATTTTGTATGACTGACTTGGCAAATGAAATTCCTCGTATGTTGCAAAACATACTTGGCTAATAAAGTACTATTGTGATTGTGATTGTATTAGTAAATGCTAAAATTGTGAACTAAACAACTTTCTACTTCAATTATTATATAGAATGCAAAATCAAAACATATTTGTTCGGCTACATTATTATTGAAAGGTTTCTGGTTTGGATACATTTAGTAATTTAGCCACAAATTGGACCCAAAAAACTACCCAAACTTGGTGATGCGCTTTTCCTCAGATTTCTGCTGACTCGTACTGCCAAATAAAAAATCTGCCACATCCAAGCAACATTGAAAAATCATATTTCTCAATAACAACGATGGCATATCCATGAGTTGTAACCTGAAGCACTTTAATTAACACAGCTGAAAAAGAATTTATCACCAAAAGCTGGCATTTTAATCATGATGTCTGTTCCAGCATCTGATACTAATGTGACTTTAAATAACTGAAGAAATATATTACACTATTTATGTAAGGATTATGGTAAATTAAGAAATATACATAAACGCTTTTATAACAGACCAACATAGAAATATAGATAAGTACAGCACTGGAACAGGCCCAGACGGTCTACAAGTCAGCTCCAAACATGATGCCAAGCTAAATTAATCGCTGCCTGCTTATGATCCATACTCCCTCATTTATGTTCATGTTCTTCCTCCTAACCGAGTGCAAAAGAGTGGGGAAATTGGATTAAACTTGTACTTAAAAATGCTCAATCCTTTGTAATTGAAAAACTGATGTTAAGAAAAACAATTACAAAAACTGACACACTGGTAAAATCTCTACATAGCAAAGTATAGGAGCAAAGCTCAAGCTTGCAGTTTCTATTTCATGTTAGAAGAGTAGAACAGTATAAAATGCTGGTATAGACAATAGATAAAGGGTACCAGCCAGCACCGCCAGTCAATGTGATCATGGCTGATCATCCACAATCAGTACCCGTTCCTGCCTTCCCCCCCCACCAATGTCCACAATATGATATTTTTTTCATCTAGCATTCTTCATATTTTCAATTATCATGTCCTCAGATTTATTTGTTTGACCATTATAATCCATTATAATCCATTTTGTAAACTAACAACAAGAGATGACAGCACCTAATCAGCTCCTCGATTCTCTCTGAAATTAAAGCTTTTCAAATGAATGAGGAATCGATATGCAAAAGACCCATGATGAACCTTTATAATACATTGGTTTGCCAACAATCGGAGAATTGTGGGCATATTAAAGATATAAAAATACTGAGAAGTGTAGAAAATACTTACCAAAATGATTTTCCTGGGATGAAGGATTTTGTTTATGTGGATAGACTGAAGTAGCTCGAGTTGTTCTCCTTAGAACAAAGGCTGGAAGGAAACATGACAGGGTGTTTAATATTATGAAGCATATGAATGAATATGAAGAAAATATTAATATTAGCGGGGAGTCACAAATTAGGCGATATTGAATGAAGAAGGTTGACAAAAGAACCTGAAGTGACTTGAGGAGAGGTAGGAGGGGACTGGGACTAGCTGTATTGCTCTGCACTATGGCCAGTATTTACTCAATTGCTGAAATGACCTTCTTGAAAGTTGTAACCATTCTATGATTCCATAACAGGAAAGATTTCACACGCTTAATCCATTAGTTCATACAGAACAAGCTTAGTTCATTACCAATCCCAGCAATTAACTGACACCTTTTTCTACTGTGATAGCATCAAATGTGGGGATAAACCATCAAAGTGTAAAATAACAACTGTTTGTGCCTGGAATGTTAATAAAGCTAGTTACAACGTATATTTGGAAATAAAATGATTATTTCTTCATGCGTAACAACAGGAAAGGCAAAAAATTAATTGCAAGATATTTTTTAACCTGATAAATATTAAAAAATAAGCTTGTCTTATTATTCTTTATGAATAATTCAATCCTTGAAAAGTTAAAAGTCTGACTTTCAATTTAATTTATTACATGTTCTCAGATCCAATATTTTGCTTCATATTTATTATCGTAGTACATCATCAACAGGATCACACTGACAATAGACAATAGGTGCAGGAGTAGGACATTCGGCCCTTCGAGCCAGCACTGCCATTCAATGTAATCATGGCTGATCATCCCCAATCAGTACCCTGTTCCTGCCTTCTCCCCATATCCCCTGACTCCGCTATTTTTAAGAGCCCTATCTAGCTCGCTCTTGAAAGCATCCAGAGAACCTGCCTCCACTGCCCTCTGAGGCAGAGAATTCCACATACTCACCACTCTCTGTGAGAAAAAGTGTTTCCTCATCTCCGTTCTAAATGGCTCATCTCCGTTCTAAATATTTTTAAACTGTGGCCCCTGGTTCTGGACTCCCCCAACATTGGGAACACGTTTCCTGCCTCTAGCATGTCCAAACCTTTAAACAATCTTATATGTTTCAATAAGATCCCCTCTTAACCTTCTAAACTCCAGAGTGTACAAGCCCAGCCGCTCCATTCTCTCTGCATATGACAGTCCCACCATCCCAGGAATTAACCTTGTAAACCTACGCTGCACTCCCTCAATAGCAAGAATGTCCTTCCTCAAATTAGGGAACCAAAACTGCACACAATACTCCAGGTGTGATCTCACTAGGGCTCTGTACAACTGCAGAAGGACCTCTTTGCTCCTATATTCGATTCCTCTTGTTATAAAGGCCAACATGCCATTCGCTTTCTTCACTGCCTGCTGTACCTGCATGTTTACTTTCATAGACTGATATACAAGGACCCCCAGATCCCATTGTACTTCCCCTTTTCCCAACTTGACGCCATTTAGATAGTAATCTGCCTTCCTGTTTTTGCTACCAAATTGGATAACCTCACATTTATCTGCCCACTCCTCCAACCTGTCCAAGTCACCCTGCATTCTCATAGCATCCTCCTCACAGTTCACACTGCCACCCAGCTTTGTGTCATCTGCAAATTTGCGAATGTTACTTTGAATCCCTTCATCCAAATCATTGATGTATATTGTAAATAGCTGCAGTCCCAGCACCGAGCCTTGCGGTACCCTACTAGTCACTGCCTGCCATTCTTAAAGGGACCCGTTAATCCCTACTCTTTGTTTCCCGCCTGCCAACCACTTCTTTATCCATGTCAGCACTCTACCCCATATACCATGTGCCCTAATTTTGCCCACTAATCTCCTATGTGGAACCTTATTAAAAGCTTTCTGAAAGTCCAGGTACACTACATCCACTGGCTCTCCCTTGTCCATTTTCCTGGTTACATCTTCAAAAAATTCCAGAAGATTAGTCAAGCATGATTTCCCCTTCGTAAATCCATGCTGACTCGAACCGATTCTGTTATTGCTATCCAAATGTTCGGCTATCTCATCTTTTATAATTGACTCCAGCATCTTCCCCACCACCGATGTCGGGCTAACTGGTCTATAATTCCGTTTTCTCTCTCCTGCCTTTCTTAAAAAGTGGGATAACATTAGGTACCCTCCAATCCACAGGAACTGATCCAGAGTCTATAGAACATTGGAAATTATCACCAATGCATCCACGATTCCTAGAGCCACTTCCTTAAGTACCCTGGGATGCAGACCATCAGGCCCTGGGGATTTATCAGTCTTCAGTCCCATCAGTCTATCCAACACCATTTCCTGCTTAATGTGGATTTCCTTCAGTTCCTCCGTCACCCCAGATCCTCTGGCCACTACTATATCAGGAAGATTGTTTGTGTCCTCCTTAGTGAAGACAGATCCAAAGTACCTGTTCAACTCATCTGCCATTTCCTTGTTCTCCATAATAAATTCGCCTTTTTCGGTCTTGATGGGTCCAACTTTGGTCTTAACTAATTTTTTCCTCTTCACATACCTAAATAAGCTATCCTGCTTTTAATTCTTGGCTGGCTTACCTTCGTACCTCATTTTTTCTCCCCGTATTGTCTTTTTAGTTATCTTCTGTTGTTCTATAAACATTACCCAATCCTCTTGCTTTCCTGCTCATCTTTGCTACGTTGTACTTTGTAATTCAGCAAGTTTACAGAATAAATAAAGCTGTCCTATATACTGAGTGTACACAAAATTGCTGGGGAAACTCAGCGGGTGCAGCAGCATCTATGGAGCGAAGGAAATAGGCGACGTTTCGGGCCGAAACCCTTCTTCGTGAGTGTTTCCTCACACCAGTGAAGGAAAAGGCAGCCAATACTACCATCTAGTGGTAGAGCAAATTGCACTGTGAGATGGATTTCTCCAGATCCAGGCAGAGGGTAAACAATTGTTCATAACCCTGCACATGAACTGCACTGACAATGAAGAGATGTAAGAGTATGTGTGAACAGAAAAAGATCTTAATTCCAAGCAGCTGGTCTCCTATCTGGACAGAGTTTTCACTCTATAATGGCATCAAGGGACTTAACCCGAAAGAATGTCTGTCCACTTCCTTCCACAGGTACTTCCTGACCTTGTCAGTTCCTCCTGCGGTCTGTTTTTTACCCTGCGTCCCCAAAGTAGATCCTCAGATATTTCAAGCCTGATTTAATTTTCTTGGACTACTTTCCAGAATGTTTGTTTAATAGACCATGGCTTAATATGTAAGAAAAAGCCTATCTGTAACTTGTGCTTATATGTGCTTGCGTTTTATAGCTGAAATTGATTGATTGGGTGGTAATTGCCTCGATAGAATTGATATGTCCCAAATACTCCCTGTTGGATTGCAACCTTGTCGTGGTCGGGGAACTTGTGTGTCTCAGTGACCTCTAGATCTATGCCAGCGGGAGATTCGTCTCCTGTGAGGGTCTCCTATGCTGGGCAGGTAGAAGGGTAGAGGCAAGACGAAGAGCGATCCACTGGTCCTCCAGGTTGGAGGTTGAGCACAGGGCTAACAACCCTGTCTCGTAAAACAAATATGTTACGGAAACAGCAAATGAAGGAATCAATACTACGACAGGAGTGGAGGTCCTTCGTTGCTGCCCTACTTGCCAGGAAGCATAATGGGCAGAAAGTAAGTAAGTAAACTGGATATACCTAGTCATTTGCTTGGTAGGTGGGAATTTTGACATTGGTACACGTTAAAGCACACTGGAACCCAAATCTTCAGCATTATAGCAAGGGCGTTAAGAACCTGTAATCTTCAATTCACAGCGATTTCTTCACTAGACTAAGTGGGACCCGTTGGGTCCCATGTACACATGGGAGGGCTGGTCCCCCAATGCAATATTCCACCTCCACCAATTCCAATGGGGGGGGGGGCTTTCTGGAGTGCTAGTATGGGTGTTGTGGGCCAAAGGGACTGGTTTCCAGAGGGCTAGTATGGACATTGTGGGCCAAATGGATTCTTGGGCTGGCAGCTCAGTCACTCAGGCCTGGTAGGCTGGCAGCTCAGTCACTCAGGCCTGGTGGGCTGGCAGCTCAGTCACTCAGGGCTGGTGGGCTGGCAGCTCAGTCACTCAGGGCTGTTGGGCTGGCAGTGGACCCACGGCTGGTGGGCTGGCAGTTGATTGACTCACGGCTAGTGAGCTGGCAGTTCACTCACGGCTATTCATTGAAATTCAATTTCAAGCAGAGTGCAGGCCACAAAATTCATTTCATACCATTTCAAGCAGAGTGCAGGCCACTAAATTCATTCAATACCATTTCAAGGTCAGGCCACCAAATTCAAATGCAATTTCATACAATTTCAAGCAGAGTGCAGGCCACCAAATTCAAATGCAATTTCATACCATTTCAAGCAGAGCGCAGGCCACCAAATTAAAATGCAATTTCATACCATTTGGGCTTTAAACTCCTGGCCCCCCAGAAGGGGCGTTTCCTTCATCATGGTGATTGACAGGCGATAGGACCAATCGGCTGATCTCAAGATTTTTTTAACATTCATAACTTGTTTATTTTTCATCGATCGGAAAGATCCTCTGGGCTGACTCAGCGGAGAAGAACTCTGAGTAAGATGGACAAAAATCATAGCGATATATGGTAGCGTTTTTTCTAAAATCAATATACAGCACAGACAGGAAGTGGTCAAGTTGAAACTTTTAGTTATATATAGATAGATGTCAGAAGGAGACGAATGCATCAGCAGAAGAATAATATGTAAGAAGTGAAAACAGGTCATTCTCAGTCATCACAATACAGTTTGGGATATTGACTTTTATACACAATATACTATGCGTGTATCTTTCAAGCTATTGCTTGGTAAATCCATGAAGGTTGGTCCACCTTCTCCACCAGCCGCCAGAATACAGTGAGGTTAATCTTGCGCAGTTCCTTTGCTTCATTGTAATTCCAGTCAGTCAAGTGGACGCAATGAAAGTGGGTTGAAGCCTGAAAAGATGTCTATGAAACCTAGCAGTATTAACCCTCAAACAGGTAAATAATCTGCTAAAAATTGGGTCAATTACATTCTTTGTCAATACCCAAAAACCTACAACAGATCAGCAGAAAATCTCTATTTTTCTGTACATAACTAAAACTCTGATCTTGTGCTCTTCTGGTTTGCGGGGTTTTGCTATTTGCGCAAAAACTGTACGCGATAGCGCTACGATTTTTCACCAGGTTACTCATCATTCTCCTGTGCTGTGAGTGCAACAAGTTCAGTGGTATATTGTAAACGTTACCGAGGTTTAAAAATCTTTTAAAATGCTTGTGCGCAGATTCCTTCACTCAGCACCACGCAGATTGGTCTCTTCTCCTGTCAGTCAATACCATGGCGGGGATGGCGATGCCCCTTCCTGCCCCACCGGCGGCGGCCTGTCTCACCTCACTCTTCTTCTTCTTGCGTATGGCGTGCACAGCCCAAAGTTGTAGGACAACTTGTTCTATTTGATCTTATTTGATTATGCACGCCGGATTGATTGCATTCGTCAAAACAGGGCGGACCACGTGAAGGTTGCAACCTTCCAACCCCCGCCTCATTCACAAACTTCTCTCTCCACTCCTCACAGTAACTTGTCTATCGTCTCCCCCACCACCGGCGGCGGCCCCGGGGGGGGTTCAGTGGAGCCCCAGTGGAGGCCCTGGTCCCGTCTCTCGCTCCCTCATCACTCACCCCTCTCCCCCGCCCACCTTCTGTAGCAGTGGCAGTCCCTTCTACCCGTCCCCCCGGGTCCGTCTTCTCCGCCGCCGCCGCCATTGCGATAGCTCACCCTTACGGCCTATTTGGAGATCTTCTCCACCAGCTCATCGAAACTCGTGGTGCCCACCGTGACGAACACTGACTCCATCTCCCCCCCCTCTACCCCTGCGGCCCTGCAGCGGCAGCGAGCAGGCAGACAGATAGGCGGGTGGGCAGGGCGGGGATGGGCCGAGCGGCAGCAGCGGGCGGGTGGGCATACTCACACTTTCACCTTGAATGAGTTTCTTCATCCATCAAACCAGACTCTCTTCACTTGATTCACACAAAAGGGACAGTGAGACAGACAGCAGTATCAAGAAGCATACCCAAAACCTTGGAGGCCAATGTACTTCATATTGTGCACTGAATTTCTAATCATTTCACGCAGATGTTGTTAGCTCACCAAAAATCTTGAGCTGTTGATCTGTAGGTTTAGGTTTATTGTTGTCTTATGTACCGATGTACAGGTAAAAGCTTTGTTTTGTATGCTATCCGAACAAACCATATAATATATATATACAATCAGGCCAAACTCGTGTAATGGATAAAGTGAAAACAAAGACACAGAGTGCAGAATATAGTTCTCAGCATTCTAGTGCAACAGTTCCAGAGACAAAGTCCAATGCTACAATGAAATAGAGAGGGATCGGACTGTATCTCACCTTATTTTGAAACGTGAATTTTGTTCCCCAAGGTCACGACTAAGCTTTCTGAGCATTAGGGTGAGATTTAATGAGAACCTGAGGAGCAACCTTTTCATTCAGAAGGTGGTGGGTTTATGGAATGAGCTGTCAGATGTAGTTGAGATATGTTCTATAACAGCATTTAAAAGACACTTGGACAGGTACTTGAAAATGTATATTAATTAACAACAATGATGCTGCCTGACCCGCTGAGTTATTCCAGCATTTTGAGTCAATTTTTGGAATAAGCCGGCATCTGCAGTTTCTTTTTAAAGCATAAGATTTAGAGAAATATGGACCAAATGCGGGAACATCAGTCTGAAGAAGGGTTTCGGCCCGAAACGTCGCCTATTTCCTTCGCTCCATAGATGCTGCTGCACCCGCTGAGTTTCCCCAGCAACTTTGTGTACCATCAGGCTAAATTAGATCGGGCCCCTTGGTCGGCATGGATAATTTGGGCCGAAGAGCCTGTTTCAGTGTTGTATGAATCAATGACCATCTCCAGCATCCCCGAGTTTTCTTTCAGGGTTTCGACAGCTGCAGGGTTTCACTTTGCTGCGGCCGCGCTGGGCAGGGCGCATGCGCGGCCGGGTTGGCAGCCCTTTTGCTGAGGTGACGGGTAGCGCTACCGTGCGTCGCAGCGTCGCGTCACCGGGCGGGGCTGGGCTGGGCCGAAAGGATGTTTCGGACGGTCGGCACTTGGTTCGGGCTGGAGGAGCCGCTGCCTCCGCCTCCGTCGCCGCCACTGAGCGACCCCGGAGAGGGAACGGCGGCCGGAGACGCGGCCCCGGAGGCGACGAGCCAGGTCAAGGGGCTGAGCGGTGAGTCCGATGTCGACGCTGGGGCAGCCCGGGTTCAGGCCGCGGGGCCGATAAGATCTTTGGCTGAGCCCAACGCAGCTCTGAGCCCTGCCCCCATCCCCGTGCTCGCCTCGCCCTCCCTACCTGCCCTCCCTCCGACTTCCTTCTCCTCACACCCTTGCGAGGGCGGGCACCGGGAGCCCTTGTCCACCGGACCCCGGGAGAGTGAGCACTCCCATTTCCCCCGCTGATTTTCCCAATGTAACAGGTTGAAGCAGCACCTCTGCAACACCTCTTCTCTGATGTTTTCGGTATACAATCAAAACTGACTCAGCTGTGTTTTAGTGCTGTTTATCTGATCACACGTTAACCTGTGGTGCTATCTGCCACCTTCCTAGATTGCCTACTCCTTCTTTGGAGTTTTACGGCAGCCGGCATCCGCAATGTTGCATTGCTGCCACCTTCTGGCTTCATTCCACAGTACTCATGTCTTTACATTATATTATTTTATATCCTGAGGCGGTACAGGAGCCTCAGGTCTCGTACCAGTAGGATGAGGAACAGCTTCTACAATTATACCATCACATTGCTGAACTCGGAGTCCCGCCGATAGATTTCTCCGGTCCCTCCGTCCCCATTGTTTAATTATTCTGTATTTTTGATTATTCTGTATCTTCTTTTTTTAAATTTCTATATGCACTACTATTACGGACTGACGCAAAACTGCATTTCGTTGTACCCATACTTAGTATTTGTGCAATGACATTAAAGTTGAATTGAATTTATAAGGCCAGAGGCCCTCAAGGAATCAAACAACACCTTTATTCCTTTTCCTTTCCCTCCACACTCTAGAATGTTCTTTACTGATATTTCTGTCACTCCAATTCTCTTCATTTCACTGGTCATAACTCCTCTTTCTGTCTCATATCTCCTACATGCAATAGCATGCTGAACTGTTTCCGGCTGATGGCATTCCTCACACAGCCCAGTAGGGTGTTTTCCCAATATTTTTAATGTGCTGTTCAGGTGAGTGTGTCCTTCAAAGGTTCAAAGGTTATTTATTAGTCACATACACCTAGGTGTAGTGAAATGCTTCTTGCCAATGCAGCACATGAAGAAGGAATACAGACATAACATTAATAAGAGTTTTAAACATAAAGAACATCCCCCCACAATGGCTCCCACCATGAGGGAAGGCACAATGTCCAGTCCCCAACCCCAGTTCACCCATAGTCGGGCCTATTGAGGCCTCCACAGTTGCCTCTACGGAGGCCCGATGTTCCTGGACGTTCTCGCCGGGTGATGTTGCTCCGGCGTCGGGAGAATCCTCGCAGCGGCTTGGGAACCCTGGAACGGCCGCTTCCGTACTGGAGGCCGCGGCTTCCGAAGCCAACAAGGCCGCGCCGGTTGGAGCTCCACTACTGGCGATCTCATCTAGAGATCCCAGGCTCCCGGTGTAAAGTCAGCGCCGCCGCCCGCAGCTGGCCGCTCCTCAAACCCGCAGCTCCGCGATGTTTTACTCGGCGGTCTTCAGCTCACCGGAGCTCCAGCGCGGCGACCCGGGCAAGGCATCGCCCGCTCCGCTCCACGATAGCGCTCCAGCGCTGTGCCGCCACCGAAGCCGAGGTTCTGGGCGGTCCCCTCAGGAAACACCGCTCCAGGCCTGCTGGTAGGCCGCGAGGACAGGTCGAAACTGCAGCCCGGAGAAAAGCTGCCTCTCCGACCAGGTAGGGACCCTGAAAGGTAGTTTCCCCCTTCCCCCCCCACCCCCCACATTAAAAAGTCTAGAACTCCAGAAACAAAAACACTTTAACTAACTAAAAATAAAAAAAAGGTGAAAAGACAGACAGCTGCTGGCTGGGCAGCCGCGCACAGGTCAGCACCCCCTATCCTCAATCTTGCTAACACTACCTGTTCCCCCCTCTTCTTGCTGTAATGCCCACTCTGTTTTGTAGCGAATAGAGGTGTCTCCCCTTTGTCTCCTGTTCCCAGTATTGTTGCCATTCCTGATTTATTTTCTTCCACACAATGTGTTTTCCTTCAGATTTGGATAATTGTAAGTTTACCTCTATGTTTCTTTTTTTTAAAGCCTCCTTTGCTAATTTATCCACCTTTTCATTTCCTAGAACACCAATGTGTGCTGGGACCCACAACAAACTCGCGTCACTGCCCCTCCTTGTCACTTGGCTTAATAGTAGTAGGATTTCATAAACTAGATCAGGCCGCCTATGGGATGCACCAGACCCAATACTCTGGATTGCAGATAATGAGTTGCTACATATTAATACTTTGCATGGTTGCACCTGTTCCATCCACCGAACTGCCATCAAAATAGCGTACAGTTCCACTGTATATACTATCAAATAGTTATTTGTTCTTTTGCAAAGCTCAACATTCATCCCCTGGACTACCACAGCCGCACCTGTTGTTTCAGCTACTGGGTCCTTTGATCCATCTGTGAAAATTAAGAGGTGTTCCCTGTATCTATTATCTATGTGGCTATGATATTCTGTCTTTAGGTCTGAATTTTTGTTCCTCCATTTTGCCTCCCATATCTCCAGATCAACTTTTGGGATGTTCAGTAACCATATTGGCACAGATGGCCACAATACTGCAGGGCAGAACTCTTTGTCCTCTACTCCCATGTCCCTTACCACAACTCCTCCAACCCAGCCGAAGCTTCCAGACTGAGCCACCCCTCTCTCCCAGCACTCCTGTACTACCTGTTTTGTTGGGTGGTTCTCTCCATGACCCTTAAGGCTTAGCCAGTAATTAGCCATTAGTTGTCTGCAGCGCAGTCTCAACGGCATCTCCCCAGTTTCCACCTGTAGTGCACATACAGGTGACGTCCGCACACCTCCTATACAGACTCTTAGAGCTTCCGCTTGGACTTTGTCCAAATCGGACAACACTCACTTAGATGCTGACCCATAAGCTATACTGCCATACTCTAGTCTGGATCTGATCAGTGATACATAAATATGTTTAAGAGATAATACATCTGCTCCCCACTCTAAACCTGCCAAGCATCTCATTACATTGATGGCTTTTTTGCATTTTTCAATTATTTTTGTAATGTGGACCCTCCATGTTAATCTGGAGTCAAAATGAACTCCCAGGAAACGGAAATCTTTTACTCTTTCCAAATTGTTGCCGTATAGTTTTAACTGGACATCCTCTTTAATTTTTTTCCTTGTGAAAACCATTATCTTTGTCTTCTCTATAGAGAATTTAAAACCCCATTTCCCTCCCCACTCTTCCACCTGGGCTATCCCTTGCTGTACTTTTTCCACGATAAAATCTATATTCCTCCCCCTTCTCCATAAGCTGCCATCATCTGCAAAGAGCGATCGCCCCATCTCTGGTTGAATGTTTGTAAATATATAATTGATCATGATTGAGAATAGGATCGGGCTTATCGCACTTCCCTGGGGAGTTCCATTCTCGACTACATATTTACAAGAGATGTCTGACCCTATTTTAACTTGTATACTTCTACCGTTGAGAAAATCCATTATCCAGTTAAAAATATTTCCTCCTACTCCGATTAAATGCAGCTTTATTAAAAGACCTTCTCTCCACAACATATCGTAAGCCTTCTCTACATCAAAAAATATGGTAACTACAGATTCTTTTTTGACTTGTGCTTTCCTTATATCATCTTCCAAGCACAGAACTGGATCATTAGTACCTCTCCCTTTTCTAAAGCCACTTTGATAATTAGCCACTATACCTTTTTCTTCCATTAGATGCATTAATCTTTCATTTACCATTCTTTCCATCAGTTTACACATGTGTGCTGTTAAAGCTATAGGTCTATAATTTACTGGATTACTTGCATTTTTCCCTGGTTTTCTAATAGGCACAATGATTGCTCCCTTCCACCTGTCCGGTATTCGCCCTTCTTCCCACACCTTGTTATATAGGGCAAGTATCTTTTGGAGTCCCTCCTCACTTAGGTGCTTTATCATTATGTAACAAATATCATCCTTCCCTGGGGCTGAGTTCTTACACTTGGCCAGAGCTCTCTTTAGCTCCCCCAAATTAAATGGAATATTGTACTTGTCCTCTGTGATACCTTTCCTTTGTAAGGCCTCAACATTTTCCTCTCTTGTTCTTTCCCTACCTCTTCTTCCTTCATCTGATAAGTTGTGGGAGCTGTGAACCCTACTAAAAGTGTTAACCATTAGTTCTGCTTTGTCTTTATTTGAGACTACAGTTTGATCTCCATTTGTTAGGATAGGATAACTCCACTCCCTTTTATCACCTTCCATTTTTTTTAATCATCCCCCATATCTCCCCTATCTGTGTTGTGTTTCCAATTGAATCACAATACTTCCTCCAATATGCTCTTTTTGTTTGTCTTATAGTCATCCTTACAATTGCCTGAGCCTGTTTGTAATTAATCATGTGTTGGTAGTTATGAGTTCTTTTTAATAATCTGAATGCTCTGTTTCTATTCACCACCGCCTCTTTACACTTATTGTCCCACCACGGCACAGCTTTCCTTTTTGATCTTCCTTTACTTTTAGGTATGGAAACTAATGCTGCTCTTTTGATACCTTCTGACAATTTATTCTCAAAGTTTTCTATATCTGTCTCTTCTTGTATCAGTTTTACATATTTATCACTTTCCTCCTTAAATTTCTCCCAATTAGCCTTTCCAAAAACCCATCGTCCACTTCTGTTTTCTTTACTCATAATTAAAGTAACATTTATTTTGCATAGCACAGGATGATGATCACTTCCTATGGTACCCTTTTCATATACTTCCCAGTTACATTTAGCAGCAATCCTATTAGAAACAAGAGTAAGGTCCAACACAGACTCCTTCCCTGTCCTAACATCTACCCTGGTCTTCTTTCCATCATTTAGACATACTAGATTACCATCATTTAATAATTCCTCAATTACCTGTCCATTATTATCTGATTTTCCACTGCCCCATAATGTATTATGTGCGTTAAAGTCCCCACACCAAATAACATTAGATTTGCTCTGGCCTTCTACTTCCTGTAACTTATTGACCTCTAATCGCTTACATGGATTATAGTAATTTATTACCACAATTTTCCTCCTCTCAGACCACACTTCTATTACCACATATTCCTGTTCCTGCCCAATTCCTAATACCCTGTATGGTATCCCTTTTTTAATGAAAGTGGCGCAACCCCCTCCTCCCCCATTTCCCCTATCACATCTCACTGCAACATAATCATATAGAACAAAATCTAAACTTGGTTTCAACCAGTTTTCCTGGATACATACGACATCTGTTTTTTCCTTCCTACTGTCTATGAATTGCTTAAAGTCTTGCCCATTGGCTAACAAGCTTCTTGCATTCCATTGTAGGATTAACATTAATATTATTAACCCACACATGTTGACTCTTGGCTTGCCTGGATACTGAGACCATCATGTATTTCCTCCCACTTCAATCCTGCCATGCCCAAGTGGTGGACTGCAGCCTTTACAATGATTTGGATCCTTTCTGTTTTGGATTTTACTTCTGCTGTCGCATTTATTACTCCTGCTATAAATATAACCAGGTTTTTCTTTTCTTTCCATATACTCTTTTCTTTTTCTTTTATTGTCTCCATTATGCCCACATCTTGTTCCCTCCTGATCCTTCTTTCATTCATCTGTTTTGTAGGGTCAGCCCTTTTTGCTGCCTCTGCATAGGAGACCTTTTCCTTCACTCTTATGTTTTGTACTTCAGCTTCGCGTTTCATCACCTCACAGCCCCAGTAAGCCACACTATGCTCTCCTCCACAATTACAGCACTTTGGTCTGACCCCCTCTCCACACGGACCATATTCATGGTCCCCACTACACCTTGCGCATTTCCTCGCCCCATTGCACATTTTAGCTATATGCCCAAATTTCTGACATTTGAAGCACCTCATTGATTTGGGTATGTACTCTCTTACGCTATATCGCATGAATCCAAAATGGACCACTTTTGGAAGGGATTCTGTCTTGAATTCGACCAGGACTCTGTTTCCTTTTCCTTTGCTCCTTTGGTCATTCTTTTGGCATTCATAATTATTCACATCTCTTCCTGAGTTCCTGAACCAGTTCACTCATATTAACTTTGAGAGGGATTCCATAGATAACCCCTTTACACCCTGCCCTCCTCCGTTCTCCCACTCTCACTACTTTGATTATTTTGGTTTTGTCAATCTTGTTCATTTTCATTGCCTTTTCAACTTGAGCCTCACTGTTGCACCCTATTAGCATGTTTCCATCTTCCAGCACTCTTGCATACTTTACTTCCCCAACCTGGGCTCTGATTATTTTTGTCAGCTTCAATGGCTCTATCTTCTTTACTCCTCCTTCTCCTTCAAACCTCACCACTGCATTTAACGAAATTTCCTTTTCTGGTTCCTTGTCTTCACTCTCCGATCCACCAGTATTGTTTTTCCTTCTTTTATGGCTGCTCTTCCTGGGACTACCCCGTGCTCCCACGGTTTCCCACTCCTTCTCAACACTTTCTTCGTTATCCTCTCTTCCACTGGCCTCCATACCACTAGACTCACTCTCTCCTATCATTTTGTAACAGCAGGGAATAGTGCCAGAGCACCGTTTACCGGACCTATACAGGCCGTCGACCGATACCCCGATACAATATCTCCCTACTTCTCCAACTGCTCCCTGCAAACACTCCTCGCCAACTCCACCCACACTCAATCCCACTTGTGAATTCTGCAATCTAGATTGCCTACTTTAGATTTAATGTCTTGTATAGGGTGATTTCACGAAAGGTCACTGGAGCGTAGATCCTCACCCATGTGACCGCAAAATTTAACTGGGGTACAAGCGTCACTTCCGGTACATGTTAGTGATGCTGAAAACACGCACTTTCACACCCGTTTAAAAACCGCGAAAACGGCCAGTTTTTGAGCTGTAAATTACTGTGCCAGTCGGGGTGACCTTGAGGCACAGCTACCTAATTGCATGTTAAAACCCACCTGAGAACCATGGGCGATTTTGCAATTTTACTGACGGATTTTTCACTTTTAAAACTTTTCACATAACAAATGAATAAAGATAAAAAGTCAATAATGCCTTACTTTTGATGAAATGCAGCGAGATATTTTCGATCTTTATATCTCCATGGCAAATGTCCGCTGACCACTTCCGCTGTTTTTGCAGCTTCAGCTCCCTCTTGAATTTACCTTAGTTTTTATCTTTCTTCTGGACTGTAAAGTTAGGTAGCTGTGCCTCACGGTCACCCCGACTGGCACAGTAATTTACAGCTCAAAAACTGGCAGTTTTCGCGGTTTTTAACGGGTGTGAAAGTGCGTGTTTTCAGCATCACTAACATGTACCGGAAGTGACGCTTGTACCCCAGTTAAATTTTGCGGTCACGTGGGTGAGGATCTACGCTCCAGTAACCTTTCGTGAAATCCCTATTATTGAATCTGTCTACTGCTTTGCATCTATGTTTAATCAGAGCTATAGGCAGCCTTGATTTAGAAATTGACTCTCAAATAATCTGTTGGATTCTTTGGGAATCAAAGATTCATCTAGATACTGCTGAAAGCAACCCATTTATTCAGCTGACCTCTTGATTTACAAGCTGAAGGGTCTGAAATTTAAACAGTAATTGTAAAATCTGCACATTAACATTGAAGCCATGTGTCCCAAACATTATGGTGCCTTGAAATGGGGGGACTATGTATAAACACAGCTGTAATTTCTACATGGTAAAACCAAAATGTATAAAAATGGCATTTATTAAAATCAGACAATCTGCAATTTAACCACATCTGATTTTTTTTTCCTATTATAAATCTCAAATTGTGGAGTACAGAGGCAAATAAATGATGGGTCTTTGTCCCAGACATTATGGAGGACACTGTATGAGTGTACAGTACAGTAACGAGACTTTAGGCAATCCAGTGCTACTCTGCCCCACATTAGGCCTGTATCCCTTACCTTTCCAAGTATCCGTTTAAATGCCTGGTAAACATTGTAACTATCACATTCTACTTTCTTCTCTGACAATTCATTCAAGATATTCACCACACTTTTTTTTGGAAAACTCAACTCTCAGATCTCCTTTAAATTGTGGCACTCTCGCCTTAAACTTGTGCCCTCTATTTCATGTCATGGGGAAAGAAAGATTTTGATTATCCTATCTATACCCCACATCATTTTATAAGCTTCTATAACTGTTATGAGCCTCATAGAAACTCAGTTTATCCATTCTCCTGCATTCAACAATGCTGACTCCTAGTTAATCCCTGTCTTTCCACGTTAGGTCACAAGTGATAGGAGTAGAATTAGGCCATTTGGCCCATCAAGTCTACTGCCATTCAATCATGGCTGATCTATCTCTCCCTCCTAATCCCATTCTCCTGGCTTCTTCCCATAACCTCTGACACCTGTACTAATCAAGAATCTATCTGCCTCCTATCTGCCACGGGAGTTCACAGTTGTTGTTACTATGGCTGTTTATATTCCACCAAGCGCTAATGTCAAGCTAGCACTGATCGCCCTGCTAACATCCACCAACAAACTACAGACCGCACCCTGATGGGATTTTCATCGTGGCTGGAGACTTCAACCAGGCAAATCTAAAAACTATCCTCCCTAAATTCCACCAGCATGTCACGTGTCCGACGAGAGGTCAAAACACATTGGATCATGTATATAGCAACATCAAGGATGGATATAAAGCCTCCCCCCTCCCTCACCTCGGCCAGTCTGACCATCTATCCCTCTTTCTCACCCCAGCATACAGACCTCTCATCGTGAAAACTAAGCCCAGTGTGAGAAACATAAAGACTTGGCCTGTGGGCGCTGCCGCCCAACTTCAGGACTGCTTTGAGCGCACCCAGTGGGATCTTTTTGCAAACCAGGACATAACAGACTACACATCCACAGTCATGTTCCACATAAAGAACTGCATCAATAACGTCACTGTCGACAGAGAGGTCAGGTGTTATCCAAACAGCAAACCATGGATGACCAGTGATGTTAGGAAGCTACTGAGGGAACGCAACTCAGCCTTTAGATCTGGCAATGATGAACTGTACAGCACTAAAAGGTACACAAAATTGCTGGAGGAACTCAGCGGGTGCAGCAGCATCTATGGAGCGAAGGAAATAGGCGACGTTTCGGGCCGAAACCCTTCTTCAGACACACTGCCAGATCCAAACTAAAGAGAGCCATCAAAGAGGCAAAGGCAGCCTATGGAAGAAGACTAGAGGGGCACTTTAACGAGAGGGACCCTCGGTGTGTCTGGCAGGGTATTCAGCAACTTACCAACTACAAGGGCAACGGGGGGCCAACCATCAGCAGCAGTAGCAACTCGCTAGCTGAGGAGCTCAACCACTTTTTCACCCGTTTTGAGCTGAATGAGGCGGAGCGTGCACCTGCAGCCGCATCCAGCACTGACGACCTGGCACTCATTGTGAGCACAGAGGATGCCAGGAGAGCACTCCGCAGTGTCAACCCCAGGAAGGCTGCTGGCCCAGATGGCATCCCAGGGAGAGTACTGCGCGACTGTGCAGATCAGTTGGCGGAGGTTTTTAGTGACATCTTTAACCTCTCTCTGTTAACATGCACTGTCCCCAAATGCTTGAAGACTGCTACCATTGTGCCTGTTCCCAAAAAAACATCTATCACCAGCTTGAACGACTACCGACCTGTTGCTCTCACTTCAACTTTGATGAAGTGCTTTGAGAGGCTGGTCCTCGCCCACATTAAATCCTCACTCCCACCCACCCTGGATCAGCATCAGTTTGCATATAGAGCTAATAGGTCAACTGAGGACGCCATCAACATAGCTCTACATTCTGCACTGTCTCAGCTGGAGCGCCCTGGCTCATATGTGAGGATGTTGTTTGTAGATTTTAGTTCTGCATTTAATACCATCATCCCCAGCAGATTGGTGGACAAACTGTCTGTCGTGGGTGTTAATGCCAACAACACATGCAGATGGATCAAGGACTTCTTAACAGACCGTCCACAGACTGTCAGGATGGGGTCCAATCACTCCCCAGTCCTGACGCTCAGCACAGGAGGGCCACAAGGTTGTGTGCTGAGTCCCATCTTATACACAATATACACCCATGACTGCACACCAATACACAGCACAAACCGGATCATCAAGTTTGCAGATGACACGACTGTAATGGGGCTGATAAATAACAACGACGAGTCTGCCTACAGAGATGAAGTCCAAAAACTGAATGTTTGGTGCACTAAAAATAACCTGGTACACAACCCAACAAAAACAAAGGAACTGGTTATTGACTTCAGGAGGAGGAGAGAGGAACCTGCTCCTCCCTACATCAAAGGAGACATGGTGGAGAGAGTCACTGACTTTGTTCCTGGGAATGTACATCTCTCAGGACCTCAAATGGCAAATGGACACCGTCACTCTCGTGAAGAAGTCACAGCAGCGGCTGTATTTCCTGAGGTCTGCGGAGAGCAAACGTTTCACAGCCGCTGCTGCTGTCCTTCTACCGGTGCGCCGTGGAAAGTATCCTCTCCTATGGCATCCTGGTGTGGTTTGCTAGCTGCACTGTGGCTGAGAGGAGGGCGCTGCAGAGAGTTATTAAAACTGCACAGAGCATCACAAACGCTCAACTGCCCTCCCTGGATGACCTATACAGGGCCCGATGCTTGCGCCGGGCCACAAACATCAAGCAGGACACATCTCACCCTGCCAACCACCTTTTCACTCTGCTACCCTCTGGGAGGCGATACAGGTCTCTGAAGGCTCGCACCGGTAGACTAAAAAATAGTTTCTACCCATGTGCGATAAAAGAAATTAATTATAACAGAGAACACTGGGGAAGCACAATATAATTTGGGGTGCAAGATAATGCGCAATACTCTTTTAAAATATTTTTAATACCTATTTATTATGTGTATATGTTATGTGGATTTTGTGTATATGTGAGTCAATGGTTGTGTTTTGTTCTTTTTAAAGGAAGGAGATGCAATGGAATTTCGTTGTACAGTATTGTGCAATGACAATAAACGTATTCTATTCTATTCTTAAAAATTTCAACTGACGGCCTCCACAGCCTTCCGTGGCAAAGAATTCCACAGATTCACCACCCACTGACTAAATACATTTCACCTCATCTCCTTGCTAAAAGAATATCCTTTAATTCTGAGGCTATGACCTCTAGTCCTAGGCTCTTCCACCAGTGGAAACATTTCCACATCCACCCTATCCAAGCCTTTCACTATTCTATGTTTCAATTAGGTCCCCCCCTCATTCTTCTAAACTCCAGCGAGTACAGGCCCAGTGCCGACAAACATTCATCATATGTTAACCTACTTATTCCTGGGATCATTTTTGTAAACCTCCTCTGGACCCTTTCCAGAGCCAGTGCATCCTTCCAGGTATGGTACCCAAAATTGCTCACAATATTCCAAATGCGGCTTTACCAGCGCCTTATAAGGCCTCAGCATTCCATCCCTGTTTTTGTATACAAGCCCTCTTGAAATAAATGCTAGCATTGAGTTTGCTTTCTTTACTACCGATTATTATACACGTATCCAACAGAATCTTCTCCAACAACCTTCCCACCACTCTTGTAAGTCTCACAGGCCTGTAATTTCTTATTGTCCTTTCTGAACAGGAGATGAATTAGCTATCCTCCAGTTTTCTTTTACCTCGTTAGTGCCCAACAAATATGCAAATATACTCGTCATAGCCCTGGCAATCTCCTCTCTTGCTTTCCTTAACATCTGGGATAGTCTGACTGGAGTTTTATTCACCCTAATGTGCTCCTATATTTCTGACATTACTTTATCCCTCCTGATAACACACACTATACAGGATATCAGTGGACCCCTTAATTTGCAGCCTCCACGTGTATCTCCCTGGTGAATACCATTGAGAAGTACTCATTTATGATCCGACTCATATTGCCTAACTCCATGCATAGGTTACCCCTCAAGTACCTCAGGGAACTTGTGCCTTACCTTTTTTTTAAAATAGATTTTTAAATTCTCTTTTGTCCTACTTTCCAATGTCATTTCAGAGCAAGTTTTTGCCCAACTAATTTATTTCTGAAATGTTCTCTTATTTCCTGTAAATTTCAAGTCACGTTTGATTAAATTTTTCTGTTAACACTTTATTTTAACCAATCAAACTTTTAATAATGCAAAAGAATAGGTGGTGTTACATTCCTGATCAAATATGAATGTTAACCAGCTGCCCAAATGGGTTTCTGCATTGATACTCTCAATTCACTTTCAGAACATTTTTCCATAACCAGCATTTCCTAAACATATTGCACTTATTGGATGTTGTTTTGGCAGTTGCTCCCAATAAACCTCCCCAGATCCTGTCTCTACCATTGAAATCCACCTTTCCTCAGTTTCGAGCTTTAACCAAAGAATCAAATTTATCCTTTCGCATGACTACTGAGAAGCTTTCTGAACTATCATCGTTATTCACAAAAGAGTTCCACCATTGATATTTCAATCACTTGCCTATTTGTGGCAGCATCTATGTGAGGCAGCATCTATGGAGCGAAGGAAATAGGCAACGTTTCGGGTCGAGACCCTTCTTCAGACTGTTCCCCCCATTCTTCTTGAATGGTAGGATCAGTACAGGATGGATGGGGGGGGGGGGAGGGGAGATCAGCGCAGGATGAATGGGTGAAGGGGGGTGGGTCAGTACAGTGTGGATCGGAGGGTCTGTGCAGGATGAATGGGGGATCACTACAGGATGAATGAGGGGAAGGTGCAGGGTAAATGGAGGGTGGGTCAGTACAGGATGAATGCGTGGATTAGTACAGGATGGATAGGGGATCAGTACAGGATGGATGGAGGAGAAGTGCAGGATGGATGGGAAGGGGGGTAAGTACAGGATTAATTGTGGGACCAGTGTAGGATGGATGGGGGGGGGGGGGGGGAAGGAGAATCAATGCGAGGTGGATAGGGTGATCAGCGTAGGATGAATAGATGGGGGGGTGGGGTAGATGGGGAGGGGAGCACAGGGGATGTCAGTGAGGACTGAATAGAGGCGGGAATGGGGATCAGTGCAGGATGGAGAGGAGGGGTCCCAGAATAAGGGAGGGGGGTGGGTGAAGGGGGCGTACAAGAGGGAGAGAGAGGGGGGGGGGGGCGAGGTGGGAAGGAAGGAAGGTCAGCGCTCCTTGGACAACATCGCCCCGCTGCCTTGGCCGTTGGGATTTCCTCGCCACCGGCTCCCTCCTCCGCCAGCCAACAGCAAGGTGCGGGGCTGAGCAGTGCAGCTCAAAGATCCTATAGCTATAGGATCTATGGTGCAGCTGCTTCAGAAGGGTCGGAGTGAATGACGGTTCCCGCACAGCGGCAGCAGCGGCCGCAACAGCGGCTCCATCTCCTCCTCCTCCCTGATAGCGGCCGCTGCTTGCAAACCCGCTAACGCCGCTTTCAAAACAAACCCTCCCGCACGCTGAAGCCATCCCTCCCTCCCTCCTCGGCGTGCGGGAGGGTTTGTTTTGAAAGCGCCGTTAGCTGGTTTGCAAGCAGCGGCCGTTATCAGGGCGGGCGGGGTGAGGGAGGAGGAGGAGATGGAGCCGCTGTCGTGGCCGCTGCTGCCACTGTTCGGGGCCCATCATTCACTTCCGACCCTTCGTCACCACTGCACCTAGTATCTTTGCCCTGCACGACAGCCTGCCACCGACACAAAACCTCACGTTCCTTTTCTCCAGAGATGCTGCCTGACCCGCGCATTTACTCCAGTTATTTGTGTCTATCTTCGGTATAAACCAAGTTGCCATGCCGGGCAAAATGACTCGCCGTTTAGGTTGCCCGGCGGCACTTTGGGTGGTCAATGGTACCCGGGCAACCCCTAATTTTGAGCCCTGAATGACCAAGAGAGAGAGAAGTAGAAGCTGTGACTGGAAGTCAGAACAGATGGAATGTACTAAAGAAATTAGATGGTCTGTGTTAAAAAGACAGCTTTTACTGTCAACGCTAAAATAAGCATAGTAAGAACATTGTTTTTTAAGTAGCACTACACGGGTATACATGCTTAACTTTATAAGAGAACTAGACCAACTGGGACCCGTTGGATCCCTTTCACACGAGGGGGCCTGGTCCCCCAATGCAATATTACACCACTCACCCATAGGAAAGATTTAGAGGGATATAGACCAAGTGGGACACGTTGGGCCCCGTCCCCCAACGTGGGGGGGGGGGGGGTTGCGTCTGCACCCACCCCGGTGTACAGGCGCCCCCTTCAATCACCCACCTCACCCCCCACACGGAAATGTATGGAATTTATGGAGGCAATCAATCGTCCCCAAGTTGGAGGGGGCGGGGGAGAGTTGGGAGGTGTGGAAGGGGGGGGCGGGGTCAAGAGTGTTTTATTGTCATGTGTCCCAAATAGGAAATTGAAATCCTAGCTTGCATGGCTGTAGGGAAATAGCTGTTCCTGAACCTGGACGTTACAGTTTTCAGGCTCCTGTAGCTTTTTCCCGATGGCAATGGTGATGTGGCCAGGATGGTATGGGTCTTTGATGATGGTGGGAGGGAGGGGGGGTGGGCGGGGTATGTGAATAACCCGGTGGGGGGTGTTGGCTGCCTTTTTGAGGGTGGGGATGTGAATAACCCGGGAGGGAGGAGTGTAAGTAAACCGAGGGGGGGTTGAATAACCCGGGGGGGTGTTGGCAGCCTTTTTTAGTTGTGGATGCCGCTTCTTCTCCACGCTGGCTGTGGGCCTGGGGCCACAGATAGCGCGGAGAAGAAGCGACAACAACCCCAGCTTAACTCCCGCCAGGCCAACCGACAGGCCCGGCCTCACCGCCGCCGCGGCTTCATCTCCTTCACCGCCGCGGTCTCGATGCCTCATTCATGGCCGCGTAAAACCCCAGTCGGGGCGTCAGGTAATTTAAATGCGGCCCTCCCCCTGAAGTCACTGTATGCTTGTGAAATATTCTGTGTGTCAAATAGGTGCCGAGTCACCCGAGCCATCGTGCCTGCCCACCTCATTGTGACGTCATCAGGCGAAGCTTAATAGGCAGTTCTGCCTTTTTTTAAACTTTAATCACCAATAAGTCATGAAATAATGCATCAAATCTTAAGTGATGACTGCTTAGAGGGGAAAATGTGTCGGAATATGTAAATATATACACAAACACACACACATACGAGAAGAGGGGAAAGATTGACGTGGTACCAGAGTAGACAGCTATAGAATGCAATAGAAAAGTCAGGTATTGTATAGTGAGAGGTAGGAGATGCAGAAGATGATGTATAAGATAGATGAACAAAATTGAAGAAACCATTTGACCATCTCTGCGGCAGTATTGGTAGTTGGTGAGAGCTAATCCATGGAATTACCAAAAATAGGTGTCTATTTAGAGCCTGACTTGCTAAATGTATCCAATTTCCAAAAGTAGTTCAGCAAGACCACACCCGTGAGAGAAATGCAGTCAGATAGCGGTCAGCGTCTTTCATATCATCAAATATTTACTTAACAGTTTAAGATTCTCTATTTAGTGACTTAGTCATAAGCACAATGGTTGAAGTTGGCAATTGCACTGAGTCTTTTGGGTCATTTAAGTGTTGGTTATTGTAAAACGGGTTGTGTCTATGATGTTTCCTAGCTTGATCCCTTTCCATTTCTTTAGTTCAATTTCCGACATAAAAACTCTCTACAGGAAATCTGATTTTATTATAGATGCTATGATTTGTATTTCTGTAGATCAAATTCTGTGGATGTCAGATGCTTTTACTGAGCCTTTTAATACATAAAGGTTAAAATTTGATTATACATGTGAAAGGTTTAATTGCAATATCTGATTTGTATTTTATCCTGCTCAGATTATCTGTTCAGTTTTGCCACCGCAGCTACAAAAAAGATATCAGAATCAGTGGTTGAGACTGCACAAACTATAAAGAAATCTGTGGAAGAAGGAAACATTGATGGTGTGATTGACAAGGTTTGTATCTTTTCATGGACATTAAATTGGATTTCTACAATTCACGAGTTGACGTTAAGTACCGAATTATATTGATAATTGCAGCTAACATGGCAGCTTGAGGATTTTATCTTTTGATTTTATTCATTTGGAAGAAGTAATTGGCACAGCCAGTATTTATTGTCCATCCCTAATTGTTCATGAAAAAACGGTGGAAGGTCACTGCCATGATTTACTGCAGTCACCCAGTACTTGCATGGAATTATTGGGTAGGAGGTTCATATATTTAGAGCTAGTTATGCAAAATGAATGCAGAAATAATGTGTGTGTGTGTGTGTGGGGGGGGGGGGGGGGGGGGGGGGGGGGGGTGAGGGAAGCATCTCTGGCCCTTGTTCTACATAGTAGAAGTAATAGATTTGGGAAATAGTAATTATGCCCTTTAAATTAAGAGATAAGAGTAGAGATATTCCCGTATAATGTATTCCCGTGTGTCTTTTGACTATACTGCACACAATAATGTGACAAATGGGGTCAAATTTCAAATTCTTTCAAAAAAGTTGACAAGCACTTTATTAGGTTCATGACTAAACATAGTATCAACAACAAATATAAGATAGATAGCATGTTGGAGGCAAGTTTCTGAAAATGGCATCAGAATTCACAAATACATTTTGTGTAACGGTTGTTGCATGGTGTCCACCAGTGACCTGGTTGGCACAGTATGTACACATATTTCTTATTCCTTTCTATGTTTATGAATACCACATGGAATAATAAAATTGCAAACACCATTTACACTTCATTCACCTGATCATTTAGTAGAATACTGCATCCGTCTAAGTGGGCACCGCAACGCGCATTACATAAACGTTTACATAGAAACATAGAAAATAGGTGCAGGAATAGGCCATTCGGCCCTTCGACCCTTCGAGCCTGCACCGCCATTCAATGTGATCATGGCTGATCATCCAACTCAGTATCCTGAAGCCGAAGTGGAAATGGTTAAGGGCTTAGAAACATAGAAAATACGTGCAGGAGTAGGCCATTCGGCCCTTCGAGCCTACACCGACATTCAATATGATCATGGCTGCCTTCTCTCCATACCCCCTGATCCCTTTAGCCACAAGGGCCACATCTAACTCCCTGTTAAATATAGCCAATGAACTGGCCTCAACTACTTTCTGTGGCAGAGAATTCCACAGATTCACCACTCTCTGTGTGAAATATTTCTTTCTCACCTCGGTCCTAAAAGACTTCCCCCTTATCCTTAAACTGTGACCCCTTGTTCTGGACTTCCCCAACATCGGGAACAATCTTCCTGCATCTAGCCTGTCCAACCCCTTAAGAATTTTGTAAGTTTCTATAAGATCCCCCCTCAATCTTCTAAATAACTAATTTATGTCCAAACATTTTTTTTAATTGATTTTTAAAAGTCGGAAAATATATCGTAAATGGTTGTTGCGTTTTTGACACCACGATGTTTTTGATATATTAAATTGGAAAATAAGAAAAAATAATTAACTCACCCAAAGCTCGCTACTACTATAGGTTACCTCGTTGGGTGTTTGAAAAGTATTAGCGGTTTGGAGCCTCCGTGGTTTAACTTACGGACGTATCGACCCCGATAATGGTCGTTGTGACAATGGACACCATACACAGCGACCGTTACGGGATCTTTATGTTATATAGATATAGATGAAGATTTTTCATTAGATCATTATCAAAACGTATATGTATGAAGGGCCATATGAAGTTTATTTATTAATTAAATATTCATGACTAAATGTGGCAGCGTTTTTTAATGCCACATTTCTAGTATACAAAATGATGGGAAAACAATGAAAATTTGTCTGTTATGAAAAAAGTTTTTGACTTTCAGTCTTGAAGTTATCTAATTTATATCTGCTATTTATGTTTCCTATGATGGGTAGATTTTTGTTAAGAACAGTGTATTGGTGTAAAAAAGTGAATACTAATCTTGTTTGTCAATAACTCTCCAGTATTGTAAAAAGACACATATTTACAATTAGTAACATTAGTGCAATTTTATAAATACTGGTAAAGGGGGATTTTTTATTGCTTTACATAAAAGCCATTCTTGTGATTTTAATTTGAAAATATTTTCTATTTTGGGCTGTATTTTCGACATAACATTACAGATTGCAATAATCCAATTTACTCTCATTTCTGTAATTTAATATCTGGTGTGACCAGTTGGACATGGATTAATTTGATAATAGCAGAAACTCTAGTACAATTTATCATTTAAAAAAACTAAATATAATTCCTTATTTAACACTTTTTTATTGTAAAAGAACACTAAATACCCAGGTTAGTTTCATGGTATTCATATTATGTATAAGCCTTGAATTTCATTACTGTTTAATGATGCAAAGCTCAACTATAACTTTTCAAAACATTACTAAAAGGCATCGAAACTGTTATTTCTATTTAAATTGTAGCACTAACACATAAACATGTTATACATTGTTTTAAAAATAATTTGTTTTAGTTTGCCAAGTCATTTATGAAGCACATACTGATACATAAAGGCGAATTAAGAATTTTATGCAACTGATGTTGACTTTTATGTTCAAATGTTTCCACTTAGTGTGGGTATGAATTTTTCCTTTACATTTTAGACAATCATTGGAGATTTTCAAAAGGAACAAGACAAGTTTGTGCAAGAAAAGCTGGTAAAGAAAACAGGTGCTTACTACTTATAAATTGTTTTTATTTACATATTTATATCTTAGAATATTCAGTACGATTCTTTAATGGCATTATTGTGATGATTCGCTTATTTGATCAAATTATTTTGTCATCCTAGTTTATTGCGCTGTGATAGATAAGTTGTCTGCACTAAAATATCTTCAATTATATCAAAATATCTCCACTGTCCATTGTTTTTCTTCAGCTAAGATATATTTTAGTTGATTGAAAGATACAGCATGGAATTAGGCCCTTCAGCCCCACCGAGTCTACATTGACCATTGATCGCCCGTTCACACTAGTTCTATGTTATCCCACTTTCGCCACGACTCCCTACACAATGGGCAATTTATAGAGGCTGATTTACCTGCAAATCCGCAAATCTTTTGGATGTGGGTGGAAACCGGAGCACATGGAAGAAACGCACATGGTCACAGTGAGAATGTGCAAACTCCACACCGACATGACCTAAGGCCAGAATCGAAGTTGTTGGTGCCGTGATCATCCATGTGCTACATGTAATTACATGGTTTTTAAAGCATTCACTATATTTGCTATTATCTAAAAAAGACAGGTAATCCAGTAAAGAGGTTAAAAAAATTAGTGCAACATATTAATATTGTAAATAGAATTAAATTTAAAATAGAAACTTCATACTTGAAGGATGCCATTATCTCATTTATAGGAAGGCAAATTATAAAATAGTATAAGTGCTCTGTGTGATTTCAGATGATTAAAGAAACCACGTTTTCTATTTCATGGTGTTCTACTATTTTTTTTATGCTTTGGAAATTAAATTCTGGAAATGTGCATTATTCTGTAAAAATTCTCAATCGCTTTCTTTATATTTTATTTGTGTTAAATGTTTATTCTTTAGTTTTAATGCAAAGTGAAAGTTGTAGTAGTATTCCAGATTGATGAGATATGGCTAGAGGTTAGCCCAATGGTTTTATGGAGTTTGGCTTGCAAACTCAAAAAATGATTTATTACGACATTCTGCCAATCAACCCCACTTCACCTTTTGCTTGTCACTTCCTGCGCCACCCTTCCCCACTCACCACTTTACATTGGCTATCTTCCAGTCCAGATGAGGGGTCCTACCCGGAATATTGTCCATTTTGCTCCACGGATGCTGATCACCCCACTGAGTTCCTCCTGCAGATTTGGTTATTACTCAAGATTCCGGCATTTGCAGTGTTTTGTTTCTAAAAAAAACTAGAACGATGTTGAAGTTGCAGTTATAATTGTACTCTGAAATTTGTCTATATTGCAAAATCATTTTAGTTCGAGAAGTTCTTGATAAACTATAATCATTGCATGATCTTATTAAGATAAATTACCATTGCAAACATAATACTTTGTAATTTTTACAGATGCTGCAGTACCTCCTTGGGTTGGATACAGTGAGGAAGAAACTATTCAGCAGCAAATCTTAGCATTATCAGCGGTATGTCTGATATTCTCAAATTTTTAATTGGATTTACGTGAAATAATGTTAATATGTCGAAGACCCAAGATTTTAATGTTTTGTTTACAGATACAGTGTAGAAATAGGCTCTCCGGTCCACTGAGTCCATGCTGACCAGTGCTCACCCAACCACTAATTCTATCTATCCTACACACTAGGTACAATTTGCAGAAGCCAAATAACCTACAAACCTGCACATCTTTGGAATGTGGGAGGAAACCAGAGAAACCCCACGCAGTTATGGAGAATGTACAAACATTATACAGACAGCACCCGCAGTGAGGATCGAACCTCGGGTCTCTGGCGTTATAAGGCAGCAACTCTACTACTGTGCCACTGTAAAATGAAACTCTTAATCTGGACTTTAGTGATGGAATAGCAGACTTTCCAAGTTATTGGAAAAAATTTTGTATAGATACACTCTAACATACTTTGAATTCACTTATTTTTAGATCTTATGCAATAGAATAATTTTCTAGTGACCCCGGTAACTTTCAAGAAAGTGCAAGGAAATATGCTTCAAGGGAATGAGAGAAACAGACTAGGGATTTTCGACCAAAAGTGAAAAAAGTTGGGGGAGATTCGAGAGGCAGAAAAGATGGGTGAGTTTCTGGGGAGCAGGGGAAACGGGCAGTGACGTTTTGGGAGAGTACAGGAAACACAGGTGAGTTTTTGGGGAACTAGGGAAATGTGGTTTTGTTTCGTGGAGCGCGGGGACAAAACTGGTGAGTTTTGGGGAGTGTGGGAAACATGGATGAGTTCGGGGAGCACGGGTAACTTGATTTTATCCCCTCAATATAAATTATCTGCCCCATATTTTCCTTAAAGTAATTCTCATTATCTTGCACTGAATATTGTCACCAGTATGTTTGCAAACATTTCCTTTTGTTTGGTTAGAATAGGCACAAATAGATCGCACTTGAGTGGAAGTCACACTGAGTTTACTATCTAGAGCCACAAGATAGGTTAAACCATGGTTCAATGATGCCACTTCAACTGCTGAAGCTGATGATAACAGTAGCACAGCTGGCCGAGCCGTTGCCTCACAGCACCAGGGACCCTAGTTCGATCCTGACCTGGGGCTATGTGTGACAAGTTTGCATGTTCTCCCTGTGATGTGTATCCCTCTCCAGGTGCTCCGGTTTCCACTCACATCCCAACAACATGCGGGTTTGTAGGTTAATTGTCCTCTGTAAATTGCCCTACGAGTGTGTCAAACTCATATTCTTTGATACCTGATATTTTTATGTTCAGATAGGCCTTCCCCTAGTTACCTGATAAACAACCAAATTTTAAAAAAATTTGCAGGTTTCCAATTTAAGATCAAACTTATATTTTACTCCCAGTAGTCTATTCCAGCCCACCTGAGGTTATGTATATTCAAAGACCACCCAGAGTGTTATTTATCAGAGCAGATTGGATTTATTCAGTAATTAACTGTAGTAATTTATAGGTTGAGTCTTTATCTGCATGATTGCTCTAGTAGTTTTTATACAGTATCCCTTAGGTTGATTATTGTCATGTGTACCAAGGTATAGTGCAAAACTTCATTTTGCATGCTTTCAAATCGGATAATACAATACATAAATATCATCAAGTTAAACAACTAAGGTTTTATGTTGATAGGAGAGAAGAAACTTTCTTCGAGACCCTCCAGCAGGAGTTCAATTTAATTTTGACTTTGATCAAATGTATCCTGTTGCTGTTGTAATGCTTCAGGAAGATGAACTCCTGAACAGAATGCGATTTGATCTTGTTCCAAAGCTGTAAGTCTTACACTTAAACTGTGCATGCTAAAAAAATTAACAGAATGGAGCAAAGGCCAGCACAAAATTGTTGAATATCTCTTTTAATAATGTATATAATAACTTATCTGTAGAGCAGTTAACAAATTAAGCGAGTTGTAAATGTAGAGGGAATATCTGGAACAGCCTGATAGATTGAACGTGGTTTCACCAAAGTGAGAAAGTGGCATCAGGCGAGACTCCAGGATGGTGTGCTGCCTCCTTGGTGCCAGAGTCCAGGACCTCTCGGAGCGGCTGCACGGCATCCTCGAGAGGGAGGGGGAGCAGCCGGAGGTTGTTGGGAATGATGGCACAAACGATATAGGTAGGAAGAGGACGAGAGCTTCTGCAACACGAGTTTAGAGAATTGAGTAAAAGACTGAAAAGCAAGACCTCCAGGGTAGTGACCTCAGGATTGTTTCCAGTACCTCGTGCTAGTGAAGATAAGAACAGGAAGAGAGGGGAAATGAATGTGTGGCTGAAGAGTTGGTACATGGGGGCAGGGATTTAGATTTCTGGATCATTGGGATCTCTTCTGGGGCAGGATTGACCTGTACAAAAGGGACGGGTTGCACCTTAACTGGAGTAAAAGACTGAAAAGCAAGACCTCCAGGGTAGTGGCCTCAGGATTGTTTCCAGTACCTCGTGCTAGTGAAAATAAGAACAGGAAGAGAGGGGAAATGAATGTGTGGCTGAAGAGTTGGTACAGGGGGCAGGGATTTAGATTTCTGGATCATTGGGATCTCTTCTGGGGCAGGATTAACCTGTACAAAAGGGACGGGTTGCACCTTAACTGGAAGGATACCAACATCCTGGCGGGCAGGTTTGCTAATGCTACATGGGAGGGTTTAAATTAGATGGGCAGGGTGGTGGGATCTTGTGCAGGACAGAGGCACTTAAGAGCTGACAGCCCACCATGCCTGAGTGACTGAGCTGCCAGCCCACCAGACCTGAGTGACTGAGCTGCCAGCCCAAGAATCCATTTGGCCCACAATGTCCATACTAACCCTGGTTAAGAGGCTATAGGTTGGTATGGACTGGAGGGTGGTGAGGGAAAGGTTAGTGGACAGAATAGGCAGGTGAAAGATGGACAGCAAGGAAGGAAGGTTGGTTTAAACTGCAAGTGCTGATAAAAGCTCAGGATAGGTACATTCCCGTTAGAGTGAAGGGCAAAGCAGGCAGCTAAAGAAGCTTGGCTGACAAGGGAAATTGAGGCATTGGTCAAAAACAAGAATGATGCATGGGACAGGTAGAGGCAGCTGGGATCAAGTGCATCCCTGGAGGAGTTTCGGGAACTAAGGAGTAAACTGAAAAAGGAGATCAGATGGGCAAAAAGGAGCCAGGAGATGGCTCTGGCGGGTAGCATTAAGGACAATCCCAAAAGATTTTATAAATACACTAGACTAAGTGGGACCCGTTGGGTCCCATGTTCACACGGGAGGGCTGGTTCCCCAATGCAATATTCCACCTCTCCACCAATTCCAATATTGGTGGCTGGGGGGTGGGGAGGGGGGTGGGTGGGCTTTCTGGAGCGCTAGTATGGGTGTTGTGGGCCGAAGGTACTGGCTTCCAGAGGGTTAGTATGGACATTGTGGGCCAAAGGGACTGGTTTCCAGAGGGTTAGTATGGACATTGTGGGCCAAATGGATTCTTGGGCTGGCAGCTCAGTCACTCAGGTCTGGTGGGCTGGCAGCTCAGTCACTCAGGCATGGTGGGCTGGCAGCTCAGTCACTCAGGCCTGGTGGGCTGGCAGATCAGTCACTCAGGGCTGGTGGGCTGGCAGATCAGTCACTCAGGGCTGGTTGGCTGGCAGTTCACTCACGTCTATTCCTTGAAATTGCATTTCAGGCAGCGTGCAGGCCACCAAACTCAATTTCACAGCATTTCAGGCAGAGTGCAGGCCACCAAACTCAATTTCACAGCATTTCAGGCAGAGTGCAGGCCACCAAACTCAATTTCATACCATTTCAAGCAGAGTGCAGGCCACCAAATTGCCAGACAACTCGTTGCATTGTCATTCAGGGCTAACAAATCAATTATTGTAAGTACATTGCAGACTCGCAATTCAGTTGATTCGCAGCTTAGAATCACATTTGTGGACTCTCCCTTGCGATCTTCCAGAGTGACTGACTCACGTCCAGGCATCCGGGGTTTTATAGTACTGTCTTCCCCCCCCCCCCCCCCCTCCTTGAAGGGGCGTTACCTTCATCGTGGTGATTAACAGGCGAGAGGACCAATCAGCTGATCTCAAGATTTTTAAAACACTCATACTTTTTTTATTTTTCATCGATCGGAAAAATCCTCGGGGCTACCTCAGCGGAGGACTGAGTAAGATGGCCAAAAATCATAGCGATATATGCTAGCGTTTTTTCTAAAATCTATATACAGCGCAGCCAGGAAGTGGTCAAGATGAGACTTTTAGTTATATAAATAAGGGGGAAAGGGTAACTAGAGAGAGAGTGGGACCTCTCAGGAATCAAAGCGGTCACCTGTGTGGAGCCACAGGAGATGGACAAGGTCCTCAATAGGTATTTCTCATCTATTTACTGAGGAGAAAGACAGTAGGACGGAGGAACTTGGGGCGGTCAATGGAAGTGTCTTCAGAGCAATCAGGGTTACCGTCGAAGAAGTACTGAAGGTACTATCGTGTATGAAGGTAGACGGGAGCTCCTGGTTGAAATTTATGAGTCTTTAACAACAGGAGAGATGCAGGAAGACTAGGGTGCCAAATGTTGTCCCTCTTTTCAAGAAGGGTTGCAGGAAAAATGCTGGGAACTATAGGCCATCTGTAGTTGGAAAGTCACTAGAGAGCATTCTGAGGGATAGGTTATAAAGGGATTTGTTTGGGCAAATGCTTATTCGGGATAGTCAGCATAGTTTTGTACATGGGAGGTCGTGTCTCACAAATCTGTGATGTTTTTGAAGACATGACTAAAAAGGTTGATGAGGGCAGAGCTGTAGATGTGTACATGGATTTCAGAAAGGCATTCGACAAGGTTCCGCATGGTAGGCTGTTCTGGAAGATTAGATCGCATGGGATCCAAGGAGAGATACCTGAATGGATAGCAAATTGGTTCCATGGAAGGAAGCAAAAGGTGATGGTGGAAGGTTGCCTCTCGGACTGGAGGCCTGTGTAGGAAAGAACTGCAGATTCTGGTTTAAATCGAAGGTAGACACTAAATGCTGGAGTAATTCAGCGGGACAGGCAGTATATCTGGAGAAGGAGTGGGTGACGTTTTGGGTCGAGACCCTTCTTCAGACTGATGTCAGGGGAGTGAGTGGGACAGAGATAGAATGTAGTCGGAGACAGTAACACTAGTGGGAGAACTTGGAAGGGGGAGGGGATGGAGAGAGAGGGAAATCAATGACTATTTGAAGATAGAAGTCAATGTTCATACCGCTGGGGTGCAAGCTACCCAAGCAAAATATGAGGTGCTGTTCCTTCAATTTGCGCTGGGCCTCACTCTGACAGTGGAGGAGGCCTAGGACAGAAAGTTCAGATTGGGTGTACGGAACAGGCTGCCAGAGGAGGTAGTTGTGGCTGGGACTAGTGTAGCTGGGACATGTTGGCCGATGTGGGCAAGTTGGGCTGAAGGGCCTGTTTCCACACTATCACTCTATGGAAAGTGATCAATATTGTTGTTGCTGCCAACTATCACAAAACATAGAAAAGAGAGTCAATATAGTTACATACTTGGGCCAAGTCTCACTTCTTGGTGATGAGTAAAGTAATGTATGAGAGAGGGGGTCACAAGAGATCGCAGATGCTGGAATCTGGAGCAAAAAAGCAACATATGTGCTGGAGGCACTCTATGTCAAGTAGCATCTATGGAAGAAACAAATTATTGGCAACCAGTGGTGCTGGTCCTTCCACCGGTCCTGAAGCAGATTTTCGAGCCATAGCGTCAATAATTCTCTCCACAGATGCTCAATCTGCTGTTCCTCCAGCATTTTGTTTTATAAAGGATTGTGTTTGTATTGTATCCCACTATAATTATAAAACCTGCTTAATTTCTAATATTTTTGGTTACTGCTTTAACATTTCATAAAGCATAATGTTTTTTTTAATTAATTAATCAGATTTTGCTGAGACTGCAGAGCGTTAGATTTCAATAATGCAGCACCTCTTTTGAGAATTTGTTTTAAAAATAGTGAAATTTGGTTGCGTTTCCAAAATAACAAAATGTGTCCTTAATGGAAGGTCGAACGAGAGCTTTCCCTACCAAGAAGCATCGACTTATGTAAATTGGATAACATTATTATTGGAGAAAGAAATATGATCAATGACTCTGCTTAATTTAATGTGCTGAAACATTCCTGAGGCTGTATTGTCTACAACATTTTCTTTTTGAAGAATGCAATATAAACTCAATCTGTTTAAAATACAATGCTTTGCTTTATAATGACCTGTTTCTATTCCAGTGTGAAGGAAGAAGTGTTTTGGAGAAACTACTTTTACAGAGTGTCACTTATCAAACAATCAGCACAGCTTACTGCTTTAGCTGCTCAACAACAGGCAGTTGACCATGAGGAGAGGGAAGATAGCAATGCAGATGATTCTCATTTGACAGGTAACAGACTGTCTGCAGAATTTAGACAAATTATATTCTTCATACAATAAACCTCGCTATGAGTAAATTTGTACTTTCTGCACCCTTTAGAATGTTCCAGTTATGTGTCCTCAATTTCATTTTGAACTGGGTCTTCAAAGGAGTTTTCCCCAACTTCCAACACCAATTCTATATTTACCTTGAGGCCGACTGGTGGGGGGGAAAAAATTAACACCAAGTTAAAATAGGTTGCCAGTGGTTTTCTGATTAATTGTTTAAGTGGAGGTGAAACAGTTCACAGCTGGCTAGTAAACAATGCCATTTGTATTGACAGTAGCCATCCTTCAATGAGACCCCCCCCCCACCCCGTCTTATTAGCACCTTTACCTGTAGAGAATGATCAATTTATAAGTGTAGAATGTCCTATATGTGGTGGTGGGGGGGATATAATTTGGGGTGAATGTCTTCTTGTAGGGTAAATATATTCCAAATCACGCTATTTGTAATTTGTAAAAAAAAAAATTGAATCCAGTCAAGAATCTCAAATGATATGCATCACAGTTTCAAAAATATAATTGTTATTGGGTTTAGTCAGTGGATTTGATCAAAATAAGATAATATATATAAGCATCTGGATAAACAGGGTCTGATTAGGAACAGTCAGCATGGATTTGTGCCTGGAAGGTCATGTTTGACTAATCTTCTTGAATTATTTGAAGAGGTTACTAGGGAAAATGACGAGGGTAAAGCAGTGGATGTTGTCTATATGGACTTTAGTAAGGCCTTTGACAAGGTTCCTCAAATAAGGTTGGTTAAGAAGGTTCAACTGTTGGGTATAAATGCAGGAGTAGCAAGATGGATTCAACAGTGGCTGAATGGGAGAAGCCAGAGGGTAATGGTGGATGGTTGTTTGTCGGGTTGGAGGCAGGTGACTAGTGGGGTGCCTCAGGGATCGGTGTTGGGTCCTTTGTTGTTTGTCATGTACATCAATGATCTGGATGAAGGTGTGGTAAATTGGATTAGTAAGTATGCAGATGATACCAAGATAGGGGGTGTTGTGGATAATGAAGAGGATTTCCAAAGTCTACAGAGTGATTTAGGCCATTTGGAAGAATGGGCTGAAAGATGGCAAATGGAGTTTAATGCTGATAAATGTGAGGTGCTACACCTTGGCAGGACAAATCAAAATAGGACGTACATGGTAAATGGTAGGGAATTGAAGAATACAGTTGAACAGAGGGATCTGGGAATAACCGTGCATAGTTCCTTGAAGGTGGAATCTCATATAGATAGGGTGGTAAAGAAAGCTTTTGGTATGCTAGCCTTTATAAATCAGAGCATTGAGTATAGAAGCTGGGATGTAATGTTAAAATTGTACAAGGCATTGGTGAGACCAAATCTGGAGTATGGTGTATAATTTTGGTCGCCCAATTATAGGAAGGATGTCAACAAAATAGAGAGAGAGTACAGAGGAGATTTACTAGAATGTTGTCTGGGTTTCAACAACTAAGTTACAGAGAAAGGTTGAATAAGTTAGGTCTTTATTCTCTGGAGCGCAGAAGGTTAAGGGGGAACTTGATAGAGGTCTTTAAAATGATGAGAGGGATAGACAGAGTTGATGTGGATCAGCTTTTCCCTTTGAGAATAGGGAAGATTCAAACAAGAGGACATGACTTCAGAATTAAGGGACAGAAGTTTAGGGGTAACATGAGGGGGAACTTCTTTACTCAGAGAGTGGTAGCGGTGTGGAATGAGCTTCCAGTGGAAGTGGTGGAGGCAGGTTCGTTGGTATCATTTAAAAATAAATTGGATAGGCATATGGATGAGAAGGGAATGGAGGGTTATGGTATGAGTGCAGGCAGGTGGGACTAAGGGAAAAAAGTTGTTCGGCACGGACTTGTAGGGCCGAGATGGCCTGTTTCCGTGCTGTAATTGTTATATGGTTATATGGTTTGCTAACCTTTCCCAGCATGGCAAATTGACAGTATTTTATATTGATACTACTGATTATTTTTAGGCTTATCCTCCTATGTACATCCTCAATTAAATGCAAAGCATTTTATCTCCTGCATTGGATTCTGAAAATCTTTATTTACATTTGTTATTGAGCAATGAATGATTTATAATAAATGTTTTCTTGACTTTTCAGAAACAATGCGGTCAAAAACACCACCATTTCCAATCAAAACTCAAGCAGAATCTCAAGAGGTAACATATTTTGATGAGCATAGCTTATTACTTCCATTGAATGCTTGGGTTTTGCCCATTAATGTAAACACATTGCTTCTTGAAATAATCCACACAAATATTTTGTTTAATGCTCTTCCTATCAGGAGGAGGAGGAAGAAATTTCTACAAGTCCAGGTACTACCGAATTTATTAGTGATGCATACGAAGGATGCAATTTGAACCAAGAGAATCTACGGAAAGAAATTAAACAGCTGGTGTTGGATAAAAAGGATGGTGATTCAAAAGAAGGTGACACAAACTTAATAGCTATTGCTGCCAGTTTTTTTCCAACACTTCAATTGAGTATCATAAATTTCGAGATGTAATTGTTTTTATCTAAACCATATGTTGTTTAGTCAGCTGCAAGAAATGCAGTAATGCTAAAAATATTTTGCAGACTTGGCTTTCTATATTTTGTAGCTATCATGTAATTTGTTATTTACCTAATATACGTTTTAATACATTTTAAGCCATTAATTGGATTTCAGTGGTATGTATCAGTGTTATTGCTACAATAATGTTAATTAATGCTAAACAGCAATTGTAACATTCACTGGAAAATAGAAAACTTTCTGATTAATGTAGAACACAGATTAAAGGGATTATGATCTCATCGAGCCAATAAATTAGCTGGGTCTTGAAGAACAGAACATCTGCTTCTTAATCTTTGACAAATCAAAGAGATACAGCATGGAAACAAGCCCTTTGGCCCAACTTGCCCATGCCGACCAAGATGCCCCATCTGCACCAATCTCACCTGTTTCCCATAATCTATAAAAAAAAATCCTATCCATGTCCTTTGTCCAAATTTTTTTTTAAATGTTCTTATAGTACCTGCCTAACTACCTCCTCTGACACAAAAAGCTGGAGTAACTCAGCAGGACAGGCAGCATCTCTGGACAGAAGGAATGGGTAATGTTTCGGGTCAAGACCCTTCTTCAGACTAACCCAGCATCTGCAGTTCCTTCCTACACACCTCTGGCAGCTTGTTCCATATACCAACCACCCTCAGTGTAGGAAAAAAGTTGCCCCTTGAGTTCCTATTAAAGCTTTCCCTTTTCACCTTAAACCTATGTCCCGGGGGAAGGTGGGCAGTGGTATAATTTAGACCATGCATCACTATTTAAAAATTAGGATCTCCCATTTAAGAGACAAATGAAATACATGTTTATCTGAGGCTTTGGACGCAAAGTCCTTAAATCCTTGAAGGTATTGGTAGTTATATTTTTGATAAAGGCATGAAAGGTTACCCTGAGTGGATGGAATCTGGAGTAGAAATTGCAATTAATTCAGCCATGATTGTATTAAATGATGGAGCAGGCTTGAGAGCCAAGTGGCCTGTTTGTACTCTTAATTCTTCTCAAAACAACATTCAAGAACATTGTTGTATATTGTATTTAATGCAGATACGTGTGAGGTATTACATTTTGGGAAGTTCAAACAGGTCAGGGCCTGGACAGTGAATTACAAGGCTCTGGGAAGTGTCGTAGAGCAGAGTGCTTGTTGTTAATAAGGTTTTCATTGCATATGAGAATCTAGCACAGGTACAGTTCCCTGAAAGTACCATCACAAGTAGATAGGATGGTAAAGGCTTCTGATACATCAGTCAGAATATTGAGTATAGAATTTGGGACATTGTGTTATAGTAGTACTGGACGTTGGTGAGGCCACATTTGCTATATTGTGTTCAGTTTGGTCACCCTGCTGTAAAAGGTATGTCATTAAGCTGAAAATAGTGCAGAGAAGTTACGCAAGGATGTTGTCAGGACTTGGGGGCCTAAACTGTAGGGAGAGATTAGGCAGGCTAGGACTTTATTCCTTGAAGCACAGGAGGCTCTTCATATGATCTTCATAAAGGTGTATAAAATCATGTGGGGAATTGATAGGGTATGGATAGAGTATTTTACCCAGAAGAATGGATTCAAGTGTGAGTGGAAAGATTTAATAGGAACCTGAGGGTCAACTTTTTCACTCAGAGGGTGATGGCTATGTGCAATGAGTTGTCCAAGGAGGTACAATAACAACATTAAAAAACACTTGGACAGGTACATATGGATAGGTTCAGAGGGATTTGGAAAAATACAGGCAAATGAGACTAGCTTTGGTCGGCATGGACAAGTTGGGCTGAAGGGCCTATTTCCATGCTTTTAGACTGACTCTTACAGATTGTGAATTTTGCTACAAATGCATCCATTTATCATGAGCTTCATTTTTCAACAGCATCTGCTGACTGGGAGAGAGAACTGCAGCAGGAACTTCAAGATTTTGAAGTAGTGGTTGAGACAGAAAAAGCAGATGAAAATTGGGATAAGGAAATTGAAGAACTATTACAAGCTGAGGATTGAACTGAACAATGGTGCTCTCCGATACTTTCACCGGCACACAACTCAACGGGACCAGCATGATTCTTGAATTTTCTTCACACGGTCACCTGAACAGATAACTTTTTTAGTTTGTGAGTATTATTCTGAATAAAATGGGATGAATGATTCATCCATAATTCAGAGTAATTTACCTCTATGTTCTCAAGGCAGGTGAGAAAAGTTGTGTTTCTAATTACAGGGATTTATGCTTTCTGTGTTTATATCTACCATTAATACTACTTATTGCATTCAATACAGGTGTTATAGTGATTTATAGGTGAATATTGCAACAAGCAGATATTTTGTGTTCTGATTAGTTAATTGTAGTGTACACCAGAGATCAAGAACATTTCTAAGTGCTTCATGTGAATAAGGGTTTTCATTGCACCATGGTGCATGTGAGAATGAACTAATATGAATACAAAATATTTGTCTGGTTCAAATATATTTATGATAGGGATGCAATTTTTTTTTGTTCAGTTAACAGTTAGATAGCTTCCTTAAGTTAGTTATGGATCTAATAAAAGTTTAACTGAACTGAATTAAAAATGGTTTGTGGGAAATAGTGACGGATTTTAATTTTTTTCAGACCTATAAATCAGATTAGTTCAGAAATAATCCAAAAATGATTGCCATGCGTATAGATTAATAATTTTCATTTTCTGAAGTAAAATCTAATGAACTGCAATTGTTCCATAATTCGTGTGTTTTCAAATAAACATAATCTCTTGATTTTTATGGGATTTTTTTGAAAATTGTGTTTGGATGCATTTCTTTAAAATTCACACATTGTGGAAAATTGCATAATGTATGTAATTTCATTTTTGCCAAAAAATATTTGTCACACTTGCAAGGTTGGAAATGTAGAAATATTTATAATTTTGCTTTGCTGTTTATATTTTTGTGAAATATAAATCCTGTATTCGTATTAATTCTGAAAGCTATTAATGATTAAAAACACTTATATTTTCATAATAGTTCCCCTACTCTAACATTTATGTGGTTTAAACATTCTAGCCTAAGTCATCATTTTTCTCTTAATTATCATTTGTTAACATGTTCTGGGCCGACCTGTCATCTTCCTGATGAACAACAGAAAAAGTTGGTAAATTGTTTGTTGTGATTTGGATATTGTCATTTGCATTGCATTCCAGCCTGGATTCATAACTCGCCTAAAAATGAGGTCTTTGGGTGTTTCCGTAAAATGCACTTTGTTTCATCACAACACAAGGCTTGGATAAAAATTTGATTTGCTATTAAGTTGTACAAAGTTTCATTTCCAAGCTAAGTGTAACCTATGGATGCTTAATAAAAAGTTTTCTTTAGATTCATTTTATTTATGATAGTTTACTGTTCTTTTGATGCATATTTGACATAAATTCATGTTAGAATGTAAATGATAAATGCAATGGTTCAAAATAAGCGAGTTCGGTATTCTGAAAAACGCAAGGAATCATGGGATTTGTCAAAGGCCACTCGCTATAAAGAAAAAGCAAACAACTGTATAAACTGTATAAATTCTTATCTTCCTAATTTATGTGTAAAAATATATTTATTCTGAGGAACAGGGGTGCCAGGTAGCAGGAGAGCGGGGTGTAACAGTGAGATAGAGGGGCGAGTAGGAGATAGGGAGGGGGAGAGACACTCTCGGCAGCTGCACGCACACAGACCCGCGCCTCATCAACAGCCAGGATCCCCGGCGCCGCAAGCTCTGCCGAACCGCCACTGGACCGGAGCAGCGGCCCCCAGGCCCACAGCCAGCGCAGAGAAGCGCCAACACCAGCTCAACTCTGCCTGCCCCACTGGCCAACCGACAGCCCCGGACCGACGGGAAGCAGATCTGATCAGCCCAATATCCTTTGATGTAAACCTCTGATAACAAAGGGAATCCAGTAATCGACTACTCTGGCACCCATGGAACTTTGGTGGTGCTGGACAGGCAGATTTTACTGACCATTGGATTTTATTCTATTAATTCACTAACATTTTTAATTCACTCTTTTTAGATGTTGCAAAATACGACACATATTCCAGTGAATCTAGTGAGTTTAGAGGAATCATAGGAAACAAAACCAGGCGAGTTTGAAGGAAGTGTGCAGGAAGCAACTGCAGATGCTGGTTTAAACCTAAAATAGACACAAAAATCTGGCGTAACTCAGCGGGTCAGACAGCATCTCTGGAGATAAGGAATATGTGACGTTTCGGGATAAGACAGTTCCTCGACCCGAAACCTCAGCTATTCCTTTTCTCCAGACAAGCAGTCTGGTCTGCTGAGTTACTCCAGCTTTTTGTGTTTATCTTGAGTTTGAAGGAGGAATGAGAATAAAGTCCAGATGAGTTCAAAAGGATTCTGGAAATGGATTTCTGTGCCCCAGTGTTTAAAGGGAGTTTTGGAAAAGGAATAGGATGAGCCAGGTGCCAGACCATGCTTTCCAAACAATAGGACAGCAGAGTGTAAGAGGTTTACAACATTGGCAAAAAGGATATGCCTTTACTGAGTTTGAAACAGATTTTCTCCTTTCTCAAAAAACTTTCATCATCTGCAGCTTAGCAACCGGTAAACCAATATTTAATCTACTTGCAACAAAAAGAAGATAGATACTATAAGCTGGAGTAACTCAGCGGGACAGGCAGCATCTCTGGAGAGAAGGAATGGGTGACGTTTCGGGTCGAGACCCTTCTTGAACAACTTGCAACTACATGCAACAAGTGGGTAGGAAGGAACTACAGATGCTGGTCCACCATCCCTCCACCAAACTTGCCTTCACTCAGCATAATGACTTCCCCATTATCACCAACACATTTGTTGTCACATCTCACTGGAACTTTCTCCTTTCAATAATAACCCATTGCAAGTTCTTCACTCAACCTTCTGCAACTTACTACCTACCCCCATCTTCACCTTACTACTAAACCCACCTCACAACTGTCACCACTTCCATCCACACTCACAACTAGCCTATTGCTCACCATCCCAGTTCCCATTCTCCACATGTGATGATCCCAACATTTCCTGATGTATTGGAGACTTACATCAACAAAGAATGTAGCGTCCACGATATCCATGGTCCTTGCCAAGCTTGAAGCAAAGCTGCTCCTTTTCTCTATTACTTTATCATCTGCAACTCAACACTGGTGAAACACATTTGCCTTTGGTTGCCATGGCTTTCACTGTGAGGTCACATGATACCACCTCCATGATAACAATGGGGAGAGATGATGTCGCCCCCCCCCCCCCAGGTTATCCATAAGAACTGAGGGTGGGAGGAGGTGAACACAATTCTAAGATATTTTTGGTGCACGTAAGGTCCATCTTGGTTCTGCAGCTCATGGTCCTTCTCTTAGTAAGTATCTGTCCTCCTTGATAACTCAGATTACCTACAGCTTTATGCGCGAGGATTATATGTATTTCTACTGGCTCTTAAGTGAAGAGGCAGATGCTGAAATGAGCCCGAGCGGACCTGCTCCAACTCAGTGCTCTCTACTTGTAGACCTCCCATCAAATAAGTTAATTCTTCCCTGATCAATACATTTAATCTCCTTAAACTCTAGTAGATCACAATCTCCATATCCATAGTATACATTAAATAAACCATTCCACTGTTGACCTCTGGTAGGGTAAAGCAGTCATAGACAAAGGATGAAGTTTTAAATATAGTAGTCATTAATACAAATGAGAAATAGTCTTCCTGAATTACTTCAGAATATAGACTCCAAGTAGTAAACAGTTAAAAGTAGTTTCATGAGTAAGCACCTCATTAAGGGAGCTGGCTTATGAAGTATGGTCTGTTAACTGACTTGACAATGAGGTATTCTTGTATACATTGATCACACATAAAAAATGGGTCCAAGTTAATTGGCCTACATCAAACCAGACAAGAGACTTTTATTTTGTATTTAGATGTTAGGGATACAGTGTGGCAAGTCCATGCGATCACCCTGTACACAAGCATTATCCGACACACTAGGACCAATTTACAATTTTACCAAAGCCAATTAACCTACAAACCTGTACGTCTTTGGAGTGTGGGAGGAAACCCACGCGATCACAGGGAGAACATATAAATTCCACACAGACAGCACCCATAGTCAGGACCGAACCCTAGTTCTGTGGTGCTATAAGGCAGCAACTCTACCGCTGTGCCACTGTGCTGTTGCATCTTCGTCTAAGTAATCAATACAGTAATTGGATGCATTTATGTATCCAGAAATTCAGCCCCCACAACACTAATTTGGAATATTTCTGGTTTCTGTTAGAAGCTTTTAGATCACGTAAATTACTATGCCTACTCAAAGCTATTTGAATGGTCAGTGTATGCACACTATGGTTACCAAAATATCATGTCTGGACGGCCAATATCAGGGGGGAAATGGAAAGTTTCAGGGCAGAGCAAGCAGCACTTCGCTGTTTGAGACACTGGCGCTGAGCGGCCAACTGGGAATGCGTTGTGCACTGATATTAAGCTCCATACAATTTTTAATTGACGTCACTTGTGCAAAATTCTTTAACACATGTAAAGCCTGTGGGAACCTGAAGCAAATCCTGACAGGAGGGTTGAGGCCTACTGCAACATTAATTACAGGGCTCCACTTCACCTGGGCCACTCCCTCTGGGTCTGAGACATCTGTCTCCCTGCAGGCAACTGCCGCCTTTAACACTCCAGCATTAGTTATCAGAATGGTAATTGGAGTGATAAAACAGTCAACTCGCAATATAGGAATGGACCATGTACAGTGTTATTGAACCATTGGGAGTTTCCACATACAATGGTGGTTTAGTCTATGAAGTTCTCTGAGAATGTTAAGTAAGTATAGGCACAGGGACATAATCAAAGAGGTGAATCTTCAGCATAGATTTATCACATGGTGCTGAAATATTGAGGACTTGTTTTCAAAGCCATATTTGTATAACATTGGCAAAGAATATGCCTGTACTGAATTTGAATCAAAAGTGTTGCCTACCTCCAAAAGCTTTCATCATCTGCAGAGCTCAGGAACCGGTAAACCAATATCTACTCGCGACCAACTATGTCAAATCACTGCTCACCATTCCACCATTCACCAAGCCTTATTTCTACTCTTACCACTCGTCTCTCACCACACACCATCAATTTATCCCCACTCTTCACTGACCACTCCCACCCTTCCCATAAACTTGCCTCGACTCAGCCAAATCATTCCTCATCATCACCATCACATTTGCTACTAACTCTTTATCTCACTGGAACTCATCCTTCTTTCAACAATAAACCATTGCCGCCAAACCATCCCCATCTCACCACATACCTCTTCCCATTACGACTCACCCACCCTTCATCAATGACTACCTCCATCCGCACTACAACCCAACCCACAACACTCACAAATTCCATCACACTCATAACGAGTATATTGCCCACCAACCCTGTTCCCATTCTCCACATTTGATGATGAGCTCAACAGTTCCCAATGCATTGAGAACAGACTTACATCAACAAAGAATGTAGTGCCCTGAGGTCCTTACTGAGCCTGAAGCAAAGCTGCTCCTTCTCCATTGCATTTCATCATCTGCACCTCAACACTGGTGACCAACCTTTGCCTTTGGTTGCCATGGCTTTCACTGTGAGGTCATATGACATCCCCTCCATGGTAACAATGGGAAGACCTGATGTCACTGTAGATTGGTTATCTCCTACTAACCAATTGTAGTGCTTGTTAGTAGTAGCTCTGCCTACTATGCGGTTTATATTACCAGGAGTTTGCTTGTGTAATTCAGTCTGAGTAGTTGCTAATTACTGTAAAACCCTGCAGACCAATGCTGTAAGTGTACTTTAATAAATATGTGTTGTACCTTGACGTGTGCATGACGCGACATTACATGGTGTCAGAAGTGGGATCAACAGTAATGCTGTACTTCAGGGCAGCTTACCAAGCTCACCGTTAAACAGTTCTCTATATTGAAAGAGTATCTGCGGAGTGGGGCCCTCAGCGAAAAAGAGTTGATGGACAGCACGGCCAAAGTAGCCTAGGCCTAAATTGTTGCATGCATTGATACCAAGCTAAAACAACTAATGGAGCGTTCTTGTCTTGCGAAATCTGACGTCTACCTAGATCTGCTCAATTTAAGGAACATTGCCAGGGATCCCATACTGGGTTCTCCAGCCCAACGACTGACGTCTCTTCAAACCCGTGAGGCCCTGCCTGTACTCCAGCAGCTTTTGCAGCCACAGGTCCGTTCTCCAAGCGGGTGTACAACATCACCCTCTTCAGCCATTACAAATTCCTGAGAATGCCCTTTGTAGGTATGTTGCAAAGCCTACCTGAAGCGTCGTTGAATATCTGCCGCTGAGGTTGTGCGCGATTTTGGCGCCGTTTAGAGGGGGCGGGTTTAAAACGCGATTTTCTCTAGGCTGTTCAAATCGAAGATGTTCAGCCTAGTTAATTATTAACGAAAAATCGCTGAAAGACCCCGTCGCAAAAGCTATTATTAGTTTTAAAGGCCTCGTAAAATAGTTATAGTAGTTTAAAAATCAATCTCTGAACCCGCGACCACCCGCACCCGCAGGGTCTCATAAAGCAAATATCTGAAGGTATGCTGTATATTTTTACATTAAAAAGGGCTTCTAAAGATCCCTTTATACAAAGTTTAATATTGCGAGTAGCTCAATTTGGCCCCATTATATCCCGCAGTATTTTTCTGGGCATTTGGGGCACAAATCTACCGCAATGTGAACGTTCTAAACCAGCGCGTTCCACAGGGACCCACTGGAAAGCTGATTTAAAATGGACTTTAATTTACAGCAATTGAACACTAAATTCCTTCCATTTGGTCTATAAATTAATGTAAATGAGATTTAAAAATCATGTTTTATTGTGAATTATTTGTGAATATTATTTGGACATTTAGGCTATTTAAAAATGTTAATCATTTATTAAGAAATGGATAGATGTTTAGATCTAGTAATTGAAGTCTGAAATTAGCTACAATTAGGTAACTAACTAATTATATGCTTTAATTTCAGGTCATCCAAGTAAGATTATTTTATATTTGTTTCAGAATGCTTCAATCTATGATAACTGAAAATTTCATTCAGTTCTCTTAATTTTTAAGAAAGTTATGGGCTTTTGACTGTTCACGATCACAGCTTTTTTGTTATGTCCATAGAAAATCAATAGGGAACAAGATGCTCATTTCCCAGTATGAAAATGGCCATAACTTTTTTAATACTTGAGATATGAAAGTGAATTAGGTGTCAAATTAAACTTATTTTTATGCTTTATCTGATGGGATAAATTGCAGACTTGATTTTTAAAATCTCAAAATTTTGTAACATTGCTACCCTTTGGCATCAACTCTGCCAGTGAGGTTTTCCAGTGCACCATAGAACAACTGTTTGCGGGGTACTCATGTGCCAATATTGTTGATTGCATTCTCGTTTACGGGCGCGACTTGGCTGAGCATGACGCCAATGGACCGTTCTGAAGGGTCTCAAAATGAAACGTCACCTATCCAAGTTTACCGGAGATGCTGCCAGACCTGCTGAGTTACTCCAGCACTTTGTGTCTTTAATGGACAATTGGGAGTTTCCACATGCAAGGGTGGTTAAAGGTCTGTGAAGTTCTCTGAAGATGTTCGGAAAGTAAATGCACAGAGATTTAATCAAAGGAATGACTTATCAGCATAGATTTATCGCAAGATGCTGTAATATTGAGGAATTGTGTTGAGAAGCCACTAGTGGCAATTAAAACTGTGAAACCCAGGGTGGAATCCAGCTAGTATAAGGAAGAATAACTCAATGCAACGTTCTTTATGATCTGGAAGTAATGAATTGAGAAATTAGGTTGCTTTGCAAAGGTGGAAGCAACCAGACAGTATCAGGTGATTTGTATGTTTGATTGATATCGTTATAGGTTTATTTAGTTTAATTTAGAGATACAGCATGAAAACAGGCCTTTTGGACCATTGAGTCCACATCGACCATTGATCGATCACCTGTTCATGTTATCCCATTCGAAGCACCCTGAAGAAACCCACATGATGGGATGCCCTCTCATCTTAAATTTATGCCCTCTAGTTTTAGTCTCCACTACCCTGGGACAATATGCCCTGTGTTATGAAGTGCTGTCAGAGTTTCAACCCAGCTCACTCGTGGCAGCATTTTTAAATAAAGCACATGGAGTTCATTGGTGATTTGTCAACAAAGAGCTGAGCGAATTCAATGAATGCAAGACAATATTGCAGAATAGTATAAGTAAGACGATCTTTGATCAGTCTTTACCGGACTTTATTTTGCACTAAATGGTATTTAAGTTATTCCCTTCATCATGTATCTGTACACTGTGGATGGCTCGATTGTAATCATGTATTGTCTTTCTGCTGACTGGTTAGTATGCAATTAAAGCTTTTCACTGTACCTCAGTATACATAACAATAAACTAAGCTCAACTCAATAGAGGCAGTGACAATGCAGGCTGTGGGAGCACTTCACAGAAAATACCTCACACAACTTGCATTGACTTATTATTCTCTGCTGGAAATGAAATAGTGTAAACCATGTCAGCAAAGAAAGCTGCCAAGCTAATTAATTTACTATCGCTGTCTGATAACTCAGTTCATTGCAGGGGAAAAGAAACAGGGGATTGGAAAAATATACATAGATAATCATTGTGTCCTTAAAGTGGATGATTCTACCAACAAAGCAAATCTAGTACCTTGCATTCATTAGCACTAGATTTATAAGAGGGACGGGTGAGGATTTCCTATGTGTGTCATTGGAAACCTGGGCAACAGTCAAGGTTATACTTGGATTTTTGAATATTTTCATATGTTAATAAAGAATTGGCACAGATGTTTTTTGCTGGGCCAAGGCAATATACTGTTGTTGGGACACATATTAAAATATGTGGCATCCTCAACCACCACAGCATCCACAGGGCGGTGCTAGCTACATAAAAATGCCTGCGGATATGAAGACCTTTTTACAGGAATTCATGAAAACAGTCAGCTTCACCAACTCCTGTCCTGTGAATTCAAACATATTTGCTGCTCTCTGAGAAGATGGATTGTGACCTCCCAGAACTATTGCCTCACAATAAGGTCAAACAACTTTTTCAGTGACAGACAGTGACATGAGAGGCAATGACATGACAGCTTTTCTGTTTGACTAGGGTTGTTGCCTTACAGTGCCAGAGATCGGGCTTCGATCCTGACTACGGGTGCTGTCTGTATGGAGATTGGACGTTCTCACTGTGACCTGCATGAGTTTTCTCCGAGTGCTCCGGTTTCCTCCCACGCTCCAAAGACGCACAGGTTTGTAGGCTAATTGGCTTCGATAAAATTGTAAATTGTTCCTAATGTGTGTAGTGTAGTGTTAGTGTATGAGGATAATAAACATTGCTATGAACCTGGTGGATTACTTTCCTATCATTGAGTCTAAACATAAGTTGATAAGAAATCTATTTGCAAACATTGCCAGGAAAGTAACACAAACAAGAAAAGAAAATTACCTAGAGGAGCTACTGTGCAATGCCTTAAAATTAATCTTCACACAATGTCCCCTGACTAACTTCTGGCTCGATGACTGAGTTGGCCCTTAAGGAAGTAATGTACTTGTTGAGTTTTCCTCTAATCTATTTAGGGTGGAAGTGGATTGATGGCACTTGTTGAAATCTAATTACTAGGGAAGGCTGGATGTAGAAACAGGTTTAAGGCTGAAACTAGTTTTGCCCCAGCCAGATATTTTGGCTTTGAAATAATTGAAAACAACATCTGTCTCCTCATTGCTTAAGTTATTCAATACACCAAGTTCTGTCAGTATCTATCAGTATTTACATCAAGTATGTTTTGTACATTATAATTGATGCTGGCATGCATATTCACATTCCCTCATTGTTGCATTAAACAATATTCCACATGATAATCTCCAGTATGTTGCGTGAGGGGCCACTGGGGATGTGTGTCGCAACTTAGCAAATTGCTCATAATGTTCAGCAAAACTTTTGAAAATGTCAATGCAAAAATGTTCAAAGCCCAAGGGCAGGACATTGTACAGAATTCTTCTGCTATATATGGTATGTAATGATATGAGTGTGGGCCTTCTTGAGTCCTAAGTTTAAGTCAAAACGTTAAACCCTATCTGTTATAAGTATCTACTAGTACCATCATTTTAGGGAGATTATACCATATCAACCTATATTTCAAAGACTAATTTATTTCATGGTCAGACAAAAATGCTGGAGAAACTCAGCGGGTGAGGCAGCATCTATGGAGCGAAGGAAATAGGTGGTGTTTTGGGTCGAGACCCTTCTTCAGACTGATGTGGGGGTGGGGGGGCGGAAGATGAAAGGAAGAGGCGGAGACAGTGGGCTGTGGGAGAGCTGGGAAGGGGAGGGATAAGAAGGAGAAAGCAGGGACTACCTGAAAATGGAGGTCAATGTTCATACCGCTGGGGTGTAAACTACCCAAGCGAAATATGAGGTGCTGCTCCTCCAATTTACGGTGGGCCTCACTCTGGCCATGGAGGTGGCCCAGGACAGAAAAGTCAGATTCGGAATGGGAGAGGGAGTTGAAGAGCTTAGCCACCGGGAGATCAGATTGGTTATTGCGAACCGAGCGGAGGTGTTGGGGGAAGCGATCACCGATGTAGAGCAGCTGACATCTAGAGCAGCGGATGCAATAGATGAGTTTGGAGGAGTTTGGAGGAGGTGCAGGTGAACCTCTGCCATACCTGGAAAGACTGCTTGGGTCCTTGGATGGAGTCAAGGGGGGAGGTAAAGCTACAAGTGTGGCATTTCCTGCAGTTGCGAGGGAAAGTGCCAGGAGAGGGGGTGGTTTGGGTGGGAATGGACGAATTAACCAGGGAGTTACAGAGGGAGTGGTCTTTGCGGAAAGCCGAAAGGGGAGGAGATGGGAAGATGTGGCCAGTGGTGGGATCCCATTGGAGGTGGAGAAAATGTAAACGCGCCAACTCTCAGACACCTCCTCCTACTTATCATTGGACCATGACCCCACAGACGAGCACCAGGCCACTATCTCTAACATTATCACTGGCTTCATCACTTCCGGCTCCCTGCCCTCCCAGGCCTCCAACCTCATCATTCCCCAGTCCCGCACGGCTCAATTTTACCTTCTCCCCAAACTCCACAAACCTGACTGTCCTGGCAGACCCATTGTTTCTGCCTGTTCGTGCCCCACCAAACTTATTTCCACATACCTCGACTCCATCCTATCCCCCATGGTTAAATCACTCCCTACTTATGTTCAGGACACCTCACACGCTCTTCGTCGCCTTCATGACTTCCGTTTTCTAGGCCCCCATTCCCTCATCTTCACCATGGATGTTGAGTTACTCTACACCATCATCCCCCACCAGGAGGGTCTTAAAGCCCTCCATTTCTTCCTCAACCGCAGAACCAACCAATCCATGTCTACTGATACTCTCCTCCACCTATCAGAGCTGGTCCTTACCCTTAACAACTTTTCGTTGACTCCTTCCATTTCTTCCAAATCCAAGGCGTAGCTATGGGCACGCGCATGGGCCCAAGCTATGCTTGCCTCTTTGTAGGGTACGACGAACAATCCTTGTTCGAGGCATACCATGGACCTATCCCCGAACTCTACCTATAGACTACTGCATTGGAGCTACCTCCTGCACCCACTGACTTCATCCATTTCACCACTAACTTCCATCTGGTACTCAAATGCACCTGGACCATTTCCGACATCTCCCTACCATTTCTGGACCTCACTATCTCTATAGCAGGTGACAGACTACTGACCGATATCTACTATAAACCCACTGACTTCCATGGCAATCTGGACTACACTTCTTCCCACCCTGCTTCCTGTAAGGACTCCATCCCCTACTCCCAATTCCTCCGTCTACGCTGCATCTGCACCCAGGATGAGGTGTTCCAAACCAGGGCATCGGAGATGTCCTCATTCTTTAGGGAACGGGGGTTCCCCTCTTCTACTATAGATGAGGCTCTCACCAGGGTCTCTTCTATACCCTGCAATCTGCTCTCACTCCCCATCCCCCCACTCGTAACAAGGGCAGAGTCCCCCTTGTCCTCACCTTCCACCCCACCAGCCGTCACATACAACAAATAATCCTCCGACATTTTTGTCACCTCCAACGGGATCCCACCACTGGCCACATCTTCCCATCTCCTCCCGTTGGCTTTCCGCAGAGACCGCTCCCTCCGTAACTCCCTGGTCAATTCGTCCCTTCCCACCCAAACCACCCCCTCTCCTGGCACTTTTCTTTGCAACCACAGGGTATGCCACACTTGTCGCTTTGCCTCCCCCCTTGACTCCATTCAAGGACCCAAGCAGTCTTTCCAGGTGCGGCAGAGGTTCACCTGCACCTCCTCCAACCTCATCTATTGCATCCACTGCTCTAGGTGTCAGCTGCTCTACATCGGTGAGACCAGGCGTAGGCTTGGCGATCGCTTCGCCCAACATCTCCGCTCGGTTCGTAATAACCAACCTGATTTCCCGGTGGCTCAGCACTTCAACTCCCCTTCCCATTCTGATCTTTCTGTCCTGGGCCTCCTCCATGGCCAGAGTGAGGCCCACCATAAATTGGAGGAGCAGCTCCTCATATTTTGCTTGGGTAGTTTACACCCCAGCGGTATGAACGTTGACATCTCCAATTTCAGGTAGTCCCTGCTTTCTCCTTCTTTCCCCTCCCCTTCCCAGCTCTCCCACAGCCCACTGTCTCCGCCTCTTCCTTTCTTCTCCCCGTCCCCCCCATCAGTCTGAAGAAGGGTCTCAACCCGAAACGGTACCTATTTCCTTCGCTCCATAGATGCTGCCTCACCCAGAGTTTCTCCCACATTTTTGTCTACCTTCGATTTTCCAGCATCTGCAGTTCCTTCTTAAATACTTCATGATGTCAGTCTCTTTTGAACAATAATCTGTCAACAATCACTATTTTGAACGGTGACTCCTCTCTCTCCCAACCAAGGAGGTGATATTTCCAGGTACAAAAGTAGTATAAACAGTTACATTTTTAAGTGAAGCACATTTAATTCTCAGTAATAATTTCTACAGAGGTTATATTTTACAAAGCATTTCCAAAACACAAATAGAATACTTACTACTGGAAAAAACATACCAATGAGGTATAAACAAACAAGTTGTCTGTCAAATTTAGCTGAGGAATGAAATATGTGTCTTTTCTCTGTAATCCTGATCACTCTCCTGTCTTCTAATATTTATACTATTTTTCTACTGGTTGTCATCATCGGTAGGTGCTGTTTTACATGTACATTTATAAGGCCAAGTGAATGGTGTGACCCAAAAAGTCAAAGTAGACCTTACCATAATCTTGCTAAGGAAGATAATCTCACGCTTCCCCTTTATTCATTCTTGGAACAGGAGGGTCATACACTCAAGGTCATTGTGGTCAGTCTGGTTTCACTTGATAATGTCAAGATGATGAGAACATGTACTGGTCAGCTTATTTTAATTCACAATAAGCCTTTTGAAGCTGGGTCAGTTTCTGCTACTGTGCCAGAAAACTGAGGGCCAGCATTAACACTTTTGTTCGTAGTCAGAGCGCAGGAGGAATCACAGAGGAGTGTGGTAGTGAGTCTGGGCTAAACTTTTGGACCTGGATAGTGAATATACATCACAAGTAGAAGGTTTATTAAATTAACTATGTGAACAAAATACCTACAGTACATTACCCTCAGCCATCTGATAAATTTACAGTTAATTAAATTTTTTTGACCTGTACTTCATGCTTTCAATGTTGGAGTATGGCAGATAATTTGCACACTGCAGGGACCAAGGTAATGGGATACATACTTTGTTAATAGTGAGGAGGTACCATGGGTGAACATTAATGGTAGAGATACAAAAGGAGTGACCCAGCTAAAGTGGAGCCCTGTATTCAATGCTGCAGGAGACCTCAAAACTCCTGTTTGAATTTTCTTGGGCTTTGTATTTGAGGTTTTCAAATTTTGTACAATTAGCATCAATTAAACCTGTCCGTAGCTTGATGTCAGTGCACAACACGCCCCAGTGGCCCCACTGTGCCAGTGTCTTGATTGTTGAAGTGCTGACAACACTTGCCCAAAGCAAGACGTTTTGGTAACACTCGGGTACACTATCACTCAGCACCACCTCCTCTTTCTGTGATCAGATTTTGGAGCAGTCGTGGAATGCTTTGTTTATAATGTATCCATCGATCTACTGGAGGAGTTCAATGTGATTAAATGTATTGATCAGGGAGGCTGAGAGGAACTATCTCTTCTGATGGGAGGCCCGGAGCTACAGACCACCGAGTTGGAGCAGGCAATGCCTCTTCACGTAAAGGCGAATATAAATACGCAAAAGCCTCCAACAAAAAGATACTGTGGCTGTGAATCGACAGAAAGTTCTACACTGAATGGGAAAGACCAAGAATTACAGAACCAAGATGGATTGAACAAACTGAGCAAGAGATCAATCTTATGTACACTTAAAGTATCTTAGAATTGTGCTTACCTCCTCCCAACCTCACTTATATGGACACTCAGCCTGGGGGTGACATCAGCTCTCCCCCATTGTAACCCTGGAGATGCTCTCATGTGACCTCACAGGGAACACCATGGCAACGCAGAGGTAAGAGTCTATCACCACTTGATGAGTGAAGATGCCGAAGACCTGTCGTGGAGAAAACAGCAGCGTTGTTGCAAGCTCAGCCAACACTTTGGACACCATGGGCACCACATTCCTTGCTGACATGTCAATTTCAAATGTATGATGAACCGTGGGGCCCATCGCCATCAGCCTCTATGTGCAATCCAATCGAAATCTCCAAGGATCAAACTCAATTTGTTCATTATATTCTGATCTTATATGTCAGAAAAGGAAAATGGATAGATCAGAAAGACAGTTTAAACCAGCATAAGAATGAAAAAGAGGTCGAGCAATCTATGCCATTGAGGGACTGAGGCAATGGTAGAGGAAGATGAGACACCAAGATGAGAGAATTAGGTAGAAAAGTGTTACAGAGAGAGAGTTCTACACAGTAAAAGAGAAGGTCAAGGGGTTCAAGAGGTTGGTGGTTGGCTGGTGAGTAGTGGTATTATTTTTCTACCAAGCAGTGTGAAATAAAATCAATAGTAAACATTACATTTCATACACTGTAAAATTTAGGTCAGAGGCCCTTCGCCTTCATCTGCCCTCTCAGATTTTGATAGACTATTTGTCAGCAATAGCTGCAATATTTTATAGACTGTGGTTGATGGCTGATTGTATCAGATGCAGGGCCAGGTAAATTACGAATTAATCTCAGCAGTAATGCTGCAAACTATGGTCAGAAACATCAAGGAAGTCACTAAGTCAGAACTTCAACTATGGTGATAAATATTGCACAATTCTGGTTGTCATTGTGAATCATTGAAGAGAAAATCATAGATGGAATTTACTTCTGGTGAAGGATTCTTTACTTTAGACTTATACTTTAGAGATAAAGCATGGAAACGATGAAGGTAATCTACTTTGAATTTATACCAACATTATTTACTATGGATTATGATAATCAACTTGCTCCCAAGAATAATATCTGATCTGTAGCTGCTTTTACATTCAATTATTAAATCTCCCCAGCTTACTTCTGGAAGGTCAACATCCATATACAAAATTGGGAACAGTCAGTGTCCTCAATGCCAAATCAGGCATGCCCTTCATAACCTGGAATGGGAGGAGGATAATCTGGCTTGTAATTGATGTGAATCTAGTGCTTCAAGATGACAACAGTGTCAAGAAGCTGGGTGTTGAAACAAAAGGGTTAATAGCCCACAAAGAGTATCTGAATTGTGAGGGAGGAACCAACATCAGTTCAGTAAATAATGTACAATTACACCATCTCCACAGATTTAGGAATCCAATGAGATGGAATAAACATGCAGATCAAGATGATCTAAATTCATTGTGTGAGACTATATTGGTGGCTCTGTCTGCTCCAGTGAGTATGGAGCACACATTCTGCCAATTCCTACTGACCTTTCTTACCAGAGCACAATACTCCATTGTGAAGACCCCACCTGCCTTAAGAAGACCACTATCATCCCCGGTGCCAAAGGAAAGAAAGGTGGTGTGCTTTAGTGACATCTGTCCAGTGGCTCTGACATACACCATTTTGACTGGTGATGCCACACATTAACTCCAGCCTCTCAAACTTTCCTGATCTACTGCAGTTTGCCTACTGCCATAACGTGTCCACGGCAGGCACCATTTCCCTGGTCCTAAACTCTTCTCTGGAACACCTGGACAACAAGGACCGATGTCAGACTCCCATTTATAGAGTATAGCTCTACTGTCAACACTATAATTACATCCAAACTCATCTCCAAACTCCTGGACCTAAGACTCAGCACCCCCCTCTACCACTGGATCCTCAACCTTCTGACCCATAGACCACAATCAGTGAGGATAAGTCACATAACATCCTTCAAAATAATTCTCAGCACCGGTACCCTGCAAGATGCATTCTCAGCCCCCTACCATACTGTTTTTACATCCACAACTGTTTGGCCAAATTTTGCTCTAACTCCAACTACAGGTTTGCAGATGATAGCACTGTAGTGGGCTAGATCTTGAACAAAGATGAGACAGGGTACAGGGTACAGGGAGGAGATAGAGAGAGATAGAGAGCTTAGTAACATGGTGACAGGACAACAACCTCTCCCTCAATGACAGCAAGACAAAGGAACTAGTTATTAACTTCAGGAAGCATGACGGACTGCATGCCCCAATCAGCATCAATGGTGCTGAGGTGGAAATGGTTGACAGCTTCTAGTTTCGGGGTATAAATATCACCAATTACATTAAAGTTACAGACAAAAAAAATTGACCAATGCCTCTACTTCCTCAGGAGACTGAGGAAATTTAGCATGTCTCAATGACGCTTACAAACTTTAACTTATGCACCATAGAAAGCATAACATTAGGTTGCATCACAGCTTGGTTTTGGAGCAACTCTGCCCAAGACTGCTGGAAATTGCATAGAGCCCAATCCATCACACAGACTAGACTAGCCACCATTGACTCCATCTACACTTCATGCTGTCTTGGGATAGCAGCCAACATAATAGAGGATCTTTCCCACCACAGTCATTCTTTCTTCTCCCTGCTCCTGTTGAGCAGAAAATCCAGAAGCTTCAACGCGTGTACCACCAAACTCAGAAACAGCTCCTTCCTGTGTTATCAGGCTTCTGAATAGTCCTTCCATAGCAAGAGTACAGTCCCGATTTTCCAACTGCTCATTGTGGACATTGGACTTTTCTCTGGAGTTGTTATGTTACATTGCTGAGTAACTGTATTCTGCACTCTGACATCTTTCTATTCATCCTATCTTCTGACTTGATTGCTTTTAAGCATCGTATTATCTGATGTGATTGGATAGAACACAAACAAAAGGTTTTCATTGTACATCGGACGTTATGCAGCAGGCAAACTGCAGTGGATCAATGCTGTTTGAGAGGCTAGAGTTAATATGTGGCATCACTGGACAACATTAAACCTAAAAAAGTACACGAATACCCAAAGAAATCCTCTGCCATTTTTTTAAAATGTAAACGGAAAGTTGAGGCTGGAGATGTGTGGAATATCCTTCAATTCAAATGGGAAACAAGCACCAGGAAAAGGTTTTGCTTATCAGAATCAGAATCAGAATAGTACTTTATTTTTCATACGAGGAATTTCATTTGCCAAGTCAGTCATACAAATAAAAAGCAACAGAACACCCAAAACACATTTTAACATGAACATCCACCACAGTCACTCCCACATTCCTCACTGTGATGGAAGGCGAAATAAAGTTCAAGTCCCGTCCCTTTGTTCTCCCGCGGTTGGGGGCCTCGAGCCCTCCGTTGACAGGACGATCTTGACTCCCGTAGCCGGCAGCGTTCGGGCCCTCTGTGTCGAGATAATCAGCTCCCGCATCAGGGGGATGTCAGCTCCCCTTCGCCGGGTGATCGAACCTCGCGTCGGGGCTGGTCGAACCTTCTGCGTCGTTGGAGTTTCCCGACTCGGCCTCTCCCGAGACTGCGAGCTCTTGATGGTAAGTCCACAGGCCGCGGTTGGAGCGAGCCCATGCAAGGGATCAGCTCCGATGTTAAGTCCATTCCCCGCGCTGGGGCTCACGACAGTCCGAGGAGGCCTCCAGCTCCATCGATGGAAGGCCGCAGAGCTCCCGGAGAATGCGATCCGAAAATTAATCACATCTCCAGCAAGGTAAGAACCTGAACAAAAGTTGAAAATTTGAAAAATTTATTTCAAAACGCATTGATAGTTTACGATTATTTAAATGGTAAATGGAGCTTCAGAAGCGTTTTCATTTTGCATGTTAAAACCCACCTGAGAACCATGGGCGATTTTGCAATTTTACTGACGTATTTTTAACTTTTAATACTTTTCATATAACAAATGAATAAAGATAAAAAGTCAATAATGCCTTATTTTTGATGAAATGCAGCGAGCAAACGCGATAATTCCCGATATTTTCAATCTTTAAATCTCCACGGCAAATGTCCGCTAACAACTTCCGCTGTTTTGACACCTTCAGCTCCCTCTTGAATTTACCTTAGTTTCTATCTTTTTTTTGGACTGTAAATTTAGGTAGCTGTTCCTCACGGTCACCCCGACTGGTACAGTTAATTGCAGATCAAAAATGGGCCGTTTTCGATGTTTTTAACGGGTGTGAAAGTGCGTGTTTTCCCATTCACTAACATGTACCGGAAGTGACGCATGTACTCCAGTTACATTTTTCGGTCACGTGGGTGCGGATCTACGCTCCAGTGACCTTTCGTGAAATCACCCTATA